>NW_027362831.1:1972500-3367500 GCF_046119375.1 Phyllobates terribilis
TGGGCTGCTTAGTGTTGTTTTGATAAAATCATTGATTTGTCAGCAGGTAATTATCACTAGATGACTAGTAAGTTCTGTAGGACCCCACCCCCATCACTGATCAGTAGATTTCTGTGTACACTGAGCATGGACAGAAAGCTGCCAATCAGTGGTGTGGGTGGGGCTATACAGAGCGCAGCATTCAGAGAGCTGCTAGATCTGCAGCAGATAAAACGGTGATTTTCTCAAAATGACAACAGCAGCTGAAAAAGTGACACATCGCTGGAATCAGGGTATCTGCCCCAATATTGTGCTGCTCTCATATGAGGCAGCACAATTAATATTATGGCAAATTAATTTCCCATGAACTATCACATGATCTATCACAGGGGATCATGTGACATGTCACGTGATAAATCAGGTGTGTGGAGGGGGCTCGCGCCTTCTAAACTGCCCGGGGCCCTTGCTACTCTTAATCCACCCCTGCCTATATCCCCGGAGCGGCCTGGCTGCCCCAGTATGCCGGCGAGTCGCATACCTTGGGCGACTTTAAAGAAAGGCTGTATAGACTGTTCAAAGTTTATCCCCTGACAGAAGAACAGAAAGTAAGCATACTGATAGGGCAGTTAACTGGTGCGGCCCAGCGGGAGGTAAAGTCTTGGACAGCTGAGGAGAAAAGGACTGTAAGGGGGGTTCTGACCCGTCTACGGGACACCTTTGATACCTGTACCTCAGCAGAAATCAAAATGCGGTTCTATGGATGTAAGCAGCGAGCTCAAGATAGCATCCGAGATTATGCCCTAAATTTACAGGAAGCCTTGGGGGCAATTAAGCAAGCTGACCCTGGCAGCGTGCAGGATACAGATAAACTATTGACTGACCAGTTCATAGAAGGTCTGCTGTCCAGCGCCCACAGAACCCAGCTGCGCCTCATGGCCCTACAGAACCCCAATTTGACTTTTGCACAGTTCAAAGATAGGGCCATCCGGGAGCTCCGAGAACCTGCACCTGGTGGCACTGTAGCTTCCCGGAGCCCTGCCATCCCTTACCACCAGGGGGTGGCGCCCTATCCCGCAGACCTTGTGGGGGCTGATGCGCAGACCCTAAATCCATCCCTGCCTGCAAACCTGCACCATCAGGTCCAAGAACTAACAAAGAGTGTTGCTGCATTGACCAGGACCGTACAGTCATTACAGATCGACCCGTCAGGACCAATCAAGCTGGCTTCCAGTCTGGAGGATGTCCCGTGGCGTCGACGGAGGAGAATCCCGTCGTTCAGAGGGAGGCCCGCCGATCATTACACTGAGGATGGACAGCCGATATGCCGCCGTTGCAGCCAGCCGGGACACGTAGCCAGGTACTGTACTTTAAATGGGTCCGACCTGGGGCAAAGGGCCAACCCCCAGGCATAAGGTCATCAGGCCCATCTAATTGGCGTGATAAGTACGTAGGGGGACGCCCGGTTTTACCCGTAGTGCTGGACGGTATCCCCATGAGTGCACTGCTGGACACTGGGTCCCAAGTGACTACCATCCCCTATGTACTTTTCAAGCAGTACTGGAGTGACACTGATATAACTCGTTATCCAGACGATGACTTGAGCATCATCGCCAGCAATGGTCAACCCGTGCCGCAGGTGGGGTTCAGAGAGATGACCATTAAGATTGGTAAACTTGAACTGCCGGCACAGGGAGTGATCATTGTGGACATTGACCGTCGAGAAAGTCACCCTAAAATAACCTTGGGTACTAATGTGATTGAAAATTGTCTTTCAGAAGCAATTGTAATTTTGCAGCAGGTGGCGATGAACGCGAGGTCCAGCCAACAGAGGGTCCTCCAGAAGGAGATAAGAGCCCTGATGAGATGGCAACAGGTAGAACTGTCTGGTGGTGAGATCGGTAGCGTGAGGATGAGCGACCCGTTCCCCATTGCCATGCCCCCCAAAAGTGAAATGATCTGGTGTCGGACTGCAATCGGGTTAAGAGGGAGAGACTACCAAGCCATGGTAGAACCCGTGTACTCAGACAGCAGGCCCACCATTTTGACAGCCCGGGGGGTGGTCGATGTCCGCCATGGAAGGGTGCCCGTCCGGATCTTAAACATTGGGGAAAGGGAAGTACACTTGCCCCGGTACGCTACACTAGCCAAATTGTATACTGTTGAACACAATGCTGTCAGGGCCATGGAACCCTTGCCTCCATCTCCCCAGGCGGAGGGTAATGGTTCCCAGAAACCCAAGGAGGACTGGTGCCAGAAACTCCACGTGGGTGCTGACTCCACTCCCTTGCACCAAAAACAAGGAGTCTACCGGGTGGTTCAAGAGTACGAGAGAATCTTTAGTAAGCACCCGCTAGACTTCAGCAGAGTGAAAGGGGTAGAACACCACATCCCCACGGGGAGCCACCCACCAATAAAAGAAAGATACAGACCTGTACCACCCCGCACACTATCAGAACGCAAAGGGCATGCTGAGAGAAATGAAGGAAGCCGAGGTCATTAGAGACAGTTGTAGCCCCTGGGCAGCCCCCTTGGTTCTGGTAAAAAAGAAAGACTGTACTATGAGAATGTGCGTGGACTATAGAGAAGTCAATCGTATCACCCATAAAGACGCATACCCGTTGCCTAGAATAGAGGAGTCTTTGGTCGCACTAAAATCAGCTAATTTCTTCTCTACTTTGGACCTTACTAGTGGGTACTGGCAGGTTCCTGTGGCAGAGGCTGATAAGGAGAAGACCGCCTTCACCACCCCGATGGGATTAAGTGAATTCAACTATATGCCGTTCGGGCTCTGCAACGCACCCGGGACCTTACAGAGGCTGATGGAATGCTGTCTAGGGCACCGAAACTTTGAGACGGTCCTACTTTACCTGGACGACGTGATTGTCTATTCGAAGACTTACGAGGACCATCTAAAGCACCTGGCCGAGGTGTTCGAGGCCCTGGCTGGCTTTGGCATGAAAGTGAAACCCTCCAAGTGCCATCTGTTAAAGCCGAAGGTACAGTACCTGGGACACGTGGTGAGTGCAGAAGGAGTAGCCCCCGACCCTGACAAAATCATGGCAATAAAGAACTGGCCAAGCCCCTCTAACATAAAAGAAGTGAGGCAGTTCGTCGGGTTGGTAGGCTACTACCGAAGGTTCATCCCCAGGTTCACCAAGATGGCAGCCCCTATGCAGGACCTCCTTATAGGACAATCTAAGACCAGAAGCCAAAAGCCACCCTTCAAGTGGGACAAGCCGGAAGAGGCGTCCTTCCGCCAGCTGAAGATGGCCCTCACAGGGGATGAGATCCTGGCCTACCCTGATTATGGCCAGCCTTTTATCCTCCACACAGACGCCAGTAATGTGGGGCTGGGAGCCGTACTGTCACAGAACCAACAGGGCAGAGAAAGGGTGATCGCGTACGCCAGCCGGAAGCTGAGGCCCACCGAGAGAAACCAGGAGAATTACAGCTCCTTTAAGCAGGAGTCCTTGGCAGTGGTGTGGGCCGTAACAGAACGTTTCAAGCATTACCTGGCCTCTGTGAAGTTCACTGTGTACACGGACAACAATCCGTAGACACATCTGGACAATGCGAGACTTGGTGCCCTAGAGCAGCGGTGGATGGCCCGGCTAGCAAACTATGACTTCACCATCAAGTACCAGGCAGGCCGAGCCAATGCCAATGCAGATGCCCTATCGAGAATGCCCCACTTGCCCGATAAGGGAGAAGATCCAGATGAGTTGGAGGAAATAGAGCTCCCTGCATTCCACCGGTACGGGGCCACTCAGTACTCCCACCGTGTAAGAGACAAAGACTTGACCACTGTCATGTTCAATCCCTTACCTCACCACGGCTGGGCTGAAATGCAAGATAGTGACCCTGCAATTCGCCTGGTGAAAGACCTGTTGACCCAGGCAGACGCTAGCCCTGGCTCGGACGCTCCAGAGGAAGCCAAGCAGTTATGGAAGGAGAAAAGCAGGCTATTCCTCTACGAAGGTAAGCTGTGCAGAAGGCTTGTCAACCACCGGACGCACGAGCTGACCTGGCAGGTAGTGGTCCCGAGACGAGATGCAGCAATGGTCCTGGAGGCCTACCATGACAGAGCGGGACACTTCGGGTGGAAGAAACTGGAGTTCCTACTGAGAGAGCGGTTCTACTGGGTCGGAATGAGAGGGGCCATAGAGAAGTGGTGCAGGGACTGCGGCCCATGTAACCTCAGAAGGAAGGACGGTACCAGCCAGAAGACGCCTTTGATGCCCATCGTCACCAGGCAGCCTCTTGAGCTGGTAGCTCTGGACCATGTGAAACTGGCTCCAAGCCGGTCGGGCTACGTCTAAGCCCTGACAATAGTGGACCACTATTCCCGGTTCCTGGTGGTGGTTCCTGTTAAAGACTTGACAGCCCAAACAGCGGCCAGAGCCTTCCAACAACACTTCTGCCATCCACACGGGTATCCGGAACAGGTCTTGACAGATCAAGGTCCAGCGTTTGAGGCTGAAGTCTTCCAGGAGTTCTGCAACCTCTACGGCTGTAAGAAGATTCGGACAACGTCTTACCACCCACAAACCAACGGGCTATGTGAGAAAATGAATAATATCGTCATTGATCTCCTCAAAACGTTGCCCCTGGAAGAACGCAGCCTGTGGCCGGAGAAGCTGCCAGACCTGATAGACTTATACAACCATATCCCGGTGAATGCTACAAATTGCACCCCGGCTTACCTGATGAGGGCAAGACCAGGTAAGCTGCCGATAGACCTGGAGATGGGAGTCCTCCCCACCTCCCCAGACGCGGACTGGGATACGGAACGGCGGCTACAGTACAAGAAGGTACAGGAGAGTGTGGAGAGGAGTCTGGCTCAAGCGAGAGAAAAGCAAGAGAGGCTCTTCAACCAACACGCCCCTGCTGGTCCCCTGGAACCTGGTGAGCAGGTCCTGAAGCGGAAGAGAAGGCTTCACAAGCTAGATGACCAGTGGGAGAGCGACCCGTACACAGTACTGCAGTCCAACCACAACAACCCGAAGGTATGTGTAATTACCAAGGATGGAGGAGAAACCACTAGCACCGTCTCCAGAGACCACCTAAAAAGGTGCCCCAAGCAACTACAGAGTGCAGGAGAAGATCAAGATGACCTTGAACCCGCAGAAGACAAGAAAGAAATGATCAGCACAGTTCTTGGAGAGTTCCCCCGGTCCTGGACTCGGATAAATGATGCAATAGTGGTACCCGTCCTACACTTCCTTCAACCAACCCAGCAGGAACCTACAGGAGAGCAGGAGGAATCAGAAGACCAAGCAGCCCTAGAGGCAGAAGAACCCATGCCAGCAGCCCAGGAGAGTCAACCCTCTGCTGACAGTGAGCCTGCCATACCTGCGGTAAGCCAAAGGACCCGCAGATAGCTGCCTGCACTGCCTGTAAACCCAGCTAGTAGCTGTACCCTGAATGCTAGTGGGGAAAGTCAGGTTAGAACACCACCAGACAGAGGGTTACGCAGGTCAACCCGGAGCACTAGGGGGCAAATACCAGCTCGCTGGAAGATCTAAATGCTGTATATTGTAAATGTTTTATGTTTGTTGCCTGGTTGCTAATTATGTTTTTCCAGTCTTTCTAGTTCATGGACTAACAGGTTATGGATGCTGAATAACCGGAACTGTCTTGTAGATAGTTGCACTTGGTGCCCTCTTTCGAAGATGGCCACGGAAGAAAAATCTGTCCGGTGTGGCCTCCTTGTAGCCCAAAGTAGAGAGCTCAGCCTTGTCGCCACGCCCAAGGCGAGGAGCTTGGGGTTTATGGAAACAGGTCCCCACACCGTGGAAAACTTCACACCTTGTTGGGTGACATGGACACCCGGTCACGGAAGCGCCGTGACCTCAAGGACAAAATATACTTGTATATATGTTATGTTGTCATTTATACCCTGTATTTGTGTTTCCTGTTTAGTCCGGAGTACTAAATTTTACTAGGGGAGAATGTGTCACCCCAGGCCTGGATGCCACAAACAATAATCTGTGTCTGAGTGCAGGAGGGAGGTCCCCTGGTTAGGGACAATTAGCATACAGCACCTCCTGTCCCAGGCCAGCAGGGGGAGCTGGCTGCCCCTATAAAAGCTGGAACTGGGGGCAGGGTTAGAGAGAACTGGAAGACCTAGCTCAGGAGTGAGACTAGTCCCAGAGAAGGAGGGACAGTTCAGCTGTAGCTGAGGAGTCCGTGAGGCAGAGGAGAAACTGCAAGCCAGGGACAGAGGTGGACGAGAGCCGGTCCTGGAAGAGAAACAATCTACCGGGCATTGGGGTCCGGGGCTGTCAGGGTTACAAGCCCAGCAGCAGAGAACCAACCTGCGAGGGATTTCAGGTCCCTTGGCCTAAGAAGCCTGGAGGCTCCGCCACACAGAGGGACCAGTACAGCGAGGAGCAAGCAACAGGTACCCAAGGCCCTAGTCGCATGCCATACAGGCGAGAAGTACACGGCCAGCTCAGGGACGTGGGCTATTACACCACGAAAAGGGGGATAGTCAGAAAGAGCATAGAGAGAACGGTAGGCCTACACACTCACCCTAACCAGTGGGGCTCGCCCGAATGCTCTCAGACACCCAGGCCCATTCCTAACCGGTACTGTTGGGTCATTAATAATATCTACAATAAAGACCCTGAACTGTTTGAAGCGGACTCTGAACTCTTACTATTGCGGCCTGCACTATCACCCCCAACATCCACCTACACTGCCCTGAGGCTACACTCTTCCCGTGGGGAGTTATCCTACACCTGTGCTGCACACCAACACCAGCCTCAGCAGTCTGCCTCGCAGCGGCGGTTATCCCTGACCGCAATCCACGGGTGGCGTAGTCGGACATTCAAAACACTGATAAATAGACTGCCACCATTTGGTCTGACCACCCTGAGCCACGGGATCGGGTTGCCACTACTACCCCCATCAGCACCGTACCCCACGGCCCAGGGGGCGAGTCATGTGCATCAAATTATACATACACATATGGTGCAGTGGGGCTTCATACTATATACAGGTGCTTCTCACAAAATTAGAATATCATCAAAAGTTAGTTTATTTCAGTTCTTCAATGCAAAAAGTGAAACTCCTATATTATGTAGAGTCATTACACACAGAGTGATCTATTATATAGAGTCATTACACAGAGGGATCTATTATATAGAGTCATTACACACAGAGGGATCTATTATATAGAGTCATTACACACAGAGGGATCTATTATATAGAGTCATTACACACAGAGGGATCTATTATATAGAGTCATTACACATAGAGGGATCTATTTTAAGTGTTTATTTCTGTTAATGTTGATGATTATGGCTTACAGCCAATGAAAACACAAACGTCATTATCTCAGTAAATTAGAATACTTCATAACAACAGCTTGAAAAATGTTTTTAAAATTCGAAAAGTTGGCCTACTGGAATGTATGTTTAGTAAATGCTCTCAATACTTGTTCGGGCTCCTCGTGCATCAATTACTGCATCAATGCGGCAATGTGGCATGGAGGGATCAGCCTGTGGCACTGCTGAGGTGTTATGGAAGCCCAGGTGGCTTTGATAGCAGCCTTCAGCTCATCTGTATTGTGGGGTCTGGGGTCTCTCATCTTCCTCTTGACAATACCCCATAGATTCTCTATAATAGATTCTCTATGGGGTAAAGGTCAGGCGAGTTTGCTGCCAATCAAGCACAGTGATACTGTTGTGTGTAAACCAGGTATTGGTACTTTTGGCCGTGTGGACAGGGGCCAAGTCCTGCTGGAGAATGACATTCCATCTCCATAAAGCTTGTGGGCAGAGTGAAGCATGAAGTGCTGTAAAATGTCCTGGTAGACGGCTGCGCTGACTTTGGTCTTGATAAAACACAGTGGACCTCCACCAGCAGATGACATGGCCCCCCAAACCATCACTGATTGTGGAGACTTCACACTAGACCTCCAGCAGCTTGGATTGTGGCCTCTCCACTCTCCCTCCAGACTCTGGGGCCTTGATTTCCAAATGAAATGCAAAATTTACTTTCATCTGAAAACAACACCTTGGGCCACTGAGCATCAGTCCAGGTCTTTTTCTCTTTGGCCCAGGTAAGACGCTTCTGGCGTTGTCTATTGGTCATGAGGGGCTTGACACAAGCATTGCGCCACTTGTAGCCCATGTCCTGGATACGTCTGTGTGTGGTGGCTCTTGAAGAAATGACTCCAGCAACAGTCCACTCCTTGTGAATATCCCCCACATTTTTGAATGGCCTTTTCTTAGCAAACCTTTCAAGGCTGCGGTTATCCCAGTTGCTTGTGCACCTTTTTCTAGCACACTTTTTTCTTCCATGTCCATTAATATGCTCGGATACAGCACTCTGTGAACAGCTGCTTCTTTAGCAATGACCTTTTGTGGCTTACCCTCCTTGAGGAGTGTGTCAATGACTGCCTTCTGGACATCTGTCAAGTCAGCAGTCTTGCCCATGATTGTGGAGCCTACTGAAACTGACTAAGGGACCTTTTTAAATGCTTAGAAAGCCTTTGCAGGTGTTTCTTGTTAATTCTAATTTACTGAGATAATGACTTTTGTGTTTTCATTGGCTGTAAGCCATAATCATCAACATTAGCAGAAATAAACACTTAAAACAGATCACTCTGTTTGTAATGACTCTGTATAATATATGAGTTTCACTTTTTGGATTTAAGAACTGAAATAAATTCACTTTTTGATGATATTCTAGTTTTCTGAGAAGCACCTGTATGTAGCAGTGCGGCAATTATACTATATACAGTCAGGAGAATAAGTACTTGATACACTGACAATTTCGAAAGTTTTTCCACCTACAAAGAATGAAGAGGTCTGTTTTGTTCTACTTAACTGCTGCAACTTGGACCTTTAACAGGATTTATATTTCACCTATGAGAAAGCATACTATGTGTATTTGGCAGATTAACTCAGGCATGTTTATGATAAACTGAATACATGGATTGGAGTCCTATTTGTATACAGAATATTGACTATTAATGCTGGCAGAGTAAGTCTTAGGCTATATTCACACTAGGTGTTTTTTTTCTGCAGCAAAACATAATCTCTTGGCAGGAAAGAAGTAGTGTCAAAACGCAGGTTTTGGTGTGTTTTTTTTGCAGTGGTTCTTGGTGCATTTTTGGTGCGTTTTTCAGGATCCCAAAGTTCAGCTTTGCTTCCACCATAGACACATGAAAACAGGTCACCATTGCAAGACATATGTTCATGAAAAAGTACACATTACAAATGTAACGGGGGGGGGTGGGGGGTGAATTGGTCTGGAATGGTTTATCTAAGACCCTGGCAGTGCATTGAATTTGTAGGACACTATTTACTTTCACATTATGGTTTGCCATTGAGTTGCTCAGGCATTGTTCATTTTCACACCTCCCTGGGCCACACGTGTTGTTCAATCTCACACCTAGCTCAACCAATGTTTACTTTGTAGGCATCACTAATTTAATTAAACTGTAATAATCCAAGCTGCTATCTCAGGTGACCAAGACAAGATGGTTTAAACTTGGGAAAATCACAAGAATAAATGTGTGTCACATACTTGCTTTTTTCACTAAAAACGCAGCAAAATGTTCACACTAGGCTTTTTTTCAGCATTTTTTTCCACCACCCTTTTTTTAATGGGTGAAAAACGCTGAAACAAGTGACATACTCTATTGCAAAAAGCCATGGAAAGCACAAAATACTGAGGACAAATAAGCAAGCTTTGTGCATGAGATTTCGGAAATCTCATAGACTTTGTTGGTACTGTAAAACGCAGCTGAAAATTTGCATAAAAAAGCCCGCTAAAAAAACGTCTAGTGTGAATATAGCCTTGTATAACAGTTTGCCAATGAGTTAGGATATATGACCATAATGCAGAAATGCTGCTGATTTTTCCTAAGCGTTTCTGCATCTCCCTGGGTTGTCAAGCGCTTTGCCAAGTGATTTTAGCATCACTCGGATCACGGTGCTGTAAAAGGACCTTCCATGACGTCATTTAGTCATGTGACAGGTCACGCGACCGCCGATGTCAGCGGTCGCGTGACCTGTCACATGACTAAATGGCGTCATGGAAGGTCCTTTTACCACCGCGAGCAGCCGAAGAGCCAGCAGCACCGCCGGGAGCAGACAGGGGCCATCAGAAGGTAAGTATATGTTTATTTTTTATTTTAATTCTATTTAACTACAGGTACTATGGTACCCGGGTCTGGAGGAGAGTCTCTTCATCTCCAGACCCGGGTACCATCCACGCATTGAGTCGCATAATATCCACATGTGTATTTGTAGTCATGCGGATGTTATGCGTTCCAATGCAAGTCAATGGCGGCTAAATCGCAGCGACTCTGCAGAATTAAAGGACGTGCTGCGGATTTTTCGCAATGATAATCCGCAGCGGAAATCTCCGCAGCATGTGCACAGCACATGCGGATTATCATTGGGGACCATTGCAGACCTATCACCAAGCGTTTTTTAAGTGTTTCCGCGGCTGAAGTTACCCTGCAGAAACGCCTAAAAAACGCATAGTGGGCACACAGCCTTAAAAGTTCTATGGTGAAGAAAAACACGTGAGATAATAAATGCGAAATATACAATATTTCTCATAATATGACTGAGGATATCTTTAGGGTGTATTCACTGTTTTTTCTTCTGCAGCAAAAATGCTGTGTTTTACAGTACCATCTTAGTGAATGACATTTCTGAAATCTCATTCACATGCTGTTTTTTTTGCATTTTTTTTAAATCTGCAGCTTGTCAAGTCTTTCAGAGGTTTTGCAGCATTTTTCACCCATTCAAATGAATGGAAAAAAAAACACAAGTAAAAACACCTGAATTTTAAGCAGCGTTTTTCCTGCCTCCTTTGATTTTTGAGGTAGAAAAAAAATACTGCCAAAATCCAACTTGTGAACACACCTTTATCCTGGTTGTGTTCTAATTGGATATAAAATAGAACGGCCATGATAACATGGGTAGTTAATTGTATGGTGTTTTCACTTTATATAATACCACGCCGCATTCTATTTGCGCAGAGCTGCTCCGTGAAGATTCTATCACAAGATTCCGTGATGACATCACAGGTGATGGTGACATCACTGCTCACAGGCGCTATATATACAATGCACATAAGCTCACCCATGCCTTTCTTGGCTCTATAGTGACTGATAGCACTTGCAGTTTTTCACTATGGCTGGAATTGTTTTGGACATTCCTCAGGTAAAAGCACTATTGTTGATCCTTATGATCAATCGTCCTAACAGTGTGCTTCTACCACCCGATGGCGTCCTCAGCTTCACTCACCGGCTGGTGATGGAGCTAGTAAAGGATTGCCTGACCAAACACCGACAACGTCGTCTAACGTCAGACTATCTGAAGGATTTACTTAAGAACATCAGGACATTACTACACCAGGTAAGTGGCGGACACTCTGCACAGAACATCTCAATATTAACAGATAATAATGGAGGGATAGAAGCTTTTTCTTCTAATATATCATATTTTGCAGACCATAAGACGCACCAAAAATTTTTGGGAGGTAAATAGGAAAAACATTTATTATAATAAAATGGGGGTCTGTCTTATAGCCCTGTCTTATAGTCCGAATTTTCGGTTGCTTACTGAGGGGGGTGGTGGCAGTGGAGCGAGGTCACAGGAGGCAGAGTCGCTGCTGCAGGAAGTTGGCAGTAGGAGTGGGGTGCTGCTGCGGGCCCCAAGCTGGGAGGAGCGGGGTGTCCAGAAGGTGCGAGGCGGCGGGCCCTGGGCTTCAAGGAAATGTTAGCGGTAATTCAGGAGGGGAGGCCCTGCTCTGCTTATTGATTTCTCTGCAGTGGGCTTCAAGAAGTAGGCTGCTGGAGATGGCCAATACGCAGATTGAGATCTCAGCTCCTCATTGAGCCGAGATCTAAATCTGCACATGCACTGCCTCCAGCGGCCATTTGCCTGAAGCCCACCGCCAGAAATTCAATGGGCAGAGCGGGGACTCCCCTCCTAAATCACCGCTAACATTTCCTTGAAGCCCAGGGCCCGCAGCCTCGCACCTCCTGGATACCCCGCTCCTCCCAGCTCGGGGCCCGCAGCAGCGCCCCACTTCTACTGCCGGCTTCCTACAGCAGTGACCCTACCTCCTGTGACCTCACACCACCACAGCCACCCTCCTGGTAAGCTACATTCAGACAATTATTATTATTAATAATCTGTCTGATATGCTGGGGTGGAGAGTTCCAGAGTAGGGGGGATGCACGGGAGAAATCTTGTATGCGATTGTGGGAAGAGGAGATAAGAGGGGAGTAGAGAAGAAGATCTTGTGAGGATCGGAGGTTGCGTGCAGGTAAGTACCGGGAGACTAGGTCACAGATATATGGAGGAGACAGGTTGTGGGTGGCTTTACATGCCAAAGTTAGGGTCTTGAACTGGAGTCTCTGGGTAATGTGGAGCCAGTGAAGGGATTGGCGGAGCGAGGGGAGAAGCCAGGGAATAGCGGGGGGACAGGTGGATTAGTCAGACAGCAGAGTTTAGGATAGATTGGAGGGGTGCGAGAGTGTTAGAAGGGAGGTCAAAAATTTTGGAAAAAAAGGCATCTTATAGTCCAAAAAATACGGTAAAACACGAGTCCCCAAATACAGTATGTAGTCATTGTATCTGCAGACAGAGAACCGATGTCACATACAATTTCCGCCTCCATTCTGACCGCTCTCATCTCAAAATTCTCCTTTCCATTTTTCCTTCTTTATAGGCTGAAGAAAGATCTCAGACTGAAGATTTGTCTGTCTTTAAAGAACTGGCCGAAAAAGTCCTGTCTATACTAGAACGCTCATTGGAACGCCCGGTAAGGATCAATATTAATAGACGTATCTTAATCCACCGTATCTGAGGAGACTTTCTGAGAAAAGGTCTGAAGATGGCGCGGGATTTGTATCGTTACAATTGGTGCATCTGTAAATGTTGGTTTAGTCCTTCATGATTTATGTATTTGGTGATTTAGTGAAATCTTCCACATATTAATTATATATATTATATCTATCAGGAAACAACAGGAGGCGACGCCAAATATGGGCAAAATGTGACCCCGAAAATCCCTGACCCTAATAGGAGTCAGCCGGAGCTGAACAGCGATCTGATTACAGGTGAGCGATCACCCGACCTTCTACAAGGAATGTCCAGATATTACAGAGGACGGAGGATAATGTTAGATTTACTCTCTACTCTGTGTAATGGGAACCTGGCAGCACATTGTTACATATAGAAGTAGTGGTGTGACGGTATAGGCCATTGTCCCCTAATAATAATTGTTTGTAGAAATCCAATGTGCCAGTCAGGAGAAATGTAAAGTAGACACTATATACAAATCAGAATGGAAGTGCGCTGGGGGCGTGAAAGAAGAAATCCAAGTGCAGTGACACGCCCCCAGTGCACTTCCAGACTAATTTGCAAATCTCTCCTATGTTTCAGCTCTCTTACCATCACTCATATGTGCAGCGTGGGTGGGGGCTTCCTCATTCATGTGATGGAGGGTCCATTCTGCAGTGCTATAGCAAGTAACATGAAATAAATTTAAATTGCATTACTGCTCTAGAAAATGGGAAAAAACTAAGATACTGAGCACATAATTTGGCCAATTCATGAATGCCCAGCAGTCAATGACAAGGAGATCTTTTTGTTGGAATCCTCTCCTAATGTGAATCCTCTCCTAGGCTGAAGCCTACATTTATATGGGTAGGTAGGATCCTGTTGTAATTAAAACCACCCCGGGCTGATGGGTGGAGATAGGTTCCCAGCAAAAAAGGTCGCCTTGCCGTGACTGCTGGGCATGCACCGAGCAAAATAAGGTCGCCTTGCCGTGGCTGCTAGGCATGCACCCAGAAAAAGAAGGTCGCCTTGTCGTGACTGCTGGGCATGCACCCAGCAAAAGAAGGTCGTCTTGCCGTGACTGCTGGGCATGCACCCAGCAAAAAAAAAGGTCACCTTGCCGTGGCTACTTGGCATGCACCCAGAAAAAGAAGGTCGCCTTGCCGTGGCTGCTGGCCATGCATGAATTGGCCAAATTATGCGCTAAGTATCTTCCTTTTATCCTATTTTCTACAGCAGTAATGCAATTCAAATTTCATTTATTTCATGTTTACATGCTATAGCGTTACAGAGTGCAACTTTGTTAGTTATGTATTTGGATGGCTACTCTTAGTATGCACCTGTTCACACCCATTTTCTTTTCGGAAGTGATGGTCAGTCTTTTGTTATTTATGAAGGGGTTCCTCCATCATTTACATTACATTTATCTATGGATTCCCCGTATATTCTCATATTTAGAATCCCCATATAACGAGTATTAATCCCATTTACAGACATCTTGTCATTTCTCCGTTATATTGCTGTATTATCTATGTAGGAATAATATCCTCTAATACATTTCATTTCTTCATCATTATTTTAGAAACAACTGAGCTGTCGAATCCTAACAATGGAATTAGTGAGATCCCGGAGATCCAAGAATCCGTAAGTATCATAGAGGGGGATGCGTGTGTGTCATCAGATCATGGGGTGTGAATGACTCGTCCAGTATTATCCCCCATACAACCATGGGACGTCTCTATTCTAAGTGTAGATGACCCTATGGTGTTAATTACATTTGAATTACAGGGAATCTGTCACCAGGTTTATGCTATTTGGTCTGAGAAAAGCATGATGCAGGGACAGAGACCCTGATTCCATGTGTTGATTACTTTACTCGGTGGAGCAATTGTGATAAAATCACTATTTTTTTCTGCTGCAGAGCTCTGAATGCGGAGTCTTGTATAACCCCGCCCACACCATTGATTGGCAGCTTTCTGTGTACACTGTGCATAGGCAGAAAGCTGCTAATCAGTGGTGGAGGCAGGGGTACAGAGCAATAGGACTACCTGGCTAGACAGATAGTCTTCTAGTGATAATCTACTGATTTTATTGAAACAGCCACACACAGCCTAGTAAGTAACACATCACTGGAATCAGGGTCTCTGCCCCTACATCATGGTGCTTTCAGAATACATAGCAAACACCTGGTGACAGATTACCTGTAAGTCCTCCTCTGTGTGATCTCCCACATTATCCAGAATGTTATAGTAATGTATGATGACCGTTGCAGGGCAGCTCCAGGATTTCGTGGGCCCTGGGCGAAAGAGTCTCAGTGGCCCCTTTAACACATACCACGATTCATGATGCACACATACCGCAGATAAATATATATATATATATATATATACATATATATATATATATATATATAGTACAAGCCCGAAGATTTCACTTCTTACATTACATGAGCGATATCTATTGTAAATTCCACAATAACTCAGAAAGCGGCGAATTCTCACAGCTCACAGTGCAGTCCGGACAGTAATGTCCTCCACACAGTATAATGGCACCACATAGTCCTCTATACCGTATTATGAGCTCCATATATTGCTCCATATAGAATAATGGACCCCATAAAATGCTCCACGCAGGCTGTGCCCCCATATAATGCCCCATGCAGGCTGTGACCCCACACATAATGCCCCATGCAGGCTGTGCCCCCCACATAATGCCCCATGCAGGCTTTGACCCCCCACATAATGCTCCATGCAGGCTGTGACCCCCACATAATGCCCCATGCAGGCTTTGACCCCCCACATAATGCCCCATGCAGGCTGTGCACCCCCCACATAATGCCCCATGCAGGATGTCCCCCTACCACATAATGGCCCATGCAGGATGTCAACCCCCATATAATTCCCCATGCAGAATGTCCCTCCCACATAATGCCCCATGCAGGCTGTGCCCCCCACATAATGCCCCATGCAGGCTGTGCCCCCCCATATAATGGCCCATGCAGGATGTCACCCCCCATATAATTCCCCTTGCAGGATGTCCCCTCCACATAATGCCCCATGCAGGATGTCCCACCCCACATAATGCCCCATGCAGGATGTCCCCCACACATAATGCCCCATGCAGGATATCCCCCCCACATAATGCCCCATGCAGGATGTCACCCCCTATATAATGGCCCATGCAGGATGTCCCCCCCACATAATGCTCCATGCAGGATGTCCCACCCCACATAATGGCCCATACAGGATGTCACCCCCCATATAATGCCCCATGCAGGATGTCACCCCCCCCATATAATGCCCCATGCAGGATGTCCCCCCAACACATACGGCCCCATGTAGGATGTCACCTCTCAACCCATATATTGCCCCATGCAGGATGTCACCTCTCACCCCATATAATGCCCCATGCAGGATGTCACTTCTCCCCCCATATAATACCCCATGCAGGATGTCACTCCCCCCATATAATGCCCCATGCAGGATGTCACCCCCCATATAATGCCCCATGCAGAATGTCACCTCTCACCCCATATAAAGCCCTATGCTGGATGTCACTTCCCCCCCCCACATAATGACCCATGCAGGATGTCACTTCTCCCCCTCATATAATACCCCATGCAGGATGTCACCCCCCTATATAATGCCCCATGCAGGATGTCCCCCCCATATAATGCCTCATGTAGGATGTCACCTCTCACCCCATATAATGCCCCATGCAGATGTCACTCCCCCCCATATAATGCCCCATGCAGGATGTCACTTCCCCCCCCCCATATAATACCCCACGCAGGATGTCCCTACCTCCCCCCATATAATGCCCCATGCAGGATGTCACTTCTCCCCCCATATAATGCCCCATACCTCCATACATAAAAAAAAAAAATCAAATGCTCACCTCACTGCTCACCAGCTGTGGAGAGGTAAGTATTGTGCCGGCCGTGGTCCTGGGCAAGCATTGGGGGGGAGCTAGGCCCACTAGCTGGCGCTGGCACCACTCTCCTCTGCTCACCAGTCCCATAGCGCGCCAGGGTGCCCGACAGCAAGTGGGCCCCTCGCCTACTCAGGGCCCCGGCACTTGCCTGGGTGTGCTGGGTGCTAGCGCCAGGTCTGCCCAGCGTCCGGTTTGTATCCTCCCAACATCATATCAGTGTAAATCATCTGGGACATAATATGGGGGGAGAAGTTTTTGCATCTGTAACTTTTTTCCAGCATCTTCAATAAATCAGTATTATTTCTTATTCTTTTATAGAGCGTGATGGATTCATTGGTTCCTGCGAGAAAGCCGCATATGAGCGACTATGAAACTTCCAAACTCATCAGCAGTGGAAATTTTGGGTGAGATTTCTGTTGCCATAATCCACATTTCTCAGGGTTCCCTATGACAATGCTTCTGCCCCTGCACTCTGCCATTCAATGTTATCATAGGGAAATGATATGATCTGTAGCAAATCAAACTGTAAGGAAAGCGATTTAAATAATATAATTACATATAATATAATATATAATAATATAATATTATTACATTCGCCTGTGCTAGACCCTCATCTGTTCTTATGCTGCCTCCTCCACCTGAGATTTTCTGCTCTCCACTCTGATCTTTGTTTTGATGGGGGGGCTCCATTATGAAGCTGATCAGAGATGTTAGCTACACATGGTCATATGAAGGGTGACACCATATTGACGTCAATGACATCTACACCCTCCACCATGACCATGTGGGCCCAATCACTGGCCTCAGCAGCAGAAGAGAGCCCTGGAGCACATTCATTTTGGACCAATTTTATTTGCACTAAATTGTATTTGGTCAGTTATAGCGAATCTGCCCAAAGAGAATTTCGATAGATTCTCGTATCTATAATGTGACCTGGGTGATGGCTCCGGCAGAAGTGGCATTGTGGAGACCTCCCATAGGTGATCTATGTAGTGCTATTTTATGTATTTCTAGATGTGGATTTATAGTGGCGGCCAGACTTCTAGTATTAAACATATGCAAATTGTCTCCTCAGAGAGGAAGCAAACTAGAACTCCACCTATAGGAAGTAGCAATCCTAAAAGTCAATATCGACCCTTTAACAAGCCTTGTCACATGACTTAGGATAATAGCCAAAACCAAAATCTCAATTTGCAGGAACTGTGTTCTGGGGTACTGCCCCTCTTCAGTGCAAAGTGTGAGATATGGTTTGACTGGGTGAGAGGTGTCTGACCGGTATCCAAGGGGTTGACGTTTCTCCTTGCGAACATGAGGAGACTTTTAAGCCGCAATGCTCCTCTGGGAAATAGGATTGCTACTTCCTATAGGTGGCACTAGGGTGCTAGTTCTCTTCCTCTCTGAAAAGAGACAATTTGCATATTTCCCAGAAGAGCATTGCAGCTTAAAAGTCTCCTCACCTTGACATGCTTAACATGGCTTTTTCCGCAAGGAGAAACGTTACCGCTTGGATCCCGGTCAGATGCCTCTCACCCAGCCAAACCATATCTCACACTTTGCACTGATGAGTGCTTGTACCCCAAAACATAGTGTCCGAAAATTGAGATTTTGGTTATGGCTATTATTACATGTCATGTGATAAGGCTCGTTAAAGGGTCGATATTGACTTTTAGGATTACTACTTCCTATAAGGGGCACTAGAGTTCTAGTTCTCTTCCTCTCTGAAGAGACAATTTGCATATTTCCCAGAGGATCATTGAGGCTTAAAAGTCTCCTCACCTTGACAAGCTTAACATGTCACTCTCCGCAAGGAGAAATGTTACCCCTTGGATACCAGTATTAAACATATAATGATTTCTATAGATGGATTATTAATAAGGATTTATTATAACCGATGGATTCTCCTTCTCTCCAGGGCCGTCTACTTAGTGCATCATAAAGACTCACACCAGACCTTTGCTATGAAGAAAATGGCTAAGCGGAACCTAAATACTGCACAGAGATTGGAATGGGCCTTTTTGGAGAGGGACATCTTAACATTTGCTGATTGTCCCTTTGTGGTCTCCATGCTCTGCTCCTTTCCAACTAGATCTCACCTGTGTATGGTCATGGAGTATGTAGGAGGTAAGACACATCTATTGTATTATATTCAGCCCATGTCTGCTTTCATCTTATCACTGCTCATATCATTAGGACATTGTTGGTTACTTCCCCACAGAGCATTTACTATAGGTTATCTATCACCAAGATGCTCGTAAATTCATTGATCTTGGTGCAGGGGCGCTATGGGGCTCATCAGTCGGAGGGGGTCTGTCGACACTCGGCAGTGGGCAGCATCCGTCCACCTGTCATCACAATTTCAGCGGTATTTGCTTCTTCAAGGAGGTGGGGCTGGTGGGGGCAAAAATACTGAGTAGGTGGCTAGTAGGGGCCAAAATACTGAAAGGGGGCCGTATGACTAGATATGGGGGGACTGTGAATGCTGAGTGGAGGTCATCATATTAAGTGGGGTGCTGTGGGGGTCCTCACTCTATATGGAGGCCCCCATTCTGTGTGGGGACATCATACTGAGTGGGGAGTTATGCAGACCATTATATTGTGTGAGGGACTGTGGGAACCATTATCCTGAGTGGGAGGGTTGCTGTGGGTGCCATCACACCGAGTAGGGGGTTGTGGCTGGCCTCCTTCTAAGTGGTGGCTTCCTTAGGAGGATTCACTGTGGGGATACCATACTCATTGAGTGTGGGTGTGGGCATTTTTGGGAGCATCATAGTCTAAAATGGCCATAAAAGTTGTATTGCTGGTGAGAACACCAAGCTGCTTCAACAGGGATATAAATATATTTCTTTTTTATTTTTTAGGGTGGGGGGCAATTACAACTTTTGATATGGGGTCTTGTGATTTCTATGTACACCACTATCTGTGTGATCTCCCCAGGATGTTTCCGCTCACTGCTCATTATACATCATGGTTATCTGCTCGTGGTATATCATGGTTATCTTCTGTATAAACCCCTCACCGGTCATATTTCCTTTCTTCTATAGGTGGAGACTGTGGGACCCTTCTAAGCACCAGGGGTCCTTTCTCTGTCCCCATGGCCCGCTTGTACTTTGCAGAGGCGGTACTTGCCGTGGAATACCTGCATAGTTACGGTGTGGTGCACAGAGACCTGAAGCCGGAAAAGTAAGTGCCCCCGTAGTATAATAAAGTGGGGAAAGTTGTCATTTATTATCATTCAGTCTGTGAGGCTAAAACCATCTTCTCTTTTGCAGCCTCCTGATTACATCTACTGGACATATTAAAGTTACCGATTTTGGGATTTCAAAACTTGGTCTAATGATACCGAAAACCAACACCTACAAGGAATTAGCAGTGGACATCTCCAGAGAGTTCCAGGACCGTGAGGTCAGCATCACCTACAAGAACTTAGCTTGTTATTTGCAAATCTCATCACACTATTGTCTCTTCTCTACGTTCTTCCTTTCTAGAGAACTTTTCCACTAATATTTTATCTTCTGCATTGTGTTTTAACGATGATATCTTGTCATAATAATTGTTTCATCGATTCTCATCTCTATCTTCTGTTGGTTTCCAGTTCTGTGGCACCCCATGTTACATAGCCCCAGAGATCATCCTGAAAGAAGGCTATGGAAGACCTGTTGACTGGTGGTCATTGGGGATCATCCTGTATAAATTCCTGCTGGGATGTGTACCATTTGATGCTGATTCCCTCACTGAGCTTTATAAAAGGGTTGTCATTGGTGAGTAGAATAATCCGATCATTGCGTTGATTGGTTACATTTGTTTAGTTATTTCCTTTGCTTTATGTTACAGTCCAGTAAAGAGGTTTTATTTTCTGTAATTTTCTATGTAACAGGAGAACTAATTTGGAATTGTGATCGCGCTCCACCCCTGGATGCTCAGAATCTCATCACTGAGCTGCTCAGAAGAAATCCTGTGCGTAGACTTGGGACAGGTAACAGATATACTAGTATTAATATTCCCTTATTAGACCAAGGACATATCGCTCATGTCCATGAAGATCAGCATTTCTCTATCAGCTCATCTACTGTATTTCTAGTTCGCCACACTAAGACTTTCAGTTTATTTCCTTCATGTCGGTTCAGTTTTGTCATTAGTTCAGATTACGATAAACTGTTCAGATATGGAGCCATCCCTGACTATGTCCGCATCACTTTTGTTTTTCTTTTTCTAGGAGGAGCATTTGAGATCAAGGTTCATCCATTCCTGAGTGACTTGGACTTTGACAACATTCTGAGCCAGGAGCTGGAGTATGTTCCTCAGCTTGTTTCAGACGCAGACACCAGCTTATTTATCAGTAAGTAGAAGGAGACGTCATCTATACTAAGCGACTGTTTGTCTCATCTTCCCTAATATGTGATCATCTGTTCCCATTAATATTAGTGATAAATAGTGACTGTGTTATACTGACAACCTCTAATAATACTTCATTACCTATTTCCTGTAGATCATTCTGATATAAACAAACATCTGGTCTCAAAGTATGAGGAAGGCACAAGTGAGAACAATGAGAGCCTTGACTTCCAAAATTTTACGTCATCTTCTGAAAAGCTTTGTAAAGTAAGTATGTGATTAATAAATCCAAAATATGTAAAAAAAAATAAAAAAAACTCTAAAAGTACATAAAAAAAATATTTTAAATCTTATTTTTATCCGTATTTAGCTCTGTACCATCGCTACCAGGATGGTGAACAATGAGGATCCCAATGCCCCTCCAGAGTATACACAAGAAACCAACACAAACATCTCAGAAATGTGAGTAGATTAGAAAGGGTCATTACTGGGAGTTCCAGGCTGATCTATGTACACAACACCAAATATAGGACATAAATAACAGAATGTCAAATGCAGCATTCACCGCTTCATGGTTAACGGTCATTGTACTTTTGGCTTCAGAAAATGCAGAAGATAACAGCCCATAATTGTGGCATGTCATGCATTTTTAGCACTGCCTACTCTGTAGGAGAGCTGTAGTATTACTTGCCAGCCATTCTTGGTAGTTGTGTTCTGATCCATGGAAGGTAGTTTGGAGCAGAAAACCTTCCCCATTATGACAGTCATATGTCCTATTAGGCCTTATAGTCAGTGTTCTTATAGTGAGACAACCCATTTTATACTGTGTTTACTTACGATTTACATGTTTTTCTTCTTCAAACAGGCAGAAAGAATCTGTTCCTGTATGTAATACAGACGATGCTGTTACCATCTTGCCACCCTCGTCCCCATTGCCAGGTATGTACATGTCTACAGCACCAACAATGTGAATGTTGACTTCAAGGCTCAAATATTTCCACATGGTTTTTCTGGTCTACTATGTTATCCATGTTTCATGGATCTCAGCTATATTGACCATGGGTTCGTACTGTATCCCTATTTCCCTAATATTGTACAGGAGTTTTTTTTCATGTATTCTGTTTATTACGTTGCATCATCTTTTAACCTAGTGAGATATAGCGACTGTGTTATACTGACACCCTCTAACAATCCTTCCTTACCTATGTCTTGTAGATCACTCTGATGAAAACAACCATCTGATCTTAGAGGATAAGGAGGGCACAAGTGAGGACGATGAGAACTTTATCTTCCGAATATTTGCATCATCATCTTCTGAGAGGCTTTCTAAAGTAAGTTTGTGATCGATAAATCCAAAATATGTGCAAAAAAAGGATCTATAAAATTAAAAAGTATGTATATTTAATAACTTATTGTTATCCACATTTAGCACTCTACCACCACTAACGGGATGGTGAACAACGAGGATCCCAAGGCCCCTCCAGAGTGTACACCAGAATCCAACACAAACATCTCAGAAATGTGAGTAGATTATGGGGTCATTACTGGGAGCTCCAGGCTGATATATGTGCACAACATCAAATATAGGACATAAATACCATAATATCAAATGCAGCATCCACCGCCCCATGGTTATGGGTCATTGTGCTTTCAGCTTTCGGAATTGTTGGAGATAACAGCCCATAATTGTGGCCGGTCATGCACTTTTAGTGCTGCCCTCACTGTAGGAGAGATGTAGTATGAAATGCCGGCCATTCTTGGTAGTTGTTTTCCTCTCAGCTCTCTATAAAAGGTAGTCTTGAGCAGAAGACCTTCCCCACTATGACAGTCATATGTCCTACTAGTCCTTATAGTCGGTGTTCTTCTAGTGAGACAACCTCCTTTATATGGAGTTTACTTGAGATTTACATGTTTTTCTTCTTCAAACAGGCAGAAAGTATCTGTTCCTGTATGTAATACAGACGATGCTGTTACCATCTTGCCACCCTCGTCCCCATTGCCAGGTATGTACATGTCTACAGCACCAGCAATGTGAATGTTGACTTCAAGGCTCAAATATTCCCACATGGTTTTATACAATACTATAGGTCTCTTATGTTATCCATATTATGACAAACCAGATCCTATAAGAATATATTGTTACTGATTTTTTTTTTAATTTTTCATCAGAATTTCCATCTCATGAAGAAAGAAAATCGGCAATAAATCTGAGTATGGAGCAACAAAACTCAGAAAATGGAAAAAATGGGAAAAAGAGACGAGGTAAGTGTGAGAATCAACTCCATGTTGTGTGATGTCAGTGAGAATAATTCATGTGGAGTAGATGTAATCTGTCAGTGATGGGATTGTCACATGTATGATTGCTGACAATGACCCCTGACCTCTGTATGATAATATTCCTCTGCCGTCCGGCCACAGTGACTGCACAGCATTATCATGTAATATGGAGTCCCATCACTTACATTATATTTATTTCTCTTCTCATAGGTTCCATCTTCCGCCGGATCTTATCATCCTGCCGGCGTGGATTATCCAGGGCTGCTCGCGCATTTGCATGCTGTCACTGTTGCCCTAAAACCATCTAAAAGACGGGACACCTAAGCATCCAGCGCCCTGAAGTCCAGCAGATCCATCATCACTGCTGGAGCTGTATAGAAGGACCTTCACCATCTACCTGTGGCCTTCTGACTGGTCAACCTGGACAAGTTTCAGTAACGCCTCTGTCATCGGGCTCCGCGGTATTCATACTGCTCGTCTGACTTGTCATTTACTGATCACCTGGTATCTGACCTCGGCTATCTTCCTGACTTTGATTTAGTCTATTGATAATGTTCATGATTTTATTCATCCCATTATTAATTAAAAAAAAGTAAAATCTGTTACTGTTGCTCTGATTCATTTTTGTCTTGAATTCACAAATACTTGTAACTCACTAATTGCTCTTCTTCTCACTAAATGTATTTCTCATTATCCTTAATGCAGCAGTCAGTCTCATATTTCTGTCCAGCAGTTACACTGGTGCCTCCACCCTGTACCAGTCATTACACTCATCCACAAACCTCTCCACACTGCTCCACAGTCCTGCATCTCTACCATATCTACACTCCAATGAGATAAGATTAACATCCTCCATAATCAGGACCTCCCACTCTCATGTCCAAGACATTTTCTCTGCTACACCAGCTCTCAGGAGTGCACTACTGCAGGCAATCATGTTCATTCCCACTATCAGAGATTTTAAGTGTGCAGTAGAAACAGATTATTTGTGGCAGGACTATCAAATCACCTCACTATTCTAAGTTTTTCCTACAGCACTCAGTAGCACTTAATATTTGTACATATACAGATAATGGTTGGTGACTGGTTCATGCAGCCTTAATTCCACAAAGATAGAAATAAAAGGTCAACATGTTTCATACATCCAAACCATCCTTAATCATGGCAGAAAAACATAATTTTAAGTTCCCACTATGAATATTTGGTGAGATATCACAGCTGTGTATTTTCACAGCACAAAGAACGCATCTTACAGATCAGCAAATCACAGTGTGCTGACGCTTAGTGTTGTAGTTTTGAACAACACCATTCATTTTATCATATAATGTGTTGAAAAATGAGAAAAAATGACAGGTTTGGGTTCCTTCATTTTACAGTGTGTATTGTGTTGTAAAAACAAACTGACAAAATGATTCAGAGTCAGTAGTACGATTACTGTGATACCAAACTTATAAGGTTTATATATATATATATATATATATATATATATATATATATACAGTGTTTAGCATAAATCAGTACACCCAAATAGATTTGTCAGCAAACCTGTAGTTTCCTTTCAGAATCATCATTTTATATGGGATACCATACTACAAAATACTCTCGCAAATTTGAGCCATTGAATGCAAACAAGATTTGGTATTTTGAAGACCCCAAAAAAGTAATTTTCTTAACAAACTCATTCAAGATCATGTTTCAAAAATGAGAACATCCCAGTAACAGTCTTAAGAGAAAAGCTAAGTTTAGACAACAAAATTCTAATTAACAAGAACTGAACCACAGGTAAGTGTAATTATTCATTAAACAGATGTCCAGCAGACAGGTGTCTGTAAAAGGAAGTTACTTAATAAAGAAAACTCCTTCCCATTTCATGCTATCAGCAATGGCACCACATAGAAGGGAAATGTCACAAAACCTGAGAAAGAAAATAATTTCTTTGCAATAAATGTGAAGTCTACAAGAAGATCAGCAAAACTTTACTTATCAGTCAGAATACTGTAGCAAAAGTGATGCAAAACTATAACAAAGATGGAACTGCAACCATCTTACAGAGACGTCCAGGCCGACTATGGAAGTTAACACCTAAACAAAAGCGTCCTCTGATGAGAAGGGTAAGTGGCACCACATAGAAGAGAAATGTCACAAGACATTTCTGAGAAAGAAAATAATTTCTTTACAAAAAATGTGAAGTCTACAAGAAGATCAGCAAAGCTTTTCTTATCAGTCAGATGGAAGTTAACATCTAAACAAAAGCATCTTCTGATGAGAAGAAAATCGACAGGCAAATTCATTGCTATTAGCTGAAGAAGTAGAAAGCCAAACCAGGGCGAGTGTTTTCCATGACACGACACGGTGTACACTGCAAATGAATGGCATTCATGAGTGTCCTCCACAAAGGAAGCCTCTCTCCCTTAAAGCCCATGAACAATAAAAGTCCGTCTACAATTTGCCAGGGTCCATGCTTAAAACTATGAGGACTACCGGGACTCTATACTGTGTATGTGCATCTTATGTGTATGTCCGTATTTTATGTTTGTGTGCACTATGTATATGCATACGCTAAAATGTGTATAGAGTATTAGCATGTGCAAATTTTATATGTGTGCCTAATATAAATATACATGGAAATGTATATGTAGGTGGTGCCTGATGGAGGGTGGGGGGCCCAAATCAGAAGTCCTGATTAAGGGCCCTTCACTGTCATTGTCTGCCCCTTATATAAACAGTAAAATCTCCTTTAATAACTGGACTTCCATTGGGGTGGACTTCTCATAGATGGCCAGTAGGCATACTATATTGTGAATCTGGGCATCTCTCACAGAAAATCTGATCTGGATATGAGGGTGGTCTTCTATAAGCGGTGATGTTTTGGAGAGATTTAGGGAAAAGTCCCAATTCTTATCCATCGATCTGGTAATTTGAGTAAAATATTTGTGTTGATAACTGATCACAAAGTCACAAAATATGTAAGATTTGGCATAACCTGGCTCATTTTTCAAAAAGTTATGCTCAATTTTTTTAGCACCAAGTTTTGTTGCTTTTTTGTAGACTTACACTAACTTAGTATATTGTGTGAGAATTAAATGAATTATGAATTAGTTGGCACATTTTACCACACTCTGGGGGTCCCTGACAGTCCTTCTTTATCTGCCCTGTAGTGATGCCAATGTAAACTTCCAAGTGACCGCGCAGTCAATCACTGTCACGAATGCAGGACAACCTATGATTAGCTAATTTTTGGGAAATCCTTATAACAAAAGGGGATTGAAAATATTTACAATTATTTTAAAAGCATTAAAAAAAAAACCAGACCCAATACTTATAATTAGTTTGTTGAAAGTAGTCTAATTAAAGGGAGCTGAAAGGATTAGAGATTCTGAACCCGATTCACCAGTGTTTTTGCCAGAAAACTGGCATAAAGCTCTTGAAAAGTTGCAAAGTTTTGTGATTTTTCCCATTTTCACATAATTTTAACTTCTTTAAAGCCCAAGACGTACTGATACGTATCTGCGCCCTGGGACTTAAGAGCCTGATACGTATTAGTACATCTTTGCGATCGCGCACACAGGCTGTGCGGGCGTGATCGTCGCCAGGTGTTAACTGATTGTCACAGCTGACACCCGGTGCTATGTGCTGGGAGAGGTCCCGCACATTAACCCCCGCAATGCTGCGATCGAAGTCGTTCGCAGCATTGCGGGGGCAAGGGGAGGTGATCGGGATAGTCACCTCTCCTGCCGGCGTCCAGCAATGTGTGCCGCGGCTTCCCGGATGTTGCCATGATGACCCGATTCACTGAGGGGTGTAGTTTTAAGAATGGTGTCACTTTTGGGTATTTTCAGTCAAAAAGACCCCTCAAAGTGACTTCAAATGTGATGCGGTCCCTAATAAAATGGTTTTGTAAATTTTGTTGGAAAAATGAGAAATCGCTGGTCAATTTTAACCCTTATAGCTCCCTAATAAAAATAAATTTGGGTTCCAAAATTGTGCTGATGTAAAGTAGACATATGGGAAATGTTATTTATTAACTTTTTTTGTGTGACATATCTCTCCGATTTAGGGGCATAAAAATTCAAATTTTGAAAATTGCAAACTTTTCAAAATTTTCGCCAAATATGTTTTTTTCACAAATAAACACAAGTGATATCGAAGAAATTTTACCACAATCATAAAGTACAATATGTCATGAAAAAATATTCTCAGAACCAGGGGGATCCGTTGAAGCGTTCCAGAGTAATTACCTCATAAAGTGACAGTGGTCAGAATTGTAAAAATTGGCCTTCTCATTAACGTACAAACCACCTTGGGTTGTAAAGGGGTTAAGGACTCTACCTGCATATACAGTCATGGCGGAAAGTGCTGGCGCCCTTGAAATTGTTTCAGAAAATTACACATGTTTTATTACACGCATGTTTATTTCCTTTGTGTTTATTGGAACAACACAAAAAAACTGAGAAAAAAAAGGCAAATTGGACATAATTTCACACAAAACTCCAAAAATGGGCCGGAATACATATATATATTTTTGATGGGACAACACTGAAGATGCGACACTTTGATACAATGTACAGCAGTCAGTGTACAGCTTGTTTAACTGTAAATTTGGTGTGCCTGCAAAATAACTCAACACACAGCCATTAATGTCTAAACCGCTGGCAACAAAAGTGAGTACACCCCTAAGTGTGTTCTCAGCTGATGTTATTTGTTGGTTTTTCTTTGCATCCCGAACAATTTTCTTGGCAGTTGTGGCTGAAATTTTTGTTGGTCTACCTGACTGTGGTTTGGTTTTTACAGAGCATCTGATTTTCCATTTGTTAATCACAGTTTGAACACTGCAGACTGGCATTATCAATTCCTGGGATATCTTTTTGTATCCCTTTCCTGTGTTATACTCTTTTTGCCTCCCTTTCCTGTGTTATACAGTTCAACTACCTTTTCCCGTAGATCCGTTGATAATTCTTTTGCTTTCCCCATCTCAAAATCCAGAAACGTCAGTGGCTGGATCCCAGAAACTCACTCAGCTTTATGCACACACACTGATTACAAGCAAACAGGTCATAGGTGAGGATGTTACCTTTAGTAGCCATTCAAACCCATTTGTGTCAAATTCTGTGCATGTTATCAGGCCAAAATCACCAGGGTATGTGAACTTTTTGATCAGGATTATTTGGATGTTTTTGGTTGTCATTAGTGATGAGCGAGCACTAAAATGCTCGAGTACTCGTTGCTCGGGTCGAGCAAATTGAAATACTCGGGTGCTCAACCCGAGCAATGAGCCCAATATAAGTCTAGGGGAAACTTGAGAATTTTTCAGGTGGCTACCCACGGCGGTCTGCAGAGGGCCTAAAAATTGCCCAAATCGATGGGAACTGTGCTCAAATGACATGGGAACAGCATGGGGAAGACCCCTGGAAGCATCTCTGACTCCCAGAACACTGCTGTCAACAACGTCGTCAGAGTATTACGCCACTTTTACGGCGTAAGGAACATCCTTTCCAGGGTGATGACTTGTATATAAGGCAAAATAAATAAACAAAAACAAAAATACTCCTACACACGTAGCATTTTTGACACGTTTTTGCACTTTTGCATTGCTTTCAACCAAGACAAATGCATTCACCAGGAAATGTCATTTTAACATTTTACAACCTTATCTGGCCATGTGGTGTGTGACACATCATCAGACACATGCATACAGTGCTGAAAAGACATGGGAACAGCAAGGGGAAGACCTCTGGAAACATCTCTGACTCCCAGGTCACTGCCTAAATGTGTGCTCATCATAAGTGATCCTTGGCACATGCGAAGATGCCTCCCGCCATGCACCTGTCGTTGCAGACTTGCAACAATCACCGTCCACGTCCTTGTCCCACTGCAGTGTTCAGTTGTCCCTACCCCATTCCTTGGAATGCAAGCACAAGAATGCCGGCAGCCACCCACCCACAGGCTGCAATACTATACTGTCAAATTTTTGACAGCTGCTTGCACTTGAAATGTGGCCTTTTAGGCTCGTGGAGGTGGAAGCTTTTCATAACCTCATGCCGGCGGCGGCCGGGTGTCCATACTCTGTCCCCAGCCGCCACTATATTTCCCGGTATCGCCTCCGCCTTCCACAAGCACGGGTCCCATAACATTACCCGTGCCCTCCCCAGTGCACTTACTGGGAAGGACCGCCTAACCACAAACACGTGGACAGGTGAATGTGGCCAGGGACGGTACGGAGCCAGTCCACAACTTTTTTTGCTAAGAGTTGTATTTAGCTCGGTGAAAGGACTGGCATAGAGGGAAACCGTATCTACCCTGCTTGTCATTTCTCCCAGAAAATCCTGTAATTGAGCTTGTTGCAGAAGCAATGGCAGCCCATCCAACATCAACTCGCACTTGTCAATGGTGCTTTGACACACACACATCTTTCTTTGCGCATTTAATTTCTTGAATACAGAGTTGGAAAATGGCCTGATCCGTAATGCGTTTTGAGAAATAACATGCATAAGCATGGCCGATCCGCATTAAAAAAGCAGCCATAGAGTGTCCAGGAACCTTCCCCCACACTTTTCTTAGCCAGGGCTGCTTTTCGGCAGGGTTGGACGGGCCCACCAGAGAACCGGAGACTCCTCCGGCGGGCCCTGGCTTCTCCTTCAGGAGAGTTCATAGTGCCGAGGTGAGGCCATGATGATGATAGAGGCCATCATCTGCTTAGTTTTCTGTTACTTGGAATGCAATTGCAAGTATGCAGCCAGCCACCCACCCACCCACAGGCCGCAACACTAAACTGACAGATTTCTGGGCAGCTCTTTGCACTTGAAATATGGCCTTTTAAGCTTGTGGAGGTGGAAGCTTTTCACAACCTCATGCAGGCGGCGGCCGGGTGTCCATACTCGGTCCCCAGCCGACAGTATTTTTCCCGGTATCGCCTTCGCCTTCCACAAGCACGGGTCCCACAACATTACCCATGCCCTACCCAGTGCACTTACTAAGAAGGACTGCCTAACCACAAACACGTGGACAGGTGAATGTGGCCAGGGACGGTACGGAGCCAGTCCAAAACTTCTTTTGATAAGAGTTGTATTTAGCTCAGTGAAAGGACTGGCATAGAGGGAAACCGTATCTACCCTGCGAGTCATTTCTCCCAGGAAGTCCTCTAAAGCTGCTTGCACTTGAAATGTGGCCTGAACATTACTGCTGGTACTTTTCTGTGGGAATTTTCTTGCCTCCTACCAGCCTGGAATATTTCCAGCAAACTATGGTACAACACCATGGTATTAGCACTGCCCCCAGTACCAGTAGCGAAGCCATCCTCAATTTCCTTCTCTGGAATTTTATTTGGTAGACTGAGTGGCTGCCCAAATACATTTTCTCACAAAGTAGCTGATGATAGAGTGGCAGTAGGTTCAAGTTTCTCCAGCCTGTTAGATATTAGAGGGTGAACGGCAGCACATTGGATCTGTGGTTAGCACTGAAGTCTTGCAGCACTGGGATCCTGGGTTCAAATCCCAGCAAGGACAACATCTGCAAGAAATTTGTATGTTCTCCCCATGTTTGCATGTGTTTCCTCCTCAGTAAAAATAGAGTGTCCTGGAATCTTCCCACACACTTTTCTTAGCCAGGACTGCTTCTCGGCAGGGTTGGACAGTCCCACCAGAGAATTCTCTGGTGTGCCTTGGCTTCTACCTCAGGAGAGTTCATGATAGCGCTAACTTTGCAGCTGCTATGGGGCTCTTGAGCGGGTGAGAAAGGTTAGCCCTCAGAAACAAATCCTCTGGTGGGCACAATGTTTTTCAATCTGAAACAGCTTCTCAGTGGGAGTTGTATTTCACCACAGCCATATTCTTTAGCTCTGTGAAAGGACTGGCATAGAGGGAAAACTTATCTACCCCGGTTGTCATTTCTCCGTCACCAGGTTCCGCCCATTGTAACACACGACCATGCCTGGCTGTATGTTCAGCGGTGAGAGCCACAGATCAAGCTGCTGTGTTACAGCTTTCAACAACTATGCAGCGCTGGGCGGTTTGTCAATTAAGCATTAAGCATGTTATCTTCAGCACAGCCTGTTGCTGTTTGGCCAAGGCAGTGCTGCAGTGCTGTCAGCTTGTGACTGATGTGGTCATTTCGGAGATGGAGGAGGAGGTGCATGAGCTGAACAATGTGATTACATTGAGGTTAAATTGGTGATGCTGTTTTTTATACTAAAGAAAGATCCTATTGTTATGTTTTTTTTATGTTATTTTTTATGACAAATGCATTCACCGGGAAATGTCATTTTAACATTTTACAACCTCATCTGGCAATGTGGTGTCATCAGACACATCCTGTTTTATTTGTGATGGAGGGACTCTGAAAGTCATAAAGCCTATTTTTATAGGAAAATCAGACGGCCCTTACTATTCTTAAAAAGGCCAGCAGTCGGCCCTAGCTATTGTTAGAGAGCCATCAGAGGGCTATGCTTTGTTGTTCCCATTGTTAACAAGTGGGTCTCCTATACTGTTATTGCGCATCCAGTGACTGCAAGGGTTGTCAAAAATTTGGACGCAACCTAATACCCCTTTGAAGAGACATAGAGGAGGGTCTCAGTAAAAAAAATGTTCCCATTATAAAGGAGCGGGTCTTCTATAGTGGTAAAGCCCATGCTGTGACTGCAAGGGTGGCCAAAATTTTTGAAAAAAAACACTAACAATTTAAAGACACAAAGAGCATGGCCACAGTAACAAGGTACGACATGTTCCCGTTAGAAAGGAGAGGGTCTGCTATACAGTTATAGGGTATGCAGTGAATCCAACGGCTGACAAATTTTAGGAAAAACCCCACTAAGAATTTAAGGACACACAGAGCAGGGCCACAGTAACAAGGTACGACATGTTCCCATTAGAAAGTAGAGGGTCTGCTATACAGTTATAGGGTATGCAGTGAATCCAACGGCTGACAAATTTTAATGAAAACCCCCAATAAGAATTTAAAGACACACAGAGCAGGGCCACAGTAACAAGGTACGACATGCTCCCATTAGAAAGGACAGGGTCTGCTATACAGTTATAGGGTATGCAGTGAGTCCAACGGCTGACCAATTTTAGGAAAAACCCCACTAAGAATTTAAGGACACACAGAGCAGGGCCACAGTAACAAGGTACGACATGTTCCCATTAGAAAGTAGAGGGTCGGCTATACTGTTATAGGGTATGCAGTGAGTCCAACGGCTGACAGATTTTAGGAAAATCCCCACTAAGAATTTAAAGACACACAGAGCAGGGCCACAGTAACAAGATATGACATGTTCCCATTAGAAAGGAGAGGGTCTGCTATACAGTTATAGGGTATGCAGTGAGTCCAACGGCTGACCAAGTTTAGGAAAAAACCCACTAAGAATTTAAAGACACATAGACCAGGCCACAGTAATGACAAATTCCCATTAGAAAGGAGAGAGTCTCCCATAGTGTTGCCAAAAATTTGGAGGCACTTCAATGGCCCTTGGAAGAGACGTGGAGGAGCGCATCATAAAAAATTTTTACCATTAGAAAGGAGCGGGCCTCCTATACTTGTAATGCCATGCACTAAGTGTATGGGCTGACAAACATTTACTCCTGGGGGGTATACATGAACATACTGTATAAAAATTTTTTTTTACGGGCATCATAAAAATGTAGCGCCCCGAGAGCTCGGCCGCTACAGGGGTATTGCACCTCTGCCAGAGGTGTGATATTCCACTCCCGGGTAAGGATGGAGTATGGACCAGGGTTCAGTTAGCTGCATACAGCACACTCACCCCATTTCCGAGGGACAGCTCAACGGTGCTCCCATTAGACAGAAATGCAGGCACGACAGACCATGTCCCTGGCTGGAGTGGGGAGGGGGTAGGAATACCCAGTGATGTAGGAGCAGATAGGGGTTGGTTCCTGAGCGTAGATAGGAGCCCATTGTTTGCTGGTCACCTGGGCTCATGTTCTAGAGGGAGGTATAAAAGGTGGGCACCATCTTAGAACAGTGTTCAGTCAGAGAGAAGAAGTGACGGAGTGGGGGCCTCTGCAAGGGGCTCTGCTCCGTAGGCAGGCCTAGCCTCTGAGGCCCAGCCAGCACAGAGAGAAGAGAAGAAGAGAAGTTCAGTGAGTGGAGTAAGAGAAGGAGTTCAGCCAGAGAGGGCTGACAGGGAGCTGTGGCTCAGTCTGGGCCCAGCTCCACGAGGCAGGCCTAGGGTGAAGGCCAGGAACAGAAAGGAACAAGAACAGAAAGGAACAGAAGAGAAAGAGAAAGAGAGAAACAGAAGGGCTCAGGAACAAGACGGCAGAAGGGACCCTAAGAACCCACGAGAATACAGGGTGAAGGGTCAGGCAGATTAAGGGTACCGGATCCCAAGTTGGTGGAGGAGAAACAGCCCTCAGCCAAAGACTGGAGGTCGTGATCATTTATTGGTGCGACACCTCATCAAACCTGCTAGGAAGGCACCATATAGGACAGCGGGGAACGAGAACCACGTTTACCCGCACAAGTCCGCGGCAGCTGGACAAAAGTGGGTCACTGGTGAGGCAGGCCAGAGAAAGGATTGAATGGGTCCTGTGCCATGCTCCTGAACTGCCTGGGGTTGACCGAGCCCCTCACCTGGTGGACGCAGCACGGCTCGGGCGGTCATTGCTGACAGAAGTGACCCGGAGTACATGAACTGTGAGTAAAAGACATTGGACTGCAGTACGTTGTCTGTGTACTCTTTTGCTCCTCCAGCACTAACGGCACTGGGACTCTCTGCACCATCACCCCCACCATCCACTACACTGCCTTGGGGCTGCACTCTTCCCGTGGGGAGTCACACTACCTCAGCTGCATACATCATCAGCCCCAGCGGTCTGCCTTGCAGCGGCGGTTCATAATAACCGCAATCCACGGGTGGCGTAGTCGGACATCACTTAGGACTGCTAAAGGACTACCACTGGTCTGACCACCCTGAGCCATGGAACCGGTTAGCCACTACTACCCCCACCGTCTCCCTATTGCCCGGCTCCGAGTGCCCCACGGCCCAGGGGCGAGTCAAACACCCTTTAAAAAAATTATGTGAGTGTTGCATAGAATCATAGAATGGTAGAGTTGGAAGGGACCTCCTGGGTCATCTGGTCCAACCCCCTGCTCAAAGCAGGATTCACTAAATCATCTCAGACAGATGTCTGTCCAGCCTCTGTTTGAAGACGTCCATTGAAGGGGAACTCACCACCTCTCGTGGCAGCCTGTTCCACTCATTAATCACCCTAACTGTCAAAAAGTTTTTTCTAATATCTAATCTGTGTCTCCTCCCATTTAGTTTCATCCCGTTGCTTCTAGTCTTTCCCTGTGCAAATGAGAATAAAGATGATCCTTCTACAATGTGACAGCCCTTGACATATTTGTAGACAGCTATTAAGTCTCCTCTCAGTCTTCTTTTTTGCAAGCTAAACATTCCCAAATCCTGCAACCGTTCCTCATAGGACATGGTTTGCAGACCAGTCACCATTCTGGTCGCTCTTCTCTGAACTTGTTCCAGTTTGTCTATGTCTTTTTTAAAATGTGGTGCCCAAAACTATACACAGTATTCCAGATGAGGTCTGACCAAAGAGGAGTACAGACCGATAATGACTTCACGTGATCTAGACTGTATGCTTCTGTTAATACATCCCAGGATTGTATTTGCCTTTTTTGCTGCTGCATCACACTGTTGACTCATGTTCAGTCTATGATCTATTAGTATACCTAAGTCTTTTTCACATGTACTGTTGCTTAGCTCTATTCCTCCCATTCTGTATATGCTTTTTTCATTTTTATTGCCCAGATGTAGTACTTTGCATTTTTCCCTGTTAAAAACCATTCTGTTGGTTGCTGCCCACTGCTCCAGTTTATTTAGGTCTTTTTGAATCCTCTCTCTCTCTTCTCTAGTATTAGCTATCCCTCCTAGCTTTGTGTCATCAGCAAATTTAATCAGTTTACCCTCAATTCCTTCATCTAAATCATTGATGAAGATGTTGAACAATACAGGTCCCAGGACAGAGCCCTGTGGTATCCCACTTGAGACATTCATCCAGCTGGATGTGAAGCCATTTACAACCACCCTTTGAGTCCGATCACTAAGCCAGTTATGAATCCACCTAACAGTTGCCTGGTCCATTGCATACTTGGTCATTTTTTCAATAAGGATGGTGTGAGATACTTTGTCAAATGCTTTGCTGAAGTCAAGATATACTATATCTACAGCATTTCCCTGATCCACCCAGTCAGTGATTCTGTCATAGAAGGAAATTAAGTTAGTCTGACATGACTTGTTAGTTACAAACCCATGCTGACTCTGGTTAATCACTTCATTCTTATCCAGGTACTTACATACATGATGTTTAATAATTTGTTCAAAGATCTTTCCTGGTATAGAAGTCAGACTCACCGGCCTATAGTTCCCTGGGTCCACCTTCTTCCCCTTTTTGAAGATAGGAACAACATTTGCTCTTCTCCAGTCTTCTGGGACTTCTCCTGTTCTCCAAGAATTTTCAAAGATTATGGAGAGTGGTTCTAAAATTTCTTCTACGATCTCCTTCAGTACTCTGGGGTGTAACTCATCTGGACCTGGAGACTTGAACTCATTTATGTTAGCTAAATATTCCCTCACAATCTTTCTGTTTGCAGATAACTTGGATTCTTCTATTCCTTTAAAAGGACAGTGAAAATCAGTTGATGTTACATTTTCTTTCTGAGAGAAAACAGATGCAAAATAGGAATTAAAAAGTTCGGCCTTCTCAACATCCTCTCTTACCATTTCTCCATTTTCATCCTGTAAAAATCCTATAGCATCTTTGACTTTTCTTTTACTTTTGACATACCCCCAAAATCCTTTTTTATTGCTTTTGACATCTCTTGCAAGCCTTAATTCATTGTCAGCTTTAGCTAACCTGAAACGTGCCCTGCAGGATCTGCAGACTGCATTATAATCTTCTTTAGATATGCCTCCCTCTTTCCATTTAATAAACATTTCTTTCTTTCTTTTTAGCATGTGTTTAAGTTCTGTGTTCATCCATCCTGGTTTCCTTAAATGCTTCCCATTCTTCCTACTTTTCGGGATTGTTAACGATTGTGCTTTGAGAATCTCATTTTTAAAAATTTCCCATCCTTCCTGGACATTTTTGTCCTTAAGGACATCCAGCCATTGGATCCCTCCTATTCTCTTTCTGAGTCTCTTAAAATCTGCCTTTCTAAAATCTAACCTTGAAGTTTGAGTCTTCACATGTCTTCCTCCTCTAGTTATCCAAAATTCTATAATAGCATGATCGCTGCCTCCTAGGGTCCCAGCCACCTTTACCTCCTCAACCATTTCCTCCCTGTTTATAAGGATTAGATCCAAAGTAGCAGATCCCCTTGTTTTCTCCCCTACCTTTTGGAAGATAAAGTTGTCAGCAAGAGAGGATAAGAATTTGCTTGACCTGTTAGTTTTACTTGAGAGAGATTCCCAACAAATGTCTGGATAGTTGAAATCTCCCATGACCACTACGTCATATTTTTTGGAGAACTTGGTCATTTGATACATAAAGAGTTCATCCATATCTTCAGCTTGCCCAGGTGGCCTGTAGTAAATGCCTACAATGGTGTCCTTTCCGTTGTTCTCTCCTTGTATTCTTACCCAAACAGTTTCCACAGAAACCATCATGGACCACGGTCACCCTGGTGATATGGTGGTGGAGGATGAGGAGAAGGAGGAGGACAAGAGCAAATAGCCAAAATCAGGAAGCGTATACCCATGTGTGAGTGTGAATAGGTGCATGGGAATACACCTCCCAAGAAAAGACACTGGATTTGAGTTTATGTTACGCTGCTATCATTCGGTGGTGTTGAGAAGTCTGGCCCAATCCAGCCCTTGTTCATTTTTATAAGAGTCAGCCTGTCAGCATTTTCAGTTGACAGGAGGATGCGCTTATCAGTTATAATTCCACCAGCGGCACTAAAAACCCGATCTGATAAAACGCTGGCGGCAGGGCAGGGCAGGACCTCCAAGGCATAGAGAGCCAGTTCATTCCACATATCTAGCTTGGATACCCAATATTTATAAGGCACAGAGGAATCACGGAGGACGTTGGTACGGTATGGCAAGGTACTCCCTCAGCATCTTCCCAAACTGTGCACTCCTTGTGAGAGTACCCTGCGCCTCAGGGCCTGTGCGATGGGAGGGTCTGAGAAAACTCTCCCAGAACTTTGACAGTGTTCCCCTGCCTCTGCTGGATTGAAGTTGTGTCTCTCTCGCCTGTACTCCTTGGTTCTCGAACGAAGTGTGCCCTCTGCCTCCAGCGTTTTCAGATGGGAATTTTTTTAATAGTTCCGCAACAAGGGCCTTCTGGTACTGCCTCATTTTTGTACACCTGTCCGCCTCAGGAATAAGAGATATAAAGTTCTCCTTGTAGAGTGGGTCTAGAAGTGTCACCAACCAGTAATGACCTAAAATTTTGAGAATGCGAGGGTCATGGGAAAGGCAGCATAACATAAACTCAGCCATGCGTGCCAGACAACTAACAGGCAAGACTTCCGTGTCCTCACCAAGAGGATGAATGACCATGCTCTCCTCCTCCTCCTCTCTGTCCTCTGGCCATCCACGCTGAACAGACGGTATGACAGCTGTGCAGATAGCACCGTCTATAGTGCATGAAACTAGTTCCTGTCCTTCCTCCTCCTCCTCTTCCTCATTGTCACCCAATCCACGTTGGGATGAGATGAGGCTTGGCTGTGTGTAATCACCCTGTATGGTTAATTGCTCCATCTTATCGTGCTCCGCCTGCAATGCATCATCTTTGATTGTGAGCAGAGAGCGTTTCAGAAGACAGAGAAGCGGGATGGTGAGGCTAATTATGGCGTCATTGCCGCTCACCATCTTGGTGGAGTCCTCAAAGTTTTGGAGGATGGTACATATGTCTGACATCCACGTCCACTACTGAGGTCTTATGTGTGGAGTCTGAACTGAATACCGATAGCCTTTTTGATGCTGGTACTCAACAACTGCCCTCTTCTGCTCACAAATCCTTCCGAACATCTACAATGTAGAGTTCCAACGTGTGGGGACATCACACACCAGTCTGTGAGCCAGAAGCTGCAAACGCTGCTGAAACACTGCAAGGGCGGCGGAAGCTGTAGGTGACTTTCTAAAATGGGCACACAGGCGGCATACTTTAACAAGCAGATCCGGCAGCTCCGGGTAGGATTTGAGTAACCGCTGAACCACGAGGTTAAGCACATGGGCCAGGCATGGTACGTGTGTGAGCTCGCCTCGCCTCAGAGCCGCCACCAGGTTCCGGCCATTGTCACACACGACCATGCCTGGCTGTAGGTTCAGCGGTTTGAGCCACAGATCTGCCTGCTCTTTCAGAGCTGTCCATAACTCTTCAGCATTGTGTGTTTTTTCACCTAAGCATATTAGCTTCAGCACAGCCTGTTGCCGCTTGGCCGAGGCAGTGCTGCAGTGCTTCCAGCTTGTGACTGATGTGGTCATTTCGGAGATGGAGGCTGAGGAGGAGGAGGAGGCTGAGGAGCATGAGGTTCAGGAGCTGTAGACCGTGGGGGCAACCCTGATTGACCTAGGGCCTGCAATCCTTGGCGTCGGGAGGACGTGTTCCGTCCCAAGGTCCGACTGGGTCCCGGCTTCCACTATGTTAACCCAGTATGCCATCAGCGAGATGTACCGTCCCTGCCCACAAGCACTTGTCCACGTGTCCGTGGTTAGGTGGAGTTTACTGGTAACTGCGTTGTTGAGGGCACGACTAATGTTTTGGGACACGCGCTTGTGTAATGTGGGGACGGCACACTGAGAGAAATAGTGGCGGCTGGGGACAGAGTACCGAGGGACGGCCGCCGCCATCAGGTTGCGGAATGCTTCTGTCTCCACAAGCCTAAAAGGCAACATTTCGAGCCAAGCAGTCGTGAATTGTGAGAATTTAGTAGTGTGGCCTGTGGGACGTTGGCTGCATATTTGCGCTTGCATTCCAAGGACTGGAGTATGAACAACTGAACGCTGCACTGGGACAAGGACATGGACGTGCTTCCTGATGCTGCTACTTGAGAGTGTGCAATGACAGGTGCAGGGCAGGAGGCATCTTTGCATGCACTATGGACAGGGGATTGACTTGCATGCACAACAGCAGAAGAAGCAATGGTGCCACCTGTAGACACTGTTCCTGGACCCTGGTGTTCGGCCCACAAAGTCGAGTGATTTGCTGCCATGTGCCTGGTCATGCTGGTGGTGGTCAAGCTGGTCGTTTTGCCACCCTTGCTGATGCTGGTCTGGCTCGTGATGCAAATGGCCTTTTAGGAGTTATCGGCAGAGTGTTTAAAAAACAACCAGACTCGGGAAGACCTAACAGTTGTAGTGGCAACTTCATTCGTGTTGGTGTTACGGGAAACGGTAGCCTGCCTTCTGTCTGCGGCCACCACACTGCTTCTTTCTGCCTGTTGGGGTGCTCTGCCTCCCTCCCCCTGTGTGCTGCTGTCCTTGCTCTGCATGTCCTCCTGCCAGGTTGGGTCAGTTACTATATCATCCACCACCTCGTCTCCCACTTCTGCACCCTGGTACTATACTTGACTTTCTGCCAATTGTGTCTAATCATCGTCCACCTCTTGTGACAGTTTCCCACCGTCACCTTCGTGTGACCGTGGCTGCTCAAATATTTGGGCATCGCTACAATTGATCTCCTCTTGCCCCGCTTCAAGTGGACCGGGCGAGAGGCCCGAATCTATAAATGGAAAAGTGAACAGCTCTTCAGATTGTCCAAGTGTGGGATCAGTTGTCTCTGGGTACTCGGCATGGTGGGAGGAAGGAGGATCAGGGTGAGGAATATGAGGTCCAGACTCATGGCTACTGAGACTTGACTGTGTGGAAGACAGGGTGGTGGTGGTTAAGTGACTGGAAGCATTATCCGCTATCCAACCAACAACCTTTTGACACTGATCTGGGTTCAATAGTGGTGTGCTGCGGTCCCCTAGAAATTGGGACAGGAAGGTCAGGCGAGAAGATGTGGGTGTTTGTTGTGGCACAATTTCGGCTTGCCCACGGCCTTGTCCTCGGCCTCTGCATGCACCATTACCATCACGTCCAGTTCCCCGTCCCTTGCAACGTGCCTTGTCCATTTTAAATGGAGGATAGCATCTTCCACGCTCACTACAAATGACTGAGTTTGAAGCGAAGTTATATGTGATCGGTGTGATGGAGAAAACAGAGTTTTAAATACCTGGCCTGTAGGTAAGTAGTGTGAACAGCAAACTGCTGTGAATTGCTTCACTGACAGACTGAAAAAATGGAGGCCAGAAATGGCAGTATTTTCTGACAACGTATATGTGATCCATGTGACGGAGAAAACACAGTTTTAAATAACTGGATTTCTAGCACTCTAATATGGAAAGGACCTGGCTGTATTCTGCAGTGCCAACAAGCAAATGGCGCAGAAAAACGGTGTTCTCTGGATTGCTTTATAAGCAAATAATGAGGATTAAGTTCCAAAGAAAAGTATTCCTCGCCCCTGAGACCTGGGCCTTTGTATAGAAATATCTAACAGCAGCAGAAGGCAGAATTGGAATGGAGCCTCTTGTGCTATATGCACTGCAGTCTGCTATATACACTGCCTGCCTGCCTATATACACTGCCTGCCTGATATCTCTGCAGATGGATTAGTCCTCAGAAGGACTGTTTGTTGAGATGGATATGTGTAATGTGCGGTTTTTCTCACTACACTACCTAATGCTCGATGAAATCTCTCCCTAACGCAGCAGCAGCTCTCCCTACACTGTCTGATCCGGAGTGACTGTGATGAGCATGGCGGCGCCAGGTCAGATATAGACCTGATGACGCTGTGCGGCCAGCCAATCACTGTAATGCCCACAACCAACATGGTATGGCATTACAGTGCATGGCAGGCAATCCCTGCATGTTCATTGGCTCTGTAAGAGCGCCAAACATGCAGGGAGGGGACCCGACTTCCCGCCCGACCAACCCGGAAATACTCGGTGAGCGCAGAGCATCTCGAGCAGTGAGATACTCGGGCAAGCACCGAGCAGTAGCGAGCATGCTCGCTCATCACTAGTTGTCATTAAGATTTAAAAAGAGAAAACACAGAAATGTGACAGTAAATGGCTTCACCCAACCAATAACCATGAGTGAAGAAAAAGTGTTTTTGTTATCATTCATTTTCTCTGAAACAAGGCCAAGAAAGCAAAAATTCTGCCGGGGTATGTAAACTTTTGAGCAGAACTGTATATGCGCCAGCCCCAGTGTCTCCTATTCTATATACTCCAGCCCCAGTGTCTCCTATTCTATATACTCCAGCTTCTTATGTGATGTATATGCTCTAGCCCCAATGTATCCTGTGATGAATATACGCCAGTCCCAGTGTCTCCTATTCTATATACTCCAGCTTCTTCTGTGATGTATATGCTCTAGCCCCAATGTATCCTGTGATGAATATATGCCAGCCCCAGTGTCTCCTATTCTATATACTCCAGCCCCAATGTCTCCTATTCTATATACTCCAGCTTCTTCTGTGATGTATATGCTCTAGCCCCAATGTATCCTGTGATGAATATACGCCAGCCCCAGTGTCTCCTATTCTATATACTCCAGCCCCAGTGTCTTCTGTGACGTAGCTAATGTAGCCCTAATGTCTCTTATGCAGAGGCGTCGCATGATAAAGCAGTGAGACACAAGCTCCCTGCCCTATCACTATCTCTTTCATATGCCACAGATCGCCATAGGCCTGCGGTTAACGAGATGTCAGCATACTCACGCAGGTGGCTCGGTGACATCATTGCATCGCTCTGCTCTGCAGTCCCGCCATGGAAGAGGAGACAGAGGCCGTGATGTAGGGAATCAGGATTAAGTGAGAATAAACTTTATTTTTTTAAATGATCGGGCAGTGGAGCCATACTACTATATATCTGGAGTAGTGGGTCCATCATACTACATATGGAGTAGCGGGGCCATTATACTATATGTATGTGGGGCAGTGGGACCATCATAGTATATACAGGTGCATCTCACTAAATTAGAATATCTTCAAAAAGTTAATTTATTCCAGTTCTTCAATACTGTTTCAGTATGCTCCACAATCATGAGGAAGACTGCTGACTTGACAGATGTCCAGAAGGCAGTCATTGACACACTCCACAAGGTCCTAGAGTTCCAATTTTCATTTGGAAATCAAGGTCCCAGAGTCTGGAGGAAGAGTGGAGAGTCCACAATCCAAGCTGCTTGAGGTCTAGTGTGAAGGCTCCACAATCAGTGATGGTTTGGGGGGCCATGTCATCTGCTGGTGTAGGTCCACTGTGTTTTATCAAGATCAAAGTCAGCACAGCCGGCTACCAGGACATTTTACAGCACTTCATGCTTCTGTGTCGCGCTGCGTTGCGCACGCGGGAGCTTACCCGGAGCCGGATCTCTTGAGGGTTGTAGTCTCGTGGCGGCGACCCGGTCCGTGCCCAGGGAGTCAAACTGAGCGGCGATGTACTAGCAGTAGATGGTTGGTGACTACGCCACCCGTTGAATGCAGCTATGGAGCTGCCGCTGCAGGGCAGACCGCTGAGGCCGGTGGAAGGATGGTGCAGCGTGGATGGTATAACCCCCAACGGGAGGGGTATGGCCTCAGGGCAGCCGTCGTGGATGATGGGGGTAGCAGGAACCACTCAGAGACGGTGCGGTGTAGTTCAGGGTCTTTACTGGTGACAAAGATAGACCCTCCCGGAGTACTTGCTAGTGATAGGGGCCTGGTCAGTCCTTGAGCAGATGGGATCTCCCCTGGCCAGGCGGAGTTGTAGGCCTTCCCAACTAACTGTACTCTTCTGGCTACCTTGCTAGAGGCGGGAATAAGTAGCCCACGTCCCTGAGTGTACCGTGTGGTGCTCACCCGTATGGCCGGTGACTCGGGGCCTTCTAATGGCTTCCGCTCCACGATGGCGGTGCTGGTCCCACGCGTGTGACCGTGCCTTCGGGCTTCTGGGCCAGAGGACCTGAAATCCTCTGCCGGACGGTTTCTGCTGCTGGGTAGGAGTTAGTCCCCACAGCCTCGGACTCCGGGTCCGGTAAGAAATCTTCTCAGTCAGGGCGAGCTCTGTAGCTGCCAGCCCCTGACTCGTTGTAACACTGCTCCCCACAGAGCTCCTGATGTTTCTTGCTATGCTGCTTCTCTTCTCTACTCTTGTTCTGTCTTCTTTCTCACTCACTCTGCCTCAGCCCCGGGTTTATATAGGGGAAGTCCTTCCCCTCCCAAGACTGGGCAGGAGGTGTGGCATGCACAAGATCCCTGACCAAAGGACCTCCCACCTGCTCTCAGACGTAATATCTCTATCACTGTGGCAACCAGACCCCTGGGGTGTCACATTCCCCCCTAGTGAAATTTAGTACTCCGGGACTAAACATATTTTTTAGAAAAACATAACAAAGTATAGCAATAACAATACAACAAGAAAAACACATAAGATGGTTACGGCGTGTCCGCAACCGGGTGCAGTTTTGAAAAGCAAGGTGTCCATTTCACCAAAACAGGGAGACGTAACCAGGTAGGGGCCTGTCCTGCCCCGAGTCCTTAACAGTCTTTAGTCCATCCTGGGTTACGCTCCAACTATGTACAAGGATTCCCGGTAAATCCACCAAGGACTCCTAAAAAGAACTAGAAACACAAAATTATACACAAGCAACTATAAACAAGTAAACAGTATAAGATAGCTTAAACATTTAGATCCTCCAACGTGCGGGTAGCTGGCCTCTAGTGGCCCTAGTGGACCTACGGAGCTGACTGTCTGGCCCTGAACTACAGGGTGTAGGAGCTGTCAAGGGTAAACTGGGCAGCTGTCTATGGGCCCTCTGGCTCACTAGGGGTATGGCAGGCTCACTATAAGCAGAGGGTTGACTTTCCGGGTCTGCTTGTGTAGAGTCTTCTGCCTCCTGGACCGGCTGTTCTTCCAGCTCTACCGGTTGCTCCGTAGGTTCTTGGGATGATGGTTGGAGGAAGGTGAGTACGGGTACCACGACTGCACCATTGACTTGAGTCCAAGACCGAGGGAAGTCCCCGAGCACGGTACTAACCATATCTTCCCTTTCCTCTACGGGTCGATGGTCTTCTTGTTCCTCTTCAGGGTTCCTCAGTTGTTCGGGACACTTCTTCAGGTGGTCCCGGGATACAATGGCTGTGGTTTCCCCTCCGTCTTTACTGATGGTACAGACCTTCGGGTTTTCGTGGCTTGAGGGCAGTACGGTGTACGGGTCCTTCTCCCACTGGTCGTCCAACTTGTGGAGCCGTCTCTTCCTCTTCAAGACCTGCTCTCCGGGTACCAGGGGAACAGCGGGAGCATACTGGTTATAAGTTTTCTCTTGTCTTTCCCTAGCCTGACAGAGACTTCGCTCCACGCTCTCCTGTACTCTCCGGTACTGCTGCTGCCTCTCTGTGTCCCAGTCTGTTTCTGGTGAAGTGTCCTCGGGTGTCAGGACTCCCATTTCCAGGTCAACAGGTAACTTACCAGGTCTTGCCCTCATTAGGTAAGCCGGGGTACAGTTGGTGGAACCTACCGGGATGTGGTTGTATAGGTCCACCAGATCGGGCAACTTTTCAGGCCACAGACTGCGTTCTTCCAGGGGCAACGTTTTTAGAAGATCCATTACCACCTGGTTCATTTTTTCACAAAGTCCATTAGTCTGCGGATGGTAGGGTGTCGTCCTTATCTTCCGGCAGCCATACAGATTGCAGAATTCCTGGAAGACCTCCGCTTCAAAGGCAGGTCCCTGGTCCGTCAGCACTTGGTCCGGGTACCCGTGTGGACGGCAAAAGTGCTGCTGGAAGGCTCTAGCTGCTGTTTGAGCCGTTAAGTCCTTGACGGGGACGACAACCAGAAACCGGGAGTAATGATCCACGATGGTTAACGCGTAGACGTAGCCACTTCTGCTTGGGGTCAGTTTTACATGATCCAAGGCTACCAGTTCCAACGGTTGCCGGGTGACGATGGACCGCAGGGGAGTCTTCTGGCTGGCGCGGTCCTTCCTTCTCAGGTTGCACGGGCCACAGTCTCTGCACCACTTCTCAATGGTTCCCCTCATGCCTACCCAATGGAATCGCTCGCGCAGCAGGAACTCCAGCTTCTTCCACCCGAAGTGTCCAGCTCCGTCGTGGTATGCCTCCATCACCATGGCTGCGTCTCTTCGTGGCACCACTACTTGCCAGAGTAATTCATGCGTCCGGGAGTTAACCATTCTGCGGCACAACTTCCCTTTGTAAAGGAACAGTCGACTCTTCTCTGCCCATAGTTGTTTGGCTTCCTCCGGAGCGTCTGGTTCAAGGCGAGCCTCCGGCCGAGTCAGCATCTCCTTCACCAGTCGGACGGCAGGGTCGCTGTCTTGCGTTTCCGCCCAGTTGTAGTGAGGTAAGGGGTTCAACGTAGCAGCCTGCTTACTCCTTACCCGATGGGAATACTGGATAGTCCCATGACGGTGGAACGCAGGGAGTTCAATCTCTTCCAGTCCCTCCGGATCTTCTCCTTCGTCCGGCAGGTTGGGCATCCTGGACAGGGCGTCCGCGTTAGTATTGGAGCGCCCTGCCCGGTATTTGATTATGAACTCGTAGTTGGACAGACGGGCCATCCACCTCTGCTCCAGGGCACCGAGTCTTGCCGTGTCCAGGTGTGTCAACGGGTTGTTATCCGTGTACACGGTGAACCGGGAAGAAGCAAGGTAATGCTTAAAGCGCTCAGTGACTGCCCATACCACGGCCAGGAACTCTAGCTTGAATGAGCTATAATTCTCGGGGTTCCTTTCAGTGGGTCGCAGTTTTCGGCTGGCGTAGGCGATTACTCGTTCTTTCCCCTGCTGGATCTGGGACAGTACGGCTCCTAGCCCGATGTTACTGGCGTCGGTGTAGAGGATGAAGGGCTGGCTATAATCCGGGTACGCCAAGATTTCATCCCCCGTGAGGGCCATCTTCAGCTGGCGGAAGGACTCTTCTTCTAGCTCTTCCCATTTGAAGGGCGGCTTCTGGTTCTTGGCCTTCCGGGACTGGCCTATCAGGAGGTCCTGCATAGGCGCTGCCTTTTTGGTGAAACCGGGAATAAACCTTCGGTAGTAGCCTACCAACCCGAGGAACTGCCGCACTTCTTTTACGCTGGAGGGGCTTGGCCATCCCTTAATTGCGGTGATCTTATCGGGGTCGGGAGCCACTCCGTCAGCGCTCACCACGTGTCCCAGGTACTGCACCTTTGGTTTCAGGAGGTGACACTTGGAGGGTTTCACCTTTAGGCCGTAACTCGCCAGAGCTTCGAACACCTCCGCCAGGTGTTTCAGGTGGTCCTCATAAGTTTTGGAGTATACGATGACATCGTCCAGGTACAACAGGACCGTCTCGAAGTTTCTGTGGCCCAGACAGCACTCCATTAATCGTTGGAAGGTTCCTGGGGCGTTGCAGAGTCCGAACGGCATGCAGGTGAACTCACTAAGTCCCATCGGGGTGGTGAATGCGGTCTTCTCCCGGTCCGCCTCTGCTACAGGAACCTGCCAGTACCCGCTAGTGAGATCCAAGGTAGAGAAGAAGTTAGCAGATCTTAAAGCAGCCAATGACTCCTCTATCCTTGGTAAGGGGTACGCATCCTTGTGTGTGATACGGTTGATTTTCCGGTAATCTACACACATCCTCATGGTGTTGTCTTTCTTTTTGACTAAAACTAGCGGGGCTGCCCAGGGGCTACAGCTATCCCGGATTACCCCAGCCTCCTTCATGTCTCTAAGCATCCCCTTGGCGTGTTGGTAATGTGCAGGGGGTACGGGTCGATACCTCTCTTTTATGGGAGGATGATCTCCCGTGGGGATGCGGTGTTCTACCCCCTTGACTCGCCCGAAGTCTAACGGGTGTTTACTAAACACTCTCTCATACTCTTGAACCACCCGGTAGACTCCCTGTTTCTGGTGGGAGGGAGTGGAGTCAGTTCCCAAGTGTAGTTGCTGACACCAATCCTCCATTACTTTCTTAGAGCCGTTACCTTCCTCCGGGTGAGATGGAGGCAAGGGTTCCGCAGACTGTATAGAGTTTTGGTTGATGGTATATAATTTTGCTAGCGTGGCATACCGGGGCAGGTACACTTCCCTCTCCCCGATATTGATTATGCGAACGGGCACCCTCCCATGGCGTACATTGACCACCCCCCGTGCTGTCAAAATGGTGGGCCTACTGTCTGAGTAAACTGGTTCTACCATTGCCTGGTAATCTCTACCTCTCAGACCAATAGCTGCCCGGCACCAAATCATCATTTCGCTTTTTGGGGGCATGGCAATAGGGAAAGGGTCACACATTCTTACGCTACCAATCTCACCGCCGGAGAGTTCCACCTGTTGCCGTCGCATCAGTGCCCGGATCTCTTTCTGGAGCACTCGCTGCTCGCCGGAGCTGGCGTTCTTGGCAACCTGCTGTAGAAGGAAAATCACCTCTGCAAGACAATTCTCAATTACATTAGTTCCTAGAGTTATTTTTGGGTGGCTCTCATGTTTGTCAATGTCTACAATGATCAGTCCCTGTGCTGCCAGTTCGACTCTACCGATTTTGATGGTCACCTCTTTAAATCCGATCTGTGGCACGGGCTGGCCATTGCTGGCGATGATACTCAAGTCGTCGTCAGGGTAGCGGGTAATATCCGAGTCATTCCAGTACTGCTTAAAGAGCACGTACGGGATAGTGGTGACCTGTGACCCGGTGTCCAGTAGGGCACTCATGGGAATGCCATCCAGTACCACAGGCAAGACTGGACGTCCTCCCACATATCTGTCGCGCCAGTTCGATGGGCCTGGTGATCTTTTTCCTGGGGGTTGGCCCTCTACCCCAGGTTGTGCCCGTTTAAAGAACAGTACCTTTCCATATGTCCGGGTTGATTGCAGCGGCGGCAGATGGGTCGTCCGTCCTCGCTGTATCGGTCACTGGGTCTTCCTCTGGCCGGTGGGGTCCTCCTTGGTCGACGCCACGGGATGTCCTCCGGTCCGGATGCCAGCTGGATCTTCCCTGGGGTGGAAACCTGTAAAGACTGCACAGTTCGGGTTAGCGCAGCAACGCTCTTAGCTAGCTCTTGGACCTGATGGCGTAGGTCTGGAGCCGGGTCATTGTCCAAAGCCTGCGCATCAGCTCCCACAGGCCCTGCCGACAAGGGCGCCGCCTCCTGGTGGTAAGTGATAGCTGGGCGCCTGTGGGTCACAACGCCACCCGGTGCCGGTTCTCGGAGCACCCGGATGGCTCTGTCCTTGAACTGTGCAAAGTCTAGATGGGGATCCTGTAAGGCCATTGCCCGCAACTGGGTTCGGTGGGCATTGCAATATAAACCCTCTATAAATTGTTCAGTCAACAGCCTGTCCTCGTTTCCCACCCCATCAGGGTCGGTCTGCTTTATGGCCCTCAGGGCCTCTTGTAGGTTTAGTGCATAGTCCCTTATACTCTCATGCGCTCGCTGCTTGCACCCGTAGAATCTAAGCTTAATCTCGGCTGAGGTGCGGGTATCAAAGGTGTCCTTCAGCCGGGTTAGTATCCCTGCGACAGTCTTCCTCCCAGGTGGCCAGGATTTTACTTCCCTTTTGGCTGCCCCAGTTAGTTGGGCCACCAGGATGCTCACTTTTTGCTCTTCTGTGAGGGGGTACACCTGGAAGAGGCTATCCAGCTTTTCTCTAAAGTCATGCAGGGTATGTGACTCCCCTGAGTACTGGGGTAGCCAAGCTGCTCCCGGGATATAGGGCATGGTGAAGGGCATAACTGCAGCAGCGGTGGCGCTGGCGGGGGTTGAGGCAGTGAAGCTCTCCTCCGTATCCGACATCTTCCTCCCCCCTAGTGGACCGTGGCCTACCTTGCGATGATCCTGTTCCGTAGGCCGCGGCTCCGCAGTGGATCGTCAGGGTTGAGGACCTTCCGTCGCGCTCCGGTGACGTCGGCGTCTGCTGGGCTCCTTCCAGGACCTTACGCAACGTCCGGACGTGAGGCGGGGCTTCAGTTCTCGCGCGCTTTCGGAGTCCACGCCCCTCTTCTTCCCGCGCGGCGTCCTCAAGATGGCGTCCAATGGCGGGAAGAAGGTCGAAGATGGCGCCGGATGGCGGGAAGAAGGTAGAAGATGGCGCCGGATGGCGGGAAACCTCCACGGATAGCGGGAATCTTCACCACTGGTAAGTTTGAACAGTCTTTGCTTTTCAGGCACGCAGTACCCGGTGGTTGCGGGCACGAAATCCTGCCGACTACGCCAAAGTTGACGCGCCCCTGGGCCTGTGTCGCGCTGCGTTGCGCACGCGGGAGCTTACCCGGAGCCGGATCTCTTGAGGGTTGTAGTCTCGTGGCGGCGACCCGGTCCGTGCCCAGGGAGTCAAACTGAGCGGCGATGTACTAGCAGTAGATGGTTGGTGACTACGCCACCCGTTGAATGCAGCTATGGAGCTGCCGCTGCAGGGCAGACCGCTGAGGCCGGTGGAAGGATGGTGCAGCGTGGATGGTATAACCCCCAACGGGAGGGGTATGGCCTCAGGGCAGCCGTCGTGGATGATGGGGGTAGCAGGAACCACTCAGAGACGGTGCGGTGTAGTTCAGGGTCTTTACTGGTGACAAAGATAGACCCTCCCGGAGTACTTGCTAGTGATAGGGGCCTGGTCAGTCCTTGAGCAGATGGGATCTCCCCTGGCCAGGCGGAGTTGTAGGCCTTCCCAACTAACTGTACTCTTCTGGCTACCTTGCTAGAGGCGGGAATAAGTAGCCCACGTCCCTGAGTGTACCGTGTGGTGCTCACCCGTATGGCCGGTGACTCGGGGCCTTCTAATGGCTTCCGCTCCACGATGGCGGTGCTGGTCCCACGCGTGTGACCGTGCCTTCGGGCTTCTGGGCCAGAGGACCTGAAATCCTCTGCCGGACGGTTTCTGCTGCTGGGTAGGAGTTAGTCCCCACAGCCTCGGACTCCGGGTCCGGTAAGAAATCTTCTCAGTCAGGGCGAGCTCTGTAGCTGCCAGCCCCTGACTCGTTGTAACACTGCTCCCCACAGAGCTCCTGATGTTTCTTGCTATGCTGCTTCTCTTCTCTACTCTTGTTCTGTCTTCTTTCTCACTCACTCTGCCTCAGCCCCGGGTTTATATAGGGGAAGTCCTTCCCCTCCCAAGACTGGGCAGGAGGTGTGGCATGCACAAGATCCCTGACCAAAGGACCTCCCACCTGCTCTCAGACGTAATATCTCTATCACTGTGGCAACCAGACCCCTGGGGTGTCACACTTCCCTCTGCCGACAAGCTTTTTGGAGATGGAAATGTCATTCTCCAGCAGGACTTGGCCCCTGTCCACACGGCCAAAAGTACCAATACCTGGTTTACACACAACAGTATCACTGTGCTTGATTGGCAGCAAACTCGCCTGACCTTAACCCCATAGAGAATCTATTATAGAGAATCTATGGGGTATTGTCAAGAGGAAGATGAGAGACATCAGACCCAACAATGCAGATGAGCTGAAAGACAGCTTTTTGTATTGAAGAACTGAAATAAATTAACTTTTTGATGATATTCTAATTTAGTGAGATGCACCTGTATATGGAGCAGTGGGACCATCATGCTATATATATGGAGGAGTGGGGGCATCATACTAAATATAGAGCAGTGTGTGTGTGTCACCCCAGGCCTGGATGCCACAAACAATAATCTGTTTCTGAAAGCCGCCACACAGAGGGACCAGTACAGCCAGCTCAGGGACGTGGGCTATTACACCACGAAAAGGGGGATAGTCAGAAAGAGCATAGAGAGAACGGTAGGCCTACACACTCACCCTGACCAGTGGGGCTCGCCCGAATGCTCTCAGACACCCAGGCCCATTCCTAACCGGTACTGTTGGGTCATTAATAATATCTACAATAAAGACCCTGAACTGTTTGAAGCGGACTCTGAACTCTTACTATTGCGGCCTGCACTATCACCCCCAACATTCACCTACACTGCCCTGAGGCTACACTCTTCCCGTGGGGCGTTATCCTACACCTGTGCTGCAAACCAACACCAGCCTCAGCAGTCTGCCTTGCAGCGGCGGTTATCTCCAACCGCAATCCACGGGTGGCGTAGTCGGACATTCAAAACACTGATAAATAGATTGTCACCATTTGGTCTGACCACCCTGAGCCACGGGATCGGGTTGCCACTACTACCCCCATCAGCACCGTACACTAGAAGGCCCGGTTCCGGGTACCCCACGGCCCAGGGGGCGAGTCAGCTTTGGCGTAGTCGGCAGAATTGTGACCAACCCGCCACAAACGGGTATTGCGTGCCTGGAAAAGACTCTATACATATCTGAGTGAAGTTTCCCGCCATTCGGGGCCATTTCCCGCCAATCGGAGCCGTTTCCCGCCATCGGGCGCCATCTTCGGGACGCCGCGCGGGAAGAAGAGGGGCGTGGACGTCCAAAAACGCGTGAGACCTGAAGCCCCGCCCTACGCTGAGACGCTGCTCAAGGTCCTGGAAGGAGATCCAGCGGATGCCGACGTCATCACCGAGCAACGCAAGGTCCTCGCCCAGAGCATCGCGAGCGGAGCCGCGGCCTACAGAAGAGGATCGCCAGAAGGTAGGCCACGGTTAACTAGGGGGGAGGAAGATGTCGGACGCGGAGGGACCCTCTACCACCAGCGTAGCCGCTGCAGCTGTGATGCCGTTTTCCATGCCCTATATCCATAGGCGGATTATAATGAGGGCAATCCGAGCGACCACCCAGGGCCCCGAGCCTGCAGGAGGCCCGCGGCTCCAGGCGGGGTGTCTAATGCCGATTGCCCTCATTATATGTGCGGCCCGCCGCGGCACATAGCGGTAGCAGTGGCGGGAGGGGGGGGCCCGGACCGCTCCCCCAGCAGCGGCCGCCGCTACTTCTTCATCGGCCGGGCCAGCACTGCAGCAGTTAACTTCCCTGTGCTGGCCCGGCCGCGTCACTGCTAGGAGACATGGCCCTGTGCGCGGCTGTGTCTCCTAGCTGTGACGTCATGCAGTGCGCCCCGGCCTGCAGTGCTGCACCGGAAAAGAGAGAGAGCAGGCAGGAGGAATTGAGCCGGGGGATGGTGAGTGTGTGTGTGTGTGGGCAGATGTGTGTGTGGGCAGGTGTGTGTGTGTTTGTGGGCAGGTGTCTGTGGGGGAAGGTGTCTGTGTGGGCAGGTGTGTGTGTGTGTGTGTATGTATGTGTGTGTGTGTATGTGTGAGTTTGTGTGTGTGTGTGTGTATGTATGTGTGTGTTGAGGTGAGTGTGTATGTATGTGTGTGTTGAGGTGAGTGTGTATGTGTGTGAATGTTCATGGATGTATTAAAGGTAACCCATCACTTCATTTCAGGCCCCTAAACCACCACCATTGTGAAATACCACTGTGTAATGAGTTTATAAAGATGCCCCTGTATAAATCATTCATTTCTACATTGTGTAGAAAACGAGCTTATAATGAACCAACAGTTTATACAAGGACATATTTATTATTCTGTTGGTGCCTTGGTGGTGATTTCATTCCCAGTCCCCTTAAAGGGTTATTTGGGACTTAAGAATTGATGACCTATCTGTAAGATAGCTGATCAGTATGAGATCGGAGGGTCTGACACCTGGCACCCCCACGATCAGCTGAAATCTGCTCCGGCAGGTGCCAGACACATGATAAGCATACTTGATAGGACGCTGCTTCTGGTCTATAGGACGCACACAATACTGAGCAAGAATTTTTTGTTGTTAAAAAGTGCGTCATATAGTCTAGAAAATACAGTTAGGCTATGTGCCCACGTTGCGGACCTGAAGCATATTTTTTACGCTTCTCCCTGGCGGGAAAATCGCATGCGGATATTACATGCGGTTTTCCCGCCAGGTAGAAGCGTTTGTGAGGCGTCTTTGCATGCATTTCCGCATGCGGGTTATCAAGCACTTCTCCAAGCATCACTTGGAAAAGTGCTTGACAACTTGTTCAGAATGGTAAAAAATAAAAAAATAAACTTTATACTCACCTTCTGATGCATCCTCTGCCCCGTCCGGAGTCTTGAGCGGCTCACGCTGTTGTGTGCAGGACCTGCGGTGACGTCATTGAGTCATGTGGTGGGTCACATGACTCAATGACGTGGCAGGTCCTTCAGACAACAGCACGACGGAGGGAAAACATCAGAAGATAAGTATAAACTTTATTTTATTCTTTTTTTTACAGGTTCTTTGGTACCCAGGTCTGGATGAGACATTGATTCCGCTGCGCTTCCGCAAAATTAATGAACATGCTGCGGATTTTTGACTGCAGCATATACGCTGCGGAAAAATCCGCAGCATGGGCATTGACATTGCGGAATGCCATTGGGGACCATGGGGTGCGGATATACATGCGTTTTTCAAGCGTTTACGCTGCGGAAATTCCGCAGCATATACGCTTGAAAAACGCTACGTGGGCACACAGCCTTAATGACGGTCACTCTTTAACTAAGAAATGCATCTTAACTTATGAAGGACTATATCCGTCATAATTCTGCTCGCCGCATTTCTTGCAGGCTCACACGCCGAGTCTGCATCTTTCTCGGCAGATGATGGCTGTGTTATTCAGCAATCATATGCCTCTAACAGTCGCAGGTTGAGCGGAGCTCTGCCCACGACAGTTAGCCTATTAAATCTTGCTATCAGTGTGTGACAGCGGCATTTAATGTGCGCCAGCAGGGGGTGCACCATTCCATCTCTTCATTGGCGCACCTGTGACTTGATCACTGAAGATCCCTGTGTCTGTCATCACTGGATTCCTGTGACAGCCAGCCTGTTGCTAGTGTTCATAGGAGACCGTGATCTCTGCTGTATATAGCAATGCTGTATATAGCACAAGCAATCAGATGATTGCAGGTTCAAGCCCCCTAAAGAGACGAACAAATACAGTGAAAAGGAAAAAAAAAATGAAAAAGTATAAAAGTTCAAATCATCCCAGTTTTCCCCCCATTAAAAATTAAGAAATATAAAACATTTAAAAAATACACATATTTGGTATCGCTGCGTTTGTAAAAGTCAGATCCATCAAAATATAAAATAAATTAATCCATTTAGTAAACGGCGTAACTAGAACATTACATAAAATGCCAGAATTACAGATTTTCAGTCGTTGCAACAAGAAAAAATATATAATAACAGACAATCAAAACATTGTATATACCCCAAAATGATATCAATATAACCATCAGTTTGTGGTGCAAAAAACTAGCCCTCACGCAGCCCCATTCCCGAAACATGGAAACGCCACGGCTTTCAGATCTCGGAAAGTGGCGACACAAGCAAATTATTTTTCATCACTTAACTATAAATCCTATAAATCGTCACTTAAGTAGAAGAGATGAAGCTTTACTACCTCCTGCTCCAGCTCCAGCACTTCACCGCTGCCGCTGATCTTTAGTCACTGGCTTCAAGGGTGACATCATGACTGCAGCTCTGCAGCCAATCACTTGGCTCAGTGGGCCATGCTGACAGAGCTTCTAAGCTCAGTGATTGGCTGCAGCAATGATGTGTGCTGAAGTTGAGCCATCACCCCTGCAGCCTGTCACAATAGACCACAGGAAGCGCTGAAGATCCAGAGCTGGAGCAGCAGGAGAAAGTAAAGCTCTGTGTGTTTTCTCTACCACTGGGAACCTCCTATATATTACATAAAAACATTCCTGAAAACCCCTTTAATCTGACTTTATAGAAAAAGTCTATATCCGGCTACTGTCCTCCCCTCATGAATCACAAAATATGCCAAGTGTGAACAACTCCTGTCCCCAAATGAGGACTTGCAGGCGATCAGTTGATAGTCGGGGGTCCGGCAGTGAACCCCCTCAGCAATCAGCTGGGTTTTGCTGGACGTAGCGGCCTCTCCAGGACACATGTGGTATTACATGGTGCTCTTTCAGAATAATATGTAATATGTAATACATGATATCTTGAAGTCTTCCAGAAGAAGATATTGGCAGACAGGTAATGACTTATTACCTACCAGCCATTGTCTCTTTATCACTCGCTAGTTCTTATACACATTTGGATGATGTCTCATCTTCGTTGGAAGCCGTATTAGGAACCTCCATCGCAGATTATCATACAGGACGAGTTCTCAGCCAACAGCTATTTGGCCATTGTTCACATGACGTAAGCCTATGTTATATACAGCAATATGCAGCAGGATACACCAGATCCAGGGAAATATCCGATCGCCAGAAATGGGGTCAGGAAGGAATTTTTTTCCCCCCTGAATCAGAATTCTTTTGGGGGGGTTTCTTTGCCTTCTTCTGGATCTTTGGGTCCCAATGACTCTCAGGTGGTCCCCAATGACCGCAGCTCGTTTTGTCGTCTCCACCGGGGCCAATCTGAGAGTGACTGTGACCATAGTTTAATTTCTTAAAGGACCAGTAATATTTTCATTACAATGTTGCTTATTGCTATTTCAATAAAAAAAATTAATTCTATATATATATATATTGTTTTGTGTGTTTTTTTTCCTGGATTTCACCTTCCACAGTGAGAATGATAAGAGTAATCACAAAATATGGGGGCTCCATACACAGAGAGAACTCTGGTACCAAATTCCATGACAATTGTTCTGGGGTTCAGTCTGTGATGGAGCAGTAACATTGTATCCAGGACGTCGTACACACCATGCTACAGAAAGAAGACTGAAGAACGGGACGCAGCCGCAGAATACAGGAGACACAGGGGCTTGTGTAACAGTAAAAAACAGGAAAGATGATCAACAAGTGGCCGGGGGGCTCCAGGACCAAACCAGGAGGGAGGCCTCAGTCATCAGTGGCCAATATTCGCATGAAGTGGCCACATTTACCAACCGTTCTGCAGCCACTCGTTTACCTTTGTCCAACACCTCCGTCGGTCCTTGCAGTTATTAGGCCACCACTGGGATGCTTTTCTGACTACACACAGACACGTACATAGAAACCGTGCATGCCGCCATCACCGTACACAACCAGAGTCCTGGTCCAGACCAGTGGCCTTTCCAATTCAAGTCTACTTGGGTTTAAACAAGGGTCCTGTCTCTAAGAGAACCATGTGCTTGCCACTTGGAACAGCAGTAATACAGTAACACCAGGTTAATATTCTTCGGGCTCAGAGATGCACAGACAGTGAACCCTCTTAAAAAGAAGAATTGGACTGACATTCCCTAAGCAATAAGTACCCACACAATTGGAGGGACAGATTGCTAGCCCTTGCTGCACCATGGTGTATGCCCAGTGGTGGCCACTCTTAGTCTAAGTTGGCTCTTCAGATTGCATGGTGATAAAGAACCTGAGGGCCATATACCTTCAAGAAAAAGATCTCATAAGGACACGTCGCCTTGAATTGTGAAGAACACAATAATGTTTCCATACAATTCTATTGTGTTCTATTCAGGATATATTAAAAAAAAGTCTGGTCCTTAGAAGTTATAAAATGAGGTCAATACAACCTCAGGTGAACAACAACACATCACAAATTACACCAGGTCATCGAATATTTACCAAAAAATAGACTTAAATGCAGAAACAGTGTGTGAAAAATTAAAGGGGTTGTCCAATGAAAACAAGCTCCAATCTACAGGAACCTTCATCCCCTTTAGATTGGAACGGTGGTCCGCATGCTAAAATGCTGCTCCATTCATTCTATATGAGGCGGCCATGAAGTGCGCCCGACTTTTTTGGACCGATGAGACAGAGTGGCCTTACAGAGAAGGGTCCTTGGATTGGACGCCGAGTTATGGACCCCAAAGCAGCACTGAATATGATGTACTAGTGGGAGTCACGAGTGCAAGGGTTCAAGGGCGCCAGTAGTGGAAGACATAGTGCGCGAAACCGAAGAACAAGTAAGCAGACCTGCTGATCAGCACTGCAGTGCCGAGGCCGAGTTATGGCGAAATAGGAAGCGACAGTGCGCCTCACCAGTCCTGGAGTATATTACAGAGGAAGGATACTGTGTCGAAAATGCTTCATACTGTAAAGGAAACCTCCAGAACACTTTGTGCCCCCCGATATCCCTTGTATGCCGGGACGTTGCTAGGGTCCTAAAAGATCAGGGGCCAAAGCCCCAAAGTAGGTGTTTCCCCATACAACCTCCCCGCCACTTAAAAGAGGACCTATACATATATAATTACAGTACACCATTGATGCTAACCTAAAATACACAACTGAAAGACCAATATTCCCAAAATTACTTCTATACAAGGCAATAATAATCCCGCTACACAATGCCCTCTACCATCAACACTACACAGTGAGTACATAGTATTATGACATGACCATTGCCTCTACATTGCCTCCCTACTCTCTGTATGATGGTCCCCACAGGTCCCTATACACTGTATGATGGTCCCCACAGCTCCCTACACACTGTATGATGGTCCCCACAGCTCCTTAGATACTGTACGATGGTCCCCACAGCTTCCTAGACACTGTATGATTGTCCCCACAGCTCCTTAGATACTGTATGAGGGTGCCCACAGCTCGCTAGACACTGTATGATGATCCCCACAGCTCCCCCATGCACTGTATGATGGTCCCCACAGCTCCCTATGCATTGCATAATACTCCCCACAGCTCTCTATGCCCTGTATGATGGAACCCACAGCTTCCTATGCACTGTATGATGGTCCCCACAGCTATCTACGCTCTGTATGATGGAACCCACAGCTCCCTATGCACTGTATGATGGTCCCCACAGCTCCTTAGATACTGTATGAGGGTCCCCACAGCTTCCTAGACACTGTATGATGGTCCCCACAGCTCCCTATGCTCTGTATGATGGTCTCCACAGTGCCCTATGCACTGTATGATGGTCTTCACAGCTCCCTATGCATTGTATGATGGTCTCCACAGCTCCCTATGCATTGTATGATGGTCCTCATAGCTCTCTACACACTGTATGATGGTCCCCGCAGCTCATTATGCACTGAATGATGGTCCCCACGGCTCCTTATACACTGTATGATGGTCACCATGGCTCCTTATGTACTGTATGATGATCCCCGCAGCTCCCTACACTCGGTATGATGGTCCCCACAGCTCCCTATGCATTGCATAATAGTCCCCACAGCTCCCTATGCCCTGTATGATGGTCCCCACATCTACCTATGCACTGAATGATGGTGCCCACAGCTCCTTAGGCACTGTATGATGGTCTCCACAGATCCCTATGCATTGTCTGATGGTCCCCACAGCTCTCTACGCACTGTATGATGGTCCCCGCAGCTCCTTATGCACTGTATGATGGCCCCCACGGCTCCTTATACACTGTATGATGGTCACCACGGCTCCTTATACACTGTATGATGGTCCCCACAACTCCTTATGTACTGTATGACAGTCCCCACAGGTCCCTACGCTGTGTATAATGTTCCCCACAACTCCCTATGCACTGCATAATGGTCCTCACAGCTCCCTACGCTCTGCATAATGGTCCCCACAGCTCCCTATGCCCTGTATGATGGTCCCCACATCTCCCTATGCACTGCATAATGGTCCCCACAGCTCCCTATGCACAGTATGATGGTCCCCACAACTCCCTATGCACTGCATAATGGTCCCCACAGCTCCACATGCACTGCATAATGGTCCCCACAGCTCCCTACGGACTGCATAATGGTCCCCACAGCTCCCTATGCCCCGTATGATGGTCTCCACATCTCCCTATGCACTGCATAATGGTCCCCACAGCTCCCTACGGACTGCATAATGGTCCCCACAGCTCCCTATGCCCCGTATGATGGTCTCCACATCTCCCTATGCACTGCATAATGGTCCCCACAGCTCCCTATGCACTGTATGATGGTCCCCACATCTCCCTATGCATTGCATAATGGTCCTCACAGCTCCCTATGCACTGTATGATGGTCCCCACAGCTCCCTATGCCCTGTATGATGGTCCCCACATCTCCCTATGCACTGCATAATGGTCCCCACAGCTCCCTATGCCCTGTATGATGGTCCCCACATCTCCCTGTGCACTGCATAATGGTCCCCACAGCTCCACATGCACTGCATAATGGTCCCCACAGCTCCCTACGGACTGCATAATGGTCCCCACAGCTCCCTATGCCCCGTATGATGGTCTCCACATCTCCCTATGCACTGCATAATGGTCCCCACAGCTCCCTATGCACTGTATGATGGTCCCCACATCTCCCTATGCATTGCGTAATGGTCCTCACAGCTCCCTATGCACTGTATGATGGTCTCCACAGCTCCCTATGCATTGTGTGATGGTCCCCACAGCTCCCTATGCACTGTATGATGGTCCCCACAGCTCCCTATGCACTGTATGATGGTCCCCACAGCTCCCTATGCATTGTATGATGGTCCTCACAGCTCCTTAGATACTGTATGAGGGTCCCCACAGCTCCCTAGACGCTGTATGATGGTCCCCACAGCTCCCTATGCACTGTATGATGGTTCCCACAGCTCCCTATGCACTGTATGATGGTCTCCACAGCTCACTATGCCCTGTATGATGGTTCCCACAGCTCCCTATGCACTGTATGATGGTCTCCACAGCTCCCTATGCCCTGTATGATGGTTCCCACAGCTCCCTATGCACTGTATGATGGTCTCTACAGCTCCCTATGCCCTGTATGATGGTTCCCACAGCTCCCTATGCACTGTATGATGGTCTCCACAGCTCCCTATGCATTGTCTGATGATCCCCACAGCTCCCTATGCACTGTATGATGGTCTCTACAACTCCTTATAACTGGCATGATGGTCCCTACAACTCCCTATATCCTGTATGATGGCCCCCACAGCCCAATATATACTGTATGATGGCCCCCACACCCACTTGTACACTATATTATGGCCCCTACAGCTCCCTTTATACTGTATGATGGCCCCCACAGCCCAATATATACTGTATGATGGCCCCCACACCCACTTATACACTATATTATGGCCCCTACAGCTCCCTTTATACTGTATGATGGCCCCACAGCCCCTTATAAACTGTATTCTGGCACCCACTCCCCATTTTATATAATACGATGGCCCCACTGCCCCTTATATATAGCATGATGACTTCCATAGCCCCTTATAGTATGATGGTCCCCACAGCTCCCTATGCATTGTCTGATGGTCTCCACAGCTCCCTATGCAATGTATGGTGGTCTCCACAACTCCCTATGCACTGTATGATGGTCTCCACAGCTCCATATGCATTGTCTGATGGTCCCCACAGCTCCTTATGCACTGTATGATGGTCCCCACAGCTCCCTAAGCATTGTCTGATGGTCCCCACAGCTCCCTATGCACTGTATGATGGTCTACACAGCTCCCTATGCACTGTATGATGGTCTCCACAGCTCCCTATGCATTGTCTGATGGTCCCCACAGCTCCTTATGCACTGTATGATGGTCTCTACAACTCCTTATAACTGGCATGATGGTCCCTACAACTCCCTATATCCTGCATAATGGCCCTCACAGCCCCATATATACAGTACTGTATGATGGCCCCCGCAGCCCAATATATACTGTATGATGGCCCCCACACCCACTTGTACACTATATTATGGCCCCTACAGCTCCCTTTATACTGTATGATGGCCCCCGCAGCCCAATATATACTGTATGATGGCCCCCACACCCACTTGTACACTATATTATGGCCCCCACAGCTCCCTTTATACTGTATGATGGCCCCCGCAGCCCAATATATACTGTATGATGGCCCCCACACCCACTTGTACACTATATTATGGCCCCTACAGCTCCCTTTATACTGTATGATGGCCCCCGCAGCCCAATATATACTGTATGATGGCCCCCACACCCACTTGTACACTATATTATGGCCCCTACAGCTCCCTTTATACTGTATGATGGCCCCACAGACCCTTATAAACTGTATTCTGGCACCACTCCCCATTTTATATAATATGATGGCTCCACTGCCCCTTATATATAGCAGGATGACTCCCATAGCCCCTTATAGTATGATGGCACCCACACCCCTTATATATACAGGTGCATCTCACTGAATTAGAATATCATCAAAAAGTTTATTTATTTTAGTTCTTCAATGCTGAAAATGAAACTCATATATTATATAAAGTCATTACAATCAAAGTGATCTATTTCAAGTGTTTATTTCTGTTAATGTTGATGATTATGGCCAGGGGCGCACATAGAAATCATGAGGCCCCATAGCAGAAGCTCTAATTGGACCCCCCCCACCAAAAAAATAAAGAAATATTTGTCTGTGTCACAGAAGAGCCGATCTCACAACTTTCCAGCCTTTACTTCGCTTTTCTAATGTTCCTCCTACTGAAGTCCTAGATCCCTCTTTCATTGCCCCATGAAGTATGATGCCAATAAAAGTGCCCCCCAAACACAGTATGATACCCCCATGGTGCATTCCTCCACATTAGCCTCTACATGAACAGTATAATGACCTTATTGTACCCCACTTCAACTCCCAAGGCAAAGTATGGTGACCCTAACACAGTATGATTCCCCCAACTGTGACTCCCACACAGCCCTCCATACAGTATAATGGGCCTACATACAGTATAATGGCCCACACTAGCCCTCCAAACAGTATAATGGCCCCACACAGCCCTCCAAACAGTATGATGGGCCTACATACAGTATAATGGCCCACACTAGCCCTCCAAACAGTATAATGGCCCCACATAGCCCTCCAAACAGTATGATGGGCCTACATACACTATAATGGCCCACACTAGCCCTTCAAACAGTATAATGGCCCCACACAGCCCTCCAAACAGTATGATGGACCCCACACAAACCTTCACACTGTATAATTGCTTTCATACAGTATAACGGTCCCCCACATAGCCCTCAAAATATCATAATGGCCCCACATAGACTTCCATATAGTATAATATGCCACCCATAATCCTCCATATAGTATAATGCACCCTCCAAAATCCTCCATATAGTATAATGCACCCCCCATAATCCTCCATATAGTATAATGAACTTGACATGGTCCTCGATAGAATATAATGCACTCCCCATAGTCCTCCATACAGTATATTTCACACCCCAAAGGGTAAAATGCAGCCCCCATATAGTATAATGCACCACACAGTCCTGCAGTATTATGGGCACCACGTACTCACTGATTTTAAAATACCGTATGTTTTAAATAAGACGACCCGAGTATAAGCCAAGGCCCCTAATTTTACCACAAAAAAACTGGGAAAAAGTATTGAATTGAGTATAAGCCTAGGGTGGGAAATGCAGCAGCTACTAGAAAATTTCACCATCCTGGTATATATGGCTCCCTCATCACCAATCCTGGTATGTATGGCACTCCTCATCCCCCAATCCTGGTACATATGACACCCCTCATCCCCCAATCCTGGTATGCATGGCTCCCCCTCATCCACCAATCCTGGTATGCATGGCCACCCCTCATTCCCCAATCCTGGTATGCATAGCACCCCTCATCCCACAATCCTGGCATGCATAGCCCCCCCTCATCCCCCAATCTTAATATGAATGGTCTCCTCATCCCCCAATCCTAATATGAATGGTCTCCTCATCCCCCAATCCTGGTATGTATGGCACCCCTCATCCCCCAATCCTGGTATGCATGGCCACCCCTCATCCACCAATCCTGGTATGCATAGCACCCCTCATCCCCCCATCCTGGCATGCATGGCCCCCCTCATCCCCCAATCCTGGTATGCATGGTCTCCTCATCCCCCAATCATAATATGAATGGTCTCCTCATCCCCCAATCCTGGTATGTATGGCACCCCTCATCCCCCAATCCTGGTATGCATGGCCACCCCTCATCCACCAATCCTGGTATGCATAGCACCCCTCATCCCCCCATCCTGGCATGCATGGCCCCCCTCATCCCCCAATCCTGGTATGCATGGTCTCCTCATCCCCCAATCCTAATATGAATGGTCTCCTCATCCCCCAATCCTGGTATGTATGACCTCTTCATCCCCCAATCCTGGTATGCATGGCCTCTTCATCCCCCATTCCTGGTATATATGGCCCCCTTCATCCCAAATCCTGGTATGCATGGCACCACTTATCCCCCAATCCTGGTATGCGTGCCCCCCCTCATCCCCCAATCCTGGTATGCGTGCCCCCCTCATCCCCCAATCTTGGTATGCGTGGCCCCCTCATCCCCCAATCCTGCTATGCGTGGCCTCCTCATCCCCCAATCCTGGTATGTGTGGCCTCCTCATCCTCCAATCCTGGTATGTATGGCCTCCTCATCCACCAATCCTGGTATGCATAGCACCCCTCATCCCCCAATCCTGGCATGCATGGCCCCCCCTCATCCCCCAATCCTGGTATGCATGGTCTCCTCATCCCCCAATCCTAATATGAATGGTCTCCTCATCCCCCACTCGTGGTATGTATGACCTCTTCATCCCGCAATCCTGGTATGCATGGCCTCTTCATCCCCCATTCCTGGTATATATGGCCCCCCTCATCCCCAATCCTGGTATGCATGGCACCCCTTATCCCCCAATCCTGGTATGCGTGCCCCCTCTCATCCCCCAATCTTGGTATCTGTGGCCTCCTCATCCCCCAATCTTGGTATGTGTCGCCTCCTCATCCCCCAATCCTGGTAAGTGTGGCCTCCTCATCCCCCAATCCTGGTATGTGTGGCCTTCTCATCCCCCAATCCTGGTATGTTTGGCCCCCACAACCCCCAATCCTGGTATGCATGGCCCCCTCATCCCCCAATCCTGGTATGTATGGCCTTCTCACCCCCCAATCCTGGTATGTGTGACCCCATCACAGCACACACAAAATATAAACACTTATACTCACCTTCCTTCCTCACCTCTGCTCCAGAGCTGCTGTGTTCTGTCTGCCAGCAGCTCATGTTGGTATCTGAGCAGCGCGCGCTCTCAGTTGTCGGGGTGAGCTGCTGCCGGCATATTCACTCCTCTCCACGCCGGGACTATGAGCGTTGACAAGCGTGAATATGCATTCTCTTTAGTAGCGGGCACTGTAAGCAGGAGCCACGGCTCAGCGCTCCTCCGTGCCCGCTACTAAAGAGAATGAATATTCCCTCTTCTCCACGCCCATGGAAGTGGAGAAGAGGGAATATTCATATCCCTTTAGCAGCGGGCACACGTGGTAGCTACAGCAGCCGCTACTGCGTGTGCCTGCTCCTCCGCCGCTGCAACCTCCCATCCCCCACCTATCCTCCTCACTCCACCGAGGCTCAGGGGCCCCATAGCAGTGGTGTGGCCTGCCACCATTGCAGTACGCCACTGATTATGGCTTGCAGCCAATGAGATCACAAAAGTCATTATCTCAGTAAATTAAAATACTTTATAACATCAGCTTGAAAAATGTTTTTCAAATCCGAAATGTTGGCCTACTGAAATGTATGTTCAGTAAATGCCCTCAATACTTGGTCAGGGCTCCTTTTGCATCAATTACTGCATCAATGCGGCGTGACATGGAGGCGATCAGCCTGTGGCACTGCTGAGGTGTTATGGAAGCCCAGGTGGCTTTGATAGCAGCCTTCAGCTCGTCTGCTTTGTTGGGTTTGGTGTCTCTTATCTTCCTCTTGACAATACCCCATAGATTCTCTATAATAGATTCTCTATGGGGTTAAGGTCATGTGAGTTTGCTGACCAATCAAGCACAGTGATACTGTTGTTTTTAAACCAGGTATTGGTACTTTTAGCAGTGTGGACAGGGGCCAAGTCCTGTTGGAGAATGAAATTTCCATCTCCAAAAAGCTTGCCGGCAGAGGGAAGCATGAATTGCTGTAAAATTTCCTGGTAGAAAGCTGCGCTGACTTTGGTCTAGATAAAACACAGTGGACCTACACCAGCAGATGACATGGCTCCCCAAACCATCACTGATTGTGGAAACTTCACACTAGACCTCAAGCAGCTTAGATTGTGGCCTCTTCACTCTTCCTCCAGTCTCTGGGACCTTGATTTCCAAAGGAAAATTGGAACTCTGGGACCTTGTGGATGGTGTCAATGACTGCCTTCTTGGCATTTGTCAAGTCAGCAGTCTTCCCCATGATTGTGGAGCCTACTGAAACAGACTATGTGACATTTTTAAACACTTAGGAAGCCGTTGCAGGTGTTTTTTTTAATTATTCTAATTTACTGAGATAATGACTTTTGTGTTTTCATTGGCTGTAAGCCATAATCATTAACATTAACAGAAATAAACACTTGAAATAGATCTCTCTGTCTGTAATGACTCTATATAATATAGGAGTTTCACTTTTTCTATTGAAGAACTGAAATAAATTAACTTTTTGATGATATTCTAATTTAGTGAGATGGACCTGCATATGATGACTGCTGCCCCCAGTGGAATATATGCGGTGTCTATTTTGGGATATTTTAGTACACTCATGATGATACTATAGACAGCCATTATACCTGGAATGGCCCCTTCCTTGCGTGCCTGGCTTTTTTTTGCTTACATGTCTAACAATCACATATGTGTTGTGTCCCTTCCCCCATCATCCTATTTTTCTATTGCTGAATAAATATTATAGATTTTATACTCCCTGGACTCCTTTGATCGTCTTTTACCCTGCGGGGTTTTCTTTCATATACAGTACAGACCAAAACTTTGGACACACCTTCTCATTTAAAGATTTTTCTGTATTTTCATGACTATGAAAATTGTACATTCACACTGAAGGCATCAAAACTATGAATTAACACATGTGGAATTATATACTTAACAAAAAAGTGTGAAACAACTGAAAATATGTCTTATAATCTAGGTTCTTCATAGTAGCCACCTTTAGCTTTGATGACTGCTTTGCACACTCTTGGCATTCTCTTGATGAGCTTCAAGAGGTAGTCACCGGAAATGGTTTTCACTTCACAGATGTGCCCTGTCAGGTTTAATAAGTGGGATTTCTTGCCTTATAAATGGGGTTGGGACCATTAGTTGTGTTGTGCAGAAGTCAGGTGGATACACAGCTGATAGTCCTCCTGAATAGACTGTTAGAATTTGTATTATGGCAAGAAAAAAGCAGCTAAGTAAAGAAAAACGAGTGGCCATCATTACTTTAAGAAATGAAGGTCAGTCAGTCCGAAAAATTGGGCAAACTTTGAAAGTGTCCCCAAGTGCAGTTGCAAAAACCATCAAGCACTACAAAGAAACTGGCTCACATGAGGACCGCCCCAGGAAAGGAAGACCAAGAGTCACCTCTGCTTCTGAGGATAAGTTTATCCAAGTCACCAGTCTCAGAAATCGCAGGTTAACAGCAGCTCAGATTAGAGACCAGGTCAATGCCACACAGAGTTCTAGCAGCAGACACATCACTTCAACAACTGTTAAGAGAAGACTTTGTGCAGCAGGCCTTCATGGTAAAATAGCTGCTAGGAAACCACTGCTAAGGACAGGCAACAAGCAGAAGAGACTTGTTTGGGCTAAAGAACACAAGGAATGGACATTAGACCAGAGGAAATCTGTGCTTTGCTCTGATGAGTCTAAATTTGAGATCTTTGGTTCCCACCACCGTGTCTTTGTGCGACGCAGAAAAGGTGAATGGATGGACTCTACATGCCTGGTTCCCACAGTGAAGCATGGAGGAGGAGGTGTGATGGTGTGGGGGTGCTTTGCTGGTGACACTGTTGGGGATTTATTCAAAATTGAAGGCATACTGAACCAGCATGGCTACCAAGGCATCTTGCAGCGGCATGCTATTCCATCCGGTTTGCGTTTAGTTGGACCATCATTTATTTTTCAACAGGACAATGACCCCAAACACAGGAGAAGGAGAGTGATGGGGTGCTACGCCAGATGACCTGGCCTCCACAGTCACCAGACCTGAACCCAATCGAGATGGTTTGGGGTGAGCTGGACCGCAGAGTGAAGGCAAAAGGGCCAACAAGTGCTAAGCATCTCTGGGAACTCCTTCAAGATTGTTGGAAGACCATTGCCGGTGACTACCTCGTGAAGCTCATCAAGAGAATGCCAAGAGTGTGCAAAGCAGTCATCAAAGCAAAAGGTGGCTACTTTGAAGAACCTAGAATATAAGACATATTTTCAGTTGTTTCACACTTTTTTGTTAAGTATATAATTCCACATGTGTTAATTCATAGTTTTGATATCTTCAGTGTGAATGTACAATTTTCATAGTCATGAAAATACAGAAAAATATTTAAATGAGAAGGTGTGTCCAAACTTTTGGTCTGGACTGTATGTACTCACTGTGTGGTGGTGATGGTAGAGGACATTGTGTAGCAGTATCATTTTGGCCTTGTATAGTAGTAATTTTGGGAATATTGGTCTTTGTATAGTGCATTTTAGATTAGTAACAGTGGTATACTGTAATTATATAAGTATAAATCCTCTTTTAAGTGGCAGGGAGGTTATATGGGGAAACATGTACTTTGGTGCTGGGGTCCCTGATCTCTTAGGACCCCAGCAACGCTCCTGCACTGGGGAAAAGCAGGGTCTGGAGGCCACTTTAATATCATCATTTTATGGATATGACGCCAAAGAAACTAATGAAGTGCTTTGCAAAGTGCCATAATTTTCACAATTCTGAAAATAAATTGTAAGTTTAGTTCCACTATAAGTGATGCTAATTCTGTTATGAGAGCTAACCTTCTGAGACAAGGTATCAATGCGGTGTGTGAATTGTCACATTAAGCTTTGCTACATCTCTACATAGTGAAGTTCAGGATCAAAATGCTGCAGGTCCCATCTCTTCTACAGAACAATCCCATGGAAATAAAGCTGATCATTTTATCAGATGGGATCATTAGAACTTACCTGGTTGGATCCTTTGTTTCTGGTGGTTTCTTTCCCAGGTCGTCATTAAGACCCTTTACAATAAGCTCCAAAAACTCATCGGACTTTCTGAATCTTTCAAGCGTTTTCTCCATCACAGAAAGGAGGCGCTTATCCTGGCAGACGAGAATCACAGATATATTGTTCTACATCTTCCAGATGTTTGGATTTATTACAGACTAATGATTAATCTCACATGAAGAATGATAATATTATAAGAGATCACAATTTTGGGGTAAAATTATTCAATTTAAAAAAAATATATATATATATAGCAATTACATTATTCTGACAAGACCAATTTTTTATTTTTTTCCTCCCCCTTTTCCCAAAAAGTATAACTTTGTTTTTTCATTAACAGACGGAGGGCTTGTGTTTTGTGGGACTAGTTGTTGTTTGGAATGACAACATTCAATTTAGCACATAAAGTATTGAAAAATGGGAAAAAATCAAAGTAAGGTTATTATTTTTGTTTCTTTGGGTTTTTTTTATGAACATTTTAAAAAAAATGTGGTTTGTGAGACCATTTTCATCTTGCGAAGACCTAATTTTATAAAATGATCCCATCGATGGAGTTGTCGGCTTCTTCTTGTGGAGAGATCAGTAGTTACAAGTTTCTGATTGCATTTTTTGGAGGGAAGTAGAGACCCAAAAACCACAACCACAACCATGGCACTTTACTGTCCTTTACAGCATTGACCCGACGTGTAATAGATTTATATGTAATGAAAGATTGTACTTATGTCAATGCAGCAGAAACAAATATTGTTTTACGCTTTTTCTGTTTTATAGTTGGCCAGAAAACCGCAGAACCTTAAGCAGAAAGTGACATGAATGAGAACATCTGCCCGGCTTGTACCGGATCCGGGGGTGTTACGTACAAGGCGAAGGTCCCAGAATAAGGATTTGCTTCATTTTGGTGCAGAGTTTCTAGTAGTTTCTGGTTACTACTGTTATTAGGGTATGTGCACACGATGCAGAAATGCTCAGGATTTTTTCCTGAGCGTTTCTGCATCTCTCTGGCAGGAAAAAACGCATGCGGATTGTACATGCGGTTTCCTGCCAGGGACATGCGGAAATGAAGCGGTCTTCACTTTCATTTCCGCATGCGGGTTGACAAGCGTTTCCCAAGCGATTTTAGCATCACTTGGAAAGTGCTTGTCAACTTCACACTATATAAATCCATGCAACCGGCATGGATTTATATAGTGTGTGATGTCAAAAAATAAAAAATAAATATATACTTTACCATCTGATGGCCCCCGGTGTCCTGCTTCATCGGTCCCGGCTGCCGGCAGTGAAGACTGTAGGACCTTCCGACGTCAGCGTCACATGACCCGTCACATGACTCTGACGTCAGCGAAGGTCCTTCATTCAACCGCGAAGTGCGCGGGAAGCCGGCAGGACGCAGCGCGGGCCGTCAGAAGGTGAGAATATATATATTTTTTATTTTATTCTTTTTTTTTTAATGGTACCTGGGTCTGGATGAGAGTCCTCTCCTCCACACCCAGGTACCATCCGCACATTAGACCGCATGAAAAGCGCATCAACATATACAGTGATGCGGATTCCATGCGGTCTAATGCAAGTCAATGGCGGCAAAAGAGCAGCGTTTCCGCAAATTGACATGCTGCGGATTTTTGACCGCAGCGTTTACGCTGCGGAAAAATCCGCATCATGGGCACAGCACATGCGGATTTCCATTGGGGAACATTGCTGCCCTTCTACCATGCGTTTTTCATGCGTTTCCGCGGCGTTTACGCAACTGCAAAAACGCCGCGGAAACGCATGAAAAACGCATCGTGTGAACTCTTTACAGGCAGATGCCGTCTGCATAATACAGCCAGCACCGCCTCAACCCCCTCCATGCATTTGGACCCCGGCACAAACACTCAGGTCCATCCTTTTATGCTAAGACATTAATAATTCTACAATTATCACACACAACTTATATACAGAAACCCCCCAACCGTCCCCGATCCAATGGGACTGTCCGGCGGTCGCTGGAGGTCGGGGCTATGTCCTGACGAGCTGTGTTCTGTCAGGACAGTCTGTGTAGTACAAGAACGTCTCATGCCGAGCTGCTGTGATCGCTCCTGGAGAGGGGCAGCATCCGCTCCGCACGCCTTGTACGCGCCCGGCTCCGCTCCGCACGCCTCATACACACCCGGCTCCGCTCCGTACGCCTCGTGCACACCTGGCTCCGCTCCGTACGCCTCGAACACGCCCGGCTCCGCTCCGTACGCCTCGTACACGCCCGGCTCCGCTCCGTACGCCTCGTACACCCGGCTCCGCTCCGCACGCCTCGTACACACGCGGCTCCGCTCCGTACACCTTGTACACACCCGGCTCCGCTCCGTACGCCTTGTGCACAGGTGGTTCCGCTCCGTACACAGGCGGCTCTGCTCCGTACACCTTGTACACACGCGGCTCCGCTCCGTACACCTCGTACACAGGCGGCTCTGCTCCGTACACCTCGTACACAGGCGGCTCCGCTCCGTACACCTCGTACACAGGCGGCTCCGCTCCGTACACCTCGTACACAGGCGGCTCCGCTCCGTACACAGGCGGCTCCGCTCCGTACACCTCGTACACAGGCGGCTCTGCTCCGTACACCTCGTACACACGCGGCTCCGCTCCGTACACCTCGTACACACGCGGCTCCGCTCCGTACACGCGCGGCTCCGCTCCGTACACCTCATACACACGCGGCTCCGCTCCGTACACAAGCGGCTCCGCTCCGTACACCTCGTACACAGGCGGCTCTGCTCCGTACACCTCGTACACACGCGGCTCTGCTCCGTACACCTCGTACACGCGCGGCTCTGCTCCGTACACCTCGTACACGCGCGGCTCTGCTCCGTACACCTCGTACACGCGCGGCTCTGCTCCGTACACCTCGTACACGCGCGGCTCTGCTCCGTACACCTCGTACACGCGCGGCTCCGCTCCGTACACCTCGTACACACGCGGCTCTGCTCCGTACACCTCGTACACACGCGGCTCTGCTCCGTACACCTCGTACACACGCGGCTCTGCTCCGTACACCTCGTACACACGCGGCTCCGCTCCGTACACCTCGTACACACACGGCTCTGCTCCGTACACCTCGTACACACGCGGCTCTGCTCCGTACACCTCGTACACACGCGGCTCCGCTCCGTACACCTCGTACACGCGCGGCTCCGCTCCGTACACCTCGTACACACGGCTCTGCTCCGTACACCTCGTACACACGGCTCCGCTCCGTACACCTCGTACACACGCGGCTCCGCTCCGTACACCTCGTACACACGCGGCTCTGCTCCGTACACCTCGTACACGCGCGGCTCCGCCCCGTACACCTCGTACACACGCGGCTCTGCTCCGTACACCTCGTACACACGCGGCTCTGCTCCGTACACCTCGTACACACGCGGCTCTGCTACATCCACACTGTAAACCCCTCCTGACCCCACACATAAACTTCAGCTCATCCAGCACCATGACAACCAGCACAGCAGAGTCCTGCACCCACTGAGGCCCCTGATCATGTGACCCCTGACTCCTCCCCTCCTGTGACCTCATCACAGCTCCTGTGCGCACAGAGCAGCCATATATGTGGTGGCGGCTCTGCAGGTGGAGGTATGTGGAGACCCCCATTACTGGGCGCAGGGGGCATTAACCCCTTCAGCACGAAGACTCTTTTGGGGTCTTGTGTTGCCCCTTTATAAGAATCATAAGGTTTTTGTTCTGTTTCCTGTAATAGATACATACGACCCAACTATGGAGACAGGAAGGGAGGAAACGTATTGTTCTCATAGTACAGGACCCCTTTACTGGCCCCACAGTGTAATGCCCCCATTATGCCCCTTATGCACAATGTATGATGCCCCCACACAGTGTAATGCCCCCATTATGCCCCTTATGCAGGATATATGATCCCCCCCACACAGTGTAATGCCCCCATTATGCCCCTTATGCAGTATGTATGATGCCCCACACAGTGTAATGCCCCTTATGCAGAATGTATGATGCCCCCCACAGTGTAATGCCCCCATTATGCCCCTTATGCAGGATCTATGATGCCCCCACACAGTGTAATGCCCCAATTATGCCCCTTATGGAGGATGTATGATGCCCCCCACAGTGTAATGCCCCCATTATGCCCCTTATGAAGGATGTATGATGCCCCCCACACAGTGTAATACCCCCATTATGCCCCTTATGCAGTATGTATGATCCCCCATACAGTGTAATGCCCCCATTATACCCCATATGCTGGATGTGTGATGCCCCCACACAGTGTAATGCCCCCATTATGCCCCTTATGCAGGATGTATGATGCCCCCACACAGTGTAATGCCCCTTATGCAGGATGTATGATGCCCCCACACAGTGTAATGCCCCCATTATGCCCCTTATACAGTATGTATGATGCCCCCACACAGTGTAATGCCCCCATTATGCCCCTTATGCAGGATGTATGATGCCCCCATACAGTGTAATGCCCCCATTATGCCCCTTATGCAGGACAGGATGTATGATGCCCCCCACAGTGTAATGCCCCCATTATGCCCCTTATACAGTATGTATGATGCCCCCACACAGTGTAATACCCCCATTATGCCCCTTATGCAGTATGTATGATGCCCCCATTATGCCCCTTATGCAGGGTGTATGATGCCCCCATTATGCCCCATATGCAGGATGTATGATGCCCCCACACAGTGTAATGCCCCCATTATGCCCCTTATGCAGTATGTATGATGCCCCCACACAGTGTAATGCCCCCATTATGCCCCTTATGCAGGACAGGATGTATGATGCCCCCCACAGTGTAATGCCCCCATTATGCCCCTTATGCAGGACAGGATGTATGATGCCCCCCACAGTGTAATGCCCCTTATGCAGGATGTATGATGCCCCCACACAGTGTAATGCCCCCATTATGCCCCATATGCTGGATGTATGATGCCCCCACACAGTGTAATGCCCCTTATGAAAGATGTATGATGCCCCTTATGAAGGATGTATGATTCCCCCACACAGTGTAATGCCCCCATTATGCCCCTTATGCAGGATGTATGATGCCCCACACAGTGTAATGCCCCCATTATGCCCCTTATGCAGGACAGGATGTATGATGCCCCCCACAGTGTAATGCCCCCATTATGCCCCTTATGCAGTATGTATGTTGCCCCCCACAATGTAATGCCCCCATTATGCCCCTTATGCAGTATGTATGTTGCCCCCACAGTGTAATGCCCCCATTATGCCCCTTATGCAGTATGTATGTTGCCCCCACAGTGTAATGCACCCATTATGCCCCTTATGCAGTATGTATGTTGCCCCCACAGTGTAATGCCCCCATTATGCCCCTTATGAAGGATGTATGATGCCCCCCACACAGTGTAATGCCCCCATTATGCCCCTTATGCAGGACAGGATGTTTGATGCCCCCCACAGTGTAATGCCCCCATTATGCCCCTTATGCAGGATGTATGATGCCCCCACACAGTGTAATGCCCCCATTATGCCCCTTATGTAGTATGTATGATGCCCCCACACAGTGTAATGCCCCCATTATGCCCCTTATGAAGGATGTATCATGCCCCCCACACAGTGTAATGCCCCCATTATGCATGATGCCCCCCACAGTGTAATGCCCCCATTATGCCCCTTATGTAGTATGTATTATGCCCCCACACAGTGTAATGACCCCATTATGCCCCTTATGCAGTATGTATGATGCCCCCGCACAGTGTAATGCCCCCATTATCCCCTTATACAGTATGTATGATCCCCCACACAGTGTAATGCCCCTTATGCAGTATGTATGATGCCCCCATACAGTGTAATGCCCCCATTATGCCCCTTATGCAGTATTTATGATGCCCCCACACAGTGTAATGCCCCCATTATGCTCCTTTTGCAATATGTATGATGCCCCCCACACAGAGTAATGTTCCTACACTACCACCATCCCCCCACACACAGTACAATGTTCCCAAAGTATCGCCTGAGGTCCTGCAGTTGGAATATTCCCTCCAGACAATGGTTTTCCCTTTGCCTGCTCCCCTACATGTAGACCCTCGAGCATGTATATATTCATGTAGGGGAGCAGTCTTCACTAGATATCGAGGCTTTGTACAGTAATATACCGCATGAGGATGGTATCAGAGGAGTAAGACGTTTATTGAAATCGAGATCAGTAGTGTAGCAGACATAATGACTTCATGGAGGATCTTCTAAAATTCACTCTTACACATAACTTATTTATTTTTGACAGGAAGTACTTCCACCAGCTCAGGGGTACTGCGATGGGAAGCCTCTGTGCCCCCTCGTATGCTAAACTATTCCTGGGCTGGTGGGAGGAATCCACAATATTCTGGGATGATCATAAGTGGTGGCAACCATATATTGGGGCATGGGATAGATATATTGACAACATTTTTATCATCTGGTCAAGGACAAGTGAACAATTTATTGAATTTGTCAGGGAACTCAATATCCATAGATACAGTTTAATTGTTACCAGTTGCCTTTCCTGGATGTACCAATCAAGAATGTATGGGATGGGAGCCAGGGCTGTGGAGTCGGTAAGCCAAACCTTCGCCTCCTACTCCTCAATTTCCATGACACCGACTCCCTCATACATGGCTTATTTTAAGTGCTAAATTTACAGTAGGACACATTTTTCTCAGCTAAAAGTTTAGACCAGGGGTCTCAAACACGTGGCCCGTGGGCCGCATGCGGCCCCTCCAGCTGCTTCATGCGGCCTGCAGGCACATAGACCCCTTGATGTTCGCGGCCCGGTCCAGGAGCCGCCGACATCAGCGGTGTAGTGCAATGTATTGCTGCGCAGAGACCGGCTCTCTGCACAGCAATATCAATGGCAGCCGCCGGCCTATCAGAGGCCAGCAGCTGATATCTGCGTCCCAGCGCAGCAGTTTATGAGCTGGACCTGAGAGTGCTGTGGGATCTACTCCCACAATAACTTTTAGAAAGGGTTGGTCAATTAGGGACTGTTTAGTGCATAGTTTCTATAAAAACCTGCACCCAAGGGGACATGGCTGGATGGAAGAATCTGTGGTTTCTTTAGATGTGTAGAAAGTTGTATATGTAATTGGATGAGACCATGTAAATCTTTCTCGAGTTCCTCTACAGGTGAAACCTTTTTCCAGAGGGATTATTCCAACTGTAAAACCTCAGGACTTTTATATATGGCCACATGCACCTGCCGCCTAGATTATGTATGCACGACCAAGAGGCAGTCTAGGAGGAGTGTAGGGTGGCATTTGGGCGAAATTACGCCATGGTCGGGACACCCCATTAGTGAGACACATGAACAGTGCACATTGAGGTGAAACAAGAGACATCTCCTTTTGTATCATTGAGGTGGTTAAACCCAATGTGAGAGGGGGTGATCTCAATAGATGGATCCTCAAAAAGGAAAGTGAGTGGATTTCCAGACTGGATTCACTAGCCCCTACGGGACTGAATGAGCAGATTTCCTATGCCTGTTTTGTATGAATACAGCCCCATTCTGGATTACATTTTTGGGTTTTATACTCTACCCATTGCTACTCAGTTCTCTGTGAATGGGGTTCACATATTGTTTTACTTCATCAAGAGATCTGAGCTTCTATACAAGAATTATTTCTTAACAGTTATATCCCACTTATACTGTTTAGTAACTAACAAGTGTGGTGATCCTTGTGTATTTCTAATTATGCAATAGCGGTCAAATTTGACCATTTAGGAATATACTGTGGGCCACCATCCCATATTTTTTGTAGTGATAAAGTAGATCTACATGCTTATTGCATGATGGGAGGATGTGCAATACTTGTTTTTAGTCTCCCATGATACTGATCTCAGAGAGAGGATTTTTCTGTTGGTGGAATGCAATCCAATACCATATGTGCTACGGTGTGGAACGCAGACATCTGGGCATGCGCATTTGTGGACAATGATCCTAGATGTGCTCTGTCGTGGAATGATAACTATGGGCACGCGCAGTCACAGGTACGAGTGACGCAGAGGCAATCAGTTTATCTGCCGTTTCAGCGAAAAGCACGTCACTTCCGAACGTGCGCACTAGGTGATGGACATTATCGAACCTCTTGCTCATGAGAAGTAGCGGAGGCGCAGTACAGTATAACCTGTGACAATTCACCTCTAGGAATGGGAATGGGTCTCCTAGTCTGGGGTTTTGGATGAAGTGGGATATTTAAACATGGACACCTGGCTATTAGGCACACTATGCTGAACATCATGAATTATCATCCCTGTATCAAGCCTCCTAATGAACCTGTTGGGGAAACGCTTTGAGGCGGATTATTGAAACATTCTATGAGTACCATACCCTTTCCTTTATACATATTGTAGGGGTTTTACTCACTTGGGCACAACGGGAGGAAAACAGGAGGCATGTTCCTTTAAAAGTTCATGTGAGTCTATTGCTTCATAAACCCAGAAGCCAAACAGAAAAGCAAATAGCCTTTAGATCAGGCAGACAAAGTAAATGTCTTTAGCAGGTCTCTGCTCAGCCAGGCCTGTGTGGCACACAAGCTGGGGTAGCGTCCAGTGTCCTGGCTTGGTCTGAAGACAAACATACACAGGAGGCCTTCTCCCTCCAAACAACAGCCTTCATTTTATAGGCCTTTAACCACACCCAGAGGTGAGGTATGTGGGTAGCAGAGCCCGCCCATTCTCTCCCAGCCACCCGTAACCTGGCTCCCAGGTGCACCAAACAATCATCTTAGTGCTGTGTGCCTTAGAGAAACACTCCGGGTTACATCACAGAGACCTGCCATCTCTGTGACACATACCTCCCATCGACTACTCGACCATTAGCCACCTTACATATCTACCCCCTCTGCCTAATGCCGTGGGGCTTGGCACCTTCTACTGCCAGACAGGGGATTCTCGAGAGGGCATGGGCATTACCATGTAGCTTCCATGCTCTATGTTCTACATGGAAGTAGAAATCCTGTAGGGCTAAAAACCAGAGGTTGACCCCTCATCCATCCGATTGGGGCATAGTCGGATACTAATCTAAATTTTCGACCTAACAGATAGTACCGTAAAGTGTCCACTGCCGACTTTATGGCCAAGCATTCCTTCTCTATAACCAAATTATTTTTCTCGCAGGAGGACAGCTTTTTACTCAGGTAGAGGACAGGGTACTCCACCCCGTGTATCTCCTGGGAAAGGACTGCTCTGAAGCATCTGTCTGGAGTATAAAATCTTTCTTGAAGTCTGGGGCAACCAGGACCGGTTGCCTACACAGAGCCAGTTTCATCTCTTGAAAGGCCGTCTCCTCCTCTGCAGTCCACTTGGCCATGGCTGATTTTGTCCCTTTAAGGAGGTCAGTCAGGGGTGCGGCCTTCATGGTGAAGTTTGGGATGAATTTCCTGTAGTATCCCACGATTCCCAGGAAGGCTCTGACTTGCTTTTTTCGACAGTGGTCTATGCCAATTTTGGATTGCTTCTACTTTAGTAATTTGGGGTTTTATCTTGCCTCTACCCACTGCATATCCAAGGTGCTTGGCTTCTTCTTTCTCCATGCCACATTTCTTCTGGTTTATTGAAAACCCCACCTTCCTCAGAGCATCAAACACGGTCTGGAATTTTTCCAGATGACTCTCCCTGTCTGGACTGAAGATAATAATATCGTCCAGGTATGTTGCGCCATATTTCTTATGGGATGCAAGGATGCGATCCATGGCTCTCTGGAAGGTTGCAGGGGCCCCCTGCAGTCCCAACGGCGTCCGGACATACTGGAAGCATCCGTCAAGCTTAGAAAACACAGTCTTCTCTTTGGCTACCTGTGCCTTGGGGATCTGCCAATATTGGTCTGGTAGCGCACCCCTCCTTGGTGCCCCTGTGTTTCCCTTCTAATATTGTTCTTCTACCAGCTGGAGTTACATTATCGCCATCTGGATATTTTTTAAAAAAAATTCTAAATAAAAGACATTTGTTTTTACCATTGGAGACTGTGGAGCTGGATCAAATTCTTTTCTATTACCTGTCTACTGAGTGCAAGCAGCAGCTCTGATCACGGAGACACCCAGCTGGTTCATGGAGGTGAGCTGTTTTTTTTCTTTTCCCTTTCCATCTGCCAATATCCCTTTGTCAAATCCAAGGTGGTTATGTGCCTTGCTGGCCCAAGCCTCTCGATCAGCTGATCGACGCGTGGCATGGGATATGCGTCAAATTTGGAGACCTCCAATAGTCGTTTCAGAATCTCCACTCACCATCAGGATTTGGGACCAAGACGATCGGGCTCTTCAATGACACTGAGCTTCAGCATACAAGCTACCTCTTTGTAGATCAACTCTCGTCGGGCCTCAGGTATCTGATAGGGCTTAAACCCGCACATGAGGCTCCGTCAGAAACTCGTGTTCTATGACACTTGTGCATCCCGGCAATTCCGAGAACAGATCCCGGTTCTTCTGCATCAACCCCCCACACTGCTGTTTCTGGGCCTTCGTTAGCGTTTCCGCTATTGCGACTCTTCCAACGTCACCTTCTGGCTTGCCCAGCAAGCAAGGAGCTTCCACAGCCTCTCTGTCTTGCCACGGCTTGATGAGGTTGACTTGATATATCTGGTACGCATTACGTCGTCCCGTTTGATGAACCTTGTAGTTCACTTCACCCACTTTTTCCACCACCTCATACAGCCTTGCCACTTGGCCAAGAACTTACTTTCCACTGTAGGAATTAGCACAAGGACTCAACCTCCCGGATTGAATTGCCTCACTCTGACTAACTGGTTGTAGACTCTGGCATGAGCTTCTTGTGCCTGCAGGAGATGTTCTTTTACAATGGGCATCACCTTCGCAATCCTCTCCTGCATCAGAACAACGTGCTCAATGACGCTCATGTGGGGCGTGACCTCAGCTTCCCAGGTTTCCTTTGTGACATCCAGGAGACCCCGCGAATGTCGGCCATATAGGAGTTCGAATGGCGAGAACCCCATAGAGGCCTGTGAAACCTCTCGGTTAGTGAACAACAGATACGGTAGGAGACAGTCCCAGTCTCTACCATCCCTCTCTATGGCCTTCCTCAGCATACTCTTCAGATTCTTGTTAAACCTTTTGACTAGGCCAGCTGTCTGAGGATGGTATACTGAAGTCCTCAGTTGGGAGACTTGAAGGGCTTTGCATAACTCCCTCATCACCTTACTCATAGAGGGAGTTCCCTGGTCGGTGAGTATCTCCCTTTGGTAAGCCTGTTCGTGAAAAAACGTGGACCAACTCACGGGCTATACTCTTTGCTTAGGAGTTTCTCAGTGGAATCGCTTCAGGATAGCGTGTGGCATAGTCCAGGATAATCAATATATATTGATGCCCACGAGCAGATTCAACCAGGGGACTGACCAAGTCCATAGCAATTCTTTCAAACGGCACTTCAATAATGGGCAATGGCACGAGGGGTCTTCGAAAGTGAGAGGTGGGGGCGGTTAACTGGCATGTAGGGCAAGACCTGCAATACTTCAAATATTTCCTGGTGACATCCAGGCCAATAGAACCTTTGCAAGATCCGTTCCTGCATTTTTTTCCACTCCCAGATGTCCCCCCAAGACATGTGAATGGGCCATGTCCAACACCTTCCGTCTAAACGGGCCCGACACTATTAACTGCTCCACACGCTGCTCCCTCACTTTCTTGACCCGGTACAACAACTCACCACTCATCATAAAATGGGGAAACCTTGTGTTAGCCTCGGCTCCTGTGCAACCCCATTTATAACAGTGACATTATTAAAGGCTTCCTTCAGAGTTAGGCAGACCCAAAATTCTCGCTGGTCACCCCTAACTCTGGAATGGCAGACACAGGGGGCACTACCTCCTCATCCCTCACAAGGACACAAAAGGGAAACCTGTCTGACTCTGGGTGTGGTGATACCTCATTAGGGTTAACTGTTTTCTTATCTGAGCCAGCGAACCCAGAACCCTTCCCCCACAGATCCCAAAACAAACAAAAGTCCCAGCCTATAATAATAGGGTGCAACAAGTCCAGAATGATGCCGACCTCGTGAGACTCAGTACCGTGGGCCGTTTCAATGTCCACTCTGGCCATGGGTTTCCCTTAGCATCACCATGAATGTACCGAACGCCGACTTTTTTCCCTCCCCGAGTCTAGTAGTGCCATTACCTCCCGTCCGTTCATCTTCACGGGACATGCTTGTGGCCCCTCACTGGGTGGACAGTTCACACTGCAGGCCGGATAAGCATAATATGAATAACGGTGTCCTATACTGCAGTCCATCGGCTCAAGGGTCAGGGGACAACAGGCGGCTATATGGCCTGGGCCGTGGCACCTCCAGCAAACAACATCACCTGTATGGACCTTGGGCACCACCTCCCTCGTCCCTTTGGACCTTGGAAGTCCCACCACCTTTTGGGCCTCCTCCCCCTGTTGGGACCCCCAGTATGGAGTGGGCAGCCTTCCCAAGGAACTTTCAACCCCCTGGTATCTCTCGACCAGTCCGACCATTTCATCCGCATTCCGGGGATCACCCTGGGCAACCCAAGGCTGTATGGGCCTCGGCAGGGAGTGCACAAAACGGTCCATCACCATCCACTCTACCATCTGCGCAGGCATTGAGGACTCCACTTGAAGCCACTTCTGGACCAGGTGCAACAGGTCAAATATTTGTATCTATCAAAAGAGGTCAATGGTTTACAACTTCCAATTCATACAATATCCACAAACAAACTCAAGCTACATGAGCCCGGTTTTAAAGGAAGATATGAGTACAATTATTTGTTAAAATTAATTAATGTTTATTTCAATAATTAAGAGAATTTTTTTGTAAAAAAACAGGTACCTTCAAAATTCACAAAATGAAATCTCCATTAGAGGCTTATATTATTACAGTAAGCTACCTCCTCTGATGTATCAAGAAATTCTATTCCGTTTTTATTGCACCCTTTCCCTAATAATAAGGTGCTGAAAAAGTTGAACCCCTTTATTCAAAAAAATCCAGAGACATAAAGTGCAAAAAGGTATTTTCCTCTCTGTATTGAAAGATGTATAAATATAAATATACTTGTGAGTATATAAATAAGTGAATTTTTGTTATGTTTTACATTATATCTTTGAGACAAAGTAATGACTGAAAGATAGGGAAATAAAGCCAGCAACAATTGATTTAATACCCTAAATAGGGAACTGTGCATATAGGGACAGATTCATTCAGGATTCACAGTTAACAGACACAAGGTCCTAAGGAGAGTACTTACATATTTCAGTATACAGCCTATGGAGATGAGATTGCGGTCTACCCCGACGCCGCCGTTTCGCCTTGGGCTTCTTCAATGGGGGGCGTTAGTTTGTGTGCACAGTGTACCGTTTATGTATTCCTCCCACCAGCTGTATGTAATTAATCTGATAGACCAGAGTGATTATGGCGCATGCGTTAGTTACATAGGTGCCCCGTAAACAAAAAGGACTTCCGGAGTCACTGCGGCTGACACGCATGCGGTGGAACGCATAAAGTGTCTCTTGCGCAGGACCGGAAGTCCGACTGGCCCGTTCACGTGCGCATGCGCACTCTCTGTTGGGAATCTCCATATAGTAGTAGCGGAGCTTGGAAGGGGCGTGTCAATGTAACGGAGATCGTAAATACATTTAGGCATATAGATACTCGCCTTCATTACATTCTTTTGCGTTTTCTATATAATAATTAGTTGAACCCCAATCATCCATTAGGGAATGCTTCTGATACTTGATAAGTATAAACTTCTTGATTTAAGAGATATCTAATGGGTATATGTTTTATATAGTAAAATTGATGTAAGAGTGCAAGGAATGTGTTGGAAATATGTGAAAATTTAATGTGAAAAGATTCATGAAAAAAATATAAAATATCATAGTAAGCAAATATGGTGTGAAAATGTGTATAATGGGGCACACACTAATTTTGATATATTGTGTGTCTCATATTTTAAAGGAGTGAATAATATCTTAAGATACCTGTCCTGGTATAAAAAGTATACACCTTTGGTGATAGCCAATTTTTTTCTCTCTATATCCTGTGGCGCATGTTTTTAATTCCGTTTTATTAGTGATTTTAATTATGGTTTTATTATGCCTAGTTCCTACCCGCTGGTATTTGTTGGACATCAGGATGGTTGGTGGAGTTTGGGGGGCTGCATCTATTGGAGGGAGATCCTGAGAGGTAGTGACTGCCAGATGTGGACCGCGTTAATTGAGGACCCTAAAAAGAAAGAAACAAAATGAGATAAGAAGAATGATAATTATGGACTTCCTGTGGCCTTATATTAATATATCAAATTAATAATATACTGTATGTGGTTTTTTTTGGGGTTTGGACAATTTATTATTGTGGTGCATTTTTGGGAAAAGAATAGTTTTCTTTCTAATTTTATATTGTGCACCTTGGAAATTATTATGTTTCACGTACTATACACAATTGTAGTGTATTAGTTATTATCTTAAGATATTATTCACTCCTTTAAAATATGAGACACACAATATATATCAAAATTAGTGTGTGCCCCATTATACACATTTTCACACCATATATGCTTACTATGATATTTTATATTTTTTTCATGAATCTTTTCACATTAAATTTTCACATATTTCCAACACATTCCTTGCACTCTTACATCAATTTTACTATATAAAACATATACCCATTAGATATCTCTTAAATCAAGAAGTTTATACTTATCAAGTATCAGAAGCATTCCCTAATGGATGATTGGGGTTCAACTAATTATTATATAGAAAACGCAAAAGAATGTAATGAAGGCGAGTATCTATATGCCTAAATGTATTTACGATCTCCGTTACATTGACACGCCCCTTCCAAGCTCCGCTACTACTATATGGAGATTCCCAACAGAGAGTGCGCATGCGCACGTGAACGGGCCAGTCGGACTTCCGGTCCTGCGCAAGAGACACTTCATGCGTTCCACCGCATGCGTGTCAGCCGCAGTGACTCCGGAAGTCCTTTTTGTTTACGGGGCACCTATGTAACTAACGCATGCGCCATAATCACTCTGGTCTATCAGATTAATTACATACAGCTGGTGGGAGGAATACATAAACGGTACACTGTGCACACAAACTAACGCCCCCCATTGAAGAAGCCCAAGGCGAAACGGCGGCGTCGGGGTAGACCGCAATCTCATCTCCATAGGCTGGATACTGAAATATGTAAGTACTCTCCTTAGGACCTTGTGTCTGTTAACTGTGAATCCTGAATGAATCTGTCCCTATATGCACAGTTCCCTGTTTAGGGTATTAAATCAATTGTTGCTGGCTTTATTTCCCTATCTTTCAGTCATTACTTTGTCTCAAAGATATAATGTAAAACATAACAAAAATTCACTTATTTATATACTCACAAGTATATTTATATTTATACATCTTTCAATACAGAGAGGAAAATACCTTTTTGCACTTTATGTCTCTGGATTTTTTTGAATAAAGGGGTTCAACTTTTTCAGCACCTTATTATTAGGGAAAGGGTGCAATAAAGACGGAATAGAATTTCTTGATACATCAGAGGAGGTAGCTTACTGTAATATAAGCCTCTAATGGAGATTTGATTTTGTGAATTTTGAAGGTACCTGGTTTTTACAAAAAAAATCTTTTAATTATTGAAATAAAAATGATTTAATTTTAACAAATAATTGTACTCATATCTTCCTTAAAACCGGGCTCATGTAGCTTGAGTTTGTTTTTGGATAAGGTCAAATATTTGGTAGCGAGGTGGTTTGTTCCGGTGATACGAACCCGCTGTTCCCTGATAGTCATTGTCACCCCCAAGCGCGCGAGAATCTCAGTTTTTAGCTTGCCATACTCTTTGGCACCCTGCAAAGCTAAATCATAGTACACCTTTTGGGCGTACTATGCAAAGCTAAATAGGGTGTCCTGCAAAGCTAAATCATAGTACACCTTTTGGGCGTACTATGCAAAGCTAAATAGGGTGCCCTGCAAAGCAAAATCTTAGTACGCCTACTAGACGTACTTCTGGGGCTCTCCCGTCAAGTATTGCGCCAGTACCTCTGTCCACTGGTCTTGCGAAAATTCCTCCCTCTCGGCGACCCTTTCAAACACCGTCAGGAAGGCCTCAACGTCAACCCCCAGGGTCATTTTCTGCAAAGCCCGTCATACCGCCTTCCGGACATGGGAGTCATCAGTCGGACCTGGGGTTGGAGCGCTCATCATGCCCTGGATGGCGGTTGCCAGAAGCTGCATCTGCTGCCATTGTTCCTGCTAGTGCTCCTGGAAAACAGCCTGTTGGCGATGCTTGCTGGCTTGCGACAGACTTCACCCAGGGCATGCAGTCCATCCTGTAGCAGTCACACGTCTGTGCTGGGAACACTGCTCGCACGTCTAACACCAATTGTAGGGGTTTTACTCACTTGGGTGCGACGGAAGGAAAACAGGAGGCATGTTCCTTTAAAACTTCATGTGAGTTTATTGCTTCATAAACCCAGAAGCCAAACAGAAAAGCAAATGGCCTTTAGATCAGGCAAACAAAGTAAATGTCCTTAGCAGGTCTCTGCTCAGCCAGGCCTGTGTGGCACACTAGCTGGGGTAGCGTCCAGTGTCCTGGCTTGGTCTGAAGGCAAACATACACAGGAGGTCTTCTCCCTCCAAACACACAGACCATGTGCCAAATAGCAGCCTCCATTTTATAGGCTGTTAACCACACCCAGAGGAGCGGTATGTGGGTAGCTGGACCCGCCCATTCTCTCCTAGTTACCCGTAACCCGGCTCCCAGGTGCACCACACGATCCTCTTATTGCTTATCTGCCCTAGAGAAACACTCTGGGTTACATCACAGAGACTATCCATCTCTGTGACACATGCCTCCCATTGACTATGCAACCATTAACCACCTTACAATACCTTGATACATACAGTACAGACCAAAAGTTTGGACACACCTTCTCATTTAATGATTTTTCTGTATTTTCATGACTGAAAATTGTACATTCACATTGAAGGCATCAAAACTATGAATTAACACATGTGGAATTATATACTTAACAAAAAAGTGTGAAACAACTGAAAATATGTCTTATATTCTAGGTTCTTCAAAGTAGCCACCTTTTGCTTTGATGACTGCTTTGCACACTCTTGGCATTCTCTTGATGAGCTTCAAGAGGTAGTCACCGGAAATGGTTTTCACTTCACAGGTGTGCCCTGTCAGGTTTAATAAGTGGGATTTCTTGCCTTATAAATGGGGTTGGGACCATCAGTTGTGTTGTGCAGAAGTCTGGTGGATACACAGCTGATAGTCCTACTGAATAGACTGGTAGAATTTGTATTATGGCAAGAAAAAAGCAGCTAAGTAAAGAAAAACGAGTGGCCATCATTACTTTAAGAAATGAAGGTCAGTCAGTGCGAAAAATTGGGAAAACTTTGAAAGTGTCCCCAAGTGCAGTTGCAAAAACCATCAAGCGCTACAAAGAAACTGGCTCACATGAGGACCGCCCCAGGAAAGGAAGACCAAGAGTCACCTCTGCTTCTGAGGATAAGTTTATCCGAGTCACCAGCCTCAGAAATCGCAGGTTAACAGCAGCTCAGATTAGAGACCAGGTCAATGACACACAGAGTTCTAGCAGCAGACACATCTCTTCAACAACTGTTAAGAGGAGACTTTGTGCAGCAGGCCTTCATGGTAAAATAGCTGCTAGGAAACCACTGCTAAGGACAGGCAACAAGCAGAAGAGACTTGTTTGGGCTAAAGAACACAAGGAATGGACATTAGACCAGTGGAAATCTGTGCTTTGGTCTGATGAGTCCAAATTTGAGATCTTTGGTTCCAACCACCGTGTCTTTGTGCGACCCAGAAAAGGTGAACGGATGGACTCTACATGCCTGGTTCCCACCGTGAAGCATGGAGGAGGAGGTGTGATGGTGTGGGGGTGCTTTGCTGGTGACACTGTTGGGGATTTATTCAAAATTGAAGGCATACTGAACCAGCATGGCTACCACAGCATCTTGCAGCGGCCTGCTATTCCATCCTGTTTGCTTTTAGTTGGACCATCATTTATTTTTCAACAGGACAATGACCCCAAACACACCTCCAGGCTGTGTAAGGGCTATTTGACCAAGAAGGATAGTGATGGGGTGCTACGCCAGATGACCTGGCCTCCACAGTCACCAGACCTGAACCCAATCGAGATGGTTTGGGGTGAGCTGGACCGCAGAGTGAAGGCAAAAGGGCCAACAAGTGCTAAGCATCTCTGGGAACTCCTTCAAGATTGTTGGAAGACCATTTCCGGTGACTACCTCTTGAGGCTCATCAAGAGAATGCCAAGAGTGTGCAAAGCAGTCATCAAAACAAAAGGTGGCTACCTTGAAGAACCTAGAATATAAGACATATTTTCAGTTGTTTCACACTTTTTTGTTAAGTATATAATTCCACATGTGTTAATTCATAGTTTTGATGCCTTCAGTGTGAATGTACAATTTTCATAATCATGAAAATACAGAAAAATCTTTAAATGAGAAGGTGTGTCCAAACTTTTGGTCTGTACTGTATCTGGTTTTATGATTACCCCACGGCTGATGAAAGGGAACCGGTCACCCCCCTGGGACTTATCTGACCTCCTAATATTGGTATACAGGTGATAGAAATGTGAATCTATACATACCTTTATGCCTCATATTAGAGGTCTGTTTGCTGTAAAATGGCTTTTTATTCAGTGAAGATTCTGATGCTTGCTGGCCGTGGGGTAGTCGGTGGAGTGGATTCCCTTTAATAAATACTCACTTAGCCCATTCTTCATGTAGATACTAATGAATCCAGGACCTATGAGATTTTTACCATATGATAGTTGGATAGTTAGGGGTGTATCATCCATAGCAGCAGCCCACAGGGCCACTATGGTGCCCGTGAAAAAACACAGAATTTGAGCTTGGTTTAAGTTGGTATCCATGCAGCACATAAATGAATGTTTACTATGGCCATAAATCAGAAAAAAACCTATAAGAAGAAAAATGATCATAAACCCTGCTGTAAATAAATAAAAACCAAAAGTGCATTTTACCCCTTTACCCCCGAGGGTGGTTTGCACGTTAATGACCCGGACAATTTTTACAACTCTAACCACTGTCACTTTACGAGGTAATTACTCTGGAACGCTTCAACGGATCCCCCTGATTCAGAGATTGTTATTTCGTGAAATATTGTACTTCATGATTGTGGTAAAATTTCTTTGATATCACTTGCGTTTATTTGTGAAAAAATCGAAAATTTGGCGAAAATGTTGAAAATTTTGCAATGTAATTTTTATGCCCTTAAATCAAAGAGATGTCACGCAAAATAGTTAATAAATAACATTTCCCACATGTCTACTTTGCATCAGCACAATTTTGGAACAAACATTTTTTTTTAGTAGGGAGCTATAAGGGTTAAAAGTTGACCAGCGATTTCTCATTTTAACAACAAAATTTACAAAACCATTTTTTTAGGGACCACATCACATTTGACGTGACTTTGAGGGGTCTTTATGACAGAAAATACCCAAAAGTGACACCATTCTAAAATCTGCACCCTCAAGGTGCTCAAAACCACATTCAAGAAGTTTATTAACCCTTCAGGTGCTTCACAGGAATTTTTGTAATGTGGAAGAAAAAAATGAACATTTAACTTTTTTCACAAAAATGTTACTTTAGACCCAAATTTTTTTTATTTTCGCAGGGGTAACTGGAAAAAATGGACCCCAAAATTTTTTGTGCAATTTCCCCTGAGCACGCAGATACCCCATATCTGAGAAAAAAACACTGTTTGGGCGCACAGCAGGGTTTGGAAGGGAAGGAGCGCCATTTGACTCTTTGTAAAATTTGCTTGAATAATTAGCGGACACCATGTTTCGTTTGGGGAGCCCCTGATGTGCCTAAACAGTGGAAACCCCCCACAAGTGACACCATTTTGGAAACTAGACCCCTTAGGGAACTTATCTAGATGCGTGGTGTGCACCTTGAACCCCCAGGTGCTTCACAGAAGTTTAGAACATTGAGCCGTAAAAATAAAATTTTCACATTTTTCCAACAAAAATGTTTTTCAGCCTCCAATTTTGCATTTTCATAAGGGTAACAGGAGAAATTGCACCATGCAGTTTGTTGTGCAATTTCTCCTGAGTAAGCCGATACCCCATATGTGGGGGAAAACCACTGTTTGGATGCACGGCAGGGTTCAGAAGGGAAGGAGCACCATTTGACTTTTTGAATGTAAAATTTGCTTGAATAATTAGCGCATGTGCCTCTGATGTGCCTAAACAGTGGAAACCCCCCACAAGTGACACCATTTTGGAAACTAGACCCCTTAGGGTACTTATCTAGATGTGTGGTGAGCACCCTGAACCCCCAGGTGCTTCACAGAAGTTTATAACATTGAACCGTAAAAATAAAATTTTCACATTTTTTCAACAAAAATGTTTTTCAGCCCCCAATTTTGCATTTTCACAAGGGTAACAGGTTGCGTTTGGGGAGTCCCTGATGTGCCTAAATAGTGGAAACCACCTCACCCTCCCCCCAGTGACTCCATTTTGGAAGCTACACCCCTCCAGGATTTTATCAAGGGGTATAGTGAACATTTTGAACCCAGAGGTACGACACAGAATTTGATAACATTAGGTCATCATATTGAATAAGTTGTCATTAGTCTTGAGTGCAAGTGCTCGCTACTTGAGTTTGCATCAGGTACTAGGGTATGCACCAAGTATCACGGGTGCTCAAGTGACATGCTTGAGTCCCTGCCCCGCATGTTTTTTTTATTAGACACCCAAAAAAAAAACATGCGGGGATCGCTCGTGCATGGCAGGCAATCCCCACAAGGTTTTTTTGGCTGTATAACAGCTGCAAAACATTTGAGGAGGAGACTCGAGCATGTCACTCGAGCACCTGCCATACTCTGTGCATACCCAAGCACCCGATGCAAACTCAAGTAGCGAGCACTTGCACTCACTAGTCGCCATATCGTCATTTTCTTTTTCTTTACTTCTGAAAAAATCCCAACCCCAACCTTAGCCCAAACCTAACCCTAGCCCAACCCTAACCATAGCACAACCCTAACCCTAAAGTTTATTTTTTACGCCGTTCCTCGTGTGGTATAAGTGATTAGACGACTTCATTCTTCGGGTCGGTGCAATTACAGCGATACCAGAATCTTATCGGGTTTTTATGATTGACAGCTGTCGCATTTTTTTGCAAAGACTAGTTTTTGCATCGCCATATTTTGAGAGCTATAATTTTTCCAGATTTCGGCCGACAGAGTCATGTGATGGTTTGTTTTTATCGGTATCATTTTCGGGCAAATGACATTTTTTGATCGCTTTCTATTCCGATTTTTGGGAGGCAGGATAAACAAAAGCCAACAATTCAGGAATTTTTTTGGGGGGGTTTTATATGCCTTTCTGCGTGTGGTAAAATTGATAAGGCAGCTTTATTCTTTGGGTCAGTACTTTTACAGCGGTACCGCATTTTTTTTTTTTTTTTTTTAGATTTTGGCTCTTTTACACAATAAAAACTATTTTATAGAAAAAAGAATTGTTTATGCATCGCTTTATTCTGAGAACTATAACTTTTTTATTTCTCTGTTGTTGGAGCTGTATTGCGGCTTGTTTTTTGCGGGACAAGATGACGTTTTCAGCGGTACCATTTTTATTTACATTCATCTTTTTGATCGCATTTTATTCCATTTTTTGTTTGGTGGTGTGATGATAAAACATCATTTTATGTTTCATTTTTTTTTTACCGTGTTCACTAAAGCGGTTAAGTAGTGGGACAGTTTTATAGGTCAGGTTGTTCCGGACGTTTTGATACCAAATATGTGTACTTTTATTGGTTTATTATTTTTTTTCATAAGATTATTTATTTATGGGTACAATATATATATTTTTTAATTATTTTTTTAATTTTTTAAAAAAATATTTTTACAATTTTTTTTTTCACTTTCTGACATTTTTATTACTTGTTCACATTGTTCCACTATGGCACTTTCACTTTTTGCAGCCTGATCGCCTGCATGGCATAGAGAGCAGCAGCTCCCTATGCCATGCAGCCTGTCAGCGCTGCAGAGGGAGAAAGTTACTTTGGTCGTGCACTGCACATGACCAAAACAACTTCCTGCCTCCTGGTGACCCGGATGTTGTCATGATGACGTCGGGTCACCATGGCAACATCCGGGACCGGATTTGGACGCCGGCAGAGAAAGTAAGTATCGCGCTTACCTCCTCTTGCCACCGGAATGCTGCAATCGATTTCGATCGCAGCATTTCGGGGGCTAATGTGCCGGACCGCTCCTTGCACATAACACCGGGTGTCAGCTGTGACAATCAGCTGACACCCGGCGGCGATCTCGCCCGCACCGCTTGTGCGCGGGCAAAAACGCCAGGGCGTATTAATGCGTATCAGGCCCATAAGGCCCAGGGCACAGATACGTACTAATATGCCCTGGGTCAGAAAGGGGTTAAATAAAATAGGATTCTTAGCAACACTGTTTTTGATCAAAAATAGCATGAAAGCTATCCCACCATGGCAAGATGAACCCATTCGGGATAGTCCTACTCTGTATAATATTAACTCCTTTAAAGCCCATGATGTACTAATACGCGTCTGTGCCCTGGGACTTAAGAGCCTGACCCGTATTAGTACGTCATCGCGATCGCGCGCACACAGGCTGTGCGGGCGCGATCGCCGCCGGGTGTCAGCTGATTGTCACAGCTGACACCCGGTACTATGTGCAGGGAGCGGTCCCACACCGCTCCCGGCACATTAACCCCCGCAATGCTGCGATCGAAGTCGATCGCAGCATTGCAGTGGCTAAGGGGAGGTGATCGCAATACTCACCTCCTCTTCCGGCCTCCAGCGCTGTCTGCCGCGGCTTCCCGGGTGTTGCCATGACGACCCGATGTCGTCATGACCACATCCGGGTCACCAGACAGCAGAAAGATTTTTTGGTCATGCGCAGTGAATGACCAAACAATCTTCTCACTGTGCAGCACTGACTGCCTGCATGGCACAGGGATGGTGCTCCATCCCTATGCTATGCAGGCGATCAGAATAAAAAAAGTGAAAGTCCCAGAGTGGGACAAAGTAAAAAAACTATCAGAAAGTGAAAAAAATAAATAAATTTTTTTTAAAAATATTAAAAAAAATTTAAAAAATAATCCACCAAAAATAAAAATATAATGTACCCATCAATAAATATTATTATGAAAAAAAAACACCAAACAATAAAAGTACACATATTTGGTATCGCCGCGTCCGTAACGACCTGACCTATAAAACTGTCCCACTAGTTAACCCCTTCAGTGAACACGGTAAAAAAAAAAACGAAGCAAAAAGCAATGCTTTATCATCATACCGCCAAACAAAAAATGGAATAACACGCGATCAAAAAGACGAATATAAACAAAAACGGTACAGCTGAAAACGTCATCTTGTCCCGCAAAAAACAAGCCGCCATACAGCTCCATCATCCGAAAAATCTAAAAGTTATAGCTCTCAGAATAAAGCGATGCAAAAAAATATTTTTTTCTATGAAATAGCTTTTATTGTGTAAAAGCGCCAAAACATAGAAAAACGATATAAATGTGGTACCGCTGTAAACGTACTGACCCAAAGAATAAAGCTACCTTATCAATTTTACCACGCGCGGAGTAGAATAAAAAATTTTTTAAAAAAAAACAATTCCTAAATTGTTGTTTTTTGTTTATTCTGCCTCCCAAAAGCTGAAATAGAAAGCGATCAAAAAATGTCATGTGCCTGAAAATGGCACCAATAAAAACGTCAACTCATCCCGCAAAAAAGAAGCCGTCACATGACTCTGTCGGCCAAAATATGGAAAAATTATAGCTCTCAAAATATGGCGATGCAAAAACTAGATTTTACAAAATATGTGTCTTTTAGTGTGTGACAGCTGTCAATCATAAAAACCCGATATCATTCTGGTTTCTCTGTAGTCGCACCGACCCGAAGAATAAGGTCGTCTAATCACTTATACCGCACTAGGAACGGCGTAAAAAATAAACGCTAGGGCTGGGGTTGGGGTTAGGGTTGTGCTAATGTTAGGGTTGGGGTTAGGGTTGTTGTTGTTTTTTTCAAAAGTAAAAAAAAAACCGATGACGATCTGGCAACTAGTGTTGAACGCAAGTGCTCGCTACTTGAGTTTGCATCGGGTGCTCGGGTATGCATTGAGTATCGCGGGTGCTCGAGTCTCCGCCCCATATGCTTCGCGGCCAAAAAAAACCTCGCGGGGATTGCCTGCCATTCACGAGCGATCCCCGCATGTTTTTTTGGGGTGTCTAATAACCGTGAAACATGCGGGCGGGGACTCGAATTTCGCTTGAGCACCCGTGATACATGGTGCATACCTGAATACCTGATGCAAACTCAAGTAGCGAGCACTTGCGCTCAAGACTAATGACAACTTATTCAATATGATGACCTAATGTCATCAAATTCTGTGTCGTACCTCTGTGTTCAAAATGTTCACTATACCCCTTGATAAAATCCTTGAGGGGTGTAGTTTCCAAAATGGGGTCACTTGTGGGGGGTTTCAACTATTTAGGCACATCAGGGGCTCTCCAAACGCGACATGGCGTCCGCTCTCGATTCCAGCCTATTTTGCGTTCAAAAAGTCACACAGTGCTCCTTCCCTTCTGAACTCTGCCGTGCGCCCAAACACTGTATTTTCCCCACATATGGGGTATTTGCGTACTCAGGAGAAATTGCACAAAAGTTTTTGGGGTCCATTTTCTCCTCTAACCCTTGTGAAAATAAAAAATTTGGGGCTAAAACATCATTTTTGTGGAAAAAGTTAGATTTTTTATTTTCACGGCTCCATGTTATAAACTTCTGTAAGGGACGTGGGGGTTCAAGGTGCTCACCACACATCTAGATAAGTTCCCTAAGGGGTCTAGTTTCCAAAATGGTGTCACTTGTGGGGGGTTTCCACTGTTTAGGCACATCAGGGGCTCCCCAAATGCAACATGGCGTCCGCTAATTATTCAAGCAAATTTTACATTCAAAAAGTCAAATGGCGCTCCTTCCCTTCCGAACCCTGCCGTGCGCCAAAACAGTGGTTTTCCCCGACATATGGGGTATCTGCTTACTCAGGAGAAATTGCACAACAAACTGCATGGTGCAATTTCTCCTGTTACCCTTATGAAAATGCAAAAGTGGGGGCTGAAAAACATTTTTGTGGGAAAAATGTGAAAAATTTATTTTTACGGCTCAATGTTATAAACTTCTGTGAAGCACCTGGGGGTTCAAGGTGCTCACCACACATCTAGATAAGTTCCCTGAGGGGTCTAGTTTCCAAAATGGTGTCACTTGTGGGGGGTTTCTACTGTTTAGGCACATCAGGGGCTCCACAAATGCAACATGGCGTCCGCTAATTATTCAAGCAAATTTTATATTCAAAAAGTCAAATGGCGCTCCTTCCCTTCCGAGCCCTGCTATGCGCCCAAACAGTGGTTTTCCCGCACATATGGGGTATCTACTTACTCAGGAGAATTGCACAACAAATTTTGGGGTCCACTTTTTCCTGTTAACCCTGCGAAAAAAAAAAAAATTGGGTCTAAAGTAACATTTTTGTGAAAAAAGTTAAATGTTAATTTTTTTCTTCCACATTCCAAAAATTCCTGTGAAGCACCTGAAGTTAATAAAGTTCTTGAATGTGGTTTTGAGCACCTTGAGGGGTGCAGTTTTTTTAGAATGGTGTCACTTTTGGGTATTTTCTGTCATAAAGACCCCTCAAAGTGACTTTAAATATGATGTGGTCCCTAAAAAAATGGTTTTGTAAATTTTGTTGGAAAAATGAGAAATCGCTGGTCAACTTTTAACCCTTATAGCTCCCCAATAAAAAAAATGTTGGTTCCAAAATTGTGCTGATGTAAAGTAGACATGTGGGAAATGTTATTTATTAACTATTTTGTGTGACATATCTCTCTGATTTAAGGGCATGGAAATTCAAATTTTGAAAATTGCAAAATTTTCAAAATTTTCGCCAAATTTCCATTTTTTTCACAAATAAACGCAAGTGATATCGAAGAAATTTTACCACAATCATGAAGTATAATATGTCACGAAAAAACAATCTCTGAATCTGGGGGATCCGTTGAAGCGTTCCAGAGTAATTACCTCATAAAGTGACAGTGGTCAGAATTGTAAAAATTGGCAAGGTTATTTACGTGCAAACCACCTTGGGTTGTAAAGGGGTTAAAAACCTTACCGTGTATCAAAGCCACAAACTTCTGTGTGTGAATCAGACATGAGATCTAATGTGATCGAAGATTACAGTCCGGGGAAGACGAGAAACATTCATATAGACGGCCGTTGGAGATGTAGTCAGTGAGAAATCTGGCTAAATATGTTTCTAGAGCCGTAGTAGAAGATGAAGATGTCGTCCTCATCATGAAGTAGTTATTTCTCATGTTACGTGTAATTAATATCTCCTGCAGTATTGCTAATGCCGATTGCAGTGTCGGTAAATGAGACGAGAATTAGCTTTATGGAAGATGAGTCTATGAGAAAGGTATTCAACTGCAGACTCCAAGGAAGAAACTGCTTGTTGTCTGTGGCCTAAAATATGTAGGTTTTATTACTAGATGTAAAGCAGAAAACTAAATACTGTAAAATAATAAATCTCCTCCTATGTTTCCCTTATTATTCACAGTAATTGTATTATTACACAGGATTTTTATGATGTTACATAGGCTCATCATCTTCTCATTCAGGTCTCTACAATATCAGATCCTCTCAGTGAAGATCTTCTATTTAAGAGAATTTTCCTTATGGACCCATCAAAGATGGATATGGATAGAGACAAGATGGCGGAGAGGATATTCCACCTCACCCTAGAGATCCTCTTCCGGCTTACTGGAGAGGTGAGAGATTCTGATGACGTCACATTACATCATTCTTGTCTATGGGAATAACAGATGGACAGAACTGGAGAGGTGAGGACTCTGGAAATGTCTGGAGTGAGATTTATTTATATGTATTTCCATAACCAGGATTACATATTAGTGAAGAAGACCTCTAGTGAGCGCTGTCAGGTCCATGTGTCTGAGGGATGGGCCTCCATCTCACCTCTTCATACATGAGGACATCAATGACCAGAAGATCGTAGAACTCACCTACAAAATGATTGAGCTGCTGACTGGAGAGGTGACGCTGCTGGGAATGCTGGGACATTATACAGTATGAAAGGATCAGGGGGATGACTGTATCATTGTATGTGTCAGGTTCCTATAAGATGTCAGGATGTCACTGTCTATTTCTCCATGGAGGAGTGGGAGTATTTAGAAGGACACAAACATTTGTACAAAGACGTCATGATGGAGGTTCCCCATCCCCTCACATCACCAGGTAATAGACAGGACTAAACACACACGGTCTATAATTATCTGTATGTAAAGAATGAATTCAGTCCCTGTATGTGTTTCCCCCAGATCTATCCAGTAAGAGAACAACACCAGAGAGATGTCCCCTTCCTCTTCTTCCACTGGACTGTAAACAAGAAGATCCCAATGTTCCTCAGGATCATCAGGTAGATGGAGAGAAGGTGTCATGAGATCTCCCCTATAATGTATAAATGACTGTGAAGGTCTTGTGTGAGAACTGTGGAGATGGATTAGAGCTGATCATAGATGTGACTTGTGGGGGTTTCCACTGTTTAGGCACATCAGGGGCTCCCCAAATGCAACATGGCGTCCGCTAATTATTCAAGCAAATTTTACATTCAAAAAGTCAAATGGCGCTCCTTCCCTTCCGAACCCTGCCGTGCGCCAAAACAGTGGTTTTCCCCCACATATGGGGTATGTGCTTACTCAGGAGAAATTGCACAACAAACTGCATGGTGCAATTTCTCCTGTTACCCTTATGAAAATGCAAAAGTGGGGGCTGAAAAACATTTTTGTGGGAAAAATGTGAAAATTTTATTTTTACGGCTCAATGTTATAAACTTCTGTGAAGCACCTGGGGGTTCAAGGTGCTCACCACACATCTAGATAAGTTCCCTGAGGGGTCTAGTTTCCAAAATGGTGTCACTTGTGGGGGGTTTCTACTGTTTAGGCACATCAGGGGCTCCACAAATGCAACATGGCGTCCACTAATTACTCAAGCAAATTTTATATTCAAAAAGTCAAATGGCGCTCCTTCCTTTCCGAACGCTGCCATGCGCCCAAACAGTGGTTTTCCCGCACATATGGGGTATCTACTTACTCAGGAGAAATTGCAGAACAAATTTTGGGGTCCATTTTTTCCTGTCAACTGTGCAAAAAAAATAATAAATTGGGTCTAAAGTAACATTTTTGTGGAAAAAGTTAAATGTTAATTTTTTTCTTCCACGTTCCAAAAATTCCTGTGAAGCACCTGAAGGGTTAATCATCTTCTCATTCAGGTCTCTACAATATCAGATCCTCTCAGTGAAGATCTTCTATTTAAGAGAATTTTCCTTATGGACCCATCAAAGATGGATATGGATAGAGACGAGATAGCGGAGAGGATATTCCACCTCACCGTAGAGATCCTCTTCCGGCTTACTGGAGAGGTGAGAGATTCTGATGACGTCACATTACATCATTCTTATCTATGGGAATAACAGATGGACAGAACTGGAGAGGTGAGGACTCTGAAAATGTCTGTAATGAGATTTATTAATGTCTCTCTCCATAACCAGGATTGCACAGTAGTGAAGTGCTGTCAGGACCCTATGTCTGAGGGATGGGAGAGACCCCTGAGCCCAATCACAGGGCTTCCATCTCACCTCTTCATACATGAGGTCATCAATGACCAGAAGATCATAGAACTCGCCTACAAGATGATTGAGCTGCTGACTGGAGAGGTGACGCTGCTAGGAATGCTGGGACATTATGCAGTATGAAAGGATCAGGGGGATGACTGTATCATTGTATGTGTCAGGTTCCTATAAGATGTCAGGATGTCACTGTCTATTTCTCCATGGAGGAGTAGGAGTATTTAGAAGGACACAAAGATTTGTACAAGGACGTCATGATGGAGGTTCCCCAGCCCCTCACATCACCAGGTAATAGACAGGACTAAATACACACGGCCTATAATTATCTGTATGTAAAGAATGAATTCAGTCCCTGTATGTGTTTCCCCCAGATCTATCCAGTAAGAGAACAACACCAGAGAGATGTCCCCGTCCTCTTCTTCCACAGGACTGTAAACAAGAAGATCCCAATGTTCCTCAGGATCATCAGGTAGATGGAGAGAAGGTGTCATGAGATCTCCCCTATAATATATAAATGACTGTGAAGGTCTTGTGTGAGAACTGTGGAGATGGATTAGAGCTGATCATAGATGGGACTTCTCCATCTGTCTGTGACTTTTACAATATTTGTTTCAGGGTGAAGATCAGACCCATATTAATACTACAGAGACATATGTATGGGGTGATGAGCGGTGTAAAGAAGAGATTCCTACATATGACTACCGAGGTGAGTAGTAATAGCCACTAAGTACTGAGAAGTGACAGATTCTTCTCTGTCACCGGCTGTGGCTGCTTTATCGGTGATGTAGTCCGACTGTATCAGTCGTGTGATCACCATTTTACCGCTAGACCACAACATTCTCCTCCATCCGAAAATGTTCAAATTACTTTGTGAATTGGGAAAGCCCTTTTCTAGAGAACTTACAACCTGGAGGATCCACCTACTCCCTGGGATTAGATGACCCTGACCGTTACCTTCCCAGATCTGTAAAATGCAAAGCCAAATGACAGGGTACGTAGAATGTGCTGCCAAGTGAGAAAATCACTTGAAGAAAAATTATAATGGGCCTCTGAGAGAAAGCGAAGGGTGATGATGCTGTTGGCTTCCTAGATCCGTGATATCTTATTGGATGAATCTACCTTCTCTCCCTTATGTGTTGCTGAATATGCTCATATGGTCCCTACAAGACCAGGTCCAGTCTTTCTGGCCAAACGTCACTTTTATGATCAACAACATTAAATGTGCAGTGAGGGCCAAGTGTGAATTTCTGTACAATAACAGCAGAGTTTCCCTTTATCCTGAATTTTAAATATTTTTTAAAACCAACTAACTTCAAACAGGATCGTGATAAACTATACAAAAAAAAATTACACCTGTGCCATGATATATCTCTAAGCTGTGCGTGGCTGATGGCTGTAATATACATTTATTCACGCCTGCAGGAGATGTGTTGGCATGGCTCGAGCCCTGGTTTCATGGATTCACTCCACGTCATAAATTCCATTATGTTTTCAATCCTAAGGAATTCAGATTACTGCACAATCTCTCCTGAAATGGGGGCGCTAATACTTTCTCTACTCTTCTGGTCAGGACTCATAGTAGCTCCAATGGTCCACCATAAATGAGTGCAACTCCCATTTAGTCTTGATGCTCTCCTCTCATACATAAGTTCTTATTGCAGATGTAGCATATTTTTTTTTATTCTGTCTATTTGTTTTGTGGGATTATCCTGCCTCACTTATGTGAGTCTGCAACTCCCTGGTAGTCTTTAAAAGAAGGTCTCCATTGTCTCTTCCAAATGCCCAAGGTCTAACTTTACAGGCTGTTCTGTGGTGTTAGATGGGAAGAAGAATAATCAGGTAGCCGGGTCAGAACCAGAAGAGCAGAGAAAATACAAAATCAGAAGACACAAGAGTAGTCACTAAACTGTCCGAGATCACAACAGAAGCAAATACACAAGCCGGGAGCTGAGCACAGAGGACTGAACCAGAGGAGAACAAGGCTGTATCTGGCAGCTTCCGGCAATATGCTTCCAGCTTTAGTAGGGTGTGGTGCTTTCCAAATGGCTGAATCAGAGAGCAGACTACTTCAGATGGACAGCACACAACCCATACTGCCAGACTGGATGGTACTACAGGTCCCAGGCACCCTGACCAGAGTCTGTACCGCCCACAGCTTCTGGTTCCGACATCTCCTCCATTACCAGCGCCGCCTGCTGAATGCATAAGGCGGCTCCTGGTGAGAGAAGCAAACGTTGCAGGAGCAGATCCCAAAGGAGATGGGACACACCATTTGCAGAAGCCCTAATGTGACAAAATGTCAGAAAACCAGAGCAGTAGAAATCCCCATAATGCGACTCCATTTTGGAAATTGTAACCCTCAGTGAATTAATCTATAGGAGCAGTGACTACTTTGACTCCACATTCTCTTACTATAAATTAGCATACAGTGGATGTTGGAGAGTGAAAATTGCACATTTGCCATTTTACTGCCCAACACATAGTGCCCAGATTGTGCTCCAGGAGACACACAGCGTAAATTAAGTGGGATCTCCTCACTGTACAACCCCTGGCAAAAATTATGGAATCACCGTGCTCGGAGGATGTTCATTCAGTTGTTTAATGTTTTTTGAAAAAAAGCAGATCACAGACATGGCACAAAACTAAAGTCATTTCAAATGGCAACTTTAGAGCTTTAAGATACATTAAAAGAAATCAAGATTAAAAATGTGGTACTCAGTAAGGGTAATTTTTTTCAGACCAAGCAGAGGGAAAAAATTATGGAATCACTCAATTCTGAGGAAAAAAATCTGGAATCATGAAAAACTAACACACAAAAAAGCACTCCAATACATCACTAGTATTTTATTGCACCACCTCTGGCTTTAATAACAGCTTGCAGTCTCTGAGGCATGGACTTAATGAGTGACAAACAGTACTCTTCATCAATCTGGCTCCAACTTTCTCTGATTGCTGTTGCCAGATCAGCTTTGCAGGTTGGAGCCTTGTCATGGACTATTTTCTTCAACTTCCACCAAAGATTTTCAATTGGATTGAGATCCGGACTATTTGCAGGCCATGACATTGACCTTATGTGTCTTCTTTCAAGGAATGTTTTCACAGTTTTTGCTCTATGGCAGGATGCATTATCATCTTGCAAAATGATGTCATCATCCCCAAACATTCTTTCAATTGATGAGATAAGAAAACTGTCCAAAATATCAATGTAAACTTGGGCATTTATTGAAGCTGTAATGACAGCCATCTCCCCAGTGCCTTTACCTGACATGCAGCCCCATATCATCAATGACAAACAACAACCTTGCACAGGCACCTCCATTTTGGAGGAGGTGCCTTATATAGGGGAAGTCCTCCGGCCATTGGCCGGGGACTCTTTAGGACTGCGCGCGAGGCCCCTTTAAGAGAGATGGAGCGTGCGCGCCCTAAGCTCAGTGCCCAGGAAGCTGCGCGCACCAGCAGCAGCAGGGGAGCAGGAGGACGCCGGACCGGGACCGCGGCGGTAAGGGGGTGCTACAATCACCTTGCCCAATGCAGATTCGTGATTCATCACTGAATATGACTGTCATCCAGTCATCTACAGTCCACGATTGCTTTTCCTTACCCCATTGTAACCTTGTTTTTTTCTTTTTAGGTGTTAATGATGGCTTATGTTTAGCTTTTCTGTATGTAAATCCCATTTCCTTTAGGCAGTTTCTTACAGTTCGGTCACAGACATTGACTCCAGTTTCCTCCCATTCGTACCTCATTTGTTTTGTTGTGCATTTCCTGTTTTGGAGAAATATTGCTTTAAGTTTCTGGTCTTGACGCTTTGATGTCTTCCTTGGTCTACCAGTATGTTTGCCTTAACAACCTTCCCATGTTTGTATTTCGTCCAGATTTTAGACACAGCTGACTGTGAGCAACCAACATCTTTTGCAACATTGCGTGATGATTTAACTTCTTTTAAGAGTTTGATAATCCTCTCCTTTATTTTAATTGACATCTCTCATGTTGGAGCCATGATTCATGTCAGTCCACTTGGTGCAACAGCTCTCCAAGGTGTGATCACTCCTTTTTAGATGCAAACTAACGAGCAGATCTAATTTGATGCAGGTGTTAGTTTTGGAAATGGAAATTGACAGCGTGATTCCATAATTTTTTCCTCAGAATTGAGTGATTCCATAATTTTTTCCCTCTGCTTGGTCTGAAAAAAATTACCCTTACTGAGTACCACATTTTTAATCTTGATTTCTTTTAGTGTTTCTTAAAGCCCTAAAGTTGCCATTTGAAATGACTTTAGTTTTGTGCCATGTCTGTGATCTGCTTTTTTTCAACAACATTAAACAACTGAATGAACATCCTCCGAGCCCGGTGATTCCATAATTTTTGCCAGGGGTTGTAGTAATGCCAAATACATGGATGCTAAATGTGGTTTGGGCACACTGCAAGGCTCAGAAGTGAGAGGGAGATTTGACTTTGGGAGGGTGGATATTACTGTATTGGTTTATGGAAGCCATGTTGCTTTTCAAGAGCCTTTGAGACACTAATAATGTGGAAACCTCTGTTTTTCCACTGACAGATGATGGACCTGAGTGGGGGCTTGTTTTTTTGTGAGAGGAGTAGAAGTTTTTATTGGTATTATTTTCACCTACATAACATTGTTTGGTGACTTTTTATTCCATATTTGGGAGGCAGAATGAACAAACAGTTGGACACCATGCTCTACTGGTTCATCCTATGAGGTTTTATTAGACTGTGACCTGTCATTGTCTTGGTGAATAGTTCAGTTTTTTACATACTGTAGCTTACAATTTTTACAGACAGTTTAAGTAGAAATGCTCAAAAATATAAAACTCAAGGATATTTTATTCAAAAGTAATAATTGGTTTTATTCTTAGCAGATGACTGTACCAGGAAATCAGAGGGACAGCTGACATCTTCAATTTTTAAATCAGATGATCTTGAGATCCCACAGGATACAATTGAAATGAATGCCATTACTCCAGATATACCATCATCCCTTCACAGCAAAGATCTGTCATCTGATCCTTTGAAACAGGTCCTGTCTTCTGATTCATTACCGACTACTAAGGAAAATCAAAGTCACAAAATAAGCATTAAAAAGCGAACTGCTTCTAAAGCAAAGAAGCCATTATCACATTCAGAATATGGAAATAGTTTTCCCCTTGAAAAATCTTTTCTTAAACATCAAAAAATCCACACAGAAGAGAATAGATTTTCTTTTTCCAAGTGTAGGAAAAGTCTTAACCAGAAATCAGATCTTGTTAGTCACCAGAGAACTCACACAGTGGAGAAGCCATTTTCATGTTCAGAATGTGGGAAATGTTTTAACCGGAAAGCGCATCTTGATAGCCACCAGAGAACCCACACAGGGGAGAAGCCTTTTTCCTGTTCAGAATGTGGGAAATGTTTTAACCGGAAAGCGCATCTTGATAGCCACCAGAGAACCCACAGAGGGGAGAAGCCTTTTTCCTGTTCAGAATGTGGGAAACGTTTTAAACAGAAATCCGATCTTGCTATTCACCAGAGAACGCACACAGGGGAGAAGCCTTTTTCTTGTTCAGAATGTGGGAAATGTTTTAACCGGAAATCAGTTTTTGTTAGTCACCAGAGAACCCACACAGGGGAGAAGCCTTTTTCCTGTTCAGAATGTGGGAAACGTTTTAAACAGAAATCAGATCTTGCTATTCACCAGGTAACGCACACAGGGGAGAAGCCTTTTTCTTGTTCAGAATGTGGTAAATATTTTAACCATAAATGGAATCTTATGATACACCAAAGAACTCACACAGGGGAGAAGCCTTTTTCCTGTTCAGAATGTGGGAAATATTTTAACCATAAATGGAATCTTATGATACACCAAAGAACTCACACAGGGGAGAAGCCGTATTCATGTTCAGAATGTGGGAAATGTTTTAACCAGAAATCAGATTTGGTTAAGCACCAGAGAACCCACACAGAGACGAAGCCTTTTTCCTGTTCAGAATGTGGGAAATATTTTAACCATAAATGGAATCTTATGATACACCAAAGAAGTCACACAGGGGAGAAGCCTTTTTCCTGTTCAGAATGTGGGAAATGTTTTAACCAGAAATCAGATTTGGTTAAGCACCAGAGAACTCACACAGGGGAGAAGCCTTTTTCATGTTCAGAATGTGCAAAATGTTTTAACCAGAAATCAGATTTGGTTACGCACCAGAGAAACCACACAGGGGAGAAGCCTTTTTCCTGTTCAGAATGTGGGAAATATTTTAACCATAAATGGAATCTTATGATACACCAAAGAACTCACACTGGGGAGAAGCCATATTCATGTTCAGAATGTGGGAAATGTTTTAGCCAGAAATCAGATTTGGTTAAGCACAAGAGAACTCACACAGGGGAGAAGCCTTTTTCCTGTTCAGAATGTGGAAAATGTTTTGTGAAGAGATCCTCTCTTCTTAGTCACCAGAGCAGTCACGCAGGAGAGAAGCCTTTTTCATGTTCTTAATGTGGGAAATGTTTTACACTATAATCAACTCTTAATAAACATCAGCTTAATAAACATCAGAGTGTCTTGGATGCTGTGACTGACACCTCAGTCGTCCATTCTGGTGCAGGGGTGTGCTCAGCTGTCGATGCTTTGATGGACAGCTCAGCTGTCCAATCTGGGTCTGAGAGGTGCTGAGCTTCTTTCAGGTGTTCCCTGTTCCAGGTGATTACCCAGTTACTTAGCTGAGCTGTTATTCTCAGACCTCTGCCAGACTTACCATCTGCTCAGTGGTTTGTCTTGTATTTCAATGCTCTGATTGTTTATCCTTTGCTGTCTGACCTTGGACGTAGTTCTGACAATTTCTTTGTCTAGCCTATTTGCTCTGATCCGCTATCTTCCTGGTATTATGACCTCAGATCATGACTTGACTTCACCTTTGTCTTTTCACTTTAGTTTTCTATGTGCTTTCTTGGTATCTGACCTCAGAATGTTTGACTACCGTGTCTCACTGCCTGTCCATGAGTGACATTACGTCTGGCCGATACTTTTTTTTCCCCACCAATGGATCCAGTTTGTACACTCTGTGATCACGTGGCAAATTTGACCCAGATGGTCCAGGATCTGGCCCAAACCAGTAGTATGTGGAAAGGAAAGAAAAGTGGAAAATCCGTGCTGCTAGTAGATAACAGTAAATCCAGTTCCACACTAGAATAATATATATATTTTTTTATTGTCTAAGCGTTTTGAAGTAGCATACTAGCGACTCATGACAAATAAACATATGCCAAGTGACAGAACGCAGCCATATACAGTATATACACTGGTGAATTTGAAAAAATGTGGAGCCAAAAAAGAACACATGATATGTGAAAGTTCATCTTGGGCAGTTTAACATTGTAAATAATTTAAGACGAAATGATAAAAGATTTCAAAATATATAATTACATATTGTTTATAAGATGAATGAAGTTGAGAAAATAATAATAAAATGCATGTGATAAGTTTCATCCAAAAATAAATATAGCATGATGTAAAAATATCAGTAAGTAAGTCGGACTAGAAGTCACAGAATCAAAGTATCAAAATTTGTGTGAGTGATGTGATGTTGGCGTGCCACGGAGAAGAGTGAATGAACCAGAGGATTAAAAAAGAAGGGGGGTTGGGATGTATAGAACCTATTGATGAGCGAGCAATAAAATGGACGGGTGCTCATTGCTTGGGTCAGGCAAATCATAATGCTTGGGCGCTCGACCCGAGCAACGAGCCCAATGTAAGTCAATGGGAAACTCGAGTATTTTTCTGGCGGTCCCCCCCCCTCCCCCAGAGGTCTGGAGGGGGCCTAAAAATTGGTCAAATCGATGGGAACAGTGCTCAAATGATATGGGAACAGCATGAGCATCTCTGACTCCCGGGCTACTGCTGTGAACAATGTTGTCAGAGTATTGCGTCACTTTTACAGACTCACAATAAAACATACAAAAATGAAGCCAAAATGGATTTTCCTGGAAAAAATGTAAAGGAACATTCTTTCTAGGGTAATGACTTGTATATAAGGCAAAATAAATAACCAAAAACAAAAATGCTCCTCGACACCTTGGGCTATGTTTACACGTACTGTTTTTGATGCGTTTTTCACTTTTTGCCTTCAACGGTGAAAAATATATTCACCGGTAAATGTAATTTTAACATTTTACTACCTTATCTGGTCATGTAGTGTGTGAGACATGATCAGACACATCCTGTTTCATTTATGAAGGAGGGACTGTGAAAGTCACAAAGCCTATTTTCACAAGGCCATCAGCCGGCCTTTACTATTGTTAGAGGGCCAGCAGTCGTCCCTCACTATTGTTAGAGGGCCATCAGCCAGCTATGCTTTGTTGTTCCCATTATTAAGGAGTGGGTCTGCTATAGTGGTAATGCCCATGCTGTGACTGCAAGGGCTGCCAAAAATTGGACGCACTCAAATACCCCTTTAAAGAGACGTAGAGGAGGTCTTCATTAAAAAAATTGTTCCTATGGGCATCATAAACAACACCCTTAAGAAAAATTATGTGGGTGTTGCATCACGTTCAACCTGGTGATATGGTGGTGGAGAAGGAGGAGGACAACAGAAAATGGACAAAATCAGGAAGCGAATACCCATGTCTGGGTGTGTAGAGGTGCATGGGAGTAGACCTCAAAAAAACACTGCTATCATCCGGTGGTGTTGAGAAGTCCGTCCCAATCCAGCTTTTGTTCATTTTTATAAGAGGTAGCCTGTCAGCATTTTCAGTTGAAAAACAGATGTGCCTATCAGTTATAATGCCTCCGGCGGCACTAAAAACCCGCTCTGACAAAACGTTAGCGGCAGGGCAGGCCAAGACCTCCAAGGCGTAGAGAGCAAGTTCATGCCACGTGTCCAGCTTGGATACCCAATAATTATAAGGCACAGAGGAATCAAGGAGTAGGTTGGTACGTTCGGCAAGGTACTCCTTAAGCATCTTCCAAAAATGTTTCCTCCTTTGTCAGAGTACCCCGCGCATCAGGACTTGGGCGCTGGGAGGGTCTGAGAAAACTGTCCCACCCCTTTGACATTGTTCCCCTGCCTCTGCTGGATTGGATTTGTGTCTCTCTCTCCTGTACTCCTTGGATGTCCAACGAACTGTGACGTCTGCCCCCAGCGTTTTCAGATAGCAATTTTTTTAATAATTCCTCAACAAGGGCCTTCTGGTACTGCAACATTCTATTACACCTCTCCGCCACAGGAAGGAGAGTTAGAAAGTTCTCCTTGTAGCGTGGGCCTTGAAGTGTGGCCAACCTGTAATTACTGTCATCCAAAATGCATACAACGTAAAGGGTCACGGGAAAGGCAGCGGAACATAAACTCAGCCATGTGTGCCAGACTGCCAACAGGCAAGACTTCACTGTCCTGACCAAAAGGACGACTGTCCATGTTCTCCGCCTCCTCCTGGTCCTCCTCCTCATTCTCCCTCTCCTCAGGCCATCCACGCTGAACAGACTATATGAATGTTGTGTGGGTATTACCATCTGTAGCGCAAGAAACCAGCTCCTGTTCCGCCTCCTTTTCCTCCTCATTATCACCCAATCTGCACTGAGATGAGGCTGGTTGTGTGGCATCACCCTGCACAGTTCCTTGCTCCATCTCATCGTGCTCCGCCTGCAATGCCTCCTTTTTAATTGTGAGCAGCGAGCGTTTCAGTAGACAGAGAAGCGGGATGGTGATGCTAATTATGGCATCATCGCCGCTCACCATCTTGGTGGAGTCCTCAAAGTTTTGGAGGATGGCACAGATGTCAGACATCCATGTCCACTCATCAGCTCTTATGTGCGGAGGCTGACCTGAATATCGACGGGCGTGTTGAAGCTGGTACTCAGCAACTGCCCTCTGCAGCTCACAAATCCTTCTCCACATATGCAAGGTTGAGTGAGTATGTTCTATTAACCCTTTCGCCAAGTATGCTTGGGCCGAGCTCCGAGTATTTACAGTTGCTCGGTGATGTGTTTGAATCGCTCTCGTGTGCATGATTTGCAACTGTTTGACAGTTTTACTACATGTAAGGAATGTCTATTTCTTACACATTCTTCACATGTAATAAAGCTGTCAAACAGTTGCAAATCATGCACACGGGAGCGATTCAAACATATCACCGAGCAGCTGTAAATACTCGGAGCTCGGCCTGAGAATACTCGGAACAGAACATACTCAACACTAGTGGTGACATCGCACACCAGTTGGGTGAGCTGGAAGCTGCAACGCTGCTGAAGCACGTTCCCGCCATTGCAGTGCTCACTGCTTATCCACAACGTTAGTTTATACGGTTTATTTTGTGCAATCTGTTGTACTGATGAAGGTCTCTTGACTGAAATGTCTTCACTTGTTGGATTGCAGCACTTTAAATAAATATATTCATAATATTCTTTGATTCACTACGAGTGAAAAGTCTTTTTCTACAGTTTTCAAGGGATTGGATCCTACTTGTGCACCATACATAGGAGTGCCATGGTACCACTTTACTGCCAATAGAAGGCTGACATGAACCCCAACCCTATTATCCCACTTGCCATCGCTACATGGCAGTGGGAACAGCGGAGGCTAAGTGCCAGATTTGGCGCATCTTGTGGATGCGCCTTTTCTGGGGCAGATGAGAGCTGATGTTATTAGCCTCGGGGGGGGGCTAGTATCCATCGCCCCTTCCCTGGCTATTAATATCGGCCCACAGCTGTCTGTTTTGCCTTTACTGGTTAGATTTTATAGCGGGAGCCTACCTCAATTTTTTTTCTGGGGTCCCCCTGTAAACTATGTATCTATTATCCATTTATCTATTAATCTATTATCTATCTAGCAGTCTATCTATCATCTATATATCTATTACTTATCTATCTATATAACTATCTATCCATCTACTGATAGACTGATAGATAATAGATAGATAGATATATGGATAGATAGATATCTAGATGGATATATGGATGGATAGATAGATATCCAAAAAGAGAATGGAGGCAGCACACAAACGGATGATGAAAAAATTGTCTTTTAATAGCCCATGTGGCTGTAGCAACATTTTGGTCCAAAGATGTGGACCTTTCTCAAGCAATGTGAAAGTACAATGTGCAGAGTATTTAAGCCTGCTTAATCACACAAATTGATTGGCAGTAATTAATATAGCATATACATTTTAGATATGATACAAATACCATCAATACATCATTTATCATGATTCATATAATATGTGCAATATATAAAGTGCATAAGTGCTAAAGAGACAAAAAAAGTTCAGATCATCATTATAAAAACCATTTCTACTAGTAATTGATCACCAGCTGTACATATTTAAAAAGCCACATGACTCACTCCATAATGTAAACATGAGAAGCGCCGAAATCTCGGCGTCCCCGCTATCTCTATTGCGCATGTCTGGAAGTAATATAATGGTTCTGGAGTGCAATTGCGTTCCAAAGACCGGAAATGCCGGCGCCGTGATAGAAACCCATACAAAACTGACCACGCATACGCGAGAAGGCGCAGACACGTCCCACTCTGCGGTCAAAGGCAGACTCATAACCTGGGCATCCATGTTTATTAAGGGCAGCTCGCCCACATCTTGCTACATCAGAGCGCAATACGCATATATATACATTATACAGCTGTAGGGGACACAGCACTACAGTGCTCATTGTGACAGAGTCTTACACTCATTTAAAGGTAGGAGTTACAGATATTTATGCCTGAGAGGCATGGGAACGCCCCTCATTAGCTGGGGATGGCAACCCAGTGGCCTTACTGGGATGGGAGAAAGGTACCCATAAGGCAGTGGTGGGCAATTAATTTTCCCGAGGGGCCACATGAGAGACCGTGACTGTTGGGGAGGGCCGAACCAATAGGCTGAAATTAATTCTGCTCAATATTAATATTAACATGAGCATGAGCCCCACACAGCCTCCCCATGTCCAGCATGAGCCCCACAAAGCCCCCCATGTCCAGCATGAGCCCCACACAGCCCCCCCATGTCCAGCATGAGCCCCACACAGCCCCCAAGTCCAGCATGAGCCCCACACAGCCCCCCCATGTCCAGCATGAGCCCCACACAGCCCCCCCCATGTCCAGTATGAGCCACACACAGTCCTCCCGTGTCCAGCATGAGCACCACACAGCTCTCCTGTGTCCACCATGAGCTCCACACAGCTCTCCTGTGTCCACCATGAGCTCCACACAGCCCCCCCATGTCCAGCATGAGCCCCACACAGCCCTCCGGTGTCCAGCATGAGCCATACACAGCCCCCCATGTCTAGCATCAGCCCCACACAGCCTCCCATGTCCAGCATGAGCCCCACACAGCCCTCCCATGTCCAGTATGTGCCCCAGAGAGTCCTCCCGTGTCCAGCATGAGCACCACACAGCTCTCCTGTGTCCACCATGAGCCCCACACAGCCCCCTATGTCCAGCATGAGCCCCACACAGCCCTCCCGTGTCCAGCATGAGCCATACACAGCCCCCCATGTCCAGCATGAGCCCCACACAGCCCTCCCAAGTCCAGCATGTGCACCACCCACCCCCCCATGTCCAGTATGAGAGCTCGAGAGCCTCCTCATGTCCAGCATGACAGTCCTTCCAAGTGTCCAGCATGACAGACCCCCAGTGTCCAGCATTAAAGCCCCCCAGTGTCTAGCATTAAAGCCCCCCATGTCCAGCATGAGAGCCCCCCCTGTGTCCAGCCTGACAGCCCTCCCTAGTGTCCAGCATGAGAGCCCCTCTGTGTCCAGCATGACAACCCTCCCTAGTGTCCAGCATGAGAGCCCCTCTGTGTCCAGCATGACAACCCTCCCTAGTGTCCAGCATGAGAGCCCCCATGTGTCCAGCATGACAGCCCTCCCTAGTGTCCAGCATGAGAGCCCCCCCTGTGTCCAGCATGAGAGCCCCCCTGCGTCCAGCATGAGAGCCCCCCTGTGTCCAGCATGAGACCCCCCCTGTGTCCAGCATGAGAGACCCCCCTGTGTCCAGCATGAGAGCCCCCCCTGTGTCCAGCATGAGAGCCCCCCCTGTGTCCAGCATGAGAGCCCCCCCTGTGTCCAGCATGAGAGCCCCACTATGTACAGCATGAGAGCCCCCCTGTGTCCAGCATGAGAGCCCCCCCTGTGTCCAGCATTAAAGCATCTCTTGTGTCCAGCATTAAAGCCCCCGTGTCCAGCATCAAAGCAAAGCCGTCCCTGTGTCCAGCATTAAAGCCCCCCCTGTGTCCAGCATATACTTACTTCACTCCCCGTTTCCCTACGCTCCTGTCTCTGATGCACTGACTCTCCACAGTGTGCAGGCTGATGCCATTGTGTCAGCTGTTTCTAACGCTGATTGGTGGAAGAGGGAAGTGGCGGCCCCTCCTCCACCAATGCATTCACCGCGGATTGAGACCACGGATTGAGACAGCGGTGACGGTGTGCAGGCGGGCAGTGACGGCGAGCGGTGACGGCGTGCGGTGCAGTGTGGCCCGTGGGCCACTGTTATCAGCCCTTCGGCTGTCTCGGTCCGCGGGCCGGACTGGAACAGCCAGAGGGCCAGATGTGGCCCGCGGGCCGCACGTTGCCCAGATCTGCCATAAGGGCACCAGTCTCAACCCCCCCATTACACAGGCTACCTCATAGACTGTAAGCTTGATAGCAGGGCCCTCACTCCTTTCGATATGAGATATGCTTATTCTGTATTGTCTGTATAAGTCCCCCCTAAAATTTGTAAAGTGCTGCAGAATATGTTGGCGCTATAAAAATAAAAAATTATTACTATTATTACCTACTGGTCCATATACTCCCATAGATAATTGTGTAGCAACCCCTCGGTACATTGTAAATAAAGGATTTATCACATGGAGCCCAATTCATATCTTTTATCATCATATTCGTATACAAACATTGCGCCATTTTAGATGAAAACTATCAATTTTAATAAGGATGAATCATGTTCTCAAACATAAGACAGTGGTGGTAGATCTATAAAGAAAAATAAGGAAAAAATATAGGTATTAATAAGAATTCTAAAAAATAACCACATCATGTATGACTAAGAAACAATCACAAGGAGGAAATGGGCAAGCAAGCATCCCTAAACAGTTACATTCAACTTATAATCAACATTTAATCCATTAGGTTTAAAGTTCTAAGTCTCTTAATCCATTACATAGTAGTTACATAGTTACATAGTTAGTAAAGCCGAATAAAGACTTGCGTCCATCAAGTTCGACCTGTTAGTTCTGTAATTGCTAAAGTTGATCCAGAGGAGGGCAAAAACCGCAAATGATTTAGCCAATCTTCACCTGAGGAAAAATTCCCTCCCGACTCTGAAACCAGCAGTCAGAATAAATCCCTGTATCAACCTACTATTTTATTCTATTTTTAAGTATATGCAGAAATCTGCCTGGTATCTAGAAAAGCATCCAGTCCCCGCTTGAACTGGTGTAGTGAATCCGACATTACCGTCTCCTCACTCAGTGAATTCCATATTCTCACTGCTCTTACCGTAAAGAACCCCTTCCTATGCTGGTGCTGAAACCTTTTCTCTTTCAGTCTTAGTGAATGCCCTCTTGTTACCGTAATATCCCTCCTTTTGAACAAATCCCGGGCAAGGTCTCTATACTGTCCCCTAACATATTTGTACACATTTATTATGTCCCCCCTCAACCTTCTCTTTTCCAGGCTGAATAGTCCTAGTTTTGCCAACCTCTCTGGGTATTGCAGTCCCTCCATTCCCTTTATTAATTTTGTTGCCCTCCTTTGTACCTTTTCAAGCTCATTTATATCCTTTCTATATATTGGGGCCCATAACTGAGCACAGTATTCCAAGTGTGGTCTGACCAGTGCTTTGTACAGTGGAAGAACAATGTTCTCATCCTTTGCAGCTATACCTCTTCTGATACATCCCATTACCCTGTTTGCCCTTACAGCAGCCACCTGACTTTGGGCACTCCAATTTAGTTTGCTATCAATCAAGATGCCCAAGTCCTTCTCCATCTCTGAATTCCCCAATGGTTTCCCATTCAGTGAGTACTGGTGACTTCCATTTTTCCTTCCCATATGTATGACCTAACATTTCTCCTCGTTAAACCTCATTTGCCATTTAATGCTCCACCTACCCAGCTTATCCAAATCCCTCTGTAGGTCTTCACTAGCCTCTTTTGTATTAATTGTTTTACATAACTTTGTGTCATCTGCAAATATTGATATTTTACTATTTATCCCGTTGACTATGTCGTTAATAAAGATATTAAATAACATTGGGCCTAGTACAGACCCCTGTGGTACCCCACTAGTGACGCTTACCCAATCTGAGTATATTCCATTTATAACCACCCTCTGCCTTCTATCCTTTAGCCAGTTAGCTACCCACTTGCAGACATTTCCCCCAGCCCCATCATTCTCATTTTGTATACCAACCTATTATGTGGCACGCTATCGAACGCTTTTGAGAAGTCGAGATACACGACATCCACTGGTTCCCCCTGATCTACTCGAGAGCTAACCTCCTCGTAGAAGTCAATTCGGGAGCCAATATCTGCCCGAATCAACCTATCCTTGATGTTTTTGGCATGTTTGTAAGACATCAGGGGAGGCAATTGAAATTCTTTGATTTCGGGTAGACATTTATTTAGCATTGGCCAATGGCGTTTAACAATATTAGCCACCATCTTACTTTCCTCACAAAAAGACATTACCATCGGTATTCTATTCAAATTTCCATGTTTTTTCACTGGTTTATTCAGCAGGCAATTGCGGTCCACTCCCTTCACTTTATCCTTCCATTTATCTAGGAGTTTGCATGGGTAATTCCTCACCTTAAATTTATCAATCATTGAATCCAAAGAAGCCTCCAACATACTATCCTCACTTACAACCTCCTAACTCTCAACATCTGGCTATAGGGAAGCGACTCAACCATTTTGCGTGGATGGTGACTATCATATTTCAATAAATTATTTCTATCCGTAGGCTTAATAAATAGTTCTGTACTCAATCTATTGTTATTATATTTAATCAATACATTAATAAATTGTATCTCTCTATCCGAATGCACCAAAGTAAACCCAATGCCCTCAATCAGATCATTAAGAAAGACATGAAAATCCAACAGTTCCTCCAAGGAATCGGACCATAGGAGGAGGACATCATCTATGTATCTCCACCACCCACATACATGACGGAAGTGGTGGGACACATAGATAAGGTCCTCCTCCATGATTCTCATCACCAAATTTGCATAAGCGGGCGCCATCCTGGTGCCCATCGCTGTTCCTCTGCACTGCATGTAATATTTGTCACCTTATCTATGTGTCCCACCACTTCCGTCATCTATGTGGGTGGTGTGGGCACCCTTACTGAGCAAGTTTCTGGATGCGTAGAGGGTGTTCTTAAACCCCTGTTAAATAATACACCCAGCTACATTCAGGACACAACGGACCTGAATAAACTAGCAGCAATAGGTCCTCTTCCAGAAGGAACCATCTTGGCTACCATGAATGTGGAATCTTTGTACTCTAATATCCCACACCAGGAGGGATTAAATGCCTGCAAAATCTTCATGGTAAATACAGGAATTGATGCTTATTTTGTGGTGAAACCTACAAAATTCATCCTCACCCACAATTATTTGAATTTGATAACAACATATATCTACAGGAAAATGGTACAGCGATGGGAAGTAAAATGGTTCCACAGTACACAAATCTCTTCATGGCCAAGCCTCTGGCCTACTATGGTTACATTGACAATATTTTAATCATCTGGACGGAATCCGAGGAACAGCACCATGAACACTTTAATCAATTTCATCCCACCATCAATCTAACACTCAACTACTCCTGCACTGAAATTAACTTTTTGGACACCGCCATCAAGCTACAGAACAATGAAATAGAGACATCCCTGTACCGGAAGCCAATCGACTGTCCATTATACCTTAAATGGGACAGTTTCCATCCAAAACACATAAAAAACTCTATTGTCTACAGCCAAGCCATCAGATACAACCAGATATGTTCCAACCCTATGGATAGAGACAAACACCTTGATGGCCTCAGAAAGACCTTTTTGAATCAGGGCTACCATCCAAGAACAGTTGAGAACCAGATTACAAGAGCCAACACAATATCAAGGAATCATCTCCTACATTACAAAACCAAACAAGAAAGCAACCGGGTGCCTCTAGTAGTCACCTACAATCCTAAATCTGGAGGCGCTAAGGGGAGCTGCACGGAAACTACAACATTTACTACAAAAAGATGCCTGATTACAATCCATATTTCCAGACCCCCCACTTCTGTGTTTCAGGCAGCCCCCAAATCTAAGAAGCATCATTGTCAGAAGCTCCCTGTCATCTCCACCAGCTACAGGAACCTTTCCCTGCAACCAGAAAAAATGTAAAACCTGTCCATTTATAATGACCACAGACAAGATGAAGATACCCAACTCACATCAGGACCACAAGATCCCAGGTACTTTTCAGCTGCATCACATCTAATGTGGTGTGCTTAATTATATGTACCAAATATCCAGCTGTGGGTCTGTAGGGGAGACAGGGCAAAAACTTAGAACTTAGCATCAAGGACATGAAATTACTCGTATTAAAAGGTAATTTCAAATCTCAGAGAGACAGAAAAGTTTGGGAATATAGAGTCATCATGACCTTTGACACCTTCAGAGCTGGAATGAATGTGTTGCATTGATTTATGTCATTCTACATCAATTAAGGAATGTGCTCCTCAGACTTGTGGGGTCATCACAACCCTGGACCAGACCTCAATCACAAGATAATAAAACTTTCACACTCCTTATCTATGAACTATTCTAATATTTATGGCCACAACTGTTTATCCCTCTCCTATAGTAATACTTCTGCTTTACGTCATTTGTCTCATCTATTGCATTATTTCTGTGTCTTGCTGGGTATAAATATGTGACTCTTCAAATTCTGTTATACTATGCTTGCAATTTGTTACCATCTTTTCAGTTAGCCATTAAAAGGTATCAACCACTGAGGACTCTTAAACCTAAATATTCTTCATACTTAACCAGTAGTGATGAGCGAGCACTAAAATGCTCGGGTACTCGTTGCTCGGGTCGAGCAAATTGGAATACTCGGGTGCTTGACACGAGCAACAAGAACAATGTAAGTCTATGGGAAACTCGAGTATTTTCCAGGTGGCTCCCCCCGGCAGTCTGCAGAGGGTCTAAAAATTGCCCAAATCGACGGGAACAGTGCTCAAATGACATGGGAACAGCATAGGGAAGACCCCTGGAAACATTTCTGACTCCCAGGTCACTGCTGTCAACAATGTTGTTAGAGTATTACGCCAGTTTTATGGACTCACAATAAAACATACAAAACCAAAACCAAAATGGATTTTCCTGGGAAATATGTTAAGGAACATCCTTTCCAGGGTAATGACTTGTATATAAGGCAAAATAAATAACCAAAACCAAAAATACTCCTCCACACCTTGGGCTATGTTCACACGTAGTGCTTTTGATATGTTTTTGCACTTTTGCATTGCTTTCAACCAAGACAAAAGCATTCACTGGGAAATATAATTTTAACATTTTACAACCTTATCTGGCCATGTGGTGTGTGACACATCATCAGACACATGCATACAGTGCTGAAAAGACACGAGAACAGCATGGGGAAGACCTCTGGAAGCATTTCTGACTCCCAGGTCACTGCCTAAAAGTGTGCGCATCATAAGTGATCCTTGGCGCATGCGAAGATACCTCCCGCCATGCACCTGTCATTGCAGACTTGCAACAATCACAGTCCACGTCCTTGTCCCAGTGCAGCGTTCAGTTGTCCCTACCCCATTCCTTGGAATGCAAGCGCAAGTATGCAGCCAGCCACCCACCCTCCCACAGGTTGCAATACTATACTGCCAAATTTTTGACAGCTGCTTGCACTTGAAATGTGGCCTTTTAGGCTCGTGGAGGTGGAAGCTGTCCACAATTTTATGAGTATCCATACTCGGTCCCCAGCCACCACTATTTTTCCTGGTATCATCTCTGCCTTCCACAAGCACGGGTCCCACAACATTACCCCAGTGCACTTACTGGGAAGGAACACATGGACAGGTAAATGTGGCCAGGGACGGTACAGTGCCAGTCCACAACTTTTTTTTCTGAGTTGTATTTCACCACAGCCATATTCTGTAACTTGGTGAAAGGACTTGGGAAACCATATCTACCCAGCTGTCATTTCTCCCAGGAAGTCCACTAAAGCTGCTTTCACTTGAAATGTGGCCTTTTAGGTTCATGGAGGCGGAAGCTTTTCATAACCTCATGACGGCGGCGGCCGGGTGTCCATACTCGGTCCCCAGCCGCCACTATTTCTCCCGGTATCGTCTCCGCCTTCCACAAGCACGGGTCCCACAACATTAAAATTGCCCTCCCCAGTGCACTTACTGGGAAGGACCACCTAACCACAAACACGTGGACAGGTGAATGTGGCCAGGGACGGTACGGAGCCAGTCCACAGCTTTTTTTGCTGAGTTGTATTTCACCACAGCCATATTCTTTAGCTTGGTGAAAGGACTTGGGAAACCATATCTACCCAGCTGTCATTTCTCCCAGGACGTCCTCTAAAGCTGCTTTCACTTGAAATGTGGCCTTTTAGGCTCGTGGAGGCGGAAGCTTTTCATAACCTCATGCCGGCGGCAGCCGGGTGTCCATACTCGGTCCCCAGCCGCCACTATTCCTCCTAGTATCATCTCCGCTTTCCACAAGCATGGGTTCCACAACATTACCCATGCCCTCCCCAGTAGTGCACTTAACAACCTAACCACAAAACACATGGACAGGTGAATGTGGCCAGGAACGGTACGGAGCCAGTCCACGGCTTTTTTTGCTGTGTTGTATTTAGCTCGGTGAAAGGACTGGCATAGAGGGAAACCGTATCTACTCTGGGTGTCATTTCTCCCAGGAAGTCCTCTAATGCAGCTTGTTGCAGAAGCAATGGCAGCACGTCCAACATCAACTCGCACTTGTCGGTGGTGCTTTGACACACAAACATCTTTCTTTGCGCATTTAATTTCATGACTACAGAGTTGGGCAATGGCCTGATCTGCAATGCGGTTTGAGAAATAACATGCATAAGCACGTCCGATCCACATTAAAAAAGCAGCCATAGAGTGTCCGGGAACCTTCCCCCACACTTTTCTTAGCCAGGGCTGCTTCACGGCAGGGATGGATGGGCCCACCAGAAAACCAGAGACTCCTTCGGTGGGCCCTGGCTTCTCCTTCAGGAAAGTTCATAGTGCTGAGGTGAGGCCATGATGATGATAGAGACCACCATCTGCTTAGTTTTCTGTTACTTGGAATGCAAGCGCAAGTATGCAGCCAGCCACAATCCTCTGGTGTGTCCTGGCTTCTACCTCAGGAGAGTTCATGATAGCGCTAACTTTGCAGCAGCTCTTGAGCGGGGGAGAAAGGTGAGCCCTCAGCATCAAATCCTCTGGTGGGCACAATGTTTTTCAACCTGAAACAGCTTCTCAGTGGGAGTTGTATTTCACCACAGCCATATTCTTTAACTCAGTGAAAGGACCGGCATAGAGGGAAACCGTATCTACTCTGGCTGTCATTTCTCTGTCAACATGTTCCGCCCATTGTCACACATGACCATGCCTGGCTGTATGTTCAGCAGTGAGAGCCACAGATCAGGCTGTTGTGTTACAGCTTTCAACAACTCTGCAGCGCTGGGCGGTTTCTCACCTAACCATTAAGCATGTTATATTCAGCACAGCCTGTTGCCGCTTGGCCAAGGCAGTGCTGCCAGCTTGTGACTGATGTGGTCATTTCGGAGATGGAGGAGGAGGTGCAGGAGCTGAACAATGTGATTACATTGAGGTTAAATTGGCGACGCTGTTTTTTATACTAAAGAAAGATCCTATTGTTTTGGGGCTTTTTTACGTTATTTTTTAAGACAAATGCATTCACCGGGAAATGTCATTTTAACATTTTACAACCTTATCTGGCCATGTGGTGTGTGACACATCATCAGACACATCCTGTTTTATTTATGATGGAGGGACCCTGAAAGTCATAAAGCCTATTTTTATAGGCCCATCAGACGGCCCTTACTATTTTTAAAAGGCCAGCAGTCGGCCCTCGCTAGCGAGCCATCAGCCGGCTATGATTTGTTGTTCCCATTATTAACAATTGGGTCTCCTATACTGTTATTGCGTATGCAGTGACTGCAAGGGCTGCCAAAAATTTGGACACAACTCAATACTCCTTTGAAGAGACATAGAGGAGGTAAAAAAAATGTTCCCATTATAAAGGAGCGGGTCTCCTATAGTGGTAATTCCCAAGGGCTGCCAGGGCCCTTGGAAGGGCTGCCAAAATTTGGGAAAAGCCCCACTAAGAATTTAAAGACACATAGAGCAGGGCCACAGTAACGACAAATTCCCATTAGAAAAGAGAGGGTCTCCCATAGTGTTGGCCTATACAGTGAATGCAAGGGCTGCCAAAAATTGGGAGACACTCCAATTCCCCTTGGAAGAGACTTAGAGGGCCTCATAAAAAAATGTTCCCATTAGAAAGGAGTGGGTCTCCTATACTTGTAATGCCCATGCACTAAGTGTATGGGCTGACAAACATTTACCCCTGGGGGGTATACATGAACATACTGTATAATTTTTTTTTTAAGGGCATCATAAACACCCTTTAAAAAAATTATGTGGGTGTTGCATTATGGACCACGGTCACTCTGGTGATATGGTGGTGGAGGATGAGGATTAGGATAAGGAGGAGGACAAGAGCAAATAGCCAAAATCAGGAAGCGTATACCCATGTGTGGGTGTGAAGAGGTGCATGGGAATACACCTCCCAAAAAAAGACACTGGATTTGAGTTTATGTTACGCTGCTATCATTCGGTGGTGTTGAGAAGTCTGGCCCAATCCAGCCCTTGTTCATTTTTATAAGAGTCAGCCTGTCAGCATTTTCAGTTGATAGGCAGATGCGCTTATCAGTTATAATTCCATCAGCGGCACTAAAAACCCGATCTGATTAAAACGCTAGCGGCAAGGCAGCCCAGAACCTCCAAGGCATAGAGAGCCAGTTCATTCCACGTATCCAGCTTGGATACCCAATAATTAAAAGGCACAGAGGAATCACGGAGTACATTGGTACGGTTGGCAAAGTACTCCCTCAGCATCTTACCAAACTTTGCACTCCTTGTGAGAGTACCCCGCACCTCAGGGCCTGTGCGATGGGAGGGTCTCAGAAAACTGTCCCAGAACTTTGACAGTGTTCACCTGCCTCTGCTGGATTGCATTTGTGCCTCTCTCGCCTGTACTCCTTGGTTGTACAACAAACTGTGACCTCTGCCGCCAGCGTTTTCAGATGGGAATTTTTTTAATAGTTCCGCAACAAGGGCCTTCTGGTACTGCCCCATTTTTGTAGACCTGTCCGTCACAGGAATAAGACATATGAAGTTCTCCTTGTAGCGTGGGTCTAGAAGTGTCACCAACCAGTAATGACTGTCACACAAAATTTTGGGAAAGGCAGCGTAACATAAACTCAGCTATGCGTGCCAGACTGCTAACAGGCAAGACTTCCGTGTCCTCATCAAGAGGATGACTGACCATGCTCTCCTCCTCCTCTGTCCTCTGGCCATCCACACTGAACAGACGGTATGACAGTTGTGCAGGTAGTACCGTCTACAGCGCATGAAACTAGATCCTGTTCTTCCTCCTCCTCCTCTTCCTCATTGTCACCCAATCCACGTTGGGATGAGATGAGGCTGGGTTGTGTGTAATCACCCTGTATGGTTCCTTGCTCCATCTTATCGTGCTCCGCCTGCAATGCATCCTCTTTGATTGTGAGCAGAGAGAATTTCAGAAGACAGAGAAGCGGGATGGTGACCCTAATTATGGCGTCATCGCCACTCACCATCTTGGTGGAGTCCTCAAAGTTTTGGAGGATGATATATATGTCTGACATCCATGTCCACTCCTGAGGTCTTATGTGTGGAGTCTGAACTGAATACCGACGGCCTTGTTGATGCTGGTACTCAACAACTGCCATCTTCTGCTCACAAATCCTTCCCAACATCTGCAGTGTAGAGTTCCAACAAGTGGGGACATCACATATCCGTCTGTGAGCCGGAACCAACAAACACTGCTGAAACACGACAAGGGCGGCGGAAGCTGTAGGTGACTTTCTAAAATGGGCATATAGGCGGCGTACTTTACCAAGCAGATCTGGCAGCTCCGGATAGGATTTGAGAAACCGCTGAACAACGAGGTTAAGCACATGGGCCAGGCATGGTACATGTGTGAGCTCGCCTCGCCTCAGAGCCGCCACTAGGTTCCGGCCATTGTCACACACGACCATGCCTGGCTGTAGATTCAGCGGTGTGAGCCACAGATCTGCCTGCTCTTTCAGAGCTGTCCACAACTCTTCAGCATGTCCATGGCTAGGTGGACTTTCCCGGTAACTGAGTTGTTGAGGGCACAGCTAATGTTTTGGGACACGTGCTTGTGTAATGCGGGGACGGCACACCAGGAGAAATAGTGGCGGCTGGGGACAGAGTACAAGGGACGGCCGCCGCCATCAGGTTGCGGAATGCTTCCGTCTCCACGATATTTCGAGTGCAGGCAGTCGTGAAATGTGGAAATTTAGTACTGTGGCCTGTGGGGCGTTGGCTGCGTATTTGCGCTTGCATTCCAAGGACTGGGGTATGGACAACTGAACGCTGCGCTGGGACAAGGATGTGCTCCCTGATGCTGCTACTTGAGAGTGTGCAACGACAGGTGCAAGGCAGGAGGCATCTTCGCATGCACCATGGACAGGGGATTGGCTTTCATGTACAACAGCGGAAGAAGCAATGGTGCCACCCGCAGACACTGTTCCTGGACCCTGGGGTTCGGCCCACAAAGTCGGGTGCTTTGCTGCCATGTGCCTGATCATGCTGGTGGTGGTCAGGCTGGTCGTTTTGCCACCCCTGCTGATGCTGGCCTGGTAGGTGGTGCAAATGGCATTTTTGGGGTTATCGGCAGAGTCTTTAAAAAACAACCAGACTCGGGAAGACCTAACAGTTGTACTGGCAACTTCCTTCGTGTTGGTGTTACGGGGAATGGTTGCCTGCCTTTTTCTGCGGCCAACACACTGCTTCTTCCTGCCTGTTGGGGTGCTCTGCCTCCCTACCCGTGTGCTGCTGTCCTCGCTCTGCATGTCTTCCTGCCAGGTTGGGTCAGTTACTGTATCATCCACCACCTCGTCTTCCACTTACGCACTCTGGTCCTCCTCCTGACTTTCTGGCAATTGTGTCTTATCATCGTCCACCTCTTGTGATACTTTCCCACCGTCGCCTTCGTGTGACTGTGGCTTCTCAAATATTTGGGCATTGCTACATCTCCTCTTGCCCCGCTTCAATTGGATCGGGCGAGAGGCCCGAATCTATAAATGGGAAAGTGAACAGCTCTTCGGAGTGTCCAAGCGTGGGATCAGTTGTCTCTGGGCACTCTGAATGGTGGGACGAATGAGGTTCAGGGTGAGGAATATGCAGTCCAGACTCACAGCTATTGACACTTGACCGTGTGGAAGACAAGGTGGTGGTGGTGGCTAAGTGACTGGAAGCATTATCTGCTATGCAACCAATAACCTTTTCACACCGCTCTCTGTTCAATAGTGGTGTTCTGCGGTCCCCTATTAATTGGGACAGGAAGGTCGAACGAGAAGATGTGGGTAGTTTGTTGTGGAACAATTTCAGCTTGCCCACGGCCTCGGCCTCTGAATGTACCTTCATCACCATCATGTCCAGTTCCCCGTCCCTTGCCCATTTTAAATGGAGGACAATATCTTCCACGCTCACAACAAATGACTGAATTTGGAGCGAACTTACAGTACAGACCAAAAGTTTGGACACACCTTCTCATTTTAAAGATTTTTCTGTATTTTCTTGACTATGAAAATTGTACATTCGCACTGAAGGCATCAAAACTATGAAATAACACATGTGGAATTATATACTTAACAAAAAAGTGTGAAACAACTGAAAATATGTCTTATATTCTAGGTTCTTCAAAGTAGCCACCTTTTGCTTTGGTGACTGCTTTGCACGCTCTTGGCATTCTCTTGATGAGCTTCAAGTGGTAGTCACCGGAAATGGTCTTCCAACAATCTTGAAGGAGTTCCCAGAGATACTTAGCACTTGTTGGCCCTTTTGCCTTCACTCTGAGGTCCAGCTCACCCCAAACCATCTCGATTGGGTTCAGGTCTGGCGACTGTGGAGGCCAGGTCATCTGGCGTAGCAGCCCATCACTCTCCTCCTTGGTCAAATAGCCCTTACACAGCCTGGAGGTGTGTTTGGGGTCATTGTCCTGTTGAAAAATAAATGATGGTCCAACTAAACGCAAACCGGATGGAATAGCATGCCGCTGCAAGATGCTGTGGTAGCCATGCTGGTTCAGTATGCCTTCAATTTTGAATAAATCCCCAACAATGTCACCAGCACCCCCACACCATCACACCTCCTCCTCCATGCTTCACGGTGGGAACCAGGCATGTAGAGTCCATCCGTTCACCTTTTCTGCGTCGCACAAAGACACGGTGGTTGGAACCAAAGATCTCAAATTTGGACCCATCAGACCAAAGCACAGATTTCCACTGGTCTAATGTCCATTCCTTGTGTTCTTTAGCCCAAACAAGTCTCTTCTGCTTGTTGCCTGTCCTTAGCAGTGGTTTCCTAGCAGCTATTTTACCATGAAGGCCTGCTGCACAAAGTCTCCTCTTAACAGTTGTTGAAGAGATGTGTCTGCTGCTAGAACTCTGTGTGGCATTGACCTGGTCTCTAATCTGAGCTGCTGTTAACCTGCGATTTCTGAGGCTGGTGACTTGGATAAACTTATCCTCAGAAGCAGAGGTGACTCTTGGTCTTCCTTTCCTGGGGCGGTCCTCATGTGAGCTAGTTTCTTTGTAGCGCTTGATGGTTTTTGCAACTGCACTTGGGGACACATTCAAAGTTTTCCCAATTTTTCGGACTGACTGACCTTCATTTCTTAAAGTAATGATGGCCACTCGTTTTTCTTTACTTAGCTGCTTTTTTCTTGTCATAATACAAATTCTAACAGTCTATTCAGTAGGACTATCAGCTGTGTATCCACCAGACTTCTGCACAACACAACTGATGGTCCCAACCCCATTTATAAGGCAAGAAATCCCACTTATTAAACCTGACAGGACACACCTATGAAGTGAAAACCATTTCTGGTGACTACCTCTTGAAGCTCATCAAGAGTGTGCAAAGCAGTCATCAAAGCAAAAGGTGGCTACTTTGAAGAACCTAGAATATAAGACATATTTTCAGTTGTTTCACACTTTTTTGTTAAGCATATAATTCCACATGTGTTATTTCATAGTTTTGATGCCTTCAGTGTGAATGTACAATTTTCATAGTCATGAAAATACAGAAAAATCTTTAAATGAGAAGGTGTGTCCAAACTTTTAGTCTGTACTGTATATGTGATCCGTGTGACAGAGAAAAGACAGTTTTAAATACCTGGCCTGTAGGCAACTATTTTGAACAGCAATCTGGTGTCAATTGCATCACTGACACACTGCAACAAACCTTTAATGGAGGTCAGAAATGGCAGTATTTTCTGAAAACGCATGTGTGATCCGTGTGATGGAGAAAATACAGTTTTAACCCCTTAACAACATTAGACGTACTAATACGCGTCTGTGCCCTGGGACTTAAGAGCCAGACCCGTATTAGTACGTCATATCTTTAATGCGGCACCACGACTTAAGTCGCGGTGACAGCATTAATGTTACAGTGCCATCTTACCTCTTGGTAGATGGCGTCATCATCCCGGGGAGTGTCGCCGCCCCCCCGCACCAGCTATCGCTGTGATTGGCTGTTCAAATCTGAACAGCCAATCACAGCATTTCTCACTGTTTCCGGCAATGTGATAGCCGGAAACAGTGATCTGCAGCCTAGGATCGGTGCTCCTAAGAGCACCGATCCTAGGCTGTTGCTAGGACACCCCAGCCCTGGCCCCAGACTGCTATGATCGGTGCGATCGCCGATCACATCGATCGCACCGATCGTAGCGCGACCGCGCGGTGACAGGGCGGTCATGGGGTGGTGACCGGCTCGTGACCTGCCTGTCACCGCCCCATGACCCCCTGTAATGTGATTCAAGCCCCCAGACTGCTGTGATTGGAGCGATCGATAATGACATTGATCGCTCCAATCAGAGTACCTGAATACAGCCATGTCTGATTGGTGCAATCAGTGTCACCAATCAGATGGCTGGGGCACAGCATGCACCACAGGGGGTCACAGAGAGGTGACACCTCCCTGTGACCGCCTGGTCACCTGTATTCAGGAACTCTGATTGGAGCAATCAATGTCATCAATGATTGCTCCAATCAAATTACCTCCACCTGTCACCACCCCATCATCACCCTGTGACCACCCTGCAGACCCTCACACTTGGTGAGGATTTCTACAGAGTGGTCACATCTGATGTGTCTGTGCTGGGCCTTGTAGTGCCACAGAATATTCTGTGACACCACAAGACCATCTTCTCACCCATTCCAGTCGCTGCTGCTGCTGCCGCTGCTCCTGAATCTTCTGCTCCAGCGTCCTGGATCTTCTGCTCCTGACCTGCTGTGGTTCCTGCTCCAGAGCCTGCTGCTGATCCTGCTGCTGATCCTGCTGCTGATCCTGCAGAGAAGACTTTGGTAAGTCTGTTCTCCCCTCATCCACCCCAATCCCCCCTTACCTTTTTTTCTGCGTCCTGCACCGGTCTCCAGCTCTAGTCCGAGTCTCCAGCTCCGCTCCCGGTCACCAGCTTCAGGCTCCTGGTCACCAGCGCCGGGCTCCTGGTCACCAGCGCCGGGCTCCCGGGCTCCTGCTCCGGTCTCCTGCTCTGGGTCTTCTGTTCCAGTCCTGCTGACTCTTTGGTAAGTCCATCTCTGATCTCCCCTCATCCACCCCAATCCCCCTCTTCCCACTCCCCTGTCTTTTTACCCCTCTTCCCACTCCCCTGTCTTTTTACCCCACTTCCCACCCCAATCCGCCTCACCCCAGTGTCCCTGTTAATTCTTTTGGTTCTGATCTCCAGCTCCAGTACCGGTCTCCTGCTCCGGGCTCCTGGTCTCCTGCTCCGGCCTCCTGGTCTCCTGCTCCGGGCTCCCGGTCTCCTGCTCCGGGCTCCTGGTCTCCTGCTCCGGGCTCCTGGTCTCCTGCTCCGGGCTCCCGGTCACCAGCGCCGGGCTCCCGGTCTCCTGCTCCGGGCTCCCGGTCTCCTTTTCCGGGCTCCTGGTTTCCTGCTCCGGGCTTCCGGTCTCCTGCTCCAGGCTCCCGGTCTCCTGCTCCGGGCTCCTGGTCTCCTGCTCCGGGCTCCTGGTCTCCTGCTCCGGGCTCCCGGTCACCAGCGCCGGGCTCCCGGTCCTGAAAGAAGAACAGAGAGGACTTTGGTAAGTAATCTCTGATTTGCCCTCATCCAACCCAATTCCCCTCTTCCCATTCCCCACACATCTGTGCGCACATCCAGCAGCTGCCGAGTATTGATCGGTGACATAGTTCACCAATCCACACTCGTGCTCGCTGTTTGCACCACATACAGTATTTCCTTTTTCCACACACTCTAAATAAAGTACTGACACACACGCACCACATACATAACAAACAATGTCCTGCTCATCCCAAACTCAGTATTCAGCGGAGGAGGCATACGCTATTCTTGCCTCCGACACTGACAGCGAGGATGAGGATCCCACATTTCTTTGCTTTTCCGACTCCTCGTCGTCTTCCTCCTTCTCTTCTTCCTCCTCTTCCTCAGGTTCTGCTGGCCCGCCCCGCCATCGTCGCAGGAGAGATGTTCCAGAGCCCCCCACTACTGAGCCTATATGGACTTCGCCCCCCGAAAATTATGAGCCGCTGATTCCTGATTTCGTGGCGGAATCAGGAATCAAGTTTGACACCACCGGCCTCACAGAAATAGACTTTTTCATATAAACCTCATGGTGGGCCAAACTAATTTATACGCTCATCAATTTTTAGAACAAAACCTCTCTTCATCATTTTCTAACTGGTCTCCTGTAGACGTAGTAGAAATGATGAAGTTTTGGAGCCTGGTCCTTCTTATGGGGATCTTGAAGAAGCCCGAGCTTCGGCAATACTGGAGTGTTGACTAGAGATGAGCGTTGTTCTACTCGAACTGTTCGCCAATCTCAAATTCGAGCTGTTTTGGGCGGTGTTCGAGCCGTTCGGCGAACACGAACAATTTGAGAAAAATTCGGCTGTTCGAGGTTATGTTCGATAACTGTTCGTGCACCAAAATCATAACTGGATTTTTTCTCAGTAATGATGAAAATTAATGTTAATACGCAGTTTGAGTGTACAGCGGGGTGGGGGGAGGGGCAGGGGATGGATCTCTGCAGGAACAATGAAGATCTCCATTTTTTTTTCTCTTTCCCGCATTTACAGTGGGGAGGTGCAATCTGTCAGCCTATCAGCAGCGCACACACGGAGCGAACTGCTGTTTTTCACACAAGCAAGGGCATGTGTCATTGGCAGTGTATGTCACATGTCCTTGCCCTATAAGACCAAGCCATTTTCCCCGTCGCCACCATTTTCTCACTGCTGCAGCTGCGTGTTAGACGGCACCGCTGTTGCTGTGTGCGCTATACCTTGTTAATTTCAAGCCAATTTTCGCACAAATCTACAGATAGCTTGGGAGTAGGGAATAGTTGTGATTGCAGTCCTTTTAAGGACTAGGTTACAGCATTTCCTACGACTTTTATCAGGCAGGTCTGTGCTCTTAAATAGATAGGTTGTGGGAGTAAAGACTAATTGTAATTGGAGTCCTTTTCAGGACTAGGTTACATCAGTTCCTATCAGTTTTTGCCAGGCAGGTCTGTGCCAGTGCTGTGCAAGTTTTTTTCACAGCATTTGGCTGAATCTAGCAAAGCTAATCCTTTTTGTCCTATTGCAGAGTGTGTTAGTCAGTGGAGTAGCCTATCTGTGTTGCAAGATATACCACCTGTGTATAGAATACCAATTTTTTTACTGCACCTAGTGAAGTAAAATCTTTTGGGCATAGCATCATTCTATTAGTCCATCTATACTGACCTCCATCAGGTTGCAAATTGAATATAATTTTTTTCTGCATCTAGCTCTGAAAAAATATTGGGCTTCTAGCTTTGTGTGGGACTTGTTCTATTAATCCATCTATACTGACCTCCATCAGGTTGCAAACTGAATATATTTTTTTCTGCATCTAGCTCTGAAAAAATATTTGGCCTTCTAGCAGTGTGTGGGACTTTCTCTATTAGTCCATCTATACTGACCTCCATCAGGTTGCAAATTAAAAATAATTTTTATCTGCATCTACCTCTGAAAAAATATTTGGGCTTCTAGCTGTGTGTGGGACTTGTTCTATTAATCCATCTATACAGACCTCCATCAGGTTGCAAACTGAATATATTTTTTTCTGCATCTACCTCTGAAAAAATATGTGGCCTTCTAGCAGTGTGTGGGACTTTCTCTATTAGTCCATCTATACTGACCTCCATCAGGTTGCAAACTGAATATAATTTTTTTCTGCATCTAGCTCTGAAAAAATATTTGGCCTTCTAGCAGTGTGTGGGACTTTCTCTATTAGTCCATCTATACTGACCTCCATCAGGTTGCAAATTCAAAATAATTTTTTGTCTGCATCTAGCTTTGAAAAAATATTGGGCTTCTAGCTGTGTGTGGGACTTGTTGTATTAGTCCATCTATACTGACCTCCATCAGGTTGCAAATTAAAAATAATTTTTATCTGCATCTACCTCTGAAAAAATATTTGGGCTTCTAGCTGTGTGTGGGACTTGTTGTATTAGTCCATCTATACTGACCTCCATCAGGTTGCAAACTGAATATATTTTTTTCTGCATCTACCTCTGAAAAAATATTGGGCTTCTAGCTGTGTGTGGGTCTTGTTCTATTAATCCATCTATACAGACCTCCATCAGGTTGCAAACTGAATATATTTTTTTCTGCATCTACCTCTGAAAAAATATGTGGCCTTCTAGCAGTGTGTGGGACTTTCTCTATTAGTCCATCTATACTGACCTCCATCAGGTTGCAAATTCAAAATAATTTTTTGTCTGCATCTAGCTCTGAAAAAATATTGGGCTTCTAGCTGTGTGTGGGACTTGTTGTATTAGTCCATCTATACTGACCTCCATCAGGTTGCAAACTGAATATATTTTTTTCTGCATCTACCTCTGAAAAAATATTGGGCTTCTAGCTGTGTGTGGGACTTGTTCTATTAATCCATCTATACAGACCTCCATCAGGTTGCAAACTGAATATATTTTTTTCTGCATCTACCTCTGAAAAAATATTGGGCTTCTAGCTGTGTGTGGGACTTGTTCTATTAATCCATCTATACAGACCTCCATCAGGTTGCAAACTGAATATATTTTTTTCTGCATCTACCTCTGAAAAAATATTGGGCTTCTAGCTGTGTGTGGGACTTGTTCTATTAATCCATCTATACAGACCTCCATCAGGTTGCAAACTGAATATATTTTTTTCTGCATCTACCTCTGAAAAAATATTGGGCTTCTAGCTGTGTGTGGGACTTGTTGTATTAGTCCATCTATACTGACCTCCATCAGGTTGCAAACTGAATATATTTTTTTCTGCATCTACCTCTGAAAAAATATTGGGCTTCTAGCTGTGTGTGGGACTTGTTGTATTAATCCATCTATACAGACCTCCATCAGGTTGCAAACTGAATATATTTTTTTCTGCATCTACCTCTGAAAAAATATGTGGCCTTCTAGCAGTGTGTGGGACTTTCTCTATTAGTCCATCTATACTGACCTCCATCAGGTTGCAAACTGAATATAATTTTTTTCTGCATCTAGCTCTGAAAAAATATTTGGCCTTCTAGCAGTGTGTGGGACTTTCTCTATTAGTCCATCTATACTGACCTCCATCAGGTTGCAAATTCAAAATATTTTTTTGTCTGCATCTAGCTTTGAAAAAATATTGGGCTTCTAGCTGTGTGTGGGACTTGTTGTATTAGTCCATCTATACTGACCTCCATCAGGTTGCAAATTAAAAATAATTTTTATCTGCATCTACAGTACCTCTGAAAAAATATTTGGGCTTCTAGCTGTGTGTGGGACTTGTTCTATTAGTCCATCTATACTGACCTCCATCAGGTTGGAAACTGAATATAATTTTTATCTGCATCTAGCTCTGAAAAAATATTTGGCCTTCTAGCAGTGTGTGGGACTTTCTCTATTAGTCCATCTATACTGACCTCCATCAGGTTGCAAATTAAAAATAATTTTTATCTGCATCTACCTCTGAAAAAATATTTGGGCTTCTAGCTGTGTGTGGGACTTGTTCTATTAGTCCATCTATACTGACCTCCATCAGGTTGCAAATTGAATATAATTTTTATCTGCATCTAGCTCTGAAAAAATAATTGGCCTTCTAGCAGTGTGTGGGACTTTCTCTATTAGTCCATCTATACTGACCTCCATCAGGTTGCAAATTAAAAATAATTTTTATCTGCATCTACCTCTGAAAAAATATTTGGGCTTCTAGCTGTGTGTGGGACTTGTTCTATTAATCCATCTATACAGACCTCCATCAGGTTGCAAACTGAATATATTTTTTTCTGCATCTACCTCTGAAAAAATATTGGGCTTCTAGCTGTGTGTGGGACTTGTTGTATTAGTCCATCTATACTGACCTCCATCAGGTTGCAAACTGAATATATTTTTTTCTGCATCTACCTCTGAAAAAATATTGGGCTTCTAGCTGTGTGTGGGTCTTGTTCTATTAATCCATCTATACAGACCTCCATCAGGTTGCAAACTGAATATATTTTTTTCTGCATCTACCTCTGAAAAAATATGTGGCCTTCTAGCAGTGTGTGGGACTTTCTCTATTAGTCCATCTATACTGACCTCCATCAGGTTGCAAATTCAAAATAATTTTTTGTCTGCATCTAGCTCTGAAAAAATATTGGGCTTCTAGCTGTGTGTGGGACTTGTTGTATTAGTCCATCTATACTGACCTCCATCAGGTTGCAAACTGAATATATTTTTTTCTGCATCTACCTCTGAAAAAATATTGGGCTTCTAGCTGTGTGTGGGACTTGTTCTATTAATCCATCTATACAGACCTCCATCAGGTTGCAAACTGAATATATTTTTTTCTGCATCTACCTCTGAAAAAAAATTGGGCTTCTAGCTGTGTGTGGGACTTGTTCTATTAATCCATCTATACAGACCTCCATCAGGTTGCAAACTGAATATATTTTTTTCTGCATCTACCTCTGAAAAAATATTGGGCTTCTAGCTGTGTGTGGGACTTGTTGTATTAGTCCATCTATACTGACCTCCATCAGGTTGCAAACTGAATATATTTTTTTCTGCATCTACCTCTGAAAAAATATTGGGCCTTCTAGCAGTGTGTGGGACTTTCTCTATTAGTCCATCTATACTGACCTCCATCAGGTTGCAAGTTCAAAATAATTTTTTGTCTGCATCTAGTTCTGAAAAAATATTGGGCTTCTAGCTGTGTGTGGGACTTGTTGTATTAGTCCATCTATACTGACCTTCATCAGGTTGCAAACTGAATATATTTTTTTCTGCATCGACCTCTGAAAAAATATTGGGCTTCTAGCTGTGTGTGGGACTTGTTCTATTAATCCATCTATACAGACCTCCATCAGGTTGCAAACTGAATATATTTTTTTCTGCATCTACCTCTGAAAAAATATTGGGCTTCTAGCTGTGTGTGGGACTTGTTCTATTAATCCATCTATACAGACCTCCATCAGGTTGCAAACTGAATATATTTTTTTCTGCATCTACCTCTGAAAAAATATTGGGCTTCTAGCTGTGTGTGGGACTTGTTCTATTAATCCATCTATACAGACCTCCATCAGGTTGCAAACTGAATATATTTTTTTCTGCATCTACCTCTGAAAAAATATTGGGCTTCTAGCTGTGTGTGGGACTTGTTGTATTAGTCCATCTATACTGACCTCCATCAGGTTGCAAACTGAATATATTTTTTTCTGCATCTACCTCTGAAAAAATATTGGGCTTCTAGCTGTGTGTGGGACTTGTTCTATTAATCCATCTATACAGACCTCCATCAGGTTGCAAACTGAATATAATTTTTTTCTGCATCTAGCTCTGAAAAAATATTTGGCCTTCTAGCAGTGTGTGGGACTTTCTCTATTAGTCCATCTATACTGACCTCCATCAGGTTGCAAATTCAAAATAATTTTTTGTTTGCATCTAGCTTTGAAAAAATATTGGGCTTCTAGCTGTGTGTGGGACTTGTTGTATTAGTCCATCTATACTGACCTCCATCAGGTTGCAAATTAAAAATAATTTTTATCTGCATCTACAGTACCTCTGAAAAAATATTTGGGCTTCTAGCTGTGTGTGGGACTTGTTCTATTAGTCCATCTATACTGACCTCCATCAGGTTGCAAATTGAATATAATTTTTATCTGCATCTAGCTCTGAAAAAATAATTGGCCTTCTAGCAGTGTGTGGGACTTTCTCTATTAGTCCATCTATACTGACCTCCATCAGGTTGCAAATTAAAAATAATTTTTATCTGCATCTACCTCTGAAAAAATATTTGGGCTTCTAGCTGTGTGTGGGACTTGTTCTATTAATCCATCTATACAGACCTCCATCAGGTTGCAAACTGAATATATTTTTTTCTGCATCTACCTCTGAAAAAATATTGGGCTTCTAGCTGTGTGTGGGACTTGTTGTATTAGTCCATCTATACTGACCTCCATCAGGTTGCAAACTGAATATATTTTTTTCTGCATCTACCTCTGAAAAAATATTGGGCTTCTAGCTGTGTGTGGGTCTTGTTCTATTAATCCATCTATACAGACCTCCATCAGGTTGCAAACTGAATATATTTTTTTCTGCATCTACCTCTGAAAAAATATGTGGCCTTCTAGCAGTGTGTGGGACTTTCTCTATTAGTCCATCTATACTGACCTCCATCAGGTTGCAAATTCAAAATAATTTTTTGTCTGCATCTAGCTCTGAAAGAATATTGGGCTTCTAGCTGTGTGTGGGACTTGTTGTATTAGTCCATCTATACTGACCTCCATCAGGTTGCAAATTAAAAATAATTTTTATCTGCATCTACCTCTGAAAAAATATTTGGGCTTCTAGCTGTGTGTGGGACTTGTTGTATTAGTCCATCTATACTGACCTCCATCAGGTTGCAAACTGAATATAATTTTTATCTGCATCTAGCTCTGAAAAAATATTTGGCCTTCTAGCAGTGTGTGGGACTTTCTCTATTAGTCCATCTATACTGACCTCCATCAGGTTGCAAATTGAATATAATTTTTATCTGCATCTAGCTCTGAAAAAATATTTGGCCTTCTAGCAGTGTGTGGGACTTTCTCTATTAGTCCATCTATACTGACCTCCATCAGGTTGCAAATTAAAAATAATTTTTATCTGCATCTACCTCTGAAAAAATATTTGGGCTTCTAGCAGTGTGTGGGACTCATTGTAATAGGCCATCTATACCAAGCTCCACCAGCTTTGAAATTAATAATAATTTTTAGCTGCATCTAGCACTGAAAATAATTTTTCCCAATAGTGGTAGCAATAGAAATATGGGGCGCGCGCCTGGCTAACAAAAATATACGCTTCATAACACAAAACACCAGCCTAGCGCACTGCATTAATAAGATGGCATCATCGTCTCTCCCAGTGCTAGGCCTACTACGCAGGCTAGCATTCCTGTGCCTAAAACACAATGTATGGGTCCGCGCTAGCCACTATGCTGAGGGGTATAAAGCTGCTGCTAACGCTTTATAACAATTCAATTGGCAGATTTTCACAGAGCTCTTCCACAACGCCCACCCATCGGGCAACAGTTGCCCACCCTCCCTATGGGATCTAGTGGCGAATAGTTGATGCCATTAATCAGAGCGTCAGTTACACCGTCAACGTGGCAAGCATACGGTAAGGCATGGGAAGAGTGGACACGACTAGTAGCAGGCAGACGGGTTGACTAATGTGAACAAGCCAGATCACAAGTCACCATAGAATTTCTCCACCAGCTAATGATGAGGGGCATATCAGGGGCGTCAGCGCAGCGGTGTCTGACCGGAGTAGCATTTCACTTCCAACTACTGAATTGGGGAGATGTGACAAAGATTCTTCATCAGACAATCCATAAAAGGGTGGAAAAGGGGTCAGCCAAGTCAGGAATGTAGACGTCCCGTCCCGTGTCACTAAAACTGATTTCTCACATCTTATCCCTAACACCATTAACATGACACTCACAATTTGAAGCAACACTAATGTCTACTGCATTTGTGATCGCCTTCTTCGGGGCGCTATGTATAAGCGAATTAGTCCCTCAATCCAAAATTACCACCAGTGGACGCTTATTACACCAGGAAGTAGTCATAGCCAATAATGCAATACGTGTACGCATACACCAATCGAAAACGGTTCCAGCGGGCAGGGGTACTTGGGTACTTCTACAACCCACAAACGGTACACTGAGTCGGGTAACAATAGTAAAAACATATCTAACCATCAGATCACAAAGTAATTTCTTCGTATCACACATTGATGGAACGCCATTATCAAGATACCTGTTCCAAGCTATATTTAATAAATGCATAACATCGGCAGGGAACCACCCCAAAGATTACGGGACACACTCATTCCGCATAGGTGCGGCCACGGAAGCAGCAAGAGCAGGACTGGCAGAAACGGAAGTTCAGAGGATAGGGAGATGGCGATCCACGTGTTTGGCGAGATACATAAGACCGGACTTGTTATCCTAACGTGGTTTGTTTCTTTTACAGGTGACGCTAAGCCAACAGTGTGAGTGATAGGCCACTCGTATATATATTGGGCACAAAAAAGGGCGAAAATCCGCCCAGGCGGGAGGAAGTTAGAGTTTCATAACACATATTTCAACTGGAGAGGTATTAGAGGCCTGCTATGGCCACAGGTACTAATGGAGGTAATCAAGGTAGGGAGAGAGGCAAGAGGTCCGGTCATCTTAGTTATACAGGCCGGGGGAAACAACCTAGGTCATCACAAGAGTGCATAACTAATGGCAATAATGAAACTAGACACTGAGCGCTTCAGAGAATTTTTCACAAAATTAGCTATAGTATGGTCAGAGATTGTGCCGATAGCGGTATGGCAAGGTGCGCGAGAAATCACGGCCATCGAATGGACAAGGCGGGTAATAAATATTCGGATGGCAAAATTTAGAAGAGACAGAGGCGGTGTAGTGATACGACACCGACAACTGGAAGGAGATAAAGCAGGCCTCATACGGCCCGACGGTGTTCACTTAATAGATATTCGACTGGACATATTCCTGTCAGGACTCCAGGACGGAGTGGAACAAGCGTTAAGAGTGATGGGTGGGGGTCAGAGTCCTGCATACGAGTACGCTGGATCCTCCGTGGCCTGGAAATAGAAAGGACATGTTGGAGAGTTACACTTGTTGGCCAACTTGCCGGAGTGGGGACCCAGGGCATGCTGCAACAAGCTGAATTATTTTAGAAATAAAATGCCTTTCTAATGGAATGAGTATAAAGAGTTAATAAAGCTGTGACCGATCCTCACCCATCCAGTTGTAAGAGTTACATTATTGGGTTGTCCATGAAAGGGGGGCGGTAGGGGGGCTGAGCATCTGGGTTTGGTTGGGGGTCCCCACAGTCTGCCTAGGCTAGATTAATTTAAAAATTCTTATTAGATACACAGGCGGTGCAGCTTGCTTCGCAGCTGGGCTACTACACCCAAAGTATTGCCTAGGCTAGATGCAGTTAAAAATTCTACGCTGACTAGCAGACACTGAAGATTTGGAGCAGACCTCTGAGTAAACAGCTCTTCAGACTCAACCATCTGTGTTACCCCAAGCCATAGTGTATGTAGTTTCTTACAGTTAAAAGGGGGGGGTGCAACCCAACCCACCTGGAATTGACGATGCCAACGTCACGTAAGACACAGCAAGGGGACTCCCAAAATTGTGGCACAGACACCACTTAACCCTAGAACGCATACCTGTGGCCTTGCAGGCCCGCCCAGTTAATTGTTTTCTATTTTCTGCAAGATTGCTTTAGTTAGAATTTTGAAACTCTAGGTATTCTTCATGTATATAGTTGTTTGTCATTTGAGTTTGAGTTATTCCATGTTATTTGCACACGGGCCTAAAGGGCCCCAGGTATGTGAAAGTGTAGATTTTTATGGTCATGCGTTCTAGGGTTAAGTGGCATCAATTGCCCCACTGTTGCTTAAAACGGTTGGTGAGGTGATTTTACCAAATCCCCAAGCTTTTAGTCTCCCAAGGATGACACAGGGGTAGAAATGTCCTTGCGAATCCATGATTTGATCATCTTTATGAACGTGAGTCTGTCTACATTCTCAGTGGACAGCCGCGTGCGCTTATCTGTCAGCACACCACCAGCAGCGCTGAACACACGTTCAGAGAGAACGCTGGCTGCATGGCATGACAAGATCTCCAAGGCGTGAGTGGCGAGCTCCGGCGATTTTTCAAGATTGGAATACCAAAATGAGCAAGGGTCCAGTGACACAGTCATGGCTTCGATGTTCACTTGGAGATTCTCCTGTACCATCCTCTCTAGGCATTGACTATGTGTCAGACTTCTTGTCTCCTGTGGCCTTGCAAAGGATGGTCTAAAAAAGTGGTGAAACGATTCCACAAAATTGCTGTTACCAGCAGATACTGTGTTACTGTTACTGTTTGAGTGATGAAGACTCGACAGTCCCACCGTTGGCAAGTTAGAACTGTGAGATTCACTACGTGCACCACTGGTGTTTTGTGGAAAAGCACATGTAAGATTCTGCAACAGATACTCCTGCATTCGTCAATACCTTTTTATGGCAGGAATTATTTCGGCAAATATACTTTTGTACCGGGGATCTAAGAGTGTGGCAACCCAGTAGTCGGGATTACTTCGAATTCTGACAATCCGGGGGTCATGTTGCAGGTAGTGCAGCAAGAAGGCACTCATGTGTCTTGCGCATCCAGAAGGACCAAGTCTTTGTTGTGTTGGTAGCGAGGTAAGAATCATGCTTCCTTCCTCTGCCCTCTCCCTCCAACCTCGCACAACAGAAATGTGATCAAGGTCTCCCTCATCTGATGAGTCTTCCATGCCCATTGCCACTTCGTCCTCCACTTCTTCCTCGGCTCCTGCACCTTCCTCAACAGTTTGGCTGCTACCATGCGCCCTGGTTAATCCCTCTCCCCCACCCTCCCATGCCTGCCGCCTTGGTGCTGCCAACCGTCTGGACCTTGGAGATGTTATCCCTTCCGCATACGACTCCTCCTCTACTTCCTCCACCTCCTCTTGTCCCACCACCTGACTCCGAATTCTGTTTAACATGTGCTCCAGCATGTAAATCACCGTAATAGTCATGCTGATAATGGCATCGTCAACACTAAACATCTTCGTCGCCATTTCAAGACTGTGCAGAAGGGTGCATAGGTCCCTGATCTGAGACCACTCCTCCAGCGTGATTTGCCCCACCTCTGGATCTCGTTGGCCCAGGCTATACGTCAGAACGTATTGCACCAGGGCTTGTCGGTGCTGCCACAGTCGCTGCAACATGTGCAGAGTTGAATTCCACCGTGTCGGCACATCGCATTTCAGCCGGTGAACTGGCAGGCCCAACGACTTCTGTAGAGATGTAAGTCGTTGAACTGCGGGATGCGAACGGCGGAAGTGAGCACACAGCGACCGTGCACTCTGCAGAAGGCCATCTAGTCCGGGATAGTGGGCTAAAAATTGCTGGACAACCAGGTTCAACACGTGAGCCATACAAGGCACGTGTGTGACATTGCCCCGGCGAAGTGCCGCACCCAGGTTTGCAGCATTGTTGCACATGGCCTTCCCTGGTTGCAGGTCCAGTGGAGACAACCTTTCATGAAACTGGGTCTCCAGAGCTGACCAAAACTCCTCAGCTGTGTGACTCACATTTCCCAGACATTTCAAAGTAAACACTGATGCGTTGAGCCCTGCTGCCAGCATAGTAAGGAGGTGTGCAGGATTCCTTCTGCGCAGTTAGAAAGCAGGTGGCATTACCAGACAGGCTTTGGGTGCAGGTGGAGGACCGAGAGGAGGTTGAGGAGGCAGAAGCAGTGGAGGAAGTTCGAGATAAAGAGGATTAACACACAACTCGTGGGGACAGTAAGACTTGGACAGCAGCCCCTTGTCCTGCTGTCACCATAGTTACCCAGTGCCCAGTCAGCGACATGTAACGCCCCTGTCCATGCCTTCTCGTCCAAGTGTCTGTGGTGAAGTGCACCCTGTCACACACAGAGTTTCTCAAAGAAGCGGTGATGTTGTGTGCGACATGCTAGTGGAGCGCAGGCACACCTTTCTTTGAGAAGTAGTGCCGACTGGGCATCTGGTACTGGGGCACTGTGACGGACATAAGGTCTTGAAAATCCTCTGTGTCCTCCAGGTGGAAAGGCAGCATTTCTGTAGCCAACAGCTTGCAGATGGTGAAATTCAACCTCTTAGCTTTCTCATGGCTAGGAGGAAATGGTCTTTTACTTTTCCACATCTGAGGGACCGAGGGCTGGCTGTTGTGCTTAGACGGTGTTGAGTAGGATGTCCCCGGCAACTGCCGGTCTGTGAGGAAGATGCAGGCGGACATGTTAGGTTGCCTTGATCCAAAGGTGGTGCTCTCGATGTCGGAGAGCGCTCAACACTAGCAGGTGTTTCCACTTCCCAATGAACTGACGACCTGCCAATCACACTGGCTGTTGCGGGTAAAGAGATGGCAGGTCTGCGTCCAAAAACATGTGTGACTGCTGTCCCCCCAGTCACAGAGGATGAAGAGGCTGCGGATGCACAAGATGGGGCAGACGGTGGTTGGCCCAGCCTGCTAGGCCGCATTGTAGCACAGTGAGCTTCCCACTGCAACTTATGCTTCATATCCATGTGACGGTACATGCATGAAGTACTCAAACTATGTATTTTTTGGCCTCTACTTAGCTTTTGCTGACAAATATTACAGATAACACGAGTTTGGTCATCCTTATCGATCTGAATAAATTCCCAGGCTATGCAAGGCTTAGAGCCCATGTGACCTGAAGAGCCACTACGACTTGTGGTCAGAGGCAGAGTTGTGGTTGAGGATGCAGTTGTTGACGTGCTTCCAGTACTCCGTCTCTGTTCAGGAAGGCGCAACCTAACCTCGTCGTCAATAGCATCTGTGATGCCCCGCTGCGCTTGGTATCACAGATCCTACAAGAGTGCATTGATGGAATCCTCCGCAAGAGGCCCCCATAAACATTCACACATCTCCACCTTCCACCTCAGACCAGCAGAGGGAGCCCGTTAGGGATATAAATAGGGAAGGTGGAGCTAGGCAGTTCAGTTCCTCTGAAGAGTTCCTGCAGTAGAGAAGCCTAATAGAGGTCAGTCTGCAGTAGAGCTCAGTCTAGTCTAGAGAACGCAGTTAATAGTTCAGCAGTGGAGCACGAGGCTCCTGCTTGCTAGATTCAGGGAGCCCAGATAGAGCTTAAGGTGTGCCGGTGCCGTAAGATCAGTGAAGCGCGGCAAGCTGCCGTTAGTGTGTATAGCCTAGTGAGGGCCCGAGTAGGCCGAAGGCGAGTGGCGAGTTAGTACATAAGGGGCAGAGGAGCTTAACCAGCTCACCCCGAAGCATTTACCGGACACAGGATCCGAGCTTACCGGTATCTCTATGACCCAGTAAGGCATAACCGGAATCCCTGGAGAACTACAAGTCCCAGGATCGCTAAGGTGCTGATATGTAACAGAGCCAGGAGACGCTTAGGCCCCGCATACTGGGAGCGTGAACTCCAAGAGAAGGCCCTACCACAAGGTCAGCCAGCGCAGGACAGAGACAAAGTTAGGCCTAGCTCCAGGCAGGTCAGAAACTTACTACGCAGAGGCAAGAAACAGGAGGCCCTACACCCGCTCATTGGGGAGGATCCTGATATGCACCCTTCACCCTACAGTGCTCCGGGATGTGCCTGAATTTCCACCAGTAAAAGGTACTGAAGTGACTACCGTGTCCGTTCCCGTTCTTGCTCTGACCCAGCTGGGTCTCGCCTGTCCTGCATTCCCCCTGCATACGCTGCCCTGAGACCTAGCTCCACCTGTGGGGAGCTATACCATCGAGCTGCCTTATCACCGGCCTCAGTGGACTGCTGCAGCGCTGGTGCTTGTCACCAGATACCACAGGTGGCGTCATGAACTCTTATAAAATTAACAATTATCCACCCTTTTAAAGAGAGACCCCAGGGTACGGGCCAGGGAGCCGACCACCGCGACATCCCCAAGGCCAGGCAAATGCCCGGGTACCGAGTCATCCCCATCCCCAGGGCTAGTCACATCCTCCTCCACCTCCTCTGTTGACCTCATCGACTGTCTGACTGTGGGTTGACAGTAAGTGGGATCTCCAACCTCGTCATCATCACCCTGTGTGTTATCACACCCGTCGCCCTCAGAGCCAACCTCTTCCTGCCCTGACCGAAAAGTCAAGTTGTCGCTCCAATCAGGTATTTGAGTCTCATCATCGTCTTCATCATTGTCTCCACCAACAGGAGTTACAGTTTGGGAACAAGGGTCTACATTATGCTCAGAACCTTCTTCATCTGGTCCTGGATCCAACTTATAAAGATTCTGGGCATCGGATCAGATCATTTCCTCATCTGGATTAACAGAAGCTCTGGAGCAGACCTCCTTTTCCCAGGCTATAGTATGAGTAAACAGCTGGGCAGACTCAGCCATCTGTGTTACCCCATAGTCAGACGGGCAGCTGGAGACTTGGGAGCTGTGAGGAAGCAAGTGCGATTGGGGTGACACCTCTGAGGACTGGAGTATTTGTGATGTTGAAATTGAGGTGATGGAGAGCCCACTTGAAGGAGCACTTGATATCCGTTGAAGCACCTGCTGTTTTTGTGCCTCATCTAGAATTTGTAGCGATGGGCGTGTCCGTAAGAATGGGATCGTATCACATTGTCCACGAAAAGAAGTCGACATCTTAGTTTGGCTGGAAGATGGTCTTTCTTCTGCAGATGTTACTCCCCCCCCCCCCACCGTGGGGGGCCTCGACCCACCGGCGGACAGGCACCAGTATTGGGATAGGGGGGCTGGCCGTCAGGGTCCACCGCGGCTCTGGCACAAACCCGGCGACACAGAGGTGGCACAGGCAGGAACGGACTGGCCGTGTCGGCTTCTCACTTTTTGGATTTTAGAAGGGCATGACATGCCTATATCTGTGTCTCCCCCTCCTTTTACTCCTCCACCTCTTTTCTTTTCGCATGACTATATGTACTTGTCACTTTTCCATGTGTTAGTTGTGTCTTCTGAGCAGTTTGTCAGCTTTTGGACACCTTTGAAGGTGTTTTCTATGTGTTTCTATGTGTTTTTGTTTGCCTGCCATTGGTTTTAACGGTGTTCGAAGGTGTTCGACGAACAGTTCGACGAACAGTTCGGCGAACACACGGGTGTTCGACGAACCGAACCGAACTCGAACACTACGGGGGTGGCTCAACACTAGTGTTGACGTTTTGTATAACACTCCAGTGTTCCGAATGGTCATGCCCCGGACACGCTTTCAGGCCATCTACAAGTTCTTGCATTACCAAGATAATGCAAGGTGTCCTGCACGCGATGACCCGAACTTTGATCGTCTTTTCAAAGTTCGGCCGGTCATCGAACACTTCAACAACAAGTGTGGTGAAGTGTACGTGCCCCAAAGGGACATCTGTGTGGATGAGTCCTTAATTTCTTTTAAGGGGCGGCTTGGATTCCGGCAGTACCTGCCCAGTAAGAGGGCAAGGTACGGGATCAAGCTGTATAAACTTTGTGAGAGTACCTCAGGATACACTCACAAGTTTATGAAGGGAAGGACTCCCGGATTGAACCCCCTGAATGCCCCCCTGTTCTGGGAGTGAGTGGGAAAATTGTGTGGGACTTGGTGCACCCACTGCTTGATAAAGCTAATCACCTCTACGTGGATAACTTTTATACAAGTATCCCGCTCTTCAAGTCCCTCTCTGCGCGACGTACCGCAGCCTGCGGTACTGTCCGCAAAAATCAGAAAGGCCTCCCAAAGACGCTAATTGGGCAGCTGCTCAGAAGGGGTGAGAGCAGAGCCCAATGTAGCGACCACCTGTTGATCGTCAAGTACAAGGACAAGAGGGATGTCCTTTTCTTGACCACCATACATGGTGATGGCAGCACCCTCAGCACTGTACGAGGTTCCACTACAAAGGTCGCCAAACCAGACTGTGTAGTGGGGTACAACAAGTACATGGGGGGAGTTGATCTCTCCGATCAAGTCCTCCAGCTGTACAGTGCTTTGAGAAAGGCCAGAGTGTGGTACAAGAAGCTGGCCGTGCACATTGTACAGATGGCAATGCACAACACTTTCCTTCTGTCACGATGTGCTGGCCAGACTTCTGCGTCGTATCTTCAGTTTCAGGAAACAGTTATCAAGGCCCTGATATTTGGCAGTGGTGACGGAGCGGGCCCCAGTACTTCTGGAATTGAAGGACCGAGAATTGTACCAGGCCAGCATTTCCCAGGGCAGATCCCTCACAGCGGAAAAAAAGGAAAGTCACAAAAGAGGTGCCGAGTGTGTTATAAAAGTGGAATACGCAAGGACACCATTTATCAATGTGACACCTGCCCTGACAAACCTGGCCTGTGTATGAAAGACTGCTTCAAAAGGTACCATACTTCGATGGACTATTGAATTAATTTCTGACGTATGACAACCTGACGAACACTACACAGCTGACGTAGTGTTCATCAGGTTGTCATACTTCAGTTGTGTAGTGTTCGTCAGGTTGTCCTACACAACTGACGTATAACACTACATGATAACATTCAAAAATCAACTACCACTACCAAAAAGGGGGCACTTGATGGGCATTTCCACTGTTTAGGCACATCAGGGGCAATTTCTCCTGGTACTCTTGTGAAAATATTTTTTTTTTGCATTTTTGTGGAAAAAATGTTTTTTTTTTATTTTTACAAGTCAACATTATAATTTTCTGTGACGCACCTGGGGGTTCAATGGGCTCACCACATATCTAGATAAATTCATTGGGGGGTCTAGTTTCCAAAAAGGGGGCACTTGTTGGGCATTTCCACTGTTTAGGCACATCAGGGGTTCTGAGAACATGACATGACGCCCGCAGACCATTCCATCAAAGTCTGCATTCAAAAGCGTCACTCCTTCCCTTCCGAGCCCTGCCGAGCGCCCAAACAATGGTTTACCCCCACATATGAGGTATCAGCATACTCAGTAGAAATTGCACAACAACTTTTGGAGTCCAATTTCTCCTAGTACCCTCGTGAAAATAAAAATATTGCGGCTAAAAGATCATTTTTGTGGAAATTTTTTTTTTTTTTTTCACGCCTCTAGGTCATAAACCTTTGCAAAACATTTGGGGGTTCAAAGTGCTCACCACACATCTAAATAAGTTTCCTGAGGGGTCTAGTTTCCAAAATGGGGTCATTTGTGGGGGGTTTCCACTGTTTAGGCACATCAGGGGCTCTCCAAACGCAACATGGGGTCCGCTGGCAATTCCAGCGAGTTTTACATTGAAAACGTCAATTGGCGCTCCTTCCCTTCCGAGCCCTGCCGTGTGCCCAAACAATGGTTTACCCCCACATATGAGGTATCAGCATACTCAGGAGAAATTGGAGTACAACTTTTGATGTCCAATTTGTCCTAGTGCCCTTGTGAAAATAAAAATATTGTGGCTAAAAGATCGTTTTTGTGGAAAAAAAATGATTTTGGCTCTACATCATAAACTTTTGCAAAACACTTGGGGGTTCAAAGTGCTCACCACACATCTAAATAAGTTCCTTAAGGGGTCTAGTTTCCAAAATGGGGTCACTTGTGGGGGGTTTCCACTGCTTAGGCACATCAGGGGCTCTCCAAACGCAACATGGGGTCTGCTGTCAATTCCAGCAAGTTTTACATTGAAAACGTCAATTGGCGCTCCTTCCCTTCTGAGCCCTGCCGTGTGCCCAAACAATGGTTTACCCCCACATATGAGGTATCAGCATACTCAGTAGAAATTGCACAACAACTTTTAGAGTCCAATTTCTCCTAGTACTCTCGTGAAAATAAAAATATTGCGGCTAAAAGATCGTTTTTGTGGAAAAAAATTTTTATTTTTTTTTCACGCCTCTACGTCTTAAACCTTTGCAAAACACTTGGGGGTTCAAAGTGCTCACCACACATCTAAATAAGTTCCCTGAGGGGTCTAGTTTCCAAAATGGGGTCATTTGTGGGGGGTTTCCACTGTTTAGGCACATCAGGGGCTCTCCAAATGCAACATGGGGTCCGCTGGCAATTCCAGCGAGTTGAAAACGTCAATTGGCGCTCCTTCCCTTCCGAGCCCTGCCGTGTGCTCAAACAATGGTTTACCCCCACATATGAGGTATCAGCATACTCAGAAGAAATTGGAGAACATCTTTTGATGTCCAATTTGTCCTAGTGCCCTTGTGAAAATAAAAATATTGTGGCTAAAAGATCGTTTTTGTGGAAAAAAATGATTTTGGCTCTACATCATAAACTTTTGCAAAACACTTGGGGGTTCAAAGTGCTCACCACACATCTAAATAAGTTCCTTAAGGGGTCTAGTTTCCAAAATGGGGTCACTTGTGGGGGGTTTCCACTGCTTGGGCACATCAGGGGCTCTCCAAACGCAACATGGGGTCTGCTGTCAATTCCAGCAAGTTTTACATTGAAAACGTCAATTGGCGCTCCTTCCCTTCCGAGCCCTGCCCTGTGCCCAAACAATGGTTTACCCACAAATATGAGGTATCGGCGTACTCAGTAGAAATTGCACAACAACTTTTGATGTCCAATTTCTTCTACTACCCTCGTGAAAATAAAAATATTGTGGCTAAAATATCATTTTTGTGGAAAAAAAATGATTTTGGCTCTACATCATAAACTTTTGCAAAATACCTGGGGGTTCAAAGTGCTCACTACACATCTAAATAAGTTCTTTAAGGAGTCTAGTTTCCAAAATGGGGTCACTTGTGGGGGGTTTCCACTGTTTAGTCACATCAGGGGCTCTCCAAACGCGACATGGGGTCCGCTGGCAATTCCAGCAAGTTTTACATTGAAAACGTCAATTGGCGCTCCTTCCCTTTCGAGCCCTGCCGTGCGCCCAAACAATGGCTTACCCCCACATATGAGATATCTGCGTACTCAGGAGAAATTGCACAACAACTTTTGGGGTCCAATTTCTCCTAGTACCCTTGTGAAAATAAAAAAAATGGGGTCTAAAATAAAATGTTAGTGAAAAAAAGTTAAATGTTCCTTTTTTCCTTTCACGTTCAATTAATTGGTGTGAAGCACCTGAAGGGTTAATAAAGTTCTTGAATATGGTTTTGAGCACCTTGAGGGGTGAAGTTTTTAGAATGGTGTCACTTTTGGGTATTTTCTGTCATAAAGGCCCCTCAAAGTCACTTCAAATGTGATGTGATCCCTAAAAAAAATGGTTTTGTAAATTTTGTTGTAAAAATGTGAAAGTAGACATGTGGGAAATGTTATTCATTAACTATTTTGTGTTTCATATCTCTCTGATTTAAGGGAATAAAAATTGCAAAATTTTCAAAAATTTTTTCACAAATAAACGCAAGTGATATCGAAGAAATTTTACCACAATCATGAAGTACAATATGTCACAAAAAAACAATCTCAGAATCAGGGGGATCCGTTGAAGCGTTCCAGAGTAATTACCTCATAAAGTGACAGTGGTCAGAATTGTAAAAATTGGCCTGGTCATTAACGTGCAAACCACCTTGGGTTGTAAAGGGGTTAATATGATCATTTTATGGATATGACGTCAAAGAAACTAATGAAGTGATTTGCAAAGTGCCATAATTTTCACAATTCTGAAAATAAATTGTAAGTTTAGTTCCACTATAAGTGATGTTAATTCTGTTATGAGAGCTAACCTTCTGAGACAGTTTATCAATGCGGTGTGTGAATTGTCACATGAAGCTTTGCTACATCTATACATAGTGAAGTTCAGGATCAAAATGCTGCAGGTTCCATCTCTTCTACAGAACAATCCCATGGAAATAAAGCTGATCATTTTATCAGACGGGATCATTAGAACTTACCTGGTTGGATCCTTTGTTTCTGGTGGTTTCTTTCCCAGGTCGTCATTAAGACCCTTTACAATAAGCTCCAAAAACTCATCGGACTTTCTGAATCTTTCAAGCGTTTTCTCCATCACAGAAAGGACAGAAAGGAGGCGCTTATCCTGGCAGAAGAGAATCACAGATATATTGTTCTACATCTTCCAGATGTTTGGATTTATCTACAGACTAATGATTAATCTCGCATGAAGAATGAGAATATTATAAGACATCACAATTTTGGGGTAAAATTATTCAATTTTAAAAAAATATATATATATAGCAATTACATTATTCTGACAAGACCAATTTTTTGTTTTTTTCCTCCCCTTTTTCCCAAAAAATATAACTTTGTTTTTTCATTCACATAGACGGAGGGCTTGTGTTTTGTGGGACTAGTTGTTGTTTGGAATGACAACATTCAATTTACCACATAAAGTATTGAAAAATGGGGAAAATCAAAATTATTTTTGTTTGTTTGGTTTTTTTTACGAACATTTAATAAAAAAATGTAGTTTGTGAGACCATTTTCATCTTGCGAAGACCTAATTGTATAAAATGATCCCATTAATGGAGTTGTCGGCCTTTTCTTGTGGAGAGATCAGTAGTTACAAGTTTCTGATTGCATTTTTGGGAGGGAAGTAGAGTCACCCAAAAACCACAACCACAACCCTGGCACTTTACTGTCCTTTACAGCATTGACCCGACGTGTAATAGATTTATATATAATGAAAGATTGTACTTATGTCAATGCAGCAGAAACAAATATTGTTTTACGCTTTTTCTTTTTTATAGTTGGCCAGAAAACCGCAGAACCTTAAGCAGAAAATGACATGAACTAGAACATCTGCCCGGCTTGTACCGGATCCAGGGGTGTTACGTACAAGGCGAAGGTCCCAGAATAAGGATTTGCTTCATTTTGGTGCAGAGTTTCTAGTAGTTTCTGGTTACTACTGTTACAGGCAGATGCCGTCTACATAATACAGCCAGCACCGCCTCAACCCCCTCCATGCATGTGGACCCCGGCACAAACACTCAGGTACATCCTTTTATGCTAAGACATTAATAATTCTACAATTATCACACACAACTTATATACAGAAACCTCCCAACCGTCCCCGATCCAATGGGACTGTCCGGCTGTCGCTGGAGGTCGGGGCCATGTCCTGATGAGCTGTGTTCTGTCAGGACAGTCTGTGTAGTACAAGAATGTCTCATGCCGTGCTGCTGTGATCGCTCCTGGAGAGGGGCAGCATCCGCTCCGCACGCCTCATACACGCGCGGCTCCGCTCCGTACGCCTCGTACACGCGCGGCTCCGCTCCGTACGCCTCGTACACGCGCGGCTCCGCTCCGTACGCCTCGTACACGCGCGGCTCAGCTCCGCACGCCTCGTACACGCGCGGCTCCGCACCGCACATCTCGTACACACGCGGCTCCGCTCCGTACACCTCGTACGCGCGGCTCCGCTCCGTACACCTTGTACACACGCGGCTCTGCCCCGTACACCTCGTAGACACACGGCTCTGCTCCGTACACCTCGTACATGCGCGGCTCTGCTCCGTACACCTCGTACACCCACGGATTTGCTCTGGACACTTCGTACACGCACAGCTCCACTCCGGACACCTCGTACACACACGGCTCCGCTCCGGACAGGTCATACACACGCGGCTCCGCTCAGTACGCCTCGTAAACACGCAGCTCTGCTCCGTATGCCTCGTAAACACACAGCTCTGCTCCATACACCTCGTACACGCGCGGCTCCGCTCCGTACGCCTCGTACACGCGCTGCTCCGCTCCGTACGCCTCGTACACGCGCTGCTCCGCTCCGTACGCCTCGTACACGCGCGGCTTCGCTCCGTACGCCTAGTACACGCGCGGCTCCGCTCCGTTCGCCTCATACACGCGCGGCTCCGCTCCGTACACCTCGTACACCCACGGATTTGCTCTGGACACTTCGTACACGCACAGCTCCACTCCGGACACCTCGTACACACACGGCTCCGCTCCGGACAGGTCATACACACGCGGCTCCGCTCAGTACGCCTCGTAAACACGCAGCTCTGCTCCGTATGCCTCGTAAACACAAAGCTCTGCTCCATACACCTCGTACACGCGCGGCTCCACTCCGTACGCCTCGTACACGCGCTGCTCCGCTCCGTACGCCTCGTACACGCGCTGCTCCGCTTCGTACGCCTCGTACACGCGCGGCTTCGCTCCGTACGCCTAGTACACGCGCGGCTCCGCTCCGTTCGCCTCGTACACGCGCGGCTCCGCTCCGTACGCCTCGTACACGCACTGCTCTGCTCCGTACGCCTCGTACACGCGCGGCTCCGCTCCATACACCTCGTACACACGCGGCTCCGCTCCGTACACTTCGTACACACGCGGCTCCGCTCCGTACAACTCGTACACGCGCGGCTCCGCTCCGTACACCTCGTACACGCGCGGCTCCGCTCCGTACACCTCGTACACGCCCGGCTCCGCTCCGTACACCTCGTACACATGCGGCTCCGCTCCGTATACATCGTACACACGCGGCTCTGCTCCGTACACCTCGTACACACGCGGCTCCGCTCCGTACACCTCGCACACACGCGGCTCCGCTCCGTACACCTCGTACACACGTGGCTCCGCTTCGTACACATGCGGCTCCCCTCCGTACACCTCGCACACATGCGGTTCCGCTCCGTACACCTCGCACACACGCGGATCCGCACACCTTGTACACGCGCGGCTCCGCTCCGTATGCCTCGTACACGCGCAGCTCCGCTCCGTACACCTTGTACACATGTGGCTCCGCTCCGTAGACATCGTACACACGCGGTTCCGCTCCGTACATCTCGCACACATGCGGCTCCGCTCCGTACACCTTGTACACACGCGGCTCCGCTCCGTATACCTCGTACACACGAGGCTCCGCTTCGTACACATGCGGCTCCGCTCCGTACACCTCGCACACATGCGGTTCCGCTCCGTAGACATCGTACACACGCGGCTCGGCTCCGTACACCTTGTACACGCGCGGCTCCGCTCTGTACGTCTCGTACTAGCGCAGCGCAGCTCCGTACGCCTGGTACACGCGCGCCTCCGCTCCGTACGCCTGGTACACGCCCGGCTCCGCTCCGTACGCCTGGTACACGCGTGGCTCCACTCCGTACGGCTGGTACACGCGCGACTCCGCTCCGTACGCCTCGTACACGCGCGGCTCCGCTCCGTACGCCTCGTACACGCGCTGCTCCGCTCCGTACGCTTCGTACACGCGTGGCTCCGTTCGCCTCGTACACGCCCGGCTCTGCTCCATCCGCCTGGTACACACGCGGCTCCGCTTCGTACACACGCGGCTCCGCTCCGTACACCTCGTACACATGCGGCTCCGCTCCGTAGACATCGTACACACGCGGCTCCGCTCCGTACACCTCGCACACACGCGGCTCCGCTCCGTACACCTTGTACACACGCGGCTCCGCTCCGTATACCTCGTACACACGGGGCTCCGCTTCGTACACATGCGGCTCCGCTCCGTACACCTCGCACACATGCGGTTCCGCTCCGTAGACATCGTACACACGCGGTTCGGCTCCGTACACCTCGTACACGCGCGGCTCCGCACACCTTGTACACGCGCGGCTCCGCTCTGTACACCTCGTACACGCGCAGCTCCGCTCCGTACGCGTCGTACACGCGCGGCTCCGCTCCGTACGCCTCGTAAACGCGTGGCTCCGCTCCGTACGCCTCGTACACTCGCGGCTCCGCTCCGTACGCCTGGTACACGCCCGGCTACGCTCCGTACGGCTGGTACACGCGCGACTCCGCTCCGTACGGCTGGTACACGCGCGGCTCCGCTCCGTACGCCTCGTACACACAGCTCTGCTCCGTACACCTCGTACACGCGCGGCTCCGCTCCATACGCCTCGTACACGCGCTGCTCCGCTCCGTACGCCTCGTACACGCGCGGCTACGCTTCGTACACACGCGGCTCTGCTCCGTCCTCCTCGTACACGCGCGGCTCCGCTCCATACTCCTGGTACACGCCCGGCTCCGCTCCGTACGCCTCGTACACACGGCTCTGCTCCGTACACCTCGTACACGCGCAGCTCCGCTCCGTACGCCTCGTACACGCGCGGCTCCGCTCCGTACGCCTCGTACACGCGCGGCTCCGCTCCGTACGCCTCGTACACGCTCGTCTCCGCTCCGTACACCTCGTACACATGCGGCTCCGCTCCGTACACCTCGTACATGCCCGGCTCCGCTCCGTACACCTCGTACACGCCCGGCTCCGCTCCGTACACCTCGTACACATGCGGCTCCGCTCCGTACACCTTGTACACACGCGGCTCCGCTTCGTACACACGCGGCTCAGCTCCGTACACCTCGTACACACGCAGCTCCGCTCCGTACACATCGTACACACGCGGCTCCGCTCCGTACACCTCGTACACACGCGGCTCCGCTCCGTACACCTCGTACACACGCGGCTCCGCGCCGTACGCCTGGTACACGCCCGGCTCCGCGCCGTACGCCTGGTACACGCCCGGCTCCGCTCCGTACGTCTCGTACACGCGCGGCTCCGCTCCGTACGTCTCGTACACGCGCGGCTCCGCTCCGTACGTCTCGTACACGCGCGGCTCCGCTCCGTACGTCTCGTACACGCGCGGCTCCGCTCCGTACACCTCGTACACGCGCGGCTCCGCTCCGTACACCTCGTACACGCGCGGCTCCGCTCCGTACACCTCGTACATGCGCGGCTCCGCTCCGTACACCTCGTACACACGCGGCTCCGCTTCGTACACATGCGGCTCCCCTCCGTACACCTCGCACACATGCGGTTCCGCTCCGTACACCTCGCACACACGCGGATCCGCACACCTTGTACATGCGCGGCTCCGCTCCGTATGCCTCGTACACGCGCAGCTCCGCTCCGTACACCTCGTACACATGCGGCTCCGCTCCGTAGACATCGTACACACGCGGCTCCGCTCCGTACATCTCGCACACATGCGGCTCCGCTCCGTACACCTTGTACACACGCGGCTCCGCTCCGTATACCTCGTACACACGAGGCTCCGCTCCGTATACCTCGTACACACGGGGCTCCGCTTCGTACACATGCGGCTCCGCTCCGTACACCTCGCACACATGCGGTTCCGCTCCGTAGACATCGTACACACGCGGTTCGGCTCCGTACACCTCGTACACGCGCGGCTCCGCACACCTTGTACACGCGCGGCTCCGCTCTGTACACCTCGTACACGCGCAGCTCCGCTCCGTACGCCTCGTACACGCGCGGCTCTGCTCCGTACGCCTCGTAAACGCGTGGCTCCGCTCCGTACGCCTCGTACACTCGCGGCTCCGCTCCGTACGCCTGGTACACGCCCTGCTACGCTCCGTACGGCTGGTACACGCGCGACTCCGCTCCGTACGGCTCGTACACGCGCGGCTCCGCTCCGTACGCCTCGTACACACAGCTCTGCTCCGTACACCTCGTACACGCGCGGCTCCGCTCCGTACGCCTCGTACACGCGCTGCTCCGCTCCGTACGCCTCGTACACGCGCGGCTACGCTTCGTACACGCGCGGCTCCGCTCCATACTCCTGGTACACGCCCGGCTCCGCTCCGTACGCCTCGTACACACGGCTCTGCTCCGTACACCTCGTACACGCGCAGCTCCGCTCCGTACGCCTCGTACACGCCCGGCTCCGCTCCGTACGCCTCGTACACGCGCGGCTCCGCTCCGTACACCTCGTACACGCGCGGCTCCGCTCCGTACACCTCGTACACGCGCGGCTCCGCTCCGTACACCTCGTACACGCGCGGCTCCGCTCCGTACACCTCGTACACATGCGGCTCCGCTCCGTACACCTCGTACACGCGCGGCTCCGCTCCGTACACCTCGTACACGCGCGGCTCCGCTCCGTACACCTCGTACACGCGCGGCTCCGCTCCGTACACCTCGTACACGCGCGGCTCCGCTCCGTACACCTCGTACACATGCGGCTCCGCTCCGTACACCTTGTACACACGCGGCTCCGCTTCGTACACACGTGGCTCCGCTCCGTACACCTCGTACACACGCGGCTCCGCTCCGTACACCTCGTACACACGCGGCTCCGCTCCGTACACCTCGTACACACGCGGCTCCGCTCCGTACACCTCATACACATGCGGCTCCGCTCTGTACACCTTGTACACACGCGGCTCCGCTCCGTACACCTCGTACACATGAGGCTCCGCTCCGTACACCTCGTACACACGCGGCTCCGCTCCGTACACCTTGTACACACGCGGCTCCGCTCCGTACACCTCGTACACACGCGGCTCCGATCCGTACACCTCGTACACACGCGGCTCCACTCCGTACACCTCGTACACACGCGGCTCCGCTTCGTACACACGCGGCTCCGCTCCGTACACCTCGTACACATGCGGCTCCGCTCCGTAGACATCGTACACACGCGGCTCCGCTCCGTACACCTCGCACACACGCGGCTCCACTCCGTACACCTTGTACACACGCGGCTCCGCTCCGTATACCTCCTACACACGGGGCTCCGCTTCGTACACATGCGGCTCCGTTCCGTACACCTCGCACACATGCGGTTCCGCTCTGTAGACATCGTACACGCCCGGCTCCGCTCCGTACGCCTCGTACACACGCGGCTCCGCTCCGTACACATGCGGCTCCGCTCCGTAGACATCGTACACACGCGGCTCCGCTCCGTACACCTCGCACACACGCGGCTCCGCTCCGTACACCTTGTACACACGCGGCTCCGCTCCGTATACCTCGTACACACGGGGCTCCGCTTCGTACACATGCGGCTCCCCTCCGTACACCTCGCACACATGCGGTTCCGCTCCGTAGACATCATACACACGCGGCTCCGCTCCGTACACCTCGCACACACGCGGCTCCGCACACCTTGTACACGCGCGGCTCCGCTCCGTACGCCTGGTACACGCGTGGCTCCGCTTCGTACGCCTGGTACACGCGCGGCTCCGCTCCGTACTCCTCGTACACACGCGGCTCCACTCCGTACGCCTCGTACACGCGCGGCTCCACTCCGTACGCCTCGTACACGCGCGGCTCCACTCCGTACCCCTCGTACACACGCGGCTCCGCTCCGTACACCTTGTACACACGCGGCTCCGCTCCGTATACCTCGTACACACGGGGCTCCGCTTCGTACACATGCGGCTCCCCTCCGTACACCTCGCACACATGCGGTTCCGCTCCGTAGACATCATACACACGCGGCTCCGCTCCGTACACCTCGCACACACGCGGCTCCGCACACCTTGTACACGCGCGGCTCCGCTCCGTACGCCTGGTACACGCGCGGCTCCGCTCCGTACTCCTCGTACACACACGGCTCCACTCCGTACGCCTCGTACACGCGCGGCTCCGCTCCGTACACCTCTTACACGCGCGGCTCCGCTCCGTACACCTCTTACACGCGCGGCTCCGCTCCGTACACCTCTTACACGCGCGGCTCCGCTCCGTACACCTCTTACACGCGCGGCTCCGCTCCGTACACCTCGTACACGCGCAGCTCCGCTCCGTACGCCTCGTACACGCGCGGCTCCGCGCCGTACGCCTGGTACACGTCCGGCTCCGCTCCGTACACCTCGTACACGCGCGGCTCCGCTCCGTACGCCTCGTACACACGCGGCTCCGCTCCGTACACCTCGTACACGCGCGGCTCCGCTCCGTACACCTCGTACACACGCGGCTCCGCTCCGTACACCTCGTACACGCGCGGCTCCGCTCCGTACACCTCGTACACACGCGGCTCTGCTACATCCACACTGTAAACCCCTCCTGACCCCACACATAAACTTCAGCTCATCCAGCAGCATGACAACCAGCACAGCAGAGTCCTGCATCCACTGAGGCCCCTGATCATGTGACCCCTGACTCCTCCCCTCCTGTGACCTCATCACAGCTCCTGTGCGCACAGAGCAGCCATATATGTGGTGGCGGCTCTGCAGGTGGAGGTATGTGGAGACCCCATTACTGGGCGCAGGGGGCATTAACCCCTTCAGCACGGAGACTCTTTTGGGGTCTTGTGTTGCCTCTTTATAAGAATCATAAGGTTTATATGGAGACAGGAAGGGAGGAAACGTATTGTTCTCATAGTACAGGACCCCTTTACTGGCCCCACAGTGTAATGCCCCCATTATGCCCCTTATGCAGGATGTATGATGCCCACACAGTGTAATGCCCCCATTATGCCCCTTATGCAGGATGTATGATGCCCCCACACAGTGTAATGCCCACATCATGCCCCTTCTGCAGGATGTATGATGCCCCCCACACAGTGTAATGTCCCCATTATGCCCCTTATGCAGGATGTATGATGCCCCCACACAGTGTAATGCCCCTTATGCAGGATGTATGGTGCCCCCCATAGTGTAATGCCCCCATTATGCCCCTTATGCAGTATGTATGATGCCCCCACAGTGTAATGCCCCCATTATGCCCCTTATGCAGGATGTATGATGCCCCCCACAGTGTAATGCCCCCATTATGCCCCTTATGCAGTATGTATGATGCCCCACACAGTGTAATGCCCCCATTATGCCCCTTATACAGGATGTATGATGCCCCCATTATGCCACTTATGCAGGATGTATGATGCCCCCACACAGTGTAATGCCCCCATTATGCCCCTTATGCAGGATGTATGATGCCCCCACACAGTGTAATGCCCTCATTATACCCCTTATGTAGTATATATGATGCTCCCCACACAATGTAATGCCCCCATTATACCCCTTATGCAGGATGTATGATGCCTCACACAGTGTAATGCCCCCATTATGTCCCTTATACAGGATGTATGATACCCCACACAGTGTAATGCCCCCATTATGCCCCTTATGCAGGATGTATGATGCCTCCACACAGTGTAATGCCCCCATTATGCCCCTTATGCAGGATGTATGATGCCCCCACACAGTGTAATGCCCCCATTATGCCCCTTATGGAGGATGTATGATGCCCCCACACAGTGTAATGCCCCCATTATGCCCCTTATGCAGTACGTATGATGCCCCCCACACAGTGTAATGCCCCCATTATGCCCCTTATGCAGGATGTATGATGCCCCCACACAGTATAATGCCCCCATTATGCCCCTTATGCAGGATGTATGATGCCCCCACACAGTGTAAGGCCCCCATTATGTCCCTTATGCAGTATGTATGATGCCCCCACACAGTATAATGTTCCCCCAGTAGCGTCTGAGGTCCTGCAGTTGGAATAATCCCTCTGGAGTTGGTTTTCCCTTTGCCTGCTCCCCTACATGTATACCCTCGAGCATGTATACAGGCATGTAGGGGAGCAGGCCTTACTAGATATCGAGGCTTTGTACAGTAATATTCCGCATGAGGATGGTATCAAAGGAGTAAGACATTTCTTGAAATCGAGATCAGTAGAGTGTAGCAGACATAATGACTTCATGGAGGATCTTCTAAAATTCACTCTTACTCATAACTTCTTTCTTTTTGACAGGAAGTACTTCCACCAGCTCAGGGGTACTGCGATGGGGAGCCCCTGTGCCCCCTCGTATGTTAACCTTTTCCTATGCTGGTGGGAGGAATCCACAATATTCAGGGATGATCATAAGTGGTGGCATCCATATATTGGGGTATGGTACAAATATATAGACTACATTTTAATCATCTGGTCAGGGACGAGTGAACAATCTTTTGAGTTTGTCAGGGAACTCAACATCAATAGAGTGGGCCTTAGATTTACATCAGAGTTTAATTATAACCAGTTGACTTTCCTGGATGTACTAATCTAGATAGAATGGGATGGGACCCTAGGAACACTCAACTACCATAAACCTACTAGCACTAATAAACTATTGAAGTGGAATAGCCACCACCCCATCCCCATAAAAAGAGGAATACCCAAGGGTCAATTTTTATGGTTGAGAAGGTACTGCCATAATGTCACAGATTTTAATATACAGGCAATAGACCTGAACACCAGATTAAGGGATTATAGGGTACTCCTGGTACATTTTGGATTCCGCATCATCGTTTGCAGATAAATGGGAGAGACAGACACTCCTCCATACCTAATCAAGAGACCAAGAAAAAGATGGGATAACACAAGTAAGAAAAACTTATGACAATCAGAGTGACCTGGGATATACTTGTGGCCGACCCGGACCTGAGGGTGCTGTGTGATCTACTCCCACAATAACTTTCAGAAAGGGTTTGTCAATTAGGGACCGTTTAGTGCATAGTTTCTACAAAAAACCTGCACCCAAGGGGACTTGGCTAGATAGAAGAATCTGTGGTTTCTTTAGATGTGGAGAATGTTGTACATGTAATTGGATGAGACCATGTAAATCTTTCTCGAGTTCCTCCACGAATAAAAACTTTTTTCAGAGGGGTTATTCCAACTGTAAAACCTCAGGACTTGTATATATGGCCACATGCACCTGCCCCCTAGATTATGTAGGCAACATGTAAGCAAATAAGAAGAAAGGATAGCACTCACCGGTCAGTAAAACGTACTCCTTTATTGTATCACTTTAAAAGCAACATGCGGGCTAGACAGCGGTACACTATTCCTGGACCAATTTTCTTCCCCGTACAAAGGTGCCGGTTCTTGTTTTCTTTTTTGTGTTTGGACAGATTATGCAGGCAAGACTAAGAGGGAGTCTAGGAGAAGTGTGGGGGGGGCATTTGGGCGAAATACGCCATGGTCAGGACACCCGATTAGCGAGACACATGAATAGTGTACATCGAGGTGAAACCAGAGACATCTCCTTTTGTATCATTGATGTGGTTAAACCCAATGTGATAGGAGGTGATCACAATAGATGTATCCTCCAAAAAGGAAAGTGAGTGGATTTCCATACTGGATTCACGAGCCCCTAAGGGACTGAATGAGCTAATTTCCTATGCTTGTTTTGTGTGAATACAGCCCCATTCTGGATTACATTTTTGGATTTTATACTCTACCCATTGCTACTCAGTTCCCAGTGATTGGGGTTCACATATTATTGCACTTCATCGAGATATCTGAGCTTCTATATCAGAATTATTTCTTATCAGTTATATCCTACATATACTATTTAGTAACTAACAAGTCTGGTGATCCTTGTGTATCTCTATGCAATAGGGGACAAATTTGATCATTTCGGAATATACTGTGGGCCACCATCCCATATTTTATGTAGTGATAAAGTAGATCTACATGCCTATTGCATGATGGGAGGATGTTCAATACTTGTTTTTAGTCTCCCATAATGCTGATCTCAGAGCTAGGATTTTTCTATGTTGGTGGTATACAATCCAATATCATATGCGTGAAACACATGCTTCCGGACATGCGCATTCGCAGATAGGAGACTGTGATGCACTCCGGCATGGAACGCACATGTCCGGGCACATTTGAGATTCTTCCGGCCTGTTGTTTTGTGCTGAATTATGGGGAATACTTGAGAATTTATTTTTGTTCCATCTGTCATTAGTCGATCCCACTGATACATCAGATAAGTCCTCAGAGAATTATAATTAGAGGAACCCATGGACACATTGGGATTTGTGAAGCTGACCTCCACTCTCCTCTATTTCCTTTGCTCTTGGTAGCTCTTGGTTTGTTTCATTTCCATGTGTAAATTGAATTTGACTCGTTGTCTTTGATATCTCTTTCAAACTTAGTTTTTTTGATGTCTGAGATCCATCCTCCAGACTTTGTAAATTCTTTTGCATATTTTGTTTGAGTTTTGTATCCAAAAAGGCTTCTACACCAGATGTGGGCAACGTGCGGCCCGCGGGCCACATCTGGCCCTCTGGCTGTTCCAGTCCGGCCCGCGGACCGAGACAGCCGAAGGGCTGATAACAGTGGCCCACGGGCCGCACTGCACCGCACGCCGTCACTGCCCGCCTGCACACCGTCACCGCTGTCTCAATCCGTGGTCTCAATCCGCGGTGAATGCATTGGTGGAGGAGGGGCCGCCACTTCCCTCTTCCACCAATCAGCGTTAGAAACAGCTGACACAATGGCATCAGCCTGCACACTGTGGAGAGTCAGTGCATCAGAGACAGGAGCGTAGGGAAACGGGGAGTGAAGTAAGTATATGCTGGACACAGGGGGGGCTTTAATGCTGGACACAGGGACGGCTTTGCTTTGATGCTGGACACAGGGGGGCTTTAATGCTGGACACAGGGGGGGCTCTCATGCTGGACACGGGGGCTCTCATGCTGTACATAGTGGGGCTCTCATGCTGGACATAGTGGGGGGCTGTCATGCTGGACACAGGGAGGGCTGTCATGCTGGACACAGGGAGGGCTGTCATGCTGGACACAGGGAGGGCTGTCATGCTGGACACAGGGAGGGCTGTCATGCTGGACACAGGGAGGGCTGTCATGCTGGACACAGGGAGGGCTGTCATGCTGGACACAGGGAGGGCTGTCATGCTGGACACAGGGGGGGCTCTCATGCTGGACACTAGGGAGGGCTCTCATGCTGGACACTAGGGAGGGCTCTCATGCTGGACACAGAGGGGCTCTCATGCTGGACACAGGGGGGGCTCTCATGCTGGACACAGGGGGGGCTCTCATGCTGGACACAGGGGGGGCTCTCATGCTGGACACTAGGGAGGGCTGTCAGGCTGGACACAGGGGGGGCTCTCATGCTGGACATGGGGGGCTCTCATGCTGGACATGGGGGGCTTTAATGCTGGACACTGGGGGGCTTTAATGCTGGACACTGGGGGGCTGTCATGCTGGACACTGGGGGGCTGTCATGCTGGACACTGGGGGGCTGTCATGCTGGACACTGGGGGGCTGTCATGCTGGACACTGGGGGGCTGTCATGCTGGACACTTGGAAGGGCTGTCATGCTGGACATGAGGAGGCTCTCGAGCTCTCATACTGGACATGGGGGGCTGTGTGGAGCTCATGGTGGACACAGGAGAGCTGTGTGGTGCTCATGCTGGACACGGGAGGACTGTGTGTGGCTCATACTGGACATGGGGGGGGCTGTGTGGGGCTCATGTTGGACATGGGGGGGCTGTGTGGGGCTCATGCTGGACATGGGGGGGCTGTGTGGGGCTCATGCTGGACTTGGGGGCTGTGTGGGGCTCATGCTGGACATGGGGGGGCTGTGTGGGGCTCATGCTGGACATGGGGGGGCTGTGTGGGGCTCATGCTGGACATGGGGAGGCTGTGTGGGGCTCATGCTCATGTTAATATTAATATTGAGCAGAATTAATTTCAGCCTATTGGTTCGGCCCTCCCCAACAGTCACGGTCTCTCATGTGGCCCCTCGGGAAAATTAATTGCCCACCCCTGTTCTACACTCTGCGGAAAACTTTCCCTAGTTTTTTTTCAAGAAACAAATATCAAACGCAATGTGACTTGATTATCCTTTATAAATTTATCTTTATTAAGTTTTGAACAGGAAATACAAATACAAACACCAGGTACTAGTTGTGCAACAAGTAGTAGGTCAAACATGACCCCATAACAATAACCAGTATTTCCAAAACATTTGAAAACAAAATGAAAGAAGTTAACACAATCCAAAGTAGAGTCGCTGGTAGAACATTGGTTCAATGTGTTTTAGGATATACCAGCGTGGTGACTCAGACTTAAACATTAAGTCATTACATATTCATGTGGTTTAACAAATAAGGGCTATAAAAGAAAAAATGAGTAGTTAAAACCAAAAACACAAATACACACAAAGACAAAGGGAAGTGGGGGAAGGTATGTATGGGTAAAAGGGTTAGGGTAACTTCAGAGAGGCTCCTGAAGTATAGACTTAGCTTTCCCCTATGAGGTCAAGGTAATCAGCGGAAGATTTAAACTCCAGTAGAACCATGTTTTATAAAATTTATCATGGAAGTTACTGATCGTGGAGGTGAGCTCCTCGGTTAACATAATCTCATTTATTTTGGAGAACCATAGTGAGATTGTCGGATAGTGTTACTTTTCCATAGAGAGGGAATACATGCTTTAGCAGACGTGATCAAGAGTCTCAGTATCAAATTTTTATATGTTTTTAAAGGGATGTTGCTGTGATGGAGAAGGACGAAAGCTGGGTCATGTCTTGCTCCATCCACGTCACGTTACAACACAAACTGTCCAGGAGTTTGCGGAACCTCATCAGTAGCATGCCCAGGCGTTGTAGGGAGGTTATACAGGCACGTGGAGGCCACACACAATACTGAGTCTCATTTTTGACTTGTTTTAAGGACATTACATCAAAGTTGGATCTGTTATGAACTGCTACAAACACTAAGGAAAAGAAAGGAAAACTGTCCCTACAATAGGACTAAGCTGATTCCCTACGATGCAGCGGGGGACCTGTTCCTTGTGAACAGGCCCGCCTAAGTCCTCGGCTAGTCTGAACGCAGACCTATAGATATAAGGGAGGTGTCCCTACAAGAACTAAGGACTGGGATATAGTTGGACACCTCCTAGCAGAAATTGTAGCAGAGCAAAGACAAACAAAAGTACAAGTGGTCAAAGACCAAGCAAACTACAGAGTAAGGTACAAAGCACCTGGCTAGCTTAAGAGTAAATGTAACACTGAAGTCCAGCAAGGCCAGGAGGGTGGAGCTGGATTATATAGGCAAAAAGTCATGTGACCAGCAAAATAGAAAAAAGTAACAGGAGGGTTCTAACAGTACCCCCTCTTCTATGAGGATCCTCCGGATCCTCCAGGCCCAGGTCTATCAGGAAACCTCCTGTGAAACGCTCCGACAAGTCTAGGAGCAGAGACATCATCCGCCCTTACCCAGGAGTTATCCTCGGGACCGAAACCTTTCCAAGCGACGAGATACTGCAATCTCCCTCTATGCCATCTAGAATTAAGAATGCGAGAAATTTCATATTCACCGTCTGCCTCCACCGGAGGAACAGAAACAGTGGCGTCCCTATCAGAAACATCAGCTTTTTTCAATAAGGAAACATGAAACACCGGATTAATCTTCCAGGAGGTAGGAACCTCCAACCTAACAGCAGATTGGTTAACTACCTGAAGCACCTTAAACGGACCTACAAACTTCGGGCCCAATTTCTTAGAAGGAATCCTCAACCGCAGATTCCTAGAGGACAACCAAACCATGTCACCAACAGTAAACAAAACCTCTTGACGTTTCCTGTCAAAGTACCTCTTGGATTTTTTGTTAGCCTCTTGAAGGTTACGACGTACATCAGTCCAAACTCTCTCCAAATCACCGGAAAAATTCTCCTCCTCCGGCACAGCCGATACCAATTTGGAGAATGACCCAAACGACGGATGTCTCCCAGTACAACAAAAAAAAGGAGAACACCCAGCAGAAGAGAATGTATGGTTGTTAAGAGCAAATTCAGCCAGTGGCAGAAACTCAGACCACCCCTCTTGATTGTCAGCCACAAAACAACGCAAAAGTTATGGGCCCCAATATATAGAAAGGATATAAATGAGCTTGAAAAGGTACAAAGGAGGGCAACAAAATTAATAAAGGGAATGGAGGGACTGCAATACCCAGAGAGGTTGGCAAAACTAGGACTATTCAGCCTGGAAAAGAGAAGGTTGAGGGGGGACATAATAAATGTGTACAAATATGTTAGGGGACAGTATAGAGATCTTGCCCGGGATTTTTTCAAAATGAGGGATATTACGGTAACAAGAGGGCATTCACTAAGACTGGAAGAGAAAAGGTTTCAGCACCAGCATAGGAAGGGGTTCTTTACGGTAAGAGCTGTGAGAATATGGAATTCACTGAGTGAGGAGACGGTAATGTCGGATTCACTAAACCAGTTCAAGTGGGGACTGGATGCATTTCTAGATACCAGGCAGATTTCAGCATATACTTAAAAATAAAATAGTAGGTTGATACAGGGATTTATTCTGGCTGCTGGTTTCAGAGTCAGGAGGGAATTTTTCCTCAGGTGAAGATTGGCTAAATCATTTGGGGGTTTTGCCCTCCTCTGGATCAACTTTAGCAATTACAGAACTAACAGGTCGAACTTGATGGACGCAAGTCTTTATTCGGCTTTACTAACTATGTAACTATATGTAACTGTTCAACATCCTGGTTCTTTCTTTCTGTCTGTCCATTAGACTCAGGATGATAACCAGATGAAAATGACAAATGTACTCCCAACCTGTCACAAAAGGCATGCCAAAAACGAGCCACGAACTGAGGTCCCCTATCGGAAACAATGTCGGTAGGAACGCCATGGAGCCTGACAATTTCTTTCACAAAAGCCTTAGCGAGTGTCTTGGCGCAGGGCAGTTTGATGAAGGGAACCAAGTGACACATCTTGCTAAAACGGTCCACGACCACCCAGATAACAGTGAAACCCTCAGAGGCAGGAAGGTCAGTAATAAAATCCATAGCAAGATGCGTCCAAGGTGCACTAGGAACCTCCAGAGGGCAAAGCAACCCCGCAGCAGGAGCATGTGAAGACTTAGATCTAGCACACACAGTACATTGACGCACCCACTTAATGACTTCCTTCTGCCACCCAGGCCACCAAAAACTGCGACCTACAAGTCTCTTAGTCTCCGAAATTCCTGGATGACCTGCCAACCGAGACTCGTGACACTCCACAAACAAATCTCTCCTAAAGTTCTTAGGCACAAACAACCTCCCATGGGGAGTGTTAGATGGGGCATCCTCCTGGGCTTTCAGAATCCCATCTTCCAAAACGGAGTCCAATGATGCTATCACAACACCTTCCTGTAAAATGCTCTCCTCCTCCTCGGTACCAACCATGGGAGAAAAACTGCGAGATAAAGCATCAGCTTTTACATTCTTGGTACCCGGGATGTAAGTAACAGAAAAATTAAACCGCAAAAAAAAAGTGCCCACCTAGCTTGACGGGCATTCAAGCGCTTGGCAGCATCAAGATAGATCAGATTCTTATGATCAGTAAAAACCTGAATGGGAAATTTAGCTCCTTCCAAGAGATGACGCCAATGTTCAAATGCGAGTTTAATCGCCAGCAATTCCCGATTACCGACATCTTAATTAAGTTCGGTCTCAGAAAATTTTTTTGAAAAAAAAAAAAAGCAAAGGGATGTACTCCATCCTTGTTTTCCTGAGACAAAACAGCACCGACCCCCACCGAAGAAGCATCATCCTCGACCAAGAAAGGCTTGGTCTCATCAGGCTGCATAAGGATGGGGGCAGAACTGAACCTCTCCTTGAGATACACAAAAGCTTCAATGGCCTCAGTAGTCCACTGGACAGTATTCGCACCTTTCCTGGTGAGATCGGTCAGCGGCTTAACAATTATAGAAAAATTCTTAATGAATTTTCTGTAATAATTGGCAAAACCTAAAAATCTCTGTATTGGTTTTAAACCAATAGGCCTAGGCCATTCCTGCACCGCCTGAACCTTCACCGGGTCCATCTCAAAGCCCTCGCTGGAGATAATGTAGCCCAAAAAACTAATTCTCTGCACAGCGAACTCACATTTCTCCAGCTTAGCAAAAAGTGAATTGTCGCTTAACAACTGCAATACCTCACGTACGCTTAAGAGTAAATGTAACACTGTAGCCCAGCAAGGCCAGGAGGGCGGAGCTGGATTATATAGGCGAAAAGTCATGTGACCAGCAAAAATAGAAAAAAGTAACAGGAGGGTTCTAACAGGATCAGCCTGTAGTGTGTTTTTCCACTTTAATTTTGGGGGTGACTCAAAATCCAGGCCTCCATTGGTTAATAAATTTGATTTCCTTTGATAATTTTTGTGTGATTTTGTAGTCAGCACATTCAACTTTGTACAGAACAAAGTATTCAATGAGAATATTTCATTGATTCAGATCTAGGATGTGTTATTTGAGTGTTCCCTTTATTTTTTTGAGCAGTGCATTTAATAGAATGTATAGAGAGTAAACTAAAATATGTGGGATGCACGTCAGAGTCGCAAAAAAAATGTATTAGAAGACATTTATCTGACGCAATCAATCCCACAACATTAAACGTTTGTGGTTTCAAGACGCTTCACCATGACATATGATTCAAGCCGTGTTAGTTTCCTTGATACCGTGGTGATCAAGGATACACAGGGCCACCTAACAACTGACCTCTATTCTAAGCCCACCGATCGCAATGGCCTATTACACTTTTCTAGCAATCATCCAAGGTCGATGAAGAAATCTATACCTACATCACGATTTCAGAGGGTCAAACGGATTGTGTCCAGTGAAACTATCCACAATCAGAGGTTACAAGAAATGTCGACCAAATTCACTGAACAAGGCTATCCACCTAGCTTCTTGCATCCCCAGGCGTCGAATTCCAGAACTGATCGTCCAAACACTAAGGACAGAATCCCTTTCGTTCACACGTTACACCCCTTCGCCTACATCTTACATAAAACCATTAGGAAACACAGGAACATCTTACAAACCGGCTATCCCACGATCCCTGCGTTCCAACAACCCTTCCTACCGTGTTTTAAGAGAGCAACCAATATTAGAGACTCCCTAGTACGTGCCGATTTGGGCGCAGTGCACCAAGGTCCTAAACAATGGTTTTTGCAGAATCCCAAAATGGGCACATTCCCATCTCTCCAATGTCGTCAATGCAACAATGTCCTCAGGGGTAGCATTGTTCATCACCCACAAACTGGCAAAATATGCAACATCAAAAGGTACTTTACATGTGACAGTTCATATGTGGTATATCTTATTAAATGTCCATTCGGCCGAATCTATGTGGGGGAGACGGCACAGCCCATAAGGGATAGGATTTCAAAGCACAAGTCCACAATTTGGTGCAAAAACCTAATGTTACCCATTCCCCAACAGTTTTTCACGGCAGGACATAGTATTTCTCAATTCAAGTACCAGGTATTGGAACAAGTTTTGACACCACGTCGGGGGAGCGACTGAGTGAGCCTTCTCAAACGTACAGAAGCCTACTGGATTCATGAATTACAGTCCTTAGAGCCGAAAGGCCTTAATAGGGACTATGACCTACTGGCTTTTTATATAAGTTTTTTTTATGTTTGGAGTTTGGTTCTCATTGAACAATTGGTATAGAGAAACTTGTCACCCAGGGATCTTATGTGACCCTATGTTGAAATGTATTTGACATTTGGAAATGTGGTCTTCAATTTGAATAGGTCAATAATATACATTATTGATCTCCATATCCTACTCCTATATTGTCTCCTTTATTGCAGATTATTCCTCTCTGGCACACTCTTGTCCCCCCTCCTGGATCCTTCTCCACTCCAACAAAGGCTCTGGCTCATGCCCATTGGGTCTTATGCTCTATACTGGTGGAACGCACGTTCTCTCTCCCTGGCACTCAAACTTCCGGCTCACTGGAACGCATTTACACCAGCCTGCGGATCGCACAGCTTCCTGGGAGCAGCGCGTCACTTCAGGTGATGTCACACGTGCACTTCCGGAGTTCACACTACACAACACTGCGGGATTGGCGGTGATTGGTCAGCCGATACCATCCTGCCCCTGACAACTCTCACAGCACGAGGAACTAGCGGTGGACACTGCGTTCCTCTAACCCACTACATGCAGTACCACCTTATAACCAGGAACTAGGGGTCACAGGTATGCTACGTCCAGCTCTATTTGGTCTATCTCTGCCTCCACAGTCCCTCTCAGCTGTTAACTCTGAGTCTCCCACTCTCTGCTCTTTTCTGCAGACCCAAGCAACCAGAGTCACCATATCTCCACACTTTTGAATTCCTACCTTTGAATACCATCCAGCAGTCTAGTAGGTGTCACCTCTCTTCAATTTGTATATATATTTGCTCTATACTATGATGTTGTATCCGCATTAATGGGGTTTGACGAAATATTATACACTGTTTAAGAGGGGTTTGGGAGAAATTGTTAATATTTTCTCAATATTTCCCTGACAGTGTGTCTATGAGAAACGTATTCAGCTGCAGACTCCAAGGAAGAAACTGCTTGTTGTCTGTGTCCTAAAATATATAGGTTTTATTACTAGATGTAAAGAAGAAAACGAAATACTGTCAAATAATAAATCTCCTTATATGTTTCCTCTCATTATCTCCAATAGATGTATTATTACACAGGATTTTTATGATGTTCCATCAACTTATCTTTTTCTCCTTCCGGTGTCTACAATATCGGATCCTCCTCAGTGGAGATCTTCTATATAAGAAAATTTTTCTGATTTACCCATCAAAGATGGAAATGGACAGAGACAAGATGGCAGAGAGGATATTACACCTCACCCTAGAGATCCTCTTCCGGCTTACTGGAGAGGTGAGAGATTCTGATGACGTCACATTACATCATTCTTATCTATGGGAATAACAGATGGACAGAACTGGAGAGGTGAGGACTCTGGAAATGTCTGGAGTGAGATTTATTAATGTGTCTCTCCATAACCAGAGATTAATCACAGGACCTCCACCTCACCCCCTGATACATGAGGACATCAATGACCAGATCCTAGAACTCGCCTACAAGATGATTGAGCTGCTGACTGGAGAGGTGACACTGCTAGGAATGAGGAATGCTGGGAGATTATACAGTAACGCTATGAAGGGATCGGGGGGATGACTGTATCATTGTGTGTGTCAGGTTCCTATAAGGTGTCAGGATGTCGCTGTCTATTTCTCCATGGAGGAGTGGGAGTATTTAGAAGGACACAAAGATCTGTACAGGGACTTCATGATGGAGGTTCCCCAGCCCCTCACATCACCAGGTAATAGACAGGACTAAATACACACGGCCTATAATTATCTGTATGTAAAGAATGAATTCAGTCCCTGTATGTGTTTCCTCCAGATCTATCCAGTAAGAGGACAACACCAGAGAGATGTCCCCGTCCTCTTCTTCCACAGGACTGTAAACAAGAAGATCCCAATGTCCCTCAGGATCATCAGGTAGATGGAGAGAAGGTGTCATGAGATCTCCCCTATGATGTGTAGACAGCTGTGAAGGTCTTGTGTTCAGTCTTGTTTTATCCACCAGTGTTATATGTTTTATACTTGTGTAATGAGAACGGTGGAGATGGCAGGATTAGAGCTGATCTTAGATGTGACTTCTCCATCTGTCTTTGACTTTTATAATATTTATTTGTTTAAGGGTGAAGATCTGACCCATATTAATACTACAGAGACATATGTGAGGGGTGATGAGCGGTGTAAAGAGGAGATTCCTACATATGACTACCCAGGTGAGTAGTAACCACTAAATGCAGAGAACTTACAGATTCTTCTCAGTCACCGGGTGTGACTGCTTTATCGGTGGTGTAGTCCGGCCGAATCACAATCTTGTGGTCACCATTTTGCTGCTAGATCACAACATTCTCCTCCGTCCGAAAATGTTCAGAATACTTTGGGAAATTGTGAAAGCCCTTTTCTATAGAACTTACAACCTGGAGGATCCATCTCCCCCTGGGATTAGATGATGCTGACCGTTACCTGCCCATGTCTATGTCTGTAAACTACAAAGCTAAATGACAGCGTGCGTAGAATGTGCAGATGATCAGACCCCATTTTTCAAATCTGACGTGTGTCACTTTATGTGGTGAAAACTTTGAAATTTTTCACAAAGGATAATAAGAAACAAATGGACCTTACAAATTATTTTCCAACTTCTTTTGAATTTGACAATACCCTATATACGGTTGTACACTACTGTCTGGGCACATGGCAGGTTAAGAAGGGAAGGAGCGCCATTTAGCTATTAGGAATGCAGATTTTGCTGGAATAGTTCCCAGACACAATGTATTGGGGGCGCTGTTCATGGTCACCTGGAAGCTCAAAAGATGGCTACCACGAAGAGGCTTGCCTTATCTACCCCGTTTACATATTTCACAAATTACTTTCCTCATCACCCTTTAACCCCTCTACATAGATCTGGACTTACACAGAGACCCCTAGGCTTGGGCCATGGTGTTACCTGCTGTTCTGTGGAGTGAGATGGGAAGAAGAATAGTCAGGTAGCCGGGTCACAACCAGGAGGACAGAGAAAATACAAAATCAGAAGACACAGGAGTAGTCAGTAAATGGGCCGGGATCACAACAGGAAACAAATACACAAGCCGGGAGCTGAGCACAGAGGACTGAACCAGAGGAGAACAAGGCTGGATCTGGCAGCTTCCGGCAATATGCTTCCAGCTTTAGTAGGGTGTGATGCTCTCCAAATGGCTAAAGCAGGGAGCAGATTACTCCAGCTGGATAGCACAGACACCCACACTGCAAAACTGGATGGTACTACTGGTCCCAGCAACCCTAATCTTAGTGGCTGGACAGAGCCTGCAGCACCCAGAGCTTCTGGTTTTGACGTCTCTTCCATTACCAGCGCTGCCCGCAGAATGAATAAGGCGGCTCCTGGTGACAGAAGCAAACATCACACAAGTCGAAGCAGGAGAAGTAGACGTCCCAGAGGAGATGGGACACATCTTTTGCAGAAGCCCTAATATGACAAAATGGCAGAAAACCAGAGCAGTAGAAATCCCCATAAAGTGACTCCATTTTGGAAATTATAACCCTCAGTGAATTAATCTATAGGAGAAGTGACTATTTTGACTCTCACAGTCACTCTCCAGAAATTAGTATACAGTGGATGTTGGAGAGTGAAATTACAAATATGCCATTTTATTACCCAACACATAGTGCCCAGATAGTGCTCCAGGAGACACACACCATAAATTAAGTGGGTTCTTCTCATTATAGTAATGCCAAATACATGGATGCTAAATGTGACTTAGGCACATAAACTACTGCAAATCTCAGTGAGGGGGAGATCTGACATTGGGAGAGTGGATATTGCTGGATTGGTTTATGGAAGCCATGTTGCTTTTCAAGAGCCTTTGAGCCACTAATAATGTGGAAACCTCTGGTTTTCCACTGAAAGATGATGGACCTGAGTGGGGACTTGTTTTTTGTCAAATAAGTAGAAGGTTTTATTGGTATTATTTTTGCCTACATATCATCATTTGGTGGCTTTTTATTCCATATTTGGGAGGCAGAATGAAAAATCAGTTGAACACCACGCTCTACTGGTTCATCCTATGAGGTTTTCTATTAGACAGTCATTGTCCTGGTGAATAAGTGATTTTTTTTATATAACTTGCCTTTTTTACAGACAGTTTAAGTAGAAATGTTCAAAAATATAAAATTGAAGGATTTTTTATTAAAAATAATAATTGGTTTTATTCTTGGCAGATGACTGTACCAGGAGATCTGAGGGGCAGTTGACATCTTCAATTTTCAAATCAGATAATTTTCAGATCCCACAGGATACAATTGAAGTGAATGCTATTGCTCCAGATATACCATCATCCCTTCACAGCAAAGATCTGTCATCTGATTCTTTGAAACAGGTCCTGTCTTCTGATTCATTACTGACTACTAAGGAAAATCAAAGTCACAAAATAAGCAATAAAAAACAAACTGCTTCTAATGCAAAGAAGCCATTTTCACATTCAGAATATGGAAATAGTTTTCCTCTTAAAAAGTCTTTTCTTAAACCTCAAAAAATTCACACAGCGAAGAATAGATTTTCTTGTTCCAAGTGTGGGAGATGTTTTAATCAGAAATCAGATCTTGTTAGGCACCAGAGAACTCACACAGGGGAGAAGCCATTTTCATGTTCAGATTGTGGAAAATGTTTTACAGAGAAATCAAATCTTATCGCACATCAGAGAACTCACACAGGAGAAAAGCCATTTTCCTGTTCAGAATGTGGGAAATGTTTTACAGAGAAATCAACTCTTACCAAACATCACAAAACTCACACAGGGGAGAAGCCTTTTTCATGTTCAGAATGTGAGAAATGTTTTTCAGAGAAATCAAATCTTATCGCACATCAGAGAACTCACACAGGGGAGAAGCCATTTTCATGTTCAGAATGTGGGAAATCTTTTGCAAAGAAATCAAATCTTATCAAACATCAGAGAACTCACACAGGGGAGAAGCCTTTTCCATGTTCAGAATGTGGAAAATGTTTTAACCATAAATGTAGTTTTCTTAAGCACCAGAGAACCCACATAGGGGAGAAGCCTTTTTCATGTTCAGATTGTGAAAAATGTTTTGGACACAAATCATATCTTAATAAACATCAGAGAACTCACACAGGAGAAAAGCCATTTTCCTGTTCAGAATGTGGGAAATGTTTTACAGAGAAATCAAATCTTATCACACATGAGAGAACTCACACAGGGGAGAAGCCATTTTCCTGTTCAGAATGTGGGAAATGTTTTACAGAGAAATCAAATCTTATCGCACATGAGAGAATTCACACGAGGGAGAAGCCTTTTTCATGTTCAGAATGTGGAAAATGTTTTACAAAGAAATCAATTCTTATCAAACCTCAGTGAACTCACACAGGGGAGAAGCCTTTTTCATGTTCAAAATGTGGGAAATGTTTTAAACAGAAAGCGCATCTTGATAACCACCGGAGAACCCACATAGGGGAGAATGCTGCAACTACACCCAACTAGTCTCTATACAGAGTAGAAAGGCCCTAGCTGCACAACTAAAAATGCCACCACACACCTAACTAACTAATAAGCCGTTGAGGAGTTTCTCATACCTCCTGAGGAACCAGAGAGGAGGCTGCAACACACTATCAACAAGGGGAAAGGAAAGTATGAAGTAAAATATGAAAACTCTGAATCAGAAACAAAAACACATTCATATAGGGCAAAGAAGGCAAGGTAAGGAGAACCAAAAATAAAAGGAACAAGTATAATCTGCCAGAAACCAAACATTGTTAGAATGAAAAGATACTGGGAGGGAAAGCAAACTGACCGGGAGGATAGTTTCACCTTTGTGGTGAAACTTACAAAATTCATCCTGACCAACTTTAAATGTAAACCTGTCCGTTTATAATGACCATGGACAAGATAAAGATTCCCAACTCACATCACGACCACAAGATCCCAGGTACTTTCAGCTGCATCACAACTAATGTAATGTACTTAATTATATGTAGCAAATGTCCAACTGGGGGTCTGTATGTAGGGGAGACAAGGCAAAAACTTAAAACTAGGATGAATTCTCATCGCCACACAATAAAAGAAAAAAAGAATAGATCTACTTGTGTCCACACATATTTACGGCCACAACTGCTTCTCCCTCTCCCATACTGATAGTTCTGCTTCACGTCACTTGTCTTATCTATTGCATTATTCCTATGCCCTGTTGTGTATAAATATGTGACTCTTCAAATTTTGTGTTATACTATGTCTGCTGAAGAGATCTGAGTAGTCTCGAAAGCTTACTGACTAATGGCTAACTGAAAAGATGGAATCAACCACTGAGGACTCTCAAATTTTAATGTTTTTCTCCAAACAGCAATTTTAAGATCTCTCCACAGGTGTTCAATGGGATTTAGACCCAGACTCATTGCTAGTCAGAACTGTCCAGCACTTTGTTTCCATCCATTTTCTGGGTGCTTCTTGAAGTATATTTGGGGTCATTGTCATGCTGGAAGACCCATGACCTAGGACGCAAACCCAGCTTTCTGACACTAGGCACTACATTGTGCCCCAAAATCCTTTGCTAATCTTCAGATTTCATGATTCCTTGCACACAGTCAGAGGCAGCAAAACAACCCCTAAACCTCTTTGAAGCTCCACCATATTTGACTGTATGTGTTGTAAATTTATTGATTATGTTGCGCACCTTGGACATAGGAATATCCGGATCTCTAAAGATGGACTTATAACCTTGAAATTATTGATATTTTTCAACAATTTTGGTTCTCAAGTTCTCAGACAGTTCTCCTTCTTCTGTTTTCTCCATGCTTAGTGTGCCACACATATGCACACAATGCAAAGATTGAATCAACTTCTCCCATTTTTATCTGGTATTAGTTGTGATTTTCATATTACCCACACCTGTTACTTGCCACAATTGCGTTTGAACAATCTTCACATGCTTGAAACAAAGTTGTTTACCCACAATTTTGGCTAGGTGTCAATAATTTTGTCCGACCTATTTTATGTGGTTTTGTTTGAAATTATGTTCAATTTGCCTTTTTTTTCTGTGTTTTCTTGTGTTGTTCCAATACATGCCAAGGAAATAAACATGTAATTGCAATAATTTTCTGGGAGAATTACTTCATTTTCTGGAACAATTTCAAGGGAGCCAACAGTTTTGACTATGACTTGTTTTTGTTGCCTTTTTAATTTGTTGCAGCATATCATCCTCTTCATGTTCAGCTATATTAGGAAGCTTGTAGCAAAGTCCAATTATCAGCTTTCCATTATTGCCATTTCCATGTACTTTACCCATACTGATTTTACATCAGGGATGTAAAGCTCAAAACATGCAGAGGGCCAAAATGAAAAACTTGGACAAAGTTGTGGACCAACCAGTATACAGTATAATGGGCCCCACATAGTCCTCCATACAGAATAATGGGCCCCACAAAGTCCTCCATTCAGTATGATTGGCCCCACATAGCTTTCCATACAGTAAAATGGGCCCCACAAAGTCCTCCATGCAGAATAATGGCCCCACATAGGTGTGGTGGTTCTGGTGTCGTGAGTCAAATATAATCACCAAGAGTTGGGCATGTGTGCTGTACATTGTCGAAGCTGCCCCCCATGTCGTCATTGAGCTTGAGGTCTTAAGTTGGTTTTAACGAAAATACACACCCATCTACCTATTTTTCTTTCCTATCCGTTTCAATGTAGTGTAACCCTCTATGTTTGTCACCCAGTCATGGCTTTCATCCAACCAGGTTTCTGTAATCTGTGGCTGACCTAAGAGTCTCTGATTCATTCATTTTGTTTTCAAGACTTCTTTCATTTGCCTGCAGACATTTAATACTATTAGCACATTTATTACTGCTACTCGCCTCCTTAATTTCCTTGAATGTCTCACTCTCTGTCTACTCTATCCCCTTATTTGCACGGCTACCCTCCCTCCCCCAGATCCTAGGTTGAAAGCTCCTCCATCCATCTGACCATTTTTTTCCCCAGCACATCTGCATTCTCCCCATTGAGGTGCAGCCTGTAGCCGACAGAGAAGTCAGCCCAGTTCTCCATGAACCCAAACCCTTTCTTCCTGACAATTATCTCCTTAAGTTCCCGCTGACTTTCTAGTGACGTAGTGGAATCAGCAGTATTTCTGAAGACACCACCTGTACTTCAGCTTCTCTCCTAATTCCCTGTAATCATTTTGAAAGACCTTTCACCTCCCTCTAACTTTGTCATTGGTACCAACGTGTACCATGACTACTGGGTTTTCCCCAGTCCCACCCAATAATCTGTATCTGATCGCATGAAGATCCCCCTGTTAGTGGCACACAAAATGTGTGTGTTTCGTCTTAGTTGTCTGCCACCAAATTGTATATAGGATCTATTTGTCGGAGAAATCACAAATGAACACTGAGTAGTGTCTCAAATAGGCTTTTTATAGGAAAAATCAGGAACCTTTCCACACATTACCTCATTGTCTTATCTCATAATTATGGCTGACATCTGTCGCTAATGGGTCATTATTTTAATATGTAAATTTAGTTAAGCTGACTCTCAAATCAATTAAGTCCGTCTTGCACATAAGGTTCAAAGGTCAATCAGTATAGTCACTTATCTTTTATTATTCTGTAATTTCCCTTAAAGAAATAAAGATCATCAGCAAGCTCTTATTATCAGATTAATATGTTAGTCAATAATCGTTAGGAATTTTCCATAATTCCATGTTCCACGTAGTATGTGGATCTTTGATCAATATGAGGTTGTTGGTACAATGTGGTACGGGGAGGAGGAGGGCATTTTGGATTGTCTGTAATTCTTAATACATAAAAGTATGGAGTTCCATTTTTATATAACTTCCATAATCATACAGTATATTTATCTATAACACCCCAAATTAACTTAGGAATTATCTTAAGGACCATAATCTTCCACTTGACGAGATAATGCAAAAAAGTACCTGACCCACCTGGAACCAAGAATTCACCTTACTTCATACTCCCGATTCCCTTCCAAATCCACCTCAATTATGTCTTGAGGTCCCCTCAAATTTTTTTAAAAGAGAAGAATGGAAAGAATTATTGATTTTCCAGGCAATAGGAAGCTGCAACTTAACTGTCACAGGATTTAAATTTTAATAATTTTATAAGGACCTACAAATTTAGGTGCAAACTCTCTAGATATTATCTTTAAGCGCAGATTTTTTTAGGACAACCACACAAAATACCCCACCCTAAAGACAGGAGCCTTCCTACGTCTGCGGTTAGCAACTCTTTTGGTCCAGTCACTATCTGCCAAAAGATACCTTTCGACATCCCTCCAGACCTTAAAGAGGTTGTCCACTACTATTAACAATGCCCCTGTTACGCTCACGCCCGGACTGACTGGTGTGAGGGTGGTTAGTGGTCCCACTGGGCCATGAACCGAGGAGTGCATGGAGGGGCGTGACTAAGGGCCTCGCTATATCCGACCACGAATACACTGCGGCTTAATCGACTCTGTGGTCTGAGGAGGGACGTGGGAGGTGGCCCAGGTGCTACTCCAGGTCAGACCCCGGACACAGCTGTTGACCCACACCGGGGAATGCAGAAACGGGCAGGCACAGCTGGTATGCAGACAGGCGAGTACTGGCAGGCACAGCTGGTATGCAGACAGGCGGGTACTGGCAGGCGCGGCTGGTATGCAGACAGGCGGGTACTGGCAGGTGCGGCTGGTATGCAGACTGGCGGGTACTGGCAGGCATGGCTGGTATGCAGACAGGCGGGTACTGGCAGGTAGGAACGCAGGCTGGATAGGGACCAGTACAGACTGGGATACAGGAACAGAGCCGCAGGTGTGGTGGACAAGCGGAGCAGAACCGCAGGTGCGTTGGACAAGTGGAGCAGAGTGAAACCGCAGGTGCGGTGGACAAGCAGAGCAGAGCAAAACCGCAGGTGCAGTGGACAAGCAGAGCAAAACCGCAGGTGCGGTGGACAAGCGACGCAGAGCAGAGCGAAACCGCAGAGCAGAGGGTGCAGGCAGACAGGATAAGGCTCTGTTCACATGGAACAGACTGGGAAACACAGCAAGATAGTTAGAACACAGGAGGTAGAGACGGAGGCAGGGAGATGGGACAAACAGAACCAGATACACACAAGGTACTTACAATGAAGTAGCGAGTGGACACAAAACTCACAAACAGAAGTACAGAGACCATGAGTTGGAGTTAGGTGCAGGTTCAGACACTGCAGGAAAAGGGCAGGTACGGACATAGAGACAAACAGGTAATGGGCTAGGACACCGTTCATACATGAACTGAACCTGAAACAAGATACAGGAACGAGCCTGGGAACTCAGCCCCCAGGGTGGCGGAAACAGACTAGAAGTCACAGATACAGGTAACGGGCCTGGGTATACAGCCCCTAGGGTGGTGGAAACAGACAAGATACAGGACAAGACTTGGCAACTCAGTTACACAGAACACACCGAAAGAAAGTGTTGCTCAGGCACCTCCTACTGGGTGGAGGGGGTTTAAGTATCCAGTGACTCACAGCAATAGGCTGGGGACGCATTAGGAGTGCGCACACTGTAACTTTAAGAATCAGGCAGTAACGGCGCCGCCGCCCTAAGCAATTAGACAAGAGACATGCACACAGCAAGTACTGAAGCAAAGTGTGCAGCCTGGACTGATAGGTAAGTTGGCGGTCTTGCATGGTGGAAGATGGTAAGCCATGCCAGCATTCCGCCTGGGATATTACAGTCCCCATGGAATTAAATTGTGCCAACAAGTCTTTTTGTAAATGCCTTGCTTGTTCTTTATTGCCTGTGAGCGGCGTTATTGCTGGCCTCTCACCAGGCATCACGTGACCCCGGCTGCAGCCGGCTCCGACATCTGCTGATGTCACGTCAAGTTCCGGCTGCAGTCGGGCATGAGCACGTGATGCACTCCCCCTTGATTGATGGGCTGTGGGCAGGGTTGCATCGCACATCGCAGCCCAGCATCCACCGCACGCTTTCCCTCTCTGCTTTAGTTGGGAAAGAGCAATAAAAAATCAAATTGCACTCGGACCAATGTTAATGAATGAGTGACATCTCATCTGCGATTTTTTTTTTCTCAGCTGAAATCAGGCTGAGAAAAAATTCACAGCATGCTGCGATTTGCCACGTATCTCAGGCGGCGAGACTTGCCAATGCAAGTCAATGGGTGTGTGAAAAAAATCGCACATCACTCGGACCATGCGAGTGCCGTCCGATTTTCACGCCCCCGTCTCTTTAAAAGCCGGCAATTCATCAGCCGCATACAGTTAACAATACATCGGTACCTGACAATATGAAAATAGAAAGAATAGCTATACACATAGAATAGATAGAAAGGTGTCAGTGATGTATATAATTAGTACAGTGACAGTGTTGGCTACTGTACTTGTCATTTATTGTTAAATTAAAGGATTTATTAAAAAAATTTGGTGTGGGGTCCCCCGTAATTTTATTGTCTAGCAGAGGTTAAGCAGATGGCTGGGGCAGATTTTTGAAGCCTGGGAAGGGGGTAATACCCACAGAGCTTCCCAGGCTACTAATATCAGCCCCCCAGCTGAATACTTAGCCTTTACAGGCTATTAAAATGGGGGATCCACAAAAAATGACTTGCTAGCAAAGGCTATGCAGACAGTTGGGGACTGATATTAATAGCCTAGGAAGGGGCCATGAATATTGGCCCGCTCCGAGGCTAGAAACAGCAGCAATCAGCCGCCCCAGAAGTGGCGTATCCATAGGATGCACCAATTCTGGCACTTAGCCTCCGCTCTGCCCACTGCCCTGTAGCGATGGCAGTGGGGTTATAGGGTTGGGGTTGATGTCAGCTTATAAGGCCAGCTGACAACAAGCCCAGGTTAGTAATGGAGAGGCGTCTATAAGACGCCCCCATTACTAACACCATAGTGAAAGTGATATGTGAAATAACTACAACAACACCATGAATAAAATATTTTATTTGAAATAAACACAGAGACCTTTTATTGTTCTAAATTAAACCCTACCTACCATAACGCCCATTCCAGCTGAAGCCAATGTCACCTGCAATGAAAGTTAAATAATAAAGCAACCTCATCCTTACCTAACTAGAAACACTAGCGATCTTAGGCCACGGCCCAACTATCAGTATTCGGTCAGTATTTTTTCTCAGGAGTTGGAGCCAAAACCAGGTGAGTAACAATCAGAGAAAAGGTATAATGGAAACAAGTCACCAATTCTGCATTTATCCCCCATTCCTGAGAAAAAATACTGACCGAATACTGATAGTGGGACCGGGGCCTTAGAATAAAAAACTGCATTGTATTGACATCAGGGGTATAGATTTGAGTAACTAACTCAAAACCAACGAGGAATAAAGTGCAGATTTTTGGGGGCAGATGATACAATACATACAGTTGAAACCAGAAGTTTACATACACTATATATAAAAAGACACATCTGCATGTTTTTCTCAATATCTGACATGAAATCAAAATAAAACTTTCCCGTTTTAGGTCCATTAGAATTACCATCATTTTTTATATTTGCCAAATGCCAGAATAATGAGATAATGTTTTAAGGCATTTTTATTACTTACTGCAAAGTCAAAAGTTTACATACATTTCATTAGTATTTGGTACCACTGCCCTTAAACTAAATGACTTGGGTCAAACATTTGGTACATCCTTCCACAAGCTTCTCACAATAGCTGGTCGGAATTTGGGCCCATTCCTGCTGACAAAATTGATGTAGCTGATCCAGGTTTGTAGGTCGCCTTGCTCGCACCTGCCTTGCCCATAAATTTTCAATAGGATTGAGATCAGGGCATTGTGATGGCCACTCCAAAACATTGACTTGTTATCCTTAAGCCACTTTGTTACCATTTTGGCAGTATGCTTCGGGTCGTTGTCCTTTTGGAAGACCCATTTCCACCCAAGCTTTAACTTCTTGGCTGATGTCTTGAGATGTTGCTTCAGTATTGCCACATAATCTTGTTTGCTAATGAAGCCATCTATTTTGTGAAGTGCACCAGTCCCTCCTGCAGCAAAACAACCCCACAACATGATGCTGCCGCCCCTATGTTTCACAGTTGGGATGGTGTTCTTAGTAGTGTTGAGCGAGTATGTTCTATTAACCCTTTCGCCGAGTATGCTCGGGCCGAGCTCCGAGTATTTATAGCTGCTCGGTGATATAGTTGAATCGCTCCCGTGTGCATGATTTGCAACTGTTAGACATTCCTCACATGTAATAAAACTGTCAAACAGTTGCAAATCATGCACACGGGAGCGATTCAACCATATCACCGAGCAGCTATAAATACTCCGAGCTTGGCCCGAGCATACTCGGACAGAACATACTCACTCAACACTAGTTCTTAGGCTTCCAAGCTTCTCCCTTTTTCCTCCCAACGTAACAATAGTTATTATGCCCAAAAAGTTGAATTTTAGTTTCATCAGACCACAGAACGTCTCCAGAAATTAAGGTATTTGTTCCTGTGTGCATTTGCAAACATTAAACTGACTTTTTTATGTTTCTTTTGGAGTAATGGCTTCTTCCTGGCAGAGTGACCTTTCAGCCCATGTTGATATAGTACTCGTTTCACTGTGATAATTGACACAATCTTACCAGCTTCTGCCATCATCTTCACAAGGTCTTTTGCTTTTGTTCTTGGGTTGATATGCACATGTCGGACCAAAGCACATTCATCGCTGGGACACAGAACCCGTCTCCTTCCTGAATGATATGATGGCTGGACATTCCCATCTTGTTTGTACTTGCGTATAATTATTTGTACAGATGAACGAGGCACCTTCATGTATCTTGAAATTGTACCCAAGGATGAGCCAGACTTGTGCAAGTCCACAATTCTCTTTCTGATATATTGGCTGATTTCTTTAGACTTTCCCATGATGCTGCACAAAGAAGCAGTGTGTTTCAGGTGTGCATTAAAATACATCCACAGGTGTGTCTCAGAAGCTTCCAAAACACATGACATCATCATATAGGCAGTCCAGAATTGTTTAAAGGCATAGTAATCTTAGTGTATGTAAACTTTTGACTTTGCAGTAAGTAATAAAAATTCCTTAAAAAATTCTCTCTCATTATTCTGGCATTTGGCAAATATTAAAAATTATGATAATCCTAATTGACCTAAAATGGGAAAGGTTTAATCTGATTTCATGTGTCTTTTTATATAGTGTATGTAAACGTCTGGTTTCAACTGTAAATACACCGACTCTGCTAAAGGACAACATGTCCCAGCAGTCCCAAAAAACATACACCAATGAGGACACGGCAAACATGGCCAGCAATGTAACTCAAGTACCACAACGTCACCACAAGTAAGAAATGATTATATCTGCCTAAAAAGCAAACTATACGGGCGGCCTGGATGAACGGATCTGCCGGCACCATACTGGAACTGCTGTGGAACAACTGGTCCCAGAAGTCCTGGCTGAGGAACCATTGCTACCAATGCAGCAGACATGACAGGTGAGTGGAATGAATGGGAAGAATTGTAAAGCAAAAGCCAACGATCCAATGGACCGGCCGTCTACACTACTGCGATAGATACAGATGGAAATATATACAAATTCCATAAGGGAGTTTTATCGTCTCTTACTAAACGCATTGCCAGATAATTATTAGGAGAAAATACAAGTGTGAATGGTGAATCAGATAGTGATTCACAGGAAGCAGATAGATCATTTACAAAAGAAAACTGAACGTGTGCACAGGGTCCGACTGTAGAATACATATAGTGAATCACAACTGATCATTAAACATTATGTAAATTGTATGTCCACATTCCTGAATAAGGAAACACATTGTTTTGATGTAAAATTGAAATTAAATATACATCGCCAAGCCGAAAAACAAGGAAATATTAGTAGATGAAAAACAAATCATTTTTGAAGTTCACGCCATGGGGGGACTCCATGTTTAGAGTCCGGATCCAATAGGCTTCCCTCAGGGCCGGCTGCTTTTTCCAGCTGCCACCACAGGCCACAAGATTGATCTTTTCGAGTCCGAAAAATGATTAACATGAAGTGTCCTGTTTATGTATTATGGTAAAATGTTAAACCGCACCAGAATACCCGGAGTTGTTGGTGATGTTGATGTGTTCGGCGATCCTCTTCTTCAGTTTACGTGTGGTATAGCCAATATACTGAAGGTGACGGCTACTGCAGAATATACCGTATACCACATGACTGGTCTCGCAATTTATGTCCCCTCACAAGATTTTGACCTATTTCAAACAATAAGAAATGTAAATCCCTTTATACGGTTATTAACAGTTACAAAACATTTCTTCAATGAGTCCGAAGAGTCTTCCACTCCAAATAACATGACGGCAGAGATTATGGAACATAATGATGCTACACTTACAGTCGTTGAACAGATTGCCTTACTAACTTTGTCTTCATTGCAGGATCCAGATTTTTCTTTGAATAAACCACAAGATCGAGGAATTAACATCATCCCATCTAACCCTGCATACTATCCTCTGCAATCCAGGGTTCCAACTTTAGGTTTATTTCAAACTCTAGTTGAAAATGACCTTAAAAATTACATGGTGGTATCTGTAATATGAAGCATAATAGTAATTTTGATATGCTCCAGTGGTTAGAGAACTTCAACAAAATGTTAGTATAACCATACAGCATTTAGACAAATGTGGATGTGTTGTGGTATTGGACACCGAATTGTATTGTAACATGGCTCTTTCCATCCTCAGCGACACAAACACCTACACCAGCTTAAGGTCTGTTCGTACTAATGCATTTAAATCTGAGTTACCAGAATGTCTGTGTCAAGGATTCCACACGATCCCGATTACTCATAGAGACCACCCACTGTGATCTCTGGAGTGAACAGCTCTCTGCTGCCCCCTATTGTCCGGACAATTGCACGATTAGCTGACGATCAATATAGGCGGCTGCAGGCTGTTCTCACTACGTAGGTATTGGCAAGCTAGCAGTGAACGTACGACGTACACACCACCTTCCAACACATGGAATATATGTATACACCATTGTACGATCGCTGTCACTTCACAATAACCCAAGAAAGATTATTCTTTGCCACCACCAATCTGTTTTTCTGGCCGATTGGACGCCTTATAGGTAGCGTGTGGCTTCGGAAGAGGAACTATTACAGAGCAAAAGAAACAGCTATTAAATTTTATATTTAAAGAAGTTGTCCACTACTTTCACATTGGTGCCCTATCCGTAGGATAGGGCATCAATGTGTGATTGGCTGGGGTCCCGCACCAGGCACCCCTGCCGATCAGCTGTTATCGGTGACGGCGGCTGTAAGTGCTTGCCTGCGGTGCTTGGCCGTCCATCTGTAGTGGCTGTCGCGGGGTACTGAACATCCACCTCAAATTGAATTGAATAGGAGGCAGATGTGCAGTAACAAGCACCGGCCACTACAGCTTGAAGGCCAAGCACCGCAGGTAAGCACTTCCTGCCGCCGCCGGCCGCCACCACCGATCGCAGCTGATTGGCGGGGGTGGCGGGTGCGGGACCCCGGCTGATCATACATTGATGCCCTATTCTAAGGATAGGGCATCAATGTGAAAGTATTGGACAACACCTTTAATCCAAAGGGAGGCAATGTTTATGAAAAAAATCTACAAAAGATTTTACAAAGGGGGACAAAACAATACAGCATATACAGTTACACAAAATAAATGGGATTAATAGAAGAACTTACTATACAAATCACAGAGACGATTCAGTTTAGCCGAAGGAGAGCACTTCGATTGATTTGGCCGTTACAGTGAAAGTGATCCCTGCTTACATGAAAATATGTATCTCCCAGCATGAGCATATATCAATATTCGGCTTGGTGTTTTATGACGAAGTAGGTCCTGCCCGCACACTCCACTGTGATGGCATCACATGGGTTGGTCACCGCCCTTCATGGTTTTATTAAATCTCTAATTTCTGTGATATCTCCTCGCTCGATGATCGCAGAAGTAAGCGAATGATGCCATATTTTTTATTGCGATTTTACCTTTCCTTAGAGATCAAACATGATGCTGTCGGTTATCTCTGCACTGTTGTGTTACAGCTCATCGGCAGGGCTCACAGATACAGAAGAATATGCATACTGTTCCTTATTTAGTCCCGCCACTAAAAATATATGTCCTATCACAGTTGGAAATATAGAAATGCCGCTATTCCATATTTCATTTCGGTGCCTCAGAGTCTGGAGATCGAATTCATATGCAGCTAGGAATGTCCTGGCTATTGTAAGGAGTGTGATAGATTTCCTTTGAAGCCTTAACGAGATATTTACTATCTCTTTCAGGTGTCATACTTGTTATTTCTGATCAAACGCACAACTCATTCAGTCTCTGGCCCATATGTTCAAAGGTGTCTATTTGTCACACATGTCTCCTTTACCAGAAGCTCCATTTCGTTTCGTAATTAGCCTGGATAATAAAGTTTGTCACTTCTTTTGTACACTGCTATTTTGCATAGAAGCAGCTTTTTAGATTGCTAGCTCTTCTTACTCCAAATGGGATAGGGGAGGTGGGGACGGATAAAGACTTGGGAGGGAGAGATTTGAGAGATGTTTAATATTTCCTGACAGTCTGGATATAGCAGACTTGGTATTTTGAACCCTAAATTACGAAAACTGTTGATTCCTGAATACCCCATCATTCTTATTTTCCACGGACTCCCTAAGGTTCACAAGGGGGTTTTCCTCCCTCCGCTCAGACCAATAATTTCTGGTATTGGATCCCTGAACGAGAACCTTAGTGAGTGGGTGGATGTCATCTCCAAATACTCCATTATTAGAACCCCAGGTTTTTTGAAGGACACTTCTACTGTCCCTAAGGTTTTTGATCATTTCAAATGGCATCCTAACTATTCTTTTGCTACATTTGATATGGTCAAATTATACTCATCCGTACCTCACAATAGAGCTATGGTGGCTATTGCATACCATTTAGAGAAGTATAGTGCCTATTCGGTAAATAAACAAAAAAGCAGCCTCACCATGTCCTATTTATATGACTCAGTCCGTTTTGCAATGCTGTGGGTCTCCAACCAATAGCCGTGACTTTAAGGCTTCACATAGTAAAAATAATTATGGTGAGTCCCAAAAATAATTAAAATCCTCAATTTATTGCAAAATAATTAAAAGATCATACAGGTTGGGAATACATCTCAACGCGTTTCTGGAAAAAAGCCATTATTCACTGATTCCGATTCCTTATGATATATGGTATAAAAACAAATGATGACCAACCGTTGATCAATAAACACATATGTTAGCAATCAATCACATTTGAGAATAATTAGCATAATCACAAGGCTAAATCACAAGGAAACCAGAAGGAGAGGGGATGAAAAAACCACAAAAAACCACAGGCATTTAAATCTCTAAGATTTAATATAGATAAAGGGTATCATTCCTATAGTTCATGCCGTTGGGGTATTTTGTATCCAGTTCAATATGTTGTGTATTGCATATTTTGCAAAGAATGTAAAATAAAATACATTGGCTGCACAATACGTAAATTAAAGAAAAGGATGGCAGAACATGTTACCAACATCAAAAATAAAAAAGCATCCTATTCAGGAGCATGCAAGCATTTTGTATAGAGACATAAAGGGGAATTAAATAATTTTTCATTCTATGGGATAGAAAAAGTGGATATTCCTATTAGAGGAAAAAACTCCTCCTAAGAGAATTATTTTGGATTATTAAACTGGATACAAAATACCCCAACGGCATGAACTATAGAAATGATACCCTTTATCTATATTAAGTCTTAGAGATTTGAATGCCTGTGTTTTTTTTCCCCCCTCTCCTTCTGGTTTCCTTGTGATTTAGCCTTGTGATTATGCTAATTATTCTCAAATCAAATCTGTATCTCAGTGAATAAGGGCTTTTTGCCAGAAACGCATTGAGATGTATTCCCAACCTGTATGATCTTTTAATTATTTTGCAATAAATTGAGGATTATTTTTGGGACTCACCATAATTATTTTTCCTATCTCTACACGTGAGCTGGCATTAGCATACATACATCTCAATGGCTAAAGGTAATTCTGTCTACATCCTGCTGAACAGTCTAGGTGTGTCTCTCACTTAGGTTTTGTTTCTCAATTATGTCTTCTCTAAGTCCGTTAAACAAAGACATTTGTAAGGGACCCCTTATGACAAAACACACATACTGGCTCAAACTCTATCTTGGAAAGCAGGAGATACACATACTAAAATCAAAATCAAGTCAGGATAGATGAAATAACTCATGCTCTCACAATTCCCTTCTCTTGTGGCAGTGGGTGGCTGTTCCAGACAAAGTGCCCGTCTACAGACTTCCCCAGATACATTCCCCCACCCCTAATAGAAGAAGCCGGTCTTCTACACCGCTTCACCAGATTCTCCAGATCGGTTTGCCTGTCACACCATCGGATGGACACACACAAGACACAACAAGCAAGGGAACTATACGGGTGCCACATTCATGTCAGAGTTAGCACCCAACAGTTGGTCGTAGTAGATATAATTTTTCTAGTCCACATTTTTATTTGCTGTAACGATGGGGAATAGCGAATTCAAATGCCACTGCTACTTGATCTCTGGCTTTGAATTCGTCTGGCACTCCTCTTGGGACTCCAATAGCGTGGATGGACACGTGAATGTCGAAAGAAGTAGGAGTGCTGGAGTCACGCTTGTGTCTCTGGTTTCCCATTGCATATTCATGGAGCTTGTCTATATTCGGAGTCACCATCTGGAATGGTAACAGGAAATTAACAATAGCACATGTGCCATTCCATCCCACTAGCAGTATTGGATAAAAGTCACCATTTCCACACACCCATCACAAGTCAGCCTTAGCTACCATCTGATTCAGGAGGACATAGACTTGTACCAAGTTAGTGGCGGTGGTGGGACTGCGGTACAAGGAACTTAATTGCTTTAGGTCAATGTTACCTATTAAAATCGGGAAACACGTGTTATTCCTCGGATAGGGTCTAACTCCATTAGCCTTTATGTTTTTAGGGTCTAGAAGGGGATAAAACTGCTGTTGCAGATTACACTTCGAAGTATTTTCTCCTTCTACAGCAGAAAATACCTGAATTAGGCAGGAGAAATAAATGAGGTTTGTCTAGTCGCTTATAGGGAAGTACACCAGCGATAAGTCTTGGAAGCTTAGGTTGCAGGGTTTCAGTCTTATTTAGAATAGGTCAGTCCCTGATATCCTTAAGATAAATGTCCTAAATGGTCAGTGTCCCCCGGGATATTTATGCCCATCACATCTATAGTTCTGCATCTGTAACAGAGCGGTTCTCTATTGTCAAGCATAGGGGAAGACAGTTGTCAGACTTACTGTACAATGTTTGGACATGTATTCTGGTTGTAGCCGAGTCATTCTACAGTCATGGCCAAAAGTTTTGAGAATGACACCAAAATTATATTTTCACATGATCTGCTGGCCTCTGGTTTTTATTAGTGTTTGTCTGATGTTTATATCACATACAGAAATATAATTGCAATCATATTATGAGTACCAATAGGTTATATTGACAGAATGAGTTAATGCAGCAAGTCAATATTTGCAGTGTTGCCCCTTCTTCTTCAAGACCTCTGTAATTCTCCCTGGCATGCTCTCAATCAACTTTTGGACCAAATCCTGACTGATAGCAGTCCATTCTTGCATAATCAATGCTTGCATTTTGCCAGAATTTGTTGGTTTTTGTTTGTCCACCCGTCTCTTGATGATTGACCACAAGTTCTCAATGGGATTAAGATCTGGGGAGTTTCCAGGCCATGGACCCAAAATCTCTATGTTTTGTTCCATGAGCCATTTAGTTATCACCTTTGCTTTATGGCAAGGTGCTCCATCATGCTGGAAAAGGCATTGTTGGGCGCCAAACTGCTCTTGGACGGTTGGGAGAAGTTGCTCTTGGAGGACATTCTGGTACCATTCTTTATTCATGGCTGTGTTTTTAGGCAAGACTGTGAGTAGCCGATTCCCTTGGCTGAGAAGCAACCCCACACATGAATGGTTTCAGGATGCTTTACAGTTGGCATGAGACAAGACTGGTGGTAGCGCTCACCTCTTCTTCTCCGAATAAGCTGTTTTCCAGATGTACCAAACAATCAAAAAGGGGATTCATCAGAGAAAATGACTTTGCCCCAGTCCTCAGCAGTCCACTCCCTGTACCTTTTGCAGAATATCAGTCGGTCCCTGATGTTTTTTCTGGAGAGAAGTGGCTTCTTTGCTGCCCTCCTTGAAACCAGCCCTTGCTCAAAGAGTCTCCGCCTCACAGTGCGTGCAGAAGCACTCACACCAGCCTGCTGCCATTCCTGAGCAAGCTTGGCACTGCTGGTAGTCCGATCCCGCAGCTGAAACAGTTTTAAGATACGGTCCTGGCGCTTGCTGGTCTTTCTTGGGCGCCCTGGAGCCTTTTTGACAACAATGGAAGCTCTCTCCTTGAAGTTCTTGATGATGCGATAGATTGTTGACTGAGGTGCAATCTTTGTAGCTGCCATACTCTTCCCTGTTAGGCCATTTTTGTGCAGTGCAATGATGGCTGCACGTGTTTCTTTAGAGATAACCATGGTTAACTGAAGAGAAACAATGATACCAAGAACCAGCCTCCTTTTAAAGTGTCCAGTGATGTCATTCTTACTTAATCATGACTGATTGATTGCCAGCCCTGTCCTCATCAACACCCACACCTGTGTTAATGGATCAATCACTAAAACGATGTTAGCTGCTCCTTTTAAGGCAGGACGGCAATGATGTTGAAATGTGTTTTGGGGGTTAAAGTTCATTTTCTGGGCAAATATTGACTTTGCAAGTACAGTAATTGCTGTTAAGCTGATCACTCTTTGACAATCAGGAGTATATGCAAATTGCCATTACAAAAAATGAAGCAGTAAACTTTGGAAAAATTACTATTTATCTCATTCTCAATACTTTTGGCCATGACTGTAGTAAGGAGGCTTCTACCCATGCTGTCTGTCTTTTTGCGGGCTACAGAAGGGTTGTCTTTCCCAATGTTCCAGCCTACCATAGTCCAGAACTCACAATCAGACCCATAGCCAGTGTTGGCATTGGTGACACATATATACTTTTGGGTGAGTCTACAGATGTCCCCACGCTGCCACTCCACCCTAGGGCAGCAGACCATGTTACACAGGTCAAATTTGTAACTGATTACATGGTCTGAGGTATTAAACCAGAAAGTGCTAACTAGCTCCCCATTCTTTATATCTTGGGACATAGTCTTCGATGAGCCCCCATTTATCAAAGTTAAAGGATAAGGCACAAGGTGTACTGTACATCCACATCAATCAGTGGCTTTCTTGGGTCAGCTGTCATCCTGCAGTGTGAGTCATGGATCCAATTGGGCTTTCTCTCGAACAGCCGTCTCAGTTGTCATCAGACCTTGGAAGGATCCATCAAATTGAGGCTCAATGGCTCTTCTGATGTGTCTTTTGACCACCACCCAGTCTTCGGGCTGCAAGGGGTGGCTCCCTTCCACAGAATCTGGATCTAGAAAGGAAGAGTAAACTCGAGAGTATACAGTTATATGAAAAAGTTTGGGCACCCATATTAATCTTAAGCTTAATGTTTTATAAAAATTGGTGTTTTTGCAACAGCTATTTCAGTTTGATATATGTAATAACTGTTGGACACAGTAATGTTTCTGCCTTGAAATGAGATTTATTGTACTAACAGAAAATGTGCAATCTGCATTCAAATAAAATTTGACAGGTGCATAAGTATGGGCACCTCACCAGAAAAGTGACATTAATATTTAGTAGATCCTCCTTTTGCAAAAATAACAGCCTCTAGTCGCTTCCTGTAGATTTTAATGATTTCCTGGATCCTGGATGAAGGTATTTTTCACCATTCCTCTTTACAAAACAATTCCAGTTCAGTTAAGTTTGATGGTCGCCGAGCATGGACAGCCCTCTTCAAATGATCCCACAGATGTTCAATGATATTCAGGTCTGGGACTGGGATGGCCATTCCAGAACATTGTAATTGTTCCTCTGCATGAATGCCTGAGTAGATTTGGAGCGGTGTTTTGGATCATTGTCTTGCTGAAAGATCCATCCCCTGCGTAACTTCAACTTTGTCACTGATTCTTGAACATTATTGTCAAGAATCTGCTGATACTGAGTGGAATCCATGCATCCCTCAACTTTAACAAGATTCCCGGTGCCGGCATTGGCCACACAGCCCCAAAGCATGATGGAACCTCCACCAAATTTTACTGTGGGTAGCAAGTGTTTTTCTTGGAATGCTGTGTTTTCTTGCCGCTATGCATAACACCTTTTTGTATGACCAAACAACTCAATCTTGGTTTCATCAGTCCACAGGACCTTCTTCCAAAAAGAAATTGGCTTCTCCAAATGTGCTTTTGCATACCTCAGCCGACTCTGTTTGTGGCGTGCTTTGCAGAAACGGCTTCTTTCGCATCACTCTCCCATACAGCTTCTCCTTGTGCAAAGTGCGTTGTATAGTTGACCGATGCACAGTGACACCATCTGCAGCAAGTTGATGCTGCAGCTCTCTGGAGGTGGTCTGAGGATTATCCTTGACTGATCTCACCATTCTTCTTCTCTGCCTTTCTGATGTTTTTCTTGGCCTGCCACATCTGGCCTTAACAAGAACTGTCCCTGTGTTCTTCCATTTCCTTACTAGGTCTCTCACAGTGGAAACTGACAGGTTAAATCTCTGAGACAGCTTTTTGTATCCTTCCCCTGAACAACTATGTTGAATAATCTTTGTTTTCAGATCATTTGACAGTTGTTTTGAGGAGCCCATGATGCCACTCTTCACAGGAGAGTCAAACAGGAGAACTTGCAAGTGGCCACTTTAAGTAGCTTTTCTCATGATTGCATACACCTGGCTATGAAGTTCAAAGCTCAATGAGGTTATAAAACAAAAAAAAGTGCTTTAGTAAGTTAGTAAAAAGTAGGTAGGAGTATTTAAAACAAGAAAATGATAAGGGTGCCCATACTTATGCACCTGTCAAATTTTGTTTGAATGCAGATTGCACATTTTCTGTTAGTACAATGAACCTCATTTCAAGGCAGAAACATTACTGTGTCCAACAGTTATTACATATATCAAACTGAAATAGCTGTTGCAAAAACGCAAATTTTTATAAAACATTAAGCTTAAGATTAATAGGGGTGCCCAAACTTTTTCATATAACTGTATGCTAGACAAGCATTTTGTAAGTGAAATATCATAAGAACACAGCCTATCATGTTGCATCTGGAGCTGCTATGGAAAATACAACCCTAGCCTAGGGGCTGACCCAATAAACACCTCATATAGGCAGAGGCCTGTTTTTTTTGTTGGGAGTGTACCTGATTAAAAAGAGTGCAAGGGGCAAGCATTCTGTCCATGGTCTGCCCGTTTCAGCCATGGCTTTCTAGATTTTGAGTTTCAGGGCCGAATTCAATGTCTCTACACTACCTCTACTCTGTGGATGGTACATAGTATGAAAGGCCTTTTCCACTCCCAGGGCGGACATTATTTCCTGCATTACTTCTCCGGAAAAGTGGCGCCTCTGTCACCGTCTATGGCCTCGGGCACCCCGTATCTGCTGATAAGTTCTAAGATTAGTTTCTTTGCTGTAGCCTTGGCAGTGGCTTTACACATGTGGTACGCCCCGCATGTTTGTCACTTTTTAGACAGCCAAAAATCATGTGGGGATTTCCTACCAGTCACTGTAATGCCGTAGCCACCCTGGTTGTGGCGTTACTGTGATTGACTGGCCGCATAGTGTCATCAGGTCTATATAAGACACTGTATCCCGGAAACAGGCAGAGTAAGGAGAGCTGAAGATGAGAGAGGGACAGAACTGTAGCTGCATAAAGTCAGGGATAAAACCACATTTCTATTTCTTTGAACTACAGGGCTAATTATAATCAAGATTAATACTGCTGTTAGCAGTGCCTCAGGAGAGATTGTGCTGAAGGGATCGTGTAGGACAAGATAGGGTGAATTGTACGTCCTATATGCTTCAACTGATACGAAAAGCCCTTCTCAGGCATAATAGGCATAATTCTCAGGCATAATAATAATATTTTTGCTCTTAATCCTGCAAATTTTTCTGAGCAGGAAATTATTATACACCATTTTAACTAAGGAAGTTGTGTGTCAAAAGCATACAGCCAGACTTGGTTGGATCGCAATATGATCGCTATATTGCTCCTACAGTGAAACCAGTCCATCTGAAGTGGGTAAATTTTCCTGCCATTGTAATACAATGCATTTTTTTCACCAGTGAAATTTTTTATGGTATTTATTGTGCTGCAGTTGTGGCTCAAACACAAAAATAAATTGTTTTCCTGCCATTATAATACTGCAACGTTTTCTCAACAGGGGTATATCATATGTAATTTAAAATGGGCAGGGTGCGGGGTAAGGGACGGGGTAGTGGACGTGATGCTGATGGTGAGAGAAAAGGCCGAAGTCATGGGCAAGGTGAAACTGTGGCTGCTGTGGGAGCACAACTAACACACTTATCATGTCAATCTAGCTTCATCTCTTTGTACGTGGGTGTGGCGTGGAACACCACTCTTTTCATGCCAAACCAGAGTGAAAAGGTTGTTAGATTGAGAACAGATAATGCTTCCAATCACTTTGCCAGCGCCACCCTGTCTTCCACACGGTCCAGTCTCAGTAGCTGTGATTTTGGACCACATAATTCTGACCATGATCCTCCTTTCTCCCACCATGCAGAGTGCCTAGAGACAGAGTGTCTGCGCTTGGACACTCCAAAGAGCTGTTCACATGTCCATTTATAGATTCTGGCCTCTCGCTCTGTCCATTTCAAGCGGGACATGAGGAGTTCGCAGGTAGCAATGCATAAATATTTGAGCAGCCACACTCGCAAGAAGACAATGGTGGAAAAAATGCAATTACTATCGCAAGAGGTGGATGATGATGAGACACAATTGCCAACACATGGCGTTTCAATGTCAGCAAGTCAAGAGGAGGACCAGGGTGCAGAAGTGGAAGACAAGATGGTGGATGATGCTGACTGACCCAACCTGGGAAGGTGACATGCAGAGTGAGGACAGCAGTGCACAGGGGAAGGGAGCTGCAGCACCACAACAGCCAGGAAGATGCAGTTGAGTGGACAGAGACACAAGGTGGGCAACTGTTCCCCAGAGTATCAACAAGGGTGAAGTTGACAAGCCAAGAGTTAGGTCTTCCCAAGTCTGGCGCTTTTTTGAAGACAGTCCAGTTAACCCAAAAAAGGCAATTTAGAACATCTACCATGCCAGCATCAGCAGGGCCAGCACAAGTACCAGCCTGACCACCACCAGCATGCTCAGGCTCATCCAAGCGAAGCACCAGACTACTTTGGGCCGAACGCCAGGGGCCAAAAGCTGTGTCTGCGGGTGACATCATTGCCTCTTCCCCTGTTGAACATGTACACTAATACACTGTCCATGATGTTGGTGAAGATGCCTCCCACCCTGCACCTGTCATTGCACACTTGCAAACACCGTCAGCATCCATTTCCATGTCCTTGTCCCAGCGCAGCGTTCAATTGTACCTACCCCAGTCCTTGGAACGCAAGAGTAAATACACAGCCGCTCACCCATAAGCCACAATACTAAATGGCCACATTTCCATACTGCTTGCCCTGGAAATGTTGCCGTTTAGGCTTGTGGAGACGAAAGCTTTTCGCAACCTCATGGCGGTGGCCATCCCCAGCCGCCACTACACAGCCTCACTGCGCATGGGCGGGGAGCCGCTCATCACAGTGCATGCATGGCTCACAGCACAGTAAGCTTTGCTGGCTGGCTATGTTATACTGCGCAAGTGCAACATACTTACTTCAGCGCGAGCTGGGAGCAGAATTCAAATGCGTGAGTGGCACCAGCCCTGATTGAATGCAAGGATCACACCCCTATGACTAAACGAGCAGGTATGATATAACTATATAAAGTGCTATATACTCATGATATTAGCGCCAATTTTAATGAAAAAAAGAGTGTTACTGATGACATTGACAGGTTCCCTTTAAAAAGATACAATTTCTGGATAAAATATTTTCAACATTCTAAACATGAAAGCGACTTCTCCCCTGTGTGACTTCTCTGATGTTCATTAACAGTTGATTTACAAGTAAAACATTTCCCACATTAAGAATCTAAAAAAGGCTTCTACCCTGTGTGACTGCTCTGGTGACTAAGAAGAGATGATTTCCACAGAAAACATTTTCCACATTCTAAACATGAAAAAGGCTTCTCCCCTGTGTGGGTTCTCCGGTGTCTGGTAAGCTTTGATTTTTCTGCAAATTTTTTTCCACATACTGAACAGGAAAAAGGGTACTCCCCTGTGTGGGTTCTTTGGTGTATAACAAGTTGCTCTTTCCGATTAAAACCTTTCCCGCATTCTGAACATGAAAAAGGCTTCTCCCCTGTGTGAGTTCTCTGATGGGCAATAAGACTTGGTTTCCCTGCAAAGCATTTCTCACATTCTGAACATGAAAATGGCTTCTCCCCTGTGTGAGTTTTTTGATGCTTAACAAGATTCCATTTCTGGTTAAAACATTTTCCACATTCTGAACAGGAAAAAGGATTCGCCCCTGTGTGAATTATCTGATGCTTGATAAGGCTTGGTTTCACTCTAAAACATTTCCCACATTCTGAACATGAAAATGGCTTCTCCCCTGTGTGAGTTCTCTGGTGACTAATAAGGTGTGATTTCTGGTTACAACATTTCCCACATTCTGAACATGAAAATGGCTTCTCCCCTGTGTGAATTCTCTGGTGAGTAACAAGATTTGATTTGTAGTTAAAACATTTCCCACACTTGGAACAAAAAAATCTATTCTCCGATGTGTGAATGTTTTGACGTTTAAGAAAAGACTTTTCGAGGGGAAAACTCTTTCCATATTCTGAACATGAAAATGGCTTCTTTGCTTCAGGAGCAATTTGTTTAATAATGCTTATTTTGTAACTTTGATTTTCCTTAGTAGTCGGTAATGAATCAGAAGACAGGACCTGCTTCAAAGGATCAGATGACAGATCTTTGCTGTGAAGGGATGATGGGATATCTGGAGTAATGGCATTCACTTCAATTGCATTTTGGGGGATCTCAAGATCGTCTGATTTCAAAATTGAAGATGTCAGCTGTCCCTCTGATCTCCTGGTACAGACATCTGCCAAGAAGAAAATAAATTATTTTTAATAAAAAAAATTGAAATTTATATTTATTAACATTTCTATTTAAACGGTCTGTAGAAAAGGCAAGTTATGTAAACATATTGAATTATTCACCAAGACAATGACAGGTCACAGTCTAATAGAAAACCTCATAGGATGAACCAGTGGAGCGTGGTGTTCAATTGTTTGTTCATTCTGCCTCCCAAATATAAAGGCACCAAACTGTGTTATATAGGCGAACATAATACCAATACAACAACTACTCATCCTGCAAAAAACAATCCCCCACTAAGATCCATTATCTGTCATTGGAAAAATAGGTTTCCATATTATTAGTGGCTCAAAGGCTTTTGAAAAGCAACATGGCTTCCATAAACCAATCCAGCAATATCCGCTCTCCCAAAGTCAGATCTCCCCCTCACTTCTGAGCCTTGCAGTGCGCCCAAACCACATTTAGCCGCCATGTATTTGACATTACTATAGTGAGAAGAACCCACTTAATTGATGGTGTGTGTCTCCTGGAGCACAATCTGGGCACTATGTGTTGGGTAATGAAACTATATATTTGTAATTTTCACTGTCCAACATCCACTACGTGCTAATTTCCGGGAAGTGCCTGAGGAGTAAAAATAGTCACTACTCCTATAGATTAATTCACTGAGGGTTATAAAATGTATTCACTATATGGGGATTTCCACTGCTCTGGTTTTCTGATATTTTATCATATTAGGGCTTCTGTAAATGGTGTGTCCCATCTCCTCTGGGATCTGCTCCTGTGACGTCTGCTTCTCTCAGCAGGAGCCGCCTTATTCATCCTGCAGGTGGCGCTGGTGATGGAGGAGACGTCAGAACCAGAAGCTCTGGGCGGCGCAGGCTCTGTCCAGCCACTAAGATTATGGTGCCTGGGACCATTAGTACTATCCAGTCTGGCAGTATGGGTGTGTGTGCTGTCCAGCTGGAGTAATCTGCTCCCTGCTTCAGCCAACTGGAAAGCACCGCACCCTACTAAAGCTGGAAGCATATTGCCGGAAGCTGCCAGATACAGCCTTGTTCTCCTCTGGGTCAGTCCTCTGTGCTCAGCTCCCGGATTGTGTATTTGTTTCCCCTTGTGACCTCGGCCCGTTTACTGACTACTCTTGTGTCTTCTGATGTTGTATGTTCTCTGCCCTCCTGGTTCTGACCCGGCTACCTGACTATTCTTCTTCCCATCTCACTCCACAGAACAGCAGGTAACACCGTGGCCCAAAGAACTACGGAACGCAAGCATCCATTCAGCATCAAACCTGAGGACATTGGTTTTAGTTATATATCAACATTAGTTGCTTTACTGTTATATATTATATAAAAATAACTTTATTTTAGGTTTGTGCATAAATGTTGCTAAGATTTCTACCATTGAGGCAGCATGTCGATATATGGATTATCGCTATGCGATTCTGCAAGTATCACTAAGGAAGATTGTTATGATACTCATCATTGAAGCAGTATGCTCACATATGGACTATCGCCATGCGACTCTGCAAGTGTCACTAAGGAAGATCGCCAAGATACTTACCATCGAAACAGCATGCTGACATGTGGACTATCGCTATGCGATTTTATAAATATTATTTGGGAAGTATCTTTGAAAGGCGGTAAGCTCTATATGTATTCTCCTTAGGTGACAATACAGATTGCTGCTATGCGATTTTACAAATGTCTTTGGGGGAATAATTTTTGAAAATTGAAGGTCACATATATGCCCTTCGCATATTGATATATATAAATTCTCGTGTTATGTGACGATATGGATCGTTGCCACATAATTTTGTAGATATTTGTAAGGGAAGTATGTTTCGAACATGGAGGGCTACATATGTGCCCTTTTTTGTATTTTTGCTGTAACCTATCTTTGTAAGCATCTGCATGGCAATACTTTTTGAGTATGAGTGGTTATATATATGTCCCTCCCATATCGATATTTTATTATTCTTCAGGAGGGATCTACTATCTGCCATCTCCTATGATCATGCTGTCGGTATTAGATATATAGCAAGTTTGGAATATTTACCATTAATGACTCAGCCATGTACCTTCTGGCAGTGGTATACTTAATAGGATATACGCCCTCATCTCTATCCCTCTAAGCCATTATAAATCTACCAGAATTATTTATTAAACCTAATCTTTAATTCTTAAATATTTGGAATCATCTGTGGCTTTACCTTAGTGGTGCAGACACACCTCGCACATGTGCTGTTTGTCCCCTGTGGCGCCGCGGGCTGGATTCGTTGCCGGGACGACGGGAGTGATGACATTGTCCTCCCTCCCATTGTTTCCGGCATGCGCTGGCCGGCCGCGCCCTGAGGGGAGTAACAACATGACGAGCGGTGCGCCGATTCGCCAGCCACCCGGACATACTCATTTATATAGTGCCCCTTTTTAAATTCTCCCCACGCCTCCTGACAAAGCCGGAAGGAGAAACGCGCGTCGAGGCGCTTACTTGGACCTCCTACCCGCTCTAGGACACGCCAGCATGTCTTCAGGTATAGCACTTCATATTTAATGTTTGCAATGCTCTGATAACCCATGAGAGGATGATGGGAGTGATGCTTCACGCAAGATTACGATGTAAGACACAGATGAAGTAATTCTTTCCTTATCTGGACATTTAGACTGACGCCCGGAAACTAGATTGTAACCTGTTTTTAGCTGTCTCAGTAACCTTCTACTGCTATGAATTAACACTTTTTATGAAACTTTCTTATTAACATTCCACTGTAATGAATCATTATTTCGCTGCTTGTAGAACAAAGGCATTTTACTGCGCATGTATGACAACAAACTAAGATTATTAGTATAAATAAAAGGGACAGCTCCAATAGAGGCAGACGCGCTCAGGGGCTTCCCAGTACTTGATTATACACTACGTGTCTGTGTATTTCTTGTTACGGGGATACCCCGACTCCAACAAGGACCCTCCATGGCTGAATGATCCTAACATTTCCTGGCGCCCGAAACAGGGACCCGAGGTCTGCGTATTCCTTCAAGTTCATCGACCGGCACGAGTAACCGCTGAGATTGGGACATCGGAACAGCAGATGACAAACCTGGCCAGGTAAGAGACACTGTTAGTTCTCTTACATCTGCTCTGCGATAGTCCGTAAATTTCATGCATATCTTGTGTTGGGATTGAGGAACTAGTAGAGAAGGATACCTATAGCTCGGGTCATTCATGTATATACTGTAGGATCTGCCGAAGGAGAGGTCAGAGAAGGTTATGAAACGGATGGTATGAAAGAGATGTGGATGTCGGGAATAGCCTCATAAGCCGCACTAAGGTAGATGACATAAGTATTACGGAGATTGCCTAACTGAGTCATAAGGTTGTGTCCTTTCGGGGAAACCTTCGCTCACGCTTAACTCCCGAACCTTTGTCCTCCTTTTTGACGGATAAGAGATTGACAGAATGAGCCCATGGAAGTAATGATAATACTCCAGGGACACGATATATAATGGAGACTGTATGGTTCATTTTATGTATTGTTGGTCTTGCCCTTGTTGCCATATATATGTGTGTTAGAATTACTCTACACTTCAGACAAAACGGTCCAGAGAAACCGTTTCAGATACTGGCTCCTTAGGACAGAATAGGTAACGAGGAAAGGTAGAATATAGAATATATTTTATCTAACCCAAAAAGCCTCCTAAGGTAGGAATAGTCAGGAAAAATGGGCAACAAGATACTGGCTCCTTAGGACAGAATAGGTAACGAGGAAAGGTAAAATATAGAATATATTTTATCTAACCCAAAAAGCCTCCTAAGGTAAGAATAGTCAGGAAAAATGGGCAACAAACAGACTAAGACCACAAATGATGAACAAGATGTCTATACAATCGTGAAAGAAAGGTGTGGTGTAGAAGCAACTAAGAATTTAGGGAAAGTTTGCAAAACTTTTCAGGTAGCAAGGCATGACAGGTTTAACAGGAAACTATGGGAGGACATTCGGGTTAGAAAAGCAGGAGTGATAAGAGACAAAGGATGGTAGAGTCCAAATTTTGGTGCCTGATGACCAAGAGTCTCTAGAAAACATTGTAAAAGTCCAAGCCTTAGAGGATGAGAAAGATCCTGCCCCTACCCAAATTATTTTAGATCTTTCTGAGGTACCAGAAAAATTATGGGCACAACATGACACCGATGTAGGACTAATGCCAATAGCTCCTGTAAAAGTCACTCCTGTTCCAGGTGTGACACTACCCCAATTGAGACAGTATCCTATTAGTGCCCAACAAGAACACGCCATAGGAGAACAGATAAAAGATTATCTAAAAACTGGAGTACTGATAGAAGTAAAGTCACCAGCCAATACACCGTTGTACCCCGTAAAAAAGAAATCTACTGAGGGGTCAGCTGCTAGGTACCGGATGGTACATGATTTAAGAGAGATGAATAAAATTTTGGAACCTATTACTCCTGTTGTGCCAAATCCACACACGTTGCTATCACAGATCCCAGCAACAGCACGAGTATTTTCTGTCATAGACTTATCAAATGCATTTTTTTCAGTACCATTACACCCAGACTGTTACAAACTGTTTGCATTTACATTTAAGAATAGACAATTAGCATGGACAAGATTACCACAGGGTATGATACATTCACCTACCTTGTACTCAGAAGCTATGAGATCAGTTCTTCAAAATTTCAAACCTACGGATGAGGTTGTAATTCTCCAATATGTTGATGACCTATTGTTATGTGCCCCTGCTCAAGAGTCCGCAAACAGCAACACAATAAGGTTGTTAATATTTCTAGCAGACATGGGCTGTAAAGTTAACAAGAAAAAAGTACAACTTTGTATGACTACGGTAGTATTTCTAGGACACTGCATTTCACAAGGTATTCGGCACCTCACCGCCGACAGACTAAAAATCATTAGAGATCTTGTTCCTCCCAAGAACTACAAAACATTAAGAGCATTTTTGGGAATAGTATCACACTGCAGACAATGGGTTATACATGCTAGTCAGCTTATGCAACCTCTATATGATTGTTTAAAAATCGAGCCTTTCCAGTTAACTGAATTAGCGCTCATAGCCTTTCAAGACCTCAAGAAAGGTCTCATGTCAGCCCCGGCCTTGGGAATCCCAGACTACGCCAAACCATTCCAATTAATGGCTGCGGAAATGTCTAATCATGCTACAGGAGTACTAACACAGAAACATAAAAATAAACAAAGACCTGTTGCATACTATTCTGCTCAATTAGATAATGTTACCAAAGCTGCACCATCATGTGTCAGAGTAGTAGCAGCTGTCTCTCTTTTGGTAGAAAAAGCCTCAGAAATAGTACTAGACCATGCCTTAATAGTACAAACTACACATGATGTACATGGCATACTGAATCAGGTATTGCCAAAACACATTTCAATGGCTAGACATCTTAGATTACAATGCTCCTTACTAATGCCACCAAACCTCACTTTTCGCCGCATATTGTCTCTAAATTTAGCCACTCTGTTACCACTAGAGACAAAGGGGGGAGTGGAAGGAGGTCAGGAAGACGAAGATGAAAATTTTTTACAATACCACGAACAAGACAATATAATACATGATTGCTTACAGTGTATAGAACAAGAAACACAAGGGCTACCTAATGTACAGGACACCCCTCTTGACAATCCAGACCTACATATGTATATAGATGGTAGTAGGTATGCAGATGAAACTGGTAACTTTCACACAGGTTATGCCATTGTATCAGATTATGATGTTATTGAAGCTGAGCCAATGCAGGCCAGCTGTTCAGCCCAGGAAGCTGAACTATTAGCTCTAATAGGAGCATTACAGTTAGCAAAAAAAAAAAAAAAAAACACTAATATTTTTTACTGATATGCATATGGTATTGTACATGATTTTGGATGTATATGGAGAGCTAGAGGTTACATGACAGCTTCAGGTCAACCAGTAAAACATGGACAAATGATTAGACAAATCCTAGAATCAGCTGCCTTAACCAAACAAGTAGCAGTAATAAAAGTACCTGCACATGTAAGACTCGACACCGAGATAGCTAGGGGTAATGACCGAGCCGACAAGGCTGCTAAGCGAGCTGCAGTAAAACCTCTGACAACTGACCACACTATTAGTGCAGTATCAGAATTTGACTTAATTACACGGCTCAAAGAAGCCCACCAGCAGGTGAGTAGAGAAGAAAAAGAAGAGTGGCAGAAACAGGGGGCAGAAGAAAAAGAAGGACTATGGAGAAAAGGAGATGAGCTTTGTCTCCCCCGAGCATGGTACCCTGTTGTGGTCAGTGAAGCCCACGGACCTACACATGTGTCTGCAAACGGTATGATACAGAGGGTCAGACAGAAGTGGTTAGCCCCAGGGTTCGGCCAGGTAGCTCGAGCAAAATGTGGTTCTTGTGAAATCTGTTTAGCCCACAATCCAGGACAGACTGTTAAGACCCCCCAGAAGCACCATGTAAGACCACTATATCCGTTCCAGAGACTTCAGATCGATTACATCCAGATGCCTAAGCATGGACACTATAAGTATGTACTGGTATGTGTGGACATGTTTTCGGGGTGGCCAGAGGCTTATCCAGTTCATACAGCCACGGCTAAAGTCACTGCAGTAAAAATAGCACATGAACTGGTACCCCGTTATGGTATCCCAGAAGTGATCGAGTCAGATAGACGTACACATTTTACTGGAGAGATCTTTCAGAATGTAATGAAAATGTGTATAAAAAGTGAACTACACACCCCTTACCACCCACAGAGTTCTGGTAAGGTTGAGAGAATGAATGGAACACTTAAGTTAAAAATACAGAAAGCCATGGCAGAAACACAGAAACCATGGACTGAGTGTCTCCCAATAGCATTGTATTCAGTCAGAAACACCCCCCAGGGAAAGAGCAAACTCACCCCCCATGAAATATTGTTTGGTAGAGTTGCCAATACAGGATTGTATTTCCCACAGACTTTAATGTTAGAAACTGAAAGCTTAACTGCTTATGTACAAAATTTATGTAAGCATGTGTCTAAAATACACTCTTTAGTGTTCTCTTCCATTCCAGATCCAGATTCCATTGAGGGAACGCACAAGCTGCAACCAGGAGACGAAGTCTACGTAAAAAGACATAACAGAAGAACGCTAGAACCCAGATTTGAGGGTCCATATCAGGTGTTATTGACAACTCCAACTGCAGTAAAATTGGAAGGAAAATCAGCATGGGTACATGCAAGCCATTGCAAAAAGAAATAGTGGTGATTGTACTTGTGTTAGCTATAACGATAGATCAGGGAGACCTGTGGGATAAACTAAGTTCCCCAAAACCTACAGATAATAAATTTATAAAACATCATGAGACATTGGTAAACGGGCTGCTCGATGGCGGACAGAAAATAGCAGACTGTTGGATTTGTACGCATTCTCCAATATCAGCCACGAGCATACCCTTCCTGGCCGTACCCATGACCCCTGAGGAAGTGTCTACATGGACTAATTGCTCAGACAAATTAGCAAATAACCAAACCGTTAATTCTAGATTATGGAACACCACTGTTGCCATCCCAGTTGTGGGGTGGGTGGGATTTCCCTGGTGGCAAGGTAATATGACCGGAAAAATAAACAACTTACAATATTTAGCGTTTAAAGGAGGTGTATGGGTTCCTAGAAATAAGACGGGACTAACAGACTTAGGGTTAATTCCTACAGAAAATATACAACTCAGTTTTAGTAGCACAGTATCTTCTTCTCAACCTTTTAAACCTGATATAGTAGAAAAATACATACACAATAATGGTTGGAAATATTCACAATTATTCCCCGATGGAAACAATGATACATGTTCAAAGATACCAGGTAATATATTATGTAATGAGTCAAGTGCATATGACCCAGGTACACCGACTTGTGAAAATCCAGATGCAGGATACTGTAGTCCATTAGGTCAAAAACCCCCTTGGTGTATACTTCAGAATGTATCTAAATTTTTAGATTTGGTACATAGGTTGGTGCTCCAACACTCTGCAATATGGGATCTGCCTGAAGGAACCTTCTGGATTTGTGGAAATGGAGCATACAAATGGCTCCCAGTAGGAATAAAAGGTACATGTACTCTAGGACGCTTAACACCGGCCACATTTATAGTTCAGAATCAGCAGGTAGATATGCAAGCAGTACCTAAACACACACTATACAAAAGAGCAGCCGACAACTCGCCTAGACCTTCAGGTAGGCCACATGTGGTCCAAATGGGAATTCCTAATAAAATATTCAGCACTTTTTTTGTGTATCCAATGTTGATGCAGATGTGGGATGAATATGACAGACACAATGACCAAAATAAAGATAGCTGGTGGTCAGACACCTTCTCCTTTCTCAACCCAAAGAACTGGTTTAAGGGTATTGGAGGTTGAGTGGCTGGAATTCTGCAAGGTATATTACAGATTGTGCTAATTATAGTAGTCATATATGTAGTGTTTAAAATAGGATTAAAATTATTTTAATATGCATAAATAAGCTTTGTAACACGGACTCAAGAATATGAAAGAAAAGAAATCCCGGACCAGGTCTTCTACCAAAAGTCCATAAGGAAGAATCAAAGGGGGGACTGAGAGGATGATGGGAGTGATGCTTCACGCAAGATTACGATGTAAGACACAGATGAAGTAATTCTTTCCTTATCTGGACATTTGGACTGACGCCCGGAAACTAGATTGTAACCTGTTTTTAGCTGTCTCAGTAACCTTCTACTGCTATGAATTAACACTTTTTATGAAACTTTCTTATTAACATTCCACTGTAATGAATCATTATTTCGCTGCTTGTAGAACAAAGGCATTTTACTGCGCATGTATGACAACAAACTAAGATTATTAGTATAAATAAAAGGGACAGCTCCAATAGAGGCAGACGCGCTCAGGGGCTTCCCAGTACTTGATTATACACTACGTGTCTGTGTATTTCTTGTTACGGGGATACCCCGACTCCAACAAGGACCCTCCATGGCTGAATGATCCTAACACCCATTAGGTGCTTGTGTGCAATTGCGCACAAGTTATCTGTATAATATTCTGCACTGCACCTATCCCTGAAGGAGAACATGTTCCTTTGCTGCCTATCCTATAATCCCAAGTGATTAGGGTTGGGGATCCAATGTGTTCTTATGGGTTTTTATCTGCACACTATTGCTTTAAATAATCCTAGCAATTTATTCTGTCTCACCTTTCATGGGTTTTCTACTTATATGAATATATATTCTCAATAAAAATTTGTTATATGTATAATTAAACTGATCCCACAGTTTTTTTCTGATAAGAGTCCTCTGGCCTCTTCTATCTGACTTTAATAATCATTAAGAACCTCTAGATACTTTTATTACATTACTACTTTTCTGGGGGGTTTCTTGAACTGACTATACATTTCAGATCATAGGACTCTGTCAACTTTTCGTTTTAACACCGTGGCCCAAGCCTAGAGGTCTCGGTGTAAGAACAGATCCATGTAGAGGGGTTAAAGGGTGATAAAGTAATCCCTGGCATCTCGAAAATGGAGTAGATAGCACCAAGCCTGTTTGTGGTAGCCATCATTTGAGCTGCCAGGTGACCATTGTCTGCAAACTATTCCAGCAAGATCTGCATTCAAATAGCTAAATGTCGCTCCTTCCCTTCTTAACCTGCCATGTGCCCAGACAGTAGTGTACAATTGCATACAGAGTATTGCCGGATTCAAGAGAAGTTGGAAAATAATTTGTAAGGTCCATTTGTTTCCTATTAAGTTTGGAATTATTCACAAAGGATATCACCATATAAAGTGACACACGTCAGATTTGAAAAATGGGCCCAGATAGGAACACAAAACTGGCTGCAGGAAGGGATTAAATCAGAGTATTTTGGGCACTAACTACTGTAGTCAAAACTGTGTGTATAGACCATAACACATCTACTGAAATGATCAAACTCAGCACTTCATCAGTAAGTAGTGAGTAACTAGTGGTGAAACCTCTCTGGGGTAATTGGAGTATGTGGCTCGGTGGCTCTTGGGAATCTAAACTATCGTAAGGAACAATATTTTCTGTCAGATGAGTTTCAAAAAGAGAACTTTTTATAATAGTGCAGAGCTGAGGTGTCTTAAATTTGGACCTCTGGGATTTGGAAAAGGCATTATTTTAAAGACCACCAAGGAGTTATATATTCACATAAGTGAGGCAGGCCGATCCCACCACAATCAAACTATCATGCAGAATGAAGTTGTAAAAAAAGAGATAGAATAAAAAATGTTACATCCCCAACAACAAAGTATGTATGAGGGGAGAAATCCAACACTAAACCGGAGTCGCACTCATTTATGGTGGACCACTGGAGCTACTATGAGTCCTGATCAGAAGAGTAGAGAAAGTATTAGCACCCCCATTTCAGGAGAGATTTTGCAGTAATCTGAATTCCTTAGGATTGAAAACATAATGGAATTTATGATGTGGAGTGAATCCATGAAACCAGGGCTCGAGCCATGCCAACACATCTCCTGCAGGCGTGAATAAATGTATATTACAGCCATCAGCCACGCACAGCTTAGAGATATATCATGGCACAGGTGTAATGTTTTCTGTATAGTTTATCACAATTATGTTTGAAGTTAGTTGGTTTTAAAAGAAATTGAAAAGTCAGGATAAAGGGAAACTCTGTTGTTATTGTACAGAAATTCACAGTTGGCCTCACTGCACATTTAATGTTGTAGATCATAAAAGCAAAGTTTGGTCAGAAAGACTGGACCTGGTCTTGTAGGGACCATATGAGCACATTCAGCAGCACAGATGGGAGAGAAGGTAGATTCATCCAATAAGATATCAGGGTTCTAGGAAGCCAACAGCATCATTACCCTCCGCTTTCTCTTACAGGCCCATCATAATATTTTTCTTCAAGTGATTTTTTAACTTGTCAACACATTCTACATACGCTGTCATTTGGCTTTTTAGTTTACAGATCTGGGCAGGTAAGGAGGTAAGGGTCAGCATCTTCTAATCCCAGGGGGTAGGTGGATCCTCCAGATTGTAAATTCTATAAAAAAGGGCTTTCAATACCCAAAGTCATTTGAACAATTTTTTGGTGGATGAGAATGTTATGGGTTGGTAGCAAAATGGTGGTCACACGATTGTGATACGGCCGGACTACACCACCGATAAAGCAGCCACAGCCGGTGACTGAGAAGAATCCATGACTTCTCTGCATTTAGTGGTCACTACTCACCTGGGTAGTCATATGTAGGAATCTCCTCTTTACACCACTCATCACCCCTCACATATGTCTCTGTAGTATTAATATGGGTCACATCTTCACCCTGAAACCAGTATTGTAAAAGTCACAGACACATGGAGAAGTCACATCTATGATCAGCCCTAATCCGGCCATCTTCACCGTTCTCATTACACAAGTAGAAAGCATATAATAATGGTGGATAAAACAAGACTGAGCACAAGACCTTCACAGCCGTCTACACATCATAGGGGAGATCTCATGACACCTTCTCTCCATCTACCTGATGATCCTGAGGAACATTGGGATCTTCCTGTTTACAGTCCTGTGGAAGAAGAGAACGGGGACATCTCTCTGGTGTTGTCCTCTTACTGGATAGATCTGGAGGAACCACATACAGGGACTGAATTCATTCTTTACATACAGATAATATAGGCCATGTGTATTTAGTCCTGTCCATTACCTGGTGATGTGAGGGGCTGGGGAACCTCCATCATGACGTCCTTATACAGATCTTTGTGTCCTTCTAAATATTCCCACTCCTCCATGGAGAAATAGACGGCGACATCCTGACACCTTATAGGAACCTGACACATACAATGATACCGTCACCCCCCCGATCCCTTCATAGCGTCACTGTATAATGTCCCAGCATTCCCAGCAGTGTCACCTCTCCAGTCAGCAGCTCAATCATCTTGTAGGTGAGTTCTAGGATCTTCTGGTCATTCATGTCATCATGCATCAGGGGGTGAGGTGTAGGCCCTGTGATTTGGCTCAGGGGTCTTCCCCATCCCTCAGACACAGGGTCCTGACAGCGCTCACTAGAGGTCTTCTTCACTACTGTGTAATCCTGGTTATGGAGAGACACATTAATAAATCTCCCTCCAGACATTTCCAGAGTCCTCACCTCTCCAGTTCTGTCCATCTGTTATTCCCATAGATAAGAATGATGTAATGTGACGTCATCAGAATCTCTCACCTCTCCAGTAAGACGGAAGAGGATCTCTAGGGTGAGGTGTAATATCCTCTCCACCATCTTGTCTCTGTCCATATCCATCTTTGATGGGTCCATAAGGAAAATTCTCTTCTATAGAAGATCTTCACTGAGAGGATCTGACATTGTGCGGACCTGAATGAGAAGATGATGAGCCGATGTAACATCATAAAAATCCTGTGTAATAATACAATTACTGGAGATAATAAGGGGAAACCCATGAGGAGACATATTATTTTACAGTATTTAGTTTTCTTCTTTACATCTAGTAATAAAACCTTTATATTTTAGGCCACAGACAACAAGCAGTTTCTTCCTCGGAGTCTGCAGCTGAAGACTCTTCTCATAGACTCATCTTCCATAAAGCTAATTCTGGAATCATTTACTGATATTTTAATAATACAAGTACTGGACACAATAAGGGAATTCATATGAGGAGATATATTATTTTATGGCATTTTGCTTTCCTCTTTACGTCTATATATATATATATAAATCAGTAAATCTGTGTGTTGAGCCCGTTAAATACAAAACCACATTTTTCACAAGGTTTAAGTGAAATTTTGCACGGCCCGTCTTTAACACCAGACTAAAAATATTGCAAACACTAAAACTCAAAATTTCCCCCTTTCATGGGATTTGGCCCTCTGAATTTAGGCTGGAAAGGTATAAAGGAGAAAATGGGTGTCTGTCTGTTGAATGCAAAACTACAGTTTTTGCCCAAAGGATTTTAAAGAATTAGAGCGACAGCGATCAAAGAGTCACTCTTTACAGAAGAAGGAAACGTGAACAGCGAGGATATACTGCAACAATCAGATTTCAAAGGGTTAATCAGTACACAGATAATGAAATAATCAGTGGGTTGTATCTTTGAAAAATGTTTGACGCGCACATTAACGTGAAATATTGCAATTCTTTGGAGTCAAATATACTTGCAAATCAGCTAACAAAGGCAGTGATATGGCAGTGTTTCCGTTACACAAACAAAAATGGGGAGGTATATAAGTAGTAACGAATCCATGTGGTGATTACTCAATTTTGCCATCTATGAAAAACATCCGACTGTAGTTCATCTCAGAGTCCATCTTGAAAATGGACAAGTTTATTTCACTACCAATAATTTAAAAGAAAGAGCGGCTCGACCACCTAATACAACATTAACAGCTTTCTTTCTCCCGTGTCAAGCAGATCCATTTGCGAGAACTTTATTATATTCAGAAGTTCCAAAAATATTATACATGGAATAAGTTGAGAAAAGTATTTTGCAAAAGGAAACAAGGTGCAAGGGTCCAAGGATGGGACGGAAGTTGCAGTGATGCTCTTGGACGCGTGTATACACTTCATCCAAACAACGCAGAGTGTTACCACCTACGTTTACTGCGTCACACTGTCCGCGGGCCAGAGTCTTTCACAGATTTAAAAACAGTTGGTGGTGAGCTGTGTCAATCTTACAGGGAGGCATGCCAAAAGCGTGGTCTGATCGAAGATTATCAACACTGGGACATGACATTGCAGAAAATGTCCCTCACTCACTTTCCACCTCAACTTCGAAACCTGTTCGCTATAATAATTACAACCTGTGCACCTTTCAATCCCCGAGCTCTTTGGGAAAAACACAAAGAATATCTTAGCGAAGATATTCTGAGAGTGCACAGGAGAGTTAATCCGGATTTAGGCTTAAATTTCACTGCCGACATATTCACCAAAGTCCTCTTGACGCCAGAAGAAAGGTGCAAGTGTATCAATAGTAAAACTCTAATAGAATTTTTTTACGAGCACCAGTTCGACCATCCTTTGATGTTATGGGCTGTGATATTCTGCAAAACAAAAGCTATGATTTGGAAAGGTTGAAAGAATTTGTCACATTGAATAAGCCTCATTTGGTTGATGACCAAAGATCGGCGTATTTGGCAATTACAGATCCGATTTCAAGTGGAAATGGGAGACTGTTTTTCCTTGATGGACCAGGAGGTATCGGTAAAATATTCTTAATTAATTTCCTGCTCACAGAAATTCGCTCAAACAATAACATTGCTCTGGCCGATGCTTCATCTGGAATTGCGGCCACTCTTAAAGATGGAGGGCGCACGGCTCATTCAGTACTAGGATTGCCCTTGAATCTAGTGCTGTTGGAAACTCTTGGCTGTAATATCACTAAAGGCTCAGGGAAAGCTAAAGAATTACAGATTTGCAAATTAATTGTCTGGGAGGAATGTACCATGGCGCACAAGAAAGCTGTTGAGGCCCTCGATCGCACCTTGAAAGATCTGCAGGGATCCAATCGCTTAATGGGGGAAATTGTACTTTTTACAGGTGACTTCTGCCAAACGTTACCTGTTCTTAAGGGAGCAACGCCAGCAGACGAGCTGAATGCCTGTTTAATATCTTCTCATCTATGGAGACATATGCAAAACCTACAAGGAACAAAGTGATCATAAACCCTGCTGTAACTAAATAAGTAAAAAAGCAAAAGTGCATTTAAATAACATAGGGTCCTTAGTGAACACAGTTTTTGATCAAAAAAGCATAACAGCCATCCCACCATGGCAAGGTGACCCTTTTCAGGATGGAGACATATTCAGAAGCTTCTCTGACTACTAATATGTGGGTTCACTTGATGGAAAATTCTACTGCAGACGAATTTACACCCCACGTACTATGCCTCAGAAACGACAGGTTCCCTACAGATTCCACTACCGGCTTAATCTCCTTCCCGGAAAACTTTTACAAAATGGCGTCCTCAGTACTGGAGATTATTGACCAAGTATTCCCTGATATTTGTAACAATTTTAACAACTATCAGTGGCTTTGTGAACGCACAATCCTACGCCCTAAACACTATAGTGTCAGCTCCATAAACCTACAAATACAGAAGAGACGGCCGGTCCAGAGACCACATACATGTACAATGACTCAGTCATGGATGGTGAACGAGCCGTAATGTCCCCATTGGGGTTCCTGAATTGTGTGGAGCCTCCTGGATGTCACCGCATAGACTCACTATAAAGAAAGGCGCCCCGATAATGACCCAACACAAGGGAATGTAATGTATTATGTCCTAGAGAAACTGCAGAGAAATAATCATCTAATGCTGCGATTCCAGGATTATTCTAGAGGGAATCGGCTGCGATATCCCCTGTGCAATATATATCTAGTATTAATGCTCCAGTAATGGGGGTCTCCACATACCTCCACCTGCAGAGCCGCCACCACATACGTCCACCTGCAGAGCCGCCACCACATACCTCCACCTGCAGAGCCGCCACCACATACCTCCACCTGCAGAGCCGCCACCACATACCTCCACCTGCAGAGCCGCCACCACATACCTCCACCTGCAGAGCCGCCACCACATATATGGCTGCTCTGTGCGCACAGGAGCTGTGATGAGATCACAGGAGGGGAGGAGTCAGGGGTCACATGATCAGGGGCCTCAGTGGATGCAGGACTCTGCTGTGCTGGTTGTCATGGTGCTGGATGAGCTGAAGGTTATGTGTGGGGTCAGGAGGGGTTTACAGTGTGGATGTAGCAGAGCCGTGTGTGTACGAGGTGTACGGAGCGGAGCCGCGTGTGTACGAGGTGTACGGAGCGGAGCCTCGTGTGTACGAGGTTTACGGAGCGGAGCCGCGTGTGTGCGAGGCGTACGGAGCGGAGCCGTGTGTGTACGAGGCGTACAGAACGGAGCCGCGTGTGTACGAGGTGTATGGAGCGGAGCCGCGTGTGTACGAGGTGTACGGAGCAAAGCCGCGTGTGTACGGAGCGGAGCCGCGCGTGTACGAGGTGTACGGAGCGGAGCCGCGCGTGTACGAGGTGTACGGAGTGGAGCCTCGTGTGTACGAGGTGTACGGAGCGGAGCCGCATGTGTACGAGGTGTACGGAGCGGAGCCGTGTGTACGAGGTGTACGGAGCGGAGCCGCGTGTGTACGAGGTGTACGGAGGGGAGCCTCATGTGTACGAGGTGTACGGAGCGGAGCCGCGTGTGTACGAGGTGTACGGAGCGGAGCCGCTTGTGTACGAGGTGTACGGAGCGGAGCCGCGCGTGTACGATGTGTACGGAAAGGAGCCGCGCGTGTACGAGGCGTACGGAGCGGAGCCGCGTGTGTACGAGGTGTACGGAGCGGAGACACGTGTGTACGGAGCAGAGCCGCATGTGTGCGAGGTGTACGGAGCGGAGCCGCGTGTGTACGAGGCGTACGGAGCGGAGCCGCGTGTGTAAGAGGCGTACGGAGCGGAGCCACGTGTGTACGAGGTGTACGGAGCGGAGCCGCGTGTGTACGGAGCAGAACCGCGTGTGTACGAGGTGTACGGAGCAGAGCCACGAGTGTGCGAGGCGTACGGAGCTGAGCCGCGCGTGTGCGAGGCGTACGGAGCGGAGCCACGCGTGTGCGAGGCGTACGGAGCGGAGCCGCGCGTGTACGAGGCGTACGGAGTGGAGCCGTGTCTGTACGTGGTGTACGGAGCGGAGCCGCGTGTGTACGAGGTGTACGCAGCGGAGCCTCGTGTGTACGAGGTTTACGGAGCGGAGCCGCGTGTGTGCGAGGCGTACGGAGCGGAGACGTGTGTGTACGAGGCGTACAGAGCGGAGCCGCGTGTGTACGAGGTGTATGGAGCGGAGCCGCGTGTGTACGAGGTGTACGGAGCAAAGCCGCGTGTGTACGGAGCGGAGCCGCGCATGTACGAGGTGTACGGAGCGGAGCCACGCGTGTACGAGGTGTACGGAGCAGAGCCTCGTGTGTACGAGGTGTACGGAGCGGAGCCGCATGTGTACGAGGTGTACGGAGCGGAGCCGTGTGTACGAGGTGTACGGAGCGGAGCTGCGTGTGTACGAGGTGTACGGAGGGGAGCCGCATGTGTACGAGGTGTACGGAGCGGAGCCGCGTGTGTACGAGGTGTACGGAGCGGAGCCGCTTGTGTACGAGGTGTACGGAGCGGAGCCGCGCGTGTACGATGTGTACGGAGAGGAGCCACGCGTGTACGAGGCGTACGAAGCGGAGCCGCGTGTGTACGAGGTGTACGGAGAGAGCCGCGTGTGTACGGAGCAGAACCGCGTGTGTACGAGGTGTACGGAGCGGAGCCGCGCGTGTATGAGGTGTACGGAGCGGAGCCGCGTGTGTACGAGGTGTACGGTGCGGAGCCGCGTGTGTACGAGGTGTACGGAGCGGAGCCGCGTGTGTACGAGGCGTACGGAGCGGAGCCACGTGTGTACGAGGTGTACGGAGCGGAGCCGTGTACAGAGCGAAGCCGCGTGTGTACGAGGTGTACAGAGCGGAGCCGCTTGTGTACGAGGTGTACGGAGCGGAGCCGCGCGTGTGCGAGGTGTACGGAGCGGAGCCGCGCGTGTGCGAGGTGTACGGAGCGGAGCTGCGTGTGTGCGAGGCGTACGGAGCGGAGCCACGCGTGTACGAGGCGTAAGGAGCGGAGCCGCGTGTGTACGAGGTGTACGGAGCGGAGCCACGTGTGTACGGAGCGGAGCCGCGTGTGTACGAGGTGTACGGAGCAGAGCCGCGTGTATACGAGGCGTACGGAGCGGATCTGCGTGTGTACGAGTTGTACGGAGCGTAGCCGCGTGTGTACGAGGCGTACGGAGCGGAGCCGCGTGTGTACGAGGTGTACGGAGCGGAGTCTTGTGTGTACGGAGCAGAGCCGCTTGTGTGCGAGGTGTACGAAGCAGAGCCGCGTGTGTACGAGGTGTACAGAGCGGAGCCGCATGTGTACGAGGTGTACGGAGCGGAGCCGTGTGTGTATTAGGCGTACAGAGCGGAGCCGCGTGTGTACGAGGTGTATGGAGCGGAGCCGCGTGTGTACGAGGTGTACGGAGCAAAGCCGCGTGTGTACGGAGTGGAGCCGCGCGTGTACGAGGTGTACGGAGTGGAGCCGCGCGTGTACGAGGTTTATGGAGCGGAGCCTCGTGTGTACGAGGTGTACGGAGCGGAGCCGCATGTGTACGAGGTGTACGGAGCGGAGCCGTGTGTACGAGGTGTACGGAGCGGAGCCGCGTGTGTACGAGGTGTACGGAGGGGAGCCGCATGTGTACGAGGTGTACGGAGCGAAGCCACGTGTGTACGAGATGTACGGAGGGGAGCCGCGTGTGTACGAGGTGTACAGAGCGGAGCCGCGTGTGTACGCGGTGTACGGAGCGGAGCCGCTTGTGTACGAGGTGAGCGGAGCCGCGCGTGTGCGAGGTGTACGGAGCGGAGCCGCGCGTGTGCGAGGTGTAAGGAGGGGAGCCGCGTGTGTACGAGGTGTACGGAGCAGAGCCGCGTGTTTACGAGGTGTACGGAGCGGAGCCGCTTGCGTACGAGGTGTACGGAGCGGAGCCGCACGTGTACGTGGTGTACGGAGAGGAGCCACGCGTGTACGAGGCCTACGGAGCGGAGCCGCGTGTGTACGAGGTGTACGGACCGGAGCCGCGTGTGTACGAGGTGTACGGAGCGGAGCCACGTGTGTACGGAGCAGAGTCGCGTGTGTACGAGGTGTACGGAGCGGAGCCACGTGTGTACGGAGCAGAGCCGTGTGTGTACGAGGTGTACGGAGCGGAGCCGTGTGTGTATGAGGCGTCCGGAGCAGATCCGCGTGTGTACGAGGTGTACGGAGCGGAGCCTCGTGTGTACGAGGTTTACGGAGTGGAGCCGCGTGTGTATGAGGCGTACGGAGCGGAGCCGCGTGTGTACGAGGCGTACGGAGCGGAACCGCGTGTGTACGAGGCGTACGGAGCGGAGCCGCGTGTGTACGAGGTGTACGGAGCGGAGCCGTGTGTGTACGAGGTGTACGGAGCGGAGCCGCGCGTGTATGAGGTGTACGGAGCCGAGCCGCACGTGTACGAGGTGTACGGAGCGGAGCCGCGTGTGTACGAGGTGTACGGAGCGGAGCAGCGTGTGTACGAGGCGTGTGGAGCGGAGCCGCGTGTCTACGAGGCGTACGGAGCGGAGCCGCGTGTGTACGAGGTGTACGGAGCGAAGCCGCGTGTGTACGAGGTGTATGGAGGGGAGCCGCGTGTGTACGAGGTGTACGGAGCGGATCCGCTTGTGTACGAGGTGTTCGGAGCGGAGCCGCGCGTGTGCGAGGTGTACGGAGCGGAACCGCGCGTGTATGAGGTGTACGGAGCCGAGCCGTACGTGTACGAGGTGTACGGAGCGGAGCCGCGTGTGTACGAGGTGTACGGAGCGGAGCAGCGTGTGTACGAGGCGTACGGAGCGGAGCCGCGTGTGTACGAGGCGTACGGAGCGGAGCCGCGTGTGTACGAGGTGTACGGAGCGAAGCCGCGTGTGTACGAGGTGTATGGAGGGGAGCCGCGTGTGTACGAGGTGTACGGAGCGGAGCCGCGTGTGTACGCGCTGTATGGAGCGGATCCGCTTGTGTACGAGGTGTACGGAGCCGAGCCGCGCGTGTGCGAGGTGTACGGAGCGGAGCCGCGCGTGTGCGAGGCGTAGGGAGCGGAGCCGCGTGTGTACGAGGTGTACGGAGCGAAGCCACGTGTGTACGAGATGTACGGAGGGGAGCCGCATGTGTACGAGGTGTACAGAGCGGAGCCGCGTGTGTACGCGGTGTACGGAGCGGAGCCGCTTGTGTACGAGGTGAGCGGAGCCGCGCGTGTGCGAGGTGTACGGAGCGGAGCCGCGCGTGTGCGAGGTGTACGGAGCGGAGCCGCGCGTGTGCGAGGTGTACGGAGCGGAGCCGCGCGTGTGCGAGGTGTACGGAGCAGAGCCGCGTGTGTACGAGGTGTACGGAGCGGAGCCGTGTGTACGAGGAGTACGGAGCAGAGCCGCGTGTGTACGAGGTGTACGGAGCAGAGCCGCACGTGTACGAGGTGTACAGAGCGGAGCCGCGCGTGTGCGAGGTGTACGGAGCGGAGCCGTGTCTGTACGTGGTGTACGGAGCGGAGCCGTGTGTGTACGAGGTGTACGGAGCAGAGCCGCGTGTGTACGAGGTGTACGGAGCGGAGCCGTGTGTGCGAGGAGTACGAAGCAGAGCCGCGTGTGTACGAGGTGTACGGAGCGGAGCCGCGCGTGTACGAGGTGTACAGAGCGGAGCCGCGCGTGTACGAGGTGTACGGAGCGGAGCCGCGTGTGTACGAGGTGTACGGAGCGGAGCCGCTCGTGTACGATGTGTACGGAGCAGAGCCGCGTGTGTACGAGGTGTACAGAGTGGAGCCGTGTGTACGAGGAGTACGGAGCAGAGCCGCGTGTGTACGAGGTGTACGGAGCAGAGCCGCACGTGTACGAGGTGTACGGAGCGGAGCCGTGTCTGTACGTGGTGTACGGAGCGGAGCCGTGTGTGTACGAGGTGTACGGAGCGGAGCCTCGTGTGTACGAGGTTTAAGGAGCGGAGCCGCGCGTGTACGAGGTGTACGGAGTGGAGCCGCGCGTGTACGAGGTGTACGGAGCGGAGCCGCGCGTGTACGAGGTTTATGGAGCGGAGCCTCGTGTGTACGAGGTGTACGGAGTGGAGCCGCGCGTGTACGAGGTGTACGGAGCGGAGCCGCGCGTGTACGAGGTTTATGGAGCGGAGCCTCGTGTGTACGAGGTGTACGGAGCAGAGCCGCTTGTGTGCGAGGTGTACGAAGCAGAGCCGCGTGTGTACGAGGTGTACGGAGCCGCGTGTGTACGAGGTGTACAGAGCGGAGCCGCATGTGTACGAGGTGTACGGAGCGGAGCCGTGTGTGTATTAGGCGTACAGAGCGGAGCCGCGTGTGTACGAGGTGTATGGAGCGGAGCCGCGTGTGTACGAGGTGTACGGAGCAAAGCCGCGTGTGTACGGAGTGGAGCCGCGCGTGTACGAGGTGTACGGAGCGGAGCCGCGCGTGTACGAGGTTTATGGAGCGGAGCCTCGTGTGTACGAGGTGTACGGAGCGGAGCCGCATGTGTACGAGGTGTACGGAGCGGAGCCGTGTGTACGAGGTGTACGGAGCGGAGCCGCGTGTGTACGAGGTGTACGGAGGGGAGCCGCATGTGTACGAGGTGTACGGAGCGGAGCCGCGTGTGTACGAAGTGTACGGAGCGGAGCCGCGTGTGTACGATGTGTACGGAGAGGGACCGCGCGTGTACGAGGTGTACGGAGCGGAGCCGCGTGTGTACGAGGTGTACGGAGCGGAGCCACGTGTGTACGGAGCAGAGCCGCATGTGTGCGAGGTGTACGGAGCGGAGCCGCGTGTGTACGAGGCATACGGAGCGGAGCCGCGTGTGTACGAGGCGTACGGAGCGGAGCCACGTGTGTACGAGGTGTACGGAGCGGAGCCGCGTGTGTACGAGGTGTACGGAGAGAGCCGCGTGTGTACGGAGCAGAACCGCGTGTGTACGAGGTGTACGGAGCGGAGCCTTGTGTGTACGGAGCAGAGCCGCTTGTGTGCGAGGTGTACGAAGCAGAGTCGCGTGTGTACGAGGTGTACGGAGCGGAGCCGCGTGTGTACGAGGTGTACGGAGGGGAGCCGCGTGTGTACGAGGTGTACGGAGCGGAGCCGCGTGTTTACGAGGTGTACGGAGCGGAGCCGCTTGTGTACGAGGTGTACGGAGCGGAGCCGCGCGTGTACGAGGTGTACGGAGAGGAGCCACGCGTGTACGAGGCGTACGGAGCGGAGCTGCGTGTGTACGAGGTGTACGGAGTGGAGCCGCGTGTGTACGAGGTGTACGGAGCGGAGCCACGAGTGTACGGAGCAGAGTCGCGTGTGTACGAGGTGTACGGAGCGGAGCCGCGTGTGTACGAGGCGTACGGAGCGGAGCCGCGTGTGTACGAGGTGTACGGAGCGGAGCCGCGTGTGTACGAGGTGTACGGAGCGGAGCCACGTGTGTACGGAGCAGAGTCGCGTGTGTACGAGGTGTACGAAGCGGAGCCACGTGTGTACGGAGCAGAGCCGTGTGTGTACAAGGTGTACGGAGCGGATGCCGTGTGTGTACGAGGCGTCCGGAGCGGATCCGCGTGTGTACGAGGTGTACGGAGCGGAGCCTTGTGTGTACGGAGCAGAGCCGCTTGTGTGCGAGGTGTACGAAGCAGAGTCGCGTGTGTACGGGGTGTACGGAGCGGAGCCGCATGTGTGCGAGGTGTACGGAGCGGAGCCGCGTGTGTACGAGGTGTACGGAGCGGAGCCTTGTGTGTACGGAGCAGAGCCGCTTGTGTGCGAGGTGTACGGAGCGGAGCCTTGTGTGTACGGAGCAGAGCCGCTTGTGAGCGAGGTGTACGAAGCAGAGCCGCGTGTGTACGAGGTGTACGGAGCCGCGTGTGTACGAGGTGTACAGAGCGGAGCCGCATGTGTACGAGGTGTACGGAGCGGAGCCGTGTGTGTATTAGGCGTACAGAGCGGAGCCGCGTGTGTACGAGGTGTATGGAGCGGAGCCGCGTGTGTACGAGGTGTACGGAGCAAAGCCGCGTGTGTACGGAGTGGAGCCGCGCGTGTACGAGGTGTACGGAGCGGAGCCGCGCGTGTACGAGGTTTATGGAGCGGAGCCTCGTGTGTACGAGGTGTACGGAGCGGAGCCGCATGTGTACGAGGTGTACGGAGCGGAGCCGTGTGTACGAGGTGTACGGAGCGGAGCCGCGTGTGTACGAGGTGTACGGAGCGGAGCCGCGTGTGTACGAAGTGTACGGAGCGGAGCCGCGTGTGTACGATGTGTACGGAGAGGGACCGCGCGTGTACGAGGTGTACGGAGCGGAGCCGCGTGTGTACGAGGTGTACGGAGCGGAGCCACGTGTGTACGGAGCAGAGCCGCATGTGTGCGAGGTGTACGGAGCGGAGCCGCGTGTGTACGAGGCATACGGAGCGGAGCCGCGTGTGTACGAGGCGTACGGAGCGGAGCCACGTGTGTACGAGGTGTACGGAGCGGAGCCGCGTGTGTACGAGGTGTACGGAGAGAGCCGCGTGTGTACGGAGCAGAACCGCGTGTGTACGAGGTGTACGGAGCGGAGCCTTGTGTGTACGGAGCAGAGCCGCTTGTGTGCGAGGTGTACGAAGCAGAGTCGCGTGTGTACGAGGTGTACGGAGCGGAGCCGCGTGTGTACGAGGTGTACGGAGGGGAGCCGCGTGTGTACGAGGTGTACGGAGCGGAGCCGCGTGTTTACGAGGTGTACGGAGCGGAGCCGCTTGTGTACGAGGTGTACGGAGCGGAGCCGCGCGTGTACGAGGTGTACGGAGAGGAGCCACGCGTGTACGAGGCGTACGGAGCGGAGCTGCGTGTGTACGAGGTGTACGGAGTGGAGCCGCGTGTGTACGAGGTGTACGGAGCGGAGCCACGAGTGTACGGAGCAGAGTCGCGTGTGTACGAGGTGTACGGAGCGGAGCCGCGTGTGTACGAGGCGTACGGAGCGGAGCCGCGTGTGTACGAGGTGTACGGAGCGGAGTCGCGTGTGTACGAGGTGTACGGAGCGGAGCCACGTGTGTACGGAGCAGAGTCGCGTGTGTACGAGGTGTACGGAGCGGAGCCACGTGTGTACGGAGCAGAACCGTGTGTGTACAAGGTGTACGGAGCGGATGCCGTGTGTGTACGAGGCGTCCGGAGCGGATCCGCGTGTGTACGAGGTGTACGGAGCGGAGCCTTGTGTGTACGGAGCAGAGCCGCTTGTGTGCGAGGTGTACGAAGCAGAGTCGCGTGTGTACGGGGTGTACGGAGCGGAGCCGCATGTGTGCGAGGTGTACGGAGCGGAGCCGCGTGTGTACGAGGTGTACGGAGCGGAGCCTTGTGTGTACGGAGCAGAGCCGCTTGTGTGCGAGGTGTACGGAGCGGAGCCTTGTGTGTACGGAGCAGAGCCGCTTGTGTGCGAGGTGTACGAAGCAGAGCCGCGTGTGTACGAGGTGTACAGAGCGGAACCGCGTGTGTACGAGGTGTACGGAGCGGAGCCGCGTGTGTACGAGGCGTACGGAGCGGAGCCACGTGTGTACGAGGTGTACGGAGCGGAGCCGTGTACGGAGCGAAGCCGCGTGTGTACGAGGTGTACGGAGGGGAGCCGCGTGTGTACGAGGTGTACAGAGCGGAGCCGCTTGTGTACGAGGTGTACGGAGCGGAGTCGCGCGTGTGCGAGGTGTACGGAGCGGAGCCGCGCGTGTGCGAGGTGTACGGAGCGGAGCCGCGTGTGTTCGAGGCGTACGGAGCGGAGCCACGCGTGTACGAGGCGTATGGAGCGGAGCCGTGTGTGTACGAGGTGTACGGAGCGGAGCCACGTGTGTACGGAGCGTAGCCGCGTGTGTACGAGGTGTACGGAGCAGAGCCGCGTGTATGCGAGGTGTACGGAGCGGAGCCTTGTGTGTACGGAGCAGAGCCGCTTGTGTGCGAGGTGTACGAAGCAGAGCCGCGTGTGTACGAGGTGTACGGAGCCGCGTGTGTACGAGGTGTACAGAGCGGAGCCGATTGTGTACGAGGTGTACGGAGCGGAGCCGCGTGTGTACGAGGTGTACTGAGTGGAGCCGCGAGTGTACGAGGTGTACGGAGCGGAACCGCGTGTGTACGAGGCGTACGGAGTGGAGACGCGTGTGTATAAGGCGTACGGAGCGGAACCGCGTGTGTGCGAGGCGTACGGAGCGGAGCCGCGTGTGTGCGAGACGAATGGAGCGGAGCCGCGTGTGTGCGAGGCGTACGGAGCGGAGCCGCGTGTGTACGAGGCGTACGGAGCGGAGCCGCGTGTGTACAAGGCGTACGGAGCGGAGCCGCGAGTGTACGATGCGTACGGAGCGGAGCCGCGAGTGTACGAGGCGTACGGAGCGGAGCCGGGTGTGTACGAGGCGTACGGAGCGGAGCCGCGTGTGTACGAGGCGTACGGAGCGGTGCCGCGTGTGTACGAGGTGTACGGAGTGGAGACGCGTGTGACGAGGTGTACGGAGCGGAGCCGCGTGTGTACGAGGTGTACGGAGCAGAGCCGTGTGTGTACGAGGTGTACGGAACAGAGCCACGTGTGTACGAGGTGTACGGAGCAGAGCCACGTGTGTACGGGGTGTACGGAGCAGAGCCGTGTGTGTACGAGGTGTACGGAGCAGAGCCGCGTGTGTACGAGGTGTACGGAGCGGATCCGTGTGTGTACGAGGCGTACGGAGCGGAACCGCGTGTGTGCGAGGCGTACGGAGCGGAGCCGCGTGTGTGCGAGACGAATGGAGCGGAGCCGCGTGTGTGCGAGGCGTACGGAGCGGAGCCGCGTGTGTACGAGGCGTACGGAGCGGAGCCGCGCGTGTGCGAGGTGTACGGAGCGGAGCCGCGTGTGTGCGAGGCGTATGGAGCGGAGCCACGCGTGTACGAGGCGTATGGAGCGGAGCCGTGTGTGTACGAGGTGTACGGAGCGGAGCCACGTGTGTACGGAGCGTAGCCGCGTGTGTACGAGGTGTACGGAGCAGAGCCGCGTGTATGCGAGGTGTACGGAGCGGAGCCTTGTGTGTACGGAGCAGAGCCGCTTGTGTGCGAGGTGTACGAAGCAGAGCCGCGTGTGTACGAGGTGTACGGAGCCGCGTGTGTACGAGGTGTACAGAGCGGAGCCGATTGTGTACGAGGTGTACGGAGCGGAGCCGCGTGTGTACGAGGTGTACTGAGCGGAGCCGCGAGTGTACGAGGTGTACGGAGCGGAACCGCGTGTGTACGAGGCGTACGGAGTGGAGACGCGTGTGTATAAGGCGTACGGAGCGGAACCGCGTGTGTGCGAGGCGTACGGAGCGGAGCCGCGTGTGTGCGAGACGAATGGAGCGGAGCCGCGTGTGTGCGAGGCGTACGGAGCGGAGCCGCGTGTGTACGAGGCGTACGGAGCGGAGCCGCGTGTGTACAAGGCGTACGGAGCAGAGCCGCGAGTGTACGATGCGTACGGAGCGGAGCCGCGAGTGTACGAGGCGTACGGAGCGGAGCCGGGTGTGTACGAGGCGTACGGAGCGGAGCCGCGTGTGTACGAGGCGTACGGAGCGGTGCCGCGTGTGTACGAGGTGTACGGAGTGGAGCCGCGTGTGACGAGGTGTACGGAGCGGAGCCGCGTGTGTACGAGGTGTACGGAGCAGAGCCGTGTGTGTACGAGGTGTACGGAACAGAGCCACGTGTGTACGAGGTGTACGGAGCAGAGCCACGTGTGTACAGGGTGTACGGAGCAGAGCCGTGTGTGTACGAGGTGTACGGAGCAGAGCCGCGTGTGTACGAGGTGTACGGAGCGGATCCGTGTGTGTACGAGGCGTACGGAGCGGAACCGCGTGTGTGCGAGGCGTACGGAGCGGAGCCGCGTGTGTGCGAGACGAATGGAGCGGAGCCGCGTGTGTGCGAGGCGTACGGAGCGGAGCCGCGTGTGTACGAGGCGTACGGAGCGGAGCCGCGTGTGTACAAGGCGTACGGAGCGGAGCCGCGAGTGTACGAGGCGTACGGAGCGGAGCCGGGTGTGTACGAGGCGTACGGAGCGGAGCCGCGTGTGTACGAGGCGTACGGAGCGGTGCCGCGTGTGTACGAGGTGTACGGAGTGGAGCCGCGTGTGACGAGGTGTACGGAGCGGAGCCGCGTGTGTACGAGGTGTACGGAGCAGAGCCGTGTGTGTACGAGGTGTACGGAACAGAGCCACGTGTGTACGAGGTGTACGGAGCAGAGCCACGTGTGTACGGGGTGTACGGAGCAGAGCCGTGTGTGTACGAGGTGTACGGAGCAGAGCCGCGTGTGTACGAGGTGTACGGAGCGGATCCGTGTGTACGAGGAGTACGGAGCAGAGCCGCGTGTGTACGAGGTGTACGGAGCAGAGCCGCACGTGTACGAGGTGTACAGAGCGGAGCCGTGTGTACGAGGAGTACGGAGCAGAGCCGCGTGTGTACGAGGTGTACGGAGCAGAGCCGCACGTGTACGAGGTGTACAGAGCGGAGTCGCGCGTGTGCGAGGTGTACGGAGCGGAGCCGTGTCTGTACGTGGTGTACGGAGCGGAGCCGTGTGTGTACGAGGTGTACGGAGCAGAGCCGCGTGTGTACGAGGTGTACGGAGCGGAGCCGTGTGTGCGAGGAGTACGAAGCAGAGCCGCGTGTGTACGAGGTGTACGGAGCGGAGCCGCGCGTGTACGAGGTGTACGGAGCGGAGCCGCGCGTGTACGAGGTGTACGGAGCGGAGCCGCGTGTGTACGAGGTGTACGGAGCGGAGTCGCTCGTGTACGAGGTGTACGGAGCAGAGCCGCGTGTGTACGAGGTGTACGTAGCGGAGCCGTGTGTACGAGGAGTACGGAGCAGAGCCGCGTGTGTACGAGGTGTACGGAGCAGAGCCGCACGTGTACGAGGTGAACGGAGCAGAGCCGCATGTGTACGAGGTGAACGGAGCGGAGCCGTGTCTGTACGTGGTGTACGGAGCGGAGCCGTGTGTGTACGAGGTGTACGGAGCGGAGCCTCATGTGTACGAGGTTTAAGGAGCGGAGCCGCGTGTGTACGAGGCGTACGGAGCGGAGCCGCATGTGTATGAGGCGTACAGAGCGGAGCCACGTGTGTACGAGGTGTACGGAGCGGAGCCGCTTGTGTACGAGGTGTACAGAGCAGAGCCGCGTGTGTACGGAGCGGAGCCGCGCGAGTACGAGGTGTACGGAGCGGAGCCGCGCGTGTACGAGGTGTACGGAGTGGAGCCACGCGTGTACGAGGTGTGCGGAGCGGAGCTGCACGTGTACGGAGCGGAGCCACGTGTGTACGAGGTGTACGGAGCGGATCCGCGTGTGTACGAGGTGTGCGGAGCGGAGCCATGTGTACGAGGTGTACGGAGCGGAGCCGCGTGTGTACGAGGTGTACTGAGCGGAGCTGCGTGTGTACGAGGTGAACGGAGGGGAGCCGCGTGTGTACGAGGTGTACGGAGGGGAGCCGCGTGTGTACGAGGTGTACGGAGCGGAGCCGCTTCTGTACGAGGTGTACGAAGCGGAGCCGCGCGTGTGCGAGGCGTACGGAGCGGAGCCACGCGTGTGCGAGGCGTACGGAGAGGAGCCACGAGTGTGCGAGGCGTACGGAGCTGAGCCGCGCGTGTGCGAGGCGTACGGAGCGGAGCCACGCGTGTGTGAGGCGTACGGAGCTGAGCCGCGCGTGTGCGAGGTGTACGGAGCGGAGCCGCGCGTGTACGAGGCGTACGGAGCGGAGCCGCGCGTGTACGAGGTGTACGGAGTGGAGCCGTGTGTGTACGAGATGTACGGAGGGGAGCCGCGTGTGTACGAGGTGTACAGAGCGGAGCCGCGTGTGTACGCGGTGTACGGAGCGGAGCCGCTTGTGTACGAGGTGAGCGGAGCCGCGCATGTGCGAGGTGTACGGAGCGGAGCCGCGCGTGTGCGAGGTGTACGGAGGAGAGCCGCGTGTGTACGAGGTGTACGGAGCAGAGCCGCGTGTTTACGAGGTGTACGGAGCGGAGCCGCTTGTGTACGAGGCGTACGGAGCGGAGCCGCGCGTGTACGTGGTGTACGGAGAGGAGCCACGCGTGTACGAGGCGTACGGAGCGGAGCCGCGTGTGTACGAGGTGTACGGACCGGAGCCGCGTGTGTACGAGGTGTACGGAGCGGAGCCACGTGTGTACGGAGCAGAGTCGCGTGTGTACGAGGTGTACGGAGCGGAGCCACGTGTATACGGAGCAGAGCCGTGTGTGTACGAGGTGTACGGAGCGGAGCCGTGTGTGTACGAGGCGTCCGGAGCAGATCCGCGTGTGTACGAGATGTACGGAGCGGAGCCTCGTGTGTACGAGGTTTACGGAGCGGAGCCGCGTGTGTATGAGGCGTAAGGAGCGGAGCCGCGTGTGTACGGGGCGTACGGAGCGGAGCCGCGTGTGTACGAGGCGTACGGAGCGGAGCCGCGTGTGTACGAGGTGTACGGAGCGGAGCCGTGTGTGTACGAGGTGTACGGAGCGGAGCCTCGTGTGTACGAGGTGTACGGAGCGGAGCCGCGTGTGTATGAGGCGTACGGAGCGGAGCCGCGTGTGTACGAGGTGTACGGAGCGGAGCCGCGTGTGTACGAGGTGTATGGAGCGAAGCCGCGTGTGTACGAGGTGTACGGAGCAGAGCCGCATGTGTACGGAGCGGAGCCGCGCGTGTACGAGGTGTACGGAGCGGAGCCGCGCGTGTACGAGGTGTACGGAGCCGAGCCGCGCGTGTACGAGGTGTACGGAGCCGAGCCGCACGTGTACGAGGTGTATGGAGCGGAGCCGCGTGTGTACGAGGTGTACGGAGCGGAGCCGCGTGTGTACGAGGCGTACGGAGCGGAGCCGCGTGTGTACGAGGCGTACGGAGCGGAGCCGCGTGTGTACGAGGTGTATGGAGGGGAGTCGCGTGTGTACGAGGTGTACGGAGCGGAGCCGCGTGTGTACGAGGCGTACGGAGCGGAGCCGCGTGTGTACGAGGTGTATGGAGTGGAGCCGCTTGTGTACGAGGTGTACGGAGCGGAGCCGCGCGTGTGCGAGGTGTACGGAGCGGAGCCGCGCGTGTGCGAGGTGTACGGAGCGGAGCCGCACGTGTGCGAGGCGTACGGAGCGGAGCCGCGTGTGTACGAGGTGTACGGAGCGAAGCCACGTGTGTACGAGATGTACGGAGGGGAGCCGCGTGTGTACGAGGTGTACAGAGCGGAGCCGCGTGTGTACGGAGCGGAGCCGCTTGTGTACGAGGTGAGCGGAGCCGCGCGTGTGCGAGGTGTACGGAGGGGAGCCGCGTGTGTACGAGGTGTACGGAGCAGAGCCGCGTGTTTACGAGGTGTACGGAGCGGAGCCGCTTGTGTACGAGGTGTACGGAGCGGAGCCGCGCGTGTACGTGGTGTACGGAGAGGAGCCACGCGTGTACGAGGCGTACGGTCCGGAGCCGCGTGTGTACGAGGTGTACGGAGCGGAGCCACGTGTGTACGGAGCAGAGTCGCGTGTGTACGAGGTGTACGGAGCGGAGCCACGTGTGTACGGAGCAGAGCCGTGTGTGTACGAGGCGTCCGGAGCAGATCCGCGTGTGTACGAGGTGTACGGAGCGGAGCCTCGTGTGTACGAGGTTTACGGAGCGGAGCCGCGTGTGTATGAGGCGTACGGAGCGGAGCCGCGTGTGTACGAGGCGTACGGAGCGGAGCCGCGTGTGTACGAGGCGTACGGAGCGGAGCCGCGTGTGTACGAGGTGTACGGAGCGGAGCCGTGTGTGTACGAGGTGTACGGAGCGAAGCCGCGTGTGTATGAGGTGTACGGAGCCGAGCCGCACGTGTACGAGGTGTACGGAGCGGAGCCGCGTGTGTACGAGGTGTACGGAGCGGAGCAGCGTGTGTACGAGGCGTACGGAGCGGAGCCGCGTGTGTACGAGGCGTACGGAGCGGAGCGGCGTGTGTACGAGGTGTACGGAGCGAAGCCGCGTGTGTACGAGGTGTATGGAGGGGAGCCGCGTGTGTACGAGGTGTAAGGAGCGGAGCCACGTGTGTACGCGCTGTATGGAGCGGATCCGCTTGTGTACGAGGTGTACGGAGCGGAGCCGCGCGTGTGCGAGGCGTAGGGAGCGGAGCCGCGCGTGTGCGAGGCGTAGGGAGCGGAGCCGCGTGTGTACGAGGTGTACGGAGCGAAGCCACGTGTGTACGAGATGTACGGAGGGGAGCCGCATGTGTACGAGGTGTACAGAGCGGAGCCGCGTGTGTACGCGGTGTACGGAGCGGAGCCGCTTGTGTACGAGGTGAGCGGAGCCGCGCGTGTGCGAGGTGTACGGAGCGGAGCCCCGCGTGTGCGAGGCGTACGAAGCGGAGACACGCGTGTACGAGGCGTACGGAGCGGTGTCGCGCGTGTACGAGGCGTACGGAGCGGTGCCGCGCGTGTACGAGGCGTAAGGAGCGGAGCCGCGCGTGTACGAGGTGTACGGAGGGGAGCCGCGTGTGTACGAGGTGTACGGAGCAGAGCCGCTTGTGTACGAGGTGTACGGAGCGGAGCCGCGCGTGTACGAGGTGTACGGAGAGGAGCCACGCGTGTACGAGGCGTACGGAGCGGAGCCGGGTGTGTACGAGGTGTACGGAGCGGAGCCGCGTGTGTACGAGGTGTATGGAGCGGAGCCACGTGTGTACGGAGCAGAGTCGCGTGTGTACGAGGTGTACGGAGCGGAGCCACGTGTGTACGGAGCAGAGCCGTGTGTGTACAAGGTGTACGGAGCGGAGCCGTGTGTGTACGAGGCGTCCGGAGCGGAGCCTTGTGTGTACGGAGCAGAGCCGCTTGTGTGCGAGGTGTACGAAGCAGAGTCGCGTGTGTACGGGGTGTACGGAGCGGAGCCGCATGTGTGCGAGGTGTACGGAGCGGAGCCGCGTGTGTACGAGGTGTACGGAGCGGAGCCGCGTGTGTACGGAGCAGAGCCGCTTGTGTGCGAGGTGTACGAAGCAGAGCCTCGTGTGTACGAGGTGTACGGAGCGGAGCCGCGTGTGTGCGAAGTGTACGGAGCGGAGCCGCGCGTGTACGAGGTGTACGGAGAGGAGCCACGCGTGTACGAGGCGTACGGAGCGGAGCCGCGTGTGTACGAGGTGTACGGAGCGGAGCCACGTGTGTACGGAGCAGAGTCGCGTGTGTACGAGGTGTACGGAGGGGAGCCACGTGTGTACGGAGCAGAGCCGTGTGTGTACGAGGTGTACGGAGCGGAGCCGCGTGTGTACGAGGCGTACGGAGCGGAGCTGCGTGTGTACGAGGTGTACGGAGCGGAGCCTTGTGTGTACGGAGCAGAGCCGCTTGTGTGCGAGGTGTACGAAGCAGAGTCGCGTGTGTACGAGGTGTACGGAGCGGAGCCGCGTGTGTACGAGGTGTACAGAGCGGAGCCGCATGTGTACGAGGTGTACGGAGCGGAGCCGCGTGTGTAAGAGGTGTACTGAGCGGAGCCGCAAGTGTACGAGGTGTACGGAGCGGAGCCGCGTGTGTACGAGGTGTACGGAGCGGAACCGCGTGTGTACGAGGCGTACGGAGCGGAGACGCGTGTGCACGAGGCGTAAGGGGCGGAGCCGCGTGTGTGCGAGGCGTACGGAGCGGAGCCGCGTGTGTGCGAGACGTACGGACCGGAGCCGCGTGTGTACGAGGTGTACGGAGCGGAGCCACGTGTGTATGGAGCAGAGTCGCGTGTGTACGAGGTGTACGGAGCGGAGCCACGTGTGTACGGAGCAGAGCCGTGTGTGTACGAGGTGTACGGAGCGGAGCCACGTGTGTACGGAGCAGAGCCGTGTGTGTACGAGGTGTACGGAGCGGAGCCGTGTGTGTACGAGGCGTCCGGAGCGGATCCGCGTGTGTACGAGGTGTACGGAGCGGAGCCTTGTGTGTACGGAGCAGAGCCGCTTGTGTGCGAGGTGTACGGAGCGGAGCCGCGTGTGTACGAGGTGTACGGAGCGGAGCCGCTTGTGTGCGAGTTGTACGAAGCAGAGCCTCGTGTGTACGAGGTGTACGGAGCGGAGCCGCGTGTGTGCGAAGTGTACGGAGCGGAGCCGCGCGTGTACGAGGTGTACGGAGAGAAGCCACGCGTGTACGAGGCGTATGGAGCGGAGCCGCGTGTGTACGAGGTGTACGGAGCGGATCCGCGTGTGTACGAGGTGTACGGAGCGGAGCCACGTGTGTACGGAGCAGAGTCGCGTGTGTACGAGGTGTACGGAGGGGAGCCACGTGTGTACGGAGCAGAGCCGTGTGTGTACGAGGTGTACGGAGCGGAGCCGCGTGTGTACGAGGCGTACGGAGCGGAGCTGCGTGTGTACGAGGTGTACGGAGCGGAGCCTTGTGTGTACGGAGCAGAGCCGCTTGTGTGCGAGGTGTACGAAGCAGAGTCGCGTGTGTACGAGGTGTACGGAGCGGAGCCGCGTGTGTACGAGGTGTACAGAGCGGAGCCGCATGTGTACGAGGTGTACGGAGCGGAGCCGCGTGTGTAAGAGGTGTACTGAGCGGAGCCGCGAGTGTACGAGGTGTACGGAGCGGAGCCGCGTGTGTACGAGGTGTACGGAGCGGAACCGCGTGTGTACGAGGCGTACGGAGCGGAGACGCGTGTGTACGAGGCGTAAGGGGCGGAGCCGCGTGTGTGCGAGGCGTACGGAGCGGAGCCGCGTGTGTGCGAGACGTACGGAGCGGAGCCGCGTGTGTACGAGGTGTACGGAGCGGAGCCACGTGTGTACGGAGCAGAGTCGCGTGTGTACGAGGTGTACGGAGCGGAGCCACGTGTGTACGGAGCAGAGCCGTGTGTGTACGAGGTGTACGGAGCGGAGCCACGTGTGTACGGAGCAGAGTCGCGTTTGTACGAGGTGTACGGAGCGGAGCCACGTGTGTACGGAGCAGAGCCGTGTGTGTACGAGGTGTACGGAGCGGAGCCGTGTGTGTACGAGGTGTCCGCAGTGGATCCGCGTGTGTACGAGGTGTACGGAGCGGAGCCTTGTGTGTACGGAGCAGAGCCGCTTGTGTGCGTGGTGTACGAAGCAGAGTCGCGTATGTACGAGGTGTACGGAGCGGAGCCGCGTGTGTGCGAGGTGTACGGAGCGGAGCCGCGTGTGTACGAGGTGTACGGAGCGGAGCCGCGTGTGTACGAGGTGTACGGAGCGGAGCCTTGTGTGTACGGAGCAGAGCCGCTTGTGTGCGAGGTGTACGAAGCAGAGCCTCGTGTGTACGAGGTGTACGGAGCGGAGCCGCGTGTGTACGAGGCGTACGGAGTGGAGCCGCGTGTGTACGAGGTGTATGGAGTGGAGCCTTGTGTGTACGGAGCAGAGCCGCTTGTGTGCGAGGTGTACGAAGCAGAGTCGCGTGTGTACGAGGTGTACGGAGCGGAGTCGCGTGTGTACGAGGTGTACGGAGCGGAGCCGCGTGTTTACGAGGTGTACGGAGCGGAGCCGCTTGTGTACGAGGTGTACGGAGCGGAGCCGCGCGTGTACGAGGTGTACGGAGAGGAGCCACGCGTGTACGAGGCGTACGGAGCGGAGCTGCGTGTGTACGAGGTGTACGGAGTGGAGCCGCGTGTGTACGAGGTGTACGGAGCAGAGCCACGTGTGTACGGAGCAGAGTCGCGTGTGTACGAGGTGTACGGAGCGGAGCCGCGTGTGTACGAGGCGTACGGAGCGGAGCCGCGTGTGTACGAGGTGTACGGAGCGGAGCCTTGTGTGTACGGAGCAGAGCTGCTTGTGTGCGAGGTGTACGAAGCAGAGTCGCGTGTGTACGAGGTGTACGGAGCGGAGCCGCGTGTGTACGAGGTGTACAGAGCGGAGCCGCATGTGTACGAGGTGTACGGAGCGGAGCCGCATGTGTACGAGGTGTACTGAGTGTAGCCGCGAGTGTACGAGGTGTACGGAGCGGAGCCGCGTGTGTACGAGGTGTACGGAGCGGAACCGCGTGTGTACGAGGCGTACGGAGCGGAGACGCGTGTGTACGAGGCGTAAGGAGCGGAGCCGCGTGTGTGCGAAGCGTACGGAGCGGAGCCGCGTGTGTGCGAGACGTACGGAGCGGAGCCGCGTGTGTACGAGGCGTACGGAGCGGAGCCGCGAGTGTACGAGGCGTACGGAGCAGAGCCGAGAGTATACGAGGCGTACGGAGCGGAGCCGGGTGTGTACGAGGCGTGCGGAGCTGCGTGTGTACGAGGCGTACGGAGCGGAGCCGCATATGTACGAGGTGTACGGAGTGGAGCCGCGTGTGACGAGGTGTACGGAGCGGAGCCGCGTGTGTACGAGGTGTACGGAGCGGAGCCGTATGTGTACGAGGGTGTACTGAGCGGAGCCGTGTGTGTACGAGGTGTACGGAGCGGAGCTGTGTGTGTACGAGGTGTACGGAGCAGAGCCGTGTGTGTACGAGGTGTGCGGAGCCGTGTGTGTACGAGGGTGTACGGAGTTGAGCCATGTGTGTACGAGGGTGTAGGGAGCGGAGCCGTGTGTGTACGAGGAGTACGGAGCGGAGCCGAATGTGTACGAGGTGTACGGAAAGGAGCCGAGTGTGTACGAGGTGTACAGAGCGGAGCCGCATGTGTACGAGGTGTACAGAGCGGAACCATGTGCACGAGGTGTACGGAGCGGAGCCGTGTGTGTACGAGGTACACGGAGCGGAGCCACGTGTGTACGAGGTGTACGAAGCGGAGCCGCGTGTGTACGAGGTGTACGGAGCTGAGCTGCGTGTACACGAGGTGTACGGAGCTGAGCTGCGTGTACACGAGTTGTACGGAGCTGAGCTGCGTGTGTACGAGATGAACGGAGCGGAGCGACGTGTGTACGAGAAGTACGGAGCGGAGCCGTGTGTGTACGAGGTGTACGGGGTGGAGCCGCGCATGTACGGAACGGAGCCACGCGTGTACGAGGCGTATGGGGCGGAGCCCCGCGTGTGCGAGGCGTACGGAGCGGAGCCCCGCGTGTGCGAGGCGTACGGAGCAGAGCCCCGCGTGTGCGAGGCGTACGGAGCAGAGCCCCGCGTGTGCAAGGCGTACGGAGCAGAGCCCCGCGTGTGCAAGGCGTACGGAGCGGAGCTCCGCGTGTGCCAGGCGTGCTGAGCCGCGTGTGTGCGAGGCGTATGGGGCGGAGCCACGCGTGTGAGGAGTACGGAGCGGAGCTGTGTGTGTACGAGGTGTGCGGAGCCGCTCGTGTACGAGGTGTACGGAGCGGAGCCGTGTGTGTACGAGGTGTATGGAGTGGAGCCACGTGTGTACGAGGTGTACGAAGCGGAGCCGCGTGTGTACGAGGTGTACGGAGCGGAGCTGCGTGTGTACGAGATGTACGGAGCGGGGCCGTGCGTGTACGAGAAGTACGGAGCAGAGCAGTGTGTGTACAAGGTGTGCGGAGCCGCGCGTGTACGAGGTGTACGGGGCGGAGCCGCGCCTGTACGGAACGAAGCCACACGTGTACGAGGCGTATGGGGCGGAGCCGCGCGTGCGTGAGGCATACGGGGTGGAGCCCCGCGTGTGCAAGGCGTACGGAGCGGAGCACCGCGTGTGCAAGGCGTACGGAGCTGAGCCGTATGTGTACGAGGTGTGCAGAGCCGCTCGTGTACGAGGTGTACGGGGCGGAGCCGCGCGTGTACGGGGCGGAGCCGCGCGTGTACGAGGTGTACGGAGCGGAGCCGCGTGTGTACGAGGTGTACGGAGCGGAGCCGCGTGTGTACGAGGTGTACGGAGCGGAGCCGCGTGTGTGCGAGGTGTACGGAGCTGAGCCGCGCGTTTACGAGGCGTACGGAGCGGAGTCGAGTGGTACAAGTCGTACGGAGCGGAGCCGTATGTGTACGAGGGTGTACGGAGCGGTGCCTTGTGTGTACGAGGTGTACGGAGTGGAGCCGAGTGTGTACGAGGTGTACGGAGCGGAGCCGTATGTGTACGAGGGTGTACGGAACGGAGCCGTGTGTGTACGAGGTGTACGGAGCGGAGCCGTGTGTGTACGAGGTGTACGGAGCGGAGCCGTGTGTGTACGAGGTGTGCGGAGCGGAGCCGTGTGTGTGCGAGGGTGTACGGAGTGGAGCCGTGTGTGTACGAGGGTGTAGGGAGCGGAGCCGTGTGTGTACGAGGAGTACGGAGCGGAGCCGCGTGTGTACGAGGTGTACGGAACGGAGCCTCGTGTGTACGAGTTGTACTGAGCGGAGCCGCGTGTGTAGGAGGTGTACAGAGCGGAGCCGTGTGCACGAGGTGTACGGAGCGGAGCCGTGTGTGTACGAGGTGTACGGAGCTGAGCTGCGTGTACACGAGGTGTACGGAGCGGAGCTGCGTGTGTACGAGATGAACGGAGCGGAGCCGCGTGTGTACGAGAAGTACGGAGCCGAGCCGTGTGTGTACGAGGTGTACGGGGCGGAGCCGCGCATGTACGGAACGGAGCCGCGCGTGTACGCGGCGTATAGGGCGGAGCCGCGCGTGTGTGAGGCATACGAAGCGGAGCCCCGCGTGTGCAAGGCGTACGGAGCGGAGCCCCGCGTGTGTGCGAGGCGTATGGGGCAGAGCCGCGCGTGTGAGGAGTACGGAGCGGAGCCGTGTGTGTACGAGGTGTGCGGAGCCGCTCGTGTACGAGGTGTGCGGAGCGGAGCCGTGTGCACGAGGTGTACGGAGCGGAGCCATGTGTGTACGAGGTGTACGGAGCGGAGCCACGTGTGTACGAGGTGTACGAAGCGGAGCCGCGTGTGTACGAGGTGTACGGAGCTGAGCTGCGTGTGTACGAGATGTACGGAGCGGACCCACGTGTGTACGAGAAGTACGGAGCAGAGCCGTGTGTGTACAAGGTGTGCGGAGCCGCGCGTGTGCGAGGTGTACGGGGCAGAGCCGCGCATGTACGGAACGGAGCCACGCGTGTACGAGGTGTACGGAGCGGAGCCGTGTGTACGAGGTGTACGGAGCGGAGCCGCGTGTGCGCGAGGCGTGCGGGGCGGAGCCTCGCGTGCGCGAGGCTTATGGGGCGGAGCCGCGCGTGTGAGGAGTACGGAGCAGAGCCGTATGTGTACGAGGTGTTCCGAGCCGCTCTTGTACGAGGTGTACAGGGCGGAGCCGCGCGTGTACGGAACGGAGCCACGCGTGTACGAGGCGTATGGGGTGGAGCCGCGCGTGTTTGATGCGTACAGGGCGGAGCCGCGAATGTGCGAGGTGTACGGGGCGGAGCCCCGTGTGTACAAGGTGTACGAAGTGGAGCCGCGTGTGTATGAGGTGTACAGAGCGGAGCCACGTGTGTACGAGGTGTACGGAGCGGAGCCACGTGTGTACGAGGTGCACTGAGCGGAGCCACGTGTGTACGAGGTGTACGGAGCTGAGCCTCGTGTGTACGAGGTGTACAGAGCGGAGCCGTGTGTGTACGAGGTGTAAGGAGCAGAGCCGCATGTGTACGAGGTGTACGGAGCGGAGCCGCATGTGTACGAGGTGCACAGAGCAGAGCTGTGTGCACGAGGTGTACGGAGCGGAGCCGTGTGTGTACAAGGTGTATGGAGCGGAGCCGCATGTGTACGAGGAATACGGAGCGGAGCCGTGTGTATACGAGGTGTGTGGAGCAGCGCATGTACGGAACGGAGCCACGCGTGTACGAGGCGTATGGGGCGGAGCCGCGCGTGTGAGGTGTACGGGGCGGAGCCGCGCGTGTGCGAGGCGTACGGGGCGGAGCCACGCGTGTGCGAGGCTTACGGGGCGGAGCCTCGCGTGTGTAAGAGGCATACGAGGAGCCGCGTGTGAATGAGGCGTACGGAGCGGAGCCGCGTGTGTACGAGGCGTACCGAGCGAAGCCGCATGTGTTCGAGGCATACCGAGCGGAGCCACGTGTGTACGAGGCGTACCGAGCGGAGCCGCGTTTCCCTTCTGGAAAGTTGTGGATGCTCCAGGAAAGCTGTCGACTGCTCTTGTAAGGGCAGGAGTCATGGGGCATGTAGGGTTACGGTACTGACCTATATGGCAGAATAGAGCTAATTGCTCAGGTCTCTACCCTTCCCAGACCTAAGGAGGATTCTGTCCTTTGTTTGCCTTGGATGAGGAGGAACTTCCTATTCACTCAGTGGATCTGAGTTTTGGGTGAGAGATTTCCAATTTTATTTTCCACCCTGATTTGTTGACTGTAAAAAAATACTTCTTTCTGTATTTTTTCCTATTGAGGACTTCTTATCAGATGTGATTAATCAAAGACTATATTCTTATGAAAAAAATTTATAGATTTATTCTTGGATTGTCCATTAAAAAGAATGATTGCAGTAATTATATATAATAGTTAAATGGTTACAGAGTGATTGTCCATTTGTCCATAATTAGCTTAATAGTTGAGATTCTTTCCCTGGGATCCTGGATGGTAGATTGTGTCTGTCTGTGTCCAGCGCGTGTGTCAGTATGGCACCATGTGTCCGTTGGACCTACATCAGCAGCTGTTTCACACACAGACCCTCGTTCAGTGTCCTGTGGAATGGCCAGCACCCCCCTGTCTCTAACATGGGCTTTTATAGGCCCCCCCATAACACCTGTTCTTCTGTATATGGTAGTGAACTAAAAATACACAAATAGCGCATGTCATCTAGAAACCCTAGCACGATGGCTGATGCAATCTTATGCAATGTATGGTGCAGAATTCAGAATAAAATGAATATCCGTAATTAGTATTTAACATTGACATTTCCTCCTATACTTCATATGCATTATATGTGACCACTGTCATTTTCAGGCATTTGTATGACGCTTTTCTTCCAGGTCTATCTCCATTTACAGATATATTGTCCACCACTATAGCGCTCTGTTCATTTAAATCTATATTTATGAGAAACAGAGGTGTTCTTATTTTTATACTACTGAAGTCGTTTTTATCCACTTTAATCAAAAGTTATGTTTTATTATTGTTCTCACCTTGCTGCTATCTACCTCAAGCAAGTTATTGGTAGATTTGGAAAGAACAAAGGATGTGGGTGTGGGGCGTATAAGATCATTAATGTAGGCAAGTCCTTCTATAACAAAGCCCCGGGAGAAAAATATGTCATCAGATCATTCATAAATTGCAGAAGTGAAGGGGTCATCTATAAAGCCACTTGTGTCTGTGGTTTGGAATATGAAGGACTTTGATATAGAAGGACTTGCACGTCGTGCTATTATTTTGAGTCATGCGTTCCGGCAGTATGCAGATCGTTGACGCACCGGAAGTGACGCGTCGTGATGTCACACTGCAGAATAATGCGTTCCAATAAGAGGAAATGACGTTGTGGTGTTCAGAAATGAAGGGTTTTGCTTGGTACTTTTGAATTATTTAAGGGTGACCGGGGAACAGGCCGCTATTACACAGGAGGAGACTTGAAGACCTACACAATGGAATGGTTTAATTCCCTGGTGAATCCCACACAGGGAAGAAAAGTTTCATGAAAATAAGGACACCCTTACCTGGTTCCTTAACAGGATGATGGTTAGACATTTGTCTTTACTCCAGTCATGTGGATCTGAAAAGGATCTGATGCCTGAGAATTAACTACTAGAATTGGGGGAGACCGTTCCTTTTTCTCACGTATATGATGGCATGTGGGACACGTTGTTTGGATCGGTATATCTACCCATTGTGTTCAGAGGCGTTGCTTGAGATTTGTTAATGTATATGTAATACCTCTCTGTGCTGTGACATTCACACCTGCCCACCTGTGGTTTATATATATATATATATATATATATATATATATATATATATATATATATATATATATATATATATATATATATATATATATATATATATATATATATATATATATATCTTTTCCTCCGCTGCCGCCCCCCCTCCACAGCCAGAATGTATTATCCGGGCTATAAGATGCACCCCCCACTTTCCTCCAAAATTTTGGAGGAAAAAAGTGTGTCTTATAGTCCAAAAAATATGGTACTTTTGAGCTACAGTGCAAAGGTCAGAAGCGCCATATTGAAGTTCAGATTTTGCTGTACTGGTTTGAGAGTACCATGTCACATTGGCAGAGCCCTTGAAATGCCAGAACAGCAGACCCATCCCCATAAGAGACCCCATTTTACAAACTAAACTTATTAATGAATTCATCTAGGGGTGAAATGATCAAATTGACACCACAGGTGGGTCACAGAATTTTATACCATTGGGCAGTGAAGAAAAAAATAATTACATTTTTACCACCAAAATTTAGTGTTAGCCCCAGATTTTACATTTTCACAAGGGGAAATGACAAAAATGGCACCAAAATTTGTCCCACAATTTCTGCTGAATGTAGAAATACCCCATATGTGGCTGTACAGTACTGCTTAGCCATACCGAGACTCGGGAGGGGAGGATCGCTATTTTCCTACTGGAGCACAGATTTTCCTAGAATAGTTTGCGGACTCCATATACAGAGCCCCTTACTGCTAGAAAAGCAGAATCCCCTCTCAAATTACCCTATTTTGGAAATGACAACCCCTTTTGGGAATTTATCTACAGGTGTAGTGACGATTTTGACTCAATGGGTGTTTTCCAGAAACAAGCAGCAGTGGATGTTGCTGAATGAAAACTGCAAACTGCCATTGTATTCCCCAGTACGGTGTAGTGCCCATACATTGTGCCCAGCTCGTGCTTCTGGAGACATGCACCCTTAAATTAGGCGGGTTGTCATCACTACAGAAATGACAAACATATAGATGCTAAATGTGGTTTAGGCACACTGGGGCTCAGAAGGGAGGTGAGTACTTGGATTTGGGAGCGCAGAATTTACTGAATTTCCTTTGGGGGGGCGAGGAGCCATAGCGCTCTTCCAGAGCCTTTGTACTACCAATAACGTGGAAGCCTCCTATATTTCCATTGACAGATGACGGACCTGAGTAGGGACTCGCTTTTTTATGGATTGATTTGAAGCATTTTTTGGGAACATTTTACATAACATTTGGGATCACATTTATCCTGCGCTCTACGCTGAGCCCTTATATTGGGGTTTCCATGTAAATCTCCGAGAGACATGATTCAAATGAAACCCAGAGGGACCCATTAACTAAAAGGAGGCAGCAGAGTTACTCTGAACTCAGTCTGGCCTCAGTTCAGTGGTGTCCTTTTTTTCAGAAGTGCACAAAACTGTGGCAGACTTTGCTTTTATGCAGACCTAAAAAGACGGACACCGCCGGATCACAGGCCGAACGGTGTCCACAGTGCCTCCTTCTGCCTCATTGTAGGGAATCTTCTGCCAGGGGTTCTGTTTGAATCACGTATTTCAGAGATTTACACAGAAACCCTGGGTGTAACTCTGCGTGCTCAGCACAGAGTGCAGGATAGATGTGTACGGAGCCTTACTGAGATCTTTGGGAGACAGAATGAACAAATCAGCAGCAGCAGTGTACTGTCACACACTAAAAGACGCTATTTATTGTAAAAACTAGTTTTTTTATCGCCATATTTTGAGAACTATAATTTTTCCATATTTCTGCTAGCAGAGTAATGTAAGGGCTTGTTTTTTGCGGGACAAACTGACGTATTTATTGGTACCATTTTCGTACACATGACATTTTTGATCACTTTCTATTCCGATTTTTGGGTGGCAGAATGAACGAAAAACAGCAATTCAGGAGTTGTTTTTTTTAAGCCATTCAGAGTGTGGTAAAATTAATAAGGCAGCTTTTTCTTCGGGTCGGTACGATTACAGTGATACCACATTTATGATACCATCTTTTTTTTTGTTTTGACGCTTTTACCCAATGATACAAACTATTTTATAGATAAAATAATTATTTTTGCATCACTTTATCCTGAGAGCTGTAACTTTTTTATTTTTAGGCTAAGGGAGCTGTATCACGGCTTATTTTGCCAGACAAGATGATGTTTTCAGCGATACCATTTTTCTTTACATTCGTCTTTTCAATGGCGTTTTAATCCACTTTTTCTTGATCGCAGCATTTAGGGGTTAAAGTACTGGGAGTGGTGTGGGCACTGCTCTTGTCACTGAGTGCCGGGTGTCAGCTGTCAGAATTAGTTGACACCCGGCGGCGATCATGCGCACACAGTACCTACCGACCTGAACGTATGGATACATCCAAGGTCGTAAAGGGTTAAGAACCATCTGAGATAGACTTAGACACTAACAAAAAAAGAAGAATATCAGTTACACTAACTAAAACCACAGATAGACTAAACAAAAAAGAAAAAACAACCTTAAAGACAAGGAAGACAAATAAGAGGTCAATTATGTGACCTACTCAACCTGAGAGGCAGAAAACAGGATCTCAGTGGAGAGTATTTTGTCGATGCCGAGATAGGCCAAATACATGCCTAGGTCACCTCAGCCGTCTTTTCCTTTTTTCTGGAAGGGACAGTTTGCCAGTCATTCTCCCTGCCTCGTGGGTTCAAATTTTCCTCTTGAGGATGATCTGGGATGTTGAGGTCCCTTCGTCTCAGTAGGTCTCTACCCTCTTCGTATGTTGTGATGGAGTGCCAGGCATTGCTGTGGTTAATGAGGAGATATAAGGGGAAGCCCCATCTGTAAATGATCGAGTTCTCCCGGAGACTAAAGGTAATGGGGACAGATTCCTGCAAAAGCGAAGGCTAGTAGAGGACACATCAGAGAAAATCTTCACTTGGTTGAAGGTTTTGGGGAGTTACCCTTTCCTTCTTGAGCAGAAGAGCAGGTACTCTTTAACATGAAAGAAGTGGATTCTGGTTAGGACATCCCGTGGAGCAGTCTCTGGAAGGTGATTAGGGCACGGGACCCTAAGGCTTTGTCAATAATCATATCATGGCTGGAGCAGTCTGGTTATCATACCTGGGTAATGGGACAGTGCTAAATAAGGGCACGGGCTGCCAGTGCACTGCAGTCAAGGGGCAATCTTCTTCAGCTTCCAAGTCATGCCCCCCTCACTGTCAAATTTTAATTCAGAAAGTCAAAATCATTAAGAAATGGCTCATTTCATAACTAAACCTGACAACTTTTGAAAATATGTAAAACAATGTTACATGATCTGAAAGATCCTTGAGCTAGTCGGGTGGAAGGTCCTTCAGCTGCTCACTCAGGACAGGCAACCTCTGATGGTCCCGGTTCCTTCCTTTCCTGCACTGCACCAATCAGTTACATAAGTGTGGGGCTAGAGGAGAGAGAGCAGTTCTCTCAGTGATCAGAAAGGGCAGTGTCTCAGCGTTCTCCTCTGTCACAGGAAGCTGCCTCCAGTCTATAACACCCAATCACTTATTAGCAAGATTTGTTTCTTGCTAAAAATGTATCTTATAGGCCACGGGATCTGAGTATTAGTGTTTTTATTTAATCAAGGCAAATATGAGGAATGACAAGGGGTTGTGGTAGTAGTGGACAACCCCTTTAAGAAGATACAATTTTCAGTTAAAACATTCCAACATTCTGAACATTAAAAAATATTCTCCCCTGTGTGACTTCTCTGAAGTTTATTAAGAATTGTTTCCCCAAGTAAAAAATTTCTCAAATTAAGAAAATAAAAATGGTTTTTACCCTGTGTGACGTCTCTGGTGACTAAGAAGAGATTTATTCACAAAACATTTTCCACATTCTGAACTGGAGAAAGACTTTTACCCTGTGTGAGTTCTCTGGTGCCTAACAAAACTTGATTTCTGTGTAAAAGATTTCCCACATTCTGAGCATGAAAAAGGCTTCTCACCAGTGTGAGTTCTCTGATGTTGAATAAGACATAATTTCTCTGTAAAACATTTCCCACATTCTGAACATGAAAAACGCTTCTCCCCTGTGTGAATTCTCTGATGTTTGATAAGACTTGATTTATCTACAAAGCATTTCCCACATTCTGAACATGAAAAACTCTTCTCCCCTGTGTGAATTTTCTGATGGCCAAGAAGATGCGCTTTCTGGTTAAAACATTTCCCACATTCGGAACATGAAAACGGCTTCTCCCCTGTGTGAGTTCTCTGGTGAGTAACAAGATATGAATTCCAAACAAAACATTTACCACATTCTGAACATGAAAATGGCTTTTCCCCTTTGTGAGTTCTCTGGTGACTAACAAGGTCTGATTTCTCTTTAAAACATTTCTCACACTTGGAACAAGAAAATATATTCTCCGCTGTGTGAAATTGTTGATGTTTTAGAAAAGACTTTTGGAGGGGAAAACTATTTCCATATTTTGAACGTGAAAATGGCTTCTTTGTTTTAGGAGCAGTTCGTTTTTTAATGCTTATTTTGTGACTTTGATTTTCCTTAGTAGTCGGTAATGAATCAGAAGACAGGACCTGTTTCAAAAGATCAGATGACAGATCTTTGCTGTGAAGGGATGATGGTAAATCTGGAGTAATGGCATTCACTTCAATTGTATCCTGTGGGATCTCAAGATCATCCGATTTGAAAATTGAAGATGTCAACTGTCCCTCTGATCTCCTGGTACAGTCATCTGCCAAGAATAAAACCAATTATTATTTTTGAATAAAAAAGGCTTAAATTTTATATTTTTGAACATTTCTACTTAAATTATCCATATCCTGTGCTGGGCTGATTGTAAGCACTACAAGTCAAAAAACAACCAGCGAGGCTGCCGAGCGTGAAGAGGCTGGATTGAGCGTCCCAGAGGCTGCAGCTAAGTACAAAGGCGGCAGTAAAGTACATAGTTTAACACCAGAGCATAGTTTGGTGTTTTCCTTACTAACCTTCTATTTGTTTTTCTGCTTTTACTTGTATTGTTTATCACCGTATAGTATGTGCTCCATGGGCAATGCTACCAGGTGTGTGTCTTGTGAGATGTATGCATGCTTTGAACAGCCGTTTGAGGGTGAAAAAGTCTGCGCTCGATGTCAACGAGTTACATATTTGGAAGCCCAGATACCGGATCTAAACGTGCAGCTAGCAACACTCAGGAGCATTGCAAACCTGGACAGGAGTTTAGAGCTCACTGAGATTGTGCTGGTTAGGGCCAGTGATATGGAGGCGGGTGGAGGTGGGGAAGACCAGAATAGAGAAGTATGTAGCTGGGTAAATGTTACAAGAAGGGGTAGGGGGAAAAGTGCCAGGGAGCCCAGTCCTGATCTGGCACAACCTAGTAAATATGCCTGTTTGGCTGATATTAGGATTGCTATCCCAGGACTGGGATCACTAAAGCAGGACGCTCCTAGCAACCAGGAAGATGACTGTTGTAGGAAGGAGGGTAATAGGAGTGCAGCAAAGACCAGACAGATGGTGGTAGGAGACTCTATAAATAGGCGGACAGACGGAGTCATCTGCCGCCGAGACCGTGAATGCCGAACAGTGTGTTGTCTGCTGGTTGCTCGGGTTCAACATATAGCGGATCGGATACACAGATTGCTGGGTGGGTTTGGACAAAACTCAGCAGTCATGGTACACATTGGTACTAATGACAAAGTTAGAGGGAGGTGGAAGGTCCTTAAAAATGATTACGGGGAACTAGGAGAGAAGCTGAAGGCCAGGACCTCCAAGAAATACTGTCGGTGCCACATGCGTCACTAGATAGACAGCGGGAGCTTAGGGAGATAAACAAGTAGCTTAGACATTGGTGCAGGAAAGAAGTGTTTGGGTTCATGGAGACCAAGGCCGACCTTCTCACCAGTCCGGTGACAGGGAGCAGGTGGATGCTGGTTGACTTCAGTAATAATCTCTTTTACAATTAGATTTTTGCCCTAGTTTTTACTCAATATTTATTCCTGTACAAAGGACCTTTTTGAATGAATTAAATTTAATGTAATTGACTCCTGGATGTAATGGAATCATGTTATTTTCAAAAAGAGGTGATGTTTTGATTAAAAATGACTATGAATTATATATAATCATATGAAATAATCATGTTCAAAAGGGGATACTTAAAGGGACTATGAACTATATGTAATCATCAGACTAACCATTCATTAGTTACTAAATATTTTAGTGACATATCTGCACATCCTGTATATGTTAATTCTGATAGATATATATCACTTGCACTTTATATTTATATAATTATATACATATTCCCTTTACTATATCCCATTATGGCTAATAAGTAATACATCATACATACTCCCCTGTATGCGTTACCCCCTGATTCCCTCATTTGAGCTTCATTTTTATCTTATTTGTATTGTTGTATGTTTTTTAATTTGTCTATGCTTGTGCCCTTTTGAATTTTTATTACATTAATTGCTATAAAATAAAAAATATTTTTATATGACTTTTTTGTCCAGTGAATATTGTTTTGTTGGTCTATTGATCTTGTGTTTAGATATTGTGAATTTATTTTCTTGGTAACTCTGAGAAACTCCTTCTGTTTTGTAGGATTTATTCTACTGTAGGGAAGGGCCGCATCTCAATGGGGAGGGAGCAGCTATGCTGGGGGGAAAATGGTCAGACGGATGGAGGAGCTTTTAAACTAGGATCTGGGGGGAGGGAGGGTATGCGTGCTTATAAGGGGATAGATAGACTAGACCAGGGATCTCAAACTCAGCTGGGCATATGGGCCGCACACGGAAAAACATTTAATTTGGGGGGTCCGCATTATTTGCATGACAAAGTGACATTTTTAGTGATACCATTTTATTTTTTATACACCTTTTGAATTGGTCCTCATCTTGCAGACATGGTCTCCCATCCAGGTTCCCCATATTGCAGACATGGTCTCCCATCCAGGTTCCCCATATTGCAGACATGGTCTCCCATCCAGGTCCCCCATATTGCAGACATGGTCTCTCATCCAGGTCCCCCATATTGCAGACGTGATCTCCCATCCAGGTCCCCCATATTGCAGACGTGGTCTCCCATCCAGGTCCCCCATATTGCAGACGTGGTCTCCCATCCAGGTCCCCCATATTGCAGAGGTGGTCCCAATATAGCAGGCATGGTCTCCCATCCAGGTCCCCTTGCAGACATGGTCTCCCATCCAGATCCCCTATATTGCAGACATGGTCCCCCATCCAGGTCCCCCATATTGCAGACATGGTCCCCCATATTGCAGACATGGTCCCCCATATTGCAGACATGGTCCTCCCATCCAGGTCCCCCATATTGCAGACATGGTCCCCCATATTGCAGACATGGTCCTCCCATCCAGGTCCCCCATATTGCAGACATGGTCCCCCATATTGCAGACATGGTCCCCCATCCTGGTCCTTATCTTGCAGACATGTCCCCCATCCAGGTCCCCCCCATACTGCACACAGGGTCCGTCCGTCCCCCATACTGCGCACAGGGTCCGTCCGTCCCCCATACTGCGCACAGGGTCCGTCCGTCCCCCATACTGCGCTAAGGGTCCCCATCCCCCCATACTGCGCTAAGGGTCCCCATCCCCCCATACTGCACTAAGGGTCCCCGTCCCCCCATACTGCGCTCAGGGTCCCCGTCCCCCCATACTGCGCTCAGGGTCCCCGTCCCCCCATACTGCGCACAGGGTCTCTGTCCCCCATACTGCGCACAGGGACCCTGTCCCCCCATACTGCGCACAGTGCCCCCCCCATACTGAGCACAGGTCCCCTGTGCTGTATTTCACATGACAGAGAAAAAAAAAAAAAGATTCTCACCTGTCCTCCGTTCCCTCGGCGTCCTTTCTGCACCTGTGGCCCGCAGGCACAGACCCCGTAATGATCGCGGCTCTCTCCAGCAGCCGCCGACATCAGCGCTGTAATGCAGTGTATTGCCGCGCAGAGACCGGCTCTCTGCACAGCAATACCAGTATCAGCCGCCGGCCTATCAGAGGCCAGCAGCTGACATCTGCGTCCCAGCGCAGTAGCGTATGACGTCACTGCCATGCGCAGATGTCAGCTGCTGGCCTCTGATAGGCCGGCGGCTGATACTGGTATTGCTGTGCAGAGGGCCGGTCTCTGCGCGGCAATACACTGCACTACTGCGCTGATGTCGGCGGCTGCTGGAGAGAGCCATGATCGTTACGGGGTCTATGTGCCTGCGGGCCGCAAGAAGCAGCCGGAGGGGCAACAGTGTTTGAGACCCCTGGACTAGACAGAGAGAGTGGGACAGCAGGGGCAATAGAGCATCTAGGGTGGGGCTAGGATATGCAAGGAATGTAGGGAGCTGAGTAGGAGTAGCAAATGTGCTAATTGTATTAAATGTCTGCTGGCAAATGCAAGAAGTCTTGCAAACAAAATGGCTGAACTGGAGACTCTTATGTCGGTCATGAAATATGATGTGGTAGGTATTACGGAAACCTGGCTGGAAAAAGCCATGACTGAAGCCATGACTGGGTGACAAACATGGAGGGATTACAGAAAGGATAGGAAAGACAAAAAAGGTGGAGGGATGTGTATTTTCGTAAGATCCAACTTAAAACGTGTTCAATGATAACATTGGGAGAAGCTGCGACAATGTAGAGTCAGTTTGGGTAAATATACATGGGGATGGTCATAATGGAAAGCTGCTAAGAGGAGTTTGTTACAAGCCTCCTAATATAGCTGAACTGGTAGAGGACAAAATGATGGAACAAATTAAAAATGCAGCAAATAATAATAGGGTCCTTATTATGGGGGATTTTAACTATCCAGATTTTCAATGGGACACAGAATCTTCCAGTTGTGCTAAAAGCTACAAATTCTTATCCACAGTTCAGGACAATGACCTCTCTCAGCTGGTAGATGAACCAACCAGGGGAGGTAATCTGCTGGATCTGGTGCTGTCATATAGACCAGATACAATTTCAGATCTAGAGGTCCGGGAGCATTTGGGAAACAGCGACCATAATATGATAAGTTTCAATGTAATATTCAATAAAACATTTCAAAAAGGAAATGCAAAAACCTGAAACTTTAGGAAAGCTGATTTCAACAAATTAAGGGAAGAGCTTAACTGTGTAGACTGGGACCATGTCATGGTAACTGGGGATAGATACCAAACGTAAATGGGGCATGTTTAAGGAAATACTTTGGACTTTGCAAAGGCATTCGATACTGTATCACATAACAGCCTTATACTGAAGCTAGAGAAGAAAGGACTTAGATGGGTAAGGAATTGGCTAAATGATAGGAAACAAAGGGTTGTCATAAATGGCACATTCTCTAAATGGGACATAGTCAGCAGTGGGGTGCCGCAGGGATCTGTGCTAGGACCAATTCTCTTTAACCTCTATTAATGACCTGGGGGATGGGATTGTGAGTAAAACGTCAGTTTTTGCTGACGATATCAAACTATGTAGGATATTGAAATCTGATCTTGACATTACGATATTGCAGAACGATCTGGATAAGATGACTGAATGGTCAAACACTTGGCAGATGAGGTTTAATGTAGATAAATGTAGTGTAATGCACACAGGATGGAGTAATCCTATGGCTACATATACATTAAATGGGAGTATACTCAGGACTACAGAACAGGAGAAGGATTTGGGTATTCTGGTTACAAGTACTCAATGTCAAGCAGCTGCCACAAAAGCAAACAACATTTTAGGGTGTATAAAAAGAGAAATAAAATCCTGCGATCCCAACGTGTTACCCCTTTATAAATCACTGGTGAGGCCACATCTGGAATATGGAATCCAGTTTTGGGCTCCACATTTCAAAATGGATATTCAGAAGTTAGAGTCAGTTCAAAGGTGGCAACTAGATTATTACAAGGGATGTAGGCTTCTCATATGATGAGAGGTTGGAAAAGTTGAGCTTGTTTAGCTTAGAAAAACGACGGATCTCACTGACATGTATAAATATATGTGTGGTCAGTACAAAGGTCTAGCACATGACTTATTCCTTCCAAAGACTAAGGACCAGGGGGCAATCATTACTGGTGGAAGAAAGGCGATTCCGGCACCTAAACAGTAAAGGGTTCTTTACAGTCAGAGCAGTCGGACTGTGGAATGCCCTACTACAGGAGGTAGTAATGGCCGACACTATAACAGCTTTCAAAAAAGGGCTGGATGATTTCCTCGCTACAGGTAATATGGTGTCCTAGAGTTAAATTAGACAAAATGTTACACCTATAGTAGTACATTTGATCCAGGGTTCCTGTACTGATCGCCTTTCTCGGGGTCAAGAAGGAATTTTTCCCCATGATGCAAATTGGCTGAATGTATCCTTGGTTTTTTGCCTTCTTCTGGATCAAAAGATTTAGGTACAGGGATTTTAGTAATACAATAACAGTAATACAAAAAATAAAACTAATTAAAAATTATTTATGGTTATTTGTAATTGTAATAGTGCAGTAATAATAAAAATGGTAATCCATTTGTGAGGCCTAGTTCCAGTAAGTTAGTGTAGTGTTGGTATGGGGAGTACAATTGGGGGAGAAAGGTTGAACTTGATGGACCTAGGTCTTTATCCAATCTACGTTACTATGTTACACTATCTGACTTCCAAACAAGAACCCATGTATCTAGCTAATATCTTTCAGTACAAGGGCGCACACTCAGCAGCGTCTGTGTCCTTCAGTAACATGGATAAAATGGCGCTGAGGGAACATGGCCGGTTTTTATATCGAGAGGAAATGTGATTTCAGCAGCGAATTGCAGAAGCCCTTGTATCTGGACACTGTGGATGCTTCCTGCGCTCTGACTGGCTAGCCACGCATTCCTGACTTAAAGTTACCGGCTACAGGACAAAATAAATAAATAAAAAAATTACAAGCGCACCACTGATCTATCACCCCACTCATCTGCCACATCCCCCCGCTCATCATAAACAAGCACTATGCTAGCCAAACTGTTCAAAACGCTGTAGTTGCCCCGCAATCACGTTCCCGCATTTATTCCCCGAACTTTGCCGATTTTTTCCAATTTTAAGAAATTTTGCTTGCATTTCCGATCATGAATCCGAATGTGCCATATTCGTATCAAATTGAGGCTGCGTGCCCACAATGCGTTTTTCAAGCGTTTTTGCTGTGGAAACGCTTGAAAAACGCTTGGTAATACGTGCCCCATGGTCCCCAATGACAATCCGCATGTTCTGTGCCTATGCTGCTTAATTTTCCGCAGGGGATTTTATGTGCGGGAAAATCCGCAGCATCTCCATTATTTTTGCGTTTATGCATGCGGAATTGCCTACTCAATGCATTAGAAAAACGCATGGCAATTCCGCATGTCAAAAACGCGCCAAAAACAAGTGTTAGATTCCGCACGCGTTTTTTCTGGCAAGGAGATGCAGAAATGAAGCGGAAATTTTCCGCTTCGTTTCTGCATTGAGGGCACATAACCTTAGGTTGTAAGATTGGATTTCGAATAAATTCGCTCATCACTACTCACCAAGCTGCTTGCCTATTGTCCTGTAGCCAATCCCAGCCTTGTGCAGGTCTACAGGTGTCCTTAGACATCTCTTTGGTCTTGGCCATGGGGGAGAGATTGGAGTGTGATTGATTGATTGAGTGTGTGGACAGGTGTCTTTTATACAGGTAACGAGTTCAAACAGGTGCAATTAATACAGGTAATGAGTGCAGAGTAGGAGGGCTTCTTAAAGAAAAACTAACAGGTCTGTGAGAGAACAGAATTCTTGCTGGTTGGTAGGTGATCAAATACTTATTTAATGCAATAAAATACAATTTAATTATTTAAAAATCATACAATGTGATTTTCTGGATTTTTTTTAAGATTCTGTCTCTCACAGGTGAAGTGTACCTACGATAAACTTGCAAAATCAGCAGTGTATCAAATACTTATTTTCCCCACAGTAGCAGCAGCTATGGACGTCCATCACGATAGCTTCATCCTCATCGCTAATGCTATAATATGAGAAGTTCAGCTAACAGGCTCTAATGATTGGCATTATCTAGGAGACTGTCTATTGTACTATATGATTGCTGAAAAGATTAGGGATAAAGCAAGAGAATCTCTCAATATCCTGTAACTGCTGCTATAAGCACAAGATAAGAGAAACTGCCAATGTGTCGGCTTCATGAATTTTAAAGCTTACCACGGTGAATTTATTCACAGTTCTCCTGAATAAATTGTTCTGTTAGATAGAAACGGTAGGAAGATCTATTATCCTGATTAAACAAACATAATTGATATATATTGCAATAATCTTGAGTGACAAACTCTTTACTACTAATATCCTAGCTGACTTTCAGTTCTGGGACCATTGAGTCAATAATTTTTACATTTTGCTACTATATTTCTAGTTTTAATCGTGAAAAAATAAAAGTTAATTTTTACCATTTACTCCAATTGGATTAGTCTGTGAAATTTGGAAATATAAGTTTTGGAGATATATAATAATTTGTCAGAGCAGTGAATAGATTTACAGATCTGGGCAGTTAAAGGTCAGCATCTCCTAATCCCAGGGGGGAGGTGGATCCTCCAGGTTGTAAGTTCTATAGAAAAGGGCTTTCATAATTCACAAAGTCATTTGAACAGTTTTCGGTGGAAGAGAATGTTGTACTTTAATGGAAAAATGGTGATCACACGACCTATAAAGCAGCCACAGCCGGTGACTGAGAAGAATCTGTGACTTTTCTACATTTAGTGGTTACTACTCACCTGGGTGGTCATATGTAGGAATCCCCTCTTTACACCGCTCATCACCCCTTACATATGTCTCTGTAGTATTAATATGGGTCAGATCTTCACCCTGAAACAAATATTGTAAAAGTCACAAACAGATAAGAAGTCACATCTATGATCAGCTCTAATCCTGACATCTCCTCCGATCTCATTACACAAGTATAAAACATATAATACTGGTGGATAAAACAAGACTGAGCACAAGACCTTCACAGCCGTCTACACATCATAGGGGAGATCTCATGACACCTTCTCTCCATCTACCTGATGATCCTGAGGAACATTGGGATCTTCTTGTTTACAGTCATGTGGAAGAAAAGGACGGGGACATCTCTCTGGTGTTGTCCTCTTACTGGATCGATCTGGAGGAAACACATACAAGGACTGAATTCATTCTTTACATACAGATAATTATAGTCCGTGTGTATTTAGTCCTGTCTATTACCTGGTGATGTGAGGGGCTGGGGAACCTCCATCATGACGTCCTTGTACAGATCTTTGTGTCCTTCTAAATACTCCCACTCCTCCATGGAGAAATAGACGGCGACATCCTGACACCTTATAGGAACCTGACACATATAATGATACCGTCATCCCCCCGATCCCTCCATAGCACTACTGTATAATGTCCCAGCATTCCCAGCAGTGTCACCTCTCCAGTCAGCAGCTCAATCATCTTGTAGGTGAGTTCTAGGATCTTCTGGTCATTGATGTCATCATGTATCAGGGGGTGAGGTGGAGGCCCAGTGATTGGGCTCAGGGGTCTTCCCCATCCCTCAGACACAGGTGCCTGACAGCGCTCACTAGAGGTCTTCTTCACTACTGTATAATCCTGGTAATGGAGAGACACATTAATAAATCTCACTCCAGACATTTCCAGAGTCCTCACCTCTCCAGTTCTGTCCATCTGTTATTCCCATAGATAAGAATGATGTAATGTGACGTCATCAGAATCTCTCACCTCTCCAGTAAGCCGGAAGAGGATCTCTAGGGTGAGGTGTAATATCTTCTCCACCATCTTGTCTCTGTCCATAACCATCCTTGATGGGTAAATCAGGAAAATTCTCTTATATAGAAGATATTCACTGAGAGGGTCCGATATTGTAGAGACCTGAATGAGAAGAAGATGAGACGATGTAACATTATAAAAATCCTGTGTAATAATACAATTACTGGAGATAATAAGGGAAACATATGAGGAGATATATTATTTTACAGTATCTAGTTTTCTTCTTTACATCTAGTAATAAAACCTATATATTTTAGACCACAGACCACAAGCAGTTTCTTCCTTGGAGTCTGTAGCTGAATATGTTTCTCATAGACTCATCTTCCATAACGCTAATTCGCGTCTCATTTAAATCTTTATGACAACCCAAAACATCCAAATAACCCTGATCAAAAGTTCACATACCCTGGTGATTTTGGCCTGATAACATGCACAGAATTTGACACAAATGGGTTTGAATGGCAACTAAAGGTAACATCCTCACCTGTAACCTGTGTGCTTGTAATCAGTGTGTGTGCATAAAAGCTGAGTGAGTTTCTGGGATCCAGACAGACTCTTGCATCTTTCATCCAGCCACTGACGTTTCTGGATTGTGAGTGAAAAGAATTGTCAACGGATCTACGAGAAAAGGTAGTTGAACTATATAACACAAGAAAGGGATACAAAAAAAAATAGCCAAGGAATTGATAATGCCAGTCAGCAGCATTCAAACTATGAATAACAAATGGAAAATAAGGGGCTCTGTAAAAACCAAACCATGGTCAGGTAGACCAACAAAAATTTCAGCCACAACTGCCAGGAAAATTGTTTGGGATTCAAAGAAAAACCCACAAATAACATCAGCTGTAATTCATGACTCTATGAAAACTAGCGGGGTGGCTGTTTCAAGATGCACAATAAGGAGGCAATTAAAGAAAAATGGGTGCATGGTCGCCAGAAGAAAGCCATTACTGCGCAAATGCCACAAAGCATCTCGCCTACAATACGCCAAACAGCACAGAGACAAGCCTCAAAACTTCTGGAACAAGGTAATTTGGAGTGATGAGACCAAAATTGAACTTTTTGGCCACAACCATAAACATTACATTTAGATAGAGGTCAACAAGGCCTATGATGAAAGGAACACCATTCCTACTGTAAAGCACGGAGGTGGATCGCTTATGTTTTGGGATTGTGCGAGCTACAAAGGCACAGGAAACTTGGTAAAAGTTGAAGGAAAGATGAATGCAGCACGTTATAAGCAAATACTGGAGGCAAATTTGCACTCATCAGCCCGGAAGCTGCGCATGGGACGTACTTGGACGTTCCAACATGACAAGTGATTTTGATGAGTGATTCTGACAAGTGATTTTGATGAGTGATTCTGACAAGTGATTTTGACGAGTGATTCTGACAAGTGATTTTGACGAGTGATTCTGACAAGTGATTTTGACGAGTGATTCTGACAAGTGATTTTGACAAATGATTCTGACAAGTGATTTTGACGAGTGATTCTGACGAGTGATTTTGACGAGTGATTCTGACGAGTGATTTTGACGAGTGATTCTGACGAGTGATTTTGACGAGTGATTCTGACAAGTGATTCTGACAAGTGATTCTGACGAGTGATTCTGACGAGTGATTCTGACAAGTGATTTTGATGAGTGATTCTGACAAGTGATTTTGATGAGTGATTCTGACAAGTGATTTTGACGAGTGATTCTGACAAGTGATTTTGACAAATGATTCTGACAAGTGATTTTGACGAGTGATTCGGACAAGTGATTTTGACGAGTGATTCTGACAAGTGATTTTGACGAGTGATTCTGACAAGTGATTTTGACGAGTGATTCTGACAAGTGATTTTGATGAGTGATTCTGACAAGTGATTTTGACGAGTGATTCTGACAAGTGACTTTGACAACTGTAATAATAATAATAAAAAAAAATTAACTGTTCGCTGTTGGGACTTGACCCCAAAATTCTGTGTCCCAAAGCCAGTGCACTAACCACTGAACTATAAATTCAGCTGTAAAAATATAGGAGTTCTATTTGGTTACATTATTTTCAGTGCACACTTGTCTAAAACTCATTGGGACTTATGCACAGACTGAAAGCAAGCCAAATTCAAATGATATTTAATTTTGATGTGTGAGTCTGATGTGTGACTTACTTCAAACTTCAGAATCATAATGACTTTTAGTCATCCTGAGTATTTTCATGGTCGATCTCATAAGACAAGAAAAGGTATCAGTTAGTATCACTTGACTGGATAGCGCAATAGTAAGGCACCAGTCTCTAAAGCTGCAGTGTTAGATTTCAAATCCTGATAGGAATAAGATTTTTTTTTTATTATTATTACTATGGCTATTTCGCACACAAACTACAGGGGTGTTTTACTTTTAATATCTGACACTCAGATTGTCATCCTGATGTGTTAACAGTTTCAGACACGCTGTCTATTTGCATGGTAAATTACATAGCCAAAGTAAATTGGGAGTTTGTAGCCAGTTCTTTGGTGGATGGAAATAAAAATTTACAATAAAGACATTTTATCACTAGACCCCTTTAAGAAATTATGCAAATATAAAGTCACTTGGAAATATATATGCAGTAAATTAGTGCCTCCCAATTTAGTTTGGCTATGTAATTTACCATGCAAATAGACAGTGTATAATAGATCTCTCTGTCTGTAATGACTCTATATAATAGATCCCTCTGTGTGTAATGACTCTATATAATAGATCCCTCTGTGTGTAATGACTCTATATAATAGATCCCTCTGTGTGTAATGACTATATATAATAGATCCCTCTGTGTGTAATGACTCTATATAATAGATCCCTCTGTGTGTAATGACTCTATATAATAGATCCCTGTGTGTAATGACTCTATATAATAGATCTCTCTGTCTGTAATGACTCTATATAATAGATCCCTCTGTGTGTAATGACTCTATATAATAGATCCCTCTGTGTGTAATGACTCTATATAATAGACCCCTCGGTGTGTAATGACTCTATATAATAGATCTCTCTGTGTGTAATGACTCTATATAATAGATCCCTCTGTGTGTAATGACTCTATATAATAGATCACTCTGTGTGTAATGACTATATAATAAATCCCTCTGTGTGTAATGACTCTATATAATAGATCCCTCTGTGTGTAATGAGGCTCTATAATAGATCCCTCTGTGTGTAATGACTCTATATAATAGATCCCTCTGTGTGTAATGACTCTATATAATAGACCCCTCTGTGTGTAATGACTCTATATAATAGATCTCTCTGTGTGTAATGACTCTATATAATAGATCCCTCTGTGTGTAATGACTCTATATAATAGATCACTCTGTGTGTAATGACTATATAATAAATCCCTCTGTGTGTAATGACTCTATATAATAGATCCCTCTGTGTGTAATGAGGCTCTATAATAGATCCCTCTGTGTGTAATGACTCTATATAATAGATCCCTCTGTGTGTAATGACTCTATCTAATAGATCCCTCTGTGTGTAATGACTCTATATAATAGATCTCTCTGTCTGTAATGACTCTATATAATAGATCCCTCTGTGTGTAATGACTCTATATAATAGATCCCTCTGTGTGTAATGACTCTATATAATAGATCCCTCTGTGTGTAATGACTCTATATAATAGATCCCTCTGTGTGTAATGACTCTATATAATAGATCCCTCTGTGTGTAATGACTCTATATAATAGATCTCTCTGTCTGTAATGACTCTATATAATAGATCCCTCTGTGTGTAATGACTCTATATAATAGATCCCTCTGTGTGTAATGACTCTATATAATAGACCCCTCGGTGTGTAATGACTCTATATAATAGATCTCTCTGTGTGTAATGACTCTATATAATAGATCCCTCTGTGTGTAATGACTCTATATAATAGATCCCTCTGTGTGTAATGACTCTATATAATAGATCCCTGTGTGTAATGACTTTATATAATAGATCCCTCTGTGTGTAATGACTCTATATAATAGATCCCTCTGTGTGTAATGACTATCTAATAGATCCCTCTGTGTGTAATGACTCTATATAATAGATCCCTTTGTGTGTAATGACTATCTAATAGATCCCTCTGTGTGTAATGACTCTATATAATAGATCCCTCTGTGTGTAATGACTCTATATAATAGATCCCTCTGTGTGTAATGACTCTATATAATAGATCCCTCTGTGTGTAATGACTCTATATAATAGATCAATGTGTGTAATGACTCTATATAATAGATCCCTCTGTGTGTAATGACTCTATATAATAGATCCCTCTGTGTGTAATGACTCTATATAATAGATCCCTCTGTCTGTAATGACTCTATATAATAGATCCCTCTGTGTGTAATGACTCTATATAATAGATCCCTCTGTGTGTAATGACTCTATATAATAGACCCCTCGGTGTGTAATGACTCTATATAATAGATCTCTCTGTGTGTAATGACTCTATATAATAGATCCCTCTGTGTGTAATGACTATATAATAGATCACTCTGTGTGTAATGACTCTATATAATAAATCCCTCTGTGTGTAATGACTCTATATAATAGATCCCTCTGTGTGTAATGAGGCTCTATAATAGATCCCTCTGTGTGTAATGACTCTATATAATAGATCCCTCTGTGTGTAATTACTCTATATAATAGATCCCTGTGTGTAATGACTTTATATAATAGATCCCTTTGTGTGTAATGACTCTATATAATAGATCCCTCTGTGTGTAATGACTCTATATAATAGATCCCTCTGTGTGTAATGACTCTATATAATAGATCCCTCTGTGTGTAATGACTTTATATAATAGATCCCTTTGTGTGTAATGACTCTATATAATAGATCCCTCTGTGTGTAATGACTCTATATAATAGATCCCTCTGTGTGTAATGACTCTATATAATAGATCCCTCTGTGTGTAATGACTCTATATAATAGATCTCTCTGTCTGGAATGCCTCTATATAATAGATCCCTCGGTGTGTAATGACTCTATATAATAGATCCCTCTGTGTGTAATGACTCTATATAATAGACCCCTCGGTGTGTAATGACTCTATATAATAGATCTCTCTGTGTGTAATGACTCTATATAATAGATCCCTCTGTGTGTAATGACTCTATATAATAGATCACTCTGTGTGTAATGACTCTATATAATAAATCCCTCTGTGTGTAATGACTCTATATAATAGATCCCTCTGTGTGTAATGAGGCTCTATAATAGATCCCTCTGTGTGTAATGACTCTATATAATAGATCCCTCTGTGTGTAATGACTCTATATAATAGATCCCTGTGTGTAATGACTTTATATAATAGATCCCTCTGTGTGTAATGACTCTATATAATAGATCCCTCAGTGTGTAATGACTCTATATAATAGATGCCTCTGTGTGTAATGACTCTATATAATAGATCACTCTGTGTGTAATGTCTCTATATAATAGATCCCTCTGTGTGTAATGACTCTATATAATAGATCCATCTGTGTGTAATGACTCTATATAACAGATCCCTCTGTGTGTAATGACTCTATATTATAGATCCCTCTGTGTTAATTACTCTATATAATAGATCCCTCTGTGTCTAATGACTCTATATAATAGATCCCTCTGTGTGTAATGACTCTATATAATAGATCCCTCTGTGTTAATTACTCTATATAATAGATCCCTGTGTGTAAAGACTCTATATAATAGATCCCTCTGTGTGTAATGAGGCTCTATAATAGATCCCTCTGTGTGTAATGACTCTATATAATAGATCCCTCTGTGTGTAATGACTCTATATAATAGATCCCTGTGTGTAATGACTTTATATAATAGATCCCTCTGTGTGTAATGACTCTATATAATAGATCCCTCTGTGTGTAATGACTCTATATAATAGATCCCTCTGTGTGTAATGACTCTATATAATAGATCCCTCTGTGTGTAATGACTCTATATAATAGATCCCTCTGTGTGTAATGACTCTATATAATAGATCTCTCTGTCTGGAATGCCTCTATATAATAGATCCCTCTGTGTGTAATGACTCTATATAATAGATCCCTCTGTGTGTAATGACTCTATATAATAGATCCCTCAGTGTGTAATGACTCTATATAATAGATCCCTCTGTGTGTAATGACTCTATATAATAGATCACTCTGTGTGTAATGACTCTATATAATAGATCACTCTGTGTGTAATGACTCTATATAATAGATCTCTCTGTCTGGAATGCCTCTATATAATAGATCCCTCTGTGTGTAATGACTCTATATAATAGATCCCTCTGTGTGTAATGACTCTATATAATAGACCCCTCGGTGTGTAATGACTCTATATAATAGATCTCTCTGTGTGTAATGACTCTATATAATAGATCCCTCTGTGTGTAATGACTATATAATAGATCACTCTGTGTGTAATGACTCTATATAATAAATCCCTCTGTGTGTAATGACTCTATATAATAGATCCCTCTGTGTGTAATGAGGCTCTATAATAGATCCCTCTGTGTGTAATGACTCTATATAATAGATCCTTCTGTGTGTAATGACTCTATATAATAGATCCCTGTGTGTAATGACTTTATATAATAGATCCCTCTGTGTGTAATGACTCTATATAATAGACCCCTCGGTGTGTAATGACTCTATATAATAGATCTCTCTGTGTGTAATGACTCTATATAATAGATCCCTGTGTGTAATGACTCTATATAATAGATCCCTCTGTGTGTAATGACTCTATATAATAGATCCCTCTGTGTGTAATGACTCTATCTAATAGATCCCTCTGTGTGTAATGACTCTATCTAATAGATCCCTCTGTGTGTAATGACTCTATATAATAGATCACTCTGTGTGTAATGACTCTATATAATAGATCCCTCTGTGTGTAATGACTCTATATAATAGATCTCTCTGTCTGTAATGACTCTATATAATAGATCCCTCTGTGTGTAATGACTCTATATAATAGATCCCTCTGTGTGTAATGACTCTATATAATAGATCCCTCTGTGTGTAATGACTCTATATAATAGATCCCTCTGTGTGTAATGACTCTATATAATAGATCCCTCTGTGTGTAATGACTCTATATAATAGATCTCTCTGTCTGTAATGACTCTATATAATAGATCCCTCTGTGTGTAATGACTCTATATAATAGATCCCTCTGTGTGTAATGACTCTATATAATAGACCCCTCGGTGTGTAATGACTCTATATAATAGATCTCTCTGTGTGTAATGACTCTATATAATAGATCCCTCTGTGTGTAATGACTCTATATAATAGATCACTCTGTGTGTAATGACTCTATATAATAAATCCCTCTGTGTGTAATGACTCTATATAATAGATCCCTCTGTGTGTAATGACTCTATATAATAGATCCCTCTGTGTGTAATGACTCTATATAATAGACCCCTCGGTGTGTAATGACTCTATATAATAGATCTCTCTGTGTGTAATGACTCTATATAATAGATCCCTCTGTGTGTAATGACTATATAATAGATCACTCTGTGTGTAATGACTCTATATAATAAATCCCTCTGTGTGTAATGACTCTATATAATAGATCCCTCTGTGTGTAATGAGGCTCTATAATAGATCCCTCTGTGTGTAATGACTCTATATAATAGATCCCTCTGTGTGTAATTACTCTATATAATAGATCCCTGTGTGTAATGACTTTATATAATAGATCCCTTTGTGTGTAATGACTCTATATAATAGATCCCTCTGTGTGTAATGACTCTATATAATAGATCCCTCTGTGTGTAATGACTCTATATAATAGATCCCTCTGTGTGTAATGACTCTATATAATAGATCCCTCTGTGTGTAATGACTCTATATAATAGATCTCTCTGTCTGGAATGCCTCTATATAATAGATCCCTCTGTGTGTAATGACTCTATATAATAGATCCCTCTGTGTGTAATGACTCTATATAATAGACCCCTCGGTGTGTAATGACTCTATATAATAGATCTCTCTGTGTGTAATGACTCTATATAATAGATCCCTCTGTGTGTAATGACTCTATATAATAGATCACTCTGTGTGTAATGACTCTATATAATAAATCCCTCTGTGTGTAATGACTCTATATAATAGATCCCTCTGTGTGTAATGAGGCTCTATAATAGATCCCTCTGTGTGTAATGACTCTATATAATAGATCCCTCTGTGTGTAATGACTCTATATAATAGATCCCTGTGTGTAATGACTTTATATAATAGATCCCTCTGTGTGTAATGACTCTATATAATAGATCCCTCAGTGTGTAATGACTCTATATAATAGATGCCTCTGTGTGTAATGACTCTATATAATAGATCACTCTGTGTGTAATGACTCTATATAATAGATCCCTCTGTGTGTAATGACTCTATATAATAGATCCATCTGTGTGTAATGACTATATAACAGATCCCTCTGTGTGTAATGACTCTATATTATAGATCCCTCTGTGTTAATTACTCTATATAATAGATCCCTCTGTGTCTAATGACTCTATATAATAGATCCCTCTGTGTGTAATGACTCTATATAATAGATCCCTCTGTGTTAATTACTCTATATAATAGATCCCTGTGTGTAAAGACTCTATATAATAGATCCCTCTGTGTGTAATGAGGCTCTATAACAGATCCCTCTGTGTGTAATGACTCTATATAATAGATCCCTCTGTGTGTAATGACTCTATATAATAGATCCCTGTGTGTAATGACTTTATATAATAGATCCCTCTGTGTGTAATGACTCTATATAATAGATCCCTCTGTGTGTAATGACTCTATATAATAGATCCCTCTGTGTGTAATGACTCTATATAATAGATCCCTCTGTGTGTAATGACTCTATATAATAGATCCCTCTGTGTGTAATGACTCTATATAATAGATCTCTCTGTCTGGAATGCCTCTATATAATAGATCCCTCTGTGTGTAATGACTCTATATAATAGATCCCTCTGTGTGTAATGACTCTATATAATAGATCCCTCAGTGTGTAATGACTCTATATAATAGATCCCTCTGTGTGTAATGACTCTATATAATAGATCACTCTGTGTGTAATGACTCTATATAATAGATCACTCTGTGTGTAATGACTCTATATAGTAGATCCCTCTGTGTGTAATGACTCTATATAATAGATCCATCTGTGTGTAATGACTCTATATAATAGATCCCTCTGTGTGTAATGACTCTATATTATAGATCCCTCTGTGTTAATTACTCTATATAATAGATCCCTCTGTGTGTAATGACTCTATATAATAGATCCCTCTGTGTGTAATGACTCTATATAATAGATCCCTCTGTGTTAATTACTCTATATAATAGATCCCTGTGTGTAAAGACTCTATATAATAGATCCCTCTGTGTGTAATGAGGCTCTATAATAGATCCCTCTGTGTGTAATGACTCTATATAATAGATCCCTCTGTGTGTAATGACTCTATATAATAGATCCCTGTGTGTAATGACTTTATATAATAGATCCCTCTGTGTGTAATGACTCTATATAATAGATCCCTCTGTGTGTAATGACTATATAATAGATCCCTCTGTGTGTAATGACTCTATATAATAGATCCCTCTGTGTGTAATGACTCTATATAATAGATCCCTCTGTGTGTAATGACTCTATATAATAGATCTCTCTGTCTGGAATGCCTCTATATAATAGATCCCTCTGTGTGTAATGACTCTATATAATAGACCCCTCGGTGTGTAATGACTCTATATAATAGATCTCTCTGTGTGTAATGACTCTATATAATAGATCCCTCTGTGTGTAATGACTCTATATAATAGATCACTCTGTGTGTAATGACTCTATATAATAAATCCCTCTGTGTGTAATGACTCTATATAATAGATCCCTCTGTGTGTAATGACTTTATATAATAGATCCCTCTGTGTGTAATGACTCTATATAATAGATCCCTCTGTGTGTAATGACTCTATATAATAGATCCCTCTGTGTGTAATGACTCTATATAATAGATCCCTCTGTGTGTAATGACTCTATATAATAGATCCCTCTGTGTGTAATGACTCTATATAATAGATCTCTCTGTCTGGAATGCCTCTATATAATAGATCCCTCTGTGTGTAATGACTCTATATAATAGATCCCTCTGTGTGTAATGACTCTATATAATAGATCCCTCAGTGTGTAATGACTCTATATAATAGATCCCTCTGTGTGTAATGACTCTATATAATAGATCACTCTGTGTGTAATGACTCTATATAATAGATCACTCTGTGTGTAATGACTCTATATAGTAGATCCCTCTGTGTGTAATGACTCTATATAATAGATCCATCTGTGTGTAATGACTCTATATAATAGATCCCTCTGTGTGTAATGACTCTATATTATAGATCCCTCTGTGTTAATTACTCTATATAATAGATCCCTCTGTGTGTAATGACTCTATATAATAGATCCCTCTGTGTGTAATGACTCTATATAATAGATCCCTCTGTGTTAATTACTCTATATAATAGATCCCTGTGTGTAAAGACTCTATATAATAGATCCCTCTGTGTGTAATGAGGCTCTATAATAGATCCCTCTGTGTGTAATGACTCTATATAATAGATCCCTCTGTGTGTAATGACTCTATATAATAGATCCCTGTGTGTAATGACTTTATATAATAGATCCCTCTGTGTGTAATGACTCTATATAATAGATCCCTCTGTGTGTAATGACTATATAATAGATCCCTCTGTGTGTAATGACTCTATATAATAGATCCCTCTGTGTGTAATGACTCTATATAATAGATCCCTCTGTGTGTAATGACTCTATATAATAGATCTCTCTGTCTGGAATGCCTCTATATAATAGATCCCTCTGTGTGTAATGACTCTATATAATAGACCCCTCGGTGTGTAATGACTCTATATAATAGATCTCTCTGTGTGTAATGACTCTATATAATAGATCCCTCTGTGTGTAATGACTCTATATAATAGATCACTCTGTGTGTAATGACTCTATATAATAAATCCCTCTGTGTGTAATGACTCTATATAATAGATCCCTCTGTGTGTAATGAGGCTCTATAATAGATCCCTCTGTGTGTAATGACTCTATATAATAGATCCTTCTGTGTGTAATGACTCTATATAATAGATCCCTGTGTGTAATGACTTTATATAATAGATCCCTCTGTGTGTAATGACTCTATATAATAGACCCCTCGGTGTGTAATGACTCTATATAATAGATCTCTCTGTGTGTAATGACTCTATATAATAGATCCCTGTGTGTAATGACTCTATATAATAGATCACTCTGTGTGTAATGACTATATAATAAATCCCTCTGTGTGTAATGACTCTATATAATAGATCCCTCTGTGTGTAATGAGGCTCTATAATAGATCCCTCTGTGTGTAATGACTCTATATAATAGATCCCTCTGTGTGTAATGACTCTATATAATAGATCCCTGTGTGTAATGACTTTATATAATAGATCCCTCTGTGTGTAATGACTCTATATAATAGATCCCTCTGTGTGTAATGACTCTATCTAATAGATCCCTCTGTGTGTAATGACTCTATATAATAGATCCCTCTGTGTGTAATGACTCTATCTAATAGATCCCTCTGTGTGTAATGACTCTAATAGATCCCTCTGTGTGTAATGACTCTATATAATAGATCTCTCTGTCTGTAATGACTCTATATAATAGATCCCTCTGTGTGTAATGACTCTATATAATAGATCCCTCCGTGTGTAATGACTCTATATAATAGATCCCTCTGTGTGTAATGACTCTATATAATAGATCCCTCTGTGTGTAATGACTCTATATAATAGATCCCTCTGTGTGTAATGACTCTATATAATAGATCCCTCTGTGTGTAATGACTCTATATAATAGATCTCTCTGTCTGTAATGACTCTATATAATAGATCCCTGTGTGTGTAATGACTCTATATAATAGATCCCTCTGTGTGTAATGACTCTATATAATAGACCCCTCGGTGTGTAATGACTCTATATAATAGATCTCTCTGTGTGTAATGACTCTATATAATAGATCCCTCTGTGTGTAATGACTCTATATAATAGATCACTCTGTGTGTAATGACTCTATATAATAAATCCCTCTGTGTGTAATGACTCTATATAATAGATCCCTCTGTGTGTAATGAGGCTCTATAATAGATCCGTCTGTGTGTAATGACTCTATATAATAGATCCCTGTGTGTAATGACTCTATATAATAGATCCCTGTGTGTAATGACTTTATATAATAGATCCCTCTGTGTGCAATGACTCTATATAATAGATCCCCCTGTGTGTAATGACTCTATATAATAGATCCCTCTGTGTGTAATGACTCTATATAATAGATCACTCTGTGTGTAATGACTCTATATAATAGATCCCTCTGTGTGTAATGACTCTATATAATAGATCCCTCTGTGTGTAATGACTCTATATAATAGATCCCTCTGTGTTAATTACTCTATATAATAGATCCCTCTGTGTGTAATGACTCTATATAATAGATCCCTCTGTGTTAATTACTCTATATAATAGATCCCTCTGTGTGTAATGACTCTATATAATAGATCCCTCTGTGTGTAATGACTCTATATAATAGATCCCTGTGTGTAATGACTCTATATAATAGATCCCTCTGTGTTAATTACTCTATATAATAGATCCCTGTGTGTAAAGACTCTATATAATAGATCCCTCTGTGTGTAATGACTCTATATAATAGATCACTCTGTGTGTAATGACTCTATATAATAAATCCCTCTGTGTGTAATGACTCTATATAATAGATCCCTCTGTGTGTAATGAGGCTCTATAATAGATCCCTGTGTGTAATGACTCTATATAATAGATCCTTCTGTGTGTAATGACTCTATATAATAGATCCCTGTGTGTAATGACTTTATATAATAGATCCCTCTGTGTGTAATGACTCTATATAATAGACCCCTCGGTGTGTAATGACTCTATATAATAGATCTCTCTGTGTGTAATGACTCTATATAATAGATCCCTGTGTGTAATGACTCTATATAATAGATCACTCTGTGTGTAATGACTATATAATAAATCCCTCTGTGTGTAATGACTCTATATAATAGATCCCTCTGTGTGTAATGAGGCTCTATAATAGATCCCTCTGTGTGTAATGACTCTACATAATAGATCCCTCTGTGTGTAATGACTCTATATAATAGATCCCTGTGTGTAATGACTTTATATAATAGATCCCTCTGTGTGTAATGACTCTATATAATAGATCCCTCTGTGTGTAATGACTCTATCTAATAGATCCCTCTGTGTGTAATGACTCTATATAATAGATCCCTCTGTGTGTAATGACTCTAATAGATCCCTCTGTGTGTTATGACTCTATATAATAGATCTCTCTGTCTGTAATGACTCTATATAATAGATCCCTCTGTGTGTAATGACTCTAAATAATAGATCCCTCTGTGTGTAATGACTCTATATAATAGATCCCTCTGTGTGTAATGACTCTATATAATAGATCCCTCTGTGTGTAATGACTCTATATAATAGATCCCTCTGTGTGTAATGACTCTATATAATAGATCTCTCTGTCTGTAATGACTCTATATAATAGATCCCTCTGTGTGTAATGACTCTATATAATAGATCCCTCTGTGTGTAATGACTCTATATAATAGACCCCTCGGTGTGTAATGACTCTATATAATAGATCTCTCTGTGTGTAATGACTCTATATAATAGATCCCTCTGTGTGTAATGACTCTATATAATAGATCACTCTGTGTGTAATGACTCTATATAATAAATCCCTCTGTGTGTAATGACTCTATATAATAGATCCCTCTGTGTGTAATGAGGCTCTATAATAGATCCCTCTGTGTGTAATGACTCTATATAATAGATCCCTGTGTGTAATGACTCTATATAATAGATCCCTGTGTGTAATGACTTTATATAATAGATCCCTCTGTGTGTAATGACTCTATATAATAGATCCCTCTGTGTGTAATGACTCTATATAATAGATCCCTCTGTGTGTAATGACTCTATATAATAGATCCCTCTGTGTGTAATGACTCTATATAATAGATCCCTCTGTGTGTAATGACTCTATATAATAGATCCCTCTGTGTGTAATGACTCTATATAATAGATCCCTCTGTGTTAATTACTCTATATAATAGATCCCTCTGTGTGTAATGACTCTATATAACAGATCCCTCTGTGTTAATTACTCTATATAATAGATCCCTCTGTGTGTAATGACTCTATATAATAGATCCCTCTGTGTGTAATGACTCTATATAATAGATCCCTGTGTGTAATGACTCTATATAATAGATCCCTCTGTGTTAATTACTCTATATAATAGATCCCTGTGTGTAAAGACTCTATATAATAGATCCCTCTGTGTGTAATGAGGCTCTATAATAGATCCCTCTGTGTGTAATGACTCTATATAATAGATCTCTCTGTCTGTAATGACTCTATATAATAGATCCCTCTGTGTGTAATGACTCTATATAATAGATCCCTCTGTGTGTAATGACTCTATATAATAGATCCCTCTGTGTGTAATGACTCTATATAATAGATCCCTCTGTGTGTAATGACTCTATATAATAGATCCCTCTGTGTGTAATGACTCTATATAATAGATCTCTCTGTCTGTAATGACTCTATATAATAGATCCCTCTGTGTGTAATGACTCTATATAATAGATCCCTCTGTGTGTAATGACTCTATATAATAGACCCCTCGGTGTGTAATGACTCTATATAATAGATCTCTCTGTGTGTAATGACTCTATATAATAGATCCCTCTGTGTGTAATGACTCTATATAATAGATCACTCTGTGTGTAATGACTCTATATAATAAATCCCTCTGTGTGTAATGACTCTATATAATAGATCCCTCTGTGTGTAATGAGGCTCTATAATAGATCCCTCTGTGTGTAATGACTCTATATAATAGATCCCTGTGTGTAATGACTCTATATAATAGATCCCTGTGTGTAATGACTTTATATAATAGATCCCTCTGTGTGCAATGACTCTATATAATAGATCCCTCTGTGTGTAATGACTCTATATAATAGATCCCTCTGTGTGCAATGACTCTATATAATAGATCACTCTGTGTGTAATGACTCTATATAATAGATCCCTCTGTGTGTAATGACTCTATATAATAGATCCCTCTGTGTGTAATGACTCTATATAATAGATCCCTCTGTGTTAATAACTCTATATAATAGATCCCTCTGTGTGTAATGACTATATAATAGATCCCTCTGTGTTAATTACTCTATATAATAGATCCCTCTGTGTGTAATGACTCTATATAATAGATCCCTCTGTGTGTAATGACTCTATATAATAGATCCCTGTGTGTAATGACTCTATATAATAGATCCCTCTGTGTTAATTACTCTATATAATAGATCCCTGTGTGTAAAGACTCTATATAATAGATCCCTCTGTGTGTAATGAGGCTCTATAATAGATCCCTCTGTGTGTAATGACTCTATAATAGATCCCTCTGTGTGTAATGACTCTATATAATAGATCTCTCTGTCTGGAATGCCTCTATATAATAGATCCCTCTGTGTGTAATGACTCTATATAATAGATCCCTCTGTGTGTAATGACTCTATATAATAGACCCCTCGGTGTGTAATGACTCTATATAATAGATCTCTCTGTGTGTAATGACTCTATATAATAGATCCCTCTGTGTGTAATGACTCTATATAATAGATCACTCTGTGTGTAATGACTCTATATAATAAATCCCTCTGTGTGTAATGACTCTATATAATAGATCCCTCTGTGTGTAATGAGGCTCTATAATAGATCCCTCTGTGTGTAATGACTCTATATAATAGATCCCTCTGTGTGTAATGACTCTATATAATAGATCCCTGTGTGTAATGACTTTATATAATAGATCCCTCTGTGTGTAATGACTCTATATAATAGACCCCTCGGTGTGTAATGACTCTATATAATAGATCTCTCTGTGTGTAATGACTCTATATAATAGATCCCTGTGTGTAATGACTCTATATAATAGATCACTCTGTGTGTAATGACTATATAATAAATCCCTCTGTGTGTAATGACTCTATATAATAGATCCCTCTGTGTGTAATGAGGCTCTATAATAGATCCCTCTGTGTGTAATGACTCTATATAATAGATCCCTCTGTGTGTAATGACTCTATATAATAGATCCCTGTGTGTAATGACTTTATATAATAGATCCCTCTGTGTGTAATGACTCTATATAATAGATCCCTCTGTGTGTAATGACTCTATCTAATAGATCCCTCTGTGTGTAATGACTCTATATAATAGATCCCTGTGTGTAATGACTCTATCTAATAGATCACTCTGTGTGTAATGACTCTATATAATAAATCCTTGTGTGTAATGACTCTATATAATAGATCCCTCTGTGTGTAATGAGGCTCTATAATAGATCCCTCTGTGTGTAATGACTCTATATAATAGATCCCTCTGTGTGTAATGACTCTATATAATAGATCCCTGTGTGTAATGACTTTATATAATAGATCCCTCTGTGTGTAATGACTTTATATAATAGATCCCTCAGTGTGTAATGACTCTATATAATAGATCCCTCTGTGTGTAATGACTCTATATAATAGATCACTCTGTGTGTAATGACTCTATATAATAGATCTCTCTGTGTGTAATGACTCTATATAATAGATCCCTCTGTGTGTAATGACTCTATATAATAGATCCCTCTGTGTTAATTACTCTATATAATAGATCCCTCTGTGTGTAATGACTCTATATAATAGATCACTCTGTGTGTAATGACTCTATATAATAGATCCCTCTGTGTTAATTATTCTATATAATAGATCCCTCTGTGTGTAATGACTCTATATAATAGATCCCTCTGTGTTAATTACTCTATATAATAGATCCCTCTGTGTTAATTACTCTATATAATAGATCCCTCTGTGTGTAATGACTATATAATAGATCCCTCTGTGTGTAATGACTCTATATAATAGATCCCTCTGTGTTAATTACTCTATATAATAGATCCCTGTGTGTAAAGACTCTATATAATAGATCCCTCTGTGTGTAATGACTCTATATAATAGATCCCTCTGTGTGTAATGACTCTATATAATAGATCCCTCTGTGTGTAATGACTCTATATAATAGATCCCTCTGTGTGTAATGACTCTATATAATAGATCCCTCTGTGTGTAATGACTCTATATAATAGATCCCTCTGTGTGTAATGACTCTATATAATAGATCCCTCTGTGTGTAATGACTCTATATAATAGATCCCTCTGTGTGTAATGACTCTATATAATAGATCTCTCTGTCTGGAATGAATCTATATAATAGATCCCTCTGTGTGTAATGACTCTATATAATAGATCCCTCTGTGTGTAATGACTCTATATAATAGACCCCTCGGTGTGTAATGACTCTATATAATAGATCTCTCTGTGTGTAATGACTCTATATAATAGATCCCTCTGTGTGTAATGACTCTATATAATAGATCACTCTGTGTGTAATGACTCTATATAATAAATCCCTCTGTGTGTAATGACTCTATATAATAGATCCCTCTGTGTGTAATGAGGCTCTATAATAGATCCCTCTGTGTGTAATGACTCTATATAATAGATCCCTCTGTGTGTAATGACTCCATATAATAGATCCCTCTGTGTGTAATGACTTTATATAATAGATCCCTCTGTGTGTAATGACTCTATATAAGAGACCCCTCGGTGTGTAATGACCCTATATAATAGATCTCTCTGTGTGTAATGACTCTATATAATAGATCCCTGTGTGTAATGACTCTATATAATAGATCACTCTGTGTGTAATGACTATATAATAAATCCCTCTGTGTGTAATGACTCTATATAATAGATCCCTCTGTGTGTAATGAGGCTCTATAATAGATCCCTCTGTGTGTAATGACTCTATATAATAGATCCCTCTGTGTGTAATGACTCTATATAATAGATCCCTGTGTGTAATAACTTTATATAATAGATCCCTCTGTGTGTAATGACTCTATATAATAGATCCCTCTGTGTGTAATGACTCTATCTAATAGATCCTTCTGTGTGTAATGACTCTATATAATAGATCCCTGTGTGTAATGACTCTATCTAATAGATCCCTCTGTGTGTAATGACTCTATATAATAGATCTCTCTGTCTGTAATGACTCTATATAATAGATCCCTCTGTGTGTAATGACTCTATATAATAGATCCCTCTGTGTGTAATGACTCTATATAATAGATCCCTCTGTGTGTAATGACTCTATATAATAGATCCCTCTGTGTGTAATGACTATATAATAGATCACTCTGTGTGTAATGACTCTATATAATAAATCCCTCTGTGTGTAATGACTCTATATAATAGATCCCTCTGTGTGTAATGAGGCTCTATAATAGATCCCTCTGTGTGTAATGACTCTATATAATAGATCCCTCTGTGTGTAATGACTCTATATAATAGATCCCTGTGTGTAATGACTTTATATAATAGATCCCTTTGTGTGTAATGACTCTATATAATAGATCCCTCTGTGTGTAATGACTCTATATAATAGATCCCTCTGTGTGTAATTACTCTATATAATAGATCCCTCTGTGTGTAATGACTCTATATAATAGATCCCTCTGTGTGTAATGACTCTATATAATAGATCTCTCTGTCTGGAATGCCTCTATATAATAGATCCCTCTGTGTGTAATGACTCTATATAATAGATCCCTCTGTGTGTAATGACTCTATATAATAGACCCCTCGGTGTGTAATGACTCTATATAATAGATCTCTCTGTGTGTAATGACTCTATATAATAGATCCCTCTGTGTGTAATGACTCTATATAATAGATCACTCTGTGTGTAATGACTCTATATAATAAATCCCTGTGTGTAATGACTCTATATAATAGATCCCTCTGTGTGTAATGAGGCTCTATAATAGATCCCTCTGTGTAATGACTCTATATAATAGATCCCTCTGTGTGTAATGACTCTATATAATAGATCCCTGTGTGTAATGACTTTATATAATAGATCCCTCTGTGTGTAATGACTCTATATAATAGATCCCTCAGTGTGTAATGACTCTATATAATAGATTCCTCTGTGTGTAATGACTCTATATAATAGATCACTCTGTGTGTAATGACTCTATATAATAGATCCCTCTGTGTGTAATGACTCTATATAATAGATCACTCTGTGTGTAATGACTCTATATAATAAATCCCTGTGTGTAATGACTCTATATAATAGATCCCTCTGTGTGTAATGAGGCTCTATAATAGATCCCTCTGTGTGTAATGACTCTATATAATAGATCCCTCTGTGTGTAATGACTCTATATAATAGATCCCTGTGTGTAATGACTTTATATAATAGATCCCTCTGTGTGTAATGACTCTATATAATAGATCCCTCAGTGTGTAATGACTCTATATAATAGATCCCTCTGTGTGTAATGACTCTATATAATAGATCCCTCTGTGTGTAATGACTCTATATAATAGATCACTCTGTGTGTAATGACTCTATATAATAGATCCCTCTGTGTGTAATGACTCTATATAATAGATCCATCTGTGTGTAATGACTCTATATAATAGATCCCTCTGTGTGTAATGACTCTATATTATAGATCCCTCTGTGTTAATTACTCTATATAATAGATCCCTCTGTGTGTAATGACTCTATATAATAGATCCCTGTGTGTAATGACTCTATATAATAGATCCCTCTGTGTTAATTACTCTATATAATAGATCCCTGTGTGTAAAGACTCTATATAATAGATCCCTCTGTGTGTAATGACTCTATATAATAGATCCCTCCGTGTGTAATGACTCTATATAATAGATCCCTGTGTGTAATGACTTTATATAATAGATCCCTCTGTGTGTAATGACTCTATATAATAGATCCCTCTGTGTGTAATGACTCTATATAATAGATCCCTCTGTGTGTAATGACTCTATATAATAGATCCCTCTGTGTGTAATGACTCTATATAATAGATCTCTCTGTCTGGAATGCCTCTATATAATAGATCCCTCTGTGTGTAATGACTATATAATAGATCCCTCTGTGTGTAATGACTCTATATAATAGATCCCTCTGTGTGTAATGACTCTATATAATAGATCTCTCTGTGTGTAATGATTCTATATAATAGATCCCTCTGTGTGTAATGACTCTATATAATAAATCACTCTGTGTGTAATGACTCTATATAATAAATCCCTCTGTTTGTAATGACTCTATATAATAGATCCCTCTGTGTGTAATGAGGCTCTATAATAGATCCCTCTGTGTGTAATGACTCTATATAATAGATCCTTCTGTGTGTAATGACTCTATATAATAGATCCCTGTGTGTAATGACTTTATATAATAGATCCCTCTGTGTGTAATGACTCTATATAATAGACCCCTCGGTGTGTAATGACTCTATATAATAGATGTCTCTGTGTGTAATGACTCTATATAATAGATCCCTGTGTGTAATGACTCTATATAATAGATCACTCTGTGTGTAATGACTATATAATAAATCCCTCTGTGTGTAATGACTCTATATAATAGATCCCTCTGTGTGTAATGAGGCTCTATAATAGATCCCTCTGTGTGTAATGACTCTATATAATAGATCCCTCTGTGTGTAATGACTCTATATAATAGATCCCTGTGTGTAATGACTTTATATAATAGATCCCTCTGTGTGTAATGACTCTATATAATAGATCCCTCTGTGTGTAATGACTCTATCTAATAGATCCCTCTGTGTGTAATGACTCTATTACCTCCCACACCTGCTATTTGCTTACAGAGAGGTTCCACAGGCCTCGACGGGGTTCTCCCCCTTTGAGCTCCTGTATGGCAGGCGTGTCCGAGGACCCCTTGGGTTGATAAGGGAATTCTGGGAAGAAGAGCCGAGCTCCCCAGGAGTGTCCATCGTGGAGTATGTCATGCGCTTCCGTGACAAGATGCAGACCTTGACGCAGTTGGTGCATGACAACATGGCGCAAGCCCAGGCTGACCAGAAGCATTGGTACGACCAGAACGCCCGAGAACGGACCTACCAGGTGGGTCAGAAGGTGTGGGTGCTGGTCCCCGTACCAAAGGACAAGCTTCAGGCGGCCTGGGAAGGCCCGTACGTCATTCACCAACAGCTCAACCCGGTCACCTACGTGATCACACTTGACCACGAGCGGGGTAGGCGGAAGGCGTTTCACGTTAATATGATGAAGGCTCATCAAGAACGTGGAACCTGCGTCCTACCGGTCTGCAACCTGCCCGAGGATGGGGAGGATGACCCCCTCTTGGACATGCTCGCCCAAGCGAAGGCCAGCGGGTCCCTAGAGGATGTAGAGCTAAGCGACTTGCTATCCGCAGACCAGAGGTCTCAGATGCAAGCAGTGCTGAAACCCTTCCAAGCAGTGTTCACCAACCTGCCTGGCAGGACTGAAGTGGCGGTCCATGAAGTGGACACCGGGAATCATGCCCCAATCCGGCGGACAGCCTATCGAATCTCCGACGAGGTGCAGCATGTCATGCGCCAGGAGGTCGAGGAGATGCTGCAGTTGGGGGTGATTAAGCGGTCCAAGAGCGCGTGGGCCTCACCTGTAGTCCTGGTGCCTAAGAAGGACCGGACCACCCGGTTCTGTGTGGACTACAGGGGGCTCAACGCTATCACCGCCTCTGACGCACAACCAATGCCACGCATTGAGGAGCTGCTGGAGCGGTTAGCCAGCGCGAGCTATCTCTCCATTATGGATTTGAGTCGGGGATATTGGCAGATTCCCTTGAGCCCCGGGGCTCAGGAGAAGTCCGCCTTTATCACCCCCTTCGGATTGTATGAATCCACGGTCATGCCCTTCGGCATGAAAAATGCCCCTGCCACGTTCCAGCGAATGGTCAACCACCTGCTCCAGGGACTGGAGAGGTACGCAGTAGCGTACCTGGATGACATTGCCATCTTCAGTCCCACCTGGGAGGATCACCTCGAGCATCTGCAGCAGGTGCTCGGGCGCATTCACCAGGCGGGCTTGACCATCAAGCCGGGAAAGTGCCAGATGGGCATGAACGAGGTCCACTACCTGGGGCACCGGGTAGGTGGGGGTACTCTGAAGCCAGAGCCTGGGAAGGTGGACGCTATCGTGTCCTGGCCCACCCCCAGGACCAAGAAGCAGGTGCAGTCCTTCTTGGGCACCGCAGGGTACTATAGACGCTTTGTGCAGGACTATAGTAGCCTTGCGAAGCCCTTGACAGACCTCACCAGGAAGAGCCTACCCCATTCCGTCAAATGGACGGATGAATGCGAGGTGGCCTTTAGGGCTTTGAAGACTGCCCTGAGCAGCTCTCCTGTACTAAAGGCGGTCGACGGCACACGGCCACTCTTAGTACAGACCGACGCCAGTGAATTTGGCCTCGGTGCTGTACTCAGCCAGGTCGACTCGGGGAACCAAGAACACCCCGTGTTGTACCTAAGCCGGAAACTGCTGCCGAGGGAAGTGGCCTATTCCACCATAGAGAAGGAGTGCCTGGCCATTGTATGGGCCCTCAACCGCTTACAGCCTTACTTGTACGGGCGCCCCTTCACTGTCGTGACTGACCACAACCCCCTGAGTTGGCTGCACACCATGTCAGGTGCCAACGGAAGGTTGTTACGCTGGAGCCTCACCCTCCAGCAGTACGACTTTACTGTTCAACACCGCAAGGGCAGCGAGCATGGCAATGCCGATGGGTTGTCCCGGCGAGGGGAGCCTCCAGACATACGCTTGGAGGAGTACCAGAAGGTCCTACCTCCATAGCGCAGTCAAAAAGGGGGAGGTGTCAGGCAAAAGGTATTTTTGCCCGAGTTTTTAAAAATGAGAGATGTTTTAAAAAAGGAAAAAAAAAACCCCACCCCCTATCTGTTTGTAAGTGAAGACATAGAACTCACTTTTGCTTTTCCCCAAACCAGGAATTTTTATGACCCGCCATAAAACCTCAGTCCAGGGCAAGCGCTAGTACAAACCGGAAAATCCCTCCAAAAAATCCCATTGTTTAATTGTACAAACGTTTTATGCCAATTTTAATCACGCACAGGTCTGACAGAAACATCGGAACCACGTTTTTTGAATGCTTACCTTTTTCCCATTACAATGGTATAACTTGCATAACTGAGGAATGACCGGGAACTGAGATAATGGATTCTGAGCTTCTGAGCGTCATAGAGGTTTCATATTTAATATCTATCTTCATGAATATTGGTGACGGTCAAGATGATGTCTCCCTCTTGGATGTGGGACCCCCCCACACCAAGATATGGAATCTGAAGGATCTGTTAGGTCTTCTGCAGCTGGGTGGGCTCGCAAAGCCGAGCCCCCCTTGTAAGGTAAATAAGGGGTGTTCCCCAGAGTTTTGGCTGCTTACTAAAAAGCAAATCGGCCATTTTCAGGTCATTCTTCTCAGGGACGTCGAACGCACGCACTTCACGCGGCGTAAGAAGAATCACCTCTAATTTCCGGGGAGCCGTCCCTCCCACAGAATCTGAGACCATCACCTTGTGAAGCAGGTTTTGCTATTACTTATCCCTTTTATTTTAATAACTGTTTATGCATACATGTAAATTGTCTCCTTTATAATATCTTGTATATATTTTGTAAACACTGCCCACCTTTTGGGAGTAAATCATTAATTATTTACCAGTTTCTTTCTTCTTGTCCTATGTCGAGCAAACACGTTCCTCACCCGCTAATTCACGTTACCTACCAGGTACCCGATCCACCTGTTAAGCGATCGGTGGTGGCAGTATACCAGTATTTATGTGATATTGTGGTTTGAGGGTGGCTGGTCGGAGGTATATATACGTTCCTGGAAGGAACTGGTGGTATATATACGTCCTGTCACATCACGTGCCGCAATAGTCGACATAAATGAGAGCAGCTGCACCCGTGCTTATCCTCTGTCAATACCGTGTTTGACCAGCAGGATAAGGGGGCGCCAGAGAGCTGCAAGGTCTGACCCAAGAGTGGGTGTTGTTTTCATGACACCTCTGTGTGTAATGAGGCTCTATAATAGATCCCTCTGTGTGTAATGACTCTATATAATAGATCCCTCTGTGTGTAATGACTCTATATAATAGATCCCTGTGTGTAATGACTTTATATAATAGATCCCTCTGTGTGTAATGACTCTATATAATAGATCCCTCTGTGTGTAATGACTCTATCTAATAGATCCCTGTGTGTAATGACTCTATATAATAGATCCCTCTGTGTGTAATGACTCTATCTAATAGATCCCTCTGTCTGTAATGACTCTATATAATAGATCCCTCTGTGTGTAATGACTCTATATAATAGATCCCTCTGTGTGTAATGACTCTATATAATAGATCCCTCTGTGTGTAATGACTCTATATAATAGATCCCTGTGTGTAATGACTCTATATAATAGATCCCTCTGTGTAATGACTCTATATAATAGATCCCTCTGTGTAATGACTCTATATAATAGATCCCTCTGTGTGTAATGACTCTATATAATAGATCTCTCTGTCTGTAAAGACTCTATATAATAGATCCCTCTGTGTGTAATGACTCTATATAATAGATCCCTCTGTGTGTAATGACTCTATATAATAGACCCCTCGGTGTGTAATGACTCTATATAATAGATCTCTCTGTGTGTAATGACTCTATATAATAGATCCCTCTGTGTGTAATGACTCTATATAATAGATCCCTCTGTGTGTAATGACTCTATATAATAAATCCCTCTGTGTGTAATGACTCTATATAATAGATCCCTCTGTGTGTAATGAGGCTCTATAATAGATCCCTCTGTGTGTAATGACTCTATATAATAGATCCCCGTGTGTAATGACTCTATATAATAGATTCCTGTGTGTAATGACTTTATATAATAGATCCCTCTGTGTGTAATGACTCTATATAATAGATCCCTCTGTGTGTAATGACTCTATATAATAGATCCCTCTGTGTGTAATGACTCTATATAATAAATCCCTCTGTGTGTAATGACTCTATATAATAGATCCCTCTGTGTGTAATGACTTATATAATAGATCTCTCTGTCTGGAATGCCTCTATATAATAGATCCCTCTGTGTGTAATGACTCTATATAATAGACCCCTCGGTGTGTAATGACTCTATATAATAGATCTCTCTGTGTGTAATGACTCTATATAATAGATCCCTCTGTGTGTAATGACTCTATATAATAGATGACTCTGTGTGTAATGACTCTATATAATAAATCCCTGTGTGTAATGACTCTATATAATAGATCCCTCTGTGTGTAATGAGGCTCTATAATAGATCCCTCTGTGTGTAATGACTCTATATAATAGATCCCTCTGTGTGTAATGACTCTATATAATAGATCCCTGTGTGTAATGACTTTATATAATAGATCCCTCTGTGTGTAATGACTCTATATAATAGATCCCTCAGTGTGTAATGACTCTATATAATAGATCCCTCAGTGTGTAATGACTCTATATAATAGATCACTCTGTGTGTAATGACTCTATATAATAGATCCCTCTGTGTGTAATGACTCCATATAATAGATCCCTCTGTGTGTAATGACTCTATATAATAGATCCCTCTGTGTGTAATGACTCTATATAATAGATCCCTCTGTGTGTAATGACTCTATATAATAGATCCCTCTGTGTGTAATGACTCTATATAATAGATCCCTCTGTGTGTAATGACTCTATATAATAGATCCCTCTGTGTGTAATGACTCTATATAATAGATCCCTCTGTGTGTAATGACTCTATATAATAGATCCCTGTGTGTAAAGACTCTATATAATAGATCCCTCTGTGTGTAATGACTCTATATAATAGATCCCTCTGTGTGTAATGACTCTATATAATAGATCCCTGTGTGTAATGACTTTATATAATAGATCCCTCTGTGTGTAATGACTCTATATAATAGATCCCTCTGTGTGTAATGACTCTATATAATAGATCCCTCTGTGTGTAATGACTCTATATAATAGATCCCTCTGTGTGTAATGACTCTATATAATAGATCCCTCTGTGTGTAATGACTCTATATAATAGATCCCTCTGTGTGTAATGACTCTATATAATAGACCCCTCGGTGTGTAATGACTCTATATAATAGACCCCTCGGTGTGTAATGACTCTATATAATAGATCCCTCTGTGTGTAATGACTCTATATAATAGATCACTCTGTGTGTAATGACTCTATATAATAGATCACTCTGTGTGTAATGACTCTATATAATAGATCCCTCTGTGTGTAATGAGGCTCTATACTAGATCCCTCTGTGTGTAATGACTCTATATAATAGATCCCTCTGTGTGTAATGACTCTATATAATAGATCCCTGTGTGTAATGACTTTATATAATAGATCCCTCTGTGTGTAATGACTCTATATAATAGACCCCTCGGTGTGTAATGACTCTATATAATAGACCCCTCGGTGTGTAATGACTCTATATAATAGATCTCTCTGTGTGTAATGACTCTATATAATAGATCCCTGTGTGTAATGACTCTATATAATAGATCACTCTGTGTGTAATGACTATATAATAAATCCCTCTGTGTGTAATGACTCTATATAATAGATCCCTCTGTGTGTAATGAGGCTCTATAATAGATCCCTCTGTGTGTAATGACTCTATATAATAGATCCCTCTGTGTGTAATGACTCTATATAATAGATCCCTGTGTGTAATGACTTTATATAATAGATCCCTCTGTGTGTAATGACTCTATATAATAGATCCCTCAGTGTGTAATGACTCTATATATTAGATCCCTCTGTGTGTAATGACTCTATATAATAGATCACTCTGTGTGTAATGACTCTATATAATAGATCCATCTGTGTGTAATGACTCTATATAATAGATCCCTCTGTGTGTAATGACTCTATATTATAGATCCCTCTGTGTGTAATGACTCTATATTATAGATCCCTCTGTGTTAATTACTCTATATAATAGATCCCTCTGTGTGTAATGACTCTATATAATAGATCCCTCTGTGTGTAATGACTCTATATAATAGATCCCTCTGTGTTAATTACTCTATATAATAGATCCCTGTGTGTAAAGACTCTATATAATAGATCCCTCTGTGTGTAATGAGGCTCTATAATAGATCCCTCTGTGTGTAATGACTCTATATAATAGATCCCTCTGTTTGTAATGACTCTATATAATAGATCCCTGTGTGTAATGACTTTATATAATAGATCCCTCTGTGTGTAATGACTCTATATAATAGATCCCTCTGTGTGTAATGACTCTATATAATAGATCCCTCTGTGTGTAATGACTCTATATAATAGATCCCTCTGTGTGTAATGACTCTATATAATAGATCCCTCTGTGTGTAATGACTCTATATAATAGATCTCTATGTCTGGAATGCCTCTATATAATAGATCCCTCTGTGTGTAATGACTCTATATAATAGACCCCTCGGTGTGTAATGACTCTATATAATAGATCTCTCTGTGTGTAATGACTCTATATAATAGATCCCTCTGTGTGTAATGACTCTATATAATAGATCACTCTGTGTGTAATGACTCTATATAATAAATCCCTCTGTTTGTAATGACTCTATATAATAGATCCCTCTGTGTGTAATGAGGCTCTATAATAGATCCCTCTGTGTGTAATGACTCTATATAATAGATCCTTCTGTGTGTAATGACTCTATATAATAGATCCCTGTGTGTAATGACTTTATATAATAGATCCCTCTGTGTGTAATGACTCTATATAATAGACCCCTCGGTGTGTAATGACTCTATATAATAGATGTCTCTGTGTGTAATGACTCTATATAATAGATCCCTGTGTGTAATGACTCTTTATAATAGATCACTCTGTGTGTAATGACTATATAATAAATCCCTCTGTGTGTAATGACTCTATATAATAGATCCCTCTGTGTGTAATGAGGCTCTATAATAGATCCCTCTGTGTGTAATGACTCTATATAATAGATCCCTCTATGTGTAATGACTCTATATAATAGATCCCTGTGTGTAATGACTTTATATAATAGATCCCTCTGTGTGTAATGACTCTATATAATAGATCCCTCTGTGTGTAATGACTCTATATAATAGATCCCTCTGTGTGTAATGACTCTATCTAATAGATCCCTCTGTGTGTAATGACTTTATATAATAGATCCCTCTGTGTGTAATGACTCTATATAATAGATCTCTCTGTCTGTAATGACTCTATATAATAGATCCCTCTGTGTGTAATGACTCTATATAATAAATCCCTCTGTGTGTAATGACTCTATATAATAGATCCCTCTGTGTGTAATGAGGCTCTATAATAGATCCCTCTGTGTGTAATGACTCTATATAATAGATCCCTCTGTGTGTAATGACTCTATATAATAGATCCCTGTGTGTAATGACTTTATATAATAGATCCCTCTGTGTGTAATGACTCTATATAATAGATCCCTCTGTGTGTAATGAGGCTCTATAATAGATCCCTCTGTGTGTAATGACTCTATATAATAGATCCCTCTATGTGTAATGACTCTATATAATAGATCCCTGTGTGTAATGACTCTATATAATAGATCCCTGTGTGTAATGACTCTATATAATAGATCCCTCTGTGTGTAATGACTATATAATAGATCCCTCTGTGTGTAATGACTATATAATAGATCCCTCTGTGTTAATTACTCTATATAATAGATCCCTCTGTGTGTAATGACTCTATATAATAGATCCCTCTGTGTGTAATGACTCTATATAATAGATCCCTCTGTGTTAATTACTCTATATAATAGATACCTGTGTGTAAAGACTCTATATAATAGATCCCTCTGTGTGTAAAGACTCTATATAATAGATCCCTCTGTGTGTAATGAGGCTCTATAATAGATCCCTCTGTGTGTAATGACTCTATATAATAGATCCTTCTCTGTGTAATGACTCTATATAATAGATCCCTGTGTGTAATGACTTTATATAATAGATCCCTCTGTGTGAAATGACTCTATATAATAGATCCCTCTGTGTGTAATGACTCTATATAATAGATCCCTCTGTGTGTAATGACTCTATATAATAGATCCCTCTGTGTGTAATGACTCTATATAATAGATCCCTCTGTGTGTAATGACTCTATATAATAGATCTCTCTGTCTGGAATGCCTCTATATAATAGATCCCTCTGTGTGTAATGACTCTATATAATAGATCCCTCTGTGTGTAATGACTCTATATAATAGACCCCTCGGTGTGTAATGACTCTATATAATAGATCTCTCTGTGTGTAATGACTCTATATAATAGATCCCTCTGTAATGACTCTATATAATAGATCACTCTGTGTGTAATGACTCTATATAATAAATCCCTCTGTGTGTAATGACTCTATATAATAGATCCCTCTGTGTGTAATGAGGCTCTATAATAGATCCCTCTGTGTGTAATGACTCTATATAATAGATCCCTCTGTGTGTAATGACTCTATATAATAGACCCCTCGGTGTGTAATGACTCTATATAATAGATCTCTGTGTGTAATGACTCTATATAATAGATCCCTCTGTGTGTAATGACTCTATATAATAGATCACTCTGTGTGTAATGACTCTATATAATAAATCCCTCTGTGTGTAATGACTCTATATAATAGATCCCTCTGTGTGTAATGAGGCTCTATAATAGATCCCTCTGTGTGTAATGACTCTATATAATAGAACCCTCTGTGTGTAATGACTCTATATAATAGATCCCTGTGTGTAATGACTTTATATAATAGATCCCTCTGTGTGTAATGACTCTATATAATAGATCCCTCAGTGTGTAATGACTCTATATAATAGATCCCTCAGTGTGTAATGACTCTATATAATAGATCACTCTGTGTGTAATGACTCTATATAATAGATCCCTCTGTGTGTAATGACTCTATATAATAGATCCCTCTGTGTAATGACTCTATATAATAGATCCCTCTGTGTGTAATGACTCTATATAATAGATCCCTCTGTGTTAATTACTCTATATAATAGATCCCTGTGTGTAAAGACTCTATATAATAGATCCCTCTGTGTGTAATGACTCTATATAATAGATCGCTCTGTGTGTAATGACTCTATATAATAGATCCCTGTGTGTAATGACTCTATATAATAGATCGCTCTGTGTGTAATGACTCTATATAATAGATCCCTCTGTGTGTAATGACTCTATATAATAGATCCCTCTGTGTGTAATGACTCTATATAATAGATCGCTCTGTGTGTAATGACTCTATATAATAGATCCCTGTGTGTAATGACTCTATATAATAGATCGCTGTGTGTAATGACTCTATATAATAGATCCCTCTGTGTGTAATGACTCTATATAATAGATCCCTCTGTGTGTAATGACTCTATATAATAGATCCCTCTGTGTGTAATGACTCTATATAATAGATCCCTCTGTGTGTAATGACTCTATATAATAGACCCCTCTGTGTGTAATGACTCTATATAATAGACCCCTCTGTGTGTAATGACTCTATATAATAGATCCCTCTGTGTGTAATGACTCTATATAATAGATCACTCTGTATGTAATGACTCTATATAATAGATCCCTCTGCGTGTAATGACTCTATATAATAGATCCCTCTGTGTAATGACTCTATATAATAGATCACTCTGTGTGTAATGACTCTATATAATAGATCCCTCTGTGTAATGACTCTATATAATAGATCACTGTGTGTAATGACTCTATATAATAGATCCCTCTGTGTGTAATGACTCTATATAATAGATCCCTCTGTGTAATGACTCTATATAATAGATCACTCTGTGTGTAATGACTCTATATAATAGATCCCTCTGTGTAATGACTCTATATAATAGATCCCTCTGTGTAATGACTCTATATAATAGATCACTCTGTATGTAATGACTCTATATAATAGATCCCTCTGCGTGTAATGACTCTATATAATAGATCCCTCTCTGTAATGACTCTATATAATAGATCACTCTGTGTGTAATGACTCTATATAATAGATCCCTGTGTGTAATGACTCTATATAATAGATCCCTCTGTGTGTAATGACTATATAATAGATCCCTCTGTGTGTAATGACTATATAATAGATCCCTCTGTGTTAATTACTCTATATAATAGATCCCTCTGTGTGTAATGACTCTATATAATAGATCCCTCTGTGTGTAATGACTCTATATAATAGATCCCTCTGTGTTAATTACTCTATATAATAGATACCTGTGTGTAAAGACTCTATATAATAGATCCCTCTGTGTGTAAAGACTCTATATAATAGATCCCTCTGTGTGTAATGAGGCTCTATAATAGATCCCTCTGTGTGTAATGACTCTATATAATAGATCCTTCTCTGTGTAATGACTCTATATAATAGATCCCTGTGTGTAATGACTTTATATAATAGATCCCTCTGTGTGAAATGACTCTATATAATAGATCCCTCTGTGTGTAATGACTCTATATAATAGATCCCTCTGTGTGTAATGACTCTATATAATAGATCCCTCTGTGTGTAATGACTATATAATAGATCCCTCTGTGTGTAATGACTCTATATAATAGATCTCTCTGTCTGGAATGCCTCTATATAATAGATCCCTCTGTGTGTAATGACTCTATATAATAGATCCCTCTGTGTGTAATGACTCTATATAATAGACCCCTCGGTGTGTAATGACTCTATATAATAGATCTCTCTGTGTGTAATGACTCTATATAATAGATCCCTCTGTAATGACTCTATATAATAGATCACTCTGTGTGTAATGACTCTATATAATAAATCCCTCTGTGTGTAATGACTCTATATAATAGATCCCTCTGTGTGTAATGAGGCTCTATAATAGATCCCTCTGTGTGTAATGACTCTATATAATAGATCCCTCTGTGTGTAATGACTCTATATAATAGACCCCTCGGTGTGTAATGACTCTATATAATAGATCTCTGTGTGTAATGACTCTATATAATAGATCCCTCTGTGTGTAATGACTCTATATAATAGATCACTCTGTGTGTAATGACTCTATATAATAAATCCCTCTGTGTGTAATGACTCTATATAATAGATCCCTCTGTGTGTAATGAGGCTCTATAATAGATCCCTCTGTGTGTAATGACTCTATATAATAGAACCCTCTGTGTGTAATGACTCTATATAATAGATCCCTGTGTGTAATGACTTTATATAATAGATCCCTCTGTGTGTAATGACTCTATATAATAGATCCCTCAGTGTGTAATGACTCTATATAATAGATCCCTCAGTGTGTAATGACTCTATATAATAGATCACTCTGTGTGTAATGACTCTATATAATAGATCCCTCTGTGTGTAATGACTCTATATAATAGATCCCTCTGTGTAATGACTCTATATAATAGATCCCTCTGTGTGTAATGACTCTATATAATAGATCCCTCTGTGTTAATTACTCTATATAATAGATCCCTGTGTGTAAAGACTCTATATAATAGATCCCTCTGTGTGTAATGACTCTATATAATAGATCGCTCTGTGTGTAATGACTCTATATAATAGATCCCTGTGTGTAATGACTCTATATAATAGATCGCTCTGTGTGTAATGACTCTATATAATAGATCCCTCTGTGTGTAATGACTCTATATAATAGATCCCTCTGTGTGTAATGACTCTATATAATAGATCGCTCTGTGTGTAATGACTCTATATAATAGATCCCTGTGTGTAATGACTCTATATAATAGATCGCTGTGTGTAATGACTCTATATAATAGATCCCTCTGTGTGTAATGACTCTATATAATAGATCCCTCTGTGTGTAATGACTCTATATAATAGATCCCTCTGTGTGTAATGACTCTATATAATAGATCCCTCTGTGTGTAATGACTCTATATAATAGACCCCTCTGTGTGTAATGACTCTATATAATAGACCCCTCTGTGTGTAATGACTCTATATAATAGATCCCTCTGTGTGTAATGACTCTATATAATAGATCACTCTGTATGTAATGACTCTATATAATAGATCCCTCTGCGTGTAATGACTCTATATAATAGATCCCTCTGTGTAATGACTCTATATAATAGATCACTCTGTGTGTAATGACTCTATATAATAGATCCCTCTGTGTAATGACTCTATATAATAGATCACTGTGTGTAATGACTCTATATAATAGATCCCTCTGTGTGTAATGACTCTATATAATAGATCCCTCTGTGTAATGACTCTATATAATAGATCACTCTGTGTGTAATGACTCTATATAATAGATCCCTCTGTGTAATGACTCTATATAATAGATCCCTCTGTGTAATGACTCTATATAATAGATCACTCTGTATGTAATGACTCTATATAATAGATCCCTCTGCGTGTAATGACTCTATATAATAGATCCCTCTCTGTAATGACTCTATATAATAGATCACTCTGTGTGTAATGACTCTATATAATAGATCCCTCTGTGTAATGACTCTATATAATAGATCCCTCTGTGTAATGACTCTATATAATATAGGAGTTTCACTTTTTGTATTGAAGAACTGAAATAAACTAACTTTTTGATGATATTCTAATTTAGTGAGAAACGCTTGTAGCACTGGTGTGTGCATATGAATAAAGGAAACGGCTGTATACATGTGTATATAAGACTGGTAACATATATATAATGGTGATTGTGTCCTTCTGTCCGAAGCCTGCACTATTTGTTTCCAGAGTCAGTGCATGTGCATGCCGCATTACGGCGCCGCTTTATTGAAGATATTGAGTGTGCGAATTCGCAGACACAGTGTCTTCAATACAATGACACCGGAGGGTATTACAGAGCACAAACTTGCCGGGTCCATGTGCCACAATACACGCTGCCGGCCAATCAAGGACCAGCAGTGACGGTGGCGTGCATGTGACTGGGCGCATCGCAGTGATGTCGTTCATCCCCGTTGCTTGGACACTGAAGTCAGCTACAGTCTTCAGAAGACGACGATGCCCTGCAGGGGAGCGGGGGAGAGGCGAGTAGGATGCGGAGATTGTGCAGGTTGGGAATAGACGGGGACGGTGGTGAGGAGTCAGATGTGTCTGTGCTGTAATCTCCGCAGACGAGTCCTGGCTGGAGAAGTCACAATGTCTTTCTGAGAAAGATGGAAAAGTGAACGAGTCCATCAGAAAGAACGTCAGCTGTGATTATCTGTAACTGTGCTGTATAGTCTATAAGTCCTGCAGGACCGGTATCTACCACTAGATGTCACTGTATGGCGGGAACAGTGAGGGACTTTGTGGAGATTTTTCTTTCAGTTACAGCGCGGTCATCTCCAGTAATAGGCTGCACCAGCATAGTGTGATCATGGGTTACCAGTAAGAGACCACTCAGATACTGCGCCCCCCGGAGCTGAACACCTAGCTACACCTGTGCAAGTGTTCACACCACACAGAGCCCCCAAAAGAGTCTCCGTGCTGAAGGGGTTAATGCCCCCTGCACCCAGTAATGGGGAATCTCCACATACCTCCACCTGCAGAGCCGCCACCACATATATGGCTGCTCTGTGCGCCCAGGAGCTGTGATGAGGTCACAGGAGGGGAGGAGTCACGGGTCACATGATCAGGGGCCTCAGTGGATGCAGGACTCTGCTGTGCTGGTTGTCATGGTGCTGGATGAGGTGAAGTTTATGTGTGGGGTCAGGAGGGGTTTACAGTGTGGATGTAGCAGAGCCGTGTGTGTACGAGGTGTACGGAGCAGAGCCGTGTGTGTACGAGGTGTACGGAGCGGAGCCGTGTGTGTACGAGGTGTACGGAGCAGAGCCGTGTGTGTACGGAGCAGAGCCGCGTGTGTACGAGGTGTACGGAGCAGAGCCGTGTGTGTATGAGGTGTACGGAGCGGAGCCGCGTGTGTACGAGGTGTACGGAGCGGAGCCGCGTGTGTACGAGGTGTACGGAGCAGAGCCGCGTGTGTACGAGGTGTACGGAGCGGAGCCGCGTGTGTACGAGGTGTACGGAGCAGAGCCGCGTGTGTACGAGGCGTACGGAGCGGAGCCGCGTGTGTACGAGGTGTACAGAGCAGAGCCGCGTGTGTACGAGGTGTACGGAGCAGAGCCGCGTGTGTACGAGGTGTACGGAGCAGAGCCGCGTGTGTACGGAGCGGAGCCATGTGTGTACGAGGTGTACGGAGCGGAGCCGCGCGTGTACGAGGTGTACGGAGCGGAGCCGCGCGTGTACGAGGTGTACGGAGCGGAGCCGCGCGTGTACGAGGCGTACGGAGCGGAGCCGCGCGTGTACGAGGCGTACGGAGCGGAGCCGCGCGTGTACGAGGCGTACGGAGCGGAGCCGCGCGTGTACGAGGCGTACGGAGCGGAGCCGCGCGTGTACGAGGCGTACGGAGCGGAGCCGCGCGTGTACGAGGCGTACGGAGCGGAACCGCGCGTGTACGAGGCGTACGGAGCGGAGCCGGGCGTGTACGAGGCGTACGGAGCGGAGCCGGGCGTGTACGAGGCGTACGGAGCGGAGCCGGGCGTGTACGAGGCGTACGGAGCGGAGCCGGGCGTGTACGAGGCGTACGGAGCGGAGCAGGGCGTGTACGAGGCGTACGGAGCGGAGCCTGGCGTGTACGAGGCGTGCGGAGCGGAGCCTGGCGTGTACGAGGCGTGCGGAGCGGAGCCTGGCGTGTACGAGGCGTGCGGAGCGGAGCCTGGCGTGTACGAGGCGTGCGGAGCGGAGCCGGGCGTGTACGAGGCGTGCGGAGCGGAGCAGCGCGTGTACGAGGCGTGCGGAGCGGAGCCGGGCGTGTACGCGGCGTACGGAGCGGAGTCGGGCGTGTATGAGGCGTGCGGAGCAGATGCTGCCCCTCTCCAGGAGCGATCACAGCAGCACGACCTGAGACGTTCTTGTTCTACACAGACTGTCCTGACAGAACACAGCTCGTCAGGACGTAGCCCCGACCTCCAGCGACAGCCGGACAGTCCCATTGGATCGGGGACGGTTGGGAGGTTTCTGTATATAAGTTGTGTGTGATAATTGTAGATTTACTAATGTCTTAGCATAAAAGGATGTACCTGAGTGTTTGTGCCGGGGTCCTCATGCATGGAGGGGTTGAGGCGGTGCTGGCTGTATTATGCAGACGGCATCTGCCTGTAACAGTAGTAACCAGAAACTACTAGAAACTCTGCACCAAAATGAAGCAAATCCTTATTCTGGGGACTTCGCCTTGTACGTAACACCCCCGGATCCGGTACAAGCCGGGCAGATGTTCTCATTCATGTCATTTTCTGCTGAAGGTTTTGCGGTTTTCTGGAAACTATAAAAAAGAAAAAGCGTAAAACAATATTTGTTTCTGCTGCATTGACATAAGTACAATCTTTCATTATATATAAATCTATTACACGTCGGGTCAATGCTGTAACGAAAACAAAAATAATAACCTTACTTTGATTTTTTCCCCCATTTTTCAATACTTTATGTGCTAAATTGAATGTTGTCATTCCAAAGAACAACTAGTCCCACAAAACACAAGCCCTCCGTCTATGTGAATGAAAAAACAAAGTTAGATTTTTTGGGAAAAAGGGAGGAAAAAAACAAAAAATTGCTCTTGTCAGAATAATGTAATTGCTATATATATATATATATATATTTAAAATTGAATAATTTTACCCCAAAATTGTGATCTCTGATAATATTATCATTCTTCATGCGAGATTAATCATTAGTCTGTAGATAAATCCAAACATCTGGAAGATGTAGAACAATATATCTGTGATTCTCTTCTGCCAGGATAAGCGCCTCCTTTATGTCCTTTCTGTGATGGAGAAAACGCTTGAAAGATTCAGAAAGTCCGATGAGTTTTTGGAGCTTATTGTAAAGGGCCTTAATGACGACCTGGGAAAGAAACCACCAGAAACAAAGGATCCAACCAGGTAAGTTCTAATGATCCCATCTGATAAAATGATCAGCTTTATTTCCATGGGATTGTTATGTAGAACAGATGGGACCTGCAGCATTTTGATCCTGAACTTCACTATGTATAGATGTAGCAAAGCTTAATGTGACAATTCACACAGCGCATTGATAAATTGTCTCAGAAGGTTAGCTCTCATAACAGAATTAACATCACTTATAGTGGAACTAAACTTACAATTTATTTTCAGAATTGTGAAAATTATGGCACTTTGCAAAGCACTTCATTAGTTTCTTTGGCGTCATATCCGTAAAATGATCATATTAAAGTGGTCTCCAGACCCTGCTTTTCCCCAGTGCAGGAGCGTTGCTGGGGTCCTAAGAGATCAGGGACCCCAGCCTCAAAGTACATGTTTCCCCATATAACCTCCCTGCCACTTAAAAGAGGATTTATACATATATAATTACAGTATACCACTGTTACTAATCTAAAATACACTATACAAAGACCAATATTCCCCAAATTACTACTATACAAGGCCAAAATGATCCTGCTACACAATGTCCTCTACCATCACCACCACACAGTGAGTCCATATATGAAAGAAAACCCCGCAGGGTAAAAGACCATCAAAGGAGTCCAGGGAGTATAAAATCTATCATATTTATTCAGCAATAGAAGAATAGGATGATGGGGGAAGGGACACAACACATATGTGATTGTTAGACATGTAAGTGAAAAAAAGCAAGGCACGCAAGGAAGGGGCCATTCCAGGTATAATGGCTGTCTATAGTATCATCATGAGTGTACTAAAATATCCCAAACTAGACACCGCATATATTCCACTGGGGGCAACAGTCATCATATACAGGTGCATCTCACTAAATTACAATATCATCAAAAAGTTAATTTATTTCAGTTCTTCAATACAAAAAGTGAAGCTCATATATTATATAGAGTCATTACAGACAGAGTGATCTATTTCTAGTGTTTATTTCTGTTAATGTAGAGGATTATGGCTTACAGCCAATGAAAACACTAAAGTTATTATCTCAGTAAATTAGAATAATGAACAAAAAACACCTGCAACGGCTTCCTAAGTGTTTAAAAATGTCACATAGTCTGTTTCAGTAGGCTCCACAATCATGGGGAAGACTGCTGACTTGACAAATGCCAAGAAGGCAGTCATTGACACCATCCACAAGGTCCCAGAGTTCCAATTTTCCTTTGGAAATCAAGGTCCCAGAGTCTGGAGGAAGAGTGGAGAGGCCACAATCCAAGCTGCTGGAGGTCTAGTGTGAAGTTTCCACAATTAGTGATGGCTTGGAGAGCCATGTCATCTGCTGGTGGAGGTCCACTGTGTTTTATCAACACCTAAGTCAGCGCAGCCGTCTACCAGGAAATTTTACAGCACTTCATGCTTCCCTCTGCCGAGAAGCTTTTTGGAGATGGAAATTTCATTCTCCAGCAGGACTTGGCACCTGTCCACACTGCCAAAAGTACCAATACCTGGTTTACACACAACAGTATCACTCTGCTTAATTGGTCAGCAAACTCAAATGACCTTAACCCCATAGAGAATCTATTATAGAGAATCTATGGGGTATTGTCAAGATGAAGATAAGAGACACCAGACCCAACAATGCAGACGAGCTGAAGGCTGCTATCAAAGCCACCTGGGCTTCCATAACACCTCAGCAGTGCCACAGGCTGATCGCCTCCATGCCACGCCGCATTGATGCAGTAATTGATGCAAAAGGAGCCCTGACCAAGTATTGAGTGCATTTACTAAACATACATTTCAGTAGGCCAACATTTCGGATTTTAAAAACATTTTTCAGGCTGATGTTATAAAGTATTCTAATTTACTGAGATAATGACTTTTGTGATTTCATTGGCTGTAAGCCATAATCAGTGACGTACCGCCAATGGTGGCAGGCCACACCACTGCTATGGGGCCCGTGAGCCTCGGGGGAGCGAGGAGGATAGGTGAGTATTGGGGGGGGGGGTGGCAGGCTGCGGCGGCGGAGGAGCGGGTACACGCAGTAGCGGCTGCTGTAGCTACCACGTGTGCCCGCTGCTAAAGGGACATGAATATTCCCTCTTCTCCACTTCCATGGGCGTGGAGAAGAGGGAATATTCATTCTCTTTAGTAGCGGGCACGGAGGAGCGCTGAGCCGTGGCTGCTGCTTACAGTGCCCGCTACTAAAGAGAATGCATATTCACGCTTGTCAACGCTCATAGTCCCGGTGTGGAGAGGAGTGAATATGCCGGCAGCAGCAGCAGCTCACCTCGACAACTGAGAGCGCGCGCTGCTCAGATACCAACATGAGCTGCTGGCAGACAGAACACAGCAGCTCTGGAGCAGAGGTGAGGAAGGAAGGCGAGTATAAGTGTTTATTTTTTGTGTGTGCAGTGATGGAGCCACACATACCAGGATTGGGGGATGAGAAGGCCATACATACCAGGATTGGGGGATGAGAAGGCCACACATACCATTCCTGACCCCATTTCTGGCGATTGGATATTTCCCTGGATCTCGTGTATCCTGCTGCATATCGCTGTATATAACATAGGCTTACGTCATGTGAACAATGGCCAAATAGCTGATGGCTGAGAACTCGTCCTGTATGATAAAATCTGCGATGGAGGTTCCTAATACGGCTTCCAATGAAGATGTGAAATCATCCAAATGTGTATAAGAACTAGCGAGTGATAAAGGAGACAATGGCTGGTAGGTAATAAGTCATTACCTGTCTGCCAATATCTTCTTCTGGAAGACTTCAAGATATCATGTATTACATATTACATATTATTTTGAAAGCGAACCATGTAATACCACATGTGTCCTGGAGAGGCCACTACGTCCAGCAAAACACAGCTGATTGCTGAGGGGGTTCACTGCCAGACCCCCGACTATCAACTGATTGCCTGCAAGTCCTCATTTGGGGACAGGAGTTGTTCACACTTGGCATATTTTGTGATTCATGAGGGGAGGACAGTAGCCGGATATAGACTTTTTCTATAAAGTCAGATTAAAGGGGTTTTCAGGAATGTTTTTATGTAATATATAGGAGGTTCCCAGTGGTAGAGAAAACACACAGAGCTTTACTTTCTCCTGCTGCTCCAGCTCTGGATCTTCAGCGCTTCCTGTGCTCTATTGTGACAGGCTGCAGGGGTGATGGCTCAACTTCAGCACACATCATTGCTGCAGCCAATCACTGAGCTTAGAAGCTCTGTCAGCGTGGCCCACTGAGCCAAGTGATTGGCTGCAGAGCTGCAGTCATGATGTCACCCTTGAAGCCAGTGACTAAAGATCAGCGGCAGCGGTGAAGTGCTGGAGCTGGAGCAGGAGGTAGTAAAGCTTCATCTCTTCTACTTAAGTGACGATTTATAGGATTTATATTTAAGTGATGAAAAAAAAATTCTGAAATTTGTAAAAAAAAAAAATAAAAATAATTTGCTTGTGTCGCCACTTTCCGAGATCCGAAAGCCGCGGCGTTTTCATTTTTCGGGAATGGGGCTGCGTGAGGGCTAGTTTTTTGCACCACAAAGTGATGGTTATATTGATATCATTTTGGGGTATATACAATGTTTTGATTGTCTGTTATTTTATATTTTTTTCTTGTTGCAATGACTGAAAATCTGTAATTCTGGCATTTTATGTAATTTTCTAGTTACGCCGTTTACTAAATGGATTAATTTATTTTATATTTTGATGGATCTGACTTTTACAAACGCAGCGATACCAAATATGTGTATTTTTTAAATGTTTTATATTTCTTAATTTTTAATGGGGGGAAAACTGGGATGATTTGAACTTTTATACTTTTTTCATTTTTTTTTACTTTTCACTGTATTTGTTCGTCTCTTTAGGGGGCTTGAACCTGCAATCATCTGATTGCTTGTGCTATATACAGCATTGCTATATATAGCAGAAATCACGGTCTGCTATGAACACTAGCAACAGGCTGGCTGTCACAGGAATACAGTGATGACAGACAGTGTGCAGTGATGGGGCCACACATACCAAGATTGGGGGATGAGGAGGCCACAGATACCAAGATTGGTGGATGAGGAGGCCATACATACCAGGATTGGGGGGATGAGGGGGCCACACATACCAGGGGATTGGGGAATGAGAAGGCCACACATACCAGGATTGGGGGATGAGGAGGCCACACATACCAGGATTGGGGGATGAGGAGGCCATACATACCAGGATTGGGGGATGAGGAGGCCACACATACCAAGATTGGGGGATGAGGAGGCCACAGATACCAAGATTTGTGGATGAGGAGGCCATACATACCAGGATTGGGGGATGAGGGGGCCATGCATACCAGGATTGGGGGATGAGGGGTGCCATATGTACCAGGACTGGGGGATGAGGGGTGCCATACATACCAGGATGGTGAAATTTTCCAGTAGCTGCTGCATTTCCTACCCTAGGCTTATACTCAACTCAATACGTTTTCCCAGTTTTTTTGTGGTAAAATTAGGGGCCTCGGCTTATACTCGGGTCGTCTTATTTAAAACATACGGTATTTTAAAATCAGTGAGTACGTGGTGCCCATAATACTGCAGGACTGTGTGGTGCATTATACTATATGGGGGCTGCATTTTACCCTTTGGGGTGTGAAATATACTGTATGGAGGACTATGGGGAGTGCATTATATTCTATCGAGGACCATGGGAAGTTCATTATACTATATGGAGGATTGTGGGGGGTGCATTATACTATATGGAGGATTTTGGAGGGTGCATTATACTATATGGAGGATTATGGGTGGCATATTATACTATATGGAAGTCTATGTGGGGCCATTATGATATTTTGAGGGCTATGTGGGGGGCCGTTATACTGTATGAAAGCAATTATACGGTGTGAAGGTTTGTGTGGGGTCCATCATACTGTTTGGAGGGCTGTGTGGGGCCATTATACTGTTTGGAGGGCTAGTGTGGGCCATTATACTGTATGTAGGCCCATTATACTGTATGGGGGGCTGTGTGGGAGTCACAGTTGGGGGAATCATACTGTATTAGGGTCACCATACTTTGCCTTGGGAGTTGAAGTGGGGTACAATAAGGTCATTATACTGTTCATGTAGAGGCTAATGTGAAGGAATGCACCATGGGGGTATCATACTGTGTTTGGGGGCACTTTTATTGGCATCATACTTCATGGGGGCAATGAAAGAGGGATCTAGGACTTCAGTAGGAGGAAAATTAGAAAAGCGAAGTAAAGGCTGGAAAGTTGTGAGATCGGCTCTTCTGTGACACAGACAAATATTTCTTTATTTTTTTGGTGGGGGGGGTCCAATTAGAGCTTCTGCTATGGGGCCTCATGATTTCTATGTGCGCCCCTGGCCATAATCATCAACATTAACAGAAATAAACACTTGAAATAGATCACTTTGATTGTAATGACTCTATATAATATATGAGTTTCATTTTCAGCATTGAAGAACTAAAATAAATAAACTTTTTGATGATATTCTAATTTAGTGAGATGCACCTCTATATATAAGGGGTGTGAGTGTCATCATACTATAAGGGGCTATGGGAGTCATCATGCTATATATAGGGGGCAGTGGGGCCATCATATTATATAAAATGGGGAGTGGGTGCCAGAATACAGTTTATAAGGGGCTGTGGGGACATCATACAGTATAAAGGGAGCTGTAGGGGCCATAATATAGTGTACAAGTGGGTGTGGGGGCCATCATACAGTATATATTGGGCTGCGGGGGCCATCATACAGTACTGTATATATGGGGCTGTGAGGGCCATTATACAGGATATAGGTTATTGTAGGGACCATCATGCCAGTTATAAGGAGTTGTAGAGACCTTCATACAGTGCATAGGGAGCTGTGGGGACCATCAGACAATGCATAGGGAGCTGTGTAGACCATCATACAATACATAGGGAGCTGTGTAGACCATCATACAGTGCATAGGGAGCTGTGGGGACCATTATGCAGTGCATAGGGAGCTGTGGGGACCATTATGCAGTGCATAGGGAGCTGTGGGGACCATTATGCAGTGCATAGGGAGATGTGGGGACCATCATACAGGGCATAGGGAGCTGTGGGGACTATCATACAGAGCATAGGGAGCTGTAGGGACCATTATGCAATGCATAGGGAACTATGGGGACCATCATACAGTGCATGGGGGAACTGTGGGGACCATCATACAGTGTCTAGGGATCTGTGGGGACCATCGTGCAGTATCTAAGGAGCTGTGGGGACCATCATACAGTGTGTAGGGAGCTGTGGGGACCATCCTACAGTGTATAGGGAGCTGTGGGGACCATCATACAGAGTGTAGGGAGCTGTGGGGACCATGATATCAGTGCATATGGAGCTGTGGGTACCATCATACAGTGCATAGGGATCTGTGGGGACCATCATACAGTGCATAGGGAGCTGTGGGGACCATCATACAGAGCGTAGGGAGCTGTGGGGACCATGATACAGTGCATATGGAACTGTGGGTACCATCATACAGGGCATAGGAAGCTGTGGGGACCATGATACCAGTGCATACGGAGCTGTGGGGACCATCATACAGGGTATAGGGAGCTATGGGGATCATTATACAGTGCGTAGGGAGCTGTGGGGACCATCATACAGTGTGTAGGGATCTGTGGGGACCATCATACAGTGCATAGGGAGCTGTGGGGACCATCATACAGTGTGTAGTGAGCTGTGGGACTATCATACAATATACCGGGTGCTATGGGGGCACTCAGGACATTATTTCTTTTAAATGGGTGCATCATCAGAAATTTCTTCTTTTCCCACCCCGAAATCATCGTCCATAGACTTGAAGAAGAACTTTGTAGTTGGGTGTAGTTTGATTGTGTCTTTAAGGGGGCATTATTACTTAAAGGGGATACTCAACGGTATTTGTTGCTTGGAGGGAACACTTCAGATATTGAAACTTTCATAAGAGCATATCTGGCATTATTACTTGCTAGGTAGCACAGTGGGGTCTTTACTACTTTCTATGGGACGCTATTATTTTTATAGGTCCCCTCTATCTGGCACACAGTCTTTGTAGCATTAATTGGTGGAGGGTAATCATAGTAATGACATAATTTTTGAAGTATTGAGGTTCCTATTCCACGTGGGAAGAGCAGGCAGCATGGGGAGGTTGTGCAGGGTGGGAATAGATGGGGACGGTGCTGGAAATGTGAGAAGTCAGATGGTCTTTGTACAGTGTGTTTTTTATGTAGAGGCAATGGTCATATCATAATACTATGTACTCACTGTGTAGTGTTGATGGTAGAGGGCATTGTGTAGCGGGATTATTATTGCCTTGTATAGAAGTAATTTTGGGAATATTGGTCTTTCAGTTGTGTATTTTAGGTTAGCAACAATGGTGTACTGTAATTATATATGTATAGGTCCTCTTTTAAGTGGCGGGGAGGTTGTATGGGGAAACACCTACTTTGGGGCTTTGGCCCCTGATCTTTTAGGACCCTAGCAACGTCCCGACATACAAGGGATATCGGGGGGCACAAAGTGTTCTGGAGGTTTCCTTTACAGTATGAGGCATTTTCCACACAGTATCCTTCCTCTGTAATATACTCCAGGACTGGTGGGGCGCACTGTCGCTCCCTATTTCACCATAACTCGGCCTCGGCACTGCAGTGCTGATCAGCAGGTCTCCTTACTTGTTCTTCGGTTTCGCGCACTATGTCTTCCACTACTGGCGCCCTTGAACCCTTGCACTGGTGACTCCCACTAGTACATCATATTCAGTGCTGCTTTGGGGTCCGTAACTCGGCGTCCAATCCAAGGACCCTTCTCTGTAAGGCCACTCTGTCTCATCGGTCCAAAAAAGTCAGGCGCACTTCATGGCCTCCTCATATAGAATGAATGGAGCAGCATTTTAGCATGCGGACCACCGTTCCAATCTAAAGGGGATGAAGGTTCCTGTAGATTGGAGCTCGTTTCCATTGGACAACCCCTTTAATTTTTCACACACTGTTTTTGCATTTAAGTCTATTTTTTGGTAAATATTCGGTGACCTGGTGTAATTTGTGATGTGTTGTTGTTCACCTGAGGTTGTATTGACCTCATTTTATAACTTCTAAGGACCAGACTTTTTTTTAATATATCCTGAATAGAACACAATAGAATTGTATGGAAAACATTATTGTGTTCTTCACAATTCAAGGCAACGTGTCCTTATGAGATCTTTTTCTTGAAGGTATATGGCCCTCAGGTTCTTTATCACCATGCAATCTGAAGAGCCAACTTAGACTAAGAGTGGCCACCACTGGGCATACACCATGGTGCAGCAAGGGCTAGCAATCTGTCCCTCCAATTGTGTGGGTACTTATTGCTTAGGGGATGTCAGTCCAATTCTTCTTTTTAAGAGGGTTCACTGTCTGTGCATCTCTGTGCCCGAAGAATATTAACCTGGTGTTACTGTATTACTGCTGGTCCAAGTGGCAAGCACATGGTTCTCTTAGAGACAGGACCCTTGTTTAAACCCAAGTAGACTTGAATTGGAAAGGCCACTGGTCTGGACCAGGACTCTAGTTGTGGACGGTGATGGCGGCATGCACGGTTTCTATGTACGTGTCTGTGTGTAGTCAGAAAAGAATTTCAGTGGTGGCCGACGGAGGTGCTGGAGAAAGGTAAACGAGTGGCTGCAGAACGGTTGGTAAATGTGGCCACTTCATGCGAATATTGGCCACTGATGACTGAGGCCTCCCTCCTGGTTTGGTCCTGGAGCCCCCCGGCCACTTGTTGAACATCTTTCCTGTTTTTTACTGTTACACAAGACCCTGTGTCTCCTGTATTCTGCGGCTGCGTCCCGTTCTTCAGTCTTCTTTCTGTAGCATGGTGTGTACGACGTCCTGGATACAATGTTACTGCTCCATCACAGACTGAACCCCAGAACAATTGTCATGGAATTTGGTACCAGAGTTCTCTCTGTGTATGGAGCCCCCATATTTTGTGATTACTCTTATCATTCTCACTGTGTAAGGTGAAATCCAGGAAAAAAACACAAAACAATATATATATATATAATTAATTTTTTTATTGAAATAGCAATAAGCAACATTGTAATGAAAATATTACTGGCCCTTTAAGAAATTAAACTATGGTCACAGTCACTCTCAGATTGGCCCCGGTGGAGACCACAAAACGAGCTGCGGTCATTGGGGACCACCTGAGAGTCATTGGGACCCAAAGATCCAGAAGAAGGCAAAGAAACCCCCCCAAAAGAATTCTGATTCAGGGGGGAAAAAAATTCCTTCCTGACCCCATTTCTGGCGATCGGATATTTCCCTGGATCTGGTGTATCCTGCTGCATATCGCTGTATATAACATAGGCTTACGTCATGTGAACAATGGCCAAATAGCTGTTGGCTGAGAACTCGTCCTGTATGATAAAATCTGCGATGGAGGTTCCTAATACGGCTTCCAACGAAGATGTGACATCATCCAAATGTGTATAAGAACTAGCGAGTGATAAAGGAGACAACGGCTGGTAGGTAATAAGTCATTACCTGTCTGCCAATATCTTCTTCTGGAAGACTTCAAGATATCATGTATTACATATTACATATTATTCTGAAAGAGCACCATGTAATACCACATGTGTCCTGGAGAGGCCGCTACATCCAGCAAAACACAGCTGATTGCTGAGGGTGTTCACTGCCAGACCCCCGACTATCAACTGATCGCCTGCAAGTCCTCATTTGGGGACAGGAGTTGTTCACACTTGGCATATGTTGTGATTCATGAGGGGAGGACAGTAGCCGGATATAGACTTTTTCTATAAAGTCAGATTAAAGGGGTTTTCAGGGATGTTTTATGTAATATATAGGAGGTTCCCAGTGGTAGAGAAAACACACAGAGCTTTACTTTCTCCTGCGGCTCCAGCTCTGGATCTTCAGCGCTTCCTGTGGTCTATTGTGACAGGCTGCAGCGGTGATGGCTCAGCTTCAGCACACATCATTGCTGCAGCCAATCACTGAGCTTAGAAGCTCTGTCAGCATGGCCCACTGAGCCAAGTGATTGGCTGCAGAGCTGCAGTCACGATGTCACCCTTGAAGCCAGTGACTAAAGATCAGCGGCAGCGGTGAAGTGCTGGAGCTGGAGCAGGAGGTAGTAAAGCTTCATCTCTTCTACTTAAGTGACGATTTATAGGATTTATATTTAAGTGATGAAAAATAATTTGCTTGTGTCGCCACTTTCCGAGATACGAAAGCCGTGGCGTTTTCATGTTTCGGGAATGGGGCTGCGTGAGGGCTAGTTTTTTGCACCACAAACTGATGGTTATATTGATATCATTTTGGGGTATATACAATGTTTTGATTGTCTGTTATTATATATTTTTTTCTTGTTGCAACGACTGAAAATCTGTAATTCTGGCATTTTATGTAATGTTCTAGTTTCGCCGTTTACTAAATGGATTAATTTATTTTATATTTTGATGGATCTGACTTTTACAGATGCAGCGATACCAAATATGTGTATTTTTTAAATGTTTTATATTTCTTAATTTTTAATGGGGGGAAAACTGGGATGATTTGAACTTTTATACTTTTTTCATTTTTTTTTACTTTTCACTGTATTTGTTCGTCTCTTTAGGGGGCTTGAACCTGCGATCATCTGATTGCTTGTGCTATATACAGCATTGCTATATATAGCAGAGATCACGGTCTCCTATGAACACTAGCAACAGGCTGGCTGTCACAGGAATCCAGTGATGAGAGACACAGGGATCTTCAGTGATCAAGTCACGGGTGCGCCAATGAAGAGATGGAATGGTGCACCCCCTGCTGGCGCACATTAAATGCCGCTGTCACACACTGATAGCAAGATTTAATAGGCTAAGTGTCGTGGGCAGAGCTCCGCTCAACCTGCGACTGTTAGAGGCATATGATTGCTGAATAACACAGCCATCATCTGCCGAGAAAGATGCAGACTCGGCGTGTGAGCCTGCAAGAAATGCGGGGAGCAGAATTATGACGGATATAGTCCTTCATAAGTTAAGATGCATTTCTTAGTTAAAGAGTGACCGTCATTAACTGTATTTTCTAGACTATATGACGCACTTTTTAACAACAAAAAATCTTGCTCAGTATTGTGTGCGTCCTATAGACCAGAAGCAGCGTCCTATCAAGTATGCTTATCATGTGTCTGGCACCTGCCGGAGCAGATTTCAGCTGATCGTGGGGGTGCCAGGTGTCAGACCCTCCGATCTCATACTGATCAGCTATCTTACAGATAGGTCATCAATTCTTAAGTCCCAAATAACCCTTTAAGGGGACTGGGAATGAAATCACCACCAAGGCACCAACAGAATAATAAATATGTCCTTGTATAAACTGTTGGTTCATTATAAGCTCATTGTCTACACAATGCAGAAATGAATGATTTATACAGGGGCATCTTTATAAACTCATTACACAGTGGTATTTCACAATGGTGGTGGTTTAGGGGCCTGAAATGAAGTGATGGGTTACCTTTAATACATCCATGAACATTCACACACATACACACTCACCTCAACACACACATACATACACACACAGACACAAATACACACTCACCTCTATACACATAAAATAAACACACGTGCACACACCCCTTCAGTGCTGCAGTGCTCGGTAGACAAACACACAGACCAGGGACACACAAACCATCACACAGCCACCCCGTTATTGATGGGGTCACAGACACACACATCTTCAGTGCTGGGGTCACAGACACACATCCCTTTGGTGCTGAGGTCACACAAACAGACACACACCTTCAGTGCTGGGGCCACACACACAGCCCTTCAGTGCTGCATTTCAGGGGACATGTACACGTGTGCCAAACACACGTGCACACACCCCTTCAGTGTTGCAGTGATGAAGAAACAAGCACACACCCCATTAGTGCAGGGACACGCAAACCATCACACAGCCTCCCCGTAATTGATGGGGCCATAGAGACACACATCTTTATTGCTGGGGTCACAGACACACATCCCTTTGGTGCTGAGGTCACACAAACAGACACAGACACACACCTTCAGTGCTGGGGCCACACACACAGCCCTTCAGCGCTGCATTTCATGAGACATGTACACTTGTGCCAAACACACGTGCACACACCCCTTCAGTGCTGCAGTGTTAAGGACACAAACACCCACCCCATTAGTGCAGGGACACACAAACCATCACACAACCATCCCTTTTATTGATGGGGCCATAGAGACACATCCCTTCATTGCTGGGGTCACAGACACACATCCCTTTGGTGCTGAGGTCACACAAACAGACACAGACACACGCCTTCAGTGCTGGGGCAACACACACAGCCCTTCAGTGCTGCATTTCATGGGACATGTACACGTGTGCCAAACACACGTTCACACACCCCTTCTGTGGTGCAGTGTTGAGGAAACAAGCACACACCCCATTAGTGCAGGGACACGCAAACCATCACACATCCACCCCTTTATTGATGGGGTCACAGAGACACCCCTTCATTTCTGGGATCACAGACACACATCCCTTTGGTGCTGAGGTCACACAAACAGAGACAGACACACACCTTCAGTGCTGGGGCCACACACACAGCCCTTCAGCGCTGCATTTCATGAGACATGTACACTTGTGCCAAACACACGTGCACACACCCCTTCAGTGCTGCAGTGTTGAGGACACAAACACCCACCCCATTAGTGCAGGGACACACAAACCATCACACAACCATCCCTTTTATTGATGGGGCCATAGAGACACACCCCTTCATTGCTGGGGTCACAGACACACATCCCTTTGGTGCTGAGGTCACACAAACAGACACAGACACACACCTTCAGTGCTGGAGCCACACAAACAGCCCTTCAGTGCTGCATTTCAGGGGACATGTAGACGTGTGCCAAGCACACGTGCACACACCCCTTCAGTGTTGCAGTGATGAGGAAACAAGCACACACCCCATTAGTGCAGGGACACGCAAACCATCACACAGCCTCCCCGTAATTGATGGGGCCATAGAGACACACATCTTTATTGCTGGGGTCACAGACACACATCCCTTTGGTGCTGAGGTCACACAAACAGACACAGACACACACCTTCAGTGCTGGGGCCACACACACAGCCCTTCAGTGCTGCATTTCATGGGACATGTACACGTGTGCCAAACACACGTTCACACACCCCTTCTGTGGTGCAGTGTTGAGGAAACAAGCACACACCCCATTAGTGCAGGGACACGCAAACCATCACACATCCACCCCTTTATTGATGGGGCCACAGAGACACCCCTTCATTTCTGGGATCAGAGACACACATCCCTTTGGTGCTGAGGTCACACAAACAGAGACAGACACACACCTTCAGTGCTGGGGCCACACACACAGCCCTTCAGCACTGCATTTCATGAGACATGTGCACTTGTGCCAAACACACGTGCACACACCCCTTCAGTGCTGCAGTGTTGAGGACACAAACACCCACCCCATTAGTGCAGGGACACACAAACTATCACACAACCATCCCTTTTATTGATGGGGCCATAGAGACACACCCCTTCATTGCTGGGGTCACAGACACACATCCCTTTGGTGCTGAGGTCACACAAACAGACACAGACACACACCTTCAGTGCTGGAGCCACACAAACAGCCCTTCAGTGCTGCATTTCAGGGGACATGTAGACGTGTGCCAAGCACACGTGCACACACCCCTTCGGTGTTGCAGTGATGAGGAAACAAGCACACACCCCATTAGTGCAGGGACACGCAAACCATCACACAGCCTCCCCGTAATTGATGGGGCCATAGAGACACACATCTTTATTGCTGGGGTCACAGACACACATCCCTTTGGTGCTGAGGTCACACAAACAGACACAGACACACACCTTCAGTGCTGGGGCCACACACACAGCCCTTCAGCGCTGCATTTCATGAGACATGTACACTTGTGCCAAACACACGTGCACACACCCCTTCAGTGCTGCAGTGTTGAGGACACAAACACCCACCCCATTAGGGCAGGGACACACAAACCATCACACAACCATCCCTTTTATTGATGGGGCCATAGAGACACACCCCTTCATTGCTGGGGTCACAGACACACATCCCTTTGGTGCTGAGGTCACACAAACAGACACAGACACACACCTTCAGTGCCTGGGCCACACACACAGCCCTTCAGTGCTGCATTTCAGGGGACATGTAGACGTGTGCCAAACACACTTGCACACACCCCTTCAGTGTTGCAGTGATGAGGAAACAAGCACACACCCCATTAGTGCAGGGACACGCAAACCATCACACAGCCTCCCCGTAATTGATGGGCCCATAGAGACACACATCTTTATTGCTGGGGTCACAGACACACATCCCTTTGGTGCTGAGGTCACACAAACAGACACAGACACACACCTTCAGTGCTGGGGCCACACACACAGCCCTTCAGCGCTGCATTTCATGAGACATGTACACTTGTGCCAAACACACGTGCACACACCCCTTCAGTGCTGCAGTGTTGAGGACACAAACACCCACCCCATTAGTGCAGGGACACACAAACCATCACACAACCATCCCTTTTATTGATGGGGCCATAGAGACACACCCCTTCATTGCTGGGGTCACAGACACACATCCCTTTGGTGCTGAGGTCACACAAACAGACACAGACACACACCTTCAGTGCTGGGGCCACACACACAGCCCTTCAGTGCTGCATTTCATGGGACATGTACACGTGTGCCAAACACACGTTCACACACCCCTTCTGTGCTGCAGTGTTGAGGAAACAAGCACACACCCCATTAGTGCAGGGACACGCAAACCATCACACATCCACCCCTTTATTGATGGGGTCACAGAGACACTCCTTCATTTCTGGGATCACAGACACACATCCCTTTGGTGCTGAGGTCACACAAACAGAGACAGACACACACCTTCAGTGCTGGGGCCACACACACAGCCCTTCAGCGCTGCATTTCATGAGACATGTACACTTGTGCCAAACACACGTGCACACACCCCTTCAGTGCTGCAGTGTTGAGGACACAAACACCCACCTCATTAGTGCAGGGACACACAAACCATCACACAACCATCCCTTTTATTGATGGGGCCATAGAGACACACCCCTTCATTGCTGGGGTCACAGACACACATCCCTTTGGTGCTGAGGTCACACAAACAGACACAGACACACACCTTCAGTGCTGGGGCCACACACACAGCCCTTCAGTGCTGCATTTCAGGGGACATGTAGACGTGTGCCAAACACACTTGCACACACCCCTTCAGTGTTGCAGTGATGAGGAAACAAGCACACACCCCATTAGTGCAGGGACACGCAAACCATCACACAGCCTCCCCGTAATTGATGGGGCCATAGAGACACACATCTTTATTGCTGGGGTCACAGACACACATCCCTTTGGTGCTGAGGTCACACAAACAGACACAGACACACACCTTCAGTGCTGGGGCCACACACACAGCCCTTCAGCGCTGCATTTCATGAGACATGTACACTTGTGCCAAACACACGTGCAGACACCCCTTCAGTGCTGCAGTGTTGAGGACACAAACACCCACCCCATTAGTGCAGGGACACACAAACCATCACACAACCATCCCTTTTATTGATGGGGCCATAGAGACACACCCCTTCATTGCTGGGGTCACAGACACACATCCCTTTGGTGCTGAGGTCACACAAACAGACACAGACACACACCTTCAGTGCTGGAGCCACACAAACAGCCCTTCAGTGCTGCATTTCAAGGGACATGTAGACGTGTGCCAAACACACGTGCACACACCCCTTCAGTGTTGCAGTGATGAGGAAACAAGCACACACCCCATTAATGCAGGGACACGCAAACCATCACACAGCCTCCCCGTAATTGATGGGGCCATAGAGACACACATCTTTATTGCTGGGGTCACAGACACACATCCCTTTGGTGCTGAGGTCACACAAACAGAGACAGACACACACCTTCAGTGCTGGGGCCACACACACAGCCCTTCAGCGCTGCATTTCATGAGACATGTACACTTGTGCCAAACACACGTGCACACACCCCTTCAGTGCTGCAGTGTTGAGGACACAAACACCCACCCCATTAGTGCAGGGACACACAAACCATCACACAACCATCCCTTTTATTGATGGGGCCATAGAGACACACCCCTTCATTGCTGGGGTCACAGACACACATCCCTTTGGTGCTGAGGTCACACAAACAGACACAGACACACACCTTCAGTGCTGGGGCCACACACACAGCCCTTCAGTGCTGCATTTCATGGGACATGTACACGTGTGCCAAACACACGTTCACACACCCCTTCTGTGCTGCAGTGTTGAGGAAACAAGCACACACCCCATTAGTGCAGGGACACGCAAACCATCACACATCCACCCCTTTATTGATGGGGTCACAGAGACACCCCTTCATTTCTGGGATCACAGACACACATCCCTTTGGTGCTGAGGTCACACAAACAGACACAGACACACACCTTCAGTGCTGGGGCCACACACACAGCCCTTCAGCGCTGCATTTCATGAGACATGTACACTTGTGCCAAACACACGTGCACACACCCCTTCAGTGCTGCAGTGTTGAGGACACAAACACCCACCCCATTAGTGCAGGGACACACAAACCATCACACAACCATCCCTTTTATTGATGGGGCCATAGAGACACACCCCTTCATTGCTGGGGTCACAGACACACATCCCTTTGGTGCTGAGGTCACACAAACAGACACAGACACACACCTTCAGTGCTGGAGCCACACAAACAGCCCTTCAGTGCTGCATTTCAGGGGACATGTAGATGTGTGCCAAGCACACGTGCACACACCCCTTCAGTGTTGCAGTGATGAGGAAACAAGCACACACCCCATTAGTGCAGGGACACGCAAACCATCACACAGCCTCCCCGTAAATGATGGGGCCATAGAGACACACATCTTTATTGCTGGGGTCACAGACACACATCCCTTTGGTGCTGAGGTCACACAAACAGACACAGACACACACCTTCAGTGCTGGGGCCACACACACAGCCCTTCAGCGCTGCATTTCATGAGACATGTACACTTGTGCCAAACACACGTGCACACACCCCTTCAGTGCTGCAGTGTTGAGGACACAAACACCCACCCCATTAGTGCAGGGACACACAAACCATCACACAACCATCCCTTTTATTGATGGGGCCATAGAGACACACCCCTTCATTGCTGGGGTCACAGACACACATCCCTTTGGTGCTGAGGTCACACAAACAGACACAGACACACACCTTCAGTGCTGGGGCCACACACACAGCCCTTCAGTGCTGCATTTCATGGGACATGTACACGTGTGCCAAACACACGTTCACACACCCCTTCTGTGGTGCAGTGTTGAGGAAACAAGCACACACCCCATTAGTGCAGGGACACGCAAACCATCACACATCCACCCCTTTATTGATGGGGTCACAGAGACACCCCTTCATTTCTGGGATCACAGACACACATCCCTTTGGTGCTGAGGTCACACAAACAGACACAGACACACACCTTCAGTGCTGGGGCCACACACACAGCCCTTCAGCACTGCATTTCATGAGACATGTACACTTGTGCCAAACACACGTGCACACACCCCTTCAGTGCTGCAGTGTTGAGGACACAAACACCCACCCCATTAGTGCAGGGACACACAAACCATCACACAACCATCCCTTTTATTGATGGGGCCATAGAGACACACCCCTTCATTGCTGGGGTCACAGACACACATCCCTTTGGTGCTGAGGTCACACAAACAGACACAGACACACACCTTCAGTGCTGGGGCCACACACACAGCCCTTCAGTGCTGCATTTCAGGGGACATGTAGACGTGTGCCAAACACACTTGCACACACCCCTTCAGTGTTGCAGTGATGAGGAAACAAGCACACACCCCATTAGTGCAGGGACACGCAAACCATCACACAGCCTCCCCGTAATTGATGGGGCCATAGAGACACACATCTTTATTGCTGGGGTCACAGACAAACATTCCTTTGGTGCTGAGGTCACACAAACAGACACAGACACACACCTTCAGTGCTGGGGCCACACACACAGCCCTTCAGCGCTGCATTTCATGAGACATGTACACTTGTGCCAAACACACTTGCACACACCCCTTCAGTGCTTCAGTGTTGAGGACACAAACACCCACCCCATTAGTGCAGGGACACACAAACCATCACACAACCATCCCTTTTATTGATGGGGCCATAGAGACACACCCCTTCATTGCTGGGGTCACAGACACACATGCCTTTGGTGCTGAGGTCACACAAACAGACACAGAGACACACCTTCAGTGCTGGGGCCACACACACAGCCCTTCAGTGCTGCATTTCAGGGGACATGTAGACGTGTGCCAAACACACTTGCACACACCCCTTCAGTGTTGCAGTGATGAGGAAACAAGCACACACCCCATTAGTGCAGGGACACGCAAACCATCACACATCCACCCCTTTATTGATGGGGTCACAGAGACACCCCTTCATTTCTGGGATCACAGACACACATCCCTTTGGTGCTGAGGTCACACAAACAGACACAGACACACACCTTCAGTGCTGGGGCCACACACACAGCCCTTCAGCGCTGCATTTCATGAGACATGTACACTTGTGCCAAACACACGTGCACACACCCCTTCAGTGCTGCAGTGTTGAGGACACAAACACCCACCCCATTAGTGCAGGGACACACAGACCATCACACAATCATCCCTTTTATTGATGGGGCCATAGAGACACACCCCTTCATTGCTGGGGTCACAGACACACATCCCTTTGGTGCTGAGGTCACACAAACAGACACAGACACACACCTTCAGTGCTGGGGCCACACACACAGCCCTTCAGTGCTGCATTTCATGGGACATGTACACGTGTGCCAAACACACGTTCACACACCCCTTCTGTGGTGCAGTGTTGAGGAAACAAGCACACACCCCATTAGTGCAGGGACACGCAAACCATCACACATCCACCCCTTTATTGATGGGGCCACAGAGACACCCCTTCATTTCTGGGATCACAGACACACATCCCTTTGGTGCTGAGGTCACACAAACAGAGACAGACACACACCTTCAGTGCTGGGGCCACACACACAGCCCTTCAGCACTGCATTTCATGAGACATGTACACTTGTGCCAAACACACGTGCACACACCCCTTCAGTGCTGCAGTGTTGAGGACACAAACACCCACCCCATTAGTGCAGGGACACACAAACCATCACACAACCATCCCTTTTATTGATGGGGCCATAGAGACACACCCCTTCATTGCTGGGGTCACAGACACACATCCCTTTGGTGCTGAGGTCACACAAACAGACACAGACACACACCTTCAGTGCTGGAGCCACACAAACAGCCCTTCAGTGCTGCATTTCAGGGGACATGTAGACGTGTGCCAAGCACACGTGCACACACCCCTTCAGTGTTGCAGTGATGAGGAAACAAGCACACACCCCATTAGTGCAGGGACACGCAAACCATCACACAGCCTCCCCGTAATTGATGTGGCCATAGAGACACACATCTTTATTGCTGGGGTCACAGACACACATCCCTTTGGTGCTGAGGTCACACAAACAGACACAGACACACACCTTCAGTGCTGGGGCCACACACACAGCCCTTCAGCGCTGCATTTCATGAGACATGTACACTTGTGCCAAACACACGTGCACACACCCCTTCAGTGCTGCAGTGTTGAGGACACAAACACCCACCCCATTAGTGCAGGGACACACAAACCATCACACAACCATCCCTTTTATTGATGGGGCCATAGAGACACACCCCTTCATTGCTGGGGTCACAGACACACATCCCTTTGGTGCTGAAGTCACACAAACAGACACAGACACACACCTTCAGTGCTGGGGCCACACACACAGCCCTTCAGTGCTGCATTTCATGGGACATGTACACGTGTGCCAAACACACGTTCACACACCCCTTCTGTGGTGCAGTGTTGAGGAAACAAGCACACACCCCATTAGTGCAGGGACACGCAAACCATCACACATCCACCCCTTTATTGATGGGGTCACAGAGACACCCCTTCATTTCTGGGATCACAGACACACATCCCTTTGGTGCTGAGGTCACACAAACAGAGACAGACACACACCTTCAGTGCTGGGGCCACACACACAGCCCTTCAGCGCTGCATTTCATGAGACATGTACACTTGTGCCAAACACACGTGCACACACCCCTTCAGTGCTGCAGTGTTGAGGACACAAACACCCACCCCATTAGTGCAGGGACACACAAACCATCACACAACCATCCCTTTTATTGATGGGGCCATAGAGACACACCCCTTCATTGCTGGGGTCACAGACACACATCCCTTTGGTGCTGAGGTCACACAAACAGACACAGACACACACCTTCAGTGCTGGGGCCACACACACAGCCCTTCAGTGCTGCATTTCAGGTGACATGTAGACGTGTGCCAAACACACTTGCACACACCACTTCAGTGTTGCAGTGATGAGGAAACAAGCACACACCCCATTAGTGCAGGGACACGCAAACCATCACACATCCACCCCTTTATTGATGGGGTCACAGACACACCCCTTCATTTCTGAGATCACAGACACACATCCCTTTGGTGCTGAGGTCACACAAACAGACACAGACACACACCTTCAGTGCTGGGGCCACACACAGAGCCCTTCAGTGCTGCATTTCAGGGGACATGTAGACGTGTGCCAGACACACTTGCACACACCCCTTCAGTGTTGCAGTGATGAGGAAACAAGCACACACCCCATTAGTGCAGGGACACGCAAACCATCACACAGCCTCCCCGTAATTGATGGGGCCATAGAGACACACATCTTTATTGCTGGGGTCACAGACACACATCCCTTTGGTGCTGAGGTCACACAAACAGAGACAGACACACACCTTCAGTGCTGGGGCCACACACACAGCCCTTCAGCGCTGCATTTCATGAGACATGTACACTTGTGCCAAACACACGTGCACACACCCCTTCAGTGCTGCAGTGTTGAGGACACAAACACCCACCCCATTAGTGCAGGGACACACAAACCATCACACAACCATCCCTTTTATTGATGGGGCCATAGAGACACACCCCTTCATTGCTGGGGTCACAGACACACATCCCTTTGGTGCTGAGGTCACACAAACAGACACAGACACACACCTTCAGTGCTGGGGCCACACACACAGCCCTTCAGTGCTGCATTTCATGGGACATGTACACGTGTGCCAAACACACGTTCACACACCCCTTCTGTGCTGCAGTGTTGAGGAAACAAGCACACACCCCATTAGTGCAGGGACACGCAAACCATCACACATCCACCCCTTTATTGATGGGGTCACAGAGACACCCCTTCATTTCTGGGATCACAGACACACATCCCTTTGGTGCTGAGGTCACACAAACAGACACAGACACACACCTTCAGTGCTGGGGCCACACACACAGCCCTTCAGCGCTGCATTTCATGAGACATGTACACTTGTGCCAAACACACGTGCACACACCCCTTCAGTGCTGCAGTGTTGAGGACACAAACACCCACCCCATTAGTGCAGGGACACACAAACCATCACACAACCATCCCTTTTATTGATGGGGCCATAGAGACACACCCCTTCATTGCTGGGGTCACAGACACACATCCCTTTGGTGCTGAGGTCACACAAACAGACACAGACACACACCTTCAGTGCTGGAGCCACACAAACAGCCCTTCAGTGCTGCATTTCAGGGGACATGTAGACGTGTGCCAAGCACACGTGCACACACCCCTTCAGTGTTGCAGTGATGAGGAAACAAGCACACACCCCATTAGTGCAGGGACACGCAAACCATCACACAGCCTCCCCGTAATTGATGGGGCCATAGAGACACACATCTTTATTGCTGGGGTCACAGACACACATCCCTTTGGTGCTGAGGTCACACAAACAGACACAGACACACATCTTCAGTGCTGGGGCCACACACACAGCCCTTCAGCGCTGCATTTCATGAGACATGTACACTTGTGCCAAACACACGTGCACACACCCCTTCAGTGCTGCAGTGTTGAGGACACAAACACCCACCCCATTAGTGCAGGCACACACAAACCATCACACAACCATCCCTTTTATTGATGGGGCCATAGAGACACACCCCTTCATTGCTGGGGTCACAGACACACATTCTTTGGTGCTGAGGTCACACAAACAGACACAGACACACACCTTCAGTGTTGGGGCCACACACACAGCCCTTCAGTGCTGCATTTCATGGGACATGTACACGTGTGCCAAACACACGTTCACACACCCCTTCTGTGGTGCAGTGTTGAGGAAACAAGCACACACCCCATTAGTGCAGGGACACGCAAACCATCACACATCCACCCCTTTATTGATGGGGTCACAGAGACACCCCTTCATTTCTGGGATCACAGACACACATCCCTTTGGTGCTGAGGTCACACAAACAGAGACAGACACACACCTTCAGTGCTGGGGCCACACACACAGCCCTTCAGCGCTGCATTTCATGAGACATGTACACTTGTGCCAAACACACGTGCACACACCCCTTCAGTGCTGCAGTGTTGAGGACACAAACACCCACCCCATTAGTGCAGGGACACACAAACCATCACACAACCATCCCTTTAATTGATGGGGCCATAGAGACACACTCCTTCATTGCTGGGGTCACAGACACACATCCCTTTGGTGCTGAGGTCACACAAACAGACACAGACACACACCTTCAGTGCTGGGGCCACACACACAGCCCTTCAGTGCTGCATTTCAGGGGACATGTAGACGTGTGCCAAACACACTTGCACACACCCCTTCAGTGTTGCAGTGATGAGGAAACAAGCACACACCCCATTAGTGCAGGGACACGCAAACCATCACACAGCCTCCCCGTAATTGATGGGGCCATAGAGACACACATCTTTATTGCTGGGGTCACAGACACACATCCCTTTGGTGCTGAGGTCACACAAACAGACACAGACACACACCTTCAGTGCTGGGGCCACACACACAGCCCTTCAGCGCTGCATTTCATGAGACATGTACACTTGTGCCAAACACACGTGCACACACCCCTTCAGTGCTGCAGTGTTGAGGACACAAACACCCACCCCATTAGTGCAGGGACACACAAACCATCACACAACCATCCCTTTTATTGATGGGGCCATAGAGACACACCCCTTCATTGCTGGGGTCACAGACACACATCCCTTTGGTGCTGAGGTCACACAAACAGACACAGACACACACCTTCAGTGCTGGAGCCACACAAACAGCCCTTCAGTGCTGCATTTCAGGGGACATGTAGACGTGTGCCAAGCACACGTGCACACACCCCTTCAGTGTTGCAGTGATGAGGAAACAAGCACACACCCCATTAGTGCAGGGACACGCAAACCATCACACAGCCTCCCCGTAATTGATGGGGCTATAGAGACACACATCTTTATTGCTGGGGTCACAGACACACATCCCTTTGGTGCTGAGGTCACACAAACAGACACAGACACACACCTTCAGTGCTGGGGCCACACACACAGCCCTTCAGCGCTGCATTTCATGAGACATGTACACTTGTGCCAAACACACGTGCACACACCCCTTCAGTGCTGCAGTGTTGAGGACACAAACACCCACCCCATTAGTGCAGGGACACACAAACCATCACACAACCATCCCTTTTATTGATGGGGCCATAGAGACACACCCCTTCATTGCTGGGGTCACAGACACACATTCTTTGGTGCTGAGGTCACACAAACAGACACAGACACACACCTTCAGTGTTGGGGCCACACACACAGCCCTTCAGTGCTGCATTTCATGGGACATGTACACGTGTGCCAAACACACGTTCACACACCCCTTCTGTGCTGCAGTGTTGAGGAAACAAGCACACACCCCATTAGTGCAGGGACACGCAAACCATCACACATCCACCCCTTTATTGATGGGGTCACAGAGACACCCCTTCATTTCTGGGATCACAGACACACATCCCTTTGGTGCTGAGGTCACACAAACAGAGACAGACACACACCTTCAGTGCTGGGGCCACACACACAGCCCTTCAGCGCTGCATTTCATGAGACATGTACACTTGTGCCAAACACACGTGCACACACCCCTTCAGTGCTGCAGTGTTGAGGACACAAACACCCACCCCATTAGTGCAGGGACACACAAACCATCACACAACCATCCCTTTTATTGATGGGGCCATAGAGACACACCCCTTCATTGCTGGGGTCACAGACACACATCCCTTTGGTGCTGAGGTCACACAAACAGACACAGACACACACCTTCAGTGCTGAGGCCACACACACAGCCCTTCAGTGCTGCATTTCAGGGGACATGTAGACGTGTGCCAAACACACTTGCACACACCCCTTCAGTGTTGCAGTGATGAGGAAACAAGCACACACCCCATTAGTGCAGGGACACGCAAACCATCACACAGCCTCCCCGTAATTGATGGGGCCATAGAGACACACATCTTTATTGCTGGGGTCACAGACACACATCCCTTTGGTGCTGAGGTCACACAAACAGACACAGACACACACCTTCAGTGCTGGGGCCACACACACAGCCCTTCAGCGCTGCATTTCATGAGACATGTACACTTGTGCCAAACACACGTGCACACACCCCTTCAGTGCTGCAGTGTTGAGGACACAAACACCCACCCCATTAGTGCAGGGACACACAAACCATCACACAACCATCCCTTTTATTGATGGGGCCATAGAGACACACCCCTTCATTGCTGGGGTCACAGACACACATCCCTTTGGTGCTGAGGTCACACAAACAGACACAGACACACACCTTCAGTGCTGGGGCCACACACACAGCCCTTCAGTGCTGCATTTCATGGGACATGTACACGTGTGCCAAACACACGTTCACACACCCCTTCTGTGCTGCAGTGTTGAGGAAACAAGCACACACCCCATTAGTGCAGGGACACGCAAACCATCACACATCCACCCCTTTATTGATGGGGTCACAGAGACACCCCTTCATTTCTGGGATCACAGACACACATCCCTTTGGTGCTGAGGTCACACAAACAGACACAGACACACACTTTCAGTGCTGGGGCCACACACACAGCCCTTCAGCGCTGCATTTCATGAGACATGTACACTTGTGCCAAACACACGTGCACACACCCCTTCAGTGCTGCAGTGTTGAGGACACAAACACCCACCCCATTAGTGCAGGGACACACAAACCATCACACAACCATCCGTTTTATTGATGGGACCATAGAGACACACCCCTTCATTGCTGGGGTCACAGACACACATGCCTTTGGTGCTGAGGTCACACACACAGCCCTTCAGTGCTGCATTTCATGGGACATGTACACGTGTGCCAAACACACGTTCACAGACCCCTTCTGTGCTGCAGTGTTGAGGAAACAAGCACACACCCTATTAGTGCAGGGACACGCAAACCATCACACATCCACCCCTTTATTGATGGGGTCACAGAGACACCCCTTCATTTCTGGGATCACAGACACACATCCCTTTGGTGCTGAGGTCACACAAACAGACACAGACACACACTTTCAGTGCTGGGGCCACACACACAGCCCTTCAGTGTTGCATTTCTGGAGACATGTACATGTGTGCCAAACACACGTGCACACACCCCTTCAGTGCTGCAGTGTTGAGGACACAAACACACACCCCATTAGTGCAGGGACACACAAACCATCACACAGCCACCCCTTTATTGATGGGGCCATAGAGACACAGCCCTTCATTTCTGGGGTCACAGACACACATCCCTTTGGTGCTGAGGTCACACAAACAGACTCAGACACACACCTTCAGTGCTGGAGCCACACACACAGCCCTTCAGTGCTGCATTTTAGGGGACATGTAGACGTGTGCCAAACACACGTGCACGCACCCCTTCAGTGTTGCAGTGATGAGGACACAAACACACACCCCATTAGTGCAGGGACACACAAACCATCACACAACCACCCCTTTTATTGATGGGGCCATAGAGACACACCCCTTCATTGCTGGGGTCACAGACACACATCCCTTTGGTGCTGAGGTCACACAAACAGACACAGACACACACCTTCAGTGCTGGACCCACACACACAGCCCTTCAGTGCTGCATTTCAGGGGACATGTACACGTGTGCCAAACACACGTGCACACACCCCTTCAGTGTTGCAGTGATGAGGAAACAAGCATACACCCCATTAGTGCAGGGACACGCAAACCATCACACAGCTTCCTCGTTATTGATGGGGCCATATAGACACACATCTTTATTGCTGGGGTCACAGACACACATCCCTTTTGTGCTGAGGTCACACAAACAGACACAGACACACACCTTCAGTGCTGGAGCCACACACACAGCCCTTCAGTGCTGCATTTCAGAGGATATGTACACGTGTGCCAAACACACGTGCACACACCCCTTCAGTGCTGCAGTGTTTAGGAAACAAGCACACACCCCATTAGTGCAGGGACACGCAAACCATTACACAGCCTCCCCGTTATTGATGGGGTCACAGAGACACCCCTTCATTTCTGGGATCACAGACAGACATCCCTTTGGTGCTGAGGTCACACAAATAGACACAGACACACACTTTCAGTGCTGGGGCCACACACACAGCCCTTCAGTGCTGCATTTCTGGAGACATGTACATGTGTGCCAAACACACGTGCACACACCACTTCAGTGCTGCAGTGTTGAGGACACAAACACACACCCCATTAGTGCAGGGACACACCAACCATCACACAGCCACCCCTTTATTGGTGGGGTTACAGGCACACATCCCTTTATTGGTGGGGTCACAGACACACATCCCTTTATTGGTGGGGTCACAGACACACATCCCTTTATTGGTGGGGTCACAGACACACATCCTTGTAGTGCTGGGGTCACAGACACTCTTCCCTTTAGATCTGGGGTCACACAAACCTTCAATGCTGTGCCTACACACATACTCACATGCACGCACACCTACCTTCTTGCTGAATCCCAAAAAGTCTTCTCAGTTGATAATTGCCGGACGTATGATAGTTACTCCACAGATCTCAGAACAGCCTTGAGGAAGGTCAGGAAGAAAGAAAACAATGCAGCTAATAATCATCTGGAAATATCATGGGGATGAGGACACAGTCTATACAGCACACACTGCAGATCTCTTCCTGATCTTGCTCTGCTGTTTGTGCTGTGACACAATGCTGTGCAGCCAGTCCTCCTCCCTTTCCGATGTGACCCGATCCCCAGCGTTCAGTGATGAGCTACTTACCTGGACTGGTCCTCTTCAAGCTGTGACACAAGATGGCTCAGGAATAGAACTTTATACATTCTGTAGCAGTTATGATGTCATGTGAGGTCTATGATGTCATGTTCTCGGTGCTGTCATGTGCTTTGTGATGTCATCATAACGGACACTGCTGTTTTATGTATCAAGTTTACACTTCAGGAAATAAATTACTAAACAAAAAAGTCACAGACTGCAAATATCCCACAGCCCCATGTTATAATTCATGACAGCTATTTAAATGAACCTTTATTTTAATCCATATAACCTACTGCTATATGAAAAAAACCTCGAGACCTGAACTGTAATTTAAATTGTCGTGCATGCAGCATGTAAGAGCATGTTCACACATGGCCACTAACCAGAAAAAAACTAAGACAGAAATACAATACACAATTCCCTGCAGTAAATAAATAAATCGCAATAGTGCATGAAAATAATAAAGCGTACTTAGTTAACATAATTTTGATCTAAATAATGCGAAAGCCATCCCGCCTCGTAACGGTGACCCTTATGGGACAGTCCTAACTCTAATATTTAAAACTTTACCGTTATTTGTGTATTGTGTTTCTGTCTTTGTCTTCTACTGCTATGTGAGTTACAGGAAAACACTGGACTAAAATCACTGACTGCGGTGGATTCCCCAATAAAATGTACATTTTATTTCCTTAAATAACATTTTCCTATACACACCTTACCTAATAATCGTGACATTTTGTGGAGCGTGCCAAATATTACCCTCCATTTAAAGCCTGCCAGCTGTGTTTTGTTGAACCTATTCACACTTGGTCGCAGACCAATACCACACTACAAGACCAGTGCCTAAAACCGTGATTTATACAGCTGACATGTACCCTCAACAGCCGCGGGTGGAATCGCGATCCACTTGTGGCTGTTAACATGTTAAATGCTGCTGTCTGTAGCGTCGGCGTCCCTGCCTCCTGCTAGGCAGGGACGCCGTTCCCCTCACCTCTCCGCTCCGTGCCCGGCAGCTTCCTCCCGCTATGCTGGCAGCGCGCGCTGCTTCCCGGCCTCTGTACTTAGGGCACGCGCGCATGCGCTCTCCCTCTCTTAAAGGGGCCGCGCGCACCGTCCTAAGGAGTCCCCGGCCAATGGCCGGAGGACCTCACCATATATAAGGCACCTCCTCCAAAATGGAGGTGCCCGAGCAATGTTGTTGCAAAGCCTTTCAACTCTGCTTCAGCCCTCAGGTCCCGTTACCAGATACCTGCCAGTTACCTGCCAGATCTCTGCTTGATACCTACCTGATTCCTGTCTATCTGCTTGCATTCCTGCGGTCCGACAGTCTGCCTTCCAACACCTGTCAGTGTGTCTATGGATCTGCCCGCCCACTCACCTGGGAGCGCTCACCTGCTACCTGCCTGCTAGCCTACCTGGAGGCTCTGCCGTCACTTGCCGTGACCACCTACCTGTCCAGAGACTCCTGCCCGCTTACCTGGGAGCGCTCACCTGCTACCTGCCTGCTAGCCTATCTGGAGGCTCTGCCGTCACATGCCGTGACCATCTGCCTGTCCAGAGACTCTTGCCCGCTCACCTGGCAGCGCTCACCTGCTACCTGCCTGCTAGCCTATCTAAAGACTCTTATCCTGCTGTCACTTGCCGTGACCACCTGCCTATCTAGAGACTCTTATCCTACTGTCACTTGCCGTGACCATCCGCCTGTCAAGAGACTGTCCCCGTCACTTGCCGTGACCTCCTGCCCTTCTACCCTGAGACTGTCCCTGTCACTTGCCGTGACTACCTGCCCGCCTTCCCTGGGAGCCACCCGCTTCCTTACAAGGACTGCCCCTTTGTATAGTTGCTCTGAGGTTCCACCTCCCAGACCCGTTACACTGTCAATCTCTGACAGCGGCATTTAACAGCGCCGCGCCGGAAGCGCGTCACTTACCCCGCCCATCTGTGACCCCGTCACGTAATCGCGGGTCACTGATGGGTGGGCATGACAACCCTGGGTCTGCAGCAGACCCCAGTGATTGTCATGTACTGACTCTATGAGCGCCACCTAGTGGTCGGCGCTCATAGCACAGGAGCATTTCTGCTACATAGAGCTGATCTGCTCATCCCCTGTTTGTAGCAGAGGTGATTGGACAGTTGCTGCTTCTAGCCTCCTAATGAGACTATAGAAGCAAGCAAAAAGTGTAAAAAAAAAAAATGTTTTTAAAAATATAAAAAAAAATTAAAAATATATAAAAGTTTAAATCACCCCCCTTTCGCCCCATTCCAAATAAAATTCTAAAAATACCACCCACATACACATATTTGCTATTGCCGTGCTCAGAATCGCCCGATCTATCAATATAAAAAAAGAATTAATCCAATCGGTAAACGACGTAACGAGAAAAAAATTCTAAACGCCAGAATTACGTTTTTTGGTCGCCGCAACATTGTAATAAAATGCAATAACGGGCGATCAAAACATCAGATCTACCCCAAAATGGTATCAATAAAAACTTCAGCTCGGCGTGCAAAAAATAAACCCGGCCCCAGATCCCGAAAAATGGAGACACTACGGGTCTTGTAAAATGGTTCCATTTTATTTTTTAATTATGGCACTTTGCAAAGCACTTCATTAGTTTCTTTGGCGTCATATCCATAAAATGATGATATTAAAGTGGCCTCCAGACCCTGCTTTTCCCCAGTGCAGGAGCGTTGCTGGGGTCCTAAGAGATCAGGGACCCCTGCCCCAAAGTACATGTTTCCCCCTATAACTTCCCTGTCACTTAAAAGAGGATTTATACATATATAATTACAGTATACCACTGTTACTAATCTAAAATACACTATACAAAGACCAATATTCCCAAAATTACTACTATACAAGGCCAAAATGATCCTGCTACACAATGTCCTCTACCATCACCACCACACAGCGAGTCCATATATGAAAGAAAACCCTGCAGGGTAAAAGACCATCAAAGGAGTCCAGGGAGTATAAAATCTATCATATTTATTCAGCAATAGAAAAATAGGATGATGGGGGAAGGGACACAACACATATGTGATTGTTAGACATGTAAGCAAAAAAAAGCAAGGCACGCAAGAAAGGGGCTATTCCTGGTATAATGGCTGTCTATAGTATCATCATGGGTATACTAAAATATCCCAAAATAGACACCGCATATATTCCACTGGGGGCAACAGTCATCATATGCAGGTGCATCTCACTAAATTACAATATCATCAAAAAGTTAATTTATTGGAGTTCTTCAATACAAAAAGTGAAACTCCTATATTATATAGAGTCATTATAGACAGAGAGATCTATTTCAAGTGTTTATTTCTGTTAAGGTTGACGATTATGGCTTACAGCCAATGAAAACACTAAAGTCAGTATCTCAGTAAATTAGAATAATTAACATAAAACACCTGCAACGGCTTCGTAAGTGTTTAAAAATGTCCCATAGTCTGTTTCAGTAGGCTCCACAATCATGGGGAAAACTGCTGACTTGACAAATGCCAAGAAGGCAGTCATTGACACCATCCACAAGGTCCCAGAGTTCCAATTTTCCTTTGGAAATCAAGGTCCCAGAGTCTGGAGGAAGAGTGGAGAGGCCACAATCCAAGCTGCTTGAGGTCTAGGGTGAAGTTTCCACAATCACTGATGGTTTGGGGAGCCATGTCATCTGCTGGTGTAGGTCCACTGTGTTTTATCAACACCAAAGTCAGCGCAGCCGTCTACCAGGACATTTTACAGCACTTCATGCTTCCCTCTGCTGACAAGCTTTTTGTAGATGGAAATTTCATTCTCCAGCAGGACTTGGCACCTGTCCACACTGCCAAAAGTACCAATACCTGGTTTACACAACAGTATCACTGTGCTTGATTGGTCAGCAAACTCACATGACCTTAACCCCATAGAGAATCTATTATAGAGAATCTATGGGGTATTGTCAAGAGGAAGATAAGAGACACCAAACCAACAAAGCAGACGAGCTGAAGGCTGCTATCAAAGCCACCTGGGCTTCCATAACACCTCAGCAGTGCCACAGGCTGATCGCCTCCATGCCACGCCGCATTGATGCAGTAATTGATGCAAAAGGAGCCTGACCAAGTATTGAGTGCATTTACTGAACATACATTTCAGTAGACCAACATTTCGGATTTTAAAAACATTTTTCAAGCTGATGTTAAAGTATTTTAATTTACTGAGATAATGACTTTTGTGATTTCATTGGCTATAAGCCATAATGAGTGGCGTACCGCCAATGATGGCAGGCCACACCACTGCTATGGGGCCCGTGAGCCTCGGGGGAGCGAGGAGGATAGGTGAGTATTGGGGGGTGGGAGGTTCCGGCGGCGGAGGAGCAGGCACACTCAGTAGCGGCTGCTGTAGCTACCACGTGTGTCCGCTGCTACAGGGGCATGAATATTACCTCTTCTCCACTTCCATGGGCGTGGAGAAGAGGGAATATTCATTCTCTTTAGTAGCGGGCACGGAGGAGCGCTGAGCCGTTCACCTGTTGGCATATTCACTCCTCTCCACGCCGGGACTATGAGCATTGACAAGCGTGAATATGCATTCTCTTTAGTAGCAGGCACTGTAAGCAGGAGCCACGGCTCAGCGCTCCTCCGTGCCCGCTACTAAAGAGAATGAATATTCCCTCTTCTCCACGCCCATGGAAGTGGAGAAGAGGTAATATTCATGTCCCTTTAGCAGCGGGCACACGTGGTAGCTACAGCAGCCGCTACTGAGTGTGCCCGCTCCTCCGCCGCCGCAACCTCCCACCCCCCAATACTCACCTATCCTCCTCGCTCCCCCGAGGCTCACGTGCTACATAGCAGTGGTGTGGCCTGAGGGTGTTCACTGCCAGATCCCCGACTATCAACTGATCGCCTGCAAGTCCTCATTTGGGGACAGGAGTTGTTCACACTTGGCATATTTTGTGATTCATGAGGGGAGGACAGTAGCCGGATATAGACTTTTTCTATAAAGTCAGATTAAAGGGGTTTTCAGGGATGAGGGGTGCCATACACACCAGGATTGGTGATGAGGGAGCCATACATACCAGGATTGGGGGATGAGGGGGCCACACATAACAGGATTGGGGGATGAGGGGTACCATATGTACTAGGATTGAGGGATGAGGGGTGCCATACATACCAGGATTGGTGATGATGGAGCCATACATACCAGGATGGTGACATTTTACAGTACCTGCTGCATTTCCTACCCTAGGCTTATACTCAACTCAATACGTTTTCCCAGTTTTTTTGTGGTAAAATTAGGGGCCTCAGCTTATACTCAGGTCGTCTTATTTAAAACATATGGTATTTTAAAATCAGTGAGTATGTGGTGCCCATAATACTGCAGGACTGTGTGGTGCATTATACTATATGAGGGCTGCATTTTACCCTTTGGGGTGTGAAATATACTGTATGGAGGACTATGGGGAGTGCATTATACTATATGGAGGATTATGGGGGGTGCATTATACTATATGGAGGATTTTGGAGGGTGCATTATACTATATGGAGGATTATGGGTGGCATATTATACTATATGGAAGTCTATGTGGGGTCATTATGATATTTTGAGGGCTATGTGGGGGGCCGTTATACTGTATGAAAGCAATTATACGGTGTGAAGGTTTGTGTGGGGTCCATCATACTGTTTGGAGGGCTAGTGTGGGCCATTATACTGTATGTAGGCCCATTATACTGTATGGAGGGCTGTGTGGGAGTCACAGTTGGGGGAATCATACTGTGTTAGGGTCACCATACTTTGCCTTGGGAGTTGAAGTGGGGTACAATAAGGTCATTATACTGTTCATGTAGAGGCTAATGTGGAGGAATGCACCATGGGGTATCATACTGTGTTTGGGGGGCACTTTTATTGGCATCATACTTCATGGGGGCAATGAAAGAGGGATCTAGGACTTCAGTAGGAGGAACATTAGAAAAACGAAGTAAAGGCTGGAAAGTTGTGAGATCGGCTCTTCTGTGACACAGACAAATATTCATTTATTTTTTTGGTGGGGGGGTCCAATTAGAGCTTCTGCTATGGGGTCTCATGATTTCTATGTGCGCCCCTGGCCATAATCATCAACATTAACAGAAATAAACACTTGAAATAGATCACTTTGATTGTAATGATTTTATAGAATATATGAGTTTCATTTTCAGCATTGAAGAACTAAAATAAATAAACTTTTTGATATTCTAATTTAGTGAGATGCACCTGTGTATATATAAGGGGTGTGGGTGCCATCATACTATAAGGGGCTATGAGAGTCATCATGCTATATATAAGGGGCAGTGGGGCCATCATATTATATAAAATGGGGAGTGGGTGCCAGAATACAGTTTATAAGGGGCCGTGGGGCCATCATACAGTATAAAGGGAGCTGTAAGGGCCATAATATAGTGTACAAGTGGGTGTGGGGGCCAACATACAGTATATATTGGGCTGCGGGGGCCATCATACAGTACTGTATATATGGGGCTGTGAGGGCCATTATACAGGATATAGGTAGTTGTAGGGACAATCATGCCAGTTATAAGGAGTTATAGAGACCATCATACAGTGCATAGGGAGCTGTGGGGACCATCAGACAATGCATAGGGAGCTGTGGAGACCATCATACAGTGCATAGGGAGCTTTGGGGACCATTATGCAGTGCATAGGGAGCTGTGTGGACCATTATGCAGTGCATAGGGAGCTGTGGGGACCATTATGCAGTGCATAGGGAGCTGTGGGGACCATTATGCAGTGCATATGGAGCTGTGGGGACCATTATGCAGTGCATAGGGAGTTGTAGGGACCATCATACAGAGCGTAGGGAGCTGTGGGGAGTATCATACAGTACTTAAGGAGCCGTGGGGACCATCATACAGTGTATAAGGAGCCGTGGGGACCATCATACAGTGTATAAGGAGCCGTGGGGACCATCATACAGTGTATAAGGAGCCGTGAGGACCATCATACAGTGCATAAGGAGCTGCAGGGACCATCATACAATGCGTAGAGAGCTGTGGGGACCATCAGAAAATGCATAGGGAGCTGTGGAAACCATCATACAGTGCCTGAGGAGCTGTGGGGACCATCATACAGTGCATAGGGAGATGTGGGGACCATCATACCGAGCGTAGGGAGCTGCGGGGACCATCATACAGTACATAAGGAGCCATGGGGACCATTATACAGTGTATAAGGGGCCATGGGGACCATCATTCAGTGCATGAGGAGCTGCGGGGACCATCATACAGTGCGTAGAGAGCTATGAGGACAATCATACAATGCATAGGGAGCTGTGGAGACCATCATACAATGCATAGGGAGCTGTGAAGACCATCATACAGTGCATAGGCCACTGTGGGGACCATCATACAGAGCATAGGGAGCTGTGGGGACCATCATACAGAGCATAGGGAGCTGTGGGGACCATCATACAGTGTCTAGGGAGCTGTGGGGACACTCATACAGTATCTAAGGAGCTGTGGGGACCATCATACAGTGTGTAGGGAGCTGTGGGGACCATCATACAGTGTATAGGGAAGTATGAGGACCATCATACAGTATCTAAGGAGCAACGAGCTGTGGGGACCATCATACAGTGCATAGTGAGCTGTGGGGACCATCATACAGAGCGTAGATAGCTGTGGGGACCATCATACAGTGCATAGGGAGCTGTGGGTTCCATAATACAGAGCTTAGATAGCTGTGGGGACCATCATACAGTGCATAGGGAGCTGTGGGTTCCATCATACAGAGCATAGGGAGCTGTGGGGACCCTCACACAGAGCATAGAGAGCTGTGGGGACCATTATGCAATGCATAGGGAGCTGTGGGGACCATCATACCGAGCGTAGGGAGCTGTGGGGACCATTATGCAGTGCATACGGAGCTGTGGGGACCATCATACAGTGCGTAGGGAGCTGTGGGGACCATCATACAGTGCATAGGGAGCTGTGGGGACCATCATACAGTGTGTAGTGAGCTGTTGGACTATCATACAATATACAGGGTGCTATGGGGGCACTAAGGACATTATTTATTTTAAATGGGTGCATCATCAGAAATTTCTTCTTTCACCTCCCAGAAATCATCGTCCATAGACTTGAAGAAGAACTTTGTAGTTGGGTGTAGTTTGATTGTGGATTTAAGGGGGCATTATTACTTAAAGGGGATACTCAACGGTATTTGTTGCTTGGAGGGAACACTTCAGATATTGAAACTTTCATAAGAGCATATCTGGTATTATTACTTGCTAGGCAGCACAGTGGGGTCTTTACTACTTTCTATGGGACGCTATTATTTTGATAGGTCCCCTCTATCTGGCACACAGTCTTTGTAGGATTAATTGGTGGAGGGTAATCATAGTAATGACATAATTTTTTAAGTATTGAGGTTCCTATTCCACGTCGGAAGAGCAGGCAGAATGGGGAGGTTGTGCAGGGTGGGAATAGATGGGGACGGTGCTGGAAATGTGAGAAGTCAGATGGTCTTTGTACAGTGTGTTTTTTATGTAGAGGCAATGGTCATATCATAATACTATGTACTCACTGTGTAGTGGTGATGGTAGAGGGCATTGTGTAGCGGGATTATTATTGCATTGTGTAGAAGTAATTTTGGGAATATTGGTCTTTCAGTTGTGTATTTTAGGTTAGCAACAATGGTGTACTGTAATTATATATGTATAGGTCCTCTTTTAAGTGGCGGGGAGGTTGTATGGGGAAACACCTACTTTGGGGCTTTGGCCCCTGATCTTTTAGGACCCTAGCAACGTCCCAGCATACAAGGGATATCGGGGGGCACAAAGTGTTCTGGAGGTTTCCTTTACAGTATAAAGCATTTTCCACACAGTATCCTTCCTCTGTAATATACTCCAGGACTGGTGAGGCGCACTGTCGCTCCCTATTTCTCCATAACTCGGCCTCGGCACTGCAGTGCTGATCAGCAGGTCTGCTTACTTGTTCTTCGGTTTCGCGCACTATGTCTTCCACTACTGGCGCCCATGAACCCTTGCACTCGTGACTTCCACTAGTACATGGGTCTCAAACTCGATAGAGTAAATGGGCCGCACTTAAAAAAAATTGTAAGCTGGCGGGCCGCATTCCTTTCAAATTTAACACAGTACAAAATTATTGTTAAACAATTATCTATTTGAACTACTATAACAATTCTCCATTACGTTACTATAATACTGCTAGGTTTAAACTTAACGGAAATTTGCCGGCTTACTCCACGTGCTTATTTTAACAATCCAGTTTTCCACTTCAAGTGTCGCAGAATTCAATCTGGCTGCTCAGTTGGCAGCATTTGCCAGATAGGAGAATGTCAAGATTGGGCTTGAAATCATGAGTGTCGGCCAATCGCAATGTTGCACGAAGATGTTCATCTGTAAGTCTTGACCATAATGCTGATTTGTTAAGCTTCATTGAAGAGAAAAACTGTTCTTATACAGTACAGACCAAAAGTTTGGACACACCTTCTCATTTAAAGATTTTTCTATATTTTCATGACTATGAAAATTGTACATTCACACTTAGGCATCTAAACTATGAATTAACACATGTGGAATTATATACTTAACAAAAAAGTGTGAAACAACTGAAAATATGTCTTATATTCTAGGTTCTTCAAAGTAGCCACCTTTTGCTTTGATGACTGCTTTGCACACTCTTGGCATTCTCTTGATGAGCTTCAAGAGGTAGTCACCGGAAATGGTTTTCACTTCACAGGTGTGCCCTGTCAGGTTTAATAAGTGGGATTTCTTGCCTTATAAATGGGGTTGGGACCATCAGTTTTGTTGTGCAGAAGTCTGGTGGATACACAGCTGATAGTCCTACTGAATAAACTGTTAGAATTTGTATTATGGCAAGAAAAAAGCAGCTAAGTAAAGAAAAACGAGTGGCCATCATTACTTTAAGAAATGAAGATCAGACAGTCCGAAAAATTGGGAAAACTTTGAAAGTGTCCCCGAGTGCAGTTGCTAAAACCATCAAGCGCTACAAAGAAACTGGCTCACATGAGGACCGCCCCAGGAAAGGAAGACCAAGAGTTACCTCTGCTTCTGAGGATAAGTTTATCCGAGTCACCAGCCTCAGAAATCGCAGGTTAACAGCAGCTCAGATTAGAGACCAGGTCAATGCCACACAGAGTTCTAGCAGCAGACACATCTCTACAACAATTGTTAAGAGCAGACTCTGTGCAGTAGGCCTTCATGGTAAAATAGCTGCTAGGAAACCACTGCTAAGGACAGGCAACAAGCAGAAGAGACTTGTTTGGGCTAAAGTACACAAGGAATGGACATTAGACCAGTAGAAATCTGTGCTTTGGTCTGATAAGTCCAAATTTGAGATCTTTGGTTCCAACCACCGTGTCTTTGTGCGACTCAGAAAAGGTGAACGGATGGACTCTACATGCTTGGTTCCCACCGTGAAGCATGGAGGAGGAGGTGTGATGGTGTGGGGGTGCTTTGCTGGTGAGACTGTTGGGGATTTATTCAAAATTGAAGGCATACTGAACCAGCATGGCTACGACAGCATCTTGCAGCGGCATGCTATTCCATGCAATTTGCGTTTAGTTGGACCATCATTTATTTTTCAACAGGACAATGACCCCAAACACACCTCCAGGCTGTGTAAGGGCTATTTGACCAAGAAGGAGAGTGATGGGGTGCTACGTCAGATCACCTGGCCTCCACAGTCACCAGACCTGAACCCAATTGAGATGGTTTGGGGTGAGCTGGACCACAGAGTGAAGGCAAAAGGGCCAACAAGTGCTAAGCATCTCTGGGAACTCCTTCAAGATTGTTGGAAGACCATTTCCGGTGACTACCTCTTGAAGCTCATCAAGAGAATGCCAAGAGTGTGCAAAGCAGTCATCAAAGCAAAAGGTGGCTACTTTGAAGAACCTAGAATATAAGACATATTTTCAGTTGTTTCACACTTTTTTGTTAAGTATATAATTCCACATGTGTTAATTCATAGTTTTGATGCCTTCAGAGTGAATGTACAATTTTCAAAGTCATGAAAATACAGAAAAATCTTTAAATGAGAAGGTGTGTCCAAACTTTTCGTCTGTACTGTACGTATGTACTTCCGAACATGGCCATGATCCTGGCAGCGGCTTTAAGAAGATTTGGAAATTTTTCTCGTGCGACAAACCTATAGAGATCTGGAACAGCAATGTCCATATACTTCTGTTTAAGAACAGCGTCGCATTGCAAGTCCACAATCTCCATCTGCAGATCTTCTGAAACACAAGCAATGTCTACCGCAAACGGAGTGGCGAAGAGTGTAAATTCAGCTTCAAGATCCTGAAACCCATGAAAACGTCTATCAAACTCTTGTAGTAACTGAGAAATTATATTGGAAGAGTAGTTCAAGCGTTCGGGTTCCGCTCGTACCAGCGACTGCACAGCTGAGAAATGAGCCAAATTGCCAGACAGCAGCCGCTGGGCCACAAAGACAGCTACATCTGATTGCTTTTATACCAGCAAACATCATTGTAATCATCTGCTTTGGGCCCCGGAGCTTCAGGTTGAGTGCGTTGAGGTGTTCTGTGACATCTGTTAGAAACACTAAGTCAGATAGAAAAGCTGGGAAGGAAAGTTGGAAAGCGTCTTTATCTTTCAGCGCCATAAAAATCTACCTCCTGTCTCAAAGCTAAACATCTTTTCAACCCTCTTCACCGACTCAACCATCTGACCTCGGTATGCTACAGCAAGTCTCCATATTCACTGTCCATATCAGACAGGAATGAAGTGAACGGCCTATGGTTAACACCTCTTGCCCGTATAAAGTTACCAGTCTTAAGCACAAAGTCCATAACTTCTTTCATTTGTACACTTTTTCCGCACAGCGCCCCCTGATGCAGAATGCAGTGTATAGCACTGAAAGGACCTGACAATGAACGCTGGCTTCGTTTTGCTTTCAATAATCCCACAACACCAATGTTTTCAGGACACATTGCTGGTGCCCCATCCGCTACCACAGACACCAGTTTATCCCATGGCGGTCCTGCTGGGTTAATACAACCTTCAAGCTCTTTAAAAATGTCCCGACCGGTCGTTGTGCCTTTCATTGGTAATAAATCCAATAATTCCTCGGTTATGTTTAGGTTTTCATCAACCCCACGAATGAACACAGCACAGTATGGAGTATCTGTTACCCTCAGTAAATGGTCGTGAATGATTTGCTCTCATGTTACTGAGTACAAAACTCGCTTTTCCAGAAGCTTCACTTGACCTGTTAATACTTGGGAAGAAGTTTCGCTGTTTTTGAAGAGGCGCTTTCATCTGCTGAAGCTTTTCCTCTCTGTTTGCCAGACATTGCTCCATACTGTCCTCCATGCTGCGTCATGTAATGACAACGCACATTGTAGTCCTTAAGCTGCGACAAATGAAGACAAATCAGACTCCGGGCTCTCTCTCCGACCTCTGTGACAAAATATAAGTTTTCCCACTTTTCCTGAAATATTCGTTTTTCATCAGCAATCTTGCGCTTTTTTGATGACGATGCCATTTATGATGTTAAACAGGTGCTCTGTGTATTGAAAAATATGTCTGTTAGCAACTCCGTCCTGCTCCCATAGAAATGCATCATAGTCTGCGGGCGTATGCAGAGTATGGACTATAATGGTGCTGGCCGAGTGAACATGCGCTCTGTCGTGCATCGCCTACTTGAGGCAGACACTCGGACATAGTAGACTGCGTCCAGTAGGTGTATACTCCCGAAAATGATGCAGGACAGAGCACACATTGACTCTGTCAGCACCATTATATATTCTATGGCCTCGTCGGCACATACGTCCAAATCCCATTTTATATTGGTTCGGACATAAGCCCCGACGGGACCAACACACATGGGCAAGAACACAATGTGAAAGGGGCGTCAGCAATATATGAGGCTGCTGTGTTCTGCCCATACATTACTTAGTTCACTGCCAGAGCAGTTTTCAACTGATAAAGGGGTGTGCCAGGCGCCCGCACCCCACTGATTTCATATCACTGATTTATTCAATGAAGTGGCCATTTAATCATTAAAGGGGTTGTCAGACAATTTTATTTTGATGGCCTATCATTAGAACAGGTGATCGATATCTGATCGGTGGGATGCAACATCCAGCTCCCCCCACTGATCAGCAGTTCCCGGTGCCCGTGGTATGTGCTCACTTGCGGAGCTGAACTTCACAGCTCCATCAACTGCATAGTGGCCACGGCTGGGCACTTCATATCCACTCTTATTGAATAGGCGTAGATTTGCATTACCCAGTTGCAGCCATTATAAAGGATAGCCCATCAATATAAAAGCAATGGACAATCCCTTTAAGTCCTGCAGAATCTCTTTATGTAGTTTCTCACCATAGCAATGCCTTACATGTCAATATTAAAGAGAACCTGTAATGTCAGAAAACGCTATTTACCTGGAGATATAGAGTCAATCTGCAGGTAAATATCTTTACAATGCTACATGGCCGTCTTACTGTAAGTGCAGCTACCAGGATAGAATTAACTTATTTCCTCCCGGGAGCTATGGGCTTTCAGTCATAGGAGTTACATTCATCGCTCACAGCACTGCTCACTATACTGTAAGCACGCCCCAGACCTTCTGATTTTCTCCGCACAGATGCGCTGCACACTGAGCTGGCAACCCAAGTGCTGGAGCGTGCTTACAGCAACTACTCATAGTGTAGTAAGCAGGCTTAAGCAACTCCTTGCATGACTGAAAGCCAATGGCTCTTGAAAGAAATATAGTTCAGTTTCCCAGTAGCTGAACTTTTAGTAAAGCTGCCAGGAAACGTCGTAACACTATTTACCTGCAGATTATTCCTGTATCTGACATTTTCAGCTATACCATTTTTAGTATATGGCTTTTTGATAATTTTTTATTCTACTTTCTGTCAGTATGATGGAAAAGCTACATTTTTGGTGCATTTATTATTTTTTATTCATCATAAGGCTATGATCACACATTACGTTTTTGCAGTGTTTTTTTCTGCAACCAAAATTTGCTCTTGCTTATAAGGGCTCTTTCACATGTCAGTATCTCCAGTGCTGGAGACATTGATACACGTAGACCCATTCAAATGAATTGGTCTGTGCACATCTCAGTATGTTTCCACAGACCGTATGTCCATGTGCTCCACATATTGACGTCTGTTTTTTTGCAGATGCACGGTTCGCAAAATGTACCACACGGATGACATCCGTGTGTCATCCATGTGACACGTACCGGTGCCTGGGAATCAGCGCTACAGTTAGCTCTGTTCCCAAGCGCTGGGTGCTGAATGCTGCCCTCATCATGGTTCCCTGCCGGCGCTGCGATCAGCACCAGCAGGGACAATGATGACGATAGTAGTGTCTGATCTCGCAGTGTCCACCTATAAAAATAATAAAATCCATATACTTACCTCTCCTAGGTGTCCCCCGCTGTAATCCTCTGACCGATGCTGCCAAGGAGCAGGGGAGAATGAGCGGCTCCGGAGCTGTGCTCAGTGAGTGACAGAACACGGCTTCTGAGCTCAGCTCTGGAGCCACTCATTCTCCCCGGCTCCTCGGTATCAGAGGATTACAGCGGGGGACACCTAGGAGAGGTGAGTATATGGATTTTATTGTTTTATTCTTAGTTTTACACAGGGACACAGCGGGAGCAGACACTACCACTACCCTCATCCTTGTCCCTGCCGGTGCTGATTGCAGCGCAGGCAAGGAATCATGATGAGGGCAGCGTTCAGCACCCGGCGCTTGGGAACAGCGCTAGCTGTACGCTGATTCCCTGGTGCCGGTATGTGTGATCCTGATGCAGCACATGGGCAGCACACGGATGCAACATGTAAAACGGATATCTCCAGTAACAGAAATATTTGCGAAACCGGCCTAAAAAACAGGTTTTGTGGCGTTTTTTGGTGGAGATTATAGGAATCTACAGTACGTTTAATAAAATCTGTTTTATTCACCAAAAAAACTGCGGAATCAGTGTTTTCCCACTTTCTTATTGCTATGGGTGAAAAAACGCTTTTGTTCAATGTCCCTGTTGGGGCATACGTTCGAACCCTACAAGAAAACGGGATACGGATATTTGTGCCTGTAACGACCGGAAGGCCGGTCGAATGTGTGTGAGGAATACGGCGCTGCTATGAATGACTCCGACCTTGTATAGTGGCAGATAACTGTCTTTTTACTGGTCACAAAAATGACAGGGTTAAACAATTTTACAAAATATGGGCCACAACAGCCACTAACACAAAATACAAGTTATGCAGCCCGAGAGAGCCCAAGTGCCAATCTCGCGGGGATGAGCCAATCTACCCCTGGGCTATGCCGCTCCCACCCTTATTCAGTACAGGGCCTACCCAGGACGTTACCGCGGACGTGGCACGTGGTCCTCCCAGGAATATAACCTTACACCCCCCTCCCACACTAATACAATGAGATGTGGGTACCCTTGTTTTCCCCTTAGAGAACACTCATATATATTTTACCAATGCGTTACCTATACAGTGTACAGTTTCTCTTCTTACAAGAGCAAAGAGAAATCTCTCAGACTTAATACATATGCAAACAGTTAACAAACTAAACCTTTAACTAGACTCTGATCTCCGGCCACAGGGTTTGATTAGCTTCTCCTTCTCACCAAGCTCTCCAGCACATCCAGGTGTCAGCAGGAATTAGAATCAATCTCAGTCCCAAAGTGTAGTTCACAACAGGGCTCCTTTGTAGTATCTACGTGCACAGTCTTAGTATACCAGATCCTTCAGAATCTCTGGATCAAGCCTTCTCAGTTCATCAGCAGTGATATACACCAGGCAGTTCTCAGCACTACTGGAATCACTAACTAGCTTTCCCTAACTGACTACACAGTTGGTGACCGGTCACATATCTCAGTTACTCACAGGGCACAGCTTCTCCTTGGACACACAGTCTGGCTCCAGTCTATATAAGCTCTCCAACGTCAAAAAAACAGCATCAGCCCGCACGTTGCCTTCTCTCTGAACTTCCTGGATCAGTGTTTTCCCGGGCTTTTTCTTTACTTGTTTCTTGCTGACCCCTAATGGCTGGACTAAGTCATTGCAGGAGAAATTTACACTGTCATAAATATGAGCTCATTACCAGAAAGACATGTCAACATGTTACACTCCACCCCACTCACAATTTGGCGTCCCGACAAATGGTTTCGTACCACTCATATGTAACACATACTCCTCAGGATTATATCGTATCGGGGGAACACCAGCTGTGCTCCTCTCCGATCTCCTCAAACCAGTACCTGCAGAGCTCAATAGAGGGTCCACCGCATCTAGTGGAACAGTAACATCAAGGGCGGTGTTTGGAACACCTGGAACTTGCGCTATCGGACTCTGCACGTCCGATGGTCCCACCCCGAAGTCATCCCAACAGTCGCATTCAACATTGCTCGGTGCAACTGCCGTAGGTGGCGCAGGTGACTCAGGGTGACAGGCAGGTGTGTCGGACATACACCTCTTTAGCCAGTTCCGGTGCATTGTGCGATGGGGTCCAATGCACCCTTCGGGAACCACTGTGCACACACTTCCCCCTGGGAATACCCTTTCCACTACTGTGTAGGGCGTTTCCTCCCACCTGTCACTCAACTTCCCTCCCGGACACGTGACTCGCACTAGCACCTTATCACCCACCCGGAACTCCTCTAGGTGCACCGGCCCCCGATCTCGGTGGGGATGATCCTGCATACGGTCTTTTACTATCCGGTGGATTTCACGCAACCTTCGGCGATGATCCTGGACCCACTCACTGGCTGTACGATATTCTGGTTCATCGGGTACAGTGAGACTAAGTTCTTCAATCTCTCGCCCAGACCGACCGAACATCATCGCGTACGGAGTGAATCCTGTGGTGCTATGGACCCGATTGTTATAGGCCCACATAAGTTCTGGGAGGAACTCAGTCCATCACTCCTTCTGCCTCTGTTCAAGCGTTCTCAGCATCTGGAGCAAGGTTCGGTTAAACCATTCACAGGCCCCATTTCCCTGCGGATGGTAGGGCATTGTCCGGGATTGCTGAATCCCATAGACTTGCAGCAACTCCGTTATGAACTGACCTTGGAAGCAAGCACCTTGATCTGAATGTATCCTTTGAGGACATCCATAAACTTGGATGAAATGCTTACAAATTGCCTCCGCTGCAGACTTAGCAGTCGGATCCTTGGTGGGGACAGCGACGGCAAACTTAGTAAAGTGATCAGTCATGACCTGACATGACTGATGACCACTTCTGGCGTACCCAATTGACAAATAATCCACCATTAGCACTTCCAGTGGGGCAGACGTCATGATTGTCTGGACAGGAGCCCTCGGCTCTGGGGACTTATTCAGCTCACATGCCCGGCACCTACCACACACCTCTCTCACAACTTATTCTAAGCCAGGCGTGTACACATACCGGTGCAGCCAACGATAAGTCTTCTCAGGCCCGAAATGTGCACCCCGCGTACGAGCTTCCTGGAAAATGTCCGGAGCCACTGAAGCTGGAATTACTACCTGCCAACAGTACCCCAGCTCCGGCGCTATAAAGATCCAGCGATACAGTATCCCCTCCCCTATGACCAATCAATCCCACTGCCTTAGTAGCTTTTGTCCTTCGGCTCCCAGCCGGGCTCTTGCTCTCCCATCGGGCCAGGACTTTTGACTCAGCCATTTCTTTACTCGTGACAGTTCGGAGTCTGCATCCTGTAACTCAGCCCACTCTTGACGAGTCTTGCCCAGCAACGTAGCGACCCGTGTCGCCACCCCACTTGAACGTGCCACATCCACGAACACAGGCAATCGCCTCAAATCAGGGATCTCAATATCCTCGAGGTATTCATCCACCCCATGCTCGGGTGCGCCTCTGGTCACTCGTGATAATGCGTCAGCATTGGAGTTCTCTTTACCCGAACGGAACCGAATCCGGTAATTAAACTTGGACATCCGAGCTACCCATCTCTGCTCCAGGGCTCCAAGCTTAGCGTTTTCCAAGTGTGCAAGCGGATTATTGTCCGTCATCACGAGAATCTCAGAACCAGCCAGATACTCTGCAAACTTCTCAGTCATGGCCCACACCAGGGCCAACATCTCCAGCTTAAACGAGCTGTAATTGTCCGGATTTCGCTCGGTGTCCCGTAGAGACCGGCTAGCCTACGCGATGACCCTCTCACGCCCATCTTGTTCTTGGGCTAACACAGCTCCCAGACCATGGAGACTTCCATCCGTGTACAGGGTGAACGGTTGGTCAAAGCGAGCATACGCCAATAAAGGTGCCTGTACGAGGGCGGCCCTGACCCGATCAATTGCCTGTTGCTGTCGGTCAGTCCACCGAATTGGCTGATTCTTGGGCCCCTGTGCCGTCCCTCTCAACAACTCATTCAGTGGTTCAGCCATCTTAGCAAAGTCCTTCACAAACCGACGGTAGTATCCAGCTAAACCAAGGAATGCTCGTACTTCTCTCACGGTCTTGGGATGGGGCCACCCCTGAATGGCCTCAATTTTACTCGGTGCTGGTAGCACACCCTCAGCAGACACTACATGCCCCAGATACTTGATCTGTGTCTGGAACAAGTGACATTTCTTTGGCTTGATCTTAAGTCCATTGTCTCTCAGTCGGTGCAACACTTGCCGGAGCTTCTTCAGGTGGTCGTCGAATGAATCTCCAAATATAATCACATAATCCAGATAGATCAGCACGGACTCGAAATTGTAATCACCCAAGCAGTATTCCGTTAACCGCTGAAATGTTCCTGGAGCATTAGTCAGTCCGAAGGGCATTCGATTAAATTCGTACAGTCCCATCGGTAAGATGAATGCTGTCTTCTGCCGATCTAGAGCGGCCACGGGCACCTGCCAGTAGCCGCTGGCCAGGTCAAGAGTGGAGAAGTACTTCGCCTTTCCCAGGGCAGACAGGGATTCCTCGATCCGGGGCAATGGGTAGGAATCACGTACTGTATGCGCATTCAGCTTACGGTAATCAACACAAAACCGTATGGTCCCATCCTTTTTCCGGACCAGCACGACCGGTGCGGCCCAAGGCCTTTGACTCGGCCGGATCACCCCATTATCCAGCATCTGCGCCAGCATTCCTTTGACCTCCTGATAAAGACTCGGTGGGATCTGGCGATATCTCTCCCGAATTGGGGGGGTGTTTCCCGTGGGTATCTCGTGCTCCACAGCCTTGGTGCAACCAAAGTCTTCATCTCCCCTGGAGAAGGCAGCCTGATATTCCCACAGCGCAGCCTCCAGTCTGCGAGCCTGTTTGGGAGTCAGCTGGGACTCATCCACTCCCATGATTTCCATAATCCTTCTGCCATTCCACTCAGGCGAGGGAGATTCTTCAGCTGTCGTCTGCATCAACAGGGTCCAGGCGGTCCGGCGGTCTGCCCTCAGTGTGAACTGGCTTTTGGGGATGACTCCTTCACCACACACATACACGTCAGCCAGCTTCGTGCCCACTGCCAGAGTCACCTCATGATTCTGTAGATTCAGACATCTCACTGGTACACTTCCATCTTGCACAATGGCCAGTGTTCGGGCTATCATCGGGCTATCCGTATCTTCTGACCATCCCACCGGTTCCAGAATCACCTCCACACCATTCAGTTTCCTGTGCGTCCCTACCGGCATCAACACAAGCTTCTCTTGACCTGGAGCGATTACAACGGCAGACCCGCGTGGGACATACACCGCTCCCACTGCTCTTCCTTCAGCCGAACTTTTTTGAATGCCGCACGAACGGAATACCTGCTGCAGGGCCCTCTGAGTGGCTTTGTGGGGTGTTGCTCATTTCCAGTATCTCGGACCATCGCGCTCAAACAAAAGGGAGTCCAGTTCTCTCAGGATATTCATTCCCAGAACCACCGGGAGATTCGGCCTCGCCTGAGTCTTCACGAGCACCACTCCTTTTGTTCCCAACTCCAGGCCGCACAGCTGTACTCTCATCCAAGCGATGCCTGCCACTGGAATTTCTTCATTATTAGTAGCCTTCAGCCTTAGCAGGTGTCCTGACTCCGTTTTGACAGTCTCTTCGAAGTGCGTCTTGAAAAATTCCATCGGCATGGTCGTCACCTCCGATCCAGTATCCACCAAGCACGCCACCTTCTTTCCTGCAAACTGCACATCCAACGTGGGACTCTCTGCAATCAAATCCTCGGAATAGACATTGGGCGCTGATTTTCGTTCCTGCCTTGCCGTATGCCCAACTACAGCAAGGCCTCTCTTTTACCGATGGCGGGACTTCAGGTGGCAGACTCCTCGGGCAGTACCGCTGCATATGCCCCAGTTCTCGGCATCGCCAACATTGAACTGGCCTTATTGCCCTACCTCCGGATGCCTCAGGTCTAGGAGCAGTTGGCGTCCTTCCTGAGGTATAGGGGGGTTGATCATAAAGGGGAATAGAGGGATTCGTCAATGCCGAGCATATCGGAGGCGTTCCCCGAACTTGCATCTGTTGTACCTGTTCCTTCAGGTTTTCCACGGTTTTCTGCAAAGCAGCCAGCTGTGCCTGAACAGGATCTGGTCTCGGCTCTCTTGTGTAAGCCACTTGCAGGCTACTCCACTGCAGAGCAGGCTTCACTTCCAAAGTCCGTGCTACCGCCTCTTCCTGTATTTTGGCATAGGTGACACCAGGGGTATTCCGCGCCTTCAGCAACAATTCGCTCCTTAGCGCCTCGCTCCGTATCCCCTCGATGAACTGATCCCGAAGAATGCTGTCGACATCAGCTTCAGTACCCACGGTTACAGGCGACTTCTTTTTGATCTCTTGATGCAATTCCTCCAACGCTATAGCATACTAGATCAGGCTTTCTCTGTCTCTCTGGGTCCGGGCGAAAAACTGTACTCGTAGTTGCCCTGCTGCCGCCACGTGATCAAATGCTTTCCCTAGTATCCGGATGATGTCGTCGACTGTCTTTCGCCTATTCTCGGATTTTAACAAGACAACTTTACGGGCATCCCCCTCCAGAGCATTCAGCGCGACTTCCGGTTGCAGCTGAGAGCTGACACAGTGCAAGGCAATTGCATTCTTCAACCTGCCTACCCAATCACTGAACAGCAAGTTATACCCATCAAACTTGGCCAGGTGGTTAAGTAGTGCACCCGTTGCAGAGCAACCAACTAACCGGTCTCTACCGGTCACAACGGGAGAAGGGGGGTGGAGTACTACAGCGGACGCGGCAGCACCTTCCGTGCTACTGTCACCATTCATGGCGAGCACCGTATCCTGCCGACTACGCCAAGATGTAACGACCAGAACGCCGGTCGAATGTGTATGAGGAATACGGCGCTGCTATGAATGACTCTGACCTTGTATAGTGGCAGATAACTGTCTTTTTACTGGTCACAAAAATGACAGGGTTAAACAATTCTACAAAATATGGGCCACAACAGCCACTAACACAAAATACAAGTTATGCAGCCCGAGAGAGCCCAAGTGCCAATCTCGCGGGGATGAGCCAATCTACCCCTGGGCTATGCCGCTCCCACCCTTATTCAATACAGGGCCTACCCAGGACGTTACCGCGGACGTGGCACGTGGTCCTCCCAGGAATATAACCTTACACCCCCCTCCCACACTAATACAATGAGATCTGGGTACCCTTGTTTTCCCCTTAGAGAACACTCATATATATATTTTACCAACGCGTTACCTATACAGTGTACAGTTTCTCTTCTTACAAGAGCAAAGAGAAATCTCTCAGACTTAATACATATGCAAACAGTTAACAAACTAAACCTTTAACTAGACTCTGATCTCCGGCCACAGGGTTTGATCAGCTTCTCCTTCTCACCAAGCTCTCCAGCACATCCAGGTGTAGCAGGAATTAGAATCAATCTCAGTCCCAAAGTGTAGTTCACAACAGGGCTTCTTTGTAGTATCCGCGTGCACAGTCTTAGTATACCAGATCCTTCACAATCTCTGGATCATGCCTGCTCAGTCCATCAGCAGTGATATACACCAGGCAGTTCTCAGCACTACTGGAATCACTAACTAGCTTTCCCTAACTGACTACACAGTTGGTGACCGGTCACATATCTCAGTTACTCACAGGGCACAGCTTCTCCTTGGACACACAGTCTGGCTCCAGTCTATATAAGCTCTCCAACGTCAAAAAACAGCATCAGCCCGCACGTTGCCTTCTCTCTGAACTTCCTGGATCAGAGAGCTCATTACCAGAAAGACATGTCAACATGTTACATGCCTACAGGGCCATAGACTGTAATGATGCAGGCAGAGCGAACGTGCGCTCTGCATAAATTTCTGGAGTGCACGCCTACAGGAGGCGGACACTCAGACATAATAGACTGCATCTGAATGTCTGCTTCCAGTATGTGTACACTTCCGAAAATGATGTCGGCAGAACGCACGTTCGCTCTGTCGGCACCATTACAGTATATGGCCCCATAGGCACATATGTCTGAATCCCGTTTTGTTGGGGGGGCCCAGACGTATGCCCCGATGGGGACATTGAGCATAATGTGAAGGCACAGTAAGCCAGGGATATGGTACAGATTTATACCACAAATGTGTACTTTTTTTTTTTTTCACTTTCAAGTTTAGTAGCAGAATACTTTTATTTCATATTTTATTTAGATTTTCTATGTAGCTTTTAACTTTTACTTTATAGTCACTGATCTAATATCCTGCAATACTTCTGTACTGCAGAATATTAGGTCTGTCTGTCTTATATTGACAGTTCACATGTAGGACCCTGCATATTCCTGGCCCCAAAGATGGCTGACCTAAAGCCATTACTTGGCCTCAGGTTACCATAGGCTTAAGAGTAAGCCCCTCCCCTGAAATAGCCATCTAGATGCCGCTGTCACAATTGATGGCGGTATCTAAAGGGTTAAACGACCGCTATCGGTGTTAATACCAATCGTGGCCGTTAAAGTAGGTTGTCAGCTGTGATGTACAGCTTACCTCAGCCACAGCGTATGTCACCTGCAAAATCCAGAAATGGGAGGGACAGTCACGCCTCCGCTCTCTGTGCACTGGCGTGATGTCATCACGCTGCACCAGAGGGATGTCATAACGCATGGCCACAGCCACTACGGAGCGGCGCACTCCTCCTCTCTGCTAGGGTCAGATATGTGGTGCACCGCGGGCCGCAGATGCCTGCCTCAGGGGCCGCATGCGGCCTGTGGGCCACGTGTTTGAGACCATTGAGTTAGCCGGATGTAACGCACAGACAAACACATACCCTCTAATCGTATGTTACTTTATCTACTGACAAGGGTAACGGACACATATAGGCCATTATGCTCTGCAGTGTGGAACACATAACTACGGGCATGCGCAGTCACGGGTACGAGTGGCGCAGCGGCAATCAGTTTATCTGGCGTTTCAGTGTAAAGCACGCCACTTCCAGACATGCACACTAGGGGATGGACATTATCGGACCTCTAGCTCATGAGAAGTAGCGCAGACGCTGTACATTATTGTAGACAGACTCCATTCTGTATATCTTATGACAATTCACCTCTAGGAATGGGAATGGGTTTCCTAGTCTGGGAGGGGTTTTTGGATGAAGTGGGCTATTTAAACATGGACACCTGACTATTAGGCACACTATACTGAACATCATGAATTATTATCCCTGTATCAAGCCTCCTGATGAACCTGTTGAGGAAACACGTTGAGGCGGATTATTGATTCATTCTCTGATGAGTCCATACCCTTTCCTTTATATATACCCTGAGATATATCTGGTTTTATTTAATGTATCAGTGTATTTTTTGATATACACTACCGTTCAAAAGTTTGGGGTCATTTAGAAATTTCATTATTTTTGAAAGAAAAGCATTTTTTTTTTCTATGAAACTAACATTAAATGAATCAGAAATACACTCTATACATTGTTAATGTGGTAAATGACTATTCTAGCTGCAAACGTCTTGTTTTTATTGCAATATCTACATAGGTGTATAGAGGCCCATTTCCAACAACCACCACTCCAGTGTTTTAATGGTACATTGTGTTTGCTAACTGTGTAAGAAGGCTAATGGATGTTTAGAAAACCCTAGAAAACCCTTGCTCAAGTGTGTTAGCCCAGCTGAAAATGGTTTGGCTGATTTGAGAAGCTATAAAATTGACCTTCCTTTGAGCTAGTTTAGAATCTGGAGCATTACATTTGTTTGTTCTATGAAACTGTCAAAATGGCCAGAAAAAGAGAACTTTCGTGCGAAACTCGACAGTCTATTCTTGTTCTTACAAATAAAGGCTATTCCATGCGAGAGATTGCCAAGAAACTGAAGATTTCCTACAACAGTGTGTACTACTCCCTTCAGAGGAGAGCACAAACAGGCTTTAACCAGAGTAGAAAGAGAAGTGAGAGGCCCCGCTGTACAACTGAGCAACAAGACAAGTACATTAGAGTCTCTAGTTTGAGAAATCGACGCCTCACAGCTCCTCAACTGGCAGCTTCATTAAATAGTACACGCAAAACGCCAGTGTCAACGTCTACAGTGAAGAGGCGACTCTGGGATGCTGGCCTTCAGGGCAAAGTGGCAAAGAAAAAGCCATAGCTGAGAGTGGCTAATAAAAGGAAAAGATTAATATGGGCAAAAGAACACAGACATTGGACAGAGGAAGATTGGAAAAAAGTTTTATGGACAGACAAATCAACATTTAAGGTGTTTGGATCACACAGAACATTTGTGAGATGCAGAACAACTGAAAAGATGCTGGAAGAGTGCCTAAAGTCATCTGTCGAGCATGGTGGAGGTAATGTGATGGTCTGGAGTTGCTTTGGTGCTGGTAAAGTGGGAGATTTGTTCAAGGTAAATTGGATTTTGAATAAGGAAGGCTATCACTCAATTTGCAACGCCATGCCATACCCTGTGGACAGCGCTTGATTGGAGCCAATTGCATCCTACAACAGGACAATGACCCAAAGCACACCTCCAAATTATGCATGAACTATTTAGGGAAGAAGCAGGCAGCTGGTATTCTATCTGTAATGGAGTGGCCAGCGCAGTCACCAGATCTCAACCCCATTCAGCTGTTGTGGGAGCAGCTTGACCTTATGGTACGCAAAAAGTGCCCATCAAGCCAATCCAACTTGTGGAGGGGCTTCAGGAAGCATGGGGGGAAATTTCTCAAGATTACCTCAGCAAATTAACATATAGAATGCCAAAGGTCTGCAATGCTGGAATTGCTGCAAAGGGAGGATTCTGTGATGAAAGCAAAGCTTGAAGGAGAAAATTATTCTTTTTAATAAAAATCATTATTTCTAACCTTGTCAATGTCTGGACTATATTTTCTAATCATTTTGCAACTCATTTGATAAATAAAAGTATGAGTTTTCATGGAAAACACAAAATTGTCTGGTTGACCCCAAACTTTTGAACGGTAGTGTATATCACAGTTGACTAGGGCTTCTGAGGTACAACCACCAGTGAGCAGGGGCGCCATTATCGTCCCTTAGGGTGCCAACCTCCGCAGCTAACAAAGAAAATGACGGCACTTCCACTACAAAAACTAGGTGTGAACAGGTGCTTACTAAGAGCAGCTACCTCCATATATAATGAACAAATAAAGTAGCACACTGTAACACTGAATATATAGATGTGAAATATGAAATATGAATAACATAACTGCTGTAAAAACTAGAAATGAAAAATGTTTTGAAATTTTTTTTTTTTTTTTTTTTTAGCGCATGAAATATGAAGTATGGAAAATGAATAGCATTACTGCTGTAAATAAATGAGAAATCTTAGCGTATAAATTGGCCAATTCATGTGTACCTGACAGCCGCGGTAAGGCGTTTCTCGATGTCAGGACCTACCAATGTGAATATCTCTGTAAGAGACCTCCGTCTGCTTATGTGTGGGAAAGACAGATCCTGATGCATTTAAAACCACCTGCGGCATGGGGGTGGAGTGCTCTGTCAACGCTAAATCTAGTAACAAAGAAAATGACGGCACTTCCACTACAAAAACTAGGTGTGAACAGGTGCTTACTAAGTTTTAAATGCATCAGGATCTGTCTTTCCCACACATAAGCAGACGGAGGTCTCTTACAGAGGTATTCACATTGGTAGGTCCTGACATCGAGAAACGCCTTACCGCGGCTGTCAGGTACACATGAATTGGCCAATTTATGCGCTAAGATTTCTCATTTATTTACAGCAGTAATGCTATTCATTTTCCATACTTCATATTTCATGCGCTAAAAAAAAAAAAAAAAAAAAAAAAATTTTCAAAACATTTTTCATTTCTATTTTTTACAGCAGTTATGCTATTCATATTTCATATTTCACATCTATATACTCAGTGTAACAGTGTTTCTACTTTATTTGTTCAACCTCCGCAGCTAGGCAGTATCAGCTTTGTTTAGGTATGGGGTAGGGTACAGTAGTGACTGTATCAATTATTCAGCAGCATCATTGTTTACATCTGTTTATATAGATCCACAGAAAGCCATTGAGCTTGTAATTTTGCTAGTTATATGTATTTATATAATAATGTTGTTAGTCCAGTTTTCAATGCATATATGTAAAAAAAGTTTAAGATTTCATTTTAGAGGGGTTTTCCCACAGTGTTGCCCCCTACACACACAATATGGTACCATCCACCCCATCGACTACCCCACAGCTAATGAATAAATACTCACTGAGCCCCATTCCTGGTGCAGATACTAATGAACCCAGGACCTATGAGATATTTGCCACACAATAGGTAGCAGGGCTGTATCATCCATAGTGGCAGCCCTTGCGGCCTGTATGGTGCCCATGAATTGAGACGGCTCAGCACCGAGCACGCTCTCCTTACCCATCATCACAATTTCAGTCATATCCACTTTCCCATGATGGGGATACCAGTGAATAGAATAGTAAATCAGGGAGTTGAAAGCTCGCCGATCCGCCATCCAGCCTTCACCTGTGAGTCTGAGTCTCTGTGCACTGCAGGCGCAATGGCGTCCCTACATCACACCTGTAGTATGGAGCCTCAGTACTCACACTGCACAGACTGGAGAAGCGCACCTCAGGAAAGGGGTTGGTTGAGTAATGTGTGTGTTTTTGTTTGTTTTTTAATATCAGTAATTGGGGGGGGCAATCATACTTTGTAGTGTCTGTGGGGGCAATCATCCTTCTGGGAGCCCTCATTCTGGGCTAGATGGGCACACATGAGAACAATTTTCTGGTGATGAGTCAGATAGGGATAAGTAAGTAAGTTCAGTCAGTTCATTCAGTCCATCTGGTTGCAGACTTGAATTGATATGGTGTTGTGTGCAGGAGGGAGTCATCAAATAGTATGTTCTGAAGGAAAGCAAAGATATAATGGCAGTGTGAATCTGGATTCCAGGGAGGGAGCATAATGGAGACAAAGAGCAGGACAAGGTCCTTAACTCGGGCCAGGAGGCCTACTTAGATGGTACAGAACTTTGCCCTGAGTGGACAGTAGGCCTATTTAAAGAACATTAAGTTAAGGAAGGATTCCATATCTTAAACAATCAATTGTCTATACTAGAGAGGAAGCCACAGTATGGGGAACTGAAGATCCAGTGACATAGAAAGGAGTATGTAGCCCTCATCGAATGGACTTTCACATTACTAGTGAGGAGTCGTACCGATGCACCTCAGCCAGTGAGGTCCTCACAAATCAACTGGGAGCTGAGAGTAGGTCTGAGGGCCCATAGCGACACATCTCAACCTGTATGGTCCCCACAAGGGATGATGGGCCTTCCCATAATAGTTTACTGGACTGTTGTAGCTTGTAACAAAGTTATGTACCGCTCCATGTAACCGTAAAGTTCCTGACTCTGCATAATGCAGAAGAAGCATTCATAAAGTGTTGAAAAGTTTAGTTTTGAACTTTGGTCTCCCTCATTCATCTCCATACTGTCTGGTCAGGGCCTGCCAAATACAAAAGCAGCATGCGGTCTGCAGAGTTGGAGATATGACAAATATATATGTGTGTGTGTGTCTGTGTATACACACTGCTCAAAAAAATAAAGGGAACACTCAAATAACACATCCTAGATCTGAATGAATGAAATATTCTCATTGAATACTTTGTTCTGTATAAAGTTGAATGTGCTGACAACAAAATCACACAAAAATCATCAATGGAAATCAAATTTATTAACCAACGTAGGCCTGGATTTGGAGTCACCCCCAAAATTAATGTGGAAAAACACACTACAGGCTGATCCAACTTTGATGTAATATCCTTAAAACAAGTCAATATGAGGCTCAGTATTGTGTGTGGCCTCCACGTGCCTGTATGACCTCCCTACAACGCCTGGGCATGCTCCTGATGAGGTTGCGGATGGTCTCCTGTGGGATCTCCTCCCAGAGCTGGACTAAAGTATCCGCCAACTCCTGGACAGTCTGTGGTGCAACGTGACGTTGGTGGATGGAGCGAGACATGATGTCCCAGATGTGCTCAATCGGATTCAGGTCTCGGGAACGGGCGGGTCAGTCCATAGCTTCAATGCCTTCATCTTGCAGGAACTCCTGACACACTCCAGCCACATGAGGTCTGGCATTGTCCTGCATTAGGAGGAACCAAAGGCTAACCGAAACAGCATATGGTCTCACAAGGGGTCTGAGGATCTCATCTTGGTACCTAATGACAGTCAGGCTACCTCTGGCGAGCATCAAAGAAATGCCACCCCACACCATTACTGACCCACTGCCAAACCGGTCATGCTGAAGGATGTTGCAGGCAGCAGATTGCTCTCCACTCTATCACGTATGTCACATGTGCTCAGTGTGAACCTGCTTTCATCTGTGAAGAGCACAGGGCGCCAGTGGCGACTTTGCCAATCCTGGTGTTCTGTGGCAAATGCCAAGTGTCCTGCACGGTTTTCGGCTGTGAGCACAATCCCCATCTGTGGACGTCGGGCCCTCATACCACCCTCATGGAGTATGTTTCTAACCATTTGTGCAGACACATGCACATTTGTGGCCTGCTGGAGGTCATTTTGCAGGACTCTGGCAGAGCTCCTCCTGTTCCTCCTTGCACAAAGGCGGAGGTAGTGGTCCTGCTGCTGGGTTGTTGCCCTACTACGGCCCCCTCCATGTCTCCTGGTGTACTGGCCAGTCTCCTTTATTGAGGGTGTCTTGATAATTGCCAATAATTTCCATCTATTGTCTATTCAAATTTGCACAACAGCATGTGAAATTGATTGTCAATCAGTGTTGCTCCCTAAGTGGACAGTTTGATTTCATAGAAGTTTGATTTACTTGGAGTTATATTCTGTCGTTTAAGTGTTCCCTTTATTTTTTTAAGCTGTGTATGTATGTGTATATATATATATATATATATATATATATATATATATGTATATATATATATATATATATATATACACAGAACAGACCATAAGTTTGGACATACCTTCTCATTTAAAGATTTTTCTGTATTTTCATGACTATGAAAATTGTACATTCACACTGAAGGCATCAAAACTATGAATTAACACATGTGGAATTATATACTTAACAAAAAAGTGTGAAACAACTGAAAATATGTCTTATATTCTAGGTTCTTCAAAGTAGCCACCTTTTGCTTTGATGACTGCTTTGCACAATCTTGGGATTCTCTTGATGAGCTTCAAGAGGTAGTCACCGGAAATGGCTTTCACTTCACACGTGTGCCCAGTCAGGTTTAATAAGTGGGATTTCTTGCCTTATTAATGGGGTTGGGACCATCAGTTGTGTTGTGCAGAAGTCAGGTGGATACACAGCTGATAGTCCTACTGAATAGACTGTTAGAATTTGTATTATGGCAACAAAAAAGCAGCTAAGTAAAGAAAAACGAGTGGCCATCATTACTTTAAGAAATGAAGGTCAGTCATTCCGAAAAATTGGGAAAACTTTGAAAGTGTCCCCAAGTGCAGTTGCAAAAACCATCAAGCTCTACAAAGAAACTGGCTCACATGAGGACCACTCCAGGAAAGGAAGACCAAGAGTCACCTCCGCTTCTGAGGATAAGTTTATCCGAGTCACCAGCCTCAGAAATTGCAGGTAAACAGTAGCTCAGATTAGGGACCAGGTCAATGCCACACAGAGTTCTAGCAGCAGACACATCTCTTCAACAACTGTTAAGAGGAGACTTTGTGCAGCAGGCCTTCATGGTAAAATAGCTGCTAGGAAACCACTGCTAAGGACAGGCAACAAGCAGGAGAGACTTGTTTGGGCTAAAGAACACAAGGAATGGACATTAGACCAGTGGAAATCTGTGCTTTGGTCTGATGAGTACAAATTTGAGATCTTTGGTTCCAACCACCATGTCTTTGTGCGACGCCGAAAAGGTGAACGGATGGACTCTACATGCCTGGTGCCCACCGTGAAGCATGGAGGATTAGGTGTGATGGTGTGGGGGTGCTTTGCTGGTGACACTGTTGGGGATTTATTCAAAATTGAAGGCATACTGAACCAGCATGGCTACCACAGCATCTTGCTGCGGCATGCTATTCCATCCGGTTTGCGTTTAGTTGGACCATCATTTATTTTTCAACAGGACAATGACCCCAAACACAACTCCAGGCTGTGTAAGGGCTATTTGAGCAAGAAGGAGAGTGATGGGGTGCTACGCCAGATGACCTGGCCTCCACAGTCACCAGACCTGAACCCAATCGAGATGGTTTGGGGTGAGCTGGACCGCAGAGTGAAGGCAAAAGGGCCAACAAGTGCTAAGCATCTCTGGGAACTCCTTCAAGATTGTTGGAAGACCATTTCCGGTGACTACCTCTTAAAGCTCATCAAGAGAATGCCAAGAGTGTGCAAAGTAGTCATCAAAGCAAAAGGTGACTACTTTGAAGAACCTAGAATATAAGACATATTTTCAGTTGTTTCACACTTTTTTGTTAGGTATATAATTCCACATGTGTTAATTCATAGTTTTGATGCCTTCAGTGTGAATGTACAATTTTCATAGTCATGAAAATACAGAAAAATCTTTAAATGAGGTGTGTCCAAACTTTTGGTCTGTTCTGTACATACTGACCCTATATACATACAGTACAAAATATATACATACTGACCTTATACACATACAGTACAGAATATATACATACTGAACCTATACATATACAGTACAGAATATATACACACTGACCCTATACACATACAGTACAGAATATATACATACTGACCCTATATACATACAGTACAGAATATATACATACTGACCCTATATACATACAGTACAGAATATATACATACTGACCCTATATACATACAGTACAGAATATATACATACTGACCCTATATACATACAGTACAGAATATATACATGCTCACCCTATACACATACAGTACAGAATATATACATACTGACCCTATAAACATACAGTACAGAATATATACATACTGACCCTATATACATACAGTACAGAATATATACATGCTCACCCTATACACATACAGTACAGAATATATACATACTGACCTTATATACATACAGTACAGAATATATACATACTCACCCTATATACATATAGTACAGAATATATACATACTGACCCTATATACATACAGTACAGAATATATACATACTGACCCTATATACATATAGTACAGAATATATACATACTGACCCTATATACATACAGTACAGAATATATACATACTGACGCTATACACATACAGTACAGAATATAAACATACTGACCCTATACACATACAGTACAGAATATATACATACTGACCCTATACACATACAGTACAGAATATATACATACTGACCCTATATACATACAGTACAGAATATATACATGCTCACCCTATACACATACAGTACAGAATATATACATACTGACCTTATATACATACAGTACAGAATATATACATACTGACCCTATACACATACAGTACCGAATATATACATACTGACCCTATATACATACAGTACAGAATATATATATACTGACCCTATACACATACAGTACAGAATATATACATACTGACCCTATACACATACAGTACAGAATATATACATACTGACCCTATACACATGCAGTACAGAATATATACATACTGACCCTATATACATACAGTACAGAATATATACATACTGACCCTATACACATACAGTGCAGAATATATACATACTGACCCTATATACATACAGTACAGAATATATACATACTGACCCTATATACATACAGTACAGAATATATACATACTGACCCTTTATACATACAGTACAGAATATATACATACTGACCCTATACACATACAGTACAGAATGTATACATACTGACCCTATATACATACAGTACAGAATATATACATACTGACACTATATACATACAGTACAGAATATATACATACTGACCCTATATACATACTGACCCTATACACATACAGTACAGAGTATATACATGCTGACCCTATACACATACAGTACAGAATATATACATACTGACACTATACACATACAGTACAGAATATATAGATACTGACCCTATACACATACAGTACTGAATATATACATACTGACCCTATACACGTACAGTACAGAATATATACATACTGACCCTATGCACATACAGTACAGAATATATACATACTGACCCTATATACATACAGTACAGAATATATACATACTGACCCTATACACGTACAGTACAGAATATATACATACTGACCCTATGCACGTACAGTACAGAATATATACATACTGACCCTATATACATACAGTACAGAATATATACATACTGACCCTATATACATACAGTACAGAATATATACAAACTGACACTATACACATACAGTACAGAATATATAGATACTGACCCTATACACATACAGTACAGAATATATACATACTGACCCTATACACGTACAGTACAGAATATATACATACTGACCCTATGCACATACAGTACAGAATATATACATACTGACCCTATACACATACAGTACAGAATATATACATACTGACCCTATACACGTACAGTACAGAATATATACATACTGACCCTATGCACATACAGTACAGAATATATACATACTGACCCTATATACATACAGTACAGAATATATACATACTGACCCTATACACATACAGTATAGAATATATACATACTGACCCTATATACAGTACAGACCAAAAGTTTGGACACACCTCATTTAAAGATTTTTCTTTATTTTCATGACTATGAAAATTGTACATTCACACTGAAGGCATCAAAACTATGAATTAACACGTGGAATTATATACTTAACAAAAAAGTGTGAAACAACTGAAAATATGTCTTATATTCTAGGTTCTTCAAAGTAGCCACCTTTTGCTTTGATGACTGCTTTGCACACTCCTGGCATTCTCTTGATGAGCTTCAAGAGGTAGTCACCGGAAATGGTTTTCACTTCACAGGTGTTTCCTGTCAGGTTTAATAAGTGGGGTTTCTTGCCTTATAAATGGGGTTGGGACCATCAGTTGTGTTGTGCAGAAGTCTGGTGGATACACATCTGATAATCCTACTGAATAGACTGTTAGCTGCTTTTTTCTTGCCATAAAACAAATTCTAAGTAAAGAAAAATGAGTGGCCATCATTACTTTATTAAATGAAGGTCCGTTAGTCTGAAAAATTGGGACGACTTTGAAAGTGTCCCCAAGTCCAGTTGCAAAAACTATCAAGCGCTACAAAGAAACTGGGTCACATAAGGTCCGCCCCAGGAAAGGAAGACCAAGAGTCACCTCTGCTTCTGAGGATAAGTTTATCCGAGTCACCAGCCTCAGAAATCGCAGGTTAACAGCAGCTCAGATTAGAGACCAGGTCAATGCCACACAGAGTTCTAGCAGCAGACACATCTCTTCAACAACTGTTAAGAGGAGACTTTGTGCAGCAGACTTTCATGATAAAATAGCTGCTAGGAAATCACTGCTAAGGACAGGCAACAAGCAGAAGAGACTTGTTTGGGCTAAAGAACACAAGTAATGGACATTAGACCAGTGGAAAGCTGTGCTTTGGTCTGATGAGTCCAAATTTGAGATCTTTGGTTCCAACCACCGTGTCTTTGTGCGACGCAGAAAAGGTGAACGGATGGACTCTACATGCCTGGTTCCCACCGTGAAGCATGGAGGAGGAGGTGTGATGGTGTGGGGGTGCTTTGCTGGTGACACTGTTGGGGATTTATTCAAAATTGAAGGCATACTGAACCAGCATGGCTACCACAGCATCTTGCAGCGGCATGCTATTCCATCCGGTTTGCGTTTAGTTGGACCATCATGTATCTTTCAACAAGACAATGACCCCAAACACACCTCCAGGCTGTGTAAGGGCTATTTGACCAAGAAGGAGAGTGATGGGGTGCTACGCCAGATGACCTGGCCTCCACAGTCACCAGACCTGAACCCAATCGAGATGGTTTGGGGTGAGCTGGACCGCAGAGTGAAGGCAAAAGGGCCAACAAGTGCTAAGCATCTCTGGGAACTCCTTCAAGATTGTTGGAAGACCATTTCCGGTGACTACCTCTTGAAGCTCATCAAGAGAATGACAAGAGTGTGCAAAGCAGTCATCAAAGCAAAAGGTGGCTACTGTGAAGAACCTAGAATATAAGACATATTTTCAGTTGTTTCACACTTTTTTGTTAAGTATATAATTCCACATGTGTTGATTCATAGTTTTGATGCCTTCAGTGTGAATGTACAATTTTCATAGTCATGAAAATACAGAAAAATCTTTAAATGAGAAGGTGTGTCCAAACTTTTGGTCTGTACTGTACATACAGTTCAGAATATATACATACTGACCCTATACACATACAGTATAGAATATATACATACTGACCCTATATACGTACAGTACAGAATATATACACGCTGACCCTATACACATACAGTACAGAATATATACATACTGACCCTATACACATACAGCACAGAATATATACAGTACAGACCAAAAGTTTGGACACACCTTCTCATTTAAAGATTTTTCTGTATTTTCATGATTATGAAAATTGTACATTCACACTGAAGGCATCAAAACTATGAATTAACACATGTGGAATTATATACTTAACAAAAAAGTGTGAAACAACTGAAAATATGTCTTATATTCTAGGTTCTGCAAAGTAGCCACCTTTTGCTTTGATGACTGCTTTGCACACTCTTGGCATTCTCTTGATGAGCTTCAAGAGGTAGTCACCAGAAATGGTCTTCCAACATTCTTGAAGGACTTCCCAGAGATGCTTAGCACTTGATCACCCTTTTGCCTTCACTCTGCAGTCCAGCTCACCCCAAACCATCTCGATTGGGTTCTGGTCTGGTGACTGTGGAAGCCAGGTCATCTGGCGTAACACCCCATCACTCTCCTTCTTGGTCAAATAGCCCTTACACTGCCTGGAGGTGTGTTTGGGGTCATTGTCCTGTTGAAAAATAAATGATGGTCCAATGAAACGCAAACCGGATTGAATAGCATGCCGCTGCAAGATGCTGTGGTAGCCATGCTGGTTCACTATGCCTTCAATTTTGAACAAATCCACAACAGTGTCACCAGCAAAGCACCCCCACACCATCACACCTCCTCCTCCATGCTTCACGGTGGGAACCAGGCATGTAGAGTCCATCCATTCACCTTTTCTACGTCGCACAAAGACACGATGGTTGGAATCAAAGATCTCAAATTTGGACTCATCAGACCAAAGCACAGATTTCCACTGGTCTAATGTCCATTCCTTGTGTTCTTTCGCCCAAATAAGTCTCTTCTGCTTGTTGCCTGTCCTTAGCAGTGGTTTCCTAGTAGCTATTTTACCATGAAGGCGTGCTGCACAAAGTTTCCTCTTAACAGTTGTTGAAGAGATGTGTCTGCTGCTAAAACTCTGTGTGGCATTGACCTGGTCTCTAATCTGAGCTGCTGTTAACGTGCGATTTCTGAGGCTCGTGACTCGGATAAGCTTATCCTCAGAAGCAGAGGTGACTCTTGGTCTTCCTTTCCTGGGGCGGTCCTCATGTGAGTCAGATTCTTTGTAGCACTTGATGGTTTTTGCAACTGCACTTGGGGACACTTTCAAAGTTGTCCCAATTTTTCGCACTGACTGACCTTCATTTCATAAAGTAATGATGGCCACTCGTTTTTCTTTACTTAGCTGCTTTTTTCTTGCCATAATACAAATTCTAACAGTCTATTCAGTAGGACCATCAGCTGTGTATCCACAAGACTTCTGCACAACACAACTGATGGTCCCAACCCCATTTATAAGGCAAGAAATCCTACTTATTAAACCTGACAGGGCACACCTGTGAAGTGAAAACCATTTCCGGTGACTACTTCTTGAAGCTCATCAAGAGAATGCCAAGAGTGTGCAAAGCAGTCATCAAAGCAAATGGTGGCTACTTTGAAGAACCTAGAATATAAGACATATTTTCAGTTGTTTCACACTTTTTTGTTAAGTATATAATTCAACATGTGTTAATTCATAGTTTTGATGCCTTCAGTGTGAATGTACAATTTTCATAGTCATGAAAATACAGAAAAATCTTTAAATGAGAAGGTGTGTCCAAACTTTTGGTCTGTACTGTACATACTGACCATATACACATACAGTACAGAATATATACATACTGACCCTATACACATACAGTACAGAATATATACATACTGACCCTATACACATACAGTACAGAATATATACATACTGACCCTATATACATACAGTACAGAATATATACACACTGACCCTATACACATACAGTACAGAATATATACATACTGACCCTATACACATACAGTGCAGAATATATACATACTGACCCTATACACATAGAGTACAGAATATATACATACTGACCCTATATACATACAGTACAGCATATATACATACTGACCTTATACACATACAGTACAGAATATATACATACTGACCCTATACACATACAGTACAGAATATATACATACTGACCCTATACACATACAGTACAGAATATATACATACTGACTCTATATACATACAGTACAGCATATATACATACTGACCCTATATATATACATACAGTACAGAATATATACATACTAACCCTATATACATACAGTACAGAATATATACATAATGACCCTATACACATACAGTACAGAATATATACATACTGACCCTATATACATACAGTACAGAATATATACATACTAACCCTATACACATACAGTACAGAATATATACATACTGACCCTATACACATACAGTATAGTATGCATACTGACCCTATACACATACAGTACAGAATATATACATACTGACCCTATACACATACAGTACAGAATATATACATACTGACCCTATACACATACAGTACAGAATATATACATACTGACCCTATACACATACAGTACAGAATATATACATACTGACCCTATACACATACAGTACAGAATATATACATACTGACCCTATACACATACAGTACAGCATATATACATACTGACCCTATACACATACAGTACAGCATATATACATACTGACCCTATACACATACAGTACAGAATATATACATACTCACCCTATATACATACAGTACAGAATATATACATACTGACCCTATATACATACAGTACAGAATATATACATACTGACCCTATGCACATACAGTACAGAATATATACATACTGACCCTATACACATACAGTACAGAATATATACATACTGACCCTATGCACATACAGTACAGAATATATATATACTGACCCTATACACATACAGTACAGAATATATACATAATGACCCTATACACATACAGTACAGAATATATACATACTAACCCTATATACATACAGTACAGAATATATACATACTGACCCTATACACATACAGTACAGAATATATACATACTGACCCTATATATATACAGTACAGAATATATACATACTGACCCTATATACATACAGTACAGAATATATACATACTGACCCTATACACATACAGTACAGAATATATACATACTGACCCTATGCACATACAGTACAGAATATATACATACTGACCCTATATACATACAGTACAGAATATATATACATACTGACCCTATGCACATACAGTACAGAATATATATATACTGACCCTATACACATACAGTACAGAATATATACATAATGACCCTATACACATACAGTACAGAATATATACATACTAACCCTATATACATACAGTACAGAATATATACATACTGACCCTATGCACATACAGTACAGAATATATACATACTGACTCTATATACATACAATACAGAATATATACATACTAACCCTATACACATACAGTACAGAATATATACATACTGACCCTATACACATACAGTACAGAATATATACATACTGACCCTATACACATACAGTACAGAATATATACACACTGACTCTATATACATACAATACAGAATATATACATACTGACCTTATACACATACAGTACAGAATATATACATACTGACCCTATATACATACAGTACAGAATATATACACACTGACCCTATACACATACAGTACAGAATATATACATACTGACCCTATACACATACAGTACAGAATATATACATACTGACCCTATACACATACAGTACAGAATATATACATACTGACGCTATACACATACAGTACAGAATATATACATACTGACCCTATACACATACAGTACAGAATATATACATACTGACCCTATATACATACAGTACAGCATATATACATACTGACCTTATACACATACAGTACAGAATATATACATACTGACCCTATACACATACAGTACAGAATATATACATACTGACCCTATACACATACAGTACAGAATATATACATACTGACTCTATATACATACAGTACAGCATATATACATACTGACCCTATATATATACATACAGTACAGAATATATACATACTGACCCTATACACATACAGTACAGAGTATATACATACTGACCCTATACACATACAGTACAGAATATATACATACTGACCCTATACACATACAGTAGTGAATATATACATACTGACCCTATACACATACAGTACAGAATATATACATACTGACCCTATACACATACAGTGCAGAATATATACATACTGACCCTATATATATACATACAGTACAGAATATATACATACTGACACTATATACATACAGTACAGCATATATACATACTGACCCTATACACATACAGTACAGAATATATACATACTGACCCTATACACATACAGTGCAGAATATATACATACTGATCCTATATACATACAGTACAGCATATATACATACTGACCCTATATATATACATACAGTACAGAATATATACATACGGACACTATATACATACAGTACAGAATATATACATACTGACCCTATATATATACATACAGTACAGAATATATACATACGGACACTATATACATACAGTACAGAATATATACATACTGACCCTATACACATACAGTGCAGAATATATACATACTGACCCTATATATATACATACAGTACAGAATATATACATACGGACACTATATACATACAGTACAGAATATATACATACTGACCCTATATACATACAGTACAGCATATATACATACTGACCCTATACACATACAGTACAGAATATATACATACTGACCCTATACACATACAGTGCAGAATATATACATACTGATCCTATATACATACAGTACAGCATATATACATACTGACCCTATATATATACATACAGTACAGAATATATACATACTGACCCTATACACATACAGTACAGAATATATACATACTGACCCTATATATATACATACAGTACAGAATATATACATACGGACACTATATACATACAGTACAGAATATATACATACTGACCCTATATACATACAGTACAGCATATATACATACTGACCCTATACACATACAGTACAGAATATATACATACTGACCCTATACACATACAGTGCAGAATATATACATACTGATCCTATATACATACAGTACAGCATATATACATACTGCCCCTATGCACATACAGTACAGAATATATACATACTGACCCTATACACATACAGTACAGAATATATACATACTGACCCTATACACATACAGTGCAGAATATATACATACTGACCCTATACACATACAGTACAGAATATATACATACTGACCCTATACACATACAGTGCAGAATATATACATACTGACCCTATACACATACAGTACAGAATATATACATACTGACCCTATATACATACAGTACAGCATATATACATACTGACCCTATACACATACAGTACAGAATATATACATACTGACCCTATATACATACAGTACAGAATATATACATACTGACCCTATACACATACAGTACAGAATATATACATACTGACCCTATACACATACAGTACAGAATATATACATACTGACCCTATACACATACAGTACAGAATATATACATACTCACCCTATATACATACAGTACAGAATATATACACACTGATCCTATACACATACAGTACAGAATATATACATACTGACACTATACACATACAGTACAGCATATATACATACTGACCCTATATACATACAGTACAGAATATATACATACTGACCCTATATACATACAGTACAGCATATATACATACTGACCCTATACACATACAGTACAGAATATATACATACTGACCCTATACACATACAGTACAGAATATATACATACTGACCCTATACACATACAGTACAGCATATATACATACTGACCCTATACACATACAGTACAGAATACATACACACTGACCCTATACACATACAGTACAGAATATATACACACTGACCCTATACACATACAGTACAGAATATATACATACTGACCCTATACACATACAGTGCAGAATATATACATACTGACCCTATACACATACAGTGCAGAATATATACACACTGACCCTATACACATACAGTATAGAATATATACATACTGATCCTATACACATACAGTACAGAGTATATACATACTGACCCTATATACATACAGTACAGAATATATACATACTGATCCTATACACATACTGTACAGAATATATACACACTGACCCTATACACATACAGTACAGAATATATACATACTGACCCTATACACATACAGTGCAGAATATATACATACTGACCCTATACACATACAGTGCAGAATATATACACACTGACCCTATACACATACAGTATAGAATATATACATACTGATCCTATACACATACAGTACAGAGTATATACATACTGACCCTATATACATACAGTACAGAATATATACATACTGATCCTATACACATACAGTACAGAATATATACACACTGACCCTATACACATACAGTACAGAATATATACATACTGACCCTATATACATACAGTACAGAATATATACATACTGACCCTATACACATACAGTACAGAATATATACATACTCACCCTATATACATACAGTACAGAATATATACATACTGACCCTATATACATACAGTACAGAATATATACATACTGATCCTATACACATACAGTACAGAATATATACATACTGACCCTATACTCATACAGTACAGAATATATACATACTGACCCTATACACATACAGTACAGAATATATACATACTGACCCTATGCACATACAGTACAGAATATATACATACTGACCCTATATACATACAGTACAGAATATATACATACTGACCCTATACACATACAGTACAGAATATATACATACTGATCCTATATACATACAGTACAGAATATATACATACTGACCCTATATACATACAGTACAGAATATATACATACTGACCCTATATACATACAGTACAGAATATATACATACTGACCCTATACACATACAGTACAGAATATATACATACTCACCCTATACACATACAGTACAGAATATATACATACTGACCCTATATACATACAGTACAGAATATATACATACTGACCCTATACACATACAGTACAGAATATATACATACTCACCCTATAAACATACAGTACAGAATATATACATACTGATCCTATACACATACAGTACAGAATATATACATACTGATCCTATACACATACAGTACAGAATATATACATACTGACCCTATACACATACAGTACAGCATATATACATACTGACCCTATACACATACAGTACAGAATATATATACATACTGACCCTATGCACATACAGTACAGAATATATACAGTACATATTGATCCTATATACATACAGTACAGAATATATACACACTGACCCTATATACATTCTTTACCCTATTACCTTTTGTACATTGCTGATAAATCCGGACATAATGACGACACATGGACTGAAGAACAATATGGATGAGACTCGTCCGTGGTTTCTAGATGGAGTCGGCTCGTCTCTGCTGTGAAGGGTTTGTCCGGTCAGTCGGTGACGCTCTCAGGATTTCCCAGTGTTGATTAGCGCTGGGCTACAAATAAATGAGAAGCTCATTAGTCTGGGACATAAAATATCACAAATTACATAATTACATAATAAAAATTGCAATAAAATCAGGTAAAAAACAAGGAAACCTCAGGAAAGTGCAGAGCATTAGATTGTGACCATCAGATTAGTAATATGCAGAAGTATATGTAAAATAGGAAAGAAGAATTAATAACTGATTAAGTGCTAGTGCAATATATTCTCCCTGTATGGTAATAATTACCCGCAGTTTATAAATCATATAAAGTCTTTTCTCTATTGATCCACTATTCCCGTTTCATCACTTCTACACGTCTGTATAGTTTTGCACTGTTCTTACAATTTCTCAGCATGATTTCTCCATATTTCCATCATACATCCTTAGTCACAATTTCTTTTCACACATTTGGGCAAATTATTTTTCCTACACTAATTTCACTTATCCAAACAATAAGTATAATAATATTCTTCTCCCATGGGCTCTTTTTTTTTTTAAGTAGTTGTACAGTTTTCATAGTGATGGGTACACGCTATAACAGGGGTCTGAAACTCGGCTGGCTATATGGGCCGCACACGGAAAAAAATTTAATTTGGGGGGCCACATTCTTTGCAGGATAAAGTGACATTTTAAGTGATACCATTTTTTTTTCTATATGCCTTTTGAAAATTTTTGCTGTGTTTTTTTTATTTTTTTGTAGCTTGGGTCGTTACTGATGTGTCGATAACACAGCAGCATTTTTAGTGATAAAATATTTTTTCATGCTTTGTTTTGAAATTATTTATTTTTAATTTTTACAATTTTGTTTCCCTCAATTGACCACATACAGTAATATTGTCTTACAGTTAGCACCATATAGTAATTCTGGCAAACAGCTTGTAGTAATGTGCCCCATCCTGGTCCGCATCTGTCTCAATGTCACTCATCCAAGTCCCCATCTTGTAGTAATGCCACATCATGGTCCTCATCTTGTCGTAATGTGCCCCATCCTGGTCCCTATCTTGTCGTAATGTCCCCCATCTAGCTCCCCATATTGTATGTATATCCCCATCCAGGTCCCTATATTGCAGGAATGTCCCCATCCAGGTCCCCATATTGCAGGAATGCCCCCATCCAGGTCCCCATATTGCAGGAATGCCCCCATCCAGGTCCCCATATTGTAGGAATGTCCCCATCCAGGTCCCTATATTGTAGGTATGTCCCCATCCAGGTCCCCATATCGTAGGTATGTCCCCATCCAGATCCCCATATCGTAGGAATGCCCCCATCCAGGTCCCCATATTGTAGGAATGTCCCCATCCAGGTCCCCATATTGTAGATATGTCCCCATCCAGGTCCCCATATTGTAGGTATGTCCCTATATTGTAGGTATGTCCCTATCCAGGTCGCCATATCGTAGGTATGTCCCCATCCAAGTCCCCATATCGTTGGTATGTCCCCATATCGTTCGTATGTCCCCATCCAGGTCCCCATATCGTAGCAATGTCCTCATCCAGGTCCCCATATCGTAGGAATGTCCCCATCCAAGTCCCCATATCGTAGGAATGTCCTCATCCAGGTCCCCATGTTGTAGGAATCTCCCCATCCAGGTCCCCATGTTGTAGGAATCTCCCCATCCAGGTCCCCATGTTGTAGGAATGTCCCCATCCAGGTCCTCATGTTGTAGGAATGTCCCTATACAGGTCCCCATGTTGTAGGAATGTCCCCATGTTGTAGGAATGTCTCCATCCAGGTCGCCATGTTGTAGGAATGTCCCCATCCAGGTCCCCATGTTGTAGGAATGTCCCCATCCAGGTCCCCATGTTGTAGGAATGTCCCCATATTGTAGGAATGTCCCCATCCAGGTGGCCATGTTGTAGGAATGTCCCCATCCAGGTCCCCATATTGTAAGAATGTCCCCTTTGCCGTTTCTTCACACATACCTAAAATACTATGACAATGGGTGACGTGCGCAGCGATGTTCAACTTCCAGCGGTCTATCCAGGTAATTATTGTTTCCTTGAATATTCCATGTGCCTTGTGCACTTTTAAATATTGTTGCGCTGGATATTATTGTTTTAGATATTAGTACCTGGATGACAATAATATTGATTTAACATTGTCATAGTATTTTAGGATATGACCAGGAGTGTTTGATATTCATATCAACAGATCTCTTTATAATTACCTCCCATATATAATAATCTTTATCTGGCTAGTTGCACCCCGGTGACGTCTTTGATGATTTTATTTTATATATATAATATGTATTAATAAAATTTGTATATTTTATATAATGGACTGTAGTGATTGGCACTTTTTTTGCTCTGCAGATACCCCCCATTAGAATAGGAGATCAGTAGAAGAGTTGGGCTCCACACATATGCTGCAATAGATGTGCATCACATCTTACCCAGTGGTTGCATGGGAAGAGGCAATCTATGCCTTTTGCAGTCCCAATAATCTGGAGAGAGCCAACCGATCACACTACCAATTGATATTTCTGCATGGTGCCCCCCATTAGGAAAGGAGTTTCAAGGAAGAAGTGGACTTTACAGTATCCAAACATTCCATCTGCATTGTGCTCTGTACCACATACAGAAGAACTGCCAGTTCCAAAAGCTCCAGAAACATTTCCAGTCAAGGCAAGTGAGGAAGAAGAGGGCGCTTGTTGTCATGAAGCATCTTCCTCTCATGACCCAGACTTTCTGTCAGCAACCTCAACTAAACCACACCTTATAACAAAGTGAACTGAAAGATCTTGTTACAGATTTGGATCTGTCCCAAGAGTAAGGCTGAGCTCTTAGGGTTCACGCTTTAGCAGTGGAATCTCCTAGCGGACGATGTTCGGATTTCTTGGTTTCACAACCGTGATAAAGATCTTGTCCAATACATCTTCATGGAGGGCGATCTTGTGGCATGTAACAACATCAACAGTTTAATGGAAGCTCTGAAGATAAGTCATAATTCAGAGGAGTGGAGGCTCTTCATCGATCGTCCAAAACATCCGCTACCTTCAATTCCATTAGGTTATGCAGTCCACATGAAAGAAACCTATAACAACATGAAACAGCTGTTGAGGTGCCTGAACTATGACCAACATTTGCAGCCCCTCTGTGGTGACTTAAAAGTGGTTGCCCTCTAACTTGGTCTCCAGGTTGGATACACAAAGTACTGCTTCTTTCTGAGTGGAATAGTCATGCAAGAGAATATCACTACAATAAAAGACTTGCCTTTCCAACATTCACTTCAACCAGGGAGTAAAAATGTCCTGCATCCAGCACTTCTTGACCTAGTTAAGATTTTGTTGCCACCATTGAATATTACGTGGGCCTAATGAAGAACTTTGTAAAGGCAATGGATAAAAATGCAAAAGCATAAAAGTATCTCATTGATACATTTCTAAGGTTGAGTGAAGCAAAGATAAAAGAAGGAGTCTTTATTGGACCTCAGATTCGTAAGCTTCTTCAAGATGAGCAGTATGTCCATTGCAGGGCAAGGAAAAGGCTGCATGGGTAGCATTCACATTAGTGGTAACTAATTTTTTGGGAAACTCCAGAGTAGATAACTATGAAAAATTGGGAGAAATTCTCCTCAAAACATATAATGATCTTGGCTATAACATGCCCTTAAAGATTAATTTCTTACATTCGCATCTAGACTTTTTTCCACCAAACTGTGGAGCAGTAAATGAAGAGCACTGTGAGAGATTTCACCAAGATATTACGGCTATGGAGAAAAGATATCAAGAAAAATGGAAGCCATCAATGCTTGAACATTACCGTTATACAATTGTAAGAGATGATCCAGTGTAGGAGTACAAGAGACAAGCAAGAAAGAGTGGTCACTGAATGAGGAGCAAATGTTGTAGTGCAATTTCTGTATCTGTCAATAATTCGCAATAGTGTTTAGACAGGTTTTAGTTATTTGAATTGTTGCTAAGTTTCCTCTACATAAATATCAGAAGATTGGCATAGCAAAATATTCTGCATTTTTATATTTGCAAAAATAATAATGTTTCAAAGTACTGAAACTTTTATGCTTTCATTATATGTAGCAGTAAAAGGAAAACTCTTTGATTTCAGAGAAACAAGAGACAACTAAAAATTCTCATTGTGAGATTTGAATTCAGGAGGTCAAAATCATTAACAAATGGCTCATTTCATAAATGAACCTGACAACTTTTGAAAATATGTAGAACAGTGTATTCTGTTGTAATTCCCATTAAGATTAAGTAATCTGAATAAAATAAAATATACTATATATTATGACGTATGTATAATTGATTGCGTCACTTGCCATGCTGGAAGTGATACTCGTTTTTCACCAGACACATTTCAAAGATGCGTTCCATGTTCCTGAAGGCATCGGCAAGAATATCGGGGGTATAGCATTAACTTCACGTTGGATATTTTCCTTCAAATCTTCCGAAGTGCAAGGCTAGTTCTGATAAACTTTTCCTTTGAGCATACCCCAAAAGGAAGAAGTCTGGTAGTGTTAGATCCAGAAACGGTGATTGCCAATTACCCTGTTGCCGAAAAAGGACTCAATTTCTGCTGTGTTTCTTGCCAAGGGATGGAAGTCGCAAACAGAGGTTAAGCGCTACAACAGCTGTCTACCTCAATGCATCCTGGCTTGTTCGAAGCTCCATATACTGAGATTCATATTGCATCTGTTTAGATCAGATTGCTTTGTCATAGTAAGAGTTGTTACAGAATATTCAGGGCCTCATTCGAGTGAATTTCCTTCTATTACACACTTTCCATGAAGCTGCTGATGCCAATAGCTTACCAAGCTCATTGCATGAAGCCATTATTGTAGCATTATTGAAGCAGAAAAAGGATCCACTTGTACCTGATTCTTATAGGCCAATATTTTTACTACCCACAGACATCAAAATATTGGCCGAGATGTTGGCTCTGAGGTTGAGTAAATTTATTTTTACAATAAGCCACGCTGATCAAAATGGGTTAATGCCTATGAGGTCTAACATTGGTATGTTCACTTGAATCTCTAGATACCACGTGACAATTCAGGAGACAGGGTCATCGACTCGATGAATGCCACTAAGGCATTTCATAGCATAGAGTGAGAGTACCTCTGGTAGTGTTGGGAAGGTTCAGATTAGGACCTAAATTTATCTCTTGGATTAAATTGTTGTACCTGTAACCAAGGGCAAGGTTGAGAATCTTCTCACAAAGTCTTTGGGCAGGGTCACGCGGAAGAGGTGTACCTCGTCTCCCCTGCTCATTGTGATGGCCACAGAGCCGCTGGCAGCAGATATTGAAGAGCATTCAGACATTGCTGATTTTCGTTGTTAAGACGTGGAGAAAATGGTTGCCCTTTAAGCCGATGACTCATTGTTATTTTTAGCAGATGCTTCCTCTGCGTTATTAGTGGCAATATCCGTAATTGAAAGATTTGGATATTTGTCTGATTTGACCATCACCTGGTCTAAATCCATTCTACTTCCCATAGAGAAAATGTGTTGCTCTTTGATCGCTCCAACTTCTGTCAGAGGTCCAATATTTCGGACTAAAGAGAACGGCCACTGTCATGGATTACAAGACATAAATTATTACAAAATATAAAACAGAATATAGAGGTTTGGTCCAGATGAACTCTGTCATTAGTGGGACACACAAATCTTATTAAACTAGTATAGGTGCCACAGCTGTTATATATACTACACAATTCTCCAGTGTAGATTCCATTATGCTATTTACCCCAAAATAATAAGACATTTATATGGAATAAGCATCCAGCTCATAACTTAGAATCTCTGATGTGGGGAGGTTTGGCAGTGCTGAATCTTTGGATATATTTTTTGGCAACACAGTTGGAGCATATCCGTGGCTGAGAGGAGGAGGGAAAGCTCAGCACTTACAGCTCCAATAACAATCTAGTCTCAATTAAGTTTTAGAGACCTATAAATTTAGAATAACGCCATATCAAATGCTCACCCTTACCTTGATCCATAGGGTTTAGTGGAAAGTTGAGGTACTTTTAGGGTATGTGGAGGATCTCGAAACTGAGGAGCAGGGAAAGTCTGCAGTGGAAGAATGCTTTACATGGTAATGAAGTTGTTAGCACAACGTTGGATAGAGGCGAAGGGTCCGACTGTACAATAATTTATTTCTAAGATAAACTGGCATATAACTCTGGAGAAGGCAGTGTATACTAAATGAGGTGTCATATGAGTGTGATATTGATACATCTGGAATGGCCTACGTAGAGTTAATCTGGTTCCATCTAGGTTTCTTGTAGCTTATTATCAGGGAGAGGTGAAACGTTAATAGAACAAGTTAATTTCTCAGTTGGGGTTTGGGAGATGGAAGGTAGTGCTTAATATCTAAAAAATTATATAATGTCAAAATAGTACAGATGAGCGAATCGCTTTGCTCAACCCTGGTCCACGGTCCAAGTCCATGCTCTCTGGCCATGGACAGGAGCTGCGCGAGTTTCCTGAGCTTCCAGGTTCCCAGCCACAGCGTTTGACTAACTGGTCTAGCACCATCTGTGTGGCATGGTGCAAAGGTGATGACGTGTCAGCTCGGCAAAGCATAAACTGAGCCTAAGATTCCAGAGGGTAAAGAAATTCTAGCAGCTCCTGTCATCGGCCAGAGATCACTGACCTGATCCATGGACCAGGGTTGAGCGAAGCGATCTGCTCATTTCTACTAAACAGATAATGGGTCCTACATAGTCCTCCATACAGAATAATGAGTTCCACATAGTCCTCCATACAGAATAATGGGCCCACATAGTCCTCCATACAGTATAATGGGCCCACATAGTCCTCCATACAGTATAATGGGCCCACATAGTCCTCGACACAGAATAATGGGCCCCATATAGTCCTCCATACAGTATAATGGGCCCCACATAGTCCTCCATACAGTATAATGGGCCCCACATAGTCCTCCATACAGTATAATCGGCCCCACATAGTTCTCCTTTCATACTGTATACATGGCCCCGCATAGTGCTTCATACTGTTTATATGGCCCCGCATAGTGCTCCATATTGTACATATGACCCTGCATAGTGCTCCGTACTGTATATATGGACCTGCATAGTGCTCCGTACTGTATATATGGCCCTGCATAGTGCTTCATACTGTATACAGGGCCCCGCATAGTGCTCCGTACTGTACACTGTGTGCAGAATTATTAGGCAAATGAGTATTTTGATCACATGATATTTTTTATACATGTTGTCCTACTCCAAGCTGCATAGGCTTGAGAGCCAACTCCCATTTAAGTAAATCTGGTGATGTGCATCTCTGTAATGAGGAGGGGTGTTGACTAAGGACATCAACACCCTATATAAGGTGTGCTTAATTATTAGGCAACTTCCTTTCCTTTGGCAAAATGGGTCAGAAGAGAGATTTGACGGGCTCTGAAAAGTCCAAAATTGTGAGATGTCTTGCAGAGGGATGCAGTAATCTTGAAATTTCCAAACTTTTGAAGCGTGATCACCAAACAATCAAGCGTTTCATGGCAAATAGCCAACAGGGTCGCAAGAAGCGTGTTGGCCAAAAAAGGCGCAAAATAACTGCCCATGAATTGAGGAAAATCAAGCGTGAAGCTGCCAAGATGCCATTCGCCACCAGTTTTACCATATTTCAGAGCTCCAACGTTACTGGAGTATCAAAAAGTACAAGGTGTGCGATACTCAGGGACATGGCCAAGGTAAGGAAGGCTGAAAAACAACCACCTTTGAACAAGAAACATAAGATAAAACGTCAAGAATGGGCCAAGAAATATCTTAAGACTGATTTTTCAAAGGTTTTATGGACTGATGAAATGAGAGTGACTCTTGATGGGCCAGATGGATGGGCCAGAGGCTGGATCAATAAAGGGTAGAGAGTTCCACTCCGACTCAGACGCCAGCAAGGTGGAGGTGGGGTACTGGTATGGGCTGGTATCATCAAAGATGAACTTGTGGGACCTTTTCGGGTTGAGGATGGAGTGAAGCTCAACTCCCAGACCTACTGCCAGTTTCTGGAAGACAACTTCTTCAAGCAGTGGTACAGGAAAAAGTCGGTATCGTTCAAGAAAAACATGATTTTCATGCAGGACAATGCTCCATCACATGCATCCAACTACTCCACAGCATGGCTGGCCAGTAAAGGTCTAAAAGAAGAAAAAATAATGACATGGCCCCCTTGTTCACCTGATCTGAACCCTATAGAGAACCTGTAGTCCATCATAAAATGTGAGATCTACAGGGGGGGGAAACAGTACACCTCTCGGAACAGTGTCTGGGAGGCTGTGGTGGCTGCTGCACACAATGTTGATGGAAAACAGATCAAGCAACTGACAGAATCTATGGATGGAAGGCTGTTGAGTATCATCATAAAGAAAGGTGGCTATACTGATCACAAATTTTTTTGGTTTTGGTTTTTGCATGTCAGAAATGTTTATTTCTAAATTTTGTGCACTGATATTGGTTTACCTGGTGAAAATAAACAAGTGAGATGGGATTATATTTGTTTTTTATTAAGTTGCCTAATAATTCGGCACAGTAATAGTTACCTGCACAAACAGATATCCTCCTAAGATAGCCAAATCTAAAAAAAAAACACTCCAACTTCCAAAAATATTAAGCTTGGATATTTATGAGTCTTTTGGGTTGATTGAGAACATAGTTGTTCATCAATAATAAAAATAATCCTCTAAAATACAACTTGCCTAATAATTCTGCACACAGTGTATATATGACCCTGAATAGTGCTCAATATTGTATATATGGTCCTGCATAGTGCTCCGTAATTTATACATGACCCCGCATAGTGCTCCGTACTATATACATGGCCCCGCATAGTGCTCCGTACTGTATATATGGCCCTGCATAGTGCTCCGTACTGTATATATGGCCCTGCACAGTGCTCCTTATTGTATATATGGTCCTTCATAGTGCTCCGTACTGTATACATGGCCCCGCATAGTGCTCCATACTGTATATATGGCCCTGCATAGTGCTCTGTTCTGTATATATGGCCCCGCATAGTACTCCGTATTGTATGTATGGCCCTGCATAGTGCTTCATACTGTATACTGGACCCCGTATAGTGCTCCGTACTGTATATTTGGCCCTGCATAGTACTCCGTATTGTATATATGGCCCCGCATAGTGCTCCGTAATGTATATATGGCCCTGCATAGTGCTCCGTAATTTATACATGGCCCCGCATAGTGCTCCGTACTGTATACGTTGCCCCGGATAGTGCTCTGTACTATATATATGGCCCTGCATAGTGCTCCGTACTGTATATATGGCCCTGCACAGTGCTCTGTATTGTATATATGGCCCTGCATAGTGCTTCATACTGTATACAGGGCCCCGCATAGTGCTCCATACTGTATATATGGCCCTGCATAGTGCTCTGTATTGTATATATGGCCCTGCATAGTGACCTCACATTATAAAGGCCCCAGATTAAAAAAATAAATAAATACTCACCTATGCCATTCCAGCGCTGATCCCTGCCTACCTGTGGCCCACGAGCCATCCCCCTTTCACTAGCACCGCAGCTCCCGTCAGGCGGCGCGCCTTCCCGTCAGTCGGCGCGCCCTCCCATCAGGCCGCGCACCCTGATGGGTTTGGGCGTGAAAAGGAGAGTGGCCGCGGCAGTATTGCAGTCAGGCGGCACAGTTTGGGTCGCTCAGCCGAGGCGATGGCTGACGGCTGGGTGGCCCAAAACCGCAGCTAGAGGACCGACATGGAGAGCAATTGCCCCTCTGCCACCTGGCCCAGCCCGCCCCTGGAGATTCTAGTGAATTAAAGTGAGAGTGAGATGGAAAAAAAATTTGGAACCATGTTGAATTTTCCTTGGAGGATTCAACCTACAAAAATTTCACCTTACTTATCCAGGATGTCACAAAAGAACCAAGATGAACGTCTAAAGAACTAAAGGCCTCTTTTATCTCCTCAGTTAATGTCAATGTCCTTAATTTCACAATAAGAAAGATGATGGGCAGAAATTGCATGAGAGAGTTGCAAACCGTGGCTGACCAAAAAGAACATAAAGGTTTTGTGACACTAATCACTACTTACGGACAGACTGTGAGGCAGAGAAGTCAGACGTTGCGGGGTCAGTACCAAGAGAGCACATAGAAAACCATAGGGAATAGACAAAGACATAAGTCAGGTCATGGTCCGGGGTCAAAATACCAGGAGAGAGTGGATCAAGGCAAAAGGACAAGACGAAGGGATAGTCAGAACAAAGGGTCAGGCAGTGTAAGATCAGAACTCAGCACAACATAACCAGGCACTCACCAGGAAGCACATACTACCTCTGACAGGGATTAATGGCAGACAGCTCAGTTAAGTAGCTGGGCAATCTCCAGAACAGAGAACACCTGGAGAAAGTTCTTTACCTCCCAGTCACAGATTGGGCGGCAAAGGTGTCAATCAAGGTACCGACAGCTCAGCACGCCCTTCACAATATTGGATGCCCGAGCTGTCAGTCAAAACACCAACAATTCAGCATGACCCAGATTCCATAGTGCAGCAAAACAGTCATTCACTGAGTGGAGGAATTCTGACAGGCTTGACCCCCAGACTTTTATTATAATATTCTGTGAAATTGTGATTCAAAGGTGGAATTTTTTTGAAGACATAGGTCCCATCATATCTGATTAACACAGAATTCCACCATAATAACATCATACTAACAGACAAATGAGGTGATGTGATGGTGTGGAGCTGCTTCTACAAGAAGTGGCCGAGTTACCAGAATTGACGGAAACATGTATTCTGAACTCTATCACAAATTCACAGAAATTGGTCTCTCTCTGAATGACTAAAAAGAAACAAAACTAGGGTGTTGGAGTGGCTTAGTCAACGTCCTAACTTGAACTTCATTGAGATGCTGTGGCAAGACTTTCAACGAGAACCTTCCAATGTAGCCGAATAAAAACAATTCTGCAAAGACAAGTGTCCAAAATTCCTCCACATTGATGTAAAAAAATTCATCACAGGTTATCGCAAGCTAATGATTTGCAGTTGTTACTGCAGAGGATGGCATGACCAATTATTTGGTTTAGGAAAGCAATTATTCTTTTTTTACAAGGTGGATTTTTAGGGTTTGTATAAATCTTTAAACTTCAGTAAATGGAATGATCAATTAGAAGCTGCATTTTGTAGTTACTTGTTTAAACTTTATTTTATGGTAAAAATAGTTGGATGATCAAACATTTACATGTGACAAAAAAAGTAAAACTGAAAGAAACTACAAAAAGGCAAATACTTTTTTATATACATTTTTATAGGGGTTATCCCCTTTTAGAAAATCATCGTCTCCAACTGAAGTTTGTTAGAAAATAACCAATCACTCGTTACTCACCGTCCCAGGATCCAGCACTAAGTCTTTACCCATGTTCCTGGTGTCTGGTATTGGCTGTGGCACTGACTCAACATCGACAGCGCGGCGGTCAATCAGAGAACTCAGAAACTCTGAATGGGACGGTTCAGTTTCCACGGGCAGAGTCGCTGAGCTCACTGATTGGGTACCACACTTTTGCCATGAAGTCAACGCAGCATCCAATACTGGTCACAGGCAGCAGAGCCAGAAACTCAGTGTTGGACCCAGAGAAGGTGAGTGAAGAGTGGATTGTTATTTTATAACAAACGGCAGCATGGGACGAGGATTTTCTGAAAGGAGACAACCCTTTAAGTTCTTGACCAATGTTATATCTTTTCCTATCTCATCAATGATTTATTTTGACTATAAATTGAATGTCTGTTATAATTTTAGTACATAAAACAGATTGAAAAAATGCTGTCACTGAATAAATCCATTTGTTTTTAAGCAGATGTGATTTGTGTGTAAAACATTCAGGAATTGGAAATCTTTTTCCGGTAAAAGATTTCTCATGCAGAATTAGAGCTGGCTTTGATTAAAACACTCTCCGAATAGGGTAGATGAAAGTTTTCTCTTATATATTTGAGTTTTTTAATACTTATTAAGATTTGATTTCTTGGTAAGATATTTCTGACATTATTGCATGAAAATGGCTTCTCCCCTGTGAGAGTTCTTTGATGTCTAAAAACTTCTGACTAAAACATTTCCCACATTCTGAACATGAATATGGCATTGATCCTGTATGAACACTTTAATGGTTAACAAGAGATGATTTATCGGTAAAAAATGCCCCACACTCTGAACATGAAAATGGCTTCACCCCTGTGTGAACCCACTGATGTCTGGCAAGATGTGTTTTATTATTATATCGTTTCCCACATTCTGAACATGAGAATGGCTTCCCCCCTGTGTGAATTCTCTGATGGAATGGAGGCCCCCTTTAAACAGATGTTCAGAGAGAAGAGGCCCTCTCCTCTTCTCTCTATACACTGCCCCGATTGGACAAACCATCAGCAGATTTGGGTTTCATTATCTCTATGCTGACGACACCCACTCATACACTTCTTCCCCTGACATCACCCTAACCTAATACAAAATACCAAGGATTATTTGTCTGCTGTGTCTAACATCATGTCCTTCTTCTATCTTAAGCTGAATCTCTCCAAAACTGAACTTCTTGTGTTTCTCCCCTCTACTAACCTAACTCTACCTAACATTGAAATTACCTTGGAGGGTTCAACCATAACTCCCAAGCAGCACGCCTTGGGGTCATATTCGACACTAACCTTTCCTTTACCCCCCATATCCAATCACTAACTCACTCTTGTCACCTGCATCTTAAAAACATCTCCAGAATTCGACCTTTTATCATCTTTGAAACTGCTAAAACTCTTACTTTCGCTCTTATTCACTGTTGTCTGGACTACTGCAACTCTCTTCTGATCGGTCTCCCTCTTACCAAACTTTCTCCTCTCCAATCCATCCTGAATGCGGCAGCCAGGGTCGTATTTCTGTCCAGCCGCTTCACCGATGCCTCCACCTTGTGCCAGTCATTACACTGGTTGCCCATTTGCTACAGGGTCCAATATAAACTCATCGCTCTCACCCACAAAGCTCTCCACAGTTCTGCACCGCCTTAAATTCCTCTCTCATCTCTGTCTATCGCCCTACACGTGTCCTCCGTTCTACAAATGACCTAAGACTAACATCCCACATAATCCGAACCTTGCACCTCCGTCTCCAAGACTTCTCTCGCGCTGCGCCAGTTCTCTGGAATGCACTACCCCAGACGATCCGACTGATGCCTAGCCACCACGTCTTCAAGCGTGCTTTAAAAACCCATCAGCTTAAAAAAGCCTAGCACGTCAACTACTCAGTAAACTAACTTTCCCCTGTCCCCTCCTTCTAAATATTATTCAGAATCTGCGCCCTACTCTTCATCTGTCTCCACACCCTCCATGCACATGATAACTGCACTCGATACTTGAGTATTGCATTTAAACATACTGATATGAAAATCCCTATTTATTATAATTGCCAGACCTGAAATAACAAACACTTTTCACCTATTGTGTCCCCCCCATTTCCTTGTAGAATGTAATTTTGCGAGCAGGGACCTCACTCCTAATTTAACTGTTTAACTGTCTTACATTGTATTGAATTTATTGTCTGTACATGTCCCTGCTTAATTGTACAGTGCTGCGGAATATATTGGTGCTATATAAATATAAATTATTATTATTATTAAAGGCTTTCTGAGGCTGGATAAACCAGAAGATATTTCCAGCATTTAATCTCTTTCGGATGAATATTTTGAGCAGATTCAACAGAAGTAAATCTGCACCAGAAGGAAGGTGAGCAGCGTTCTCGACACCCATGGCACTGACCTTCCATCCTCCTAGGAATCTTCTGTTGTTTGGCTATATACCTCCATGTTATCACACAGTAATATTATCTGACATATTTACATAGTTAATACGAATGAAAAAAGACAAATGTTCACAAGTTTTAATCGGATGGGAGAAAATGAACGTACAACCATAATGCATGTTCTGTTCTGACCAAAAGAGCTAAATATTTGCTTCTGATCTCAATTGTCAATCTACTGGAGATTCATGAAAGCACCTTACATATTTACATCATTATTTATGTTATTGTTTTTAAAAAAGCATCTAAGTCTAAAAAACATCTATACGGTATAAAAACCCATCCAGACCGATGGTTTTGTCTAGTTCAAGTAAAGGAGCTAAAAAGCCCTCACCCTCCAAGTAATTTTGTCTTATCCTTTATCGTTGTTGTTTTACAAAGAACTGTCGATCAGCTTATATTTTATTGGATACAAATTACCTTTGATGTGGCGCATATACACTGCTCAAAAAAATAAAGGGAACACTCAAATAACACATCCTAGATCTGAATGAATGAAATATTCTCATTGAATACTTTGTTCTGTACAAAGTTGAATTTGCTGACAACAAAATCACCCAAAAATCATCAATGGAAATCAAATTTATTAACCAATGGAGGCCTGGATTTGGAGTAACCCCAAAAATTAAAGTGGAAAAACACCCTACAGGCTGATCCAATTTTGATGTAATGTCCTTAAGACAAGTCAAAATGAGGTTCAGTATTGTGTGTGGCCTCCACGTGCCTGTATGACCTCCCTACAACGCCTGGGCATGCTCCTAATGAGGTTGCGGATGGTCTCCTGTGCGATCTCCTCCCAGACCTGGACTAAAGCATCCGCCAACTTCTGGACAGTCTGTGGTGCAACGTGATGTTGCTGGATGGAGCGAGACATGATGTCCCAGATGTGCTCAATCGGATTCAGATCTGGGGAAAGGGCGGGCCAGTCCATAGCTTCAATGCCTTTATCTTGCAGGAACTGCTGACACACTCCAGCCACATGAGGTCTGGCATTGTCCTGCATTAGTAGGAACCCAGGGCCAACCACACCAGCATATGGTCTCACAAGGGGTCTGAGGATCTCATCTTGGTACCTAATGGCAGTCAGGCTACCTCTGGCGAGCACATGGAGGGCTGTGCAGCCCTCCAAAGAAATGCCACCCCACAGCATTACTGACCCACTGCCAAACCGGTCATGCTGAAGGATGTTGCAGGAAGCAGATTGCTCTCCACGGCATCTCCAGACTCTGTCACATGTGCTCAGTGTGAACCTGCTTTCATCTGTGAATAGCACAGGGCGCCAGTGGCGACTTTGCCAATCCTGCTGTTCTGTGGCAAATGCCAAGCGTCCTGCACGGTGTTGGGCTGTGAGCACAACCCCCATCTGTGGACATCGGGCGCTCATACCACCCTCATGGAGTCGGCATCTAACCGTTTATGCAGACACATGCACATTTGTGGCCTGCTGGAGGTCATTTTGCAGGGCTCTGGCAGTGCTCCTCCTGTTCCTCCTTGCACAAAGGCGGAGGTAGCGGTCCTGCTGCTGGGTTTTTGCCCTCCTACGGCCCCCTCCACGTCTCCTGGTGTACTGGCCTGTATCTTGGTAGCGCCTCCAGCCTCTGGACACTACGCTGACAGACACAGCAAACCTTCTTGCCACAGCTCGCATTGATGTGCCATCCTGGATGAGCTGCACTATCTGAGCAACTTCTGTGGGTTGTAGAGTCCGTCTCATGCTACCACGAGTGTGAAAGCACAACCAACATTCAAAAGTGACCAAAACATCTGCCAGAAAGCATTGGTACTGAGATGTGGTCTGTGGTCCCCACCTGCAGAACCACTCCTTTATTGAGGGTGTCTTGATAATTGCCAATAATTTCCATCTATTGTCTATTCCATTTGCACAACAGCATGTGAAATTGATTGTCAATCAGTGTTGATTCCTAAGTGGACAGTTCGATTTCACAGAAGTTTGATTTACTTGGAGTTATCTTCTGTTGTTTAAGTGTTCCCTTTATTTTTTTGAGCAGTGTATATATTCCCATGAGAAGAATCTGTGACTTCTCTGCATTTAGTGGTCACTACTCACCTGTGTAGTCATATGTAGGAATCTCCTCTTTACACTGCTCATCACCCCTCACATATGTCTCTGTAGTATTAATATGGGTCAGATCTTCACCCTGAAGTCACAGACAGATGGAGAAGTCTCATCTATGATCAGCTCTAATCCAGCCATCAACACCGTTCTCATTACACAAGTATAAAACATATAATACTGGTGGATAAAACAAGACTGAACACAAGACCTTCACAGCCGTCTACACATCATAGAGGAGATCTCATGACACCTTCTCTCCATCTACCTGATGATCCTGAGGAACATTAGGATCTTCTTGTTTACAGTCCTGTGGAAGAAGAGGACGGGGACATCTCTCTGGTGTTGTCCTCTTACTGGATAGATCTGGAGGAAACACATACAGGGGCTGAATTCATTCTTTCCATACAGATAATTATAGGCCGTGTGTATTTAGTCCTGTCTATTACCTGGTGATGTGAGGGGCTGGGGAACCTCCATCATGATGTCCTTGTACAGATCTTTGTGTCCTTCTAAATACTCCAACTCCTCCATGGAGAAATAGACGGCGACATCCTGACATCTTATAGGAACCTGACACATACAATGATACCGTCATCCCCCAGATCCCTTCATAGAGTTACTGTATAATGTCCCAGCATTCCCAGCAGTGTCACCTCTCCAGTCAGCAGCTCAATCATCTTGTAGGTGAGTTCTAGGATCTTCTGGTCATTGATGTCCTCATGTATCAGGGGGTGAGGGGTAGGCCCTGTGATTGGGCTCGGGGGTCTTTCACATCCCTCAGACACAGGGTCCTGACAGCGCTCACTAGAGGTCTTCTTCACTACTGTGTAATCCTGATTATGGAGAGACACATTATCTATCGTCAGCAGACAACTTCATCCAGCACCATGACAACCAGCACAGCAGAGTCCTGCATCCACTGAGGCCCCTGATCATGTGACCCCTGACTCCTCCCCTCCTGTGACGTCATCACAGGTCCTGTGCGCACAGAGCAGCCATATATGTGGTGGCGGCTCTGCAGGTGGAGGTATGTGGAGACCCCCATTACTGGGCGCAGGGGGCATTAACCCCTTCAGCACGGAGACTCTTTTGGGGTCTTGTGTTGCCCCTTTATAAGAATCATAAGGTTTTTGTTCTGTTTCCTGTAATAGATACATACGACCCAACTATGGAGACAGGAAGGGAGGAAACGTATTGTTCTCATAGTACAGGACCCCGTTACTGGCCCCACAGTGTAATGCCCCCATTATGCCCCTTATGCAGGATGTATGATGCCCCCCACACAGTGTAATGCCCCCATTATGCCCCTTATGCAGGATGTATGATGCCCCCACACAGTGTAATGCCCCCATTATTTCCCTTATGCTGGATGTATGATGCCCCCACACAGTGTAATGCCTCCATTATGCCCCTTATGCAGGATGTATGATGCCCCTATTATGCCCCTTATGCAGTATGTATGATGCCCCCAGACAGTGTAATGCCCCCATTATGCCCCTTATGCAGGATGTATGATGCCCCCACACAGTGTAATGCCCCCATTATGTCCCTTATGCAGGATGTATGATGCCCCCCACACAGTATAATGTCCCCATTATGCCCCTTATGCAGGATGTATGATGCCCCCACAGTGTAATGCCCCCATTATGCCCCTTATGCAGGATGTATGATGCCCCCCACAGTGTAATGCCCCCATTATGCCCCTTATGCAGTATGTATGATGCCCCACACAATGTAATGCCCCCATTATGCCCCTTATGTATTATGTATGATGCCCTCCACACAGTGTAATGCCCCCATTATGCCCCTTATGCAGGATGTATGATGCCCCCACAGTGTAATGCCCCCATTATGCCCCTTCTGCAGTATTTATGATTCCCCCCACAGTGTAATGTCCCCATTATGCCCCTTATGCAGTATATATGATGCCCCCCACACAATGTAATGCCCTCTTTATGCCCCTTATGCAGGATGTATGATGCCCCCACACAGTGTAATGCCCTCATTATGCCCCTTATGCAGTATGTATGATGCCCCCACACAGTGTAATGCCCCCATTATGCCCCTTATGCAGGATGTATGATGCCCCCACACAGTGTAATGCCCCCATTATGCTCCTTATGCAGGATGTATGATGCCCCCAAACAGTGTAATGCCCCCATTATGCTCCTTATGCAGGATGTATGATCCCCCCACACAGTGTAATGTCCCCATTATGCCCCTTATACAGTATGTATGATGTCCCCACACAGTGTAATGCCCCCATTATGCCCCTTATGCAGGATGTATGATGCCCCCACAGTGTAATGCCCCCATTATGCCCCTTATGCAGGATGTATGATGCCCCCACACAATGTAATGCCCCTTATGTATTATGTATGATGCCCTCCACACAGTGTAATGCCCCCATTATGCCCCTTATGCAGGATGTATGATGCCCCCACAGTGTAATGCCCCCATTATGCCCCTTATATAGGATGTATGATGCCTCCACACAGTGTAATGCCCCCATTATGTCCCTTATGCAGTATGTATGATGCCCCCCACGCAATGTAATGCCCTCCTTATGCCCCTTATGCAGTATGTATGATGCCCCCACACAGTGTAATGCCCCCATTATGCCCCTTAAGCAGTATGTATGATGCCCCCACACAGTGTAATTCCCCCATTATGCCCCTTATTCAGTATGTATGATGCCCCCACACAGTGTAATGCCCCCATTATGCCCCTTATGCAGTATATATGATGCCCCCCACACAGTGTAATGCCCCCATTATGCCCCTGTAATCAGGTGAACGGATACAACGCACAGACATACACAATGTGGAAGTAACTAATATAATTATTTATGTCCCTGATATGGGGGAATTGTGATAACTATAGCAACAGTGAAAAATGCAGAACAGGGAGATTACAAGATGAAATCTACAATATCAGATATACAATGAATTCTCCGGCTCACTAACTGTAATCGCAGCCTCTAACCATATGTTACTTTTATCTACTGACAAGGGTGATGGTCCGGACACATATAGGCCATTATGCTCTCCGGCGTGGAACACATAACTACGGGCATGAGCAGTCACGGGTATGAGTGGTGTGGCGGCAATCAGTTTATCTGGCGTTTCAGTGTAAAGCGCGTCACTTCCGGACATGCACACTAGGTGATGGACATTATCGAACCTCTAGCGCATGAGAAGTAGCGCAGGCGCAGTACATTATTGTAGACAGACTCCATTCTATATATCCTGTGACAATTCACCTCTAGGAAAGGGAATGGGTCTCCTAGTCTGGGGAGGGGTTTTGGATGAAGTGGGATATTTAAACATGGACACCTGACTGTATCAAGCCTCCTGTTGAACCTGTTGGGGAAACGCATCAGGGCGGATTATAGAAACATTCTTTGATGAGTCCATACTCTTTCCTATATACAGTGGGGAAAATAAGTATTTGATACACTGCCGATTTTGCAAGTTTTCCCACCTACAAAGAATCGAGAGGGCTGTAATTTTTATCATAGGTACACTTCAATGGTAAGACAGAATCTAAAACAAAATCCAGAAAATCACATTGTATGATTTTTACATAATTAATTTGCATTTAATTGCATGAAATAAGGATTTAATTCAATAGACAAACAGAACTTAATATTTGGTCTAGAAGCCTTTGTTTGTCAGACATTTCCTATAGTTCTTGACCAGGTTTGCCCACACTGCAGGAGGGATTTTGGCCAACTCCTCCATACAGATCTTCACCAGATCTTCCAGATTTCAGGGCTGTCACTGGACAACATTGAGTTCAGCTCCCTCAGAAGATTTTCTATTGGGTTCAGGTCTGGAGACTGGCTAGGCCACTCCAGAACCTTAAAATGCTTCTTACGGAGATCCTTTTTGGTTGCCCTGGCTGTGTGTTTCAACTCATTTTCATGCTGGAAGACCCAGCTGCGACCCATCTTCAATGTTCTTACTGAGAGAAGGAGGTTGTTGGTCAAAATCGCTCAATATATGATCCCATCCATCCTCCCTTCAATATGGTGCCGTCGTCCTGTCCACTTTGCAGAAAAGCACACTCAAAGTATGATGTTTCTCCCACCCTGCTTCACAGTTGGGACGGTGTCCTTGGGGTTGTATTCATATCCTTCTTCTTACAAACATGGCGAGTGTAGTTGATACTAAAAAGTTCTATTTTGGTCTTATCTGAGCACATGACCTTCTCCCATGCCTCCTTTGGATGATCCAGATGGTCATTGGCAAACTTCAAAGGGGTCTGGATGTGTGCTGACATGAGCAGGGGGACCTTGTGTGCCCTGCAGGATTTTAATCAATGTCAACGTAGTGTGTTAATAACAGTAATGTTTGACAATGTGGTCCCAGCTCTCATCAGGTCAATTATCAGTTCCTCCCATCTAGTTATGAGCTGATTCCTGACCTTTCTCAAAATCATCCTTACCCCACGAGGTGAGATCTTGCATGGAGCCCCAGACCGAGGAAAATTGACAGTCATCTTGTGTTTATTCCATTTTCTAATAATTGTGCCAACAGTTGTTGCCTTCTCAGTAGGCTGCTTGCCTATTGTCCTATAGCCCATCCCAGCTTTGTGCAGGTCTACAATTTTGTCCCTTAGCTCTTTGGTCTTGGCCATGTTAGAGAGGCTGGAGTGTGATTGAGTGATTGTGTGGACGTGTCTTTTATACAGATAACGAATTCAACCAAATGCAATTAATACAGGTAATGAGGGCAGAGTAGGAGGGCTTCTTAAAGAAAAACTAACTGGTCTGTGAGAGCCAGAATTCTTGCTGGTTAGTAGGCGATCAGATACTTATTTCATGCAATAAAATGCAATTTAAAAAATCATACAATGTGATTGTCTGTTTTTTTATTTTTATATTCTGTCTGTCACAGTTGAAGTGTACCTGCGATAAAAATTACAGACCACTCCATTCTTTGTAGGTGAGAAAACTTGCAAAATCAGCAGTGTATTAAATACTTATTTTCCCCACTGTATATACCATGAGGCATATCTGGTCCTATTAAATTTATCAGTGCATTTTTTATATATATATATATATATATATATATATATATATATATATATATCTCTATCTATCTATCAGGGTCAACTAGGGCTTTTGAGGGACAACCACCAGTGAGCGGGGACGCCATTGTTGTTCCTTAGTCTGCCAGCCTCCCCGTTTAGGCAGTATCAGCTTTGCTTAGGTACAGGATAGGGTACGGTAGTGACTGTATCAATTATTCAGCAACATCTTTGTTTACATCTGTTTATACACAGTTGAAACCAGAAGTTTACATACACTATATAAAAAAGACACATCTGCATGTATTTCTCAATATCTGACATGAAATCAGAATAAACCTTTCCTGTTTTAGGTCAATTAGGATTACCATCATTTTTAATATCTGCCAAATACCAGAATAATGAGAGAGAATGTTTTAAGGCATTTTTATTACTTACTGCAAAGGCAAAAGTTTACATACATTTCATTAGTATTTGGCACCATTGCCCTTAACCCCTTTACAGCCTGTGGTGTATTAGTACGCACCAGGCTGTCACCCCCTGTTAATCGCGGGCTCCGGCGCTGAGCCCACACTGAACCGGGCACATGTCAGCTGATTTTTACAGCTGACATGTGCCTGCAACAGCCGCGGGTGGAATTGCGATCCACCCGCGGCTGTTAACATGCTAAATGCCGCTGTCAATCTCTGACAGCGGCATTTAACATCGCCGCACCGGAAGCGCATCACTTATCCTGCCCATCGGTGACACCGGGTCACTGATGGGTGTGCATGACAACCCTGGGTCTGCAGCAGACCCCAGTGGTTGTCATGTGCTGATCGCTATGAGCACCACCTAGTGGTCGGCGCTCATAGCACAGGGGCATTTCTGCTACATAGAGGTGATCTGCTCATCACCTCTATGTAGCAGAGGCGATCAGACAAGTGCTGCTTCTAGTCTCCTATGGAGACTATAGAAGCAAGAAAAAAGTGAAAAAAAATGTTTTTAAAAATATTTAAAAAAAATTTAAAATATAAAAGTTTAAATCACCCCCTTTTCGCCCCATTCAAAATAAAATAATTAAAAAAAAAACACATACACATATTTGGTATTGCCGTGTTCAGAATCACCCGATCTTTCAATATAAAAAAAGAATTAATCCGATCGGTAAACGGCGTAATGAGAAAAAAATTCAAAACGCCAGAATTACATTTTTTGGTCGCCGCAACATTGTAATAAAATTCAATAACGGGCGATCAAAACATCAGATCTACCCCAAAATGGTATCAATTAAAACTTCAGCTCGGCGCGCAAAAAATAAGCCCTCACCCGGCCCCAGATCCCAAACTTTGGATTTTTTTTTCACCATTTAAATAAAAAAAGAACCTATACATATTTGGTCTCTACGAACTCGTAATGACCTGGAGAATAATAATCGCAGGTCAGTTTTAGCATTCAGTAAACGTGGTAAAAAAAAATTAAAATAAATATCATATTGCACTTTTTTCACAATTTCACCGCACTTAGAATTTTATTCCTGTTTTCCCATACGCGATATGGTAAAACCAGTAATGTCGTTCAAAAGTACAACTCATCCCGCAAAAAATAAGCCCTCACACGGCCATATTGACCAAAAAATAAAAACTCTATGACTCTGGGAACAAGGGGAGCAAGAAACAAAAATGCAAAAACGGAAAAGGCTCGCACCTGCCTTTTCAGCTTTGCAAAAAATTTTCAATAGGATTGAGATCAGGGCTATGTGATGGGCACTCTAAAACATTGACTTTGTTATCCTCAAGTCACTTTGTTACCATTTTGGCAGTATGCTTCTGGTCATTGTCCATTTGGAAGACCCATTTCCGCTCAAGCTTTAACTTCCTGGCTGAGATGTTGCTTCAGTATTGCCACATAATCTTCTTTTCTCATGATGCCATCTATTTTGTGAAGTGTACCAGTCCCTCTTGCAGCAAAACAACTCCACAATATGATGCTGCCACCCCCGTGTTTCACATTTGGGATGGTGTTTTTAGGCTTCCAATCTTCTCCCTTTTTCCTCCAAACGTAACAATGGTCATTATGCCCAAAAAGTTCAATTTTAGTTTCATCAGACCACAGGACATGTCTCCAAAAATTAAGGCCTTTGTTCCTTTGTGCATTTGCAAACATTAATCTGGCTTTTTTTTGTTTCGTTTGGAGTAATGGCTTCTTCCTGCAAAAGTGGCCTTTCAGCCCATGTTAATACCGTACTTGATTCACTGTGGTTATTGACACAATCTTACCAGCTTACACCATCATCTTCACAGGGTCTTTTGCTTTTGTCCATGGTTTAATATGCACATGTTGGACCAAAGCACGTTCATCTGTGGGACACAGAACTCGTCTACTTCCTGAGCCGTATGATGGCTGGACATTCCCATCTTGTTTGTTCTTGCGTATAATTGTTTGTACAGATGAACGAGGTACCTTCAGGTATCTTGAAATTGTACCCAAGGATGAGCCAAACTTGTGCAAGTCCACAATTCTCTTTGTGATATCTTGACTAATTTCTTTAGACTTTCACATGATGCTGAACAAATAAGTAGTGTGTTTCAGGTGTGCATTAAAATACATCCACAGGTGTGTCTCTAATCAACTCAGCTGTTGCCAAAAAGCTTCCAAACACATGGCATCATCATATGGACAATCCAGAATTGTTTAAAGGCATAGTATGTAAACTTTTGACTTTGAAGTAAGTAATAAAAACGCCTTAAAACATTCTCTCTCATTATTCTGGCATTTGTCAAATATTAAAAATTATGGTAATCTTAATTGACCTAAAATGGGAAAGGTTTATTCTGATTTCATGTCAGATATTGAGAAAAACATGCATATGTGTCTTTTTATATAGTGTATGTAAACTTCTGGTTTCAACTGTACATCCACAACAAGCCATTCAGCTTATTTTTTTTTCCTTAGATTTAAGTATATATATATGTTGTTAGTTCAGTTTTTAATGCATATATTTAATAAAGGTTTAAGAACAGGGCTGTGGAGTCGGTAAGCCAAACCTCCGACTCCAACTCCACGACTCCGATTCCCTCATACACGGCTCATGTTTAAGTGATAAATTTACTGTAGCTCAGATTCATCTCAGCTAAAAGTCTAGATCCTTAGATCAGGGATAGGACAGATATTTACAGGACATTTCATAACTTTCCCAAATTCTTATGAAAAAAAATATTCCCCACAAACTGCATTGAACTACTGTACCCAGTTTATTATATATTTTAGGAGTTGGAATTGGTCTATTTTATACCGACTCCGATTCCGACTCCACCAAAATGGACACAGACTCCGACTCCAGCTCCACAGCCCTGTTTAAGAATTTACTTTAGAGTGCTGTCCCCACAGCACTGCCTCTAAACACACTATGCTATGTGACGACACAGCATTTGATCTCAATTTTCCAGACATAAATTCAGTAGGCCAGGAGACATACGCTATTATTTTTTTGTTGACTTTTTAATTTGTGGTTGGTCAAGAAGCACAGACTATTGTTTGTATAAACCTGGATGTTGACACTTGAGTTGATATTTACTGCAACTTATTGTCTACTAGCTTTGCAAAACGGGTGCAGGGTCATTGAATAATGGATGTTTACTAATTATGTTGATTGACCATTGTGTGGGCCCTGTGGCTTGTTTTTTTCATAAAACAGAGAAGGATGAACTGTGCAGATCGATTAAATGTTCAAAACAATGAGTTAAACTCATCCCACCTCCCCCTGTGGATGATGACCTGAGCCACAGATGTAAATATAAAAAGTGATTTATATCTTTCTGCAAGAAGAATGAGAGTCAACTGCCAGAGCAACAGCTAAGACAACATGGCCCCATGAAGAGGGACACAGATTTGACTTTCTATAGGATGTCAGCTTAGGGGACCATGGCCCCAGCTGGAAGAACACAGAAGTGTTCCACTGAATATCACTGAACCCATGGATACGTTTGGTAAAGCTAGGATTGTGACCATCTGGTCATCTGACCCCCAAGGATACATTTGGGTCACCTGTTCCCATGGAGATGTTTGGGGTAGCCAGGTTGTCATGCTAGGTATGGGAAGGACCCAGCATACGATGAAGGGAAAAGGGGGGAAGCCCAGCAACTAAGGAAAGGGAGAGTGGAGACCCCCTAGGCAGATCTAACACCCTGACTCCCCTACACTTAGCTTTGAGAAGACACCAGAAAGATCACGACTAAAGTCCACAAAGGAACTCCAAGAAGAATCTAGCCGACTGCTAGAACTCCAGACCTGAACAGAGGAATTTACTCTATCACAAGCTATTCTCTGAAGAAACTGAGAGTTTTTAAAGATCCAGCTATGGTGTGTTAATTAGCAGCAGGAGGTCGAGATCACTGCTGGGTCCTAGAGAGGGAGGCATGATGAAAGGATCAAGAAGGTGTCTGCAAGGCCAAGTGCAGCAACATTCTACAGCCGGATCCAGAATGACTGTCTGTCAAACCTGACACACCCGTGACAGGTTGGGACCCTACGGTCACTTGGAACCCAGGGAGATGTTTGAAGTAGCCAGGTTAGGACCCTCCAGTCACCTGGAACCCATGGATATGTGCAGAGAAGCCAGGTTGCAACCCTCCGGTCACCTGGTCACGTACCTCTATGGACTGTCAGCTTTCTAAGCTTGTCATTACCTCCTCTCTGTGGATGCCCGCTAAAAGCGAGGTGCCATTGGTGGGGGTAGTCGGCCCTGGAAGCCCCGAAGTCTAAGCGGCTTTAATCCCCGCGAGTCAGCGGAAGGGTGGGACTTTGTGATTTTACACCATTTTGGGTATTTTGCTGGGACTGTTCTATATGTTATTGTCTGTTTGGTGGTTCAAGTATTGCCACACTGTTTTATCCTCACCCTGTGTTGTCCGAGCAGAATTCTGCTCACAGGAGACCCCCCGTGTCTCCGCATGGTACCATGTACCCCTTGTGAGGCAGTGACCGGGATCATATACGAGGGGCGTTATATATCACCCAGAATGTGTACAGAGTCCTATTAAATCCATTGGAGTGCATTGCAGTCACAAACTCACATGTGGCTGCAATGCAGGACTGAAGGTCAGCATTGACCTGGTCAGGCTATCTGGCTAAGGCTGATTAGTAAAACCCGGCAGGGCCTTCATTTCTTGGAGGAGGTTACAGGAAGGCAGTGGGGCGGGCTCCTCCCTCCAACCCGGGTTTCCAATGGCTCTTGCCACAGGTCCTTTAAAAACCCTGCAGTAAGGATTAGTGTTGTTCAGTGTTGGGACCTGCTAGGAGGATAGCAGGAAAACTCGGCAGGACTGTGTATAGCTGAACCCACGCCTGGGAAGGCTCTGCACCCGTCAGGCTCTGAGTGGCCCGGCGCGGCCGTTAACCACGGCATCCATTGTCTATAGACTTTCTGTTAACCCGGCTGCGAACCGGAGGACTTTTTGTTAACCCGTGAGTTGCTGAAATAAAAGCTGTTTATGTTGGACTTGCTTGGGTCACTGCCTCAGTTACTGCACGGTGTGAACACCGCTGCCTTACCATTTGGTGGAGAAAGCGGGCGTTGTGACTGAGGCATACCTCACCGGCAGCTGCATGACCACAATCCGGCCTGCCACCTTTCAGTTCCACCCCGTGGACAAAATGGAGGAGCTGTTAAAGCAGCTGGTACTCACTCAGCGGCAACAGCAGGAGCAGCACCTGAGTCTCCAGCGGCAACAGCAGGAGCGGGAGCAGCAGCATAATCAGCAGCAGCAGCAGCTACTGTACCAGCAGCAACAAAAAACAAAAGAACTGTTGCTGCAATAGATTGCTGCTCTGTGGGAGACGTCGACGGCACCAGCCCCGGAACGTCGAGAGGCCCGGGACAAGGTTCGCTCAGCGTTAAGGAAAATGGAACCGGAGGACGACATGGAAGCCTTCCTGACCATTTATGAGTGCACAGCAGAGCGGGAAAACCTACCAGCCAGCCAGTGGGCAGAAGTGGTGGCTCAGTTTCTGGTCTGCGATGCCCAAAAGGCCTACTTCGACCTCAGTCGGGAGGACGCCCAGGACTACTAGAGGCTCAAAGGTGAGATCCTTGCCCGACTGGGGGTCAATACATACGTGAGGGCTCAGCGCGTATTTTCATGGGCCTATGTGGAGACCCGACCCCCCCGGTCTCAGGCTTATGACCTTTTGCAGCTGGTAAAGAGGTGGCTCCAGCCTGAGTCTTTCACTCCAGCCCAGATGGTGGAGAGGGTGGTGGTCGACCGGCTGGTGAGGACTCTGCCGGCCGCTATCCAACGTTGGGTGGGGAAAGGGGACCCCGGCACCCTCGACCAGGTGGTTAGCCTGATCGAGCACTACTCGGCCACTCAGGACTGCGTCCGAGACTCTGCCCCCTCGCGGCTGTCACGCCGATCCCTGCCAACCCAGGAACCGGGAAAGGGGTCACGCCCCTTTGCTGTGGACAGTCAGCACCTTACCCCTGCTGAAGGGGTACCCCGGAGTCAGAGTGGCAGGAGACCGGTTACCTCCCAAACGGTCATAAGACCTAACAGTACCTCCACCATTAGGTGCTTGCGGTGTCAGGGGCCGGGACATGTGGTTGCTAACTGCCCCCTGCCCCTAGTGACTTTGATACATGGGTCGCTGGTGGCAGGAGACAACCCCAGTGGACAGTCGGGGTTGTGTGTATCCATGGGGACCTCCGAGAGTACCCAACTGCAGAGGTAGGTTTGTCCACGCCATGTGGCGACATAAAACGTGGTGGGGGTGGTAAAAACTCTTCCCTATGGGACTGTGTTGGGAAGAGACCTGCCCCTGTTCTGGACTCTGTGGAAAAACAGAATCCACTCTCCCCTGGTAAAATTTGTTACAAGCGCTGTACCCGACGAATCCGAGTCAAGGGTACCTGCCATAGGGGTGTCCAACCTAGGGACAGAGTGTGACCCTGATAGGTCTCCCCTAGAGGTACTGGCAGGAGAGGTCGAGGAGACCCCATCAATCCCTGAGCTGGAAGTGGTTTGGGACAGCTCAGCTACAGGATCCTACTCTGACTCGGGCACGGGAAAGGATGTTAGAGGTAAATGGTGTAGCTCAACAGCCCGGTGCAGATACTGTATTTTCACGCATGGTAGTCAATGGTGAGTTGCTGTATAGGGTAGACAGAATCAGGGACGAGGTCGTGGAACAGTACCTCAGTCGTACCGTCGGGCGGTTCTGGAGTTGGCACACACCCACCTGCTGGGTGGACACTTAAGGGTTAAAAAGACGCAAGAGCGCATCTTGCAGGGGTTCTTTTGGCCGGGGATTTACGCAGAGGTCCAAAAGTACTGTGAATCCTGCCCCGATTGTCAGTTGACCACACCCACCCCAAGTTTCCGTAGCCCATTGGTACCTCTGCCAGTGATAGAGGTACCTTTTGAACTGATTGCAATGGACTTCGTAGTGCCCATTGTAAAATCTGCTCGTGGCCATTAACATATACTGGTGGTCGTCGACTATGCCACCCGGTACCCGGAGGCTATACCGCTACGCCACACCTCGGCGAAACTGATTGCACGGGAGCTGTTTTCCATGTTCTGTCGCCTTGTACTACGTAAGGAGATCCTGACCGGTCAAGGGACCCCTTTTATGTCCAAGGTGACAAGGGAACTGTGCAATCTGCTAAAAATTAAACAATTGCACACCTCGGTGTACCACCCTCAAACCAACGGGCCAGTAGAACGGTTCAATAAAACCCTCAAGTCCATGTTAAAAAAGGTGGTTTCTAAGGACGGAAGGGATTGTGACATGTTGCTACCCTATTTGATGTTCGCCGTCCGTGAGGTACCCAGGCTTCCACAGGGTTCTCTCCCTTTCAGTTATTGTACGGCAGACACCCTAGGGGTCTGTTGGACGTAGCCAAAGAGACGTGGGAACAAGAGCCGACTCCACATAGGAGTATAATTGAACATGTGGCTAGTATGCAGGACCGGATTGCGGCAGTCATGCCCATCGTAAAATAACATCTGTTAGATGCCCAGGCGGCCTAGAGGCACACATATAATAAAAGAGCCATGGTCAGGACTTTTAACAAGGGCGATCGGGTGTTAGTACTGGTACCCACAGCCGAGAGTAAGCTCATGGCCAAGTGGCAAGGGCCATATGAGGTTCGAGAAAAGGTGGGGGAGGTAAATTACAGGGTGTATCAGCCCGGAAGGAGGAAACCTGAGCAGCTTTACCATGTAAACCTGCTAAAACCTTGGAAAGATCGAGAGTGTTTAGTTACAGATGTCACTTTGGGCATATCGCCAGAGAGTTCTCTACCTTCAGCCAGGGATGCGTCCGGAGGAGAGGTCAAAATAAGTGATGCTCTCACTAAACAGCAGTGATGGGAGGCTCGCTCGCTGGTGCAGCAGAATACCGACGTGTTCTCAGAGCTACCGGGTAGGACTACAGTTCCCAGCATGACATTGTCACCGAACCTGGGGTAAGGGCGTGAATGAGACCGTACTGGGAACCCGAAGCCCGGAGGCAAGCCATCACGGCTGAGGTAAATCAAATGGTCCAGTTAGCGTCATCGAGGAATCACGGAGTGAGTGGTCTAGCCCCATCGTACTGATTCCGAAACCAGACGGATCTTTACGCTTCTTTAACGATTTCCGGAAATTAAATGAAGTGTCAAAGTTTGACCTTTATCCAATGCCCAAGGTGGATGAGCTGATTGAGAGACTGGGGCAGGACCAGTACTTTACCACGCTCGATCTCACCAAGGGTTACTGGCAGGTACCTCTCACGAAATCGGCGAAGGAAAAGACCACCTTAATAACGCCGGAGGGTCTATATCACTATGCGGTCTTACCTTTTGGGTTACATGGGGCCCCGGCTACATTCCAGAGGCTGATGGACATAGTGCTCAAGTCCCATCAGAAGTCCGCGTCCGCGTAGCTAGATTATATTATCATCTTTAGCACCGACTGGCATACGCATCTATCCCAGGTACAAGTGGTGCTAGATTCTGTCAGAGCTGCGGGGTTAACGACAAACCCCAAAAAATGTGCGATAGGCCTAGAGGAAGCCCGATATTTGGGGTATGTGATTGGCTGAGGAATTATCAAGCCCCAAATCAATAAAGTTGAGTCCATAAAAAACTTGCCTAAACCGTCAATTGCAAACCAGGTGAGGGGGTTCCTTGGCATCCTTGGGTATTACCGCCGGTTTATACCTAATTTTGCTGGGAGAACGGCGGCCCCGACCGATCTCTTGAACGGGAAAAAATCGGTAATGGTTCGATGGAACCCTCAGGCAGAAGAAGCCTTTCAGTCCATGAAGTTGGCCCTGTGTGGACAGCCGGTCCTCATCAGCCCCAACTTCAAGGAAACCTTCATTGTACAGACAGACGCCTCGGAGGTAGGCCTACGGGCGGTATTGTCACAAAACGTGAATGATGAAGAGCACCCGGTCACCTACTTGAGTAGAAAACTTGTCCCGGCAGAGAAAAACTATAGCGTGGTAGAGAAGGAGTGTTTAGCTATTAAGTGGGCCTTGGAATTGCTACATTATTATTTACTTGGGCGTCAGTTCCACTTGGTGACGGACCACTCACCCTTGGTATGGATGAGGAATGCCATGGAGAGGAATGTGAGAGTCACCAGGTGGTTCCTGTCACTGCAAAATTTCAGTTTCTCTGTAGAACATCGCCCTGGGAAGTTGCAGGCAAACGCGGATGCCCTGTCCCGGGCACCCTGCACAAGATTGAAAGAGGGAGGGCATTTGTGAGGCAGTGACCGGGATCGTATACAAGGGGCGTTATGTATCCCCCAGAATGTGTACAGAGTCCTATTAAATCCATTGGAGTGCATTGCAGCCACAAACTCACCTGTGGCTGCAATGCAGGAATGAAGGTCAGCATTGACCTGGTCAGGCTATCTGGCTAAGGCTGATTAGTAAAACCCGGCAGGGCCTTCAATTTTTGGAGGAGGTTACAGGAAGGCATGGGGTGGCCTCCTCCCTCCAACCCGGGTTTTCCAGTGGCTCTTGCCACATGTCCTGTAAAAACCCTGCAGTAAGGATTAGTGTTGTTCAGTGTTGGGACCTGCTAGGAGGATAGCAGGAAAACTCAGCAGGACAGTGTATAGCTGAACCCACACCTGGGAAGGCTCTGCACCCGTCAGGCTCTGAGCAGCTCGGATCGGCCGTTGCCCACGGCAACCATTGTGTATGGACTTTCTGTTAACCCTGCTGTGAACCGGAGGACTTTCTGTTAACCCGTGAGTTGCTGAAATAAAAGCTGTTTATGTTGGACTTGCTTGTGTCACTGCCTCAGTTACTGCATGGTGTGAACACGGCTGCCTTACACCCTCCAACTACCACACTGCTAATTAATAAATTCACACTTAGCCCCATTCTTAGTGCAGATTATAATGAACCCAGGACCCATGATATATTTCTCACACGATAATAGGATAGACAGGGGAATACCATCAATAGCCGCCATGGTGTCTGTGAATTGAGAGGGCTCGTGCGGCTCAGCACCGGGCACCCTATCCTTCCACAACATCACAATTTCAGCGATATCCAAATTCCCATGACGATGGTACCATTGAATAGAATAGTGAATCAGGGAGTCACAAGCCCCTTGATCCACCATTCAGCCTTCGCCTGTGAGTCTGAGACTCCGTGATCTGCAGGCACAATGACGTCACAACATCACAACTGTGGTATGGAACCTCAGTACTCACACTGCACAGACCGGAGCAGCACACCTCGGGAACGGGGTTGGTAGAGTAGTGTGTGTGTGATTTTTATTTTAATATCAGGAATTGTGCGGGCATCATATTAAGTGAAAGGCTGTGGGGAATCATATTCAGTGAAGGACTGTGGGGCTCTCATACTGAATAGACGGCTGGTGGGGACCATTATACTGACTACTAAGTGGGGGGCTGTGGTGGACTGTAAGAGCCTCTATACTGATTGGGTGTCCTCATTTTGTGTAGCAGGCTGTAGGGGCCCTCATATTGTGTGGGGTCTAGGGGGGGCCATCATACTGTGTGGGAGCTTTTATTCTGAGCTACATGGGCACAGAGGAAAACAATTTCATGGTGATGTGTCAGATAGGGATAAGTGAGACCTTTGGTCTATCTGGTTGCAGACTTGAATTGATATCTTGTGTGACAAGAGGAGAAATCGGTACGTTCTGAAGAAAAGCAAAGATATAATGGCAGTCAGTGGGAATCTGGATTCCTTTCAGGGAGCATTGCGAAGATAAAGAGGAGGGTGAGGTTCTTAGCTCAGGTCAGGAGGCCTACTTAAACGGTACCTAGCTTTGCCCAAGGACAGCAGAAGGTCTGGAGACTTAATTACAGGGATAAAACTTTGCTAAGTTGAGCAGCAGGATGAGGTCCTTAGTCAGGCCAGGAGGCCTACTTAAACAGTACAGAACTTTGCCCTGGGGGGAGGGTCAGAAGGACTAATTGAAGGGGATTAAGTTAAGGAAGGATTCCTTATCTTAGACAAACAGGATTTAAACAAAATATTGTCTATACTAGAGAGGAAGCTACAGTGTCACCAAACAGGGACCCCAGTTCTCCTATGGAGAGCTGAAGATGCAGTGCCTCAGCAAGGAGTGTGTGGCCCTCATTGAAAGGACTTTGAGAGTACGAGTGAGGAGTCATACCGATGCACCTCAGCCAGTGAGGTCCTCAAAAATAAACTGGGAGCTGAGAGTAGCTCTGAGGGGCTTTAGCCACACATTATAACTGTATGGTCCCCACAGGAGATGATAGGCCTTTTGTTTGATGGACTTTTGTAGCTTGTAACACATGTAACCGTAAACTTCTCTGCATAATGCAGAAGAAGCATTCATAAAGTGTTGTTCCTGCTATCCGATGTACATACTTCTCATCAAGTTCTTGTTAAGTAAAGAAAAGTTTATATTTGCAATTTTGTCTCCCTCATTCATCTCCATTATTATTATTATTATTATTATTATTATTATTATTTATTATTATAGCTCCATTTATTCCATGGCGCTCTACATGTGAAAGGGGTATACGTAGCTTGTCGGAAGAGGTGGGTCTTCAGGTTCCTTTTGAAGGTTTCCACGGTAAGTGAGAGTCTGATGTTTTGGGGTAGAGAGTTCCAGAGTAGGGGCGATGCACGGGAGAAATCTTGTATGCGATTGTGGGAAGAGGAGATAAGAGAGGAGTAGAAAAGGAGATCTTGTGAATATCGGAGGTTGCGTTCAGGTAAGTACCGGGAGACTAGCTCACAGATGTATGGAGGAGACAGGTTGTGGATGGCTTTGTATGCCATGGTTAGGGTTTTCATCTGATTATTTTTATTGAGGAAATTTTACAATTATAGGTTAAGGGGAAAAAAGGCAAAAGAAAACAAAAAAACAGTATATATCAAACAAAAAATATATATAGAAAGGGAGGAATGAGAGGAAAAGTTAGGTAAGTGGGGAAGAAAGGGAAACCGGTGAAGGAAGAATATGTAAAGGGAAAGAGGATCAAAGGGTGATATATAGGCCACTAAGAATGCACTTTTACTTCATTTACATTACTAACTTGTATAAGATATAACTGAAAAAAACTATTAAAACAATACATATATACATATATATGATATTCTGGTCCAGTTTGATTTCATATTTTGTATGGGAGAGGCAATGACCTTAGAGGGAAATACTTTGCTCCACAAGTACCATCGGTTATTATAATGCCAAAGTGAATTATTTCTTATCGTAAAAGGTGTTGTGAGTTGAAACTCTATCAATTACATCTTCAATAGATGGTATATTACTTATATTACTAGATTTTCAATTAGTAGCTAATAAAATTTTTAATACTTGTGATATATGAATTATGATATATCTAGACTTAGGTGGAAAGTCGTCTATCTCTATAGATAGCAAAAGCAGATGTGGAGCGAACGGAATGGTTGAATTCGTAATTTTTATTAGTAAATCATGAACATCTTTCCATATTGCTCCAATTTTGGGACAATCCCAAAGATATGATAAAGGTTTGCTCTTATTCCACAACCCCTCCAACATAAGTCTGAATGGTCTGCAAAAACCGAATGTAGTCCAGTAAGAGAGTAATACCATCTAGATGTTAGTTGAAAATAGGATTCGTGGAGTGATACATTGATAGTGGAAGTATAAGTATACTTAATTGCTTTTTTGCCATTTCTCTGGAGTAAATTGGATATTTAGATCTTCTTCCCATTTAAGTGAATAAGGTGATTTTACAAAGACTGAGTCTAGGTTACATATAGTATATATTTCTTTTTTGTTTTCCATAGGTTGTGGTTAGTTATGTTTTGTAGTAAAAGAAGAATATTCTTGGGTATAGTGAAAGGAATTTTAAAATGATTACTTAAGTATTTCCTAACCTCTAAGAAGTTATAAAATTCTTCTTCAGGTATATTGTAATCCAATCTTAGAGCTAAGAAGTTGATTATTGAATTTTGCTTGTTATCTTTTAGTAATATTGAAAAATCAGTTATTCCCAATTTTTCCCATTGGAAAATTAGGTAATGCATAATTTAGTATAGAGATTGGCAGTAACTTCAGGGGTATCTCTATTCGAGGTGCCGTAGATCTTTTTATTAATTGTTTCCATGCTAGTATTGTGTCCCTATTCAAGGGGTGAGTTGGAGTAGGTAGTTTAGGATCCAATATTGATGCTAATATTAAAGAGGATAAGGGAGAATTTTTATTAATTGAGATTTCCAAATCTACTCAAGAAATTTTATTAGCTTTTAAACACCAATGTCTGCTTTTCATTATTAAGTTGATTAGATGGAAAGCCTGTAGATTTGGTAGACCAATTCCATCTCTTAATTTATGTTTTGAGAGAATCTTTTTTGAAATTCTTGGTATATGTAAGACTACATATTTGTTTCTGTAGTTTGGTCAACCATTGGTGGGGCCAAAATAATGGTATAGCCCTTTATATAGAACTAGCTATTGAACCCGTTCTACGCCCAGGTGGGGGCATTTTTTTGGTACATGGTCTCCCATGCTAGTATGTGCTGCCCCCCTCCTGGTATTTCCGCTGCCCCCATCCTGTCTCCACCATCCTATCCTGGTATGCATGTCACCCTCACCCCCAATCCTGGTATGCATGGCACCCCTCACCCCCAATCCTGGTATGCGTGGCACCCCTCATCCCAAATCCTGGAATGCGTGGCACCGCTCACCCCCAATCATGGTATGCGTGGCACCCCTCATCCCCAATCCTGGTATGCGTGGCACCCCTCATCCCCAATCCTGGTATGCGTGATACTCCTCACCCCTATCCTGGTATGCGGGGTACTCCTCACTCCTATCCCGGTATGTGTGGCACCCCTCACCCCCAATCCTGGTATGCGTGGCACCCCTCACCCCCAATCCTGGTATGCATGGCACCCCTCACCCCCAATTCCAGTATGCATGGCACCCCTCACTCCCAATCCCGATATGCATGGCACCCCTCACCTCCAATCCTGGTATGCATGGAACCCCTCATCCCCAATCTCGGTATGCATGGCACCCCTCATCCTTATCCGGGTATGCATGGTATCCCTCATCCTGGTATGCATGGTGCCCCGCATTCCTATCCTGGTATGTATGGTACCCCTCATCCCTATTCTGGTATGTATGGTACCCCTCATCCCTATTCTGGTATGTATGGCACCCGTCACCCCACCAATCCTGGTATGTATGGCACCCCTCACCCCACCAATACTGGTATGCATGGTCCCCTCACCCCACAATCCTGGTATGCATGGTCCCCTCACCCCCCAATCCTGGTATGCATGGTCCCCCTCACCCTCCAATCCTGGTATGCGTGGTATCCCTCACCACCCAATCCTGGTATGCGTGGTACCCCTTAACAACCAATCCTGGTATGCGTGGTACTCCTCACCCCCCAATCCTGGTATGCGTGGTACCCCTTACCCCCCCAATCCTGGTATGCATGGTACCCCTTACCCCCCAATCCTGGTATGCATGGTCCCCTCACCCCCCAATCCTGGTATGCATGGTCCCATCACCCCCCAATCCTGGTATGTGTGGCCCCCTCATCCCTTTCATGTTGTACACACATGCAAAAAAATAAACACTTAGGCTGCATGCCCACGTTGCGGATTACAAGCGTTTTTGCTGCGGATTTTCCGCAGCGGAAACGCTTGTAAAACGCTTGGTAATCCGCATCCCATGGTCCCCAATGAGAATCCGCAAGTTCTATGCCCATGCTGCGTTAAAAAATCCGCAGCATGTTCATTAATTTTGCGTTTCCGCATGCGGAATTGCCTTATATAATGCAATAAAAAACGCAAGGCAATTCCGCATGTCGAAAACGCGTGAAAAACGCGCGATAAACGCTTGCGGAATTCCACATGCATTTTTCCGGGAGAGGACATGCGAAAATGAAGCAGAAATTTTCTGCTTCATTTCCGCAACGTGGGCACATAGCCTTATACTCACCTTTCTTCCCTGTGCTCCTGTGTTGTGTCCTGTTCTGCTGGAGGCCGGGGGAGTATTGCGGCGCCGGAGCACCGCGCTATCCGGCGCCATTTTGCTGAAGACACACTGCAAATGTGTCTTCAGTAAAATGGCGCCGGATAGCGCTACGCACATGCGCTGATCCGACGCCTCACTCCTGCCCCGGTCTCCGGCGAAGAGAGGCGCTGCGGCAACGCTCCCCTGGTCAGGTAAGTATGGCGCCGGAGATCGCGGTATGCGTTCCGTCTCTACGCATACTGCGATCTCCGGTGCCATACACACTCCTCTTACCTGTAATGGCTGGATGCCTGCTTCTGTCTGCATGCGCAGTCTATAAAGGCTTCAGACAGAGACACTCATCCCCGGTTATATTATAGATGATTCTACCTAACCAGGAAGTTTCTTTTCCCTTGATATTGTCAATATTTTCCTGGGTTTCTTTGTAAATGTCAGACAGGTTTATATCAATTATTTTATTACCTGGGTTTGTCAATGGTTAGGGTTTTGAACTGGAGTTTCTGGGTAATAGGGAGCCAGTGAAGGGATTGACAGAGAGGAGAGGCCGGGGAATAGCGGGGGGACAGGTTGATTAGTCGAGCAGCAGAGTTTAGGATAGATTGGAGGGGTGCAAGAGTGTTAGAGGGAGGCCACAAAGCAGGAGGTTGCAGTAATCTCCATACTATTTGGTCTAGGCCTGCAAGTATAATGGCAGCATGCAACCTGCAGAGAGTTGGGAGATATGACTCTGCTATATATATATATATATATATATATATATATATATATAATGTACATACTTTATTATTTTCCTTTTCACATTGAGGGGCCCAATTACAGCTATTGCTGTGGGACCTGTGATTTCTATCTATGCCACTGTGTATAGGATAATAAAGCATAATAAAGTTGTTATGGACATGATTTACCTAACATTGTGCAGTGAGTCTGTTTTCCCCAAAGAGACGGATATTTCTTGTTGCAAGAACTGTGATATTATTTTTCACATTAAACCTTTCTTTAAATTTTTTGAAACTACTGAATAGTGCGATCATACAACATACAAGCCTCTGATTGCTCCGGTGATGCACTGTACTACTGTAGTGCCGTGTATTATCACTGCCTGTCAGTGTAATACTAACGGCCCCATACACGAGATAAGTGTTGGCTGAACGGTCATTTAGCAGACGGCTATCTCTCCCGACTCCCCCATACACACAAATATTTCAGCTTTCCTGTGGTCTGTATGAGAGAATCGCCTCCAGGCTCCTCTAGGGAAGAACAAATGGATTAGCCTCTGAAATTCAGGATGCCATATCCTTCTCTGAAATAAGTATTGTTAAGGGGGCGCTGGTGGACTCACAACCCTGACCTGCTGCTGATACGGGCAGTGAACCAAAAAGACTGCAAGGGTTTAAATAGTAAATGTATAGAGTATCTGCGCTGGTCCTGGCCTACCAGGACCAGCGCAGATACTCTATACATTTACTACATATCCTTCTCTGCCCTGACATCATCTGTCCGGAGGTCCCCAAATACATTATATAGTCAACCAAATCCCCGAAATCAGTGCTTTCATGCAACTTTCATCTATGGGAGCGTTAAAAGGTAACTTATTGGATGTTGCCTCTGGCTCGGCCTATTAAACTTCTGTACATTGCAGGCCCAGACACCATTATTAGGCATTTAAGTATCGTAGTAACTAGACATCTTCATACTATCGAGTACTTGGGGGGAGGAGGTGCATTGAGCTGAATTCTGTCAAACCTTCTTAGATGCCATGTTTGCTTTTGACAGCAGCAAGTGGTTAAACTGCCAGGGTTTTTGTTGCAGCAGCACCTCTACTATCCCTGCGGTGTACATCTACTGGTGAATCTCACAAAATTAGAATATCATCAAAAAGTTAATTTATTTCAGTTCTTCAATACAAAAAGTGAAACTGATATATTACATAGAGTCATTACAGTCAGAGTGATCTATTTCAAGTGTTTATTTCTGTTAATGTTGATGATTATGGCTTACAGCCAATGAAAACACAAAAGTCATTATCTCAGTAAATTAGAATACTTTATAACAACAGCTTGAAAAATGTTTTTAAAATCCAAAATGTTGGGCTACTGAAATGGTTGTTCAGTAAATGCACTCAATACTTGGTCTGGGCTCCTTTTGCATCAATTACTGCATCAATGTGGCGTGGCATGGAGGCGATCAGCCTGTGGCACTGCTGAGGTATCATGGAAGTCCAGGTTGCTTTGATAGCAGCCTTCAACTCTTCTGCATTGTTGGGTCTGGTGTCTCTCATCTTCCTCTTGACACAGTACCCCATGGATTCCCTATGGGGTTATGGTCAGGCAAGTTTGCTGGCCAATCAAGCACAGTGATACTGTTGTTTTTAAACCAGGTATTGGTACTTTTGGCAGTGTGGACAGGGGCCAAGTCCTGCTGGAGAATGAAATTTCCATCTCTCAAAAGCTTGTTGGCAGAGGGAAGCATGAAGTGCTCTAAAATTTCCTGGTAGACAGCTGCGCTGACTTTGGTCTTGATAAAACACAGTGGACCTACACCAGCAGATGACATGGCTCCCCAAACCATCACTGATTGTGGAAAATTTGCACTAGACCTCAAGCAGCTTGAATTGTGTGCCTCTCCACTCTTCCTCCAGACTCTGGGACCCTGATTTCCAAATGAAAATTGAACTCTGGGACCTTGCGGAGTGTGTCAATGACAGCCTTCTGGACATCTGTCAAGTCAGCAGTTTTCCCCATGATTGTGGAGCCTACTAAAACAGACTAATGGACCTTTTAAAACGCTTAGGAAGCCTTTGCAGGTGATTTTTGTTAATTATTTTAATTTACTGAGATAATGACTGTTGTGTTTTCATTGGCTGTAAGTAGTGTTGAGCGAGTATGTTCTGTTAACCCTTTCGCCGAGTACACTCAGGCCGAGCTCCGAGTATTTATAGCTGCTCGGTGATATGCTTGAATCCCTCCCGTGTGCATGATTTGCGACTGTTTGACAGTTTTATTACATGGGAGGAATGTCTATTTCTTACACATTCCTCTCATGTAATAAAGCTGTCAAACAGTTGCAAATCATGCACACGGGAGTGATTCAAGCATATCACCGAGCAGCTGTAAATACTCGGAGCTCGGCCCGAGCATACTCGGACAGAACATACTCGCTCAACACTAGCTGGAAGCCATAATCATCAACATTAACAGAAATAAACACTTGAAATAGATCACTCTGTTTGTAATGACTCTATATAATATATGAGTTTCACTTTTTGTATTGAAGAACTGAAATAAATTAACTTTTTGATAGTCTAATTTTGTGATATATTCTGATGCCCAAAATAGTTAATTTTTTTTAACCCCTTTAAAGCCCAAGACGTACTAATACGTATCTGCGCCCTGGAACTTAAGAGCCACATACGTATTAGTACGTCATGGTTATCGTGCAAGCACACAGGCTGTGCGGGCACGATCACCGCCGGGTGTCAGCTGATTGTCACAATTGACAGCCGGTGCTATGTGTTAGAAGCGGTCCCTTACTGCTCCCCGCACATTAACCACCACAATGCTGCTATCGAATTCGATCGCAGCATTGTGGAGGTGATCGCGATACTCACCTCTCCTGCCGGCGTCCAAAGCAGTCTGCCGTGGCTTCCTGGATGTTGCCATGATGACCGGATGTCATCATGACAACATCCGGGTCACCAGACAGCAGGAAGATACTTTGGTCATGCGCAGTGCATGACCAAAGTATCTTCTGCATTTGCAGCGCTGACAGCCTGTATAGCACAGGGATGGTGCTCCATACCTATGCTATACAGGCGATCAGAATAAAAAAAGTGAAAATCTCATAGTGGGACAAAGAATAAAAGTAAAAAAAAGTGTTAAAAAACGGAAAAAAAAATTGTAAAAATATAAAACAAAATTTAAAAAAATAATCCACCAAAAGGAAAAATATAATGTACCCATCAATAAATAGTATTATAAAAAAAACAATAAAAGTACACATATTTAGTATCGCTGCATCTGGAACCACCTGACCTATAAAACTGTCCCACTAGTTAACCCCTTTAGTGAACATGGTAAAAAAAAAAAAAAAAGAAGCAAAAAATAATGCTTTATCATCATACTGCCAACGAAAAAATGGAATAACATGCGATCAAAAAGACGAATATAAATAAAAACGGTGCCACTGAAAACATCATCTTGTCCCGCAAAAAAAAAAGCCGCCATACAGCTCCATCAGCCGAAAAATAAAAAAAGTTATAGCTCTCGGAATAAAGTGATGCAAAAAAATTTTTTTTCTATAAAATAGCTTTTATTGTGTAAAAGCGCCAAAACATAGAAAAATAAATGTGGTACCGCTGTAAACGTACTGACCCGAAGAATAAAACTACGTTATCAATGTTACCACATGCGGAACAGAATAAAAAAATGGAAAAAAAACAATTCCTGAATTGTCGCTTTTTGTTTATTCTGCCTCCCAAAAATCGAAATCGAAAGCGATCAAAAAATGTCACATGCTTGAAAATGGCACCAATAAAAACGTCAACTCATCCCGCAAAAAAACAAGCCGTCACATGACTCTGTCGGCCAAAATATGGAAAAATTATAGCTCTCAAAAAATTGCGATGCAAAAACTAGATTTTGCAAAAAAATGCGTCTTTTAGTGTGTGACAGCTGTCAATCATAAATACCCGATATGAATCTGGTATCGCTGTAATCGCACCGCCCTGAAGAATAAAGTCGTCTAATCACTTTTACTGTAAGAGGAACGGTGTGAAAAATAAACTCTAGGGTTAGGGTTGTGCTAGGGTTAGGGTTAGGCGTTAGGGTTGGGGTTAGGGTTAGAGTTGGGCTAGGGTTAGGGTTGGGATTTTTTTCAAAAGTAAAAAAAAAAGATTATGATATGGCGACTAATGTTGAACGCAAGTGCTCGCTATTTGAGTTTGCATCGGGTGCTCGGATATGCACTGAGTATCGCGGGTGCTCAAGTGACATGATTGAGTCTCTGCCCCATATTCTTTGCAACCAAAAAATCCTTGCGGGGATTGCCTGCCATGCACGAGCGATCCTCACATGTTTTTTTGGGTGGCTAATAACCGTGAAACATGTGGGCGGGGAGTCGAGCATGTCACTCGAGCACCCGCGATACATGGTGCATAACTAAGTACCCGATGCAAACTCAAGTAGTGAGCACTTGCGCTCAAGACTAATGACAACTTATTCAATATGATGACCTAATGTTATCAAATTCTGTGTCATACCTCTGGGTTCAAAATGTTCACTTTACCCCTTGATAAAATCCTTCAGGTGTGTAGTTTCCAAAATGGGATCACTTGTGGGGGGGGGGGGGGGGGGGTTCCACTATTTAGGCACATCAGGGGTTCTCCAACCGCGACATGGCGTCCGCTTTCGATTCCAGCCAATTTTGCGTTTTAAAAGTCACACTGGGGTATTGGTGTACTCAGGAGAAATTGCACAAAGGTTTTTGGGGTCCATTTTCTCCTCTTACCCTTGTGAAAATAAAAAAATTGGGGCTAAAACGTCATTTTTGATACATCTAGATAAGTTCCCTGATGGGTCTAGTTTCCAAAATGGTGTCACTTGTGGGGGATTTCCACTGTTTAGGCACATCAGGGGCACATCCGCTAATTATTTAAGCAAATTTTACATTCAAAAAGTCAAATGGTGCTCCTTCCCTTCCGAACTGTGCCGTATGCCCAAGCAGTGGTTTTCCCCCACATATGGGGTATAGACGTACTCAGGAGAAACTTCACAACAAGTTGCATGGTGCAATTTCTCCTGGTACCCTTATGAAAATGCAAAACTGGGGCTGAAAAACATTTTTGTAGGAAAAATGTGAAAATTTTATTTTTACGACTCCATGTTATAAACTTCTGTGAAGCACCTGGGGGTTCAAGGTGCTCACCACACATCTAGATAAGTTCCCTGAGGGGTCTAGTTGCCAAAATGGTGTCACTTGTGGGGGGTTTCCACTGTTTAAGCACATCAGGGGCTCTCCAAACGCAACATGGCGTCCGCTAATTATTCAAGCAAATTTTACAATCGAAAAGTCAAATGACGCTCCTTCCCTTCCGAACCCTGCCGTGAGCCCAAACAGTGGTTTTCCCTCACAAATGGGGTATCTGCTTACTCAGGAGAAATTGCACAACAAATTTTTTTCCTGTTGCCCCTGCGAAAATAAAAAAAATTGGGTCTAAAGTAACATTTTTGAGAAAAAAGTTAAATGTTAATTAAATGTTAATTTTTTTCTTCCACATTCCAAAAATTCCTGTGAAGCATCTGAAGGGTTAATAAAGTTTTTGAATGCGGTTTTGAGCACCTTGGGGGTGCAGTTTTTAGAATGGTATCACTTTTGGGTATTTTCTGTCATAAAGACCCCTCAAAGTGACTTCAAATGTGATGTGGTCCCTAAAAAAATGGTTTTGTAAATTTTGTTGGAAAAATTAGAAATCGCTGGTCAACTTTTAACTCTTATAGCTCCCTAATAAAAAAAAAAATTGGTTCCAAAATTGTGCTGATGTAAAGTAGACATGTGGGAAATGTTATTTATTAACTATTTTGTGTGACATCTCTCTGACTTAAGGGCATAAAATTTTGAAAATTTCAAAAATTTCTAAACTTCCGCCAAATTTCCATCTTTTTCACAAATAAACGCAAGTGATATCAAAGAAATTTTTACTACAATCATGAAGTACAATATGTCACGAAAAAACAATCTCTGAATCAGGGGGGTCCGTTGAAGCGTTCCAGAGTAATTACCTCATAAAGTGACAGTGGTCAGAATTGTAGAAATTGGCCTGGTCATTAACGTGCAAACCACCTTGGGGGGTAAACGAGTTAAACAAACGTTTAATGTTTTCAAAAATGATAAAATGTGTCTAATGCTTTTTGCATGTTTTTTCTTTTTGAAAGAATTGTTGGTGCCACTTTTCTTTTGAAACATTTTAATTTCTGCTTTTTTTCTAGTGTTTTTCTTGTAATATAGGAAAGCTTAAGGCCAGAAATAAACCCCATAAATACTGTACATGGAGACTTTAGTGTCAAATAATTTCTGTCTGCAGTATTTGTGCAAACAAAAAAACTCTTATAAATGCCTCATACTTCTGTGTGTGAATCAGACATGAGATCTAACGTGATAGAAGATTACAGTCTGGGGAAGATGGGAAACATTTATATAGACGGCCGGTGGAGATGTAGTCAGTGATGGACTCTGGCTAACTATGTTTCTACAGCCGTAGTAGAAGATGAAGATGTCGTCCTCATCATGAAGTAATTATTTCTCATGTCAAGTGCAATGAATATCTCCTGCAGTATTGCTAATGCCGATTCCAGTGTCGGTAAATGAGTTGAGAATTAACATTATGGAAGATAAGTCTATGAGAAACGTATTCAACTGCAGACTCTGAAGAAGAAACTGCTTGTTATCTGTGACCTAAAATATATAGGTTTTATTTGTAGTTGTAAAGAAGAAAATTAAATACTTTAAATAATAAATCTCCTGTTTCCCCTATTATCTCCAGTAATTGTATCATTACACAGGATTTTTATGTTACATTGGCTCATCATCTTCTCATTCAGGTATTTACAATATCAGATCCACGCAGTGAAGATCTTCTATATAAGAGAATTTTCCTGATTTACCCATCAAATATGGATATGGATAGAAATAAGATGGCGGAGAGGATATTACACTTTGCCCTTGAAATCATCTTCCGGCTTACTGGAGAGGTGAGAGATTCTGATGACATCACATTACATCATTCTTATAATTTCTGTAAAGCACTGTGGAATTAATGGCGCTATATAAGTGAGTACCGTATTTTTCGGACTATAAGATGCACTTTTTTCCTCCAAAATTTTGTAGGAAAGTGGTGGGTGCGTCTTATAGTCCGATATACATAAATACTGTGGCTGCAGGTGGTGGAGGATGTGGGGGGAGCAACAGCAGCAGAGTAGCAGAGCACATGAAGCATCAGCCGCATGCTGCAGCCTACACTGTACCAGCTAAAGAAAATTAATATTCACTGATCCCCATGCCCAGTATTCCTGAATTCATGAATACTCATGGACTTTAATAGTCTACAGTGTGCGTGCTACTAGGGAGAATGAATGGTGACTGCTCCCCACACACACAGTCCCAGCGTGGGGAGCAGTGACTATTCCGGCACAGCTGATCACTGTGTGAGGGCGCATAGCAGGGACGCCATGCGCGGTTCACACAGTGAGAACCCTGTCGGCAGCAGAGTTGGACGCAGCGCTGGAGGAGAGATGAGGTGAGCATGATTGTTTCTTTTTTTGTATGCAGCGTGACAGGGATCAGGGGAGGCCATACATACAGGGTTGAAGGGTGCAATACATACTATGATGAGGGATGACGGGGGCCATACATACCAGGATGGGGGATGAAGGCTACCATGCATACCAGGATGGGGAATTGGGGTGCCATGCATACCAGGATGGTGAATTGGGGTGCCATGCATATCAGGATGGGGATGAGGGCCACATATTACAGGAAGGAGGGGGCCATATACACATGTGGTCAAAATTTTTGGTACCCCTCGTTTAATGAAAGAAATACCCACAATGGTCACAGAAATAACTTGAATCTGACAAAATTAATAATAAATTAAAAATCGATGAAAATGAACAAATGAAAGTCAGTCATTGCTTTTCAACCCTGCTTCCACAGAATTAAAAAAAAAATTTAACTCATGAAATAGGCCTGGACAGAAATGATGGCACCCCTGAAAATAATGTGACAAAAGGACATGTTAAATCAAGTTGTGTCCACTAATTAGCATCACAGATGTCTACAATCTTGTAATCAGTCAGTGGGCCTGCATATAGGGCTACAGATACTCACTGTGCTGTTTGGTGACATGGTGTGGACCAAACTCTGTTACGGATTCGGGTGGTGGAACCTCTGTGCTGCGGTGCAAGGAGGGAACAGAGAGGCGTAATTAGGTATCAACTCAGACTGACCAAGCTCGTACGGCGGCTCAATCGACTCCGTGACTAGGGAAGGACCGAGAAGAGGGACCAGGTGCTACTCTGGGCCAGAACTTGTATGAGACCAGGTGACTCCCACGGGTCAGAAGGCAGGGACTGACCAGTATAGTAGATGGGCACAGCAGGCAGGCTGGCGGGTGATCCAGGTAGACGGACTGCCAGACACGGCAGGTAACAAGCAGGAGCCTCCAGGTAGGCACGGCAGGTAACAAGCAGGAACCTCCAGGTAGGCACGGCAGGTAACAAGCAGGAACCTCCAGGTAGGCATGGCAGGTAGCAAGCAGGAGCCTCCAGGTAGGCTGGCTGGTAGGCACGGCAGGTGCTACCAGGTAAGCAAGCGGGTTGGCAGGCATGGCAGGTAACAAGAAGGAGCCTCCAGGTAGGCTGGCTGGTAGGCACGGCAGGTAACGGGCAGGTGCTTCCAGGTAAGCAGGCGGGCAGAGCCCATAGACTGACTGGCGGACTGAACGGAAGACAGACTGTTGGGCTGGAGAGTAGTCAGGCTGGCGGACTGGACTGGTAGTCAGGCTGGCGGACTGGACTGGTAGTCAGGCAGGCAGCGGAACCTGAGGGCTGAAGCAGAGGTAAGTACACAATGCTACAACTTTGCTCGGGCAAAGTGCCTTATATATGGGAGGTCCTCTGGCCATTGGCCGGGGACTCCTTAGGAGGGCGCACTCGGCCCCTTTAAGAAGGAGGGAGCGTGCGTGCCCTAAGCACAGTGCCCGGGAAGCTGCGTGCGCCGGCAGCCGCAGGAGTGCCGGAGGACGCTGGGCGGGGAGCGTGGCGGAAAGAGGGACGGCATCTCTACCTGTCAGGGGGCAGAGACGTCGATACTACACACTCAACATGGACCAGAGGAAGCAAAGGAAAGAGTTGTCTCAGGAGATTAGAAAGAAAATTATAGACAAGCATGTTAAAGGCAAAGGCTATAAGACCATCTCGAAGCAGCTTGATGTTCCTGTGACTACAGTTGCACATATTATTCAGAAATTTAAGATCCATGGGACTGTAGCCAATCTCCCTGGATGTGGCCGCAGAAGGAAAATTGATGACAAATCAAAGAGACGGATAATACGAATGGCAACAAAAGAGCTCAGAATAACTTCTAAAAAGATTAAAGGTGAACTTCAAGCTCAAGGAACATCAGTGTCAGATCGCACCATCCGTCATTGTTTGATCCAAAGTGGACATCATGGGAGACGACCAAGGAGAACACCATTGTTGAAAAAAAATCACAAAAAAGCCAGACTGGAATTTGCCAAACTACATGTTGACAAGCCACAAAGCCTCTGGGAGAATGTCCTATGGACAGATGAGACGAAAATGGAAGTTTTTGGCAAGGCACATCAGCTCTATGTTCACAGATGGAAAAATGAAGCATATCAAGAAAAGAACAATTTCCCTACTGTGAAACATGGAAGAGGCTCTGTTATGTTCTGGGGCTGCTTTTCTGACACATGGTGTCTTGAATTTGTGCATGGTACAATGAAATCTCAAGACTATATCAAGGGATTCTAGAGAGAAATGTGCTGCCCAGTGTTAGAAAGCTTCGTCTCAGTCGCAGGTCATGGGTCTTGCAACAGGATAATGACCCAAAACACACAGCTAAAAACACCCAAGAATGGCTAAGAGGAAAGCATTGGACTATTCTGAAGTGGCCTTCTATGAGCCCTCACCTTAATCCTATTGAGCATCTTTGGAAAGAGCTGAAACATGGCGTCTGGAAAAGGCAACCTTCAAACACAAGATAGCTGGAGCAGTTTGCTCATGAGGAGTGGACCAAAATACCTGTCGAGATGTAGAAGTCTCATTGACAGTTACAGGAATCTTTTGATTGCAGTGATTGCCTCAAAAGGTTGTTCAACAAAATATTAAGTTAAGAAGAACCATCATTTCTGTCCAGGCCGATTTCATGAGTTTAATTTTTTAAACATTTCTGTGGAAGCAGAAAAGCAATGTCTGACTTTCATTTGTTCATTTTCATAGATTTTTAATTTATTATTACTTTTGTCAGATTCAAGTTATTTCTGTGACCATTGTGGGTTTTTCTTTCATTAAATGAGGGGTACTAACAATTATTACCTGTCTCTCCATAACCAGGATTACACAGTAGTGAAGAAGACCTCTAGTGAGCACTGTCAGGACCCTGTGTCTGAGGGATGGGGAAGACCCCTGAGCCCAATCACAGGGCCTCCACCTCATCCCCTGATGCATGAGGACATCAATAACCAGAAGATCCTAGAACTCACCTACAAGATGATTGAGCTGCTGACTGGAGAGGTGACACTGCTGGGAATGCTGGGACATTATACAGTAAAGCTATGAAGGTATCAGGGGGATGACGGTATCATTGTATATGTCAGGTTCCTATAAGGTGTCAGGATGTCGCCATCTATTTCTCCATGGAGGAGTGGGAGTATTTAGAAGGACACAAAGATCTGTACAAGGACGTCATGATGGAGGTTCCCCAGCCCCTCACATCACCAGGTAATAGACAGGACTAAATACACACGGCCTATAATTATCTGTATGTAAAGAATAAATTCAGTCCCTGTATGTGTTTCCTCCAGATCTATCCAGTAAGAGGACAACACCAGAGAGATGTCCCCGTTCTCTTCTTCCACAGGACTGTAAACAAGAAGATCCCAATGTTCCTCAGGATCATCAGGTAGAGAGAAGGTGTCATGTGATCTCTATAATATGTAGATGGCTGTGAAGGTCTTGTGTTCAGTCTTGTTTTATCCACCAATATTATATGTTTTATACTTGGGTAAAGAGGACAGTGGAAATGGCAGGATTAGAGTTGATCGTAGATGTGACTTCTCCATCTGTCTGTGACTTTTACAATATTTGTTTCAGGGTAAAGATGTGATGCATATTAATACTACAGAGACATATGTGAGGGGTGATGAGTGGTGTAAAGAGGAGATTCAAACATATGACTACCCAGGTGAGTAGTGACCACTAAATGTAGAGAAGTTACCAATTATTCTCAGTCACCGGCTGTAGTTGCTTTATCATTGGTGCAGGGTCTGCTGTATCACAATCGTGTGATCACCATTTTGCCTCTGGATCACAACATTCTCCTCCACCCAAAACTTTTCAAATGACTTTGGGTATTTAAAGCCCTTTTCTATTGAACTTGCAACATGGACAATCCACCTACACTCTGGGATTAGAAGACTCTGAACGTTACCTGCCCAGATCTGTAATTTCAAAAATCAAATGTCAGCATAGGTAGAATGTGCTGACAAATTAGAAAATCACTTGAAGAGAAATTATGATTGGCCTCTTAGAGAAAGTGAATTGTAATGATGCTGTTGACTTCTTAGAACCCTGATATCTTATTGGATGAATCTACCTTCTCTCCCTTCTGTGCTGCTGAATGTGTTCATAAGGTCCCTACAAGACCAGGTCCAGTCTTTCTGGCCAAACTCTATTTTTATAATCGACAATATTAAATGTGCAGTGAGGGCCAAGTGTGAATTTCTGTACAATAACAACAGAGTTTCCCTTTATCGTGACTTTTCAATTTCTTTTAAAACCAACTAACTTCAAAAAGGATTGCGATAAGCTGCTTAAAAAACATTACACCTCTGCCGTGATATATCTCTGTGCCATGATATATCTCTTGGACCAGAGAGTCCAAGAATAGGTGCATTCTATATGCTTCCCAAAATCCACAAATGTGGTAATCCAGGAAGACCAATAATTTCATGTGTGGGCACCCTTACTTAGCAAGTTTCTGGATGGATAGAGCGTGTTCTTAAACCACTGGTAAAGATAACACCCAGCCACATTCAGGACACAACGGACCTACTGAATAAACTAGCAGCTATAGGTCCTCTACCAGAAGAGCCCATCCTGGCCACCATGGATGTGGAATCTTTGTACTCTAATATCCTATACCAGGATGGATTAAATGCCTGCAAAATCTTCATGGAAAATACAAGAATTGATGCTGATTCTGTAGTGAAACTTACAAAATTCATTCTCACCCACAATTACTTTCAATTTGATAACAACATATATCTACAGGAGACTTGTACAGCGATGGGTAGAAAAATGGCTCCACAGTATGCAAATCTTTTCATGGCCAAGCTTGAAAGTGACTTTTTGTCCTCATGTCCCATCAGCCCTCTGGCCTACTATCGTTGCATTGATGATATTTTAATCATCAGGACGGAGTCTGAGCAACAGCTGAAGACGTTCCATGAACACTTTAATCAATTTCATCCCACCATCAACCTAACACTCAACTACTCCTGTACTGAAATGAACTTTTTCGACACCATCATCAAGCTACAGAACAATGAAATAGAGACATCCTTGTACCGGAAGCCAATCAACTGTCCAGCATACCTTAAATGGGACAGTTTCCATCCAAAACACATAAAAAGCTCTATTGTCTACAGCCAAGCCATCAGATACAATCAGATATGTTCCAACCCTATGGATAGAGGCAAACACCTTGGTGGCCTCAGAAAGACCTTTTTGAATCAGGGCTACCATCCAAGAACAATTGAGAACCAGCCACCACAATATCAAGGAATCATCTCCTACATTACAAAACTAAACAAGAATGCAACCGATTGCCTCTAGTAGTTGCCTACAATCCAAATCTGGAGGCACTAAGGAGAGCTGGACGGAAACTATAACCCTTATTACAAAAAGATGCCCGATTACAATCCATATTTCCAGACTCCCCACTTCTGTATTTCAGGCAGCCCCCAAATCTAAGAAGCATCATTGTCAGAATCTCCCTGTCATCTCAACCAGCTACAGGTACCTTTCCTTGCAACCAGAAAAAATGTAAAACCTGTCTGTTTATAATTACCACAGACAAGATAAAGATCCCCAACTCACATCAGGACTACAAGATCCCAGGTACTTTCAGCTGTATCACATCCAATGTAGTGTACTTAATTATATATACCAAATGTCCAGCTGGATGTGGGGAGACAGGGCAAAAACTTAGGACAAGAATGAATAATCATCACCACACAATAAAAGAAAAAAGAATATATCTACTTGTGGCTAAGCATTTTTGTCTCCCTAATCACTGCATTAAGGACATGAAACTACTGGTATTAAAAGGTAATTTCAAATCTCAGAGAGAAAGAGTCTGGGAATAAAAAATAATGGTGACGTTTGATACCTTCAGAGCAGGAATGAATGTGTCGCATGGATTTATGTCATTCTACATCAACTAAGGAATGTGCCCATCAGACTTGTGGGGTCATCATAACACTGGACCTAGTCACAATAAAACCTTCACACTCCTTATCTATGAACTGCTAAAATATTTACAGCCAGAACTGTTTATCTCCCATAGTAATAGCTCTGCTTTTCATCACCTGTCTCATCTATTGCATTGTTTCTGTGTCCTATTGTGTATAAATATGTGACTCTCCAGATTTTCGGTTATACTAGCCTGATGAAGAGGCCTAAGTAGTCTCAAAAGCTTGCAACTTGTTACCATCTTTTCAGTTAGCCATTAAAAAGTATCAACCACTGAGGACTCTCAAATCTAAATATTTTCAATCATATCTCTAAGCTAAATTTAAGACACCTCGGCTCTGCAGTATTATGAAAAGTTATCTCTGAGGGTCTAATATTTCTTTTTGAAACTCATTTAATAGAAAATATTGTCCCTTATGATAGTTCAGATTGCCAAGAGCCACAGAGACCCATACTGAAATTACCCCAGAGAGGTTTCACCACTAGGTGCTCATTTTTTTACTGATGAAGACTGTTGAGTTTGATAATTTCAGTAGATGTGTTATTGTCTATACTCAGTTTTTTACTACAGTAGTTAGTGTCCAAAATACTCTGATTTAACCCCTTCTTGTAGCCAGTTTTGTGTTCCTAATCAGGACCCATTTTTCAAATCTGACGTGTGTGAATAATTCCAAAGTTATCACAACATAATGACAAAGGATAATAGGAAACAAATGGACCTTACAGATTACTTCCAACTTCTCTTGAATCCAACAATCCCCTACATATGGTTGTACCATACTGTCTGGGCACATAGCAAGTTAAGAAAAGAAGGAGCACCATTTAGCCATTTGATTGCAGATCTCGCTGGAACAGTTTGCAGACACAATGTATTGAGGGCACTGTTCATGTTCACCTGGCAGCTCAAAAGATGACTACCATGAACAAGTTTGGCACTCTCTACTCCGTTTTCCAGATCCCACGGATTGCTTTGCTCATCACCCTTTGACCCCACTACATGGATCTAGAATTGCACAGAGACCCCTAAGCTTGGGCCACGGTGTTACCTGCTGTTTTGTGGTGTGAGATGGGAAGAAGAATAGTCAGGTAGCCGGGTTAGAACCATGAGGGCAGAGAAAAATCAGAAGACACAAGAGCATTCAGTAAATGGGCCGGGGTCACAAGTACACAAGCTGGGAGCTGAGCACAGAGGACTGAACCAGAGGAGAACAAGGCTGTATGTGACAGCTTATGGCAATATGCTTCCAGCTTTAGTAGGGCATGGTGCTCTACAGTTGGCTGAAGGAGGTAACAGATTACTGCAGCTGGACAGCACACACACTCATACTGCCAGTCTGGATGGTACTACTGGTCCCAGCAACCCTAATCTTAGTGGCTGGACAGAACATGCACCGCCCAGAGCTTCTAGCTCCTATTTCTCCTCCATTACCTGCGCCGCCTGCAGAATGAATAATGCGGCTCCTGGTGACAGAAGCAGACTTTGCAGGAGCAGATCCCAGAAGAGATGGGACACACCATTTGCAGAAGCCCTAATATAACAAAATGGCATAAAACCAGAGCAGTAAAAATCCCCATAAAGTGACTCCATTTTGGACATTATAACCCTCAGTGAATTAATCTATAGAAGTAGTGACTATTTTTGACTCCACAGCCACTTTCCAGAAATTAGCACGCAGTGGATGTTGCTGAGTGAAAATTGCAAATATGCAATTTTATACCCCAACACAACACATAGTGCCCAGATTGTGCTCCAGGAGACACACACACACCGTAAATTAAGTGGGTTCATCTCACTGTAGTAATGCCAAATACATAGATGCTAAATGTGATTTGAGTACACTGCAAGGCTCAGAAGTGAGGGGGAGATTTGACTTTCTGAGAGTGGATATTGGTGGATAGGTTTATGGAAGCCATGTTGTTTTTCAAGAGCTTTTGAGCTGCTAACGTGGAAACCTCAGTTTTTCCACTGATAGATGATGAACCAGAGTGGGGACTTTTTTGTGAGATGAGTAGAAGTTTTTATTGATATTATTTTCACCAACATAACATTATTTGGTGGCTTTTTATTCCACATTTAAGAGGCAGAATGAACAAACAGTTGAACACCACGCTCCACTGGTTCATCCTGTGAAGTTTTTGTGACGAAACAGTTTCTAATCTTAATTAGCCAGATGTCTAGATTTGTTAAGCCAAGAGAAATACACTATTGTGTTTGTGAATGTATGTATTTTTCTTTGGCTGGTCAAGAAGGACATACTATTATGTGTATAAACCTAAATGTTGACTTCTCTTGGTCTGGAAACAATAATGTTTGTTAATATGCTAATTACATATTGTATTAAAGCCAGCTAATTGTTGATTTACAAGAGTCACCCTGCTATACCAACTATGTAAATTGATTAAATGCACAAACAATGTGACCTGAGCCCAGTGGAATAATATCTTCCCTTTTTTTGACCTGTGAATGTGTACTTGAAAGGACAATCGTAACTATCTAAGAGACATATGACTCTGTAGCAGTCAGAATGAAAAAGGAGAATCAGAGAGACTTTAGGACATCAGGTTGGTAGCATGGCTCCATCCAGAGAGACACAGATTTGGATTCTACATGATTCCGACCTAAGGGTGCACGGCCCTGACTGGAAAGATATGGATCTGCTCCATTGACCATCAGAGCGCCCATGGATACTTTTGGCGAGACCAGGTTGGGACGGTGAAGTCACCTGGCCCCATGTATATGTTGTTTGGGGTTTCCAGTTGAGACCCTCCAGTCGCCTGGAACCCATGGAGACATTCGAAGAAGCCATATTGGGATCTGCCGGTCATCTGGCCCCATGGAAACTCTCAGAGACCAGAGTGGGACCTTCATGTCCCCTGGCCTTGTAGCTCAATGGACTATCAGCTTCCTAAGCTTGCCGCTACCTCCTCTGTGTGGGGGCCTGCCAAAAGCGGGGGGCCACTGGTTGAGGTAGTTGGGCCTGGAAGTTCCAAAGTCGTAGTTGTTCTACTCCCAGGCGGGCCAGCGGAAGAGTGAGACTGTGTAATTTTGCACCATCTTGGGTATTTGCCGGGACTGTTCTATGTGTTTATTGTCCGTTTGGTGGTTTTACCCTCAACATGTGTTGTCTGAGTAGTATTATGACCATGGAAGACCCCGGGTCTTCACAGTTTCTTATTAGACTATGAACTGTCATTGTCTTAGTGAATAATTCTATAAATTTACATAACTTGCTATTTTTACAGAGAGTTTAAGTAGAAATGTTCAAAAATATAAAATTCAAGGATATTTTTTGTTCAAAAATAATAATTGGTTTTATTCTTGGCAGATGACTGTACCAGGAGATCAGAGGGACAGCTGGTATCTTCAATTTTTAAATCAGATGTTCTTGAGATCCAACAGAATACAATTGAAGTGAATGCCATTACTCCAGATGTACCATCATTCCTTCACAGCAAAAATCTGTCATCTGATCCTTTGAAACAGGTCCTGTCTTCAGATTCATTACCAACTACTAAGGAAAATCAAAGTCACAAAATAAGCATTAAAAAACAAATTGCTCCTAAAGCAAAGACGAAATTTTCACGCTCAGAATATGGGAATAGTTTTCCTCTCCAAAAGTGTTTTCCTAAACATCAAAAAATTCACAAAGCAGAAAATAGATTTTCTTGCTTCAAGTGTGGGAAATGTTTTAGGCAGAAATCAAATCTTGTAAGGCATGAGAGAACCCACACAGGGGAGAAGCCTTTTTCCTGTGCAGAATGTGAGAAATGTTTTAACCGGAAAAGTAATCTTGTAATACACCAGAAAACTCACGGAGGTGAGAAGCGTTATTCATGTTCAGAATGTGGGAAATGTTTTAACGATAAATCATACTTTGTTAAGCACCGGAGAACTCACACAGGTGAGAAGCCTTATTCATGTTCAGAATGTGGGAAGTGTTTTAACGATAAATCATATTTTGATAAGCATCAGAGAACCCATACGGGTGAGAACCCTTATTCATGTTCAGAATGTGGTAAGTGTTTTAACCAGAAAGGACATCTTGATAGCCACTGGAGAACCCACACGGGGGAGAAGCCTTTTTCCTGTTCAGAATGTGGGAAATGTTTTAACCACAAATCAAATTGTGTTAAGCACCAGAGAACTCACACAGGGGAGAAGCCTTATTCATGTTCAGAATGTGGGAAGTGTTTTAACGATAAATCTTATTTTGCTAAGCACCAGAGAAGTCACACAGGTGAGAAGCCTTATTCATGTTCAGAATGTGGTAAGTGCTTTAACCAGAAAGGGCATCTTGATAGCCACTGGAGAACCCACACGGGGGAAAAGCCTTTTTCCTGTTCAGAATGTGGGAAATGTTTTAACCACAAATCAAATTTTGTTAAGCATCAGAGAACTCACACAGGGGAGAAGCCTTATTCATGTTCCGAATGTGGGAAGTGTTTTAACGATAAATCATATTTTGATAAGCACCAGAGAACTCACACAGGTGAGAAGCCTTATTCATGTTCAGAATGTGGGAAATGTTTTAACCAGAAAGGGCATCTTGATAGCCACTGGAGAACCCACACGGGGGAGAAGCCTTTTTCCTGTTCAGATTGTGGGAAATGTTTTAACCACAAATCACGTCTTGTTGCGCACCAGCGAACTCACACAGGGGAGAAGCCTTATTCATGTTCAGAATGTGGGAAGTGTTTTAACGATAAATTATATTTTGATAAGCACCAGAGAACTCACACAGGTGAGAAGCCTTATTCATGATCAGAATGTGGGAAGTGTTTTAACCAGAAAGGGCATATTGATAGCCACTGGAGAACCCACACAGGGGAGAAGCCTTTTTAATGTTTAGATTGTGGGAAATCACCTTCCGTGTCAGCACCGTTCTTGTGGTTTTGAGACTTGCATTCTCGGGCTTATGTGAGGTTGCTTCATCACACAAGTCCTGCCCCAAATCGGCTTCAATCGGCTTCAACGTCTCTGCCTTCGGACGTGTTGAACATCAAAAGGAAGCCAGGGCTGCAACTGCGCTCCGACTTCCTCTTAATGTTTGATTTGTTTGAAGGTCGGGACAGTAACGCCAGCACTGATTGGGTGCAAGGCTCAAAATTACCTCACATGAGCCTTGGGAATGTAAATGCTGTCACCGCTGGATTGGAAAGTGTAAGTAAGTGTGTAATTGTTTTTATTTTAACAGGATCAAACATGAGGAATGAAAAGGGGTTGTCAATGTAGTGGACAACCCTTTAAACATCAAAAATCCCACATAGAGACTAGTCATTATCATACCTAGAGTGTGAAAATGATTTTCTGGAAAATCGTATCTTGTTGACCATCAAAAACAACTCAGACGGGGAGGGAAACTATATATGTTATTGTCAAACTGTACAAAAACAGTATAAATAAATGAGATATCACTTTAAACTGACTGTATTTTTTGGACTATAAGACACACTATTAGCAAGAAAAAAATCTTGCTAATAATTGAGAGCGTCTTGTAGACTGGAGACAGATTTCTGTGACAGAGGAGAACAATGAGACAGTGTCCTTCCTCATCACTGAAAGAACAGCTCCACACTTATCTGACTGATTGGTGCAGAGCAGGAGAGGAAGGTACTGGGACCTGCACTGAGTCTGCACATCCTGAGTGAGCAGCTGAAGAACCTTCGACCCGACTAGCTCAAGGACCTTTCAGATCATGTAATCAATCACATGACCTTAAAAGAATTACAAAATGGGGTCATGTGTGTATATATAGTGTATGTGTATGCAAATGTGTATATTTAGTAGAGCTGTATATATTTACTGTAAGTGTGCATACAGTGGCATGTAAAAGTTTGTGCACCCGTGGTCAAAATTACTGTTATTGAGAACAGTTAAGCAAGTTGAATATTAAATGATCTCTGAAATGCCTAAAGTTAAAGATGACACATTTCCTTTGTATATTAAACAAAAGAAAAAAATATATTGTAATTTTTTTACATTTTAAAAATTAGAAAAAGGAAAATGAGCCGATGCAAAAGTTTAGGCATTCTTTGAGATTTGTGTGCTTAGATAACTTTAACCAAGGTTTCAGACCTTAATTAGCCTGTTAGAGTTATGGATTTTTCATGGGTGTGTGGCCTATGGATATTGAAACCCTTTATCAGGGGGGTGCAATTATTAGGCAGCTTATTTTTCTCAGGCAAAATGGGCCAAAAAGAGTTTTAACTGACTATAAAAACTCAAAAATGGTTAAGTCTTACAGAGGGATGCAGCACTCCTTAAATTGCTCAAATATTGGATGTGATCACAGAACCTTCAAAAGTGTATAGGGTCACAAAAGAAAAAAAAAGAATAGCATTAACTGCAAAAGATTTCAGAAGACTCAAATGTGAAGCAACCAGGAATATATTATCCTCCAGTGCTATTGTATTCCAGAACAGCAGCCTCCCTGGAGGCCCAGAAGTACAAGATGTTCAGTGCTCAGAGACAAGGCTAAGGCTGAATACCGACCACCACTGAACAAGACACAAGAAAAGACTTGGCCAAGAAATATCAGAAGACAGATTTTTCAAAGGTTTTATGGACTGCTGAAAGTGACTCTTGACGGACCAGATGGATGGACCCGTGGCTGGATCAGTAATAGGCACAGACCTCAACTTCGACTGGTATGCTGGTATTATTACAGATGAACTAGTTGGACATTTTCAAGTTACAATTAGGTGTAAAATCAACTCCCAAACCCCCTGCCAGTTTTTAGAAGACACTTTAAGCAGAGGTACAGAAAAATCTTCATCTTTCAAAAAAAAAAAACAGTATTGTTCTGCAGGACAATTCTCAATCACAGCATCAAAGTCTTGACTGCTCGGTGTCGAAAAGGTCTTAAAGATTAAAAAATAATGACATATTGAAATGGCCTTTTCCTCATTGGACCTAAACCGTAGAGTGAACTTTCGAGCTTTTCTTAAACTCGATATTTATGGTGAAGGAAAACAGTCCCCTCTGTGATCAGTGTCTGGGACTATGGTTGGTGCTGCCCACAAAGATGATCGTCAACAGATTAAGAAACTAATGGACTCCATGGATGGATGGCTTATCACTGGTATTGAAAAGAATGGTGGATATATTGGTCACTGTTATATTTTTATTAAATGTCAGAAATGTATTTTTGGACATTGAGTTGTTTGGTTCTTATCCTCACTATACCAGATGAAAATAAACAATAAAGATGGAAAATTTACATTTTTCACATAGTTGCATAATAATTCTGGACACAGAGATATTCTCCTAAGACAACACCTCACTTTTACTTTCTTAAATATTCAGGTTTATTACCCTTTGAATTGACCAACAGCACTGGAGATGTTAAATAATAAAGGTAATCATCAAAAATGCAAATAATCGTGCACACAGTGTAGAGTAGGCGGTGGAGTTAGAAGACCTCTTCTTTCTAGAACTTATCATGGAGTGGTGAGATGTGTACAAATAAACCATTAAAATATTGTTACGGATCCGGGAGGTGGAACCTCTGTGCTGCGGTGCAAGGAGGGACCCAGAGGGGCGTAACTAGGTATCAACTCGGAGCGACCAAGGTCGTACGGCGGCTCAATCGACTCTGTGACCAGGGAGGGTCCGAGCAGAGGGACCAGGTGCTACTCTGTGGATGACCTTGTAAGGGAGCAGGTGACTCCCACGGTACAGATAGTTGGGACTGACCGGTATTGCAGATGGGCACAGCAGGCAGGCTGACGAGTGATCCGGATAGATGGACTGGCAGACACGGCAGGCGACAGGCAAGAGTCTCTAGGTAGGCTGACAGGTGGTCACGGCAAGTGGCGGGCAGGAGCCTCCAGGTAGGCACGGCAGGTAGCAAGCAGGAGCCTCCAGGTAGGCACGGCAGGTAGCAAGCAGGAGCCTTGGTAGGCACGGCAGGTAGCAAGCAGGAGCCTCCAGGTAGGCACGGCTGATAGCAGGCAGGTGCTTCCAGGTAAGCAGATGGACAGAGCCCATAGACAGACTGGCGGGATGAACAGAAGACAGACTGTCGGGCTGGAGAGTAATCAGGCTGGCGGGCTGGACTGGAAGTCAGGCTGGCGGACAGGACTGGAAGTCAGGCTGGCGGACAGGACTGGAAGTCAGGCTGGCGGACAGAACTGGACGTCAGGCTGGTGGACAGGACTGGAAATCAGGCTGGCAGACAGGACTAGTAGTCAGGCTAGCAGCGGGACCTGAGGGCTGAAGCAGAGGTAAGTACACTGTGAAACAATTATTTCTCGGGCACCTCCATTTTGGAGGAGGTGCCTTATATATGGGAGGACCGGGGACTCCTTAGGACGGCACGCGCGGCCCCTTTAATAGAGAGGGAGCGAGTGCGCGCCCTAAGCACAGTGCCCGGGAAGCTGCGCGCCCCAGCAGCAGCAGGAAGAGGAGCGCCGGAGGACGCCAGACAGGGAGCGCGGAGGTGAGAGGGACGGCGTCTCTGCCTGGCAGGGGGCAGAGACTCCGATGCTACAGTACCCCCCCCTCTACGCCCCCTCTTTTTTAGGCCAGAAAGAAATTTTTTAAGGAGAAGTGGGGCATGAATGTTCTCCCTGGGTTCCCAAGTTCTCTTCTCTGGGCCAAACCCCTTCCAATCCATCAGAAAAAAACGTTTTTCCTCTTACCCTCTTGGTGGCCAGAATGTTCTCTACCTCAAAAATGTCCTCAGTGGAAACCGGAGCAGGGGGAGCACCTGGATTGTTGGAAGAAGAATTAAACACAACTGGTTTGAGGAGAGATACATGGAAGGAGTTGGGAATCCGCAAGGTGGCCGGGAGTTTTAACTTGTAGGCCACTGGGTTGATTTTTTTGAGGACTTCAAATGGACCAATGAACTGAGGACCCAACTTATAGGAGGGTATTTTGAGCCGGACATGTTTGGAAGAGAGCCAGACTTTATCTCCCGGAGGGAATTGAGGCGGATCCAGACGTCTCTTGTCAGCATGTTTCTTCATGCGCTCAGAGGACTGAAGAAGTGCGGACCTAGTATTTTCCCAAATGGTGGAGAATTCGCTGACTAGAGACTCCGTGGCAGGGTTGTCCACCGAGGCGGAGATGGGAAACAGAATCCGGGGAAGTTGACCGTAGACCACAAAGAATGAGGATTTAAAAGTAGATTCTTTCTCATGGTTGTAGGAGAATTCGCCCCATGGTAGGAGCTCCACCCAATCAGTATGGTGAGCGTTAACAAAGTGCCGGAGGTAGCTGGTAAGGATTTGGTTGATACGCTCCACTTGGCCATTGGACTGTGGATGGTAAGCGGAGGAGAAATCCAGGGAGACATCCAGCAGCTTACACGTAGCTCTCCAGAAGCGTGAGGTGAACTGAACCCCTCGATCCGACACAATGTGGAGGGGTAGGCCATGGAGACGGAAGATATGAAGGATGAAGTCCTTAGCCAGCTCCGATGCAGACGGGAGACCAGGCAGAGGGATGAAGTGGGCCATTTTAGAAAAGCGGTTGGCGACCACCCAAATGACTGTACAACCGGCAGAAACAGGGAGATCTGTAATAAAGTCCATGGCAGTGTGCTGCCACGGCGCAGAAGGTACGGGAAGAGGCAGGAGGCGACCGGCTGGAAGATGTCTGGGAACTTTGTTGCGGGCACAGGACGAACAGGCCGAGACGAAGTCTACCACATCCTTGCACAGGGTAGGCCACCAGTAATGCCGGGTAATGAGCAGGAAGGTCTTCTTCTGACCGGCATGGCCTGCTAGCTTAGATGAATGACCCCAGTTAAGAACCTTCTCACGATCTGGAACCGCTACAAACGTCTTACCTGTGGAAGACGAGTCAGATCCAAGGGGGCCACATTCATCGCTTTGGAGGGGTCGATGATGTGCCTAGGCTCCTCCTCTTGATCGGAGGACAGGAAGGATCGGGATAAGGCGTCAGCTTTATAATTCTTGTCCGCCGGGTGGTAATGTAGGATAAAGTCGAAGCGGGAGAAGAACAAAGACCACCGGGCCTGACGCAGATTGAGTCTTTGGGCATTCTGGAGATATGCTAGATTTTTGTGATCTGCATAGATGATCACTGGGTATAGAGCCCCTTCAAGCAAATAACGCCACTCCTCCAGCGCCAATTTAATGACTAACAGTTCTCGGTCTCCTATGGAGTAGTTGCGCTCAGACGAGGAGAAGAGTTTGGAGAAGAAGCCACAGGTTACCATTCTCCCTGATAAAGATTTTTGGGTGAGCACCGCTCCGGCTCCGGAGGAGAAAGCATCAATCTCCATGAAGAACTGTTTGTTGCAGTCCGGACGGTACAGCACTGGGGCAGAGGAGAAGGCTTGCTTTAAGGAAAGGAAGGCCTCCTCAGCTTCGGGCGGCCATTCCTTGGGATTTGCTCCCTTACGGGTGAGCGCAGAGATGGGGGCAGTCTGGGAAGAGAAGTGTGGGATGAAGTGACGATAGTAGTTGGCAAAGCCCAGGAATCGCTGAATCGCCTTCAACCCCTTCGGACGGGGCCACTTTAGGACAGCAGAAAGCTTCTCAGAATCCATTCGTAGACCTGTCTGGGAGATAACATAGCCCAGGAATGGAAGAGAGGTCTGCTCGTAGAGGAACTTCTCAAATTTTGCATAGAGGTGATTCTGCCTGAGCCTAAGCAGGACCTGACGAACATCCCTCCGGTGTGTGGGAAGATCCGGAGAGAAGACCGAGATGTCGTCCAGGTACACCACCACGCAAGAATATAGGAGGTCACGGAAGATGTCGTTGACTAATTCTTGGAAAACGGCGGGAGTATTGCAGAGGCCGAAGGGCACCACACGGTATTCATAGTGACCGTCCCGGGTATTGAATGCCGTCTTCCACTCGTCTCCTTGACGGATCTGGACCAGGTTATACGCCCCACATAGATCCAGCTTGGTAAAGATCCTAGTGCCCTTAAGGCGGTCAAACAACTCGGAGATGAGCGGCAGGGGGTATTTATTTTTGACCGTGATTTGGTTGAGTCCTCTATAGTCAATACAGGGGCGTAGTGAACCATCCTTCTTTTTAACGAAGAAAAATCCGGCTCCAGCCAGGGAGGTGGATTTCCGGATGAATCCCCTGGCCAGATTCTCCTCGATGTAATCCGACATGGCCCGGGTTTCTGCCGACGACAGCGGGTAGATACGTCCACGGGGTGGAGTGGCACCGGGTACCAGGTCTATCGGGCAATCATATGGCCTATGAGGTGGCAGTGTCTCTGCTTCCTTTTTGTCGAAGCCAACTGCATAGGACCAGTAAGGTGCCGGTAAACCTTGTAGATTAGCCGGGGTGGGTGGAGGACGAACTGGGCGAACCGGGACCAGGCAGGTCTTATGACAATCCTGCCCCCAACGGTGTACTTCACCGGATTGCCAATTCAGCACGGGTTCATGTCTCTGAAGCCAGGGTAGACATAGCAATAGGGAGTGAGAGAGTCCGGAAAGCACATGGAAGGAGATCCTCTGAGTGCAGCATTTCCACCTGCAGAGTTATAGGTTCTGTGATGAGCAGGATGGTCACCGGAAGGAGTCTTCCATCCACGGAGGCGACTGCCAATGGTTCAGCCAGAGGTTTGGTGGGAATGTGATATTTCTCTACCAGGGACTGGGAAATGAGGTTCCCAGCAGCTCCGGAATCCAGGTGTGCAACTTCAAAGTAGCGGTTCTCTCCCCAGGAGATAGAGACAGACAAAGTCAGGGAAGGAGAGGGTTTACTTTTGCCTAGGACGACCTCTCCGAGCGGTCCTAGACACTGGAGTTTCCCGGCTTTACCGGGCAGGAACGAATGAAGTGCTCCTTACTGCCACAGTAGAAACAGCTCCCCTCGGCTCGGCATGACTCTTGGCGAGATTTGACCATCTTGGTCTGGTCGATCTGCATAGGTTCGGGCGAGGGTGCCCGGGGAGTTGCTGATTGAGAAGCAGGTCTCTGGAAAATAGGAGCAAGATGAGGAAATCTTCTCTCCAAGGTGACCTCCTTGGTACGTTCTTGGAAACGGAGGTCAATCCAGGTAGCTAGTGACACCAGGTCATCCAGGGAGGTAGGAATATCCTGGGCGGCTAACTCGTCCTTAATCCGACCAGAAAGGCCCTCCCAGAAGATAGACACCAGGGCTTCATTGCCCCAGGTAAGCTCAGAAGCAAGGGTGCGGAAGCGTATGGCATACTGGCCCACGGTGAGACATCCTTGGTGGAGACGGAGCAAAGAGGAGGCAGTAGAAATCCTTCGTCCTGGTTCATCGAAGACCCTCCAGAAGGCAGAGAGGAAAGCTGGAAGATCAGACACCATGGAATCTTCTCTCTCCCATAGGGGGTTAAGCCATGCCAGTTCTTCCCCGGTGAGGTGAGACATGATGAACGCCACCTTGGCCCGGTCGGAGGAGAACTGATGTGCCAAAAGTTCAAAGTGCAGCGTGCACTGGTTCAGAAAGCCCCGACATGAGACGGGGTCACCTCCAAAACGAGGAGGCGCAGAGAGCCGGGGACCTGGGTTGGATGCTGTGGTGTTGGTGGGCAGCGGCGCTGCGGGAACGGGAGTCGCACGACTCGAGGCGTACACAGGTGGGACAGACAGCGTGTCCAGGCGGGAGTTGACATTCCGCAGGAAGTTCAGGATGGTTTCCTGTTGGGATCTCTGACGAGAAACCTCCTGGTACAGGTCAGTAAGCAAGGGGGTTTGGGGGCCACTGGGTTCCATAGCCCGAGCAAACTGTTACAGATCCGGTAGGTGGAACCTCTGTGCTGCGGTGCAAGGAGGGACCCAGAGGGGCATAACTAGGTATCAACTCGGAGCGACCAAGGTCGTACGGCGGCTCAATCGACTCCGTGACCAGGGAGGGTCCGAGCAGAGGGACCAGGTGCTACTCTGTGGATGACCTTGTAAGGGAGCAGGTGACTCCCACGATACAGATAGTTGGGACTGACCGGTATTGCAGATGGGCACAGCAGGCAGGCTGACGAGTGATCCAGATAGATGGACTAGCAGACACGGCAGGCGACAGGCAGGAGTCTCTAGGTAGGCTGACAGGTGGTCACGGCAAGTGACGGGCAGGAGCCTCCAGGTAGGCACGGCAGGTAGCAAGCAGGAGCCTCCAGGTAGGCACGGCAGGTAGCAAGCAGGATCCTTGGTAGGTACGGCAGGTAGCAAGCCGGAGCCTCCAGGTAGGCATGGCAGGTAGCAGGCAGGTGCTTCCAGGTAAGCAGACGGGCAGAGCCCATAGACAGACTGGCGGGCTGAACGGAAGACAGACTGTCGGGCTGGAGAGTAATCAGGCTGGCGGGCTGGACTGGAAGTCAGGCTGGCGGACAGGACTGGAAGTCAGGCTGGCGGACAGGACTGGAAGTTAGGCTGGCGGACAGGACTGGAAATCAGGCTGGCGGACAGGACTGATAGTCAAGCTAGCAGCGGGACCTGAGGGCTGAAGCAGAGTTAAGTACACCGTGCAACAACTATTGCTCGGGCACCTCCAGTTTGGAGGAGGTGCCTTATATATGGGAGGACCTCCAGCTATTGGCCGGGGACTCCTTAGGACGGTGCGCGCGGCCCCTTTAAGAGAGAGGGAGCGAGCGCGCACCGTAAGCACAGTGCCCGGGAAGCTGCGCGCGCCGGCAGCAGCAGGAAGAGGAGCGCCGGAGGACGCCGGGCGGGGAGCGTGGAGGTGAGAGGGACAGCGTCTCTGCCTGGCAGGGGGCAGAGACGCCGATGCTACACATTTTATTGGCTGTACAAAGACTGTTGCGTTCTTTATATTGTTAAATTACCTGAATTATTTTATATCTTTCGTAATCCCAACTGATAGCACATAGGTATCTCTGTATGACCTGAAGATGTATGAAGAGCTCTACCATATTATTGCTTTATACCAGCATCACAATGCTATTAATTTTTTTTTATTACACAGAATTTTATAGATTTTACACCAACTCATCTTCAATCCACTCAGATTCCCACAATATGAGATACTAATAATTTATCTATATCACTTTCCTAGAGAAGAATGGATAGAGACAAAACGAAGATGGCAGAGAGGATATTACACCTCACCCTAGAGATCCTCTTCTGGCTTACTGGAGAGGTGAGAGATTCTGATGACGTCACATTACGTCATTCTTATCTATGGGAATAACAGATGTACAGAACTGGAGAGGTGAGGACTCTGGAAATGTCTGGAGTGAGATTTATTAATGTGTCTCTCCATAATCAGGATTATACAGTAGTGAAGAAGACCTCTGGTGAGCGCTGTCAGGACCCTGTGTCTGAGAGATGGAGAAGACCCCTGAGCTCAATCACAGGGCCTCCACCTCATTCCCTGATACATGAGGACATCAATGACCAGAAGATCCTAGAACTCACCTACAAGATGATTGAGCTGCTGACTGGAGAGGTGACACTGCTGGGAATGATGGGACATTATACAGTAATGCTATGAAGGGATCAGGGGATGATGGTATCATTGTATGTATCAGGTTCCTATAAGTTGTCAGGACTTCACTGTCTATTTCGCCATGGAGGAGTGGGAGTATTTAGAAGGACACAAAGATTTGTACAAGAACGTCATGATGGAGGTTCCCCAGCCCCTCACATCACCAGGTAATAGACCGGACTAAATACACAAGGCCTATAATTATCTGTATGGAAAGAATTAATTCAGTCCATGTATGTGTTTCCACCAGATCTATCCAGTAAGAGGACAACACAAGAGAGATGTCCCTCTCATCTTCTTCCACAGGACTGTAAACAAGAAGATCCCAATATTCCTCATAATCATCAGGTAGATGGAGAGAAGGTGTCATGTGATCTCCTCTATAATATGTAGATGGCTGTGAAGGTCTTGTGTTCAGTCTTGTTTTATCCACCAATATTATATGTTTTATACTTGGGTAATGAGGACAGTGGAAATGGCAGGATTAGAGCTGATCATAGATGTGACTTCTCTATATGTCTTTTACAACATTTGTTTCAGGGTGAAAATCTGACCCATATTAATACTACAGAGACATATGTGAGGGGTGATGAGTGGTGTAAAGAGGAGATTCCTACATATGACTACCCAGGTGAGTAGTTACCACTCAATGTAGAGAAGTCACAGATTCTTCTCAGTCACCGGCTGTGGCTGCTTTATCGATGGTGTAGTCCGGCCATGTCATAATTGTGTGATCACCATTTTACCTCTAGACCACATTTTCCTCCATCCAAAAATGTTCACATTACTTTGTGTAATTGTGAAAGACCTTTTCTAGAGAACTTACAACCTGGAGGATCTACCTACCCCCTGGTATTAGGAGACGCTGACCGTTACCTGCTCAGATCTGTAAACTATAAAGCCAAATGAAAATCACTTGATCAATGTTTTCAATCCTAAGGAATTCAGATTACTGCACAATCTCTCCTGAAACGAGGGGCACTAATACTTTCTCTACTTTTATGGTCAGAACTAATAGTAGCTCCAATGGTCCACCATAAATGAGTACTCTCCCGGAGTAAACTCCAGTTTAGTGTTGAAGCTCTCACTTATTTATATGTTGTTGTTGCGGATATAACATATCTTTTATTCTGTCTTTTTTTACAGGTTCATACTGTATGGTAGTTTGATTGTGGTGGGATCGGCTTGACTCACTTATGTGACTCTGTAACTCTCTAGTCTTTAAAAGAAGGTCTCCATTACATCTTCCCAATGCCCGAGGTCTAAATTTAAGACACATCAGCTCTGAACTATTATAAAAAGTTCTCCTTCAATGTCTAATATTTCTTCTTGAAACTCATCTGACAGAAAATATTGGCCCTTACGATAGTTTAGATTGCCAAGAGCCAACGAGCCCCATACTCTAATTACCCTAGAAAGGTTTCACCACTGGTTACTCATTTTTTACTGATGAAGAATGTTGAGTTTGATCATTTCAGTAGATGTGTTATTGTCTATAGTCAGTTTTTGGATACAGTAGTTAGTGCCCAAAATACTCAGATTTAACCTCTTCCCGCAGCCGGTTTTGTGTTCCTATCCAGGGCCCATTTTCAGATCTGACATGTGTCACTTTATGTCGTGATTATTGTTGAGTGAGCACTAAAATGCTCGAAGCTCGGACCGAGCTCACCGTGATTCTCGGGTGCTCGACCCGAGCAACGAGCCTAATGTTAGTCTATGGGAGACCCGAGCATTTTTGCGGTGGCACCCCCGGCAGTCTGTAGAAAGCCTAAAAAGTGCCCAAAACGATAGTGACAGTGCTCAAAAGTCAAGGGGACAGCATGGGGATCACCCCAGGAAGCATTTCTGACCCTCAGGTCACTGCTGTCAACAACGTGGTCAGAGGTATTAAGTCACTTTTACGGGCTCACAATAAAACGTTCAAAAACGAAACTGAAACGGTTTTCCTGTGAAATATGTTAAGGAACTTCCTTTAAAGGGTAAAGAGACTTGTGTATAAGGTAAAATAAATAACCAAAAGCAAAAATACTCCTCCACACCTTGGGCTATGTTCACAAGTAGCATTTTTTATGCGTTTTTGAACTTTTGTATTGCTTTCAACCGTGACAAATGCATTCACTGGGAAATGTCATTTTAACATTTTACAATCTTATCTGGCTATGTGCTGTGTGACACATGCATACAGTGCTGAAAAGACATGGGAACAGCATGGGGAAGACCCCTGGAAGCATCTCTGACACCCAGGTCACTGCCTAAAAATGTGCCCATCAGAAGTGATCAGAAGATGCAGACATGCAACTATCCCCATGCAAGTCCTTCTCCCAGGGCAGTGTTCAATTGTACCTCCCCCATTCCTTGCAATGCAAGCGCAAGTATGCAGCCTGCCACCCACCCACCCCCAGGCTGCAATACCATACTGCTAGCTTGCTTGCACTTGAAATTGGGCCTTTTAGGCATGTGGAGGAAGACGCCGGCCACCATGTCATGGCTGCGTCGGCGGCCTGGTATCCATACTCAGTCCCCAGCCGCCCGGCGGTCGGGTGTCCACGCTCGGTCCCCAAACGCCCCGCGGCCGGGTGTTCATACTCCGTCCCCAGCCGCACCGCGGCCGGGTGTCCATAAACGGTCCTCAGCCGCCCCTATTTCTCCTGGGACCTTCCCCCACACTTTTCTTAGCCTGGCCTGCTTTAGGGCAGCATTGGACGAGCCCACCAGAGAACTAGACTCCTCCGGTGGGCCCTGGCTTCTCCATCAGGGGAGTTGAGAGTGCCAAGGTGAGGAGCATGATGATGATGATGATAGAAGGAAGCATCTGCTTTGTTTTCTTGGAATGCAAGCGTAAGTGTGCAAGCTGCCACCCACCCACCCCCAGGCTGCAATACCATACTGGCATGTGGAGGCAGATGCCGGCCACCATGTCATGGCTGCGTAGGGGGCCTGGTATCCATACTCAGACTCCAGCCACCCGGCGGCCGGGTGTCCACGCTCGGTCCCCAGCCACCAGGGGGCGGCCGTGTGTCCATACTCGGTCTCCAGCCACCCCTATTTGTCCCGGTGCGCCTTATACACAAGCATGCATACCAAAACATTACCTGTGCCCTCCCCAGTGCATTTAGTGAGAAGGACAGCCTAACCACAAACACGTGGACAAGTGAAAATGGCCAGGGATGGTCCATCTCACTGATGCCTTCACACTGGGTTAATATTGTGGAAGCCGGGACACAGTTGGACACTGGGATGCAACACGTCCTCCAGACATAGAGGATTGCGAGTCCTCGGTCACTTAGGCTTCAACACAAGGTTCAGAAGGTAGACAGCAGCAGTGCTCGGCCTCCTACACAACGAGTAAATTATTCATGATCATGAGGCCATCCATCTCCTTAGCTTTCTGTTCCTTGGAATTCAAAGCACATGTATGTAGTAGTGGCTAGGCCTGAGGTGGTCAGCGTTTTGGCGCATATCCTACCTCCTCCGAGGATTGCTGGATGTTTTCCTGCTACTATCTTAGTTCTCTGACTCCCGTTAAAACAAAGCTTCAGGTGATGAATGATGGATGACATAGTAACATAGTTTGTAAAGCCGAATAAAGACTTGCGTCCATCAAGTTCGACATGTTAGTTCAGTAATTGCTAAAGTTGATCCAGAGGAGGGCAAAAACCCCAAATGATTTAGCCAATCTTCACCGGAGGAAAAATTCCCTCCCGACTCTGAAACCAGCAGTCAGAATAAATCCCTGTATCAACCTACTATTTTATTTCATTTTTAAGTATATGCTGAAATCTGCCTGGTATCTAGAAATGCATCCAGTCCCCGCTTGAACTGGTGTAGTGAATCCGACATTACCGTCTCCTCACTCAGTGAATTCCATATTCTCACTGCTCTTACCGTAAAGAACCCCTTCCTATGCTGGTGCTGAAACCTTTTCTCTTCCAGTCTTAGTGAGGGCCCTCTTGTTACCGTAATATCCCTCCTTTTGAACAAATCCCGGGCAAGATCTCTATACTGTCCCCTAACATATTTGTACACATTTATTATGTCCCCCCTCAACCTTCTCTTTTCCAGGCTGAATAGTCCTAGTTTTGCCAACCTCTCTGGGTATTGCAGTCCCTCCATTCCCTTTATTAATTTTGTTGCCCTCCTTTGTACCTTTTCAAGCTCATTTATATCCTTTCTATATATTGGGGCCCATAACTGAGCACAGTATTCCAAGTGTGGTCTGACCAGTGCTTTGTACAGTGGAAGAACAATGTTCTCATCCTTTGCAGCTATACCTCTTCTGATACATCCCATTACCCTGTTTGCCCTTACAGCAGCGGCCTGACTTTGGGCACTCCAATTTAGTTTGCTATCAATCAAGATGCCCAAGTCCTTCTCCATCTCTGAATTCCCCAATGATTTCCCATTCAGTGAGTACTGGTGACTTCCATTTTTCCTTCCCATATGTATGACCTTACATTTCTCCTCGTTAAACCTCATTTGCCATTTAATGCTCCACCTACCCAGCTTATCCAAATCCCTCTGTAGGTCTGCACTGTCCTCTTTTGTATTAATTGTTTTACATAACTTTGTGTCATCTGCAAATATTGATATTTTACTATTTATCCCGTTGACTATGTCGTTAATAAAGATATTAAATAACATTGGGCCTAGTACAGACCCCTGTGGTACCCCACTAGTGACGCTTACCCAATCTGAGTATATTCCATTTATAACCACCCTCTGCCTTCTATCCTTTAGCCAGTTAGCTACCCACTTGCAGACATTTTCCCCCAGCCCCATCATTCTCATTTTGTATACCAACCTATTATGTGGCACGCTATCGAACGCTTTTGAGAAGTCGAGATACACGACATCCACTGGTTCCCCCTGATCTACTCGAGAGCTAACCTCCTCGTAGAAGTCAATCAGGTTTGTTTGGCAGGAGCGATTCCTCATGAATCCATGTTGGTTCGGGATTAAAAGATTATTAGCATCAAGATGCTCCGTAATTGCTTCTTTAATTAAGCTTTCAAAAATTTTGCCCACAACGGACGTCAGACTCACCGGCCGATAGTTTCCGGCGTCACTTTTCGCTCCCTTTTTGAATATTGGCACTACATTCGCCTGTCGCCAATCAAGTGGTACAGACCCAGTCTCAACAGAGTCCTTAAATATAAGATATAACGGTCTGTCTATCACATTACTTAGTTCCCTTAGTACCCGTGGGTGTATGCCATCAGGTCCTGGTGATTTGTTTATTTTAATGTTACTGAGGCGTTTCTGTACCCCAACTTGGGTTAGATTTGTCATACTTAGTGGAGGATTAAGTTTGTCACTTCTCATTTCTCCTGTTAGTTCGATTTCCTTTGTGAAAGTTGTCGAAAAAAAATTATTTAATAGATTAGCTTTATCCTCATCTTTCTCTATGATTTTGCCTTCCTCACTTTTTATCGGTCCAATATTATCCGATTTAATCCTTTTACTATTTATATACGTAAAGAACAGTTTGGGATTTGATCTACTTTCCCTAGCAATACGTTTCTCTGTTTCCTCCTTCGCTATTTTTATTTGTTTTTTACAGGTTCTCGTTTTTTCCTTGTAACACATTAGTGCCTCCTTACTGTTTTCCTGTTTTAATCTCTTGAATGCCTCTTTTTTGCTATTTAACGCCCCTTTTACGTTCTTGTTCAACCATATTGGTTTCCTCTTATTTCTGGCCCTTTTATTCCCATACGGTATATACCTCTCGCACTGAGTATTCAGAATTCTTTTGAAGGTTTCCCATTTACTATTCGTATTCCTTTGATTAAGAACTTTGTCCCAGTCAATAAGTTGAAGGCTTTCTTTCAGCTGATCAAACTTCGCCCTCCTAAAGTTTAATGTTTTTGTTGTTCCCTTATTGATAACCCTACTGAAGGGCATTTTGAAGTCGATAATATTATGGTCGCTATTACCTAGGTGCCCCCCTATCTGTACCTCAGTTATTCTATCAGGCCTATTAGTCAATATTAAGTCCAACACGGCCTTCCCTCTCGTTGGTTCCTGCACTAGTTGGGAGAGATAATTATCCTTAATATTTGTCAAGAACCTTTTTCCTTTCTGAGATCTACAGGTTTCTGTTTCCCAGTCAATATCCGGGTAGTTGAAATCCCCCATTACAATCACTTCATTATGTTTTGCTACTTTGTCTATTTGTCCTAATAGCAGATTCTCATTCTCCTCTGTTATATTTGGTGGCTTATAGCAGACCCCCAGTAATATTTTATTAATATTTTTAGTTCCCTCTATCTCTACCCACATGGACTCGACCCCCTCTTCTCCCTCTCCTATATCTTCCCTTAGTCTGGGTTTTAGACATGACTTTACATATAAGCAGACTCCTCCGCCTTTCCCCTGTTTCCGGTCCCTTCTAAATAAACTATAATCTAATAAATTTACCGCCCAGTCGTAGCTATCGTCTAGCCAAGTCTCTGTTATACCTACGATGTCATACCTCTCCTCCGATATAAGCGCCTGCAGCTCATCCGCCTTATTGGTCAGGCTTCTTGCGTTGGTCAGCATGCAAGATAAAACTTTGGGGTTATTTAGCATCCTATTCTTCTCTAACGATCTAACTGTACTATCCCCACCCCCCTCTCCACCCTCATTATATTCACTTCTCCCCTTCCCCCTTGCTTGCCTCACATCCCACATCCCACCTATTTCCTTGGTCCCCCCCCCCGTCTCTAGTTTAAAAACTCCTCCAACCTATTAGCCATCTTCTTCCCCAGCACTGCTGCACCCTCCCCAATGAGGTGCAGCCCGTCCCTACGGTAGAGCCTGTAGCCGACCGCGAAGTCGGCCCAGTTCTCCATGAACCCAAACCCTTCTGCCTTGCACCAACTCTTTAGCCACTTATTCACCTCCCTAACTTCCCGTTCGCGCTCCTGTGTGGCTCGCGGGGTTGGTAGTATTTCTGAGAAAACTACCTTGGAGGTCCTTGCCCTAAGCTTCCTACCTAGGTCCCTGAAATCATTTTTAAGGACCCTCCATCTACCACTCACTTTGTCATTGGTGCCGATGTGGACCATGACCGCTGGGTCTTCGCCAGCCCCACCCAGTAACCTGTCAACCCGATCCGCGATGTGCCGGACTCGAGCGCCAGGGAGGCAGCACACCATTCGGCGATCTCGGTCTTTGTGACAGATTGCCCTGTCTGTCCCCCTAATAATAGAGTCACCCACTACCAGAACCTGTCTTGCCTGCCCTACACTTCCCCCTCCCCCTCATTACTGGAGCATACACTCCCCCGGCGGTCAGAGGATCTGTCGTGCTCCAATAATGCCGGTTCTGAACCAGCCTTCCTATACTTCTTCCCTCTATCCCTCCTAACTGTTATCCAGCTCCCTGCCTGTTCAGCCTGTTGAGGTGGTGGCAAAGGAGAAAGAGCAGGAGGAACAGGGACCATTCACATCAATATCAGGCCAGTCAACCACACATGTCTTGTAGGATATGTTTCTGTACCAAAAGGAGCTGTTCGGCTACACAGTTATAGGGCATACAGTGAGTGCAATGCCTACCAAAAATTTCGAGGCACTCCAATGCCCCATGGAAGTGACATGGAGGTCAGAGGGCCTTAACTAAACCTTTTTTCCATTTATAGCAACTGTATCTCCTGTACACTGTTGGCCTAAGCAGTGAATGGAAGGCTTTCCAAAAATTATGAGAAACTGCAATGCCCCTTGAAACAGACGTGGATTACAGCGTGCTAAAAACCTTCTACCCATTATTGGGGAGTGGGTCTCCCTTAGTTTTCGCCCATGCATTGAAAAGCAAAAGCTGACTAAAATTAGGAGGAAATGCAATGCCCGTTGGAAGAGTCGTGGAGGTTAGAGGTAATTAAAAACAACATTTCAATGCCCCTTGGAAGAGCTGTGGAGTTCAACGTGGTTTAACAAGACGGTTTTAATGCCCCTTGGAAGAGTGGTGGAGGTCGCAGCTGATTAAAAAGACAATATCAATGCCCCTTGGAAGAGCTGTGGAGTTCAGAGTGGTTTAACAAGACGGTTTTAATGCCCCTTGGAAGAGACGTGGAGGTCACAGTGGTTTAACAAGACGGTTTTAATGCCCCTTGGAAGAGACGTGGAGGTCACAGTAGCTTAACAAGACGGTTTTAATGCCCCTTGGAAGATTGGTGGAGGTCGCAGTGGTTTAACAAGACTGTTTTAATGCCCCTTGGAAGAGACGTGGAGGTCACAGTGGTTTAACAAAACGGATTTAATGCCCCTTGGAAGAGACGTGGAGGTCACAGTAGCTTAACAAGACGGTTTTAATGCCCCTTGGAAGAGTGGTGGAGGTCACGGTGGTTTAACAAGACAGTTTTAATGCCCCTTGGAAGAGACGTGGAGGTCACAGTGGTTTAACAAGATGGTTTTAATGCCCCTTGGAAGAGACGTGGTTACAGTGGTTTACCAAGACGGTTTTAATGCCCCTTGGAAGAGACGTGGAGGTCACAGTGGTTTAACAAGACGGTTTTAATGCCCCTTGGAAGAGTGGTGGAGGTCGCAGTGGAATAAAAAACAATATCAATGCGCCGTGGGGAAGAGACGTGGAGGTCACAGTAGCTTAACAAGACGGTTTTAATGCCCCTTGGAAGAGTGGTGGAGGTCGCAGTGGAATAAAAAGACAATATCAATGCCCCTTGGAAGAGCTGTGGAGTTCAGAGTGATTTAACAAGACGGTTTTAATGCCCCTTGGAAGATTGGTGGAGGTCGCAGTAGTCTAACAAGACAGTTTTAATGCCCCTTGGAAGATTGGTGGAGGTCGCAGTAGTCTAACAAGACGGTTTTAATGCCCCTTGGAAGAGACGTAGAGGTCACAGTGGTTTAACAAGACGGTTTTAATGCCCCTTGGAAGAGACGTGAAGGTCACAGTAGCTTAACAAGACGGTTTTAATGCCCCTTGGAAGATTGGTGGAGGTCGCAGTGGTTTAACAAGACAGTTTTAATGCCCCTTGGAAGAGACGTGGAGGTCACAGTGGTTTAACAAGACGGTTTTAATGCCCCTTGGAAGAGACGTGGAGGTCACAGTAGCTTAACAAGACGGTTTTAATGCCCCTTGGAAGAGTGGTGGAGGTCGCGGTGGTTTAACAAGACGGTTTTAATGCCCCTTGGAAGAGACGTGGAGGTCACAGTGGTTTAACAAGATAGTTTTAATGCCCCTTGGAAGAGACGTGGAGGTCACAGTGGTTTAACAAGATGGTTTTAATGCCCCTTGGAAGAGACGTGGAGGTCACAGTGGTTTAACAAGACGGTTTTAATGCCCCTTGGAAGATTGGTGGAGGTCGCAGTGGTTTAACAAGACAGTTTTAATGCCCCTTGGAAGAGACGTGGAGGTCACAGTGGTTTAACAAGACGGTTTTAATGCCCCTTGGAAGAGACGTGGAGGTCACAGTAGCTTAACAAGACGGTTTTAATGCCCCTTGGAAGAGACGTGGAGGTCACAGTGGTTTAACAAGATGGTTTTAATGCCCCTTGGAAGAGACGTGGAGGTCACAGTGGTTTAACAAGACGGTTTTAATGCCCCTTGGAAGAGATGTGGAGGTCACAGTAGCTTAACAAGACGGTTTTAATGCCCCCTGGAAGAGTGGTGGAGGTCGCAGTGGAATAAAAAAACAATATCAATGCGCCGTGGAAGAGACATGGAGGTCACAGTAGCTTAACAAGATGGTTTTAATGCCCCTTACAAAAGCCATGCAGTACAGCATCTTAAAAACATTATTCCCATTATTGGGGAGTGGGTCTCCCATAGTCTTTGCCTATGCCTTCCAAGCAAAAGCTGCCAAAAATAAGGACGGAGGAACTTGCAATGCTGGCAAACAAGAGCCATGCAGTACAGCATCTTAAAAACATTATTCCCATTATTGGGGAGTGGGTCTCGCATAGTCTTTGCCTATGCCTTCCAAGCAAAAGCTGCCAAAAATTAGGACAGAGGAACTTGCAATGCTGGCAAACAAGAGCCATGCAGTACAGCATCTTAAAAACATTATTCCCATTATTGGGGAGTGGGTCTCCGATAGTCTTTGCCTATGCCTTCGGATCAAAAGCTGCCAAAAATTAGGACGGAGGAATTTGCAATGCTGGCAAACAAGAGCCATGCAGTACAGCATCTTAAAAACAGTATTCCCATTATTGGGGAGTTGGTCTTCCATAGTATTTGCCTATGCCTTCCAAGCAAAAGCTGCCAAAAATTAGGACAGAGGAACTTGCAATGCCCCTTACAAGAGCCATGCAGTACAGCATCTTACAAACATTATTCCCATTATTGGGGAGTGGGTCTCCCATAGTCTTTGCTTATGCCTTCCAAGCAAAAGCTGCCAAAAATTAGGACGGAGGAACTTGCAATGCCCCTTACAAGAGCCATGCAGTACAGCATATTACAAACATTATTCCCATTATGGGGGAGTGGGTCTCCCATAGTCTTTGCTTATGCCTTCCAAGCAAAAGCTGCCAAAAATTAGGATGGAGGAACTTGCAATGCCCCTTACAAGAGCCATGCAGTACAGCATATTACAAACATTATCCCCATTATTGGGGAGTGGGTCTCCCATAGTCTTTGCTTATGCCTTCCAAGCAAAAGCTGCCAAAAATAAGGACGTAAGAACTTGCAATGCTGGCAACACGGACCACGGTCACCCTGGTGGTATAGTGGTGGTGGAGGCTGAGGATAAGGAGAAGAGCATAAAACAGCCGAAATGAGGAAGCGTATACCCATGTGTGGATGTGAAGCGGTGCATGTGAATACACCTCCCGAAATAGCACAGTGGATTTGACTTTATGTTACTCTGCTGTCATTTGGTGGTGATGAGAAGTCTGGCCCAATCCAGCCCTTGTTCATTTTGATAAGGGTCAGCTTGTCAGCATTTTCAGTTGACAGGTGAGTGCGCTTATCAGTTATAATTCCACCAGCGACACTAGAAACACGCTCCGATAACACGCTAGCAGCAGGGCAGGCCAGGACCTCCAAGGCGTACAGAGCGAGTTCATTCCAAGTGTCCAGCTTGGATACCCAATAATTAAAAGGCACAGAGAATTCACAGAGGACGCTGGTACGGTCGGCAAGTTACTCCCTCACCATCTTTTGAAACTTTCCACTCCTTGTGAGAGTACCCCGCGCCTTAGGGCCTGTCCGAAGGGAGGGTCTGAGAAAACTCTCCCAGAATGTTGACAGTGTTCCCCTGCCTCTGCTGGATTGGAGTTGCGTCTCTCTCGCCTGTACACCTTGGTTGGGCAACGAACTGTGACCTCTGCCGCTAGCGTGTTCAGATGGGAATTTTTTTAACAGTTCTGCAGCAAGGGCCTTCTGGTACTGCCCCATTTTTGTAGACCTCTCCACCTCAGGAATAAGAGAGTGAAAGTTCTCCTTGTAGCAGGGGTCTAAAAGTGTCACCAACCAGTAATGACTGTCACCCAACATTTTGACAACACGAGGGTCACGATTAAGGCAGCGTAAAATAAAGTCAGCCATGCGTGACAGACTGGTAACGGGCAAGATATCCGTGTCCTCACCAAGATGATGACTGACCATGCTGTCCTCCTCCTCCCCCCTGTCCTCAGGCCACCCACGCTGAACCGACGGTATGACAGTTGTACAGGTACTACCGTCTACAGAGCATGATACCAGCTCCTGTTCTTCCTCCTCCTCCTCTCCCTCATTGTCACCCAATGCACGTTGGGATGAGATGAGGCTGGGCTGTGTGTAATCGATCGCTATGGCTTCTTGATCCATCTCATCATACTCTGGCTGCAATGCCTCCTCTTTAATTCTCTGCAGAGAGCGTTGCAAAAGACAGACAAGTAGAGTTCCAACGTGTGGGGACATCACACACCAGTCGGTGTGACGGAAGCTTCAAACGCTGCTGCAACACAGCAAGGGCGGCGGAAGCTGTAACCGACTTGCGAAAATGAGCTGACAGGGGGCGTACTTTGACAAGCAGATCTGGCAACTCGGGGTACGATTTAAGAAACCGCTGAACCATGAGGTTAAGCACATGAGCCAGGCATGGTACATGTGTGATCTTGCCTCGCCTCAGCGCCGCCACCAGGTTACGGCCATTGTCACACATGACCATGCCTGGATGTAAGTTCAGTGGTCTCAGCCACAGATCTGCCTGCTCTTTCACAGCTGTCCACAACTCACAAGCAGTGTGAGGTTTATCACCTAAGCTTATGAGTTTCAGCACAGCCTGTTGCCGCTTGGCTGAAGCAGTACTGCAGTGCTTCCAGCTTGTAACTGATGTGGTGATATCTGAGATGGAGGCTGAACATGAGGAGGAGGAGGATGATGCGCAGGATCTGTACACTGTGGGGGCAACTCTGACTGACATAGGGCCCGCAATCCTCGGTGTGGGGAGGATGTGTTCCGTCCCAAGGTCCGACTGGGTCCTGGCTTCCACTATGTTTACCCAGTGTGCTGTCAGGGAGATGTACCGTCCCTGGCCACAAGCACTTGTCCACGTGTCCGTTGTCAGGTGGACCCTCCCAGTAACTGCGTTGCTGAGGGCACGGCAGATGTTTTGGGACACGTGCTTGTGTAGTGCGGGGATGGCACACTGGGCAAAATAGTGTCGGCTGGGGACCGAGTACCGAGGGCCGGCCACTGCCATAAGGTTGCGGAAGGATTCCATCTCCACCAGCCTAAAAGGCAGCATTTCCAACGCAAGCAGTCGTGAAATGTGCGAATTTAGGACTGTGGCCTGTGGGGCGTTGGCTGCGAATTTGCGCTTTTGTTTAAAGGTCTGGGATATGGACAATTGAACGCTGCAGTGGGACGTGGATGTTGATGCTGTTTCTTGAGAAACTGCCATAACAAGTGAAGACTGAGAGGAGGGGGCATCTTTGCATGCAGTATGGACAGGGGATTGCCTTGCACGCACAACAGGGGGTTCTCTTACACGCACAACAGCGGAAGAAGCAGTGGTGACACCCGCTGACACTGGTCGTGGACCCTGGGGTTCACCCCACAAAGTCGGGTGCTTTGCTGACATGTGCCTGATCATGCTGGTGGTGGTCAGGCTGGTAGTTTTGTCACCCCTGCTGATGCTGGCCTGGCAGGAGGTACAAATGGCCTTTTTGGGGTTATCAGCAGAGTCTTTAAAAAAATTCCAGACTCTGGAAGACTGACCGGTTGTACTGGCAACGTCCCTCGTGTTGGTGTTACGGGGAACGGTTGCCCGCCTTCTGTCTGCGGCCACCACACTGCTTCTTCTTGTTTGTTGGGGTACTCTGCCTCCCTCCCCCCTGTGTGCTGCTGGCCTCGCTCTGTGTCTCCTCCTGCCAGGTTGGGTCAGTTACTATATCATCCACCACCTCGTCTTCCCCTTCCGCACCCTGGTCCTCCTCCTGACTTTCTGGCAATTGTGTCTCATCATCGTCCACCTCTTGTGACACTTTCCCACCGTCGCCTTTGTGTGACCGTGGCAGCTCAAATATTTGGGCATCGCTACATGGGATCTCCTCTTCCACCACTTCAAGCGGAGTAGGCGAGGGGTCCAAATATGGAAATGGACCAGTGAACAGCTCTTCAGAGTGTCCAAGTGTGGGATCAGTTGCTGTCTGACGACACTCGGCATGGTGGGAGGAAGGAGCATCAGGGTGAGGAGGAGTATGCGGTCGAGACTCACGGCTACTAAGACTTGACCGTGTGGAAGACAGACCGGAGGTGGTGGTGCCCAGGTAACTGGAAGTATTATCTGCTATCCAATTAATAACCTGTTCACACTGATCAGTTCGCAATACTGGTGTTGTTGTGTGCTTCCCTAGTAATTTGGTCAAGAACTGGGAGTGAGACGATGTGGCTGTTGGTTGTGGCACATTTTCACCTTGGCCACGGCCCCGTCCTCTGCACGCTGCGGCATTACAGTGACTGGCTGGCAATCCCTGCATGTTCATTGGCTCTGTAAAGAGCGCCAAAGATGCAGGGCGGAGAACCGAGCTCCTACCCGAATAACCCGGAAATGCTCGGTGCTTGCCGACCTTCCCGAGTAGCGTGATGCTCGGGCGAGTACCGAGCAGTGTCGAGCATGCTCGCTCAACACTAGTTGTGATAAATTTGGAATACTTCCCCAAGGATAATAGGAAACAAATGGACCTTACAGATTATTTTCCAACTGCTCTAGAATGTGACAATACCCTATATACGGTTGTACACTACTGTCTGGGCACATGACAGGTTAAGAAGGGAAGGAGCGACATTTAGTTTTTGGAATGCAGAACTTTCTGGGATAGTTTGCCGACACAGTGTATTGGGGGCACTGTTCATGGTCACCTAGCAGCTCAAAAAATGGCTATCATGAACAAACTTGACGCTATATACTTAATTTTCCAGATCCCAGGGATTGCCTCGCTCATCACCCTTTAACCACAAGAAGAATCGTCAGGTAGTTGGGTCAGAACCAGGAGGGCAAAGAAAATACAAAATCAGAAGACACAAGAGTAGTCAGTAAACGGGCCGGGGTCAGTCACAACAGGAAACAAATACACAAGCCGGGAGCTGAGCACAGAGAACAGAACCAGAGGAGAACAAGGCTGTATCTGGCAGCTTCCGGCAGTATTCTTCCAGCTTTAGTAGGGTATGGTGCTTTCCAATTGGATGAAGCAGGGAGCAGATTACTCCAGCTGGACAGAACACACACCCATACTGCCAGACTGGATGGTACTACTGGTTCCAGGCAACCTAATCTTAGGGGCTGGACAGAGCCTGCACCACCCAGAGCTTCTGGTTCTGACGTCTCCTCCATTTCCAGCACTGCTGGCAGAATGATTAAGGCGGCTCCTGGTGACAGAAGCAGACGTCGTGGGAGCAGATCCCAGGGGAGATGGGACACACCATTTACAGAATCCTTAATATATCAAAATGGCAGAAAACCAGAGCAGTAGAAATCCCCATAAAGTGACTCAATTTTGGAAATTATAACCCTCAGTGTATTAATCTATAGGCGTAGCGATTATTTTGACTCCACAGGCACTTTCCGAAAATTAGCACGCCATGGATATAAGAGAGTGAAAATTGCACATTGACCATTTTATTACCCAACACTAGTGTTGAGCCACCCCCGTAGTGTTCGGGTTCGGTTCGTCGAACACCGGGATGTTCGAGGAACTGTTCGTCGAACACCTTAGAACACCGTCGAACACCGTTAAAACCAATGGCAGGCAAACAAAAACACATAGAAACACATAGAAAACACCTTCAAATGTGTCCAAAAGCTGACAAACTGCTCAGAAGACGCTCTCTTTAAAAAAGCCGGCCGGCAATTCAGCAGCGGCATACACCGGTACCCGACAATTTAGACAAGAAGGAATAGAGCATCACACATAGATTAGATAGATAGAAACATGTCAGTCACATATATAATAAGTACAGTGACAGTGTTGGTTACTGTACTTGTCATTTAGTGTAAAGGATTTATTTAAGAAAATAATAGTGTTTTCATGCACTGTCTCTTTAAAAAAGCCGGCCGGCAATTCAGCATCTGTACCCGACAATTTAGAACAGAAAGATAGAGAATCACACATAGATTAGATAGATAGAAACATGTCAGTCACATATATATGAAGTACAGTGAAAGTGTTGGTTACTGTACTTGTCATTTAGTGTTAAAATAAAGGATTTATAAAAAAAAAAAATTGGCGTGGGGTTCCCCGTAATTTTAGTCTCTGGCGGAGGTTAAGCAGATGGCTGGGGCAGATGTTTGAAGCCTGGGAAGAGGGTAATACCCACGGAGCTTCCCAGGCTACTAATATCAGCCCCCAGCTGAATACCTAGCCTTTACTAGCTATTAAAATGGGGGAACCCCCCAAAAAATGACGTGGGGTCCCCCCTATTTTAATAGCTAGCAAAGGCTAGGCAGACAGCTGGGGGCTGATATTAATAGCCCAGGAAGGGAGCCATGAATATTGGCCCCCTCCCAGGCTAGAAACACCAGCCGTCAGCCGCCCCAGAAATGGCGCATCCATAGGATGCGCCAATTCTGGCACTTAGCCTCGCTCTTCCCTCTGCCCTGTAGCGGTGGCAGTGGGGTAATAGGGTTGGGGTTGATGTCAGCTTATAATGCCAGCTGACATCAAGCCCAGGTTAGTAATGGAGAGGCGTCTATAAGACACCCCCATTACTAACCCCATAGTCAAAGTTAAAAGAAAACACAAACACCCAGAATAAAGTCCTTTAATTGAAATAAACACACAATTCTTTATTGTTCTAAATTAAACCATACTTACCGTCACGCCCATTCCAGCTGAAGCCAATGATCTCCTGCAATAAAAGAAAAATAATAAAGCAACCTCATCCTTACCTTTCCATGGTTCCCACGACAGCTTCAGCTCTGCTACATCGAGATGACAGGCTGGACCGCAGCAGAAAGCTGCCATCCAGCCTGTCATCCCGCGGACACTGAGAAGCGCAGGCATGCTTGTGCTCCTCCGTGTCTGGCTGTGACGGCATAAAGATGAGCCGAGGTCATGTCCAATGAACTCTGCTCACCTCATGCACGTCACCGACAGCGTGGGAAAATTCTCCTGCACTCAGCGCTTCAGCGTGAGAATTTTCCCACGCTGTCAGTGACGTGCATGAGTAGCACAGTAGTGTTTAACTTTGGCGGCAAGATCAGTGATTGGTCGCGGGTCAATAACCATGGTGTTACAAAGGTCCGGACATTTGTGTTAAAAATCGCTGATTGGCCGCTGGCGCTGCCCGCGACCAATCACCGATTTGGGCGCCAAATTTAAATATCGGCCGCGACCAATCACCCATCTTGGCTCCACATTTAAACACCGCTGTACTGATTGGTCGCGGACGCTATTTAAATGTGGCGCCAAAATCGGTGATTGGTCGCGCCCAGCGTCGGCAACCAATCAGCACAGTGGTGTTTAAATGTGGAGCCAAGATCGGTGATTGGTCGCGGACGATATTTAAATTTGGCGCACAAATCGGTGATTGGTCACGGGCAGCGCCAGCGACCAATCAGCGATTTTTAACACAAATGTCCGGATCTTTGTAACACCATGCGGATACTGTGGGGACATCAGCGGCTAGGGTGTCAAGGGAGGACCGGGGAGCGGCGCTGCGGGTCGGGATACTTCTGCTGCGAGCAGTCGCTCATCTCCCGGCTTCTCGCAGCGGAAGTATCCGACCAGGCAGCGGCGCTCCCCGGTCCTCACCAATACGATTCGCTAATTTGTCACGCTCTCCGCACGCGACCAATCAGTGATCTTGGCGCTAAAGTTAACCACCGCTCTGCTGATTGGTCGCGGACGCTGCCCGCGACGAATCACCGATTTGGGCGCCACATTTAAATAGCGGCTGCGACCAATCAGCGAGCTTGGCGCCAAATTTAAACAACGCTCTGCTGATTGGTTGCGGACTCCAGCCGCGACCAATCAGCGAGATTGGCGCCACATTTAAACCCCGCTCTGCTAATTGGTCGCGGATGCCGGCCGCGACTAATCAGCATTATTGGCGCCAAATTTAAACACCGCTCTGCTGATAGATCGCGGTCGCTGGCCGAGATCAATCAACAATATTGCCGCAAAATTGAAACACCGCTCTGCTGATTAGTCGCGGTTGCCGTCCGCGACCAATTAACAGTATTGGCGCCAAATTTAAACCCTGCTCGGCTGATTGGTCGCGGTTGCCGGCCGTGACCAATCAGCAGTATTGGCGCCAAATTTAAACCCCGCTCTGCTGATTGGTCACGGTTGCCGGCCGCGACCAATTAGCGATTTTGGCGCCAAATTTAAACACCGTTCTGCTGATTGATCGCGGTCGCTGGCCGAGATCAATCAACAATATTGCCGCAAAATTGAAACACCGCTCTGCTGATTAGTCTCGGTCGCCGTCCGCGACCAATTAGCAGTATTGGCGCCAAATTTAAACCCTGCTCGGCTGATTGGTCGCGGTTGCCGGCCGCGACCAATCAGCAGTATTGGCGCCAAATTTAAACCCCGCTCTGCTGATTGGTCACGGTTGCCGGCCGCGACCAATTAGCGATTTTGGCGCCAAATTTAAACACCGCTCTGCTGATTGGTCGCGGCCGGCAATTGCGACCAATCAGCATTATTGGCGCCAAATTTAAACCCCGCTCTGCTGATTGGTCGCGACCGCCGGCCGCGACTAATCAACATTATTGCCGCCAAATTTAAACACCGCTCTGCTGAATGGTCGCGGTCGTGACCAATCACCATTATTGGCGCAAAATTTAAACCCCGCTCTGCTGATTAGTCGCGACCGCCGGCCGTGACCAATCAGCGATATAGTCGCCAAATTTCAACACCGCTTTGCTGATTGGTCGCGGTTGCTGGCCGCGACCAGTCAGCGATTTTGGCGCCAAATTTAAACACCGCTCTGCTGATTGCGCCGGGTCTGCCGCATACATATTCTAGAATACCCGATACGTTAGAATCGGGCCACCATCTAGTTTCATGAAATAATTTAAAAAAAAATTGACGTGGGGCTTCGCACTATATTTGTGTCCAGCCAGGTACAGCAGGCAGGAACGGGCTGCCCCCAACCACCAGCTGCCTATTTGTACCTGGCCGGACACAACAATATAGGGAAGCCCTTTTTTCTTAATTATTTCATGAATTTCAAGAAATAATTAAAAAAAAAAAAACGTGGGGCTTCGCCCTATTTTTGTGTCCAGCCAGGTACAACTAGGCAGCTGGGGGCTGGAATCTGCAGCGCAGGGAGGCCCAAGCTCCCCCGCCCCCCCCCCCCCCGCTGCAAATTGCAGTCCGCAGCCACCCCGGAAAATGGCACGTTCATAGAAGCGCCATCTTCTGGCGCTGTACCCAACTCATCCAGGGCCCTGGTGCGGTGGCTCACTGGGTAATAAAGGGGTTAGGGCCAGCTTGGCATTATCAGCTGGCCCTAAGCCCGAAATTCATGGGGTCACGCCAATATTAGACATGACCACCATGAATTTCTAGTAAAGTATTTAAAAAAAACACAACACCCAGAATAAAGTCCTTTCATTGAAAAAAACACACAATTCTTTATTGTTCTAAATTAAACCATACTTACCGTCACGCCCATTCCAGCTGAAGCCAACGATCTCCTGCAATAAAAGAAAAATAATAAAGCAACATCATCCTTACCTTTCCATGGTTCCCACGACAGCTTCAGCTCTGCTACATCGAGATGACAGGCTGGACCGCAGCAGAACGCTGCCATCCAGCTTGCCATGCCGCACAGACTGAGAAGCGCAGCCATGCTTGAGATCCTCAGTGTCTCGCTGTGACGGCATCCAGATGAGCCGAGGTCATGTCCAATGAACTCGGCTCACCTCATGCACGTCACTGACAGCGTGGGAAAATTCTCCTGCACTCAGCGCTTCAGCGTGAGAATCCTCCCACGCTGTCAGTGACGTACATGAGGTGAGCTGAGTTCATTGGACATGAGCTCACCTCATGCACGTCACTGACAGCGTGGGAAAATTCTCACGCTGAAGCGCTGAGTGCAGGAGAATTTTCCCACGCTGTCAGTGACGTGCATGAGGTGAGCCGAGTTCATTGGACATGACCTCGGCTCATCTTTATGCCGTCACAGCCAGACACTGAGGAGCACAAGCATGCCTGCGCTTCTCAGTGTCCGCGGGATGACAGGCTGGATGGCAGCTTTCTGCTGCGGTCCAGCCTGTCATCTCGATGTAGCAGAGCTGGAGCTGTCGTGGGAACCATGGAAAGGTAAGGATGATGTTGCTTTATTATTTTTCTTTTATTGCAGGAGATCATTGGCTTCAGCTGGAATGGGCGTGATGGTAAGTATGGTTTAATTTAGAACAATAAAGAATTGTGTGTTTATTTCAATTAAAGGACTTTATTCTGGGTGTTTGTGGTTTTTTTAACTTTGACTATGGGGTTAGTAATGGGGGTGTCTTATAGACGCCTCTCCATTACTAACCTGGGCTTGATGTCAGCTGGCATTATAAGCTGACATCAACCCCAGCCCCATTACCCCACTGCCACCGCTACAGAGCAGTGGGAAGAGCGAGGCTAAGTGCCAGAATTGGCGCATCCTATGGATGCGCCATTTCTGGGGCGGCTGACGGCTGGTGTTTCTAGCCTGGGAGGGGGCCAATATTCATGGTACCCTTCCTGGGCTATTAATATCAGTCCCCAGCTGTCTGCCTAGCCTTTGCTTGCTATTAAAAAAGGGGGGACCCCACGTCATTTTTTTGGGGGGGTCCCCCATTTTAATAGCTAGTAAAGGCTAGGTATTCAGCTGGGGCCTGATATTAGTAGCCTGGGAAGCTCCGTGGGTATTACCCCTTCCCAGGCTTCAAATATCTGCCCCAGCCGTCTGCTTAACCTCCGCTAGAGACTAAAATTAAGGGGAACCCCACTCCAATTTTTTTTTAAATAAATCCTTTATTTTAACACTAAATGACAAGTACAGTAATCAACACTGTCACTGTACTTCATATATATGTGACTGACATGTTTCTATCTATCTAATCTATGTGTGAAGCTCTATTCCTTCTATTCTAAATTGTCGGGTACAGATGCTGAATTGCCGGCCGGCTTTTTTAAAGAGACAGTGCATGAAAACACTATTATTTTTTTTAATAAATCCTTTACACTAAATGACAAGTACAGTAAGCAACACTGTCACTGTACTTCATATATATGTGACTGACATGTTTCTATCTATCTAATCTATGTGTGATTCTCTATTCTTTCTGTTCTAAATTGTCGGGTACCGGTGTATGCCGCTGCTGAATTGCCGGCTTTTCATGTTTCAATGTGGGCACTGTTCCCATCGATTTGGGCAATCACTCTAATGCCACAACCACCATGGCTGTGGCATTACAGTGAGTGGCAGGCAATCCCTGCATGATTGGTGCTCAAAATAGCGCCAGACATGCAGGACACGCTTTTGGTGCACGAACAGTTATCGAACATAACCTCGAACAGCCAAATTTTTTGCAAATCGTTCGGGTTCGTCGAACAACTCGAACACCACCCAAAACAGCTCGAATTTGAGATTGGCGAACAGCTCTAGTCGAACACCGCTCATCTCTACCCAACACATAGTGCCCAGATTGTGTTCCATGAGACACACACCATAAATTAAGTGGGTTTTTCTCACTATAGTAATGCTAAATACATGGATGATAAATGTGATTTGGGCACACTGCAAGGCTCAGAAGCGAGGGGGAGAATTGACTTTGGGAGAGTGCATATTGCTGGATTGGTTTATGGATGAGTAGAAGTTTTTATTGGTATCAGTTTCGCCTACATAACATTTTTTGGTGACTTCTTATTCCATACTTTGGAGGCAGAATGAACAAACAGTTGAACACCATGCTCCACTGGTTTATCCTATGAGGTTTTCTATTAGACTGAACTGTCATTCACTGTCATTCTGTCAATAACTTGCCATTTCTACAGACATTTTAAGTAGAAATTGTCAAAAATATAAATTTCAAGGATATTTTATTTAAAATTAATAATTGTTTAATTTCTTGGCAGATGACTGTACCAGGAGATCAGAGGGACGGGAGATTTTTAAATCAGATGATCTTGAGATGCCACAGGATACAATTGAAGTGAATGCCATTACTCCAGATATCCCATCATCTCTTCACAACAAAGATCTGTCATTTGATCCTTTGAAACAGCCCCTGTCCTCTGATTCATTACCAACTACAAAGAAAAATCAAAATAAGAAAATAAGCATTACAAAACGAACTGCTCATAAAGCAAATAAGTCATTTTCACTTTCAGAAAATGGAAATAGTTTTACCCTCGAAAACTCTTTTCTTAAACATCAAAAAATTCACACAGCAGACAATAGATTTTTTTGTTCCAAATGTGGGAGATGTTTTAACCAGAAAGCGCATCTTGATGTCCACCAGAGAACACACACAAGGGAGAAGACTTTTTCATGTTCAGAGTGTGGGAAATGTTTTATCCAGAAATCAGATCTTGTTAGACACCATAGAACTCACACAGGGGAGAAGCCTTTTTCATGTTCAGAATGTGGGAAATGTTTTAACCAGAAAGCCCATCTTGATATCCACCAGAGAACCCACACAGGTGAGAAGCCTTTTTCATGTTCAGAATGTGGGAAATGTTTTAACCAGAAATCATATTTTGTCAAGCATCAGAGAATTCACACAGGAGAGAAGCCTTTTTCCTGTTCAGAATGTGGAAAATGTTTCAACCTCAAAGCAAATCTTAATAGCCACCAGAGAACCCACACCGGGGAGAAGCCTTTTTCATGTTCAGAATGTGGGAAATGTTTTAACCGGAAACCAGATTTTGTCAAGCACCAGAGATCCCACACAGGGGAGAAACCTTTTTCATGTTTGGAATGTGGGAAATGTTTTAACCAGAAAGAACATCTTAATATCCACCAGAGAACCCACACAGGTGAGAAGCCTTTTTCATGTTCAGAATGTGGGAAATGTTTTAACCAGAAATCAGATCTTGTTAGACACCAGAGAACTCACACAGGGGAGAAGCCTTTTTCATGTTCAGGATGTGGGAAATGTTTTAACGTTAAATCAGCGTTGGTTAAGCATCAGAGAACCCACACAGGAGAGAAGCCTTTTTCATGCTCAGCATGTGGGAAATGTTTTAAACAGAAAGCACATCTTTATAACCACCAGGCAACCCACACAGGAGAGAAGCCATTTTCTTGTTCAGAATGTGGAAAATGTTTTACATTGAAATCAAGTTTTATCAGACATCAGAGAACTCACACAGGGGAGAAGCCTTTTTCCTGTTCTGAATGAGGGAAATGTTTTAACCTTAAATTGGCTGTGGTTAAGCATCAGAGAATTCACACAGGGGTGAAGCCTTTTTCATGTTCAGAATGTGGGAAATGTTTTAATGATAAATCCGCTTTGGTTAAGCACCAGAGAACTCACACAGAGTTCCTATTCTTTTTTTTTAATCCAATAAATTTTTATTCAGATATTGGTTTTGGTTCAGTGGTTTTTTTTTTGATTTTTTTTACAAAACAAGAAACCAGTACATACAATAATAAAATAAAATATCATACCATAGGGATCACATACATGCATTTTTTATTATTATTTATTTATATAGCGCCATTGATTCCTTGGTGCTGTCCTTAAGAAGGGGTTACATACCAAATACAGATATCACTTACAGTAAACTAACTAACAATGATAGACTGGTACGGAGGGAAGAGGACCCTGCCCCTCCTGGCTTACAATCTACAGGAATGGGGAAGGAGACAGTAGGTTCAGGGGTTGCAGTAGCTCTGGTGTTGTTGAGGTGGCAGCAAGCAAGGTCATGGCAGGCTGTAAGCTTGTTTGAAGATATGGGTTTTCAGGTTCCGTCTGAAGGATCCAAGTGTGGCGGATAATCGGACGTGTTGAGGCACAGAATTCCATAGGACAGGGGATATTCAGGAGAAATCTTGGAGGCAATTGCGTGAGGAACGAATAAGTGTGGAGGAGAGAAGAACGTTTTGGGAGGACCGGAAATTACATGAGGGAATTTATCGGGAGATTAGTTCAGAGATGTATGGAGGATAGAGGTTATGGGTGGCTTTGCAGGTCAGTGTTAGTAGTTTGAACTGGATACGCTGGGCAATTGGGAGCCAGTGAAGGGATTTGCAAAGGGGGGTAGCAGAGGAGTAGCCCGGCGAGAGATGGACTAGTCGTGCAGCAGAGTTAAGGATGGACTGGAGGGGTGCGAGAGTGCTAGCAGGTAGGCCACAGAGGAGGATGTTGCAGTAGTCGAGGCAGGAGATGATGAGGGAATGCACAAGCAGTTTAGTAGATTAAGGGTTGAGGAAAGGACGGATTCTGGAAAAAATTTTGAGCTGGAGGCGACAGAAGGTGGCGAGAGCTTGGATGTGGGGTTTGAAGAACAGGGCAGAGTCAAGGGTTACTCCGAGGCAGCGGATTGTCGGTACAGGGGAAAGAGTGATGTCATTTATTGTGATAGAAAGATAAGGTGGGAAAGATATGCAAGATGGGGGAAAGATAATGAGTTCAGTTTTGTCCACATTGAGCTAGAGGTAGCGGGAGAAGAAGGAGGATATGGCTGCTAGACATGCTGGGATTCTGGACAGCATAGAGGTGACATCTGGGCCAGAGAGGTAGATCTGGGTGTCATTAGCATACAGATGGTACTGGAAGCCTTGGGACTTTATGAGCTGTCCCAGGCCAAGGGTAGATTGAGAAGAGTTGGGGTCCTAGGACAGAGCATTGAAGGACTCCAACAGAGAGGGGGCGGGGTGAGGAGGTAGTATGGGAGTGGGGAATGCTAAATGTGCGGTTAGAAAGATATGAGGAGATCCAAGATAGGACAAGGTCTGTGATGCCAAAGGAAGAGAGGATCTGTAGTAGGAGGCAGTGGTCAAGTGTATCGAAAGCAGAGGACAGGTCAAGAAGAAGGAGTACAGAGAATTGTCTGTTAGCTTTGGCTGTAATTGATTTTGGTAAGGGCAGTTTCGGTGGAATGGTGGGGGCGGAAGCCGGATTGTCGGTTGTCAAAGAGAGAGTTATATGAGAAGTGGGAGGAAAGTTCAGTGTGAACGTGTTGCTCAAGGTGTTTGGAGGCAAATGGGAGCAGTGATATGGAGCGATAGCTGGACAAGGTGGTTGGGTCGAGGGATGGCTTTTTGAGGATGGGCGTGATTGTGGCATGTTTGAAGGCAGCGGGGAAGGTACCAGAAGATAGTGATAAGTTGAAAAGATGGGTTAGGGATGGGATGAGTGTGGGGTTAAGGTTGGGGAGGAGGTTGTATGGGGTCGAGTGCACAAGTGGTGAGGTGTGATTTGGAGAGGAGACGAGTAAGGTCTCTTTCCGTGATGTTGGGAAGGGCGGTTATGGGGGTAGGGCAATGGTGTGGAAAACAAGGGGGTTGTGATGGTCGAACAGTAAAGACTTGCCGTGTTTGGTCCATCTTGTTTTTGAAGTGTGTAGCAAACTTCTCAGCAGAGATGACGGAGGTCAGAGGGGGCAGTGAAGATCGGAGGAGAGAGTTAAAAGTGTTGAATAGCTGTTTGGGGTTGTAGGATAGGGAAGAAATGAGGGTTGTGAAGTAGGCCTGTTTAGCAGAGGTGAGTGATGATTTGAATGCAAATGTTCCTTGTTTGAATGCAGTGACGCTTGTCGAAGCTGTTTAGTGAGATTGTTGTGCCAGGGTTGCCTGTTGACTCGTCGCGCTCTACCATGCATAAGAGGGGCGACCGAGTCAATAGCTGATGCGAGAGTGGCACTGTAGAAAGTAGTGGAGCTGTCTGTGTCATGAAGTGAAGATATGGATGTCAGTGGAAGAACAGAGTCAAAGAGTGTGTGGGTGTCTAGATGTGCAAGGTTTCTGCGGGGGAGTGGCAGTTGCTGGACATGGGTGACAGGTGAGGAAGACAGGGATGAGAAAGTGAGTATATGGTGGTCAGATAGGGGTAGGGGGGAGGTTGTGAAGTTATATAGGGAGCAGAGTCGGGTGAAGATGAGGTCTAGTGTGTGACCGTCTGTGTGGGTGACTGAGGAGGACCACTGAATAAGTCCAAGGGACGAAGTAAACGACAGGAGTTTGGGTGCTGCTGACTGGCGAATGTCAGTGGGGATGTTAAAATCGCCCATGATGATTATGGGAATGTCAGCAGAGAGAAAGTAAAGAAGCCAGGTGGAGAATTGGTCAATAAAGGCAGCGACCGAGCCTGAAGGTCAGTATATGACAGCCACTTGGACGTTGGAGGGAGAGTAGATGTGGACAGAGTGGACTTCAAAAGAAGGGAGAATAAGGGAGGGTAGAGGAGGAGTAGGGCTAAAGGTGCCGTTGTTAGAAAGGAGAGGACCCACTCCACCATGTCTGTTACCAGGACGAGGAGTATGGGTGTAGTGCAAGCCACCGTAACACAGCGCAGCAGGGAAGGCAGTGTCGGAGGGTGTCAGCCATGTCTCTGTGATGCCCAGGAAGGAGAGATGACGAGAGGTAAAGAGGTCATGGACAAAATGGAGCTTGTTGCAGACAGAGCGGGCATTCCAGAGTGCTCCAGAGAGAGGGAGCAGGGGGGTGGGCGTCAGGGGGACCGGTTTTGCGTACGAGAGGTTGCGGTAGTTTGCAGTTGGTTTGCTGCGATAGGTGGGCAAATTGGTGGAAGGTGCAAGCTGTGGGGGTCCAGGATTGAGAGATATGTCGCCAGCAGTGAGGAGAAGCAGAGAGAGGGAGAGCCGGTGGGAGAAGTAGGGTGTTCAGCTTGTGTTACGTTTTGGTAGGATAGATCTAAGGTTGAGGAGCAGGTCTGTAGATGAGGTCAGGTGGGGAGGTAAGACGGAAGGAGAGATGATGATTTGGTTAGAGGGTGCTGGGGTTTGGGGATAGGTAAGGAAAGTGAGGATTAGTGGGGCAAAACAGTAAGGGCATATATAAGCATAATGAATGTTAACTGTGAATGAGATAGAGAATCTAAGTTCAAATAGTAAATAGTTATCCGTACCTTCTGGTCAATTCTGGCCCATATCTGGCATATTTCATTTTTAGCCCCTTAAAAACCTACCCTTTGAAAGCCAGACCCGTCTGCGCCAGACTTGGCTCGCTTGATTTATGGAGCTCTGGCCAGCAAATTAGGTGGGTCAGATGTGCAGGAGGGCAGGAGCCGCAGGAACACTGCTCACAAAAGCATGGGTGGAGGGGGGATGTAATTAGGACACAGAGGCTAAATGTATTCAGGAATCAGACAGCTAGAGACCAGTGTGTATTGGGATCAAAGGATTGAGGTGATGAACATGCAGATTGGATCAAACGTACCAAGGACAGATAGAATGAAATTAGCTGGGATCTGTGGATACACAGCAGATAATGGATGCAGGGAACATACCGGGAGACAGATGGATACAGTTTGGAATGCATCTCTCCTATATATCTTTTCAGCTTGCCCATTACCGTCTGATAACTTGCAATTACTATATCTTACAATTAACATTCCACATTCTTGAAATCTCTTATATAACCATAATATTGTAATAAACATTATAATCCTATACACATATATACGTGTGCTATATTACCCATACCACATGTTAAGGAATTCCAATGCACATTACAATGAAACATTAGACCTCGCCAATACCCCCCTTCCCCTATAATTCAAATTGTCTCTCCAACAATAACCCCCTTGATGGCATTCCAGGTGCATCCAACCATAAGCCCCATATTTTCTCTAATTTATTCATTCAGTTTTGTTTTTTATATACCCCTTTTTCTAATCTGATAATATTATTTATCCTATTTTTGCATTCACTAATTTCTGGAGGTGAGGGGTTAATCCATTTGGATGCAATATGTTTCCTAGTTTTAAATAAAATACGTGAAATCCCTATTAAAATTGGGTCAAATTCCATATCATCCTCTAATATACCTAATAGGCATTTTTTGGGTCTGGTTGAATATCTATTTTATATACCCTCTTTATAATAGACAGAACTCCTTTCCAGTATTTACCTATCTCCCGGCATTCCCATAGCGTATGTAATAGGCCCGCAGCATCCATTTTACATCTTGGACGTTCAGCAGCAGTCCGGTATCCTATGTTACATAGGAATCTAGGTGTCTTATATTTCCTGTGTATTAATATGATCTGGGAGAATCTCTGACCCTCATGTAAAGATAATTGGGGTACCAGGTCTAATACCGCTCTCCTCAGAAATTGGACCTATATCTCCATCCATTTTTGTCTAGTTGGAGAAGGAAATATTTTTAAATAATTATCAAGAAGGACTCAGTAAATATCAGAAATATACGACCCTTAGTATTTCCCTTCTCTAATACCAACTTAACAAAAGTATTATTTTCTACCCAAAAGGGAGTCCATCTTGATTGTGCATTAAATGAATGCCGAAACTGTAGATATTTATACAATTGTTTATTTGTCAACCCAAACTCCCCCTTTAATTGATCAAAGGACTTAAGTATCCCTTCAGACAATGTTTTATATCGTATATACAGTACAGACCAAAAGTTTGGACACACCTTCTCATTAAAAGATTTTTCTGTTTTTTCATAACTATGACAATTGTACATTCACACTGAAGGCATCAAAACTATGAATTAACACATGTGGAATTAGATACTTAACAAAAGAGTGTGAAACAACTGAAAATATGTCTTATATTCTAGATTCTTCAAAGTAGCCACCTTTTGCTTTGGTGACTGCTTTGCACACTCTTGGCATTCTCTTGATGAGCTTCAAGAGGTAGTCACCGGAAATGGTCTTCCAACAATCTTGAAGGAGTTACCAGAGATGCTTAGCACTTGTTGGCCCTTTTGCCTTCACTCTGCGGTCCAGCTCACCCCAAACCATCTTGATTTGGTTCAGGTCTGGTGACTGTGGAGGCTAGGTCATCTGGCGTAGCCCCCCATCACTCTCCTTCTTGGTCAAATAGCCCTTACACAGCCTGGAGGTGTGTTTGGGGTCATTGTCCTGTTGAAAAATAAATGATTGTCCACCTAAACGCAAACCGGATGGAATAGCATGCCGCTGTAAGATGCTGTGGTAGCCATGTTGGTTCAGTATGCCTTCAATTTTGAATAAATCCCCAACAGTGTCACCAGCAAAGCACCATCACACCTCCTCCTCCATGCTTCACGGTGGGAACCAGGCATGTAGAGTCCATTCGTTCACCTTTTCTGCATCGCACAAAGACACAGTGGTTGAAACCAAAGATCTCAAATTTGGACTCATCAGACCAAAGCACAGTTTTCCACTGGTCTGATGTCCATTCCTTGTGTTCTTTAGCCCAAACAAGTCTCTTCTACTTGTTGCCTGTCCTTAGCAGTGGTTTCCTAGCAGCTATTTTACCATGAATGCCTGCTGCACAAAGTCTCTTCTTAACAGTTGTTGTAGAGATGTGTCTGCTGCTAGAACTCTGTGTGGCATTGACCTTGTCTCTAATCTGAGCTGCTGTTAACCTGCGATTTCTGAGGTTGGTGAGTCGGATAATCTTATCCTCAGAAGCAGAGGTGACTCTTGGGCTTCTTTTCCTGGGGCGGTCCTCATGTGAGCCAGTTTCTTTGTAGCGCTTGATGGTTTTTGCAACTGCACTTGGGGACACTTTCAAAGTTTGCCCAATTTTTCCGACTGACTGACCTTCATTTCTTAAAGTAATGATGGCCACTCGTTTTTCTTTACTTAGCTGCTTTTTTATTGCCATAATACAAATTCTAACAGTCTATTCGGTAGGACTATCAGCTGTGTATCCACCAGACTTCTGCACAAAACAACTGCTGGTCCCAACCCCATTTATAAGGCAAGAAATCCCACTTATTAAACCTGGCAGGGCACACCTGTGAAGTGAAAACCATTTCCGGTGACTACCTCTTGAAGCTCATCAAGAGAATGCCAAGAGTGTGCAAAGCAGTCATCAAAGCAAAAGGTGGCTACTTTGAAGAACCTAGAATATAAGACATATTTTCAGTTGTTTCACACTTTTTTGTTAAGTATATAATTCCACATGTGTTAATTCATAGTTTTGATGCCTTCAGTGTGAATGTATAATTTTCATAGTCCTGAAAATACAGAAAAATCTTTAAATGAGAAGGTGTGTCCAAACTTTTGGTCTGTACTGTATGTTATATATGTTTTATATTGTATAAATTTCTTTATCCACCCAACTTCGGAATCCCTCTAATTTATAGAACTCTGCATATTTATTATTAAACCATATAGGTGTAGATTCATTGCTGTCTCCTATTTCCATTATATCTTTACCCCTATCCCAGACCTTGTAGAGTAGAGCAAGTGTAGGGTATATTGATTTCTTGTGTGCGAGGTCATTCAGTTCCACTATATGAATAGGAATATTCCAAGATGTTCCTGAAGTAATTAACCGCTTAATACTATTTGGGTTTGCAGCACTTTGCCACCCACCCAAATGTTACAATTGCGCTGCCATATAATACAGTGGGGCAAGAAAGTATTTAGTCAGCCACCAATTGTGCAAGTTCTCCCACTTAAAAAGATGAGAGAGGCCTGTAATTGACATCATAGGTAGACCTCAACTATGAGAGACAAAATGAGAAAACAAATCCTGAAAATCTCATTGTCTGATTTGGAAAGAATTTTTTTTCAAATTTTGGTGGAAAATAAGTATTTGGTCAATTACAAAAGTTCATCTCAATACTTTGTTTTATATCCTTTGTTGACAATGACAGAGGTCAAACGTTTTCTGTAAGTCTTCACAAGGTTGGCACACACTGTTGATGGTATGTTGGCCCATTCCTCCATGCAGATCTCCTCTAGAGCAGTGATGTTTTGGGGCTGTCGCTGGGCAACACAGACTTTCAACTTCCTCCAAAGGTTTTCTATAGGGTTTTGATCTGGAGACTGGCTAGGCCACTCCAGGACCTTGAAGTGCTTCTTATGAAGCCACTCCTTTGTCGCCCTGGCAGTGTGCTTGGGATCATTGTCATGCTGAAAGACCCAGCCACATTTCATCTTCAATGCCCTTGCTGATGGAAGGAGGTTTGCACTCAAAATCTCACGATACATGAGCCAATTCATTCTTTCATGTACACGGATCAGTCGTCCTGGTCCCTTGGCAGAGAAACAGCCCCAAAGCATGATGTTGCCACCCCCATGCTTCACAGTAAGTATGGTGTTCTTTGGATGCAACTCAGCATTCTTTCTCCTCCAAACACAACGAGTTGTGTTTCTACCAAACAGTTCTACTTTGGTTTCATCTGACCATATGACATTCTCCCAATACTCTTCTGGATCATCCAAATGCTCTTTAGCAAACTTCAGACAGGCCCAGATATATAATGGCTTAAGCAGGGGGACACGTCTGGCACTGCAGGATCTGAGTCCCTGGCGGTGTAGTGCGTTACTGATGGTAGCCTGTGTAACGTTGGTTCTGGGATTTTTGCTCACCTTTCTTGAGATCATTTTGACCCAACTGGGTGAAATCTTGTGTGGAGCCCCAGATCGAGGGAGATTATCAGTGGTCTTGTATGTCTTCCATTTTCTAATTATTGCTCCCACAGTTGATTTCTTCACATCAAGCTGCTTGCCTATTGCAGATTCACTCTTCCCAGCCTGGTGCAGGGCTACAATTTTGTTTCTGGTGTCCTTCGACAGCTCTTTGGTCTTCACCATAGTGGAGTTTGGAGTGTGGCTGTTTGAGGTTGCAGACTGGTGTCTTTTATACTGATAACAAGTTCAGACAGGTGCCAGTACTACAGGTAATGAGTGGAGGACAGAGGAGCCTCTTAAAGAAGAAGTTACAGGTCTGTGAGAGCCAGAAATCTTGCTTGTTTGTAATTGACCAAATACTTATTTTCCACCAAAATTTGAAAAAAAAATTCTTTCCAAATCAGACAATGTGATATTCAGGATTTGTTTTCTCATTTTGTCTCTCATAGTTGAGATCGACCTATGATGTCAATTACAGGCCTTTCTCATCTTCTTAAGTGGGAGAACTTGCACAATTGGTGGCGGACTAAATACTTTTTCTCCCCACTATATATTAGTGCATTAAAAATCGCCAAAACACCAGATTCCTTGTCACTTTGTAGCTATTCAAATTTTATCCTAGCCGATTTCTTTTTTCCATATAAGAGAACGAAACTTGCTATGAATTTTCTGAAAATGGGAATTATGGATCCAAATAGGGGCATTATGCAGAATGTATAAGAGTTGGGGCATCAATATCATTTTTAATAAGTTCCCTCTTCCTACAGCTGATAATGGTAATCTCCACCACGCATTGATTTTCTTTTTATACTTTTCCAGAAGAAGATATAGATTCAGTACAATGTAATCCGGAGATCTTTTTGTTATATTTATACCAAGGTATTAGAATTTCTCAACCGTTTGTATTCGTGTGTGTTCTAATATGCTGGAATTAGGGATATCCTCAAATGGTAGAATAACCGACTTATCCCAATTAATGGACAGGCCTGACCATTCACCAAACTCTCCAATAATGTTCAGAATAGGATCAATAGACTAATGGATATCACCTGCTGTACATATATAACTGTGTATTATACAATCACTGTATTTTATGTAGTGTGGGCACCCGCTTCTGCAGTGCCACCATGTAACCAATTGCTTATGAAATAAAGGTTTTTGACCAAAGTCGTGTTTGGTGTTTCTGATTATTCCCAAATGTTCTGCCATTCATATCCTAGCATGGATATGTCACCATCTTATTGGTACTAGACAATTGTCTGATACGAAGATACTTTCCTTTGGTTTAATATATATTATTTGCTTCGTTCAATTTTTGTTTTGTTGTGGTAACCCCTTTACCCCCGAACGTGGTTTGCACGTTAATGACCAGGCCAATTTTTACAATTCTGACCACTGTCACTTTATGAGGTAATTACTCTGGAACGCTTCAACGGATCTCACTGATTCTGAGAATGTTTTTTGTGACATATTGTACTTCATGATAGTGGTAAAATTTCTTTGATGTGACTTGCGTTACTTTGTGAAAAAATCAGAAATTTGGCGAAATTTGAATTTTCATGCCCTTAAATCAGAGATTTATGTCACACAAAATAGTTAATAAATAATTCCCACATAAAACACACGTCACCCACTATAGGCAATACTAGGGGGTATAATGGAGTCTAGACACAATGAAATTTAAAAAATTACAGTTTTTATTAAGTCATATATTAATGAAAAAAGTTTTTTTCCATAGAAAAAAACAATGATTAAAAAGTTAAGCAGGAAAATTTTCAGCTGTCCAGGATTATGTATATGGGACTCAATCCAAAGGCTCTTGTAGGATCGAGGGTAGGGTTAAGATATTTATTCCCTCAATGAATATATAGATATCAGCAATCCAGCTTTTAATGCTTACTGGCCAGAGGGTATAAAGTACAAATGCCCTATAAAGTGCCAGTGCCAGCAGCATGGGCATGTTACCCTAATAGATATACAGATATCAACAATCCATTTTTTTGATACCTGATGACCAGAGTGTATAAAGTGCAAATGTCCTATAAAGTGTCAGTGCCTGCAGCATGGGCTTATTGCCTCAATATAGCTATATCAAAGGGACATTCAGATAATAATATTGTGCTGAGACCCAACCACTATATCCCCAGTTGTCATAATGTCAATTACTTACAGCCAGAGGAGAGAGAAAGTGACCCAGTGATCCTGGTGCTGCACCCCGATGCCGCCGTTTCGCCACGCTTCTTCCAGGGGGCGTTAACCACTATAGCTTAACTGGCTCCTTAAATACACTGTGTTCCAAATTATTATGCAAATAATATTTTCTCAGATTTTCCCAAATTACCTATATGAATTGCAGTCATTGTAATTTTCCAGTCAAATAACTATTAGAGTACAATTGAAAGGTTTTTGTACAAACTGCCTATGATAACAGTATATTTTTAAAAAAATGAAAAACTCAAACTGCACTCTAAATGCATGTTCCAAATTATTATGCACAGCAGAGTTTTCAACCTTTTCATTTTAATAAAGAACAAAAAAAATGGTCTTTTTTGAAATTATAAGCATTAGCAGGTTATTACAAACTGAAATCAAACAGTTTTCAACTCAAAACTTTATTCTAGGTGATGTTACATTTGCACATAGGACCCCTTGTTCGAAAGGAGCTTCTGAACTCTCTCGTCCATTGAATTTGTCAGGTTTTGGATTGTTTCTGCTTTAATTGTTTTGCATGAGGACAGAATACCCTCCCAGAGCTGTTGCTTAGATGTGAACTGCCTCCCGCCATCATAGACACTCCTTTTGATGATGCTCCAGAGGTTCTCAATGGGGTTGAGGTCAGGGGAGCATGCTGGTCACACCATAAGTTTGTTCCCTTTTATGCCCACAGCAGCCAGAGATGTAGATGTGTTATGTGCAGCATGAGACGTGGCATTTTCATGCATGAAAATGATCTTGCTGCGGAATGCACTTCTTAAACCATGGAAGTGCTGTTTGAGAAACTCAACATACATTATGGAGTTCATCTTTACCCCTTCAGGGATCCTAAAGGGGCCGACAATCCCTCTCCCCATGATTCCAGCCCAAAACATTACTCCACCTCCTCCTTGTTAGCGCCGTAGCCGTGTTTGCATGGGGTGTCCATCAACCAGCCATCCTCCACTCCATCCATCTGGACCATCGAGATCATTTCATGCATGATAATGCCCCGTCTCATGCTGCACATAACACATCTGCATCTCTGGCTGCTGTGGGCATAAAAGGGGACAAACTTATGGTGTGGCCAGCATGCTCCCCTGACCTCAACCCCATTGAGAACCTCTGGAGCATCATCAAAAGGAGTGTCTATGATGGCGGGAGGCAGCTCACATCTAAGCAACAGCTCTGGGAGGGTATTCTGTCCTCATGCAAAACAATTGAAGCAGAAACCATCCAAAACCTGACAAATTCAATGGACGAGAGAGTTCAGAAGCTCCTTTCGAACAAGGGGTCCTATGTGAAAATGTAACATCACCTAGAATAAAGTTTTGAGTTGAAAACTGTTGGATTTCAGTTTGTAATAACCTGCTAATGCTTATAATTTCAAAAATGACCATTTTTTTGTTCTTTATTAAAATGAAAAGGTTGAAAACTCTGCTGTGCATAATAATTTGGAACATGCATTTTGAGTGCAGTTTGAGTTTTTTATTTTTTTTTTAAACATACTGTTATCATAGGCAGTTTGTACAAAAACCTTTCAATTGTACTCTAATAGTTATTTGACTGGAAAATTACAATGACTGCAATTCATATAGGTAATTGGGGAAAATCTGAGAAAATATTATTTGCATAATAATTTGGAACACAGTGTAGTTGCTATGAAATGTTTTTTTTATTCCTACAAGTTTGATGCGTTCCTGTCCCCGGGCCCGCAAGAAATCCCGCCTCCTGCGTGAATTACAATGTCTCCCCCCTCCCCTGCATGTCAGTGCCCTGTGACGTGCTGTTGCCGTGGCCAAATCCCGCACCTGCGCACTTCTCCTTTTACCCTAGGCGCACTTCTTCCTGCCGTCTATGTTCATTTCACTGGAAGAATCTTGTGCGCAGGCGCCAGGAAGTCAGAGCGATACCAAATATGTGTCGTTTATTTTATTTTTTTTTCATAATATTAATTTATAAGTACAATTATATATTTTTTAAAAAATATTTTTTCAACTTTTTTTTTAACTTCTTTACTTTGTCCCACTGTAGGACTTTCACTTTCTACAGTCTGATCGCAGTTATCTATAATATAACCGGGGATGCGTGTCTCTGTCTGAAGCCTCTATAGACTGCGCATGTGTGACGCGCAGTCTGGCTCCAGACAGAAGCATGCATGGAGCCGTTACAGGTAAGAGGAGTGTATGGCGCCGGAGATCGCTCGGTATGCGTAGAAACTGAACGCATACCGCGATCTCCGACGCTATACTTACATACTTACCTGATTGGGAGGAGCGTTGCCGCGGCGCCTCTCTTTACCGTAGACCGGGGCAGGAGTGACGCGTCGGATAAGCGCATGCGCATAGCGCTATCCGGCGCCATTTTATTGAAGACACATTTGCAGTGTGTCTTCATAAAAATTACGCTAAACAGCGCGGTGCTCCGGCGCCGCACTCCTCCCCCGGCCTCCGGCAGAACAGGACGCAGCAGCGCTCGAGCACAGAGAAGAAAGGTGAGCATAACTGTTTATTTTTTTTGTATGTGTGTACAGTGTGAAAGGGATGAGGTGGCCACACATACCAGGATTGTGGGGTGAGGGGACCATGCATACCAAGATTGGGGGGTGAGGGGACTATGCATACCAGGATTGGGGGGTGAGGGGTGCCACGCATACCAGGATTGGGGATGAGGGGTGCCACGCATACCAGGATTGGGGATGAGGGGTGCCACGCATACCAGGATTGGGGATGAGGGGTGCCACGCATACCAGGATTGGGGATGAGGGGTGCCAAGCATACCAAGATTGGGGATGAGGGGTTCCATGCATACCAGGATTGGAGATGAGGGGTTCCATGCATACTAGGATTGGGGATGAGGGGTTCCATGCATACCAGGATTGGGGATGAGGGGTTCCATGCATTCCAGGATTGGGGATGAGGGGTGCCATGCATACCGCGATTGGGCATGAGGGGTGCCATGCATACCGGGATTGGGGATGAGGGGTGCCATGCATACCAGGATTGGGGATGAGGGGTGCCATGCATACTGGGATTGGGGATGAGGGGTGCCATTCATACCGGGATTGGGGATGAGAGGGGCCATGCATACCAGGATAGGTATGAGGAGTGCCATGCATACCAGGATTTGGATGAGGTGCCATGCATACCAGGATTTGGATGAGGGGCCATGCATACCAGGATGGGGATGAGGGGTGCTATGCATACCAGGATGTGGGTGAGGGGTGCCATGCATACCAGGATAGGGATGAGGGATGGGGTACCATGCATACCAGGATAGGGATGAGGAGTACCACACATACCAGGATTGGGGATGAAGGGTGCCACACATACCAGGATTGGGGGTGAGGGGTGCCATGCATACCAGGATTGGGGGTGAGAGGTGCCATGTATACCAAGATTGGGGGTGAGGGGTGCCATGCATCCCAGGATTGGGGGTGAGGGGTGCCATGCATCCCAGGATGGGGATGAGGGGTGCCATGCATACCAGGATTGGGGGTGAGGGGTGCCATGCATCCCAGAATAGGATGGTGGGGACAGGATGGGGGCAGCACAAATACCAGGAGGGGGGCAGCACATACCAGCATGGGAGACCATATACCAATAAAAATGCTCGCCACCCGGGCGTAGAATGGGTTCAATAGCTAGTAAGATATAGCAGTGCAGGATCACTGTTATACCTTGTAACCTGTCAGCCCTGCAGACACAAGCTAGTTTGACCATGCACTATGCATGATCAAACTAGCTTGCAAGTATCTGATCACCCGGATGTTGTCATGACGAAATCGGGTCACCATGGCAACGATCGAGACCCCGCGATGACATCTCCAATCCAAGGTAAGAAGGGCTGTTTTTCCTCTCCCTTCTCCCGAAGTGCTACGATCTACTTCAATCACAGCATTTCGTGGTTTAATGTGCTGGGGACAGTGCGGGACCGCTCTTGGCAATGAGTACCAGGTGTCAGCTGTCAGAATCAGCTGACACCCGACGGCAATCATGCACGCACAGCCTCTGTGCGGGTGCAATCGCCTATACGTAATAGTATGTATCTGGTCCATAAGGCCCAGGGTACAGGGACGTATTATTACTGACCACGTCATAAAGGGTTTGATGACATCACAGTGTCCTATTGAAGGTTCCTGAGATGGTATTTCTGTGCCTTTTTGTTTCGGTTGGTGTTTCCTTTTCTCCTGTGCTGTTTTTTCTTGTTTGTTTCTCTTGTAATAGGAGTTTTTTAGCTCCTGAATAGACTCCAATAGACTCTGTTGCTCCAGCTGAGGTATCTGGGTCAGAGGAACTAAAGGTGACCTTGTTAGGTGTACGATGCATATTGGAGCTATATTTATGGTTTCTAAGGATGGATCTAGGGGATTTGCCGGTTTTGTCCCACCTTCCCCACTCATCAGCTTGATCTGTGGATTAATCATGGGAATCACGTTCTAGTTTTATAATTTCCATGATTTTCTCTTCTGCTTTGCTAATTTTAGCATTACTTTTATTAATGAAATCTTCAAAGTCCCAAAGTCTTTCTTCCAGTGATAATTCCAATAAATTCTTTCAGCAATCCTGGCTTGATCTGACCGGCTTCTATAACTGTGGAGCGCACCGCTGTAAGGCTTGTGAATGCGCCCAGAAGTCTAAATCATTTATCCTCTTAGCGCCCGAGACAATTTTCACCTTAATGACCAGGCAGAATTTTTGAAATCTGAACAGCGTCACTTTACGTGGTAATAACTCATGACACATTTTACTTTATGTTAATGGTAAATTTAAGTCCATATTTTTTGCATTTATTTGTGAAAATATCAGAATTTGAGACAATTTTGAAAATGTTCCAACTTACAATTTTTATATCCTTAAGCCAGTTAGTCCTGCTGTACTAAATAATTAATACATAACATTTCCCATATGTCTACTTTACATCTGAATCATTTTTCAAATGTCATTTTATTTTGTTGGGATATTAGAAGGGTTAAAGGTTTAGCAGCAATTTCTAATATTTTCAAGAAATTTCCAAAACCTGTTTCTTTAAGGATCTATTTAGATATAAATGGACTTTGAGGGGCTTATTTATCTGAAACTCCCCAAAAGTGCCACCATTTTAAAAACTGCACCCCTCAAATGCTTCAAAATTGCGGTCAGGAAATTTTTTAACCCTTCAGGTGCTACACAGGATTTAATGCAAAGTGGAATTAAAAAATATAAATTTAAATCTTGCTTCTAAAATGTTGCTTTAGCCCCACATTTTTCACTTTACAAAAGATAGCATGACAAAATGGACTCCAAAATTTGTTATCCAGTTTCTTCTAAATTAATTGATACCCCCATATGTGCTCAGAAACCTCTGTTTGGACAAACGGCCGGGCTCGGAAGGGAAGGAGCACTATTTGAATTCTGGAACACAAATTTGGGTGAAATAAATTGTGGGCACTGTGTCGCATTTGCAGGGCCCCCAAAGCGCAGAAAATCCCCCCCACAAGTTACCCCATTTTGGAGACTACACAGCTGAAGGATTTTATCCAGGAGTATAGTGAGAATTTTGAACCCACAGGTACTACACAGAATTTGATAACATTAGGCCGTCATATTGACAATTTTCATTTTTTTCACAAAAATTTTATTTTAGTCCCAAATTTGTAATTTTCACAATGGATAATAGGAGAAAATGGACCCCATAATTTGTAACACAATTTTTCCTGAACACGATGATGCTCTATATGGGGTAAAAAACGTCTGTTTGGGCACATGGCAGGGCTAAAATCAGTAAGCAAACTATTTGTCTGGAATAAATTGTGAATGCCATGTTGCATTTGTAGAGCCCCCGACATGCGAAAACAACAGAAACCCCCCCACAAGAGACCCCTCAATGAATTCATCTAGGGGTGTACTGACCATTTTTAACCTGCAAGTGATTTATGAAACTTTACAACATTTAGATGTGAGAACAAAAAATAAAAATGTTTCCACTAAAATACTGTTTTAGCACCAAATTTATAATTTACATGAGGCGTAATGGGGGAAACTGGACCCTACAATTTCTCCCGAATGTGGCAGTACCCCATATGTGGTTGTACACTTCTGTTTGAACACACAGCAGGGATCGGATGGGAAGGAGTGCTACTTGGCTTTTAACCCCTTTCTGACATTGTCAGTAGTGTTGATCAAACATGTATTGTTAACCCTTTTGGCGAGCATGCTTGGGTGCTTGCCGAGTATTTGCGGTGTGCTCTGCATCTTTGTTAGTGGCGCCGCGACTGCATGTGTCTCAGCAGTTTATCAGCTGTGACACATGCAGCCGCGTGTGTAATAATACGTCCGTGTGCCCTGAGCCTTATGGACCAGGTACGTATTATTATGACATGGCAATCAGGCCCACACATAGGCTGTGAGGGAGCGATCGCAGCCAGGTGTCAGCTGATTCTGCCCGCACTGCTCCCGGCACTTTAACCCCCTAAATGCTGTGATCGGTGCCCCTCTGCTCTTGGATCGGAGATCCCGCACCATCAGCGCGGGGTCCCGATAGTTGCCACGGTGACCCGATGTCGTCATGACGACATCCGGGTCACCAGACACCAGCAAGTTAGTTTGATCATGCGCAGTGCATGATCAAAGTAACTTGTGTTTGCAGAGCTGACAGGTTATAATATATAACAGTGATCCTGCACTGCTACACATTATAGCTGCGATCAGACAGCAGAAAGTGAAAGTCCCATAGTGGGACTAAGTAAAAAAGTGAAAAAAGGTAAAAAAAAAAAAGAAAAAAAAAAAGTTGTAAAAATTATATTAAAAAAAAAATATATATATATATTTTTATATGTGTGATACATACACACTGTACCCATAAATAAATATTATTATGAAAAACAAAAACAAAGATAAAACAATAAAAGTAAGCATATTTAGCATCGCCACGTCCAGAACGACCTGACCTATAAAACTGTCTCACTAGTTAATCCTTTTAGTAAACACGGTAAAAATAAAAAACAAAGCAAAAAACGATGCTTTGTAATCATACCGCCGACCAAAAAGTGAAATAAAAAGCAAAGAAAAAGACGAATGTAAATAAAAATGGTACTGCTGAAAACTTCATTTTGTCCCGCCAAAATCAAGCCACCAAACAGCTCCATCAGCTGAAAAATAAAAAAGTTATAGCTCTCAGAATAAAGCGATGCAAAAAAATTATTTTTTTTATAAAATAGTTTTTATTGTTTTAAAGCACCAAAACATTAAAAAAAAAGATATAAATGTGGTACCGCTGTAAACGTACTGACTCGAAGAATAAAGCTGCCTTATCAATTTTACCACACACGGAAAGGCAAAGAAATACAAAAAAAAAAATTCCTGAATTGTTGGCTTTTGTTTATTCTGCCTCCAAAAAATCGGAATAGAAAGCGATCAAAAAATGTCACGTGCCCGAAAATGATACCAATAAAGACGTCAACTCGTCCCGCAAAAAACAAGCCCTAACATGACTTTGTCGGCTGAAATATAGAAAAATTATAGCTATCAAAATATGGCGATTCAAAAACTAGTCTTTAAGCGTATTTTAGTGAGTGACAGCTGTCAATCATAAAAACCCGATATGAATCTGGTATAGCTGAAATCGCACCGACCCGAAGAATAAAGTCGTCTAATCACTTATACCGCATGAGGAACAGCATAAAAAAATAAGATCAATTCTTCACCTGCTGATTAGTTTAATTCTGCCTCCCAAAGATCGCAGTAAGGCTCTGTTCACATTTATCCTGCGTTCTGAGGGCTTACACCGGAGTTTCTATGTAAATCTCTGAAATACGCGATTCAGACAGAACCCCCTGCGGCCTGCGGAAGACTCCCTGTAATGAGGCAGATGGAGGCACCGTGGACGCCGTCCGGCCTGTGATCCCACGGTGTCACTCTTTTAATTAGATGTGCATAAAAATGCCAGTAGCCACAGTTTTGTGAACCTCTGAAAAAAAGGACACCGCTAAACAGAGGCCAGAGTAACTCTGCTGCTTCATTATAGTGAATGGATCCCTCGGGGTAGGGTTAGGGTTGTGTTAAGGTTAGGATTATGGTTGTGTTAGGTTTGGAATTTTTTCAATAGTAAAGAAAAAAAAATGACGACGATATGGCGATTAGTGTTGAGTGTAAGTGCTCGCTACTTGAGTTTGGATCGGGTGCTTGGGTATGCTCTGAGTATCGCGGGTGCTCGGGTGACATGCTCGAGTCTCCGCCCCGCATGTTTTGTGGCTGCCATACACGAGCAATCCCCACATGTTTTTTTTTGGGGTGTCTAACAAACGTGAAACATGCGAACAGGGACTCGAGCATGTCACTTGAGCACCTGCGATACTTGGAGCATACCTGAGTACCCGATGCAAACTCAAGTAGCAAGCACTTGCGCTGAAGACTAATGACAACTTATTCAATATGATGACCTAATGTTATCAAAATTCTGTGTTGTACGTCTGGGTTCAAAACGTTCACTATACCCATTGATAAAATCCTTGAGGGGTGTAGTTTCCAAAATGGGGTCACTTGTGGGGGGTTTCCACTGTTTAGGCACATCAGCGGCTCTCCAAACACGACATGCCGTCCACTCTCGATTCCAGACGATTTTGCGTTCATAAAGTCACACAGCGCTCCTTCCGTTCTGAACCCTGTCGTGTGTCCAAACAGTGCTTTTTCCCCACATTTGTGGTATTGGCGTACTCAGAAGAAATTGCACAACAGTTTTTGGGGTCCATTTTCTCCTCTTTCCCTTGTGAAAATAAAAAATTTGGGGCTAAAAGATCATTTTTGTGGAAAAAGTTTGATTTGTTTATTTTCACGGCTCTACGTTACAAACTTCTGTGAAGCACCTGGGGGTTCAGCATGCTCACCACACATCTAGATAAGTTCCTTGAGGGGTCTAGTTTCCATAATGGTGCCACTTGTGGGGGGTTTCCACTATTTAGGCACATCAGGGGCTCCCCAAATGCAACTAGGAGTCCGCTAATTATTCAAGCAAATTTTACATTCAAAAAGTCAAATGGCGCTCCTTCCCTTCCGAGCCCTGCCGTGCGCCCAAAAAGTGGTTTCCCCCCACATATGAGGTATCGATGTGCTCAGGAGAAATTGCACAAATTTTGTGGTCCATTTTTTCCTGTTACCCTTGCGAAAATAAAAAAAATTGGGTCTAAAGTATTTTCTGTCATAAAGGTTCCTCAAAGTCACGTCAAATGTGATGTGGTCCCTAAGAAAAAGGTTTTGTAAATTATGTTGGAAAAATGGGAAATCGCTGGTCAACTTTTAACCCTTATAACTTTTTAACAAAAAAAAATTTTGGTTCAAAAATTGTGCTGATGTAAAGTAGACATGTGGGAAATGTTATTTATTAACTATTTTGTGTGACATATCTCTCTGATTTAAGGGCATAAAAATTCAAATTTCTGATTTTTTCACAAAGTAATTGAAGTGATATCGAAGAAATTTTAACACTATCATGAAGTACAACATGTCATGAAAAAACAATCTCATAATCAGTGGGATCCGTTGAAGCGTTCCAGAGTAATTACCTCATAAAGTGACAGCGGTCAGAATTGTAAAAATTGGCCTGGTCATTAACGAGCAAACCACGTTCGGGGGTAAAGGGGTTACCACAACAAAACAAAAATTGAACGAAGCAAATAATATATATTAAACCAAAGGAAAGTATCTTCGTATCAGACAATTGTCTAGTACCAATAAGATGGTGATATATCTATGCTAGGATATGAATGGCAGACCATTTGGGAATAATCAGAAACACCAAACATGAGTTCGGTCATAAACCTTTATTTCACAAGCAATTGGTTACATGGTGGCACTGCAGAAGCGGGTGCCCACACTACATAAAATACAGTGACTGTATAATACACAAACAGTTATATATGTACAGTAGGTGATATCCATTAGTCTATTGATCCTATTCTGAACATTATTGGAGAGTTTGGTGAATGGTCAGGACTGTCCATTAATTGGGATAAGTCGGTTATTCTACCATTTGAGGATATCCCTAATTCGAGCATATTAGAACATACACGAATACAAACGGTTGAGAAATTCTAATACCGAGTATAAATATCACAAGAAGAACTCCGGATTACATTGCACTGATTCTATATCTTCTTCTGGAAAAGTTTAACCCCTTTCCAAACTTGTGTTTAATAGTACGCACAAGGTAGTGACCCCCCGGTTCAGCACAGGCTCCGGCCTTGAGCCCGCACTGAACCGGGACATGTCAGCTGATTTATACAGCTGACGTGCCCACAACAGCCGCGGGTAGAATCATATTCTATCCGCGGCTGTCAACTAGTTAAATGCCGCTGTCAATCTCTGACACCGGCATTTAACTCGCACTTCCGGGAAGCGCGTTGTTAGCACTGCCCATCGGTGACCCCGTCACATGATTGCGGGTCACCGATGGGTTGGCATGAAAACCCGCGGTCTTCAGGAGACCCCTCTGGTAGTCATTTCTAGATTGCTATGAGCGCCGCCCAGTGGTCGGTGCTCATAGGAAGAGAGCATTTCTGCTGCATACAAGGGATCTGCTCGTCCTCTGTATGCAGCAGAGCCAACAGGCAAGTGCTGCTTCTAGTCTCCCATGGAGACTATTGAAGAAAGCAAAAAGTGTAAAAAAAATGTTTTTAAAAATATTGGAAAAATATATAAAAGTTTAAATCTACCCCCTTTAAAATAAAATAATAAAAAAACTACATATTTGATTACACTGTGTTCAGAATCGCCTGATCTATAAATATAAAAAAATAATTAATCCGATCGGTAAACGGAGTAACGAGAAAAAAATTCTAAACGCCAGAATTACGTTTTTTGGTCGCCGCAAAATTGCAATAAAATTCAATAACGGGCGATCAAAACATCGTATCTACCCCAAAATAGTATCAATAAAAACATCAGTTAAGCACGCAAAAACGAAGCCCTCACCCGGCCCCAGATCCCAAAAAGTGGAGACGCTACGGGTCTCGGAAAATGGCGCCTTTTTTTATTATTATTTATTTATTTTTAGCAAACTTTGGATTTTTTTCACCACTTAAATAAAAAAGAACCTGTAAATGTTTGGTGTCTACGAACTCGTAATGACCTGGAGAATAATAATGGCAGCTCAGTTTTAGCATTCAGTGAACGTGGTAAAAAAAACAAAACAAAAAGAAAAACGACTGTGGAATTGCACTTTTTTTGCAATTTCACCACACTTGGAATTTTTTTTCCCTTTTGTCCGTACAAGATATGGTAAAACCAATGGCGTTATTCAAAAGTACAACTTGTCCCCCCAAAAAAAGCCCTCACATGGCCATATTGCCCGAAACATAAAAAAGTTATGGCTCTGGGAACAAGGTGGGCAAAAAACAAAAATGCAAAAACAGAAAATCCCAAGGTCATTAAGGGGTTAAAGAGAAAATCGATGCGTGATGGAGATTACCATTATCGGCTGTAGGAAGAGGGAACTTATTAAAAATGATATTGATGCCCCAACTCTTATACATTCTGCATAATGCCCCTATTTGGATCCATAATTCGCATTTTCATAGCAAGTTTCATTCTCTTATATGGAAAAAGAAATCGTCTAGGATAAAATGTGATTATCTACAAAGTGACGAGGAACCTGGTGGATTGGCGATTCCTAATGCACTAATATATTATATTGCAACATTTGGGTGGGTGGCAAAGTGCTGCAAACCCAAAGAGTATTAACGGGTTAATTACCTCAGGAACACCGTGGAATATTCCTATTCATATAGTGGAACTGAATGACCTCGCACACAAGAAATCACTATACCCTACACTTGCTCTACTCTACAAGGTCTGGGATAGGGGTAAAGATATAATGGAAGTAGGAGACTGCAATGAATCTACACCTATATGGTTTAATAATAAATATGCAGAGGGCTATAAATTAGAGGGATTCCGGAGTTGGGTGGATAAAGGAATATATACGATATAAAACATATTGTGTGAAGGGAAACTTAAGTCATTTGATCAATTAAAGGGGGAGTTTAGGTGACAAATAAACAATTCTATAAATATCTACAGTTTCGGCATTCATTTAATGCACAATCAAGATGGACGCCCTTTTGGGTAGAAAATAATACTTTTGTTAAGTTGGTATTAGAGAAGGGAAATACTAAGGGTCGTATTTCTGATATTTTATTGAGTCCTTCTTGATAATTATTTAACAATATTTCCTTCTCCAGCTAGACAAAAATGGATGGAGATATAGGTCCAATTTCTGAGGATCATTGGGGAGCGGTATTAGAACTGGTACCCCAATTATCTTTACATGAGGTTCAGAGATTTCCCCAGATCATATTAATACATAGGAAATATAAGACGCCTAGATTCCTATGTAACATAGGATACCGGACTGCTGCTGAATGTCCAAGATGTAACATGGATGCTGCGGGCCTATTACACACGCTATGGGAATGCCGGGAGTTAGGTGAATACTGGGAAGAAGTTCTGTCTATTATAAAGAGGGTATATAAAATAGATAACCAGACCCCAAAAATGCCTATTCGGTATATTAGAGGATGATATGGAATTTGACCCAATTTCAATAGGGATTTCACATATTTTATTTCAAGCTAGGAAACATATTGCATCCAAATGGATTAACCCCTTAATAACATCTGACGTACTAATACGCTTCTGTGCCCTGGGACTTAAGAGCCAGACCCGTATTAGTACGTCATGGCGATCGCGCGCGCACACAGGCTGTGCGGGCGCGATCGCCGCCGGGTGTCAGCTGATTGTCACAGCTGACACCCGGTACTATGTGCAGGTCCTGCACCGCTCCCAGCACATTAACCCCCGCGATGCTGCGATCAAAGTCGATCGCGGCATTGCGGGGGCAAGGGGAGGTGATCGGCGATACTCACCTCCTCTTCCGGCTTCCAGCACAGTCTGCAAAGGCTTCCCGGGTGTTGCCATGATGACCCGATGTCGTCATGACAACATCCGGGTCACCAGAGAGCAGGAAGATTGCTTGGGCATGCGCAGTGCATCTCCAAGCAATCTTCACACTGTGCACTTCTGACAGCCTTCATGGCATAGGGATGGTGCTTCATTCCTGTTGCCATGCAGGCGATCAGAAAAAAAAAAGTGAAAAAGTGAAAGTCCCAGAGTGGGACAAAGTAATAAAGTGTATAAACTGTGTGAAAGTGGAAAAAAAAAAAATGTGCAAAAATATTATAAAAAAATAAAAAAATAATACACCAAAAATAAAAATATAATGTACCCATCAATAAATATTATTATAAAAAAACAACAACAAAAAAAAAAAACAATAAAAGTACACATATTTGGTATCGCCGCGTCCGGAACAACCTGACCTATAAAACTGTCCCACTAGTTAACCCCTTCAGTGAACACGGTAAAAAAAAAAAAAACGAAGCAAAAAACAATGCTTTATCACCATACCGCCAAACAAAAAGTGGAATAACACACAATCAAAAAGACGCATATAAATAAAAATGATAAAAATGATACCGCTGAAAACGTCATCTCGTCCCGCAAAAAACAAGCCGCCATACAGCTCCATCAGCCGAAAAATAAAAAAGTTATAGCTCTCAGAATAAAGCGATGCTAAAAAATATTTTTTTCTATAAAATAGCTTTTATTGCGTATAAGCGCCAAAACATAGAAAAATAGATACAAATAGAACATAGAAAAATGATACAAATGTGGTACCGCTGTAAAAGTACTGACCCAAAGAATAAAGCTACCTCATCAATTTTACCACACGCGGAACAGAATAAAAAAAATAAAAAAAAAACAATTCCTGAATTGTTGGTTTTTGTTTATTCTGCCTCCCAAAAATCGGAATAGAAAGCGATCAAAAAATGTCACGTGCCTGAAAATGGCACCAATAACAACGTCAAGTCATCCCGCAAAAAACAAGCCTTCACATGACTGTCTGCCAAAATCTGGAAAAATTATAGCTCACAAAATATGGCGATGCAAAAACTAGATTTTACAAAAAATGCGTCTTTTAGTGTGTGACAGCTGTCAGTCATAAAAACCCCATATGATTCTGGCATTGCTGTAATCACACCGACCCGAAGAATAAAGTCGTCTAATCACTTATACCGCACAAGGAACGGCGTCAAAAATAAACTCTTGGGTTAGGATTGGGCTAGGGTTAGGGCTGGGTTTGGGGCTAGGGTTGTGCTGGGGCTAGGGTTGTGCTGGGGCTAGGGTTGTGCTGGGGCTAGGGTTGTGCTGGGGCTAGGGTTGTGCTGGGGCTAGGGTTGTGCTAGGGCTAGGGTTGTGCTAAGGCTAGGGTTGTGCTAGGGCTAGGGTTGTGCTAGGGTTAGGGCTGGGGTTGGGATTTTTTTCAAAAGTAAGAAAAAAAGATGACGATATGGCGACTAGTGTTGAGAGCAAGTGCTCGCTACTTGAGTTTGCATCGGGTGCTCTGGTATGCATTTAGTATCGTGGGTATTTGAGTGACATGCTCGAGTCTCTGCCCCATATGCTTCGCGGCCAAAAAACTTTACGGGGATTGCCTGCCATGCACGAGCGATCCCCGCATGTTTTTTTTTGGGTGTCTAATAACCGTGAAACATGCGGAGCAGGGACTCGAGCATGTCACTCGAGCACACGCTGTACATGGTGCATACCTGAGTACCCGATGCAAACTCAAGTAGCGAGCACTTGCGCTCAAGAATAATGACAACTTATTCAATATGATGACCTAATGTAAACAAATTCTGTGCCGTACCTCTGGGTCCAAAATGTTCACTATACACCTTAATAAAATCCTTGAGGGGTATAGTTTCCAAAATGGGGACACTTGTGGGGGAGCTCCACTGTTTAGGCACATCACGGGCTCTCCAAACGCGACATGGTGTCCGCTAACAAATTGAATGGAAAATCGGCTCAAATTGTTAGCGGACGCCATGTTGCGTTTGGAGAGCCCCTGTGTGCCCAAACATTGGAGCTCCCCCACAAGTGACCCCATTTTGGAAACTAGACCCCCCAAGGCACCTATCTAGATGCATAGTGAGCACTTGGAACCCCAGGTGTTTCACAAATTGATTCATAAAAATGAAAAAGTGTTTTTTTTTTCTCTTTTTCATTTTTACGAATCAATTTGTGAAGCACCTGGGGGTTCCAAGTGCTCACTATGCATCTAGAAAGGTGCCTTGGGGGGTTTAGTTTCCAAAATGGGGTCACTTGTGGGGGAGCTCCAAAGTTTGGGCACAGAGGGGCTCTCCAAACGCAATGTGGTGTCCGCTAACAATTTGAGCCGATTTTCCATTCAATTTGTTAGCGGATACCATGTTGCATTTAGAGAGTCCCTGTGTGCCCAAACATTGGAGCTCCCCCACAAGTGACCCCATTTTGGAAACTAGACCCCCCCAAGGCACCTATCTAGATGCATAGTGAGCACTTGGAACCCCCAGGTGCTTCACAAATTGATTCGTAAAAATGAAAAAGTGAAAAAAAAAACACTTTTTCATTTTTATGAATCAATTTGTGAAGCACCTGGGGTTCCAAGTGCTCACTATGAATCTAGATAGGTGCCTTGGGGGGTCTAGTTTCCAAAATGGGGTCACTTGTGGGGGAGCTCCAAAGTTTGGGCACACAGGGGCTCTCCAAACACAACATGGCGTCCGCTAATTATTCAAGCAAATTTTACAATCAAAAAGTCAAATGGCGCTCCTTCCCTTCCGAGCCCTGCCGTGCGCCCAAACAGTGTTTTTTCCCCAAATATTGGGTATCTGCGTGCCCAAGGGAAATTACACAACAAATTTTGGGGTCCATTTTTTCTTGTTACACCTATGAAAATAAAAAAAATTGGGTCTAAAGTAACATTTTTGTGAAAAAAGTTAAATGTTCATTTTTTTCTTCCACATTCAAAAAATTCCTGTGAAGCACCTGAAGGGTTAATAAAGTTCTTGAATGTGGTTTTGAGCACCTAGAGGGGTGCAGTTTTTAGAATGGTGTCACTTTTGGGTAATTTCTGTCAAAAAGACCTCTCCAAGTGACTTCAAATGTGATGTGGTCCCTAAAAAAATGTTTTTGTAAATTTTGTTGGAAAAATGAGAAATCGCTGGTCAACTTTTAACCCTTATAGCTCCCTAACAAAAAAAAATTTTGGTTCCAAAATTGTGCTGATGTAAAGTAGACATGTGGGAAATGTTATTTATTAACTCTTTTGTGTGACATATCGCTCTGATTTCAGGGCTTAAAAATTCAAATTTTGAAAATTGCAAAATTTTCAAAATTTTCGCCAAATTTCCGTTTTTTTCACAAATAAACGCAAGTGATATCGAAGAAATTTTTCCACAATCATGAAGTACAATGTGTCACGAAAAACAGTCTCAGAATCAGGGAGATCCGTTGAAGCGTTCCAGAGTAATTACCTCATAAAGTGACAGTGGTCAGAATTGTAAAAATTGGCCCGGTCATTAACGTGCAAACCACCTGCGGGGCTTAAGGGGTTAACCCCTCACCTCCAGAAATGAGTGAACTCAAAAATAGGATAAATAATATTATCAGATTAGAAAAGGGGGTATGTAAAAAATGAAACTCAATGAATAAATTTGAGAAAATATGGAGCTTATGGTTGGATAGACCTGGAATGCCATCAAGGGGGTTATTGTAGGAGAGACAATGACTTATGGGAGAAGGGGGCTAATGGCGAGGTCTAATGTTTCATAGTAATGTGTATTGGAATTCCTTAACATGTGGTATGGGTAATATAGCACACCTATATGTGTATAGGATTATAATGTTTATTACAATATTATGGTTATATAAGAGATTTCAAGAATGTGGAATGTTAATTGTAAGATATAGTAACTGCAAGTTATCAGACAGTAATGGGCAAGCTGAAAGGATATATAGGAGAGATGCATGTATGTCATCCCTATGGTATGTTATCTTATTATTATATGTACTGGTTTCTTGTTTTGTCAAAAAAAACTAAGAAAGAAAATCTCAATAAAAATATATTGGATTAAAAAAAAAAAAGATTAGGAAAAAGGCTTCTCCCCTGTGTGGGTTTTCTGATGCCTAATCAAATGGGATGTCTGGTTAAAACATTTCCCACAATCTGAACATGAAAAAGGCTTCTCCCCTGTGTGAGTTCTCTGGTGCTTAACCAAAGCTGATTTATCGTTAAAACATTTCTCACATTCTGAACATGAAAAGGGCTTCTCCCCTGTGTGGGTTCTCTGGTGTGTAACCAAAGCTGATTTTTGTTTAAAACATTTCCCACATTCTGAACAGGAAAAGGGCTTCTCCCCTGTGTGGGTTCTCTTGTGACTATCAAGAATCATTTTACAATTAAAACATTTCCCACAATCTGAACATGAAAAAGGCTTCTCCCCTGTGTGAGTTCTCTGGTGCTTAACCAAAGTTGATTTATGGTTAAAACATTTCCCACATTCTGAACATGAAAAGGGCTTCTCCCCTGTGTGGGTTCTCTGGTGTGTAACCAAAGCTGATTTTTGGTTAAAACATTTCCCACATTCTGAACAGGAGAAAGGCTTCTCCCCTGTGTGGGTTCTCTTGTGACTATCAAGAATCATTTTACAATTAAAACATTTCCCACATTCTGAACAGGAAAAGGGCTTCTCCCCTGTGTGGGTTCTCTGGTGCCTATCAAGATGGTCTTTCCGGTTAAAACATTTCCCACATTCTGAACAAGAAAAAGGCTTCTCCCCTGTGTGGGTTCTCTGGTGATCAACAAAAACTGATTTCTGGTTAAAATATTTTCGACATTTGGAACAAAAAAATCTATTGTCCACTGTGTGTATTTTTTGATGTTTAAGAATAGACTTTTCGAGGGTAAAACTATTTCCATTTTCTGAATGTGAAAATGATTTCTTTGCTTTAGGAGCAGTTCGTTTTCTTATTTTATTTTGATTTTCCTTAGTAGTTGGTAATGAATCAGAAGACAGGACCTGTTTCATAGGATGAGATGATTGAGGTTTGCTGTGAAGGGATGATGGTATATCTGGAGTAATGGCATTCCCTTCAATTGTATCCTGTGGGATCTCAAGAACGTCAGATTTAAAAATCTCTTGTCCATCTGATCTTCTGGTACAGTCATCTGCCAAGAAAAAAAACAATTATTAATTTTGAATAAAATGTCCTTGAAATTTATATTTTTGAACATTTCTACTTAAAATGTCTAAACAAACACATCCCTGGGCTACATGCTAATCCAGGGAAATGAAGAGATATATGCTCAAGTTTAAATATTCCTCTATTTTTTAGATTTGTGTCTAATAAAATAGATTTTTAAACTTGAGCATATTTTTCTTCATTTTCCTGGACTAGCATGTAGCCCAGGGATCTGCTTGTTTAGATTGATTTAGAAGTGGTATGCAATCTTTATTTATTTTTCTATGGGATTCTTGTGTTAATTGTACTTAAAATGTCTGTAGAAATGAGAAGTTATTGACAGAATGAAAGTTCACAGTCTAATAGAAAACCTCATAGGATGAACCAGTAGAGCGTGGTGTCCAACTGTTTTTTCATTCTGCCTCCAAAATATGGAATAAGAAGCCATCAAACAATGTTATGCAGGCAAATATGATACCAATAAAAACTTCTACTCATTTCACAAAAAACAAGTCTCCACTCAGGTCCATCATCAGTCAATGGAAAAACAGAGGTTTCCACATTATTAGTGGCTCGTAGGCTCTTAAAAAGAAACATGGCTTCCACAAACCAATCCAGCAATATCCGCTCTCCCAAAGTCAGATCTCCCCCTCGCTTCTGAGCCTTGCAGTGCGCCCAAACCACATTTAGCATCCATGTATTCAGCATTACTATAATGAGAAGAACCCACTTAATTTATGGTGTGTGTCTCCTGGAGCACAATATGGGCGCTATGTGTTGGGCAATAAAATAGTATATTTGCAATTTTCATTCTCCAACATCCACTGCGGGCTAATTTCCGGAAAGTGATAGTGGAGTCAAAATAGTCACTACTCCTATAGATTAATTCACTAAGGGTTATAATTTCCAAAATGGAGTCACTTTATGGGGATTTCTACTGCTCTGGTTTTCTGCCATTTTGTCATATTAGGGTTTCTGCAAAAGGTGTGTCTCATCACTTCTGGGACATCTACTTCTCCTCCTGCTTCGACTTGTGTGACATCTGCTTCTGTCACCAGGAGCCGCCTTATTCATTCTGCAGGCGGCGCTGGTGATGGAGGAGACGTTAGAACCAGAAGCTCTGGGTGGCACAGGCTCTGTCCAGCCACTAAGTTTAGGTAGCCTGGGACCTGTAGTACCATCCAGTCTGGCAGTATGGGTGTGTGCGCTGTCCAGCTGGAGTAATCTGCTCCCTGCTTCAGCCAACTGGAAAGCACCGCACCCTACTAAAGCTGGAAGCATATTGCCGGAAGCTGCCAGATACAGCCTTGTTCTCCTCTGGTTCAGTCCTCTGTGCTCAGCTCCCGGCTTGTGTATTTGTTTCCTGTTGTGACCCCGGCCCGTTTACTGATTACTCTTGTGTCTTCTGATTTTGTATTTTCTCTATCCTCTTGGTTCTGACCCGGCTACCTGACTAGTCTTCTCCCCATCTCACTCCATAGAACAGCAGGTAACACCATGGCCCAAGCCTAGGGGTCTCTGTGTTAGTCCAGATCCATGTAGAGGGTTTAAATGGTGATGAGCAAAGTAATTTGTGAAATCTATAAATGGGGTAGATAAGACAAGCCTGTTCGTGGTAGCCATCTTTTGAGCTTCCAGGTAACCGTAAACAGCGCCCCCAATACATTGTGTTGGCGAACTATTCCAGCAAGATCTGTATTCAAATAGCTAAATGTCGCTCCTTCCCTCCTTAACCTGCCATGTGCCCAGACAGTAGTGTACAACCGTATATAGGGGATTGTCAGATTCAAAAGAAGTTGGAAAATAATTTGTAAGGTCCATGTGTTTTCTATTATCCTTTGTGAAGAATTTCAAAGTGTTACGGGTCCGGGTGGTGGAACCTCTGTGCTGCGGTGGAAGGAGGGACCAGAGGGGCGTAAATAGGTATCAACTCGGAGCGACTAAGGTCGTACGGCGGCTCAATCGACTCCGTGACCAGGGAGGAACCGAGCAGAGGGACCAGGTGCTACTCTGGGACCGACCTTGTATGAGAGCAGGTGACTCCCACGGGTCAGAAGTCAGGGACTGACCGGTATTGCAGATCGGCACAGCAGGCAGGCTGACGAGTGATCCGGGTAGATGGACTGGCAGACACGGCAGGTAACAAGCAGGAACCTCCAGGTAGGTACGACAGGTAACAAGCAGAAGCTTCCAGGTAGGCTGGCTGGTAGGCACGGCAGGTAACAGGCAGGAGCCTCCAGGTAGGCTAGCTGGTAGGCATGGCAGGTAACAGGCAGGTGCTTCCAGGTGAGCAGGTGGGCAGAGCCCCTAGACAGACTGGCGGACTGGACCTAGTAGTCAGGCTGGCGGGCTGGAACTGGTAGTCAAACTGGCGGGCCGAACCTGGTAGTCAGGCTGGCGCGCCGAACCTGGTAGTCAGGCTGGCGCGCCGAACCTGGTAGTCAGGCTGGCGGGCCGGACCTGGTAGTCAGGCTGGCGGGCCGGACCTGGTAGTCAGGCTGGCGGGCAGGACTGATAGGCAGGCAGGCAGCGGAAACTGAGGGCTGAAGCAGACGTAAGTACACTGTGCTACAACTTTGCTCGGGCACCTCCATTTTGTAGGAGGTGCCTTATATATATGGGAGGACCTCAGGCCATTGGCCGGGGACTCCTTAGGACGGCGCGCGCAGCCACTTTAAGAGGGAGGGAGAGCGCGCGCGCCGTAAGCACAGTGCCCGGGAAGCTGCGCTCGCCGGCAGCTGCAGGAACAGGACGCCGCCGGGCGGGGAGCGCGGCGGTAAGAGGGACGGCGTTTCTGCCTGTCGGGGCAGAGACGCCGATGCTACACAAAGTTATCACCACATAAAGTGACACACGTCAGATTTGAAAAATGGGGCCTGATTAGGAACAGACAACTGGCTGCAGGAAGGGGTTAAATCAGAGGATTACTGAAGTCAAAAACTGTGACTATACACAATAAAACATCTACTGAAATGATCAAACTGAACAGTCTTCATCAGAGAAAAATGAGTAACTAGTGGTGAAACCTCTCTGGGGTAATTAGAGTAGGGGGCTCAGTGGCTGTTGGCAATCTAAACTATCGTAAGGGATAATATTTTCTATCAGATGAGTGTCAAGAAGAAATATTAGACATTTAAAGTGAACCTTTTTATAATACTACAGAGCTGAGGTGTCTTAAATTTAGATCTCGGGCATTTGGAAGAGGCAATGGAGATCTTTTTGAAAGACTACAAGGGAGTTACAGACTCACATAAGTGAGGCAGACTGATCCAACCACAATGAAACTACATACATTTATGGTGGACCATTGGAGCTACTATGAGTCCTGACCAGAGTAGGGAAAGTATTAGCGCCCCCATTTCAGGAGCGATTGTGCAGTAATCTGAATTCCTTAGGATGAAAACATAATGGAATTTATGACGTGGAGTGAATCCATGAAACCAGGGCTGGAGCCAACACATCTCCTGCAGGCGAGAATAAATGTATATTACAACCATCAGCCAAGCACAGCTTAGAGATATATCATGGCACAGGTGTAATGTTTTCTGTATAGTTTATCACAATCCTGTTTGAAGCTCTTTAGTTTTAAAATAAATTGAAAAATCAGGATAAAAGGAAACTCTGCTGTTATTGTATAGAAATTCACATTTGTCCCTCACTGGACATTTAATGTTGTCGATCATAAAAGTGAAGGTCGGCCAGAAAAACTGGACCAGGTCTTGTAGGGACCATATGAGCACATTCAGCAGCACAGAAGGGAGAGAAGGTAGATTCATCCAATAAGATATCAGGGATCTAGGAAGCCAACAGCATCATTACCCTCCGCTTTCTCTTACAGGCCCATCATAATATTTTTCTTCAAGTGATTTTCTAATTTGTCAGCACATTCTACGTACGCTGTCATTTGGCTTTATAGTTTACAGATCTGGACAGGTAACGGTAAGCGTCTCCTAATCACAGGGTGTAGGTGGATCTTCCAGGTTGTAAGTTCTACAGAAAAGGGTTTTCACAATTTCCCAAAGTAATTTGAACATTTTCAGACGGAGGAGAATGTTGTGGTCTAGCGGCAAAACGGTTATCACACGATTGTGATACGGCCGGACTACACCACCGATAAAGCAGCCACAGCCGGTGACTGAGAAGAATCTGTGACTTCTCTGCATTTACTGGTTACTACTCACCTGGGTAGTCATATGTAGGAATCTCCTCTTTACACCACTCATCACCCCTCACATATGTCTCTGTAGTATTAATATATGTCAGATCTTCACCCTGAAACAAATTTTGTAAAAGATACAGACAGATGGAGAAGTCTCATCTATGATCAGCTCTAATCCTGCCATCTCCACCGTTCTCATTACACAAGTATAAAACATATAATACTGGTGGATAAAACAAGACTGAACACAAGACCTTCACAGCCGTCTACACATCATAGGGGAGATCTCATGACACCTTCTCTCCATCTACCTGATGATCCTGAGGAACATTGGGATCTTCTTGTTTATAGTCCTGTGGAAGAAGAGGACGGGGACATCTCTCTGGTGTTGTCCTCTTACTGGATAGATCTGGAGAAAACACATACAGGGACTGAATTCATTCTTTACATATAGATAATTATAGGCCGTGTGTATTTAGTCCTGTCTATTACCTGGTGATGTGAGGAGCTGGGGAACCTCCATCATGATGTCCTTGTACAGATCTTTGTGTCTTTCTAAATACTCCCACTCCTCCATGGAAAAGTAGACGGCGACATCCTGACACCTTATAGGAACCTGACACATACAATGATACAGTCATCCCCCCGATCCTTTCATAGCGTTACTGTATAATGTCCCAGCATTCCCAGCAGTGTCACCTGTCCAGTCAGAAGCTCAATCATCATGTAGGTAAGTTCTAGGATCTGGTCATTGATGTCCTTATGTATCAGGGGGTGAGGTGGAGGCCCAGTGATTAATCTCTGGTTATGGAGAGACACATTAATAAATCTCACTCCAGACATTTCCAGAGTCCTCACCTCTCCAGTTCTGTCCATCTGTTATTCCCATAGATAAGAATGATGTAATGTGACGTCATCAGAATCTCTCACCTCTCCAGTCAGCCGGAAGAGGATCTCTAGGGTGAGGTGTAATATCCTCTCCGCCATCTTGTCTCTATCCATATCCATCTTTGATGGGTAATTCAGGAAAATTCTCTTATATAGAAGATCTTCACTGAGAGGATCCGATATTGTAGAGACCTGAATGAGAAGAAGATAAGTTGATAGAACATCATAAAAATCCTGTTTAATAATACATCTATTGGAGATAATGAGGGGAAACATATAAGGAGATTTATTATTTTACAGTATTTAGCTTTTTTTCTTTACATCTAGTAATAAAACCTATATATTTTAGGACACATACAACAAGCAATTTCTTCCTCGGAGTCTGCAGCTGAATACGTTTCTCATAGACTCACCTTCCATAAAGCTAATTCTCGTCTAATTTTCTGACACTGGAATTGACATTAAGAATAACCTCGGCACTCAGTGGTTCTTATAGAAATTTTTTTTTTAATGCAGTCCCTATTAAGGCCTTTCGGCTGTAAGGACTGTAATTCATGAATCCAGTAGGCTTCTATACGTTTGAGAAGGCTCACTCAGTCGCCCCCCCCACCCCCCCACGTGGTGTCAAAACTTTTTCCAATACCTGGTATTTGACTTGAGAAATACTATGTCCTGCCGTGATAAAGTGTCGGGGAATGGGTAACATTAGGTTTTTGCACCAAATTGTGGACTTGTGCTTTGAAATCCTATCCCTTATGGGCTGTATCGTCTCCCCCACATAGATTCGGCTGCATGGACATTTAATAAGATATACCACATATGACCTGTCACATTTAAAGTACCCTTTGATGTTGTATAGCTTGCCAGTTTGTGGGTGGTGAACAATGCTACCCCTGAGGAGATTGTTGCATTGACGACATTGGAGACATGGGAATGTGCCCATTTTGGGATTCTGCAAAAAAACGTTGTTTAGGACCTTGGTGCGCTGCGCCCAAATCGGAACGTACCAGAGAGTCTCTAATATTGGTTGCTCTCTTAAAACACGGTAGGAAGGGTTGTTGCAACGCAGAGATCGTGGGATAGCCGGTTTGTAAGATGTTCCTGTGTTTCCTAATGGTTTTATGTAAGATGTAGGTGAAGGGGTGGAACGTGTGAATGAAAGGGATTCTGTCCTCAGTGTTTGGATGATCAGTTCTGGTATTCGACGCATGGGGATGCAAGAAGCTAGGTGGATTGCCTCATTCAGTGAATTGGGTCGTCATTTCTTGTAACATCTGATTGTGGATAGTTTCACTGGACACTATTTGTTTGACCCTCTGAAATTGTGATATAGGTATAGATTTCTTCATCATCATCTTGGATGATTGCTAGAAAAGTGTAATAGGCCATTGCGATCGGTGGGCTTGGAATAAAGGTCAGTTAGGTGGCCCTGTGTATCCTTGATCACCATAGTATCAAGGAAATTAACACGGCTTGAATCATATGTCATGGTGAAGCTAAAATCTGGCCATGCGGAGTTCAGTGTGGAGAAAAACCTCTAAGGATTCCAAGGGACACCCCACCATATGCAAAAGATGTCATCTATGAAACGTTTCCAGAGAATGGAATGTTCTTGAATAAGTGGATTAGAGTAGACCACCTGACTCTCGAAGGCTGACATGTAGCAATATGGGGGGGGCCACATTGGTGCCCATCACGGTGCCCTTCGCCGAAAGGCCTTAATAGGGACTATGACCTACTGGCCTTTATATAAGTTTTTTTTTATTTTTTTATGTTTGGAGTTTGGTTCTCATTGAACAATTGGTATAGAGAAACTTGTCACCCAGGGATCTTACGTGACCTTTTGTTGAAATGTATTTTACGTTTGGAAATGTGGTCTTCAATTTGAATAGGTGAATAATATACATGTTTTGATCTCCATATCCTACTCATGTATTGTCTCCTTTATTGCAGATTATTCCTCTCTGGCACACTCTTGTCTCCTCTCCTGGATCCTTCTCCATTCCATCAAAGGCTCTGGCTCATGACCATGGGGTCTTATGCTCTATACTGGAGGAAAGCACGTTCTCTCTCCCTGGCACTCAAACTTCCGGCTCACTGGAATGCATTTACACCGGCCTGTGGAACGCACAGCTTCCTGGGAGCAGCGCATCACTTCCGGTGATGTCACATGTGCACTTCCGGAGTTCACACTACACAGCACTGCGGGATTGGCGGCGATTGGTCAGCCGCCCTCACTATTCCCGCCGCCCGCCTTTAGATACCATCCTGCCCCTGAAAATGCGCACAGCACCAGGAACTAGAGGTAGACACAATGTTCCTCTAAGCCACTACGTGCAGCACCACTTTATAACCAGGAACTAGGGGTCACAGGTATGTTACATCCAGCTCTATTCTAATAAACACTTCGGCCAGCGTAATAGAGGTCACGAGTATGGAGTGCGGAAGAGCCGCAACTCACACCCCATAGTCGCAGGAAAAACCTGCCTACTCAAAATGAGTGTAAAAACACAAGAAAAAACTGAGTGTAAGGCATATATGAAAAACTTTATTAGTAAAAGTTTAAATACATAATATTACATGTATAATAGATAAATGCAGATGGGGAGGCGATACGGATACAAAAAAGCACGTAACAAGTATCCACAGCTAACAAGTGTAGCAGGATAGTAAAAAGAGGGGGAGAAGAAAGAGCGACCCAAGGGTAACATGTGTTAATTGATGACAGAGTAGGAGAGGTATATGTAGAAGGATATCAATAATTCAAATAATGCTGGATAAATATCACATTTTTCCCACAGTGGGGCAAGAGTAGGTATAATCCATAATAGAGGATACACTCACCAGTATAATCGCCAGGGGACGCTCAAAGGGGGGGCAAGGGGACAAGGCAGGAGCAGACCAGTGTGGGACCTGCAGGCCTCGATGCGCGTTTCGCAAGTTCGCTTTGTCAAGAGGCGTGACAAAGCGAACTTGCGAAACGCGCGTCGAGGCCTGCAGGTCCCACACTGGTCTGCTCCTGCCTTGTCCCCCTGCCCCCCCTTTGAGCGTCCCCTGGCGATTATACTGGTGAGTGTATCCTCTATTATGGATTATACTTACTCTTGCCCCACTGTGGGAAAAATGTGATATTTATCCAGCATTATTTTAATTATTGATATCCTTCTACATATACCTCTCCTACTCTGTCATCAATTAACACATGTTACCCTTGGGTCGCTCTTTCTTCTCCACCTCTTTTTACTATCCTGCTACACTTGTTAGCTGTGGATACTTGTTACGTGCTTTTTTGTATCCGTATCGCCTCCCCATCTGCATTTATCTATTATACATGTAATATTATGTATTTATATTTTTACTAATAAAGTTTTTCATATATGCCGTACACTCAGTTTTTTCTTGTGTTTTTACATCCAGCTCTATTCTGTCTATCTCTGCCTCCACAGTCCCTCTCAGCTGTTAACTCTGAGTCTGCCACTCTCTGCTCCTTTCTGCGGACCCAAGCACCAGTGTCCCCATATCTCCACACTTTTGAATTCCTACCTTTGAATACCATCCAGCAGTCTAATAGATCTCACCGCTCTTCAATTTGTATATATACTTGCTCTATACTATGATGTATCCGCATTAATGGGGTTTGATGAAATATTATTTACTGTTTGACAGCATGTTTATTGTTTAGGTTAAACAAGAGATATTATCATGTCATTTCGCTATGATCCATTTGTATATGCTTTTTTATTTTATTATTTATTATTATTCTTTTATTTATTGTTTTGTTCTTTGTGCTATTTCCAACAGTTACTGATGAAGGTCAGATCGACTGAAACGTTTATTTTGTTTTTGGACTGCATTAACCCCTTCGCAACCCTGGGATTTTCTGTTTTTGCATTTTCGCTTTTTGCTCCCCTTGTTCCCAGAGCCATAGCGTTTTTATTTTTTGGTCAATATGGCCGTGTGAGGGCTTATTTTTTGCGGGACGAGTTGTACTTTTCAACGCCATTACTAGTTTTACCATATCCTGTACGGGAAAACGGGAAAAAAATTCCAAGTGCGGTAAAATTGCAAAAAAAAGTGCAATACCACAGATGTTTTTTTTTATTTTTTTTTTACTACGTTCACTGAATGCTAAAACTGACCTGCCATTATTATTCTCCAGGTCATTATGAGTTCTTAGACACCAAACATGTGTAGGTTCTTTTTTATTTAAGGGGTGAAAAAAAATTCCAAAGTTTGGTAAAAAAGAAAAAAAAAATGGCGCCATTTTCCAAGACCTGTAGCGTCTCCATTTTTTGGGATCTGGGGCTGGTGAGGGCTTATTTTTTGCACACCGAGCTGAAGTTTTTATTGATACCATTTTGGGGTAGATCCGATGTTTTGATCGCCCGTTATTGCATTTTATTGCAATTTTGCGGCGACCAAAAAACGTAATTCTGGCACTTCGAATTTTTTTCTTGTTACGCTGTTTACCAATCGGATTAATTCTTTTTTTATATTGATAGGTCGGGCAATTCTGAACGTGGCGATACCAAATATGTGTATGTGGTTTTTTTTGTTTTTTTTATTTTGAATGGGGCGAAAGGGGGGTGATTTAAACTTTTATATTTTTTAAAAAACATTTTTTTACACTTTTTGCTTGCTTCTATAGTCTCCATAGGAGACTAGAAGCAGCACTTGTCTGATCGCCAGTAGATCCCCTGCATGCAGCAGAAATGCTCCTATGCTATGAGCGCCGACCACTAGGTGGCGCTTATAGCGACCAGCTCATGACAACCACTGGTGTCTGCTGCAGACCCAGGGTTGTCATGACCACCCATCGGCGACATGCGATCATGTGGCGGGATCGCCAATGGGCGGGGTAAGTGACGCGCTTATGGCGAGTCGCTGTTAAATGCCGCTGTCGGTGATTGACAGCGGCATTTAACATGTTAACAGCCGCAGGTGGATCACAATTCCACTCGCGGCTGTTGCGGGCACATGTCTGCTGTAATAATCAGCTGACATGTGCTTGGTTCAGTGCGGGCTCAGCGCCGGAGCCCTCACTGAACTGGGGGATTACAGCCTGTGCGTACTATTACGGCACAGGCTGTAAAGGGGTTTAAAAAAAAATTCTATAAGAACCATTGAGTGTTGAGGTTATTCTCAGTTACAGTACAGGTTTGAACCCACCTGGAGCACCTCTGTCCGGTAGTGCAGCAGTTATTATCTTATACTGGAATTGACATTAGGAATTCTGCAGGAGATATTTATGTCACGTGACATGAGAAATAACTTCATGATGAGGCAACATCTTCTACTACGGCTTTAAAATTATATTTGGCCACAGTCTGTCACTTACTACATCACCACCGGTCGTCTATATGAATGTTTCCCGTCTTCCCCAGACTGTAATCTTCTATCACGTTAGATCTCATGTCTGATTCACACACAGAAGTTTGAGGATTTTATAAAAGCTATTTTGTTTGCACAAACACCTCAGACAGAAATTATTTGATACTAAAGTCTACATGTATAGTGTATAATGGGGTTTATTTCTGGCCTTAGGCTTTCCTATATTACAAGAAAAAAAAAACAGAAAAAAAGCAGATATTAAAATGTTTCAAAAGAAAATTGTCACCAACAATTCTTGTAAAAAGAAAAAAAAATGCAAAAATCAGAAGACACATTTTATTATTTTTTAACAAGTTAAACATTTGTTTTTGGTTTTATATGAACTCTTTTGGGCACCAGAACACAGATGTACACCGCAGGGATGGCACAGGTGCAGCAGCAATAAAATCCCTGGCAGTTTAACCAATTGCTGCTGCAAAAAGCAAACATGGCATCTAAGAAGGTGTGACAGAGTTCGGCTGAATGCCCCTCCTCCTCCAAGTACTCGATAGTAGGGGGCTGCCTAGTTACTACAATAATTAAATGCCTAACAATGGTGACTGGGCCAGCAATATACAAAAGTCTATTAGGCCGGGCCAGAGGCAGCGTCCAATAAGTTACCTTTTAAAGCCCCGATAAACATTAGACTACAGTTGCATGGAAGCACTGATTTTTGGGGTTTTGGTTGACTATATAATGTATTTGGGGGCCTCCATACAGTTGCAGTCAGTCATACAAACCACAGGAAAGCTGTAATATTTGTGTGTGTATGGGGGAGTCTGGAGAGATAGCCGTCTGCCAAATGACCGCTAAGCCAACAATTATCTCATGTTTATGGGGCAGTTAGTATTACACTGACAGGCAGGGATAATACACGGCACTACAGTAGTACAGTGCATCACCGGAGCGATCAGAGGCTTCTGTGTTGTATGATAGCACTAATGAGTGTTTAAAAAAGTTTAAAAAAAGTTTTAAAGTGAAAATATCACAGTTTTAGCAAAAATAAATATTCATCACTATAGGGAAAACATGCATATAATGGGAAAATGGAGAGGGAGGTCAGCTCACTGTTTATTCAATGCACCTTGTCTGAAGATCACCGCATGGAGCCGCCCTGGTCAGGGACATTTCAAGGTTCAAGTAGAGAAAGGAGGACAGATGGATTCTCCAGCATTGTCTATATTGTTAAAACCTCACATTTATTGTAAATTCATAAAAACTGTTGTGATGGCATACCACCAAGTGCCGACCAAACCAATGCTTATTCCTGATTTACAACATGTGAGTCTCGGTGATACTTTTATATCCTTCCATTTGGAACGCCTGGGTGTCCATTGATTACTGAGCACGACAATTTAACCCTGTATTGTATGGAAGTAAAAGATAATACACAAATACAACTCATGCATGAGACATTCAATAAAATCACTGGAAATCAAAGACAAATACAATTAATTGCACTGTAATATTAATCCGGTCTGATGTTCATTCCCTGTGGGGCTCTAGTTTGTAATATAAATATCTAATATGACTTTCTATTTAAGATTTTTCTTTTCATATCTCCACCTCTTAATGGTTTATAAGACTTTTCTATTCCTAATATCTGAAGGATCTGATATCCCCTTTATGTTTTTGTGAAAAGTGTCTTGAAACCACAGACAGGTTTAATGTTGTGGGATTGATTGTGTCAGATAAATGTCTTCTAATACATGTTTATAGCGGATCTGACATGCATCCCACATATTGCGGATAACTCTCTATACACTCTATTAAATAGATGACCCCTATAGTGGTACAATTGATGAAATTGTGTATTGCAAATTGTTGTCCCGTTAGGTTTTCTTCAAATGTGTCGGTTTTATTAACATAGTTGCATGCTTTACAGGGTGCATGTCCACATGTAAAAAACCCTTATAGGATAACCAAGTCGCCAAATACTGGCCCATAAAGACACACTTTGTCACTCTCGTATTCCCTACTGATTGAACCCCTGGACCAGTCTAAAACATGCTTCCAATCTCAATGGGAGAGACATCTGGGTTGCACCTTAACCCCATTACCCCTGAGGGTGGTTTGCACGTTAATGACCAGGCCAATTTTTACAATTCTGACCACTGTCACTTTATGAGGTAATTACTCTGGAACGCTTCAACGGATCCCCCTGATTCTCAGATTGTTTTTTCATGACATATTGTACTTCATGATAGTTGTAAAATTTCTTCGATATCACTTGCGTTTATTTGTGAAAAAAAAGGAAATTTGGCAAAAATTTTGAAAATGTTGCAATTTTCAAAATTTTTAATTTTTATGCCCTTAAATCAAAGAGATATGTCACACAAAATAGTTAATAAATAACATTTCCCACATGTCTACTTTACATCAGCACAATTTTGGAACCAAAAATTTTTTTCAGTAGGGAGCTATAAGGGTTAAAAGTTGACCAGCGATTTCTCATTTTTCCAACAAAATTTACAAAACCATTTTTTTAGAGACCACATCACATTTGATGTGACTTTGATAGGCCTTTATGACAGAAAATACCAAAAAGTGATGCCATTCTAAAAACTGCACCCCTCAAGGTCCTCAAAACCACATTCAAGAAATTTATTAACCTTTCAGGTGCTTCACAGAAATTTTTGGAATGTGGAAAAAAAAAATCAACATTTAACTTTTTTCACAAAAATGTTAAGTAAGACTCAAATTTTTTTATTTTCGCAGGAGTAACAGAAAAAAATGGGCCCCAAAATTTGTTGTGCAATTTCTCCTGAGCACACAGATACCCCATATGTGAGGAAAAACCACTGTTTGGGTGCACGGCAGGGCTCGGAAGGGAAGGAGCGCCATTTGACTTTTTGAATGTAAAATTTGCTTGAATAATTAGCGGACACCATGTTGCGTTTGGGGAGCCCCTGATGTGCCTAAACAGTGGAAACCCCCCACAAGTGACCCCCATTTGGGAAACTAGACCCCTTAGGAAACTTATCTAGATGTGTGGTGAGAACCCTGAACCCCCAGGTGCTTTACAGAAGTTTATAACATTGAGCAGTAAAAATAAAATTTTCACATTTTTCCAACAAAAATGTTTTTCAGCCCCCAATTTTGCATTTTCATAAGGGTAACAGAAGAAATTGCACCATGCAATTTGTTGTGCAATTTCTCCTGAGTAAGCAGATACCCCATATGTGGGGGAAAACCACTGTTTGGGTGCACGGCAGGGCTCGGAAGGGAAGGAGAGCCATTTGACTTTTTGATTTGTAAAATTTGCTTGAATAATTAGGGGACACCATGTTGCGTTTGGGGAGTCCCTGATGTGCCTAAATAGTGGAAACCACCTCTTCCCTTTCCCCAGTGATCCATTTTGGAAACTACACCCCTCCAGGATTTTATAAAGGGGTATAGTGAACATTTTGAACCCAGAGGTACGACACAGAATTTGATAACATTAGGTCATCATATTGAATAAGTTGTCATTAGTCTTGAGTGCAAGTGCTTGCTACTTGAGTTTGCATCAGGTACTCGGGTATGCACCAAGTATCGCGGGTGCTCAAGTGACATGCTCGAGTCCCTGCCCCTCATGTTTCACGGTTATTAGACACCCAAAAGAAAACATGCGAGGATAGCTCGTGCATAGCAGGCAATCCCCGCAAGGTTTTTTTGGCTGTATAACAGCTGCAAAACATTTGGGCCAGAGACTCGAGCATGTCACTCGAGCACCCGCCATACTCAGTGCATACCCAAGCACCTGATGCAAACTCAAGTAGCGAGCACTTGCGCTCACTAGTCGTCATATCGTCATCATGTTTTTTTCTTTATTTCTGAAAAAATCCCAACCCGAACCCTAGCCCAACCCTTGCCCAACTCTAACCCTAGCCCAACCCTAACCCTAGCACAACCCTAACCCTAAAGTTTATTTTTTACACCGTTCCTCGTGTGGTGTAAGCGATTAGACGGCTTTATTCTTCGGGTCGGTGCGATTACAGCAATGCCAGATTCATATCGGGTTTTTATGATTGACAGCTGTCACACACTAAAAGATGCATTTTTTTGCAAAGACTAGTTTTTGCATCGCCATATTTTGAGAGCTATAATTTTTCCATATTTCAGCCGACAGAGTCATGTGACGGCTTGCTTTTTTGCGGGACAAGTTGACGTTTTTATTGGTACCATTTTCGGGCACGTGACATTTTTTGATCGCTTTCTGATTTTTAGAAGGCAGAATAAACAAAAAACAACAATTCAGGAATTGTTTTTTGGCATTCTTTTTTATGTCGTTCTGCGTCTGGTAAAATTGATAAAGTATATTTATTCTTCGGGTCAGTACGTTTACAGCGGTACCGCATTTATATATTTTTTTTTATATTTTGGCGCTTTTACACAATAAAAGCTATTTTATAGAAAAAAATAATTGTTTTTGCATCGCTTTATTCTGAGAGTATAACTTTTTTATTTTTCGACTGATGGAGCAGTATGGCGGCTTGTTTTTTGTGGAACAAGATGACATTTTCAGCGGTATCATTTTTATTTACATTCGTCTATTTGATCGGCGGTATGATGATAAAACATCGCTTTATGTTTCGTTTTTTTTTTTTACTGTGTTCACCAAAGGGGTTAACAAGCAGGACAGTTTTATAGGTCAGGTCGTTCCGGACGCAGCGATACCAAATATGTGTACTTTATTGTTTTTTTTCATAAGATTATTTATTTATGGGTACAATATATTTTTATTTTATTATTTTTTTTAAAAATATTTTTACAATTTTTTTTTTCACTTTCTGACATTTTTATTATTTGTTCACATTGTCCCACTATGGGACTTTCACTTTTTGCAGCCTGATTGCCTGCATGGCATAGAGAGAAGCAGCTCCCTATGCCATGCAGCCTGTCAACGCTGCACAGGGAGAAGTTACTTTGGTCGTGCACTGCACATGACCAAAGTAACTTCCTGCTTCCTGGTGACCCGGATGTTGTCATGATGACGTCGGGTCACCATGACAACAGCCGGGACCGGACTCAGACGCCGGCAGAGAAGGTAAGTATTGCGCTTACCTCCTCTTGCCCCCGGAATGCTGCGATCGATTTCAATCGCAGCATTTCGGGGGTTGGCTCATGGCACATAGCACTGGGTGTCAGCTGTAACAATCAGCTGACACCCGGCGGCGATCTCGCCTGCACCGCTTGTGTGCGGGCGAAATCGCCAGGGCGTATTAATAAGTATCAGGCCCATAAGGCCCAGATACGTACTAATACGCCCTGGGCCAGAAAGGGGTTAAAGAGGGATCAGTGGAAGCGAATCTTCACCTTGACACACAAATGATCAATCAGCTCACGATTTCAGGAGGCCAGCTATAAACTGCTTTCTCGGTGGTACTTTATAGGGTCCCAACTCGCCTACACTCTATATTCCCAGATGCTAGTCCCATGTGTTGGAGATGTGGGGAGGAGGAGAGTGACCTACAACATATTTTCTGGACCTGTAAACTTTTTTCCTTTCTGGAGGAAAGTTCTACTAGTGATTAGTAAATTCACTGATCTTATTTCAGACCTTGACCCAGCTTTCGTCCTTCTCCATCACAGCAACATCCCTTTAAAAACATATAAGAAACTCGACACTGAGACTCTTGATCACGTCTGCTAGAGCATGTATTCCCTTGCTATGGAAAAGTAACACTATCAAGACAATCTCACTATGGTTCACCAAAATAAATGAGATTATGCTAACGGACGAACTCCCCTCCATGATCAATATCTCCCATGATAAATTTTATAAAACATGGTTCTACTGGAGTTTAAATCTTCCGCTGATTACCTTGACCTCATAGGGGAAAGCTAAGTCTATACTTCAGGAGCCTATCTGACAGTACCCTAACCCTCTTACCCATACATCCCTTCCCCCACTTCCCTTTGTCTTTGTGTGTATTTGTGTTTTTAGTTTTAACTACTCGTTCTTTCTTTTAGAACCCTTATTTGTTAATCCACATGAATATGTAATGACTTAATGTTTAAGTCTGAGTCACCACGCTGGTATATCCTAAAACACATTGAACCAATGTTCTACCAGCGACTCTACTTTGGATTGTGTTTACTTATTTCATTTTCAAATGTTTTGGAAATACTGGTTATTGTTATGGTTATGGGGTCATATTTGACCTACTACTTGTTGCACAACTAGTACCCGGTGTTTGTATTTGTATTTCCTTTTCAAAACTTAATAAAGATAAATTTATAAAGGATAATCAAGTCACATTGCGTTTGATATTTGTTTCTTGAAAATAACTAGGTGAAAGTTTTCCGCCCAGTGTAGAAGCCTTTTTGGATACAAAACTCAAACAAAATATGCAGAAGAATTTACAAAGTCTGGAGGATGGATCTCAGACATCAAAAAAACTAAGTTTGAAAGAGATATCAAAGACTACGAGTCAAATTCAATTTACACATGGAAATGGAACAAACCAAGAGCTACTGTTCTGAAATACAGGTCACACAATAAATTCAAAGGAAACAGAGGAGAGCGGAGGTCAGCTTCACAAATCCTAATGTGTCCATGGGTTCCTCTAATTATAATTCTATGAGGACTAATCTGATGCATCAGTGGGATCAACTAAAGACAGAACAAAAATAAATTCTCAAGTATTCCCCACAATTCAGCACAAAACAACAGGCCGGAAGGAAGCTCAAACGTGCCGGACAAGTGCGTTCCATGATGGAGTGCATCACGGTCTCCTATCTGCGAATGTGCATGTCAGGAAGCATGGGTTCCACACCGGAGCGCATATGGTATTGGATTGCATACCACCAACATAGAAAAATCCTATCTGTGAGATCAGCATCATGGGAGACTAAAAACAAGTATTGCACATCCTTGCATCATGCAATAGGCATCTAGATCTATTTTATCACTACAGAAAATATGGGATGATGGCCCACAGTATACTCCTAAATGGTCAAATTTGACCCCTATTGCATAGAGATACACAAGGAACACCACACTTCTTAATTATGAAATAGTAGATGTAGGATATAACTGATAAATAATTCTGATATAGAAGCTCAGATATCTCGATGAAGTACAATATGTGAACCCCATTCACTGGGAACTGAGTAGCAATAGGTAGAGTATAAAATCCAAAAATGTAATCCCGAATGGGGCTGCATTAACACGAAACAGGCATAAGAAATTTTCTCATTCAGTCCCTTAGGGGCTCGTGAATCCAGTCTAAAAATCCACTCACTTTCTTTTTTGAGGACACATCTATTGTGGTCACCTCCTCTCACATTGGGTTTAACCACCTCAATGATACAAAAGGAGATGTCTCCGGTTTCACCTCGATGTACACTGTTCATGTGTCTCGCTAATGGGGTGTCCCGACCATGGCATATATCACCCAAATGCTCCCCCACCCTCCTCCTAGACTCCCTCTTGGTCTTGCCTACATAATCTAGGGGGCAGATGCATGTGGCCATATATACAAGTTCTGAGGTTTTACAGTTGGAATAATCCCTCTGAAAAAAGTTTTTACTCGTGGAGGAACTCGAGAAAGATTTACATGGTCTCATCCAACTAAATGTACAACATTTTCCACATCTAAAGAAACCGCAGATTCTTTTATCTAGCCAAGTCCCCTTGGGTGCAGTTTTTTTTGTAGAAACTATGCAATAAATGATCCCTAATTGACTGACCCTTTCTGAAAGTTATTGTGGGTGTAGATCCCACAGGACCTCCAGGTCAGGGTCAGCCACAAGTATATCCCAGTGTTTTCTGAGGATATGAAAGATACAGTCACTCTGATTGTTGTAAGTTTTTCTTACTCGTGTCGTCCAATCTTTTTCTTGGTCACTTGGGTAGGCATGGAGGAGTGTCTGTCTCTCCAATTTTTCTGCAAACGATGCGGAATCCAAAATGTACCAGGAGTACCCTTTTTCCCTGAATCTGATGTTCAAGTCTATTGCCTGTATATTAAAATCCGTGACATTATGGCAGTACCTTCTCAACTATAAAAATTGGCCCTTGGGTATTCCTCTTTTTATGGAGATGGGGTGGTGGCTATTCCACTTCAATAGTTTATTAGTGCTTGAAGGTTTATGGTAGATGAGTGTCCCTAGGGTCCCATTCCAATCTTTCTTAATTAGAACATCCAGGAAAGGCAACTGGTAATAATTAAATTCAGATGTAAATCTCAGGCCCACTCTATGGATGTTGAGTTCCCTGACAAATTCAAAAGATTGTTCACTCGTCACTGACCAGATGATAAAAATGTAGTCAATATATTTGTACCATACCCCAATATATGAATGCCACCACTTATGATCATCCCTGAATATTGTGGTTTTCTCCACCAGTCCAGGGATAAGTTAGCATACGAGGGGGCACAGAGGCTCCCCATCGCAGTACCCCTGAGCTGGTGGAAGTACTTCCTGTCAAAAAGAAAGAAGTTATGAGTAAGAGTGAATTTTAGAAGATCCTCCATGAAGTCATTATGTCTGCTACACTCTATTGACCTCGATTTCAAGAAATGTCTTACTCCTCTGATATCATCCTCATGCGGTATATTACTGTACAAAGCCTCGATATCTAGTAAGGCCTGCACCCCTACATGCCTGTATACAAGCTCGAGGGTATACATGTAGGGGAGCAGGCAAAGGGAAAAACATTTTACAGAGGGCTTATTCCAACTGCAAGACCTCAGGCGGTACTGTGAGAACATTATACTGTGTGGGGGCATCATACATACTGCATAAGGGGCATAATGGGGGCATTACACTGTGTGGGGGCATCATACATCCAGCATAAGGGGCATAATGGGGGCATTACACTGTGGGGGCATCATACATACTGCATAACGGGCATAATGGGGGCATTACACTGTGGGGGGGCATCATACATACTGCATAAGGGGCATAATGGGGGCATTACACTGTGTGGGGGCATCATACATCCAGCATAAGGGGCATAATGGGGGCATTACACTGTGGGGGCATCATACATCCAGCATAAGGGGCATAATGGGGGCATTACACTGTGTGGGGGGCATCACACATACTGTATAAGGGGTATCATGGGGGCATCATACATACTACATAAGGGGCATAATGGGGGCATTACACTGTGGGGGGCATCATACATCCTGTATAAGGGGCATAATGGGGGCATTACACTGTGGGGGGCAGTAAAGGGGTCCTCTACTATGAGAACAATACGTTTCCTCCCTTCCTGTCTCCATAGTTGGGTCGTATGTATCTATTACAGGAAACAGAACAAAAACCTTATGATTCTTATAAAGGGGCAACACAAGACCCCAAAAGAGTCTCCGTGCTGAAGGGGTTAATGCCCCCTGCGCCCAGTAATGGGGGTCTCCACATACCTCCACCTGCAGAGCCGCCACCACATATATGGCTGCTCTGTGCGCACAGGACCTGTGATGAGGTCACAGGGGGGAGGAGTCAGGGGTCACATGATCAGGGGCCTCAGTGGATGCAGGACTCTGCTGTGCTGGTTGTCATGGTGCTGGATGAGCTGAAGTTTATGTGTGGGGTCAGGAGGGGTTTACAGTGTGGATGTAGCAGAGCCGTGTGTGTACGAGGTGTACGGAGCAGAGCCGCGTGTGTACGAGGTGTACGGAGCAGAGCCGCGTGTGTACGAGGTGTACGGAGCAGAGCCGCGTGTGTACGAGGTGTACGGAGCAGAGCCGCGTGTGTACGAGGTGTACGGAGCGGAGCCATGCGTGTACGAGGCGTACGGAGCGGAGCCGCGTGTGTACGAGGCGTACGGAGCGGAGCCGTGTGTGTACGAGGTGTACGGAGCAGAGCCGTGTGTGTACGAGGTGTACGGAGCAGAGCCGCGCGTGTACGAGGCGAACGGAGCGGAGCCGCGCGTGTACGAGGCGAACGGAGCGGAGCCGCGCGTGTACGAGGTGTACGGAGCAGAGCCGCGCGTGTACGAGGTGTACGGAGCAGAGCCGCGCGTGTACGAGGTGTACGGAGCAGAGCCGCGCGTGTACGAGGTGTACGGAGCAGAGCCGCGCGTGTACGAGGTGTACGGAGCAGAGCCGCGCGTGTACGAGGTGTACGGAGCAGAGCCGCGCGTGTACGAGGTGTACGGAGCAGAGCCGCGCGTGTACGAGGTGTACGGAGCAGAGCCGCGCGTGTACGAGGTGTACGGAGCAGAGCGCGCGTGTACGAGGTGTACGGAGCAGAGCCGCGCGTGTACGGAGCAGAGCCGCGCATGTACGAGGTGTACGGAGCAGAGCCGCGTGTGTACGAGGTGTACGGAGCAGAGTCGTGTGTACGAGGTGTACGGAGCAAAGTCGTGTGTACGAGGTGTACGGAGCGGAGCAACGCGGAGGTGTACGGGGCGGAGCCGCGCGTGTACGAGGTGTACGAAGCGGAGCCGCGCGTGTACAAAGTGTACGGAGCGGAGCCGCGCGTGTACGAGGCGTACGGAGCGGAACCGCGCATGTACGAGGTGTACGGAGCGAAGCCGTGTGTACGAGGTGTACGGAGCGGAGCCGCGTGTGTACGAGGTGTACGGAGCGGAGCCGCGTGTGTACGAGGTGTACGGAGCGGAGCCGCGTGTTGACGAGGTGTACGGAGCGGAGCCGCGTGTTTACGAGGTGTACGGAGCGAAGCCGAGCGTGTACGAGGCGTACGGAGCGGAGCCACGCGTGTACGAGGCGTACGGAGCGGAGCCGCGCGTGTACGAGACGTACGGAGCGGAGCCGCGCGTGGACGAGGCGTACGGAGCGGAGCCGCGCCGCGCGTGGACGAGGTGTATGGAGCGAAGCCGTATGTGTACGAGGTCTATGGAGCGGAGCCTCCTGGCGGGCAGAGATGCCGTTTTCCTCACCGCCACAGTCCCGGTCCGGCATCCTCCAGCTCCCCTGCACCTGCTGCTGCTGTTCCACGCACCGCGCACAGCTTCCCGGGCACTGGGCTTAGGCCGCGAGCGCCGTCCTAAAGAGTCCCCGGCCATTTGCCGAAGGACCATTCCTATATAAAGCACCTCCTCCAAAATGGAGGTGCCTGTGCAAGGTTGTTGTTTGTGTGCTAACACTGTCCTCAGCCCTCAGGTCCCGCTGCCTGTCAGTCCTGCACGCCAGCCTGTCTGTCAACCGTGCCCGCCAGCCTGTCTGTCAGCCGTGCCCGCCAGCCTGTCTACCCGGATCACCTGTCAGGCCACCTGCCGTGCCCGCCTGCTCGCCAACCCAGATCACCCATCTGGCTACCTGCCGTGCCCGCCTGCTTGCCAACCCGGATCACCTGTCAGGTTACCTGCCGTGCTCTCCCGCTGTACCTGTCAGCTTCAGCCATCTGACCCGTGGGAGTCGCCTGCTCTCACACAAGGTCGGTCCCAGTGTGGCACCTGGTCCACCTACCCGGTCCCTCCTTGGTTCACGGAGTCGACTAGGCCGCCGTGCGACCAGGGTCGGTCCGAGTAGGCACTTAGTTACGCCCCTTTGGTCCCTCCTTGCATCCCAGCATAGAGGTTTCACCACCCGGATCCGTAACAGTTTGCACAGGCCATGAAACCCGGTGGCTCCCAGGCTCCTTTGCTCTCTGACCTGTACCAACAGGATACTATCCTGTCCTATCTGCGGACAGTCAACTCCCATCTGGACGCGCTGTCCACCCCTACTGTGTCCACCTCTATCCAAGCGGCACCCGCTCCAGCGGCACCTCAACCCTGGGCGCTGTGGACCCTGGCTCTCTGCGCCTCCACGTTTTGGTGGTGATCCCGTACTATGTCAGGGCTTCATAAATCAGTGCACGCTGCACTTTGAACTCCTGACACACCAGTTCACCTCCGACAGGGCCAAGGTGGCGTTCATCATGTCTCACCTCACTGGAGAGGCGTTGGTGTGGCTTAACCCTTTGTGGGAGAGAGGGGATCCTCTGGTGTCCGATCTTCAGGCTTTCCTCGCGGCCTTCTGGAAGGTGTTCGATGAGCCTGGACGAAAATCTCCTACTGCCTCCTCACTTCTCCGACTCTGCCAAGGGAGTCTCACTGTGGGCCAGTATGCCGTACATTTCCGAACCCTCGCATCTGAACTTGCCTGGAGTAATGAGGCCCTGGTGTCCACCTTTTGGGAGGGCCTTTCCGGACGGATCAACGATGAGCTAGCCGGTCGTGACATATCTCCCTCCCTGGACGACCCGGTGTTATTAGCTACCCAGATTGACATTCTTTTCCTGGAACGCGCTAAGGAGATGAACCGTGAGAGGAAACCTCCGCGCCTCGCTCCCGTCATCCAAAGTCCAGTCTCGCAACCTGCACTCCCCCGGGTGTCTTCTCCAGAGCCGATGCAAATTGACCAAGTCAAGATGGTCAAGTCTCACCAGGAGACCCGTCGTGCTGAGGGGAGTTGCTTCTATTGTGGCAATAATGAGCATCTTATCCGCTCTTGCCCAGTGAGACCGGGAAACTCCAGTGTCTAGAACTGCTCGGAGAGGTCGTCTTAGGCAAGAATTTTTCCTCTCTGCCCTTGACTCTGTCCGTTTCCGTTACCAGTGGTGAGACCCGCTTTTTTGAGACTACCCATCTTGATTCCGGAGCTGCTGGGAATCTCATCCAACAGGCCATTGCGGAGCATTTTCAGATTCCTACCATACGTCTGGCGGACACTTTAGCAGTCTCCTCTGTGGATGGAAACCTTCTCCCTGAAACCATCTTGCTGGTCACTGAGCCGGTAACTCTTCAGGTGGGAATGCTGCACTCTGAGAAGATCTCCTTTTACGTACTGTCCGGTCTCTCTCATCCCATCTTGCTTGGCCTGCCTTGGTTACAAAGACATGAGCCCGTCCTGAACTGGAGCTCGGGAGAGGTGCTCCGTTGGGGTCAGGAACGCCATAAGACCTGTCTGGTTCCAGTTCGTCCTGCTCAACCCCTGTCTACTCCGGCTAACCTACCTGGCCTGCCAGCACCCTACTGGTCCTATGCGGATGTTTTTAATAAAAAGGAGGCAGAGACACTACAACCTCATAGGCCGTATGATTGCCCCATCGATCTAATACCTGGTGCTTCACCTCCTCGCGGGCGAATCTACCCCTTGTCACTGGCCGAGACCCGTGCCATGTCTGAATATATCGAAGAAAATCTTGCTAGGGGATTTATCCAGAAATCCACCTCTCCGGCTGGAGCAGGATTATTCTTCGTCAAGAAGAAGAACGGCTCTCTTCGTCCTTGTATCGACTATAGGGGCCTCAACCAGATTACCTTCAAGAATAAGTACCCCCTGCCACTCATCTTGGAGCTGTTTGACCGCCTAAAGGGCGCAAAGGTCTTCACTAAACTCGACCTGCGTGGGGCGTACAATCTGGTCCGGATACGCCAGGGAGACAAGTGGAAGACTGCATTCAACACCCGGGATCGTCACTACGAGTACCGCGTGATGCCCTTCGGTCTCTGTAATGCTCCAGCCATCTTCCAGGAGTTAGTAAACTATATCTTTCGAGATCTCCTGTATTCCTGCGTGGTGGTGTACCTGGACGATATCTTGGTGTTCTCCCCTAATCTGCCCTCTCACCGGAGGGATGTTCGTCAGGTACTGCTGAGGCTCGGGAAGAATCGACTGTATGCTAAGTATGAGAAATGCCTCTTTGAGCAGACCTCCCAGCCATTTCTGGGGTATATCAACTCGGAGACCAGACTGTGGATGGATCCCGAGAACATGTCTGCTGTCTTAAAGTGGCCCCGACCAGAGGGGTTGAAGGTTATTCAGCAGTTTCTGGGATTCACTAATTATTACCCCCTCTCCATTCCTCATTTCTCCTCCCGGACAGCTCCGATCTCTGCTCTTACCCGTAAGGGAGCAAATCCCAGGGAGTGGTCTCCTGAGTCAGAGAATGCCTTTATCTCTCTTAAGCAAGCCTTCTCCTCAGCTCCTGTGCTACACCGTCCTGATGGCCATAAACAGTTCTTCCTGGAGGTTGATGCCTCTTCCTCCCGATCCGGAGCAGTGCTCACCCAGAAATCCTCGTCCGGGCGAATGGTGACCTGCGGCTTCTCCAAACTCTTCTCTCCGGCCGAGCGTAATTACTCCATAGGAGATCGAGAACTGCTGGCCATCAAATTAGCTGTGGAGGAGTGGCGCTACTTGCTTGAGGGGGCTCTGCACCCGGTGGTCATCTACACTAACCATAAAAACCTCACGTATTTGCAGACCGCCCAGAGACTTAACCTTCGTCAGGCCAGATGGTTTTTGTTCTTTGCTCGATTCTGCTTCAATCTCCATTACCGCCCGGCAGACAAGAACATTAAAGCCGATGCTCTATCCCGCTCTTTTTTGTCTTCCGAACTGGAGGAGGAGCCTCTACACATCATTGATCCCTCCATCTACCTACTGGTAAGACCTTTGTAGCGGCTCAAGATTGGAAGAGGGTCTTACTCTGGGGCCATTCATCCAAACTGGCTGGCCATGCCGGCCAGAGGAAGACACTTCTGCTCATTGCCCAGCACTATTGGTGGCCCACCCTGCGCAAGGATGTTGCGGATTTTGTCACGACTTGTTCCTCTTGTGCCCGTAACAAGATACCTAGGCACCTTACAGCCGGTCACCTCCTTCCTCTTCCCGTGCCTTCCGCTCCATGGCAACATATTGCAATGGATTTCATCACGGATCTCCCTGTATCGGCCAGTTGTACAGTCATTTGGGTGGTCGCCAACCGCTTCTCCAAGATGGCTCACTTCATCCCTCTGCCTGGTCTTCCGTCTGCACCTGTGCTGGCTAAGGACTTCATCCGTCAAATCTTCCGTCTCCATGGCTTACCCCTCCACATTGTCTCGGACCGAGGAGTTCAGTTCACTTCTCGCTTTTGGAGAGCCACGTGCAAGCTGCTGGATGTCTCTTTGGATTTCTCTTCTGCCTATCATCCTCAGTCAAGTGGAAAGTATCAATCAGATCCTTACCAGCTTTCTTCGGCACTTTGTCAACGCTCACAATAGCGATTGGGTTGAGCTCCTGCCCTGGTCCGAGTTTTCCTATAACAACCATGTGAGTGAGTCCTCTGCTAAGTCTCCATTTTTTGTGGTCTACAGTCAACACCCCCGGATTCCGTTTCCCATCTCCACTGCAGTGGACAATCCTGCCACGGAGTCTCTCGTCAGTGAATTTTCTGTTATTTGGGAAGACACTAGATCTGCGCTTCTTCAGTCCTCCGAGCGGATGAAGAAGCATGCTGATAAGAGACGTCTGGATCCGCCTCAATTCCGTCTGGGAGACAAGGTCTGGCTTTTCTCCAAATATGTCCGTCTCAAGATACCATTATATAAGTTGGGTCCACGGTTCATCGGTCCGGTCGAGATTCAGAACCAAATAAATCCAGTGGCTTACAAGCTGAAACTCCCGGCCTCCTTACGGATTCCCAACTCATTTCATGTGTCTATCCTCAAACCTGTTGTCCTTAATTCTTTCTCTGATGATCCAGGTACCGCTCCAGCTCCAGTCTCCGCTGAGGACGTCTTTGAGGTAGAGAACATTTTGGCCATCAAGAGGGTAAGAGGAAAGACTTTCTTTCTTGTGGATTGGAAGGGGTTTGGAGGTGCCTGTGCAAGTTTGTTGTTTGTGTGCTAACACTCTCCTCAGCCCTCAGGTTCCAGTGCCCGCCAACCTGTCTGTTAGCCGTGCATGCCAGCCTGTCTGTCAACCGTGTCCCGCCAGCCTGTCAGCCGTGCCCGCCAGCCTGTCTGTCAGCCGTGTCCCGCCAACCTGTCTACCCGGATCACCCGTCTGGCTACCTGCCGTGCCCGCCTTTTTGCCAACCCGGATCACCCGTCAGGCTACCTGCCGTGCTCTCCCGCTGTACCTGTCAGCTTCAGCCATCTGATCCGTGGGAGTCGCCTGTTCTCACACAAGGTCGGTCCCAGTGTGGTACCTGGTCCACCTGCCCGGTCCCTCCTTGGTTCACGGAGTCAACTAAGCCGCCGTGCGACCAGGGTCGGTCAGAGTAGACACTTAGTTACGCCCCTCTGGTCCCTTCTTGCATCCCAGCACAGAGGTTCCACCACCCGGATCCGTAACAATGTCATGTGTTTGGAAGCTTCTCAGACACACCTGTGGATGTATTTTAATGCACACCTGAAACACACTGCTTCTTTGTGCAGCATCATGGGAAAGTCTAAAGAAATCAGCCAAGATACCAGAAAGAGAATTGTGGACTTGCACTTGTCTGGCTCATCCTTGGGTACAATTTCAAGATACCTGAAGGTGCCTCGTTCATCTGTACAAACAATTATACGCAAGTATAAACAAGATGGGAATGTCCAGCCATCATACCGCTCAGAAAGGAGATGGGTTCTGTGTCCCAGAGATGAACGTGCTTTAGTCCGACATGTACATATCAACCCAAGGACCAAAGCAAAAGACCTTGTGAAGATGATGGCGGAAGCTGGTAAGATTGTGTCAATATCCACAGTGAAACGAGTACTATATCAACATGGGCTGAAAGGCCACTCTGCCAGGAAGAAGCCATTACTCCAAATGAAACATAAAAAGCCAGATTAATGTTTGCAAATGCACACAGGAACAAAGACCTTAATTTTTGGAGACGTCCTGTGGTCTGATGAAACTAAAATTCGACTTTTTTGGCATAATGACTATTGTTACGTTGGGAGGAAAAAGGGAGAAGCTTGGAAGCTTAAGAACGCCATGCCAACTGTGAAACATAGGGGGGCTGCATCATGTTGTGGGGTTGTTTTGCTGCAGGAGGGACTAGTGCACTTCACAAAATAGATGGCATCATTAACAAAGAAGATTATGTGGCAATACTGAAGCAACATCTCAAAACATCAGCCAGGAAGTTAAAACTTGGGCGGAAATGGGTCTTCCAAATGGACAATGACACGAAGCATACTGCCAAAATGGTAACAAAGTGGCTTAAGGATAACAAATTCAATGTTTTGGAGTGGCCATCACAAAGTCCTGATCTCAATCCTATTAAAAATTTATGGGCAAAGCTGAAAAGGCAGGTGCAAGTAAGGTAACCTACAAACCTGGATCAGTTACACCAGTTTTGTTAGGAGAAATGGGCCAAATTCTGACCAACTATTGTGAGAAGCTTGTGGAAGGATATCCCAAACGTTTGACCCAAGTCATTCAGTTTAAGGGCAATGGCAACAAATACTAATGAAATGTATGGAAACTTTTGACTTTGCATTAAGTAATAAAAATGCCTTAAAAACATTCTCTCTCTCTCATTATTCTGGCATTTGGCAAATATAAAAAATTATGATAATCCTAATTGACCTAAAATGGGAAAGGTTTATTTTTATTTCATGCCAGATATTGAGAAAAACATGCATATGTGTCTTTTTATATAGTGTATGTAAACTTCTGATTTCAACTGTATATATTGTATCATGTGCCCCCCAAAAATCTGCACTTTATTCCTCGTTTTTGAGTTAGTTACTCAAATCTATACCGCTGATGTCAATACAATGCAGTTTTTTATTCTAAGGCCCCGGTCCCACTATCAGTATTCGGTCAGTATTTTTTCTCAGCAATGGGGGATAAATGCAGGAATTGGTAACTTGTTTCTATTATACCTTTTCTCTGATTGTTCCTCACCTCATTTTGTCTCACTCCTGAGAAAAAATACTGACAGAATACTGATAGTGGGACCATGGCCTAAGATCACTAGTGTTTCTAGTTAGGTAAGGATGAGGTTGCTTTATTATTTAACTTTCATTGCAGGGGACATTGGCTTCATCTGGAATGGGCATTATGGTAAGTAGGGTTTACTTTAGAACAATAAAAGGTCTCTGTGTTTATTTCAAATAAAATATTTTATTCATGGTGTTGTTGTACACTGCTCAAAAAAATAAAGGGAACACTTAAACAACACAATTTAACTCCAAGTCAATAACACTTCTGTGAAATCTACCTGTCCATTTATGAAGCAACACTGAATCAATTTCTCCTGCTGTTGTGCAAATTGAACAGACAACTGGTAGAAATGATAGGCAATTAGCAAGATACCCCCTATAAAGGGGTGGTTCTGTAGGTGGTGACCACAGACCATTTCTCTGTTCTCATCCTTTTGGGCTGTTGTTTTGGTCACTTTTTCATTTTGCCATTGCTCTCACCCCTACAGGTACAGTAGCATGAGGCGGTGTCTACAGTACAACCCACAGAAGTTGCTCAGGTAGTGCAGTTCACCCAGGATGGCACATCAGTGCGAGCTGTGGCAAGAAGGGTAGCTGTGTCTGTCAGCACAGTGTCCAGAGCATGGAGCAGATACCAGGAGATGTGGAGGAAGCTATAGGAGTGCAACAACCCAGCAGTAGGACCGTTTCCTCCTCCTTTGTGCCAGGAGGAACAGAAGGAGCACTGCCAGAGTCCTGCAAAATGACCTCCAGCAGGCCACAAATGTGCCTGTGTCAGCACAAACGGTTAGAAACCGACTCCATGAGGGTGGTATAAGGCCCGATGTCCACAGATGGGGGTTGTGCTCACAGCCCAACACCGTGCAGGACGCTTGGCCTTTGCCACAGAACACCAGGATTGGCAAAGTCGCCACTCGCGCCCTGTGCTCTTCACAGATGAAAGCAGGTTCACACTGAGCACATGTGACAGAGTCTGGAGACGCTGTGGAGAGCGATCTGCTGCCTGCAACATCCTTCAGCATGACCGGTTTGTCAGTGGGTCAGTAATGGTGTGGTGTGGCATTTCTTTGGAGGGCCACACAGCCCTCTATGTGCTCGCCAGAGGTAGCCTGACTGTCATTAGGTACCGAGATGAGATCCTCGGACCCCTTGTGAGACCATATGCTGGTGCAGTTGTCCCTGGGTTCCTCCTAATGCAGGACAATGCCAGACCTCATGTGGCTGAAGTGTGTCAACAGTTCATGCAAGATAAAGGCATTGAAGCTATGGACTGCCCCGCCCATTCCCCAGACCTGAATCCGATTGAGCACATCTGGGACATCATGTCTCGCTGCATCCACCAACGTGCACGTTGCACTACAGACTGTCCAGGAGTTGGCGGATGCTTTAGTCCAGGTCTGGGAGGAGATCCAACAGGAGACCATCCACAACCTCATCAGGAGCATGCCCAGGCGTTGTAGGGAGGTCATACAGGCACGTGGAGGCCACACACAATACTGAGCCTCATTTTGACTTGTTTTAAGGACATTACATCAAAGCTGGCTCAGCCTGTAGTGTGTTTTTCCACTTTAAATTTGGGGGTGACTCCAAATCCAGGCCTCCATTGGTTAATAAATTTGATTTCCATTGATGATTTTTGTGTGATTTTGTTGTCAGCACATTCAACTTTGTACAGAACAAAGTATTCAATGAGACTATTTCATTCATTCAGATCTAGGATGTGTTATTGGAGTGTTCCCTTTATTTTTTTGAGCAGTGTAGTTATTTCACATATCACTTTCACTATGGTGTTAGTAATGGGGGCGTCTTATAGACGCCTCTCCATTACTAAGCTGGGCTTGATGTCAGCTGGCCTTATAAGCTGACATCAACCCCAGCCCTATAACCCCACTGCCACCGCTACAGGGCAGTGGGCAGAGCGGAGGCTAAGTGGCAGAATTGGTGCATCCTATGGATGCGCCACTTCTGGGATGGCTGAGGGCTGCTGTTTTTAGCCTCGGAGGGGGCCAATATTCATGATCCCTTCCTAGGCTATTAATATCAGTCCCCAACTGTCTGCATAGCCTGTGCTAGCTGGTAAAATAGGGGGACCCCACACAAAGGCTTCAAGACCCCACAAAAAGCCCTTCCCAGGTTTCAAAAATCTGCTCCAGCTGTCTGCTTAACCTCTGCTAGACTATAAAATTACGGGGGGCCCCACACCAATTTTTTTTTAATAAATCCTTTAATTTAACAATAAATGACAAGTACAGTAACCAACAGTCACTGTACTAATTATATACATGACTGACACCTTTCTATCTATTCTATGTGTATAGCTATTCTTTCTATTCTAAATTATTGGGCACCGATGTATTGTTAACTGTATGCGGCTGATGAATTGCCGGCTTTTAAAGAGACGGGTGAGTGAGAATCGGACGGCACTCGCATGGTCTGAGTGCTGTGCGATTTTTTTCACACACCCATTGACTTGCATTGGCGAGTCTCGTCCGAGATATGTGGCAAATCGCAGCATGCTGTGAATTTTTTCTCAGCCCGATTTCAGCTGATTAAAAAAAATTGCAGATGAGATGTCATTCATTCATTAACATTGGTCCGAGTGCAATTCAATTTTTTATTGCTCTTTCCTAACTAAAGCAGAGAGGGAAAGCGAGGTGGATGCTGAGCTGTGATGTGCGATGAAACCACGACCACAGCCCATCACTCAAGGGGGAGTGCGTCACTTGCTCACGCCTGACTGCAGCCGGAACTTGACGTGACATCAGTGGATGTCGGAGCCGGCTGCAGCCGGGGTCACATGATACCTGGTGAGCGGCCAGCAATAGCGCCGCTCACAGGCAATAAAGAATAAAATAAAATAAAGAACAAAAAGACTTGTTGGCACAATTTAAATCCATGGGGGCATTGTTAATAGTAGTGGACAACCTCTTTAAGATCTGGAGGGAGGTCGAAATGTATCTTTTGGTAGATAGTGACTGGACCAAAAGAGTTGCTAACCGCAGACATAGGAAGGCTCCTGTCTTTAGGGTGGGGGATTTTGTGTGGTTGTCCTCAAAAAATCTGCGCTTAAAGATAATATCTAGAAAGTTTGCACCTAAATTTGTAGGTCCTTATAAAATTATTAAAATTTTAAATCCTGTGACAGTTAAGTTGCAACTTCCTATTGCCTGGAAAATCAATAATCATTTCCATTCTTCTCTTTTAAAAAAAATTGAGGGGACCTCAAGACATAATTGAGGTGGATTTGGAAGGGTATCGGGAGGATGAGGTAAGGCGAATTCTTGGTTCCAGGTGGGTCAGGTACCGTCTGCATTATCTCTTCAAGTGGAAAGATTATGGTCCTTAAGATAATTCCTAAGTTAATTTGGGGTGTTATGGATAAATAAATGTATGATTATGGAAGTTATATGAAAATAGTATGTATTAAGAATTGCAGACAATCCAAAATTCCCTCCTCCTGCCCATACCACATTGTACCAATAACCTCATATTGATCAAAGATCCACATACTACGTGGAACATGAAATTATGGAAAATCCCTAATAATTATTGACTAACATATTAATCTGATAATAAGAGCTTGCTAATGATCTCTATTACTTTTAGGGAAATTACAGAATAATAAAAGATAAGTGACTATACTGATTGACCTTTGAACCTTACATGCAAGACGGACTTAACTGATTTAATTGAGAGTCAGCTTGACTTAATTGTTTACACATTAAAATAATGACCCATTAGCGACAGATGTCAGCCATAATTATGAGATAAGGCAATGAGGTAATGTGTGGAAAGGGACCTGATTTTTCCTATAAAAAGCCTATTTGAGACACTACTCAGTGTTCATTTGTGATTTCTCCGACCGTATAGATCCTATATACAATTTGGCGGCAGACAACTCAGACGAGAACACACGCATTATGTGTGCACCTAACAGGGGGATCTTCATAAGATCAGATAGACAGATTATTGGGTGGGACTGGGGAAAACCCAGTAGTCATGGTACACGTTGGTACCAATGACAAAGTTAGAGGGAGGTGAAAGGTCTTTAAAAATGATTACAGGGAATTAGGAGAGAAGCTGAAGTACAGGTGGTGTCTTCAGAAATACTGCTGATTCCACTACGTCACTAGAAAGTCAGCGGGAACTTAAGGAGATAATTGTCAGGAAGAAAGGGTTTGGGTTCATGGAGAACTGGGATGACTTCTCTGTCGGCTACAGGCTGCACCTCAATGGGGAGAATGCAGATGTGCTGGGGAAAAAAATGGTCAGATGGATGGAGGAGCTTTCAAACTAGAATCTGGGGGAGAGAGGTTAGCCGTGCAAATAAGGAGGTAGAATAGACAGAGAGTGAGACATTCAAGGAAAGTAAGGAGGAGAGTAACAGTAATAAATGTGCTAATAGTATTAAATGTCTGCAGGCAAATGAAAGAAGTCTTGAAAACAAAATGAATGAATCAGAGACTCTTAGGTCAGCCACAGATTACAGAAACCTGGTTGGATGAAAGCCATGACTTGGAGTCAAACATAGAGGGTTACACTACATTCAAACGGATAGGAAAGAAAAATAGGTAGACGGGTGTGTATTTTCGTTAAAACCAACTTAAGACCTCAAGCTCAATGACGACATGGGGGGCAGCTTCGACAATGTACAGCACACATGCCCAACTCTTGGTGATTATATTTGACCCACGACACCAGAACCACCACACCTATGTGGGGCTATTATTGTGAATGGAGGACTTTGTGGGGCCCATTATTCTGTATGGAGGACTATGTGGGGCCCATTATACTGTGTACTGGTTGGTCCACAACTTTATCCAAGTTTTTCATTTTGGCCCTCTGCATATTTTGACCTTTACATCCCTGATGTAAAATCAGTATGGGTAATGTACATGGAATGGCAATAATGGAAAGCTGCTAATTGGACTTTGCTAGAAGCCTCCTAATATAGCTGAACACGTAGAGGATGATATGCTGCAACAAATTAAAAAAGCAACAAAAACAAGTCATGGTCAAAAGTGTTGGCTCTCTTGAAATTGTTCCAGAAAATGAAGTAATTCCCCCAGAAAATTATTGCAATTACATGTTTTATTATACACGTTTATTTCCTTAGCGTGTATTGAAACAGCACAAGAAAACAGAGAAAAAAAAGGCAAATTGAACATAATTTCACACAAAACCACATAAAATAGGTCGGACAAAATTATTGACACCTTGCCAAAATTGTGGGTAAACAACTTTGTTTCAAGCATGTGAAGCTTGTTCAAACGCAATTGTGGCAAGTAACAGGTGTGGGCAATATGAAAATAACAACTAAAACCAGATAAAAAAGGGAGAAGTTGATTCAATCTTTGCATTGTGTGCATATGTGTGGCACACTAAGCATGGAGAAAACAGAAAAAGAAGAAGAGAAGTGTCTGAGGACTTGAGAACCAAAATTGTTGAAAAATATCAATAATTTCAAGGTTATAAGCCCATCTTTTGAGATCCGGATGTTCCTCTGTCCAATGTGCAACATAATCAATAAATTTACAACACATACAGTCAAATATGGTGGAGCTTCAAAGAGGTTTTGGGGTTGTTTTGCTGCCTCTGGTCAGGTACCTTGACTGTGTGCAAGGAATCATGAAATCTGAAGATTAGCAAAGGATTTTGGGGAACAATGTAGTGCCTAGTGTCAGAAAGTTGGGTTTGCGTGCTAGGTCATGGGTCTTCCAGCATGACAATGACCCCAAACATACTTCAAGAAGCACCCAGAAAATGGATGGAAACAAAGTGCTGGACAGTTCTGATTAGCAATGAATCCGGATCTAAATCCCATTGAACACCTGTGGAGAGATCTTAAAATTGCTGTTTGGAGAAAAACATTAAAATTTGAGAGTCCTCAGTGGTTGATACAATCTTTTCAGTTAGCCATTAGTCAGTAAGCTTTCGAGACTACTCAGATCTCTTCAGCAGACATAGTATAACACAAAATCTGAAGAGTCACATATTTATACACAAGAGGGCACAGCAATAATGCAATAAATAAGACAAGTGACGTGAAGCAGAACTATCCGTTTCGGAAAGGGATAAGCAGTTGTGGCCGTAAATATGTGTGGACACAAGTAGATCTATTCTTTTTTTTCTTTTTTTGGGTGGCGATGAGAATTCATCCTTGTTTTATTTTTTTGCCCTGTCTTCCCTACATACAGACCCCCAGTTGGACATTTGCTACATATAATTAAGTACATTACATTAGTTGTGATGCAGCTGAAAGTAGCTGGGATCTTGTGGTCATGATGTGAGTTGGGAATCTTTATCTTGTCCGTGGTCATTATAAATGGACGGGTTTTACATATACAGTTGGTGAGAACAAATTTTGTAAGCTTCACCACAAAGGTGAAACTATCCTCCCGGTCAGTTTGCTTTCCCTCCCAGTACCTTTTCATTCTAACAGTGATAGGTTTCTGGGAGATTATACTTGTTCCTTTTATTTTTGGTTCTCCTTAGCCTGCCTTCTTTGCCCTATATGAATGTGTTTTTGTTTCTCATTCAGAGGTTTCGTATTTTACTTCATACTTTCCTTTTCCCTCGTTGAGAGTGTGTTGCAGCCTCCTCTCTAGTTCCTCAGGAGGTATGAGAAACTCCTCAACGGCTTATTAGTTAGTTAGGTGTGTGGTGGCATTTTTAGCTGTGCTGCTATGTTTTTTTTTTCTAGTTTCTACAGAGACTAGTTGGGTGTAGTTGCGGCATTCTCCCCTGTGTGGGATCTCTGGTGGCTATCAAGATGCGCTTTCTGGTTAAAACATTTCCCACATTTTGAACATGAAAAAGGCTTCTCCCCTGTGTGAGTTCTCTGGTGCTTATCAATATCCGATTTCTGGTTAAAACATTTCCCACATTCTGAACATGAAAAAGGCTTCTCCCCTGTGTGAGTTCTCTGATGTTTGATAAGACTTGATTTCTCTGTAAAACATTTCTCACATTCTGAACATGAAAAAGGCTTCTCCCCGGTGTGAGTTTTGTGATGTTTGGTAAGAGTTGATTTCTCTGTAAAACATTTCCCACATTCTGAACAGGAAAATGGCTTTTCTCCTGTGTGAGTTCTCTGATGGTTGATAAGAGTTGATTTCTCTGTAAAATATTTCCCACATTCTGAACAGGAAAATGGCTTCTCCCCTGTGTGAGTTCTCTGATGTTTATTAAGATATGATTTGTGTCCAAAACATTTTCCACAATCTGAACATGAAAATGGTTTCTCCTCTGTGTGGGTTCTCTGGTGCTTAAGAAAACTACATTTATGGTTAAAACATTTTCCACATTCTGAACATGGAAAAGGCTTCTCTCCTGTGTGAGTTCTCTGATGTTTGATAAGATTTGATTTCTTTGCAAAAGATTTCCCACATTCTGAACATGAAAATGGCTTCTCCTCTGTGTGAGTTCTCTGATGTACAATAAGATTTGATTTCTCTGAAAAACATTTCTCACATTCTGAACAGGAAAATGGCTTCTCTCCTGTGTGAGTTCTCTGATGGTTGATAAGAGTTGATTTCTCTGTAAAATATTTCCCACATTCTGAACAGGAAAATGGCTTCTCCCCTGTGTGAGTTCTCAGATGTATATTAAGATATGATTTCTGTACAAAACATTTCCCACAATCTGAACATGAAAAAGGCTTCTCCATTGTGTGGGTTCTTTGGTGCTTAAGAAAACTAGATTTCTGGTTAAAACATTTTCCACATTCTGAACATGGAAAAGGCTTCTCCCCCGTGTGAGTTCTCTGATGTATATTAAGATATGATTTCTGGTTAAAACATTTTCCACATTCTGAACATGGGAAAGGCTTCTCCCCTGTGTGAGTTCTCTGATGTATATTAAGATATGATTTCTGGTTAAAACATTTTCCACATTCTGAACAGGAAAATGGCTTCTCCCCTGTGTGAGTTCTCTGATGTGCGATAAGATTTGATTTCTCTGTAAAACATTTACCACATTCTGAACAGGAAAATGGCTTCTCTCCTGTGTGAGTTCTCTCATGTGCGATAAGATTTGATTTATCTGTAAAACATTTACCACATTCTGAACAGGAAAATGGCTTCTCTCCTGTGTGAGTTCTCTGGTGCCTAACAAGACTTGTTTTCTGATTAAAACATCTCCCACACTTGGAGCAAGAAAATCTATTCTTCGCTGTGTGAATTTTTTGAGGTTTAAGAAAAGACTTTTTGAGAGGAAAACTATTTCTATATTCTGAATGTGAAAATGGCTTCTTTGCATTAGGAGCAGTTTGTTTTTTAATGCTTATTTTGTGACTTTGATTTTCCTTAGTAGTTGGTAATGGATCAGAAGACAGGACCTGTTTCAAAGGATCAGATGACAGATCTTGGCTGTGAAGGGATGATTGTAAATCTGGAGAAATGTCATTCATTTGAATTGTATCCTGTTGGATCTGAAAATTATCTGATTTAAAAATTGAAGATGTCAGCTGTCCCTCTGATCTCCTGGTACAGACATCTGCCAAGAATAAAACCAATTATTATTTTTAATAAAAAATCCTTGAATTTTATATTTTTGAACATTTCTACATAAACTGTCCGTAAAAAAGGCAAGTTATATAAAAAAATTCACTTATTCACCAGGACAATGACTGTCTAATAGAAAACCTCATAGGATGGACCAGTAGAGCGTAGTGTTCAACTGTTTGTTCATTCTGCCTCCAAAATATGGAATAAAAAGCCACCAAACAATGTTATGTAGGCGAAAATAATACCAATAAAAACTTCTACTTATTTGACAATAAACAAGTCCCCACTCAGATCCATCATCTGTCAATGGAAAAGCCTTAGTTACTTACCGGTAACGGGATTTTTCGGAGCCCATGACAGCACCACGAGAGAGAGGATCCGCCCATCAAGGACAGGAAACCTACAGGTTAAAAAGGGCAGCACCTCTCTCTCGCCTCAGTTTAGTTAACAGAGCATGAGAGGACCGCCAAGGTTAGTTACAATAAACACATCATTACATTAAGTACATTACTTTCACCAACTTCTCCCAAAGGTGCACAAAACAAAGGAAAGCCAACTCTACGGGAGTGCAAAACACCAGTGAAGGGAGGGAATATACGGGTGCTGTCATGGGCTCCGAAAAATCCCGTTACCGGTAAGTAACTAAGGCTTTATTCGTTCTCCCATGACAGCACCACGAGAGAATTACAGAGACGAAAGGAAATTAGGGAGGGACCACTGCTTGAAGCACCCTTCTCCCAAAGGTGAGATCGGCAGAGACACCCAGGTCCAATCTATAATGCTTATAAAAGGTAGAAGGAGAAGACCAAGTGGCAGCCTTACATATCTCTTCGATGGAAAGCCCTGTTTTCTCCGCCCAGGAGGTTGCTATCGCTCTAGTGGAATGAGCTCTCAACCCCTCCGGAACCTCCTTATTCCATGAGGAGTAGGTGAGGGATATGGCCTCTCTAATCCATCTTGCAATCGTAGACTTTGAGGCCTTACAACCCTTTCTAGCCCCCTGATGGCATATAAATAGGGAATTATCCTTCCTAAAACTGCGTGAAATCTGTAGGTATTTGAGTACGCACCTCCTCACGTCGAAAGTGTGTAGCCTCTCCTCTTTTTGATTTTTTGGGGGAAAGCAAAAGGTTGGGAGAACTACCTCCTGAGTTCTATGGAACCGAGTGACTACTTTTGGAAGAAAGGCTGGGTCAGGTTTTAATACAATCCTATCATCCTGAGTAAATGGCGGACATATGGAAAGAGCCTGTATGTCACTCACTCTTCTGGCGGAAGTCAGGGCCACTAACAGGGCTGTTTTAAGGAAAATAATTTTTGGGGAGGCTAAATCTAGGGGCTCGAAGGGAGGATTAGTTAAGGCATCTAGGACCAAATTCAAATCCCAGGGAGAGGATTTTGCTTTGATAATGGGTCTACACCTAAAGGAAGCTTTCATAAATCGTGCTATCCAATAATTAGCTGCAATATCGGAAGAAAACAAAGCTCCCAAAGCCGACACCTGTACTTTTAAGGTACTAGTGGTAAGCCCCAATTCTAAGCCCCGCTGCAGAAACTCTAGTATTTTCCCAATAGGGGGCCCCTCCTCTGGTTTAAATTCCGTAAATGATAAAAACTTCCTCCAGGTCGGTTGTATTTTGTCGCAAAGAAGTCCACTGTCGGAAGACCCCACATTGCCACAATTCTGGAGAAGATTTGAGGATTCAACGACCATTCTCCCTCTTTTATGGAAGTACGGCTTAGGAAATCAGCTGTGACGTTTTCTTTCCCTTTTAGATGAATAACTGAAAGGGAGAGACAATGATCTTCTGCCTTCTGAAGAAGTCTGTCCGCTACCCTCATTAAGTCTCTTGAGCGGGTTCCCCCTTGGTGATTTATATAAGCTACCGAGACTTGATTGTCCGAGAGTATATGGACATGCTGGCCCTGTAAATATATAAGGAACTTGTTGAATGCATAATCCACCGCCAAAAGCTCCTTAACATTTGATGACAACTGTATCTCACTCCTTGACCAGGTCCCCTGAACTAAGTTTCCTTTGAAGTGAGCTCCCCAACCTGCAGCACTCGCATCCGTAGTTAAGACTGCCATCGGCTTACACTCCCAGGGGACCCCCTTAGAAAGATTATCGTGTCGTAACCACCAATGAAGGGAATGTATGGCCCGAGGACACAGGGTAAACTCACGGTCTAAATGTCCCTCTAGGACTGAGTTGTTATACAATACATCCCACTGAAGAGCCCTTGAATGAAATTGTGACCAACGAACTGCGGAAAAACTCGAGGTTAAGGTCCCTAATAGCGACATGGCTTTACGGAGTGACATAGAGGGTTTATCCATACACTGTCTTACCAAACCCTGGATTCTTGTAATTTTTTCTTCAGATAAATAACATAACTGTTCTTTTAGAATCTAAAATGGCCCCCACATACTGCGGAGCTTTGAGTGGAGTTAATCTAGATTTTTCTAAATTTAGAAACCACCCCAAGCCCTCCAAGACAGACATGGTCACCCGAAGGTGGGCCTCGCATTGAACAAAAGAGAAAAGAGTTTCCCACTATCAGGAGATCATCTAGGTAAGGGATTATTAGAATGTCTCTTTCTCTTATATGGGCCATAACCTCTGCCATTAATTTGGTGAAAATTCGCGGGGCTATTGCTAACCCAAAGGGAAGTGAAGTACTGAAAGTGTTTAACCACCCCCTCAATTTCAATGGCCAGCCTCAGGTATTTCTGATAGTAACTATGAATGGGAATATGGTAATACGCATCCTTGAGATCGAGAACTACCATATAACAGTGGGGAAAAAGCAACTTTATTACTGTTTTCAAGGATTCCATTTTGAAAGTGTCTACTTTAAGGAAGCTATTTAAAGATTTTAGATTTATAATTGTCCTGAAACTCCCATGCGTTTTTGGGACCAAGAAGAGCGAGGAGTAGAATCCGAGACCCTTTTCTGAATCTGGAACCTCAATCAGGACGTTTTTCCTTATTAAGACTTGAATTTCCGATACGAGGGCAGTCTGGCGTTCTGGGGAGGAACTAGAGGGAACAATCATGAATCTCTTGTGAGGAAAAGCTTGAAATTGAAATTTTAGATCATACTTAATCAGGCTCAAAATCCAATTACTATGAGAAATCTGTTCCCAAGCTGGGAAAAATAATGACAATCTCCCTCCCACCTGGGCTGATTGTGCATTCACTGGCTTCTGCTCATTTTTTGGAGATGAACCAAAGAGAAGGCCTCTACCTTTTCGACCTCTTTCTTCGGACTTGTCCGGTTCCCTGAAGAATCTTCTTCGGATGAATTTTCTTTTCCGAAACGATCTCTTAAAGGAGGGTAGAGGTACCGATGGAAAACCCTTCTTAGGATCTCCGGCCTTCTCCAATAATTCGTCCATAGTCTGGCCAAAGAGATATTCCCCTTCACAAGGGATTGTACACAGCCTGGACTTTGTCTGTACATCCCCAGGCCAGCATTTAATACATAACGCTCGTCGAGCCGCATTTGACAGAGCTGATGACTTTGCTGCCAATCTGACTAAGTCCGCAGACGCATCAGCAAGAAAGGCCGCTGCACCCTAAACCAGTGGAAGGGAAGAAATAATCTCCTTCCTAGAGACACCATCCCTTAGCTGACTGGAACAGTTAAACAGTCAAACCATCAGGGCTCTAAATGTGCAGGTGGCTGCTACTGCTGGTCTCAGTGCTCCTGCAGCTGTCTCCCATGCACCTTTTAAGAAGGTATCAGCTCGTCTGTCCAGGGGGTCTTTTAATGCTCCCATGTCATCAAACGGGAGGGAAGTCTTTTTTGCCGCTTTAGCGACAGCAACGTCCAGCTTTGGTGCTTTTGACCAAGAGGAACATATGGCATCCTCAAATGGGTACCTCCTCTTGAAATATGGAGGAACACTGCCCTTCCTGTCGGGTTTTTTCCACGCTCTATCAATGAGGTCTTTAACTCTTGTATTCACGGGAAAACGTTTTCTCTTTTTCTGACCTAATCCACCAAACATTACGTCCTCCACAAATTTTTCTGCCCTCATGTCTACAATGCCCATGGTAGGCTGGACAGCTTTTACCAAGGCATCAACTTCCTGCAGAGGAAAACACTGTCTATCCGATTCACTATCACAAGAAGAGAGAGCAGAGGAGGAAATGTCAGATATGTCAGAGTCTGAACCCGGCTGAGGTTCCTGAGAAATATGAGTAGATTCTGAGCCTTGCAAAGCCTTGCCTATTTCCTCTCTAATTAAAGTTTTTAGGCCCAGGCCTCCGCCATTACTTTGTTAATACACAGCTGGCACAATTTCTTATTATATGCATCTGGGAGCAGATTGCTGCATAAGGCACATTCTTTATGTTTCGATTTAGCTGAACATTTCTTGCTCTGAAAGAGGAGTTTATAGAAAGAAAAAAGGAGGAGGAAACTATTAGTAGAACTTCCACGAAGATTCCACTTACCCCACAGAATATCTGGTACCGCAGAAGAATCCATCATAACCGGCGGGGAATCACGCTGAACCGGACCATTTTTTCTGCTCTTAGTGGTGAACTTCCTAGCTGAACGACTAGACCCAGACCGGGAATGACGTTGCACCACCAGTTGTGAGGGCTCCCCAGAGGGCTGCTCCTGCAGCAGTTGTTCTTGCTGAGGTGAAAGCTGCTCCTGTGAATCTCCCATGTCTACCAAGGTAACAATGGGCTGGGAAGCACCTCTGTATGTTGCCAGGACTCTTTTATACTGGCTATACCAGGTACCATGTGTGGGCTGATTTATTTATTTATTTTCATTTTTTTTACGAACCCAGGAGGGAGTTAATTGTTCCCACGTGGTTCCCCTCCCCCAGGTTGGCTCACCGCCGCCTGCCCAGCTGACGTTGTCTTCCTCATGGCTTCGGCGTCCTCATGCTCGCGCGCACTTCCCGGTTGCGCTCGCGAGCTCCGCCCACTTCCGGTGACGTCCCCGACGCACCGGAAATACGCCCGGTTCTCCTGCCTCGCACAGCGGGGGGGGGGACGTCCGCTAGCGGCTCCACACATGGCGGATATCTACCTCCCGTGAGGGGATGTCACGCCTGCCGCAACGCACACGGAGGTGCCCTAATGAGCCCTGCCGTGGCGTCTCCAGAGGCCCAGAACCGACAGCTCCATCCAGCGCCCTGTGGCTCCCTCTGGGGCAAGAGACCATCTCCTGCAGGTAAGCCTGCGAGGTCTCCCATCATGGACAGGAAACCTAAACTGAGGCGAGAGAGAGGTGCCGCCCTTTTTAACCTGTAGGTTTCCTGTCCTTGATGGGCGGATCCTCTCTCTCGTGGTGCTGTCATGGGAGAACGAATAGAACAGAGGTTTCGATATTATTAGTGGCTCAAAGGCTCTTGAAAAGCAACATGGCTTCCATAAACCAATACAGCAATATCCACTCTCCCAATGTCAGATCTCCCCCTCGCTTCTGAGCCTTGCAGTAGTTTATGTGCCTAAGTAAGTTACATTTAGCATCCATGTATTTGGTATTACTATAATGAGAAGAACCCACTTAATTTACGGTGTGTATCTCCTGGAGCACAATCTGGACACTATGTGTTGGGTAATAAAACAGCATATTTGCAATTTTCACTCTCCAACATCCACTGTGTGCTAATTTCTGGAGAGTGACTGTGGAGTCAAAATAGTCACTTCTCCTATAAATTAATTCACTGAAGGTTATAATTTCCAAAATGGAGTCACTTTATGGGGATTTCTACTGCTCCGGTTTTCTGCCATTTTGTCATATTAAGGATTCTGCAAAAGGTGTGTCCCATCTCGTCTGGGACGTCGGCTTCTCCTCCTGCTTCAACTTGTGTGACGTTTGCTTTTGTCACCAGGCGCCGCCTTATTCATCCTGCAGGCAGCGCTGGTGATGGAGGAGACGTCAGAACCAGAAGCTCTGGGTGGCTCATGCTCTGTCCAGCCACTAAGATTAGGGAGCCTGGGACCAGTAGTACCATCCAGTCTGGCAGTATGGGTGTGTCTGCTGTCCAGCTGGAATAATCTGCTCCCGGCTTCAGCCATTTGGAGAGCACCACACCCTACTAAAGCAGGAAGCATATTGCCGGAAGCAGCCAGATACAGCCTTGTTCTCCTCTGGTTCAGTCCTCTGTGCTCAGCTCCCGGCTTGTGTATTTGTTTCCTGTTGTGACCCCGGCCCGTTTACTGACTACTCTTGTGTCTTCTGATTTTGTATTTTCTCTGCCCTCCTGTTCTGACCCGGCTACCAGACTATTGTTCTTCCCATCTCACACCACAGAACAGCAGGTAATACCGTGGCCCAAGCCTAGGGGTCTCTGTGTAAGTCCAGATCCATGTAGAGGGGTTAAAGGGTGATGAGGAAAGTAATTTGTGAAATATGTAAACGGGGTAGATAAGGCAAGGCTGTTCGTGGTAGCCATCTTTTGAGCTTCCAAAGCGCCCCCAATACATTGTGTCTGCAAACTATTCCAGCAAAATCTGCATTCCTAATAGCTAAATTGCGCTTCTTCCCTTCTTAACCTGCCATGTACCCAGACAGTAGTGTACAACCATATATAGGGGATTGTCAAATTCAAAAGAAGTTGGAAAATAATTTGTAAGGTCCATTTGTTTCTTATTATCCTTTGTGAAAAATTTCAAAGTTATCACCACATAAAGTGACATCTGTCAGATTTGAAAAATGGGGCCTGATCATCTGCACATTCTACGTACGCTGTCATTTGGCTTTGTAGTTTACAGACCTGGGCAGGTAACGGTCAGCGTCTCCTAATCCCAGGGGTAGGTGGATCCTCCAGGTTGTAAGTTCTATAGAAAAGGGCTTTCACAATTTCCCAAAGTAATTTGAACGGAGGAGAATGTTGTGGTCTAGAGGCAAAATGGTGATCACACGATTGTGATACAGCTGGACTACACCACCGATAAAGCAGCCACAGCCGGTGACTGAGAAGAATCTGTGACTTCTCTGTATTTAGTGATTACTACTCACCTGGGTAGTCATATGTAGGAATCTCCTCTTTACACAGCTCATCACCCCTCACATATGTCTCTGTAGTATTAATATGGGTCTGATCTTCACCCTGAAACAAATATGATAAAAGTCAAAGACAGATGGAGAAGTCACATCTATGATCGGCTCTAATCCTGCCATCTCCACCGTTCTCATTACACAAGTATAAAACATAATAATGGTGGATAAAACAAGACTGAATCCAAAAATACAAAACCTTTTCAGCCGTCTACACATCATAGGTGAGATCTCATGACTCCTTCTCTCCATCTACCTGATGATCCTGAGGAACATTGGGACCTTCTTGTTTACAGTCATGTGGAAGAAGAGGACGGGGACATCTATCTGGTGTTGTCCTCTTACTGGATAGATCTGAAGGAAACACATACAGGGACTGAATTCATTCTTTACATACAGATAATTATAGGCCGTGTGTATTTAGTCCTGTCTAATACCTGGTGATGTGAGGGGCTGGGGAACCTCCATCATGACGTCCTTGTACAGATCTTTGCGTCCTTCTAAATACTCCCACTCCTAAATGGAGAAATAGACAGCGACATCCTGACATCTTATAGGAACCTGACACATACAATGATACCGTCATCTCCCCGATCCCTTCATAGCGTTACTGTATAATGTTCCAGCATTCCCAGCAGTGTCACCTCTCCAGTCAGCAGCTCAATCATCTTGTAGGCGAGTTCTAGAATCTTCTGGTCATTGATGTCCTCATGTATCAGGGGGTGAGGTGGAGGCCCTGTGATTGGGCTCAGGGGTCTTTCCCATCCCTCAGACACAGGGTCCTGACAGCGCTTATTAGAGGTCTTCTTCACTACTGTGTAATCCTGGTTATGGAGAGACACATTAATAAATCTCACTCCAGACATTTCCAGAGTCCTCACCTCTCCAGTTCTGTCCATCTGTTATTCCCATAGATAAGAATGATGTAATGTGACGTCATCAGAATCTCTCACCTCTCCAGTAAGCCGGAAGAGGATCTCTATGGTGAGATGTAATATCCTCTCCGCCATCTTGTCTCTGTCCATATCCATCTTTGATGGGTAAATCATAAAAATTTTCTCATATAGAAGATCTTCACTGAGAGGATCCAATATTGTAGAGACCTGGAGGAGAAAAAGATAAGTTGATGGAACATCATAAAAATCCTGTGTAATAACACAACTATTGGAGATAATGAGGGGAAACATATGAGGAGATTTATTATTTTACAGTATTTCGTTTTTTTCTTTACATCTAGTAATAAAACCTATATATTTTAGGACACATACAACAAGCAGTTTCTTCCTTGGAGTATGTAGCTGAATACGTTTCTCATAGACGCACTGTCAGGGAAATATTGAGAAAATATTAACAATTTCTTAAAACAGTGTATAATATTTTGTTAAACCCCATTAATGCGGATACATCATAGTATAGAGCAAATATATATACAAATTGAAGAGAGGTGACACCTACTAGACTCCTGGATGGTGTTCAAAGGTAGAAATTCAAAAGTGTGGAGATATGGTGACTCTGGTTACTTGGGTCTGCAGAAAAGAGCAGAGAGTGGCAGACACAGAGTTATCAGCTGAGAGGGACTGTGGAGTCAGAGATACACAGAATAGAGCTGGACGTAGCATACCTGTGACCCCTAGTTCCGGGTTATAAGGTGGTACTGCACGTAGTGGCTTAGAGGAACACTGTGTCCACCGCTAGTTCCTGGTGCTGTGAGCGTTGTCAGGGGCAGGATGGTATCAGCTGACCAATCGCCACCAATCCCGCAGTGCTGTGTAGTGTGAACTCCGGAAGTGCACGTGTGACGTCACCGGAAGTGATGCAATGCTCCCAGGAAGCTGTGCGTTCCGCAGGCTGGTGTAAATGCGTTCCAGTGAGCCGGAAGTTTGAGTGCCAGGGAGAGAGAATGTGCGTTCCACTAGTATAGAGCATAAGACCCAATGGGCATGAGCCAGAGCCTTTGTTGGAGTGGAGAAGGATCCAGGAGAGGGGACAAGAGTGTACCAGAGAGGAAAAATCTGCAATAAAGGAGACAATATATGAGTAGGATATGGAGATCAAAACATGTATATTATTGACCTATTCAAATTGAAGACCACATTTCCAAATGTCAAATACATTTCAACATAGGGTCACATAAGATCCCTGGGTGACAAGTTTCTCTATACCAATTGTTCAATGAGAACCAAACTCCAAACATAAAAAAAACTTATATAAAAAGCCAGCAGGTCATAGTCCCTATTAAGGCCTTTCGGCTCTAAGGACTGTAATTCATGAATCCAGTAGGCTTCTCTACGTTTGAGAAGACTCACTCAGTCGCTCCCCCGACGTGGTGTCAAAACTTGTTCCAATACCTGGTACTTGAATTGAGAAATACTATGTCCTGCCGTGATAAACTGTTGGCGAATGGGTAACATTAGGTTTTTGCACCAAATTGTGGACTTGTGCTTTGAAATCCTATCCTTTATGGGCTGTGCCGTCTCCCCTACATAGATTCGGCCGAATGGACATTTAATAAGATATACCACATATGAACTGTCACATGTAAAGTACCCTTTGATGTTGCATATTTTGCCAGTTTGTGGGTGATGAACAATGCTACCCCTGAGGACATTGTTGCATTGACGACATTGGAGACATGGGAATGTGCCCATTTTGGGATTCTGCAAAAACCATTGTTTAGGATCTTGGTGCGCTGTGCCCAAATCGGCACGTACCAGAGAGTCTCTAATATTGGTTGCTCTCTTAAAACAAGGTAGGAAAGGTTGTTGGAATGCAGGGATCGTGGGATAGCCGGTTTGTAAGATGTTCCTGTGTTTCCTAATGGTTTTATGTAAGATGTAGATGAAGGGGTGTAACATGTGAACGAAGGGGATTCAGTCCTTAGTGTTTGGACGAACAGCTCTGGAATTCGACGCCTGGGGATGCAAGAAGCTAGGTGGATAGCCTCGTTCAGTGAATTTGGTCGACATTTCTTGTAACCTCTGATTGTGGATAGTTTCACTGGACACAATCCGTTTGACCCTCTGAAATCGTGATGTAGGTATAGATTTCTTCATCGACCTTGGATAAATGCTAGAAAAGTGTAAGGCTGTGTGCCCACGATGCGTTTTTAATGTGTTTCTGCAGTGTTTTTTGCAACTGCGGAAACGCATTAAAAACGCATGGTAGAAGGGCAGCAATGCTCCCCAATGATAATCCGCATGTGCTGTGCACATGCTGCGGAAATTTCCGCTGCGGATTATCATTGCGGAAAAAAACGCAGCACTACCAATTATTTTAGGGAAGTGTTGCGTCTTCGCCGCCATTGACTTGCATTAGACCGCATGGATTACGCATCACTGTATATGTAGATGCGTAATCCATGCGTTCTAATGTGCGGATGGTACCCGGGTGTAGATGAGAGGAGAGTCTCATCCACACCCAGGTACCATTAAAAAATCTGTAAAAAAAGAATAAAATAAAAAATAAATATATATTTACCTTCTGGCGGCCCGCGCTGCGCTCCTGCTTGCTTCCCGGCACTTTTAAGTGGATTGAAGGCCCTGCGCTGGCGTCAGAGTCATGTGATGGGTCACGCGACGCCGACGTCAGCAGGTCTTTCAATCCACTGCTGCCAGCAGCCGGGACTGATCGAAACAAGACAGTGCAGGCCATCGGAGGGCAAGTATATATATATTTTTTTATTTTTACCACTCTCTCGGTTCACACTATATAAATCCATGTTGTTTGCATGGATTTATATAGTGTGACCTAGTTGTCACAAGCACTTTCCAAGTGATGCTAATCGCTTGGAAAGCGCTTGTCAATCCACATGCGGAAATGTCAGTGAATAACGCTCCATTTCCGCAAGTCCCTGGCAGGAAAAAGCATGTACAATCCGCATGCACAATCCGCATGTACAATCCGCATGTACAATCCGCATGCGTTTTTTTCTGCCAGGGAGATGCAGAAACGCTCAGGAAAAAATCCGGAGCATTTCTGCATCGTGGGCGCATAGCCTAATAGGCCATTGCGATCGGTGAGCTTGGAATAGAGGTCAGTTGTTAGGTGGCCCTGTGTATCCTTGATCACCACGGTATCAAGGAAACTAACACGGCTTGAATCATATGTCATGGTGAAGCGTCTTGAAACCACAAACGTTTAATGTTGTGGGATTGATTGCGTCAGATAAATGTCTTCTAATACATTTTTTTAGCGACTCTGACGTGCATCCCACATATTGTAGTTTACTCTCTATACATTCTATTAAATGCACTGCTCAAAAAATACAGGGAACACTCAAATAACACATCCTAGATCTGAATGAATGAAATATTCTCATTGAATACTTTGTTCTGTACAAAGTTGAATGTGCTGACTACAAAATCACACAAAAATTATCAATGGAAATTAAATTTATTAACCAATGGAGGCCTGGATTTGGAGTCACCCCCAAAATTAAAGTGGAAAAACACACTACAGGCTGATCAAACTTTGATGTAATGTCCTTAAAACAAGTCAAAATCAGGATGAGTATTGTGTGTGGCCTCTAAGTGCCTGTATGACCTCCCTACAACGCCTGGGCATGCTCCTAATAAGGTTCCGTAAACTCCTGGACAGTCTGTGTTGTAACGTGACGTTGGTGGATAGAGCAAGACATGACCCAGCTTTCGTCCTTCTCCATCACAGCAACATCCCTTTAAAAACATATAAAAACTCGATACTGAGACTCTTGATCACGTCTGCTAGAGCATGTATTCCCTCGCTATGGAAAAGTAACACTATCCCGACAATCTCACTATGGTTCTCCAAAATAAATGAGATTATGTTAACGGAGGAGCTCACCTACACGATCAATAACTTCCATGATAAATTTTATAAAACATGGTTCTACTGGAGTTTAAATCTTCCGTTGATTACCTTGACCTCATAGGGGAAAGCTAAGTCTATACTTAAGGAGCCTCTCCGAAGTTACCCTAACCCTCTTACCCATACATTACTTCCCTTTGTCTTTGTGTGCACTTGTGTTTTTGGTTTTAACTACTCGTTTTTTCTTTTATAGCCCTTATTTGTTAATCAACATGAATATGTAATGACTTAATGTTTAAGTCTGAGTCACCACGCTGGTATATCCTAAAACACATTGAACCAATGTTCTACCAGCGACTCTACTTTGTATTGTGTTTAATTATTTCATTTTCAAATGTTTTGGAAATACTGGTTATTGTTGTGGTTATGGGGTCATGTTTGACCTACTACTTGTTGCACAACTAGTACCCGGTGTTTGTATTTGTATTTCCTTTTCAAAACTTAATAAAGATAAATTTATAAAGGATAATCAAGTCACATTGCGTTTGATATTTGTTTCTTGAAAAAAACTCGGTGAAAGTTTTCCGCCCAGTGTAGAAGCCTTTATGGATACAAAACTCAAACAAAATATGCAGAAGAATTTACAAAGTCTGGAGGATGGATCTCAGACATCAAAAAAACTAAGTTTGAAAGAGATATCAAAGACAACGAGTCAAATTCAATTTACGCATGGAAATGAAACAAACCAAGAGCTACTGTTCTGAAATACAGGTCACACAATAAATTCAAAGGAAACAGAGGAGAGCGGAGGTCAGCTTCACAAAACCTAATGTGTCCATGGGTTCCTCTAATTATAATTCTCTGAGGACTTATCTGATGCATCAGTGGGACCAACTAAAGACAGATGGAACAAAAATAAATTCTCAAGTATTCCCCAAAATTCAGCACAAAACAACGGGCGGGCAGAAAGCAAAAACGTGCCCGGACATGTGCGTTCCATGCCGGAGTGCATCACGGTCTCCTATCTGCGAATGCGCATGTTCGGAAGCATGCGTTCCACACATATGGTATTGGATTGCATCCCACCAATATAGAAAAATCCTATCTCTGAGATCAGCGTCATGGGAGACTAAAAGCAAGTATTGCACATCATCCCATAATGCAATAGGCATGTAGATCTACTTTATCACTACATAAAATATGGGATGTTGGCCCACAGTAAATTCCTAAATGGTCATATTTGACCCCTATTGCATAATTAGAGATACAGAAGGATCACCACACTTGTTAGTTACTAAATAGTATATATGGGATATAACTGATAAGAAATAATTCTGATATAGAAGCTCAGATATTTCGATGAAGTACAACAATATGTGATCCCCATTCACAGGGAACTGAGTAGCAATGGGGAGAGTATAAAATCCAAAAATGTAATCCGGAATGGGTCTGTATTCATACAAAACAGGCATAGGAAATTTGCTCATTCAGTCCCTTAGGGGCTCGTGAATCCAGTCTAAAAATCCACTTACTTTCTTTTTTGAGAATACATCTATTGTGATCACCTCCTCTCACATTGGGTTTAACCACCTCAATGATACAAAAGGAGATGTCTCCGGTTTCACTTCAATGTGCACTGTTAATGTGTCTCGCTAATGGGGTGTACTGACCATGGCATATATCACCCAACTGCCCCCCACCCTCCTCCTAGACTCTGTCTTGGTCTTGCCTACATAATCTAGGGGGCAGGTACATGTGGCCATATACACAAGTACTGAGGTTTTACAGTTGGAATAATCTCTCTGAAAATTTTTTTTAGTCGTGGAGGAACTCGAGAAAGATTTACATGGTCTCATCCAATTACATGTACAACATTCTCCAGATCTAAATAAACCGCAGAGATTCTTCTATCTAGCCAAGTCCCCTTGGGTGCAGTTTTTTTGTAGAAACTATGCACTAAATGGTCTCTAATTGACTGATCCTTTCTGAAAGTTATTGTGGGAGTAGATCCCACAGCACCCTCAGGTCTGGGTCAGTCACAAGTATATCCCAGTGTTTTCTGAGGATATTAAAGATGCAGTCACTCTGACTGTCGCAAGTTTTTCTTACTTGTGTTATCTCATCTTTTTCTTGGTCTCTTGGATAGGTATGTAGGAGTGTCTGTCTCTCCCATTTTTCTGCAAACAATAATGCGGAATCCAAAATGTACCAGGAGTACCCTTTTTCCCTGAATCTGTTGTTCAGGTCTATTGCCTGTATATTAAAATCTGTGACATTATGGCTGTACCTTTTCAACCATAAAAATTAGCTCTTGGGTATTCCTCTTTTTATGGGGATGGGGTGGTGGCTATCCCACTTCAATAGTTTATTAGTGCTTGACGGTTTATGGTAGATGAATGTCCCTAGGGTCCCATCCGTTTCTTTCTTGATTAGTACATCCAGGAAAGGCAACTGGTAATCATTAAACTCAGATGTAAATCTCAGGCCGACTCTGTTGAAGTTGAGTTCCCTGACACATTCAAAAGATTATTCACTCGTCCCTGACCAGATGATTAAAATGTAGCCAATATATCTATACCATACCCCAATAAATGGATGCCACCACTTATGATCATCCCTGAATATTGTGGTTTCCTCCCACCAGCCCAGGAATAGGTTAGCATACGAGAGAGCCCAGGGGCTCCCCATCACAGTACCCCTGAGCTCGGGTAAGTACTTCCTATCAAAAAGAAAGAAGTTATGAGTAAGAGTGAATTTTAGAAGATCCTCCATGAAGTCATTATGTCTGCTACACTCTATTGATCTCGATTTCAAGAAATGTCTTACTCCTCTGATACCATCCTCATGCGGTATATTACTGTACAAAGCCTCGATATCTAGTAAGGACTGCTCCCCTACATGCATGTATACATGCTCGAGGGTATACATGTAGGGGAGCAGGCAAAGGCAAAACCATTTTACAGAGGGATTATTCCAACTGCAAGACCTCAGGCGGTACTGGGGGAACATTACACTGTGTGGGGGCATCATACATCCTGCATAAGGGGCATTACACGGTGGGGGGGCATCATACATGCTGCATAAGGGGCATAATGGGGGCATTACACTGTGTGGGGGCATCATACATCCCACATAAGGGGCATAATGGGGGCATTACACTGTGTGGGGGCATCATACATCCTGCATAAGGGGCATAATGGGGGCATTACACTGTGGGGGATCATACATCCTGCATAAGGGGCATTACGCTGTGTGGGGGCATCATAAATCCTGCATAAGGGGCATAATAGGGGTATTACACTGTGTGGGAGCATCATACATACTGCATAAGGGGCATAATGGGGGCATTACACTGTGTGGGGGCATCATACATCCTACATAAGGGGCATAATAGGGGTATTACACTGTGTGGGGGCATCATACATACTGCATAAGGGGCATAATGGGGGCATTACACTGTGTGGGGGCATCATACATCCTACATAAGGGGCATAATAGGGGTATTACACTGTGTGGGGGCATCATACATACTGCATAAGGGGCATAATGGGGGCATTACACTGTGTGGGGGCATCATACATCCTGCATAAGGGGCATAATGGGAGCATTACATTGTGTGGGGGCATCATACATCCTGTATAAGGGGCATAATGGGGGTATTACACTGTGTGGGGGCATCATACATACTGCATAAGGGGCATAATGGGGGCATTACACTGTGTGGGGGTATCATACATCCTGCATAAGGGACATAATGGGGGCATTACACTGTGGGGGGCATCACACATCCTGCATAAGGAGCATAATGGGGGCATTACACTGTGTGGGGGCATCATACATCCTGCATAAGGGGCATAATGGGGGCATTACACTGTGGGGGGCATCATACATCCTGCATAAGGAGCATAATGGGGGCATTACACTGTGTGGGGGCATCATACATCCTGCATAAGGGGCATAATGGGGGCATTACACTGTGTGGGGGCATCATACATCCTGTATAAGGGGTATAATGGGGGCATTACACTGTGGGGGCAGTAAAGGGGTCCTGTCCTATGAGAACAATACGTTTCCTCCCTTCCTGTTTCCATAGTTGGGTCGTATGTACAGTACAGACCAAAAGTTTGGACACACCTTCTCATTTAAAGATTTTTCTGTATTTTCATGACTATGAAAATTGTACATTCACACTGAAGGCATCAAAACTATGAATTAACACATGTGGAATTATATACTTAACAAAAAGAGTGAAACAACTGAAAATATGTCTTATATTCTAGGTTCTTCAAAGTAACCACCTTTTGCTTTGATGACTGCTTTGCACACTCTTGGCATTCTCTTGATGAGCTTCAAGAGGTAGTCACCGGAAATGGTCTTCCAACAATCTTGAAGGAGTTCCCAGAGATGCTTAGCACTTGTTGGCCCTTTTGCTTTCACTCTGCGGTCCAGCTCACCCCAAACCATCTTGATTGGGTTCAGGTCTGGTGACTGTGGAGGCCAGGTCATCTGGCGTAGCAACCCATCACTCTCCTTCTTGGTCAAATAGCCCTTACACAGCCTGGAGGTGTGTTTGGGGTCATTGTCCTGTTGGAAAATAAATGATGGCCCAACTAAACGCAAACCGGATGGAATAGCATGCCGCTGCAAGATGCTGTGGTAGCCATGCTGGTTCATTATGCCTTCAATTTTGAATAAATCCCCAACAGTGTCACCAGCAAAGCACCCCCACACCATCACACCTCCTCCTCCATGCTTCACGGTGGGAACCAGGCATGTAGAGTCCATCCATTCACCTTTTCTGCGTCACACAAAGACACGGTGGTTGGAACCAAAGATCTCAAATTTGGACTCAGCAGACCAAAGCACAGATTTCCACTGGTCTAATGTCCATTCCTTGTGTTCTTTAGCCCAAACAAGTCTCTTCTGCTTGTTGCCTGTCCTTAGCAGTGGTTTCCTAGCAGCTATTTTTCCAAGAAGGCCTGCTGCACAAAGTCTCCTCTTAACAGTTGTTGAAGAGATGTGTCTGCTGCTAGAACTCTGTGTGGCATTGACCAGGTCTCTAATCTGAGCTGCTGTTAACCTGCGATTTCTGAGGCTGGTGACTTGGATAAACTTATCCTCAGAAGCAGAGGTGACTGTTGGTCTTCCTTTCCTGGGGCGGTCCTCATGTGAGCCAGTTTCTTTGTAGCGCTTGATGGTTTTTGCAACTGCACTTGGGGACACTTTCAAAGTTTTCCCAATTTTTCGCACTGACTGACCTTCATTTCTTGAAGTAATGATGGCCACTCGTTTTTCTTTACTTAGCTGCTTTTTTCTTGCCATAATGCAAATTCTAACAGTCTATTCAGTAGGACTATCAGCTGTGTATCCACCAGACTGCTGCACAACACAACTGATGGTCCCAACCCCATTTATAAGGCAAGAAATCCCACTTATTAAACCTGACAGGGCACACCTGTGAAGTGAAAACCATTTCCGGTGACTACCTCTTGAAACTCATCAAGAGAATGCCAAGAGTGTGCAGTGCAGTCATCAAAGCAAAAGGTGGCTACTTTGAAGAACCTAGAATATAAGACATATTTTCAGTTGTTTCACAATTTTTGTTAAGTATATAATTCCACATGTGTTAATTCATAGTTTTGATGCCTTCAGTGTGAATGTACAATTTTCATAGTCATGAAAATACAGAAAAATCTTTAAATGAGAAGGTGGGTCCAAACTTTTGGTCTGTACTGTATGTATTACAGGAAACAGAACAAAAACCTTATGATTCCTATAAAGGGGCAACACAAGACCCCAAAAGAGTCTCCGTGCTGAAGGGGTTAATGCCCCCTGCGCCCAGTAATGGGGGTCTCCACATACCTCCACCCGCAGAGCCGCCACCACATATATGGCTGCTCTGTGCGCACAGGAGCTGTGATGAGGTCACAGGAGGGGAGGAGTCAGGGGTCACATGATCAGGGGCCTCAGTGGATGCAGGACTCTGCTGTGCTGGTTGTCATGGTGCTGGATGAGCTGAAGTTTATGTGTGGGGTCAGGAGGGGTTTACAGTGTGGATGTAGCAGAGCCGGGCGTGTACGAGGTGTACAGAGCAGAGCCGTGTGTGTACGAGGTGTACGGAGCGAAACTGCGTGTGTACGAGGTGTACGGAGCAGAGCCGCGTGTGTACGAGGTGTACGGAGCAGAGCCGCGTGTGTACGAGGTGTACGGAGCAGAGCCGCGTGTGTACGAGGTGTACGGAGCAGAGCCGCGTGTGTACGAGGTGTACGGAGCAGAGCCGCGTGTGTACGAGGTGTACGGAGCAGAGCCGCGTGTGTACGAGGTGTACGGAGCAGAGCCGCGTGTGTACGAGGTGTACGGAGCAGAGCCGCGTGTGTACGAGGTGTACGGAGCAGAGCCGCGTGTGTACGAGGTGTACGGAGCAGAGCCGCGTGTGTACGAGGTGTACGGAGCAGAGCCGCGTGTGTACGAGGTGTACGGAGCAGAGCCGCGTGTGTACGAGGTGTACGGAGCTGAGCCGTGTGTGTATGAGGTGTACGGAGCGGAGCCACGTGTGTCCCCGCTTTCCCCCACATCTCCCAGAATAATGCAAAGTCATGTCCAATTATTATGGGATGCAATAGGTCCTTAACGACCGCCACTTCATGAGATGTGGTGCCACAGTCATTGTTTACATCCACCGGGGCCACTGGATAGTTCTTAGCGTCCCCATGGATACACCGGACACGCACCACCTTCCCAGGAATCAGTCCATGAGGGAGTGTGGCCCTTATCAGGGTCTCCAAACTTCCTGAGTCCAATAGTCCAGAGACTCGTGCCCCGTTTACTGACACTGAGCATGCCTGAGGACCCTCGCCATGTTGAGAAACTGCGCTGCAGGCGGGGTAGGCAAAATAAGAGCAACGTCGGCCCATGTTGCAGTCCATTGGCTCAGAGTTTACGGAACACCGGGCGGCAGTATGGCCAGGGGTATGACATCTTCAACACACTATATTATGGGGTGGAACCTTGGGCACCAACTCAGACCCCTCCTGAACTCTATGACGCCCCCCAGGTGTGGCGCTAGCTCCATCCTTTTGGTTGTCCGCTGCCTTTTGAGAACCCCAGTATTGAGAGGCTACGACCCCTTGTTTTCCCAACGGACTCTCAACCGCCTGGTATCTTTCCACCAACCCCACCAAGTCATCGGCATTATGGGGATCTCCCTGGGCAACCAAGGATTTCACCAACTTCGGAAGAGAATGTATAAACCTGTCTATAATGACCTTCTCCACCATCTGTGCTGGGGAAGAAGATTCTGGTTGCAACCACTTTTGGACCAGGTGTAGGAGGTCGAACATCTGGGACTGGGGAGGTTTGTCACTGCAATAGGCCCAGTGGTGCACCCGTTGCGCCCTGACAGTCAGAGTCACTCCTAAGTGTGCCAAAATCTCAGTTTTCAACATAGCGTACTCTTTCGCATCCTGCAAGGCCAAGTCATAATAGGCTTTCTGCGGCTCGCCTGTCAAATATGGCGCCAGCACCTCCGCCTACTGCTCCGGAGACAATTTTTCCCGCTCTGCCACCCTCTCAAAGACAGTCAGGAACGCCTCAACGTCATCACCCAGGGTCTTCTTTTGTAATGCTCTTCTTACCGTCTTCCTGACGTATGACTCATCACCTGGATCTGAGGATGTGGCTGTCGTCCTGCCACGGTTCTGCTCTGCCAAGATTTCATTTGTCTTTGCTGCTGTTGGATCTGCTGCATCAGAAGTTTGTTTCCTGCTGCAGCATGCTCTGCTGGTACTGCTGCTGGTGTTGCGCTTGTTGCTCCTGCTGTGCTTGCAACAAATGTTTAAGCAGGTACTCCATTTTGTCCGGCGACACTTGCTGGCTTATGGTGGACTTCACCCAGGACATATATGTCTTCTTGCAGTAGTCACACTGCAGCTTGGGATCTGTGCCCGTGCTTCTAGCACCATTTGTAGGGATTTGTACTCACTGAGCCGCGTTGGAGGTAGGCACAGATTCACACAGTGATGCAATCCGCGAGTTCAAACAAACTGGTGGTTTATTTAGTGTCCATACACCAGTGAGGAAACAAAAGTAACAGCCTTTTCCTGGCACAAAAAGGAATAACAGAACAAAGCTCAAAATAATAAGTCCATGCGACCAAAAGTTTGGACACACCTTCTCATTTAACGATTTTTCTGTATTTTCATGACTTTGAAAATTGTACATTCACACTGAAGGCATCGAAACTATGAATTAACACATGTGGAATTATATACTTAACAAAAAAGTGTGAAACAACTGAAAATATGTCTTATATTCTTGGTTCTTCAAAGTAGCCGCCTTTTGCTTTGATGACCGCTTTGCACACTCTTGGCATTCTCTTGATGAGCTTCAAGGGGTAGTCACCGGAAATGTTTTTCACTTCACAGGTGTGCCCTGTCAGGTTTAATAAGTGGGATTTTTTGGGCTTATAAATGGGGTTGGGACCATCAGTTGTGTTGTGCAGAAGTCAGGTGGATACACAGCTGATAGTCCTACTGAATAGACTGTTACAATTTGTATTATTGCAAGAAAAAAGCAGCTAAGTAAAGAAAAACGAGTGGCCATCATTACTTTAAGAAATGAAGGTCAGTCAGTCCGAAAAATTGGGCAAACTTTGAAAGTGTCCCAAGTGCAGTTGCAAAAACCATCAAGCGCTACAAAGAAACTGGCTCACATGAGGACCGCCCCAGGAAAGGAAGACCAAGAGTCACCTCTGTTTCTAAGGATAAGTGTATCCGAGTCACCAGCCTCAGAAATCGCAGGTTAACAGCAGCTCAGATTAGAGACCAGGTCAATGCCACACAGAGTTCAAGCAGCAGACACATCTCTACAACAACTGTTAAGAGGAGACTTTGTGCAGCAGGCCTTGATGGTAAAATAGCTGCTAGGAAACCACTGCTAAGGACAGGCAACAAGCAGAAGAGACTTGTTTGGGCTAAAGAACACAAGGAATGGACATTAGACCAGTGGAAATCTGTGCTTTGGTCTGATGAGTCCAAATTTGAGATCTTTGGTTCCAACCACCGTGTCTTTGTGCGACGCAGAAAAGGTGAACGGATGGACTCTACATGCCTGGTTCCCACTGTGAAGCATGGAGGAGGAGGTGTGATGGTGTGGGGGTGCTTTGCTGGTGAAACTGTTGGGGATTTATTCAAAATTGAAGGCATACTGAACCTGCATGGCTACCACAGCATCTTGCAGCAGCATGCTATTCCATCCGGTTTGCGTTTAGTTGGACCTTCATTTATTTTTCAGCAGAGTGATGGGGTGCTACGCCAGATGACCTGGCCTCCACAGTCACCAGATCTGAACCCAATCGAGATGGTTTGGGGTGAGCTGGACCGCAGAGTGAAGGCAAAAAGGCCAACAAGTGCTATGCATCTCTGGGAACTCCTTCAAGATTGTTGGAAGACCATTTCCGGTGACTACCTCTTGAAGCTCAGCAAGAGAATGCCAAGAGTGTGCAAAGCAGTCATCAAAACAAAAAGTGGCTACTTTGAAGAACCTAAAATATAAGACATATTTTCAGTTGTTTCCCACTTTTTTGTTAAGTATATAATTCCACATGTGTTAATTCATAGTTTTGATGCCTTCAGTGTGAATGTACAATTTTCATAGTGAAGAAAATACAGAAAAATCTTTAAATGAAAAGGTGTGTCCAAACTTTTGGTCGGTACTGTATATAGGGTCAGTATGTATATATTCTGTACTGTATGTGTATAGGGTCAGTATGTATATATTCTGTACTGTATGTATATATTCTGTACTGTATGTGTATAGGGTCAGTATGTATATATTCTGTACTGTATGTATATAGGGTCAGTATGTATATATTCTGTACTGTATGTGTATAGGGTCAGTATGTATATATTCTGTACTGTATGTATATATTCTGTACTGTATGTGTACATTTATAAAGATAAGTGATCTAGTGATCGTACACACACACGGCTCCACTCCGTACACCTCGTACACGTGCGGCTCCGCTCGGTACGCCTTGTACACACGCGGCTCCACCCCGTACACACGCGGCTCCGCTCCGTACGCCTCGTACACACACGCGGCTCCGCCCCGTACGCCTCGTACACATGCGGCTCCGCCCCGTACACGCACGGCTCCGCCCCGTACGCCTCGTACACGCGCGGCTCCTCCCCCGTACGCCTCGTACACATGCGGCTCCGCCCCCGTACACCTCGTACACACGCGGCTCCGCCCCCGTACACCTCGTACACACGCGGCTCCGCCCCGTACACCTCGTCCACACGCGGCTCCGCCCCGTCCACATGCGGCTCCGCTCCGTACACCTCGTACACGCGCGGCTCCGCTCCGTACACCTCGTACACGCGCGGCTCCGCTCCGTACACCTCGTACACGCGCGGCTCCGCCCCGTACACATGCGGCTCCGCTCCGTACACCTCGTACACGCGCGGCTCCGCTCCGTACACCTCGTACACGCGCGGCTCCGCTCCGTACACCTCGTACACGCGCGGCTCCGCTCCGTACACCTCGTACACGCGCGGCTCCGCTCCGTACACCTCGTACACACACAGCTCTGCTACATCCACACTGTAAACCCCTCCTGACCCCACACATAAACTTCAGCTCATCCAGCACCATGACAACCAGCACAGCAGAGTCCTGCATCCACTGAGGCCCCTGATCATGTGACCCCTGACTCCTCCCCTCCTGTGACCTCATCACAGCTCCTGTGCGCACAGAGCAGCCATATATGTGGTGGCGGCTCTGCAGGTGGAGGTATGTGGAGCTCCCCCATTACTGGGCGCAGGGGGCATTAACCCCTTCAGCACGGAGACTCTTTTGGGGTCTTGTGTTGCCCCTTTATAAGAATCATAAGGTTTTTGTTCTGTTTCCTGTAATAGATACATACGACCCAACTATGTAGACAGGAAGGGAGGAAACGTATTGTTCTCATAGTACAGGACCCCTTTACTGGCCCCACAGTGTAATGCCCCCATTATGCCCCTTATGCAGGATGTATGATGCCCCCACACAGTGTAATGCCCCCATTATGCCCCTTATGCAGGATGTATGATGCCCCCACACAGTGTAATGCCCCCATTATGCCCCTTACACAGTATGTATGATGCCCCCCACAGTGTAATGCCCCTTATGCAGGATTTATGATGCCCCCACACAGTGTAATGCTCCCATTATGCCCCTTATGCAGGATGTATGATGCCCCCACACAGTGTAATGCCCCCATTATGCCCCTTATGCAGGATGTATGATGCCCCCACACAGTGTAATGCCCCCATTATGCCCCTTATACAGGATGTATGATGCCCCCACACAGTGTAATGCCCCCATTATGCCCCTTATGCAGGATGTATGATGCCCCCACACAGTGTAATGCCCCCATTATGCCCCTTATACAGGATGTATGATGCCCCCACACAGTGTAATGCCCCTTATACAGGATGTATGATGCCCCCATTATGCCCCTTATACAGGATGTATGATGCCCCCACACAGTGTAATGCCCCCATTATGCCCCTTATACAGGATGTATGATGCCCCCACACAGTGTAATGCCCCCATTATTCCCCTTATGCAGTATGTATGATGCCCCCCACACAGTGTAATGCCCCCATTATGCCCCTTATAAAGTATAAACCTGAAGGTGTGAACTGGAACATAAATTGATGTGCATGCAAAATGTAAATGCATGTTCACACAAGGCCATTAGACAAAGAGAAACCAAAGACAAGAAAAATACCCAAATGATTAAAAGTAAATATAAATCGCACAGTGCAAAAATAATAATAAATAATAAAGGGTATTTAGTTAACATAATTTTGATCAAAATAATGTAAAAGCTGTCCCGCCACGTCACGGCATCCCTTGTGGGACAGTCCTAACTCTAATATTAAAAACCTTACCATTTGTCAAGTGACATACATATGGACAAGGACAGAGAGACTGGATCCCTGGTGCAAGCATAAAACCGAGGCAGGATCAGCGTCCCAGCCCAGACAAAGGGTGGCCACACCCTTTTATATGCACTCAAGCATACTAACTGCAAAGAAAAAACCTGAAGGTGTGAACTGGAACATAAATTGATGTGCATGCAAAATGTAAATGCATGTTCACACAAGGTTTCCCTTATAAAGTATGTATGATCCCCCCACACAGTGTAATGCCCCCCTTATGCAGTATATATGATGCCCCCACACAGTGTAATGCCCCCATTATGCCCCTTATGCAGTATGTATGATGCCCCACACTGTGTAATGTTCCCCCAGTATCGCCTGAGGTCCTGCTGTTGGAATAATCCCTCTGGAAAATGGTTTTCCCTCTGCCTGCTCCCCTCCATGTATACCCTCGAGCATGTATACATGCATGTAGGGGAGCAGGCCTTACTAGATATCGAGGCTTTGTACAGTAATATACCGCATGAGGATGATATCAGAGGAGTAAGACATTTCTTGAAATCGAGGTCAATAGAGTGTAGCAGACATAATGACTTCATGGAGGATCTTCTAAAATTCATTCTTACTCATAACTTCTTTCTTTTTGACAGGAAGTACTTCCACCAGCTCAGGGGTACTGCGATGGGGAGCCTCTGTGCCCCCTCATATGCTAACTTATCCCTGGACTAGTGGGAGGAATCCACAATATTGCTAACTTATCCCTGGACTAGTGGGAGGAATCCACAATATTCAGGGATGATCATAAGTGATGGCATCCATATATTGGGGTATGGTACAAATATATTGACTACATTTTTATCACCTGGTCAGGGACGAGTGAACAATCTTTTTAATTTGTCGGGGAACTCAACATCAATAGAGTGGGCCTTAGATTTACATCTGAATTTATTATAATAATAATTTTTATTTTTAAAGCGACAACATATTCTGCAGCACTTTACAATTTAGGGGGGGACTTATACAGACAATACAGACTTTACAGAATAAGCCTAACTCAGATAAGGAAGCTTACAGTCTATAAGGAAATAGGGGAGACACAAAAGGTAAAATGTACATATATTGTATAATACAGCCTTAATATACTAAATAGGGTAAGTACATAACACTACATGAACTGGTCGCCAGCCAGTATGTGTACAGTACAGGCAGAGGCTATTCAGTGCATGGATGGTATGAGCATGATTTTGAAGAAAATTTAAATATGGGCCAAACTGGGACAGTTAGATAAGTGTGTTGAGGTGATAGGCCAATCTAAAGAAATGGGTTTTTACAGCACGCTTAAAACTGTGAGTATTGGGAATTAATCAAATTGTCCTGGGTAGTGCATTCCAAAGAATTGGTGCAGCATGCGAGAAATCTTGGAGACTGGAGTGAGAGGTTCGGAGGAGGATTTTAGTTTTAAGTCATTAGCAGAACGGAGTGCACGGGTAGAGTGGTAGACTTAGACGAGGGAGGAGATGTAGAGTGGTGCTGAATCGTGGATAGCTTTGTGGGTAAGAGCGATAAGTTTATATTGAACTCTGTATTGGATGGGCAATCAGTGCAATGACTGGCACAGGGAAGAGGCATTGTTGTATCGGTTGGTGAGGAATATGACCCTGACTGCTGCGTTCAGGACGGATTGGAGAGGGGAAAGTTTAGAAAGAGGGAGACCGATAAGTAAAGAGTTGCAATAGTCCAGACGAGAATGAGTAAGAGTTTTTACAGAGTCAAAAGTAAGAAAATTTCTGATTCTAGAGATGTTTTGGAGGTGTAGATGACACGAGCGAGCGAGTGATTTGATGTGAGGAGTGAAGGAAAGATCTGAATCAAGTATGACCCCAAGACAGCGGGCATTTTGCTGGGGAGTAATGATGGAGCCACAAACAGAAATGGCAATATCAGGCATAGATAGGTTAGTGGAGAGAGGAAATATGAGTAGTTCAGTTTTTGACAGATTCAATTTTAGATAGAGGGAGGAAATAGTGTTAGAGACAGCTGAAAGACAATCACTGGTATTTTGTAATAATGCAGGGGTGATGTCCGGAGAAGAGGTGTATAATTGGGTGTCATCAGCATAGAGATGGTACTAAAAACCGAATCTACCGATTGTTTGTCCAATAGGAGCGGTGTATAAGTAGAAAAGAAGGGGGCCTAGTACTGATCATTGAGGAACCCTGACAATAAGGGGAAGGGGAGAGGAAGAGGAGCCAGCAAAAGACAGTGAAGGAGCAGGCAGAGAGGTAGATCCACAGTGTTGAATGCTGCAGAGACATTCAGGAGAATCACCAGTGACTAGTGACCATTAGATTTGGCTGTTAGATCATTAGACATTTTAGTGAGTGCAGTTTTAGTAGAATGTAAAGAGCGGAAACCAGATTGTAAAGGGTCAAGAAGGGAGTTATCTGAGAGATTGTGTATTAGACAGGAGTGGACCAGTCATTCCAGGAGTTTAGAGATAAAGGGAAGATTGGAAACAGGTCTGTAGTTAGCAGCACAGTTCTGGTCGAGGGATGTTTTTTTAAGTAATGGATGTATGCTGGCGTGTTTAACCCCTTTATGACCCAGGGCGTATTAGTACGTATCTGTACCCTGGGCCTTATGGGCCTGATACGTATTAATACACCCTGGCGATTTCGCCCGCACACAAGCGGTGCGGGCGAGATCGCCGCCGAGTGTCAGCTGATTGTTACAGCTGTCACCCAGTGCTATGTGCAGGGAGCAGTCCCGCACCGCTCCCGGCACATTAACCACTGAAATGCGATCGAAATCAATCGCAGCATTCCGGTGGCAAGAGGAGGTAAGCGCGATACTTACCTTCTCTGCCGGCGTCCAGCGGCATCTGAGTCCGGTCCCGGATGTTGCCATGGTGACCTGACGTCATCATGACAACATCCGGGACACCAGGAGGCAGGAAGTTGCTTTGGTCATGCACAGTGCACGAGCAAAGTAACTTTTCCCTGTGCAGCGCTGACAGGCTGCATGGCATGGGGAGCTGCTGCTCTCTATGTCATGCAACCGATCAGGCTGCAAAAAGTGAAAGTCCCATAGTGGGACAATGTGTAAAAGTAATAAAAATGTCAGAAAAAAAAATGAAAAAAAATAAATAAAAATATATTGTACCCATAAATAAATAATCTTATGGAAAAAAAAAAATAAACCAATAAAAGTACACATATTTGGTATCGCCGCGTCCGGAATGACCTGACCTATAAAACTGTCCTGCTAGTTAATCCCTTTAGTGAACACGATAAAAAAAAAAACGATGCTTTATCATCATACCGCCAAACAAAAAATGGAATAAAACGTGATCAAAAAGACGAATGTAAATAACAATGGTGCCGCTGAAAACGTCATCTTATCCCTCAAAAAACAAGCCACCATGCAACTCCAACGGCCGAAAAATAAAAAAGTTATAGCTCTCAGAATAAAGCGATGCAAAAACTATTTTTTTTTTAATAAAATAGTTTTTCTTGTGTAAAAGCGCCAAAATATAAAAAAATATATAAATGTAGTACTGCTGTAAACGTACTGACCCAAAGAATAAAGCTACCTTATCAATTTTACCACATGCAGAACGGCATTAAAAAAAACTCAAAAAACCAATTCCTGAATTGTTGGTTTTTGTTCATTCTGCCTTCTAAAAATCAGAATAGAAAGCAATCAAAAAATGTCACGTGTCCGAAAATGGTACCAATAAAAATGTCAACTTGTCCCGCAAAAAACAAGCCATCACATGACTGTCGGCCAAAATATGGAAAAATTATAGCTCTCAAAATATGGCGATGTAAAAACTAGTCTGCAAAAAAATGTGTCTTTTAGTGTGTGACAGCTGTCAGTCATAAAAACCCGATATGAATCTGGCATCACTGTATTTGCACCGACCTGAAGAATAAAGTCGTCTAATCACTTATACCGCACGAGGAACGGCGTAAAAAATAAACTTTATGGTTAGGGTTGTGCTAGGGTTAGGGTTAGGGTTGGGGTTGGGTTAGGGTTAGGCTAGAGTTAGGGTTGGGCTATCGTTAGGGTTGGGGTTGGGATTTTTTCAGAAGTAGAGAAAAAAAAATGACGATATGGTGACTAATGTTGAACGCAAGTGCTCGCTACTTGAGTTTGCATCGGGTGCTCGGGTATGCACTGAGTATAGCGGTTGCTCGAGTGACATGCTCGAGTCTCCGCCCCAAATGTTTTGCAGCTGTTATACAGCCAAAAAAACCTTGCGGTGATTGCCTGCCATGCACCAGCGATCCCCGCATGTTTTTTTTTTTGGGTGTCTAATAACCGTGAAGCATGCGGGTCGGGGACACGAGCATGTCACTCGAGCACCCGCGATGCATGGTGCATATCTGAGCACCCAATGCAAACTCAAATAGCGAGCACTTGCACTCAAGACTAATGACAACTTATTGAATATGATGACCTAATGTTATCAAATTCTGTGTCGTTCCTCTGGGTTCAAAATGTTCACTATACCCCTTGATAAAATCTTTGAGGTGTGTAGTTTCCAAAATGGGGTCACTTGTGGGGGGTTTCCACTACGTAGGCACATCAGGGGCTCTCCAAACGCGACATGGCATCCGCTCTCGATTCCAGCCAATTTTGCGTTCAAAAAGTCACACAGTGCTCCTTCTCTTCTGAACTCTGCCTTGTGCCCAAACACTGTATTTTCTCCACATATGGGGTATTGGCGTACTCAGGAAAAATTGCACAACAGTTTTTGGGGTCCATTTTCCCCTCTTACCCTTGTGAAAATAAAAAATTGGGGCTAAAACATAATTTTTGTGGTAAAAGTTTGATTTTTTTATTTTCACAGCTCCATGTTATAAACTTCTGTAAAACACTTGGGGGTTCAGGGTGCTCACCACACATCTAGATAAGTTCCCTGAGGGGTCTAGTTTCCAAAATGGTGTCACTTGTGGGGGGTTTCCACTGTTTAGGCACATCAGGGGCTCTCCAAACACAACATGGCGTCCGCTAATTATTCAAGCAAATTTTACATTCAAAAAGTCAAATAGCGCTCCTCTCCTTCTGAATCCTGCCGCATGCCCAAACAGTGGTTTTCCCGCATATATGGGGTATCTGCTTACTCAGGAGAAATTGCACAACAAATTGCATAGTGCAATTTCTCCTGTTACACTTATGAAAATGCAAAATTGGGAGCTGAAAAACATTTTTGCTGAAAAAATGTGAACATTTTATTTTTACGGTTCAATGTTATAAACTTCTGTGAAGCACCTGGGTGTTCAAGTTGATCACCATACATCTAGATATGTTCCCTAAGGGGTCTAGTTTCCAAAATGATTCTCATTAACATATTGCCTGTTGGCAAATAGAACCCCCAACTAAAGCTCTATAAAACTTAACTTTTAATAATTAAATCCATATTATAGTAGTAATTTATATTAAAATTCCAATATAGGCGCAGGTAGTGAGGACTATCAGGATTATTCAATTGGCATAACTGTGTATCCAATAGCCATCCTATCTATTTCCATTATCATATGCCTGTGGCCGCGGACCACTTATTGCACTATTCCCTACCTGTCCTATTGTAATCTAAAATTATAGCCTCCCCGACATGTTTCGCCTAACCGGCGTCTTCAGGGGATAGAGGCTAAATGACACCCAAAATGGCCGCCAGGTAGCTTTTATCACCTCTGTTTGGGCTCTAAGCCAATGTGTATTGTTGTAGCCATGTGCCAATAGAATAGACTCTCCTATTTCCAATCATGAAGATCATATCATTATAATGTTACCTACCATTTAAATGATTGGAGGATAAAGCTGTCATTCAGGCCAGAAGGAACCACATTGGTGGAGATTAAAGCGATATATCAGCATTCTCATAATAGCCTGAATGCCTCAGTTTCAGGAACCAATCTGCATTAACTTACCTACATCCAATCCACAAGTGGAAGGTAGTGTTAAACGATTGCTGCACTTGCGTGATCAGCTGACTCAAAATAGGAGGGATTCATGTCATGGCTGTCACATGCTCCAATCGAAACACGCCACATAAGCAAGGTCCTTTTCTTGATACGTATCATTTACTACGTCTGCACAATTTGTCCAAATCAATAGAGGAGATGCATAACAGGACCTTTGCTTACTCCAATCTGATTAGGCCACATAGGCAAGGTCTTTTTCTTTATGCACATCAGTTATGAAGTCTGCACCATTGGTCCAAATCAATAGAAGGCATATATAGCAGCACCTTTGCTTACTCCAATCAGATTATGCCACATAGGCAAAGTTATTTCCCTTAGCATATTCATTTCTTGAATCCTGGGTTTTCCTCCACTCCAAAGCAGATCCCCTTCTTGAATGTGGTTTTGAGCACCTTGAGGGGTGCAGTTTTTAGAATGGTGTCACTCTTGGGTATTTTCTGTCATAAAGGCCCTTCAAAGTCACTTGAAATGTGATGTGGTCCCTAAAAAAAATGGTTTTGTAAATTTTGTTGTAAAAATGAGAAATCGCTGGTCTACTTTTAACCCTTATAGCTGCTTACTAGAAAAAAAATTTGGTTCCAAAATTGCGCTGATGTAAAGTAGACATGTGGGAAATTTTATTTATTAACTATTTTGTGTAACATCTCTCTGATTTAAGGGCATAAAAATTAAAATTTTGAAAATTAGTTAGGTGAGTGGTGGCAGCTGGAGAAAGGGACTGAAGGAGATGTGAAGGAATAGGGTCACTGGTGCAGGTGGTAGAGCGAGAGGAAGCAAGGAGCCTTGTCACTTCTTCCGTGACTGGTTTGAAGTCAGAAAATGAGCAAGATACAATGTGGGAGGGAGGAGCATGCATAACACTTGGGGATTGAGAAAAAAATTTCCTGTCGGATAAGGTCAATTTTTTCTTTGAAATAATTGGCGAGATCTTCAGTGCTGAGGTCGGTGGTTGGGGCCTGTGCGGATTGATTCAGGAGAGAGTGAAAAGTGTCAAACAGGTGTTTAGGATTATTGGACCATGAGATGATGAGGTTGTTAAAGTAGGTTTGTTTGGAGAGGTGAAGGGATAGGTTTTAAGCATAAATTTATAATGGAGGAAATCTTCGGCCAGACAAGATTTTGTCCACAGCCGTTCGGCACACCTGGAGCACCACTGGAAAAAATGTGTTTGCAGCGTGTTCCAGGGTTGTCGCCGTCTGTGCCGAATTGTTCTCTGTCTAGGAGGTGCGCCTTCATCCAGGGCGCATTGCAATATTTTGTTATAATGCTTCAGTGCAGAGTCAGGGCATGAGAGGGAGGAGATTGGGGCCAATGATCATTGCAACGTTTTCATAAATTTCTGGGTGTTAATGGCATGTATATTTCTATAAGTGTGGAAAGTGGGGGTGTCTTGAGCAGGGTGACAGTTCTTGACAGAGAATGAGAGAAGGTTGTGATCAGAGAGCGGAAGAGGAGAGTTAGTAATGTCATGTATTGAACAGAGCCGGGTGAAGATCAGGTCAAAGAGTATTTCCATCTTTTAGTGTAGGAGAATTAGTAAGCTGTGAAAGGCCGAAGGAGGAAGTTAGCGATAAAAGATGAGCGGCAGATAGGTAGAGGGAATCGCCAATTGGGATGTTAAAGTCTTCCATGATGAGGGTGGGGATGTCATAGGATAGGAAGTTTGGAAGCCAAGTGGCAAAGTGATCCACAAACTGACGGGAGGGGCCCGGAGGGCGATACACAACCGCCACTGGCAGGGAGAAGGGCCGGTAGAGTCTGACTGTGTGGACCTCAAAAGAAGGGAAGAAAAGTGAGGGTACTGGGGGGATAACCTGAAAAGTACATTTTGTTTAAAGGAGCAGACCAACACCAATTATTACCAGTTGCCTTTCCTGTATGTACTGATCAAGAAGGATTGTAATGGGACCATAGGGACACTCATCTACCATAAACCTTCAAGCACTAATAAACTATTGAAGTGGGATAACCACCACCCCCATCCCCATAAAAAGAGGAAAACCCAAGGGCCAAATATTACGGTTGAGAAGGTACTGCTCGAATGTCACAGATTTTAATATACAGGCAATAGACCTGAACACCAGATTAAGGGATGAAGGGTACTCGTGGTACATTTTGGATTCCGCATCATCGTTTGCAGAAAAATGGTCTTATCCATCAGCTTATCTTTTTCTCATTCAGATCTCTAAAATACCGGATCCTCTCAGTGAAAGTCGTCTATATAAGAACATTTTCCTGATTCATCCAGGAAAATGATGGACAAGATGGTGGAGAGGATATTACACCTCACCCTAGAGATCCTCTTCCGGCTTACTGGAGAGGTGAGAGATTCTGATGGCATCACATTACATCATTCTTATCTATGGGAATAACGGATGGACAGAACTGAAGAGGTGAGGACTCTGGAAATGTCTGTAGTGAGATTTATTAATGTGTCTCTCCATAACCAGAGATTAATCACGGGGCCTCCACCTCACCCCCTGATACATGAGGACATCAATGACCAGAAGATCCTAGAACTCGCCTACAAGATGATTGAGCTGCTGACTGGAGAGGTGACACTGCTGGGAATGCTGGGACATTATACAGTAACGCTATGAAGGGATCTGGGGGATGACTGTATCATTATATGTGTCAGGTCCCTATAAGGTGTCAGGATGTCGCTGTCTATTTCTCCATGGAGGAGTGGGAGTATTTAGAAGGACACAAAGATCTGTACAAGGATGTCATGATGGAGGTTCCCCAGCCCCTCACATCACCAGGTAATAGACAGGACTAAATACACACGGCCTATAATTATCTGTATGTAAAGAATGAATTCAGTCCCTGTATGTGTTTCCTCCAGATCTATCCAGTAAGAGGACACCAGAGAGATGTCCCTGTCCTCTTCTTCCACAGGATTGTAAACAAGAAGATCCCAATGTTCCTCAGGATCATCAGGTAGATGGAGAGAAGGTGTCATGAGATCTCCCCTATGATGTGTAGACGGCTGTGAAGGTCTTGTGTTCAGTCTTGTTTTATCCACCAGTATTATATGTTTTATACTTGTGTAATGAGAACGGTGGAGATGGCAGGATTAGAGCTGATCATAGATGTGACTTCTCCATCTGTCTGTGACTTTTACAATATTTGTTTCAGGTTGAAGATCTGACCCATATTAACCCCTTAAGAACCAGAGCATTTTCCGTTTTTGCTTTTTTCCTTTTTTGCTCCCCTTGTTCCCAGAGCCATAGCGTTTTTATTTTTTGGTCAATATGGCCATGTGAGGGCTTATTTTTTGCGGGACTAGTTGTACTTTTCAACGCCATTACTAGTTTTACCATATCGTGTACGGACAAAAGGGAAAAAAAATCCAAGTGCGGTAAAATTGCAAAAAAAGTGCAATACCACAGTTGTTTTTTATTTTTATTTTTTACCACGTTCACTGAATGCTAAAACTGACCTGCTGTTCTTATTCTCCAGGTCATTACGAGTTCGTAGACACCAAACGTATAGGTTATTTTATATTTAAGTGGTGAAAAAAAAATCCAAAATTTGGTAAAAAAAAAAATAAGTAAATAAAAAAATAAAAAAAAATAGCGCCATTTTCTAAGACCTGCAGCGTCTCCATTTTTCGGGATCTGGGGCTGGGTGAGGGCTTATTTTTTGTGCGCCGGGCTGACGTTTTTATTGATAACATTTTGGGGTAGATCCGATGTTTTGATCGCCCGTTATTGCATTTTATTGCAATTTTGCGGCGACCAAAAAACTTAATTCTGGCATTTAGAATTTTTTTCTCGTTACTCCATTTACCGATCGAATTAATTCTTTTTTTAGATTGATAGATCGGGCGATTCTGAACGCGGCGATACCAAATATGTCTATGTAGGTTTTTTTTTTTAATATTTTATTTTGAATGGGGCGAAAGGGGGGTGATTTAAACTTTTATATTTTTTTAATTTTTTTTATATTTTTAAAAACTTTTTTTTTTCACTTTTTGCTTGCTTCAATAGTCTCCATAGGAGACTAGAAGCAGCAACTATCCGATCGCCTCTGCTACATACAGGGATCAGGAGATCCCCTGCATATAGCAGAATTGGTCCTGTGCTATGAGCGCCGGCCACTAGGTGGCGCTCATAGCGACCAGCTCATGACAACCACAGGCGTCTGCTGCAGACCCTGGGTTGTCATGCGCACCCATCGGTGACCCGCAGTCATGTGACGGGGTCGCCGATGGGCGGGGCTTAGGACGCGCTTCCCGGAAGCGCGCGTTAAATGCCGCTGTCGGAGATTGACAGCGGCATTTAACATGTTAACAGCCGCGGGTGGATCGCGATTCCACCCGCGGCTGTTGTGGGCACATGTCAGCTGTAAGAATCAGCTGACATGTGCTCGGTTCAGTGCGGGCTCAGTGCAGCAGCCCTCACTGAACGGGGGGATGCAATTTGTGCGTACTAATACAGCATGGGTTGCAAAGGGGTTAATACTACAGAGACATATGTGAGGGGTGATGAGCGGTGTAAAGAGGAGATTCCTACATATGACTAATCCTCTTCACCCTCGTCCACAGTTTATGGACTAGGCCACAGGTCGGGTATGACCTGCCTTTCTTCCCAAAAAATCCCGACTCTAGGCCCACCACCAATGGACTTTTTTTAAGATGAGCTTCCAAAACCGCCTGAATAGTCCCTTTCACCGCCCTCAGCGCCCACCCTCTAATATGTTGGGACTGTGGTGCCAAAAAGTATATCCACGGGGTTGGTAAGGCGAGACCCCCCTCTTCTTTCGGCCTCTGGAGAGTCTCCAGCTTAATCCTGGGTTTTCCTCCACTCCAAAGCAGATCCCTAAATATTGAATTAATACGCTGGAACACCGACCAAGGAATCCACACAGGGGAGTTATGTAAAACATATAGCAATTTTGGCATCATCACCATTTTAAGAAGATGGTGCGTCTCACCACCGAGAGGCGCATTTTGCTCCACGTAGATGCTTTATCTTTTAATTTCCCAATTATTGGGTATGCATTCAACTGAAAGTACTCCTTTACTGGTAGTGTTATTGTAATTCCAAGATATGTAAACTCTCGTACTAATCTAAGTTGTGTACGTTCTACGTGTTCAACATCTAAGCCATCCAAAGTATCTATTTCCATAATATGAGATTTATCCCAATTAATTTGTAACCCAGATAACAGACCAAATCTAGTGATGATAGCTATTGCACCATGTAATGATGCCTGAGGGTCCTGTAAGAATAATAAAATATCATCTGCGTACAGCGCTGTCTTCTCCTAAACCATTCCATACCAAAATCCCTTTACCACGTCTGACTGTCTTATTACAGAAGCAAGCATGGCTCGGGGGGCTGTTCCTGGAGGCTGGGGTCTCAGTGGGACTCTATGAGCTCGCTCTACAACAAAGACCTTCGACAGTTTATCAGCTCAAAATTTTTCCAACAGCAAATTCTCAAAAAATTCTGTACGGTTTGATCCTTCTGCTTTTTCCGGGACCCCCACTATCCTGACATTATTATGTCTCGACCTGTTTTCCAGGTCGTCATTTTTAGCAATAACATCAGTTAACAGCTTGTCCTGCTTTTTTTGAGCAGCTTGTACACATATTATAGTGTCCTCAGCCGTGCTCACTCTTTCCTCCACCTCTCCTGTGTGGACATCGGCTTTCTGCATGGCAGCTTTAATATTAGTAATTTCTGCTTACACACCAGTAACCTGCTTTGACAGCTTAGTAAGCGTTTGTTTGCAATACGACACCACAGTAAACACATCTTTCAGGCTATGTGCCCACGATGCAGAAAATTTCTGCAGCATTTCTGCATCTCCCTGGCAGAAAAAACACATGCAGATTGTACATGCATTTTCCCTGCAGAATACATGTGGAATACATGCGGATTCACTTGCGTACCCACATGCGTTAACGCATGTGTTTCCGCATGCGGACTGACAAGCACTTTCCAGGCGATAGCATCACTTGGAAAGTGCTTGACAACTAGGTCACACTGTATAAATCCATGCAAAAGGCATGGATTTATACAGTGTGACCGTAAAAATAAAGCTATACTTACCCCCGATCCCCCGCCGCATGTGCTGTCGCACTCGTCCTGGCTTCTTCTGGGTTGCCGGCATCTCGCGAGACAGCCTGCGGTCACATGACCGCGACGTCATCTCAGGTCCTGGAAGGAGAAGCGCTGCAGGGGCCGGCGGACAAGTGAATATAAACTTTATTTATTATTTTATTCTTTTTTTTACAGGTACAATGGTACCCAGGTCTGGATGAGAGTCTCCTCTCCTCCAGAACTGGGTACCATCCGCACATAGAGACGCATATAATCCGCTTGTACAAATGTACAGACGCGCATTCTATGCGTCTCAATGCAAGTCAATGGCGGCGCTTCCGCTGCGCTTCCGCAAAATTAATGAACATGCTGCGGATTTATTTGCGCTGCAGAATCGCTGCGGAAAAATCTGCAGCATGTGCATTGACATTGCGGAATGCCATTGGGGACCATGGGGTGCGGATTACCATGCGTTTTTGATGCGTTTCCGCTGCGGAAATTCCGCAGCGGAAATGCATGAAAAACGCATCGTGGGCACGCAGCCTCAAAGTGGGTTCTCCCACATCAGGATCAACATCAGACTCCACATTTTTGTCCTGCCCATCATCTCCAGAGCCATCAGCCTCACAGTTCACTGTACCTATTGTACTCTGCTAATCCTCCATGTCATTATCTGCCCCAGCCTCCCACTCTGAGAGTCCAGCTTTATTGTCACTTGCTTCCACCCTCGCAAACTTCTCCAGGCGTGCAGCAGCCGACATCCTCCTGGAGCATGCTGTGTTCGCTCTGGACGCCTCCTCCTGAGCCACGGCACCATCTTGGCCCCTTACCTCCTCTTCCAGGGTCGGGATCCCGCTGCCTGGTGCGGGTCATTGCGGCAGTCTTGCTTTCCAGGAACGCTCCCCGGGACGTCAGGAGACTTTCCCCAAGGATCCGGCGGTATTTGAAAGGTTTTGCGGTGCCCTGGCTCAGCGCATACAGCTACGGTCGGCGGGAGAGTTCCAGACCTTTAGATGTGGAGAAAGTTGTACATGTAATTGGATGAGACCATGTAAATCTTTCTCGAGTTCCTCTACAGGTAAAAAATTTTTCCAGAGGGATTATTCCAACTGTAAGACTTTTATATATGGCCACATGCACCTGTCCCCTAGATTATGTATGCATGACCAAGAGGGAGTATAGGAGGAGGATGGAGTGCATTTGGGCGAAATACTCCATGTTCGGGATACCCCATTAATGAGACACATGAACAGTGTACATTGAGGTGAAACCGGAGACATCTCCTTTTGTATCATTGAGATAGTTAAACCCAATGTGAGAGGAGGTGATCTCAATAGATGTATCCTCAAAAAGGAAAGTACCGTATTTTTCGGACTATAAGACGCACCGGACCATAAGGCTGAGTTCACACGATGCGTATTTCATGCATTTCCGCGGCGTTTTTGCAGTTGCGTAAACGCCGCGGAAACGCATGAAAAACGCATGGTAGAAGGGAAGCAATGTTCTCCAATTGAAATCCGCATGTGCTGTGCCCATGATGCGGATTTTTCCGCAGCGTAAACGCTGCGCTCAAAAATCCGCAGCATGTCATTTAATTTTGCGGAAACGTGGCGTTTTCGCCGCCATTGACTTGCATTAGAACGCGCCAATTCCGCAAGACTGCATCTGTACTTGCGTAATTGGTGCGTTCTAATGTGCGGATGGTACCCGGGTGTGGAGGAGAGGAGAGTCTCATCCACATCCAGGTACCATTAAAAAAGCTGTAAAACAAGAATAAAATAAAAAATATATATATACTTACCATCTGTCGGCCCGCGCACCGCTCCTGCTTGCTTCCCGGCACTTGAAGTGAGTTGTAGGACCTGCGGTGACGTCAGTCATGTGACGGGTCACGTGACGCTGACGTCGGCAGGTCTTTCAATTCAAAGTTGCCGGCAGCCGGGAGAACGGAGTGAGCAGGACAGCGCGGGCCATCGGAGGTAAGTATATACACTCTCTCGGGTCACACTATATAAATCCATGCTGTTTGCATGGATTTATATAGTGTGACCTAGTTGTCAAGCACTTTCCAGGTGATGCTAAAATCGCCTGAAAAGCGCTTGTCAATCTGCATGCGGAAACGCATGTGAATCTGCATGTGGATCCGCATGTATTCTGCAGGAAAAACGCATGCACAATCTGCATGCGTTTTTTCTGCCAGGGAGATGCAGAAATGATGCAGAAATTTTCTGCTTCATTTCTGCATCGTGTGCACATAGCCTTAGAAACACCTAGGTTTTAGAGGAGGAAAATTTTAAAAAAATTAAGCAAAAAATGTGGTCATGATGCACTTTTAAGGGGGAGGGGGTCTTCTGCTGACACTGGTATAGGAGTATTGTCCCCCAATTCTGACAATATCCCCCATCCTGGTATATATGCCCCCCCCTTCCTTTTATACGTGGTCCCCATCCCCATCCTGGTATTCCTGGCATCCCTCCATTCTGGTATGCATGGAACCCCTCCATCCTGGTATGCATGGCACCCCTCATCCCTATCCTGGTATGCATGGCACCCCTCATCCCTGTCCTGGTATGCATGGCACCGCTCATCCCTATCCTGGTATGCATGGCACCGCTCATCTCTGTCCTGGTATGCATGGCACCCCTCATCCCTATCCTGTTATGCATGGCACCCCTCATCCCTATCCTGTTATGCATGGCACCCCTCATCCCTATCCTGTTATGCATGGCACCCCTAATCCCTATCCTGGTATACATGGCACCCCTAATCCCTATCCTGGTATACATGGCACCCCTAATTCCTATCCTGGTATGCATGGCACCCCTAATCCCTATCCTGGTATGCATGGCACCCCTAATCCCTATCCTGGTATGCATGGCACCCCTAATCCCTATCCTAGTATGCATGGCACCCTTCATTCTTTATCCTAGCATGCATGGTCCCCCTAATCCCCATCATGCTGGACATAAAAAAATAAATAAACACTCCTACTCACCTCTCTTCTCTCCTCCAGCGCTGCGTCCTGTCTGCCCACACTGATCTCTGCATGTGAGCCGCGCATGACGTCACTGCCATGCGCGGCTCACAAGGAGAGATGAGCTGCTGGAAGTCATTGCTCCCCACGCTGGGACTGTGTGCGCGGGGAGCAGTGACTTCACTCTCCTTCATAGCCGGCACACAGCGGAGCCGCCCTACGGCTCCTGCTGCTGCCGGCTATCTCGTGTGCCCGCTCATTAAAGGGCATGAATATTCACCCTTCCCCACACCCATGGGCTTGGAGAGAGGTTGAATATTCATGCCCTTTAACAGCGGCACAGGCGATTCCGGCAGTAGCAGGAGCCGCAGCGCGGCTACACTGTGTGCTGCTATTAAGGAGCATGAATACTCAGTGCTCCCCAAGCCCCATGGGCGTGGGGAGCAGTGAATATTCATTTTTTTTAGCAGCGGGGACAATGTAGGCTGCAGCAGGCGGCTGCTGCCTCCTGTGCCCCGCTCCTCCACCGCTACCACTGCCCCCACACCCCATGTGTATGTGTATGTGTGTGTGTGTGTGTATATATATATATATATATATATATATATATATATATATATATATATATATATATACACACACACCCCCAACATAAGCCGCAAAATTTTGGAGGAAAAAAGTGCGTCTTATAGTCCGAAAAATACGGTAAGTGGATTTCCAGACTTGATTCATAAACACCTAAGGGACTCAATGAGCAAATTTCCTATGCCTGTTTTGTGTGAATACAGGTCCATTCTGGATTACATTTTTGGATTTTATACTCTACCCATTGCTAGTCAGTTCCCTGTGAATGAGGTTCACATATTGTTTTACCTCATTGAGATATCTGAGCTTCTATATCAGAATTATTTCCACTTATACTATTAAGTAACTAACAAGTGTGGTGTTCCTTGTGTATCTCTAATTATGCAATAGGGGTCAAATATGACCATTTAGGAATTTACTGTGGGCCACCATCCCATATATTTTGTAGTGATAAAGTAGATCTACATGCCTATTGCATGATGGGAGGATGTGCAATACTTGTTTTTAGTCTCCCATGACGTTGATCTCAGAGATAGGATTTTTCATTTGGTGGAATGCAATCCAATACCATATGTGCTCCCGTGTGGAGCGCAGACATCTGGGCATGCGCAATCGCGGACAATATGCGCTCCGGTGTGGAATTATAACAACGGCCATGCGCAGTCACAGGTACGAGTGGCGTGGCGGCAATCAGTTTATCTGGCATTTCAGTGTAAAGCACGTCACTTCCGGACATGCACACTAGGGAATGGACATTATCGAACCTCTAGCTCATGAGAAGTAGCGCAGTACATTATTGTAGACAGACTCCATTCTGTATATCCTGTGACAATTCACTTCTAGGAATGGGAATGGGCCTCCTAGTCTGGGAGGGGTTTTGGATGAAGTGGGCTATTTAAACATGGACACCTGGCTATTAGGCACACTATGCTGAACATCATCAATTATTATCCCTCTATCAAGCCTCCTAATGAACCTGTTGGGGAATTGCGTTGAGGTGGATTATTGAAACATTCTCTGAGTACCATACCCTTTTCTTTATACATATAGTAGGGGTTTTACTCACTTGGATGCGACGGGAGGAAAACATGAGGCATGTTCCTTTAAAAGTTCATGTGGGTTTATTACTTCATAAACCCAGAAGCCAAACATAAAAGCAAATAGCCTTTAGATCAGGCAAACAAAGTAAATGTCCTTAGCAGGTCTCTGCTCAGCCAGGCCTGTGTGGCACACAAGCTGGGGTCCTGGCTTGGTCTGAAGACAAACATACACAGAAGACCTGCTCCCTCCAAACACACAGACCATGTGCCAAACAACAGCCTTCATTTTATAGGCCGTTAACCACACCCAGAGGTGAGGTATGTGGGTAGCTGGACTCACCCACTCTTTTCTAGTTACCCGTAACCCGGCTCCCAGGTGCACCAAACGATCCTCTTAGTGCTTATGTGCCCTAGAGAAACACTCCGGGTTACATCACAGAGACCAGCCATCTCTGTGACACATACCTCCCATCGACTACGCGACCATTAGCCACCTTACAATACCCAGATACGTATCTGGTTTTATGACTACCCCACGGCTGATTAAAGGGAATCTGTCACCCCCTGGGACTTATCTGACTTCTACTATGGGCATACAGGTCATAGCAATGTGAATCTATACATCTATGCCTCATATTAGAGTTTCTTTTGCTGTGAAATGGCTTTTTATTATTCAGTGAAGATTCCAATGCTTGCTGGCCGAGGGACGGGAAGAAATCCTCGCCTACTGTGTTAATTAAAATATTTCCCACCTCCCCTGCACGTCACAGTGCCCTGTGACGTGCAGTCACCATGTCCAGATCCCGCAGCTGAGTGATTTTTACGGTAGTGACGAACTTGTACTGTGTACTAAGCAGTTATAGTACTGAAGGGATCTTGTGCCCAGGCGCCGGGAAGTCACCGTCACTCACCGGCACCTGCACACAAGATCCCTGCAGCACTATGATTGCCTACTACACAGTACAACTGCGCCTTCCATAAAAAGTGAAGTGCGCGGGACCTGGACATGGTGACTGCACGTCACCGGGCACTTCTTCCTGTCCACCGGCCCACAAGCATCGGAATCTTCACTGAATAAAAAGCCTTTTCACAGCAAACAGACCTCTAATATGAGGTATACAGGTAACTATAGATTCACATTTCTATCACCTGTATGTCCATATTAGAAGTCAGATAAGTCCCAGCGGGTGACAGATTCCCTTTAATCAGCCGTGGGGTAGAAGGTGGAGTGGATTCCCTTTAATAAATATCCACTTAGCCCCATTCTTGGTGCAGGTACTAATGAATCCAAATGATAGTTGGATAGTTAGGGGTGTATCATCCATAGCATCGGCCGACACGGCCACTATGGTGCCTGTGAAAAAACACAGATTTTGAGTTTGGTTTAAATTGGTATCCATGCGGCACATAGACGCATGTTTACTATGGCCATAAATCAGAAAAAAAATATAAAGAAAAATGATCATAAACCCTGCTGTAAATAAATAAATAAAAAGTAAAAGTGCATTTAAATAAAATAGGGTTCTTAGTAACACTGCTTTTGATCAAAAATAGCATGAAAGCTATCCCACCATGGCATGGTGAACCCATTCGAGATAGTCCTACTCTGTATAATATTAAAAACCTTACCATGTGTGAAAGCCTCAAACTTCTGCGCGTTAATCAGACATGAGATCTAACGTGATAGAAGATTACAGTCCGGGGAAGACGGGAAACATTCATATAGACGACCGGTGGAGATGTAGTCAGTGAAGCACTCTGGCCAAATATGTTTCTAGAGCCGTAGTAGAAGATGAAGATGTCGTCCTATTCATGAAGTAATTATTTCTCATGTCACGTGTAATGAATATCTCCTGCAGTATTGCTAATGCCGATTGCAGTGTCGGTAAATGAGACGAGAATTAGCATTATGGAAGGTGAGTCTTTGAGAAACGAGTTCAGCTACAGACTCCGAGGAAGAAACTGCTTGTTTTATATAGGTTTTATTAGTAGATGTAAAGAAGAAAACTAAATACTGTAAAATAATAAATCTCCTCATATGTTTTCCCTTATTATCTCCAGTAATTGTATTATTACACAGGATTTTTATGATGTTACATCGGCTCATCATCTTCTCATTCAGGTCCCTACAATATCGGATCCTCTCAATGAAGATCTTCTATTTAAGAGAATTTTCCTTATGGAACCATTAAAGATGGATATGGACAGAGACAAGATGGCGGAGAGGATATTACGCCTCACCCTAGAGATCGTCTTCCGGCTTACTGGAGGTGAGAGATTCTGATGACGTCACATTACATCATTGTTATCTATGGGAATAACAGATGGACAGAACTGGAGAGGTGAGGACCCTGGAAATGTCTGTAGTGAGATTTAATAATTTGTCTCTCCATAACCAGGATTACACAGTAGTGAAGAAGACCTCTAGTGAGTGCTGTCAGGCCCCTGTGTCTGAGGGATGGGGAAGACCACAGAGCTCAATCACCGGGGCTCCATCTCACCCCCTGATACATGAGGACATCAATGACCAGAAGATCCTAGAACTCACCTACAAGATGATTGAGCTGCTGACTGGAGAGGTGACACTGCTGGGAATTCTGGGACATTATACAGTAATGCTATGAAGGGATCGGGGGATGACTGTATCATTGTATGTGTCAGGTTCCTATAAGATGTCAGGATGTCGCCGTCTATTTCTCCATGGAGGAGTGGGAGTATTTAGAAGGACACAAAGATCTGTACAAGGACGTCATGATGGAGGTTCCCCAGCCCCTCACATCACCAGGTAATAGACAGGACTAAATACACACGGCCTATAATTATCTGTATGTAAAGAATGAATACAGTCCCTGTATATGTTTCCTCCAGATCTATCCAGTAAGAGGACAACACCAGAGAGATGTCCCTATCCTCTTCTTCAACATGACTGTAAGCAAGAAAACCCCAATGTTCCTCAGGATCATCAGGTAGATGGAGAGAAGGTGTCATGAGATCTCCCCTATGATGTGTAGACGGCTGTGAAGGTCTTGTGCTCAGTCTTGTTTTATCCACCAGTAGTATGTGTTTTATACTTGTGTAATGAGAACGGTGGAGATGACAGGATTAGAGCTGATCATAGATGGGACTTCTCATCTGTCTGTGACTTTTACAATATTTGTTTCAGGGTCAAGATCTGACCCATATTAATACTATAGAGGCATATGTATGGGGTGATGAGTGGTGTAAAGAGGAGATTCCTACATATGACTACCCAGGTGAGTAGTAACCACTAGTAATGAGCGAGTGTATTTGTTAATATTCGCTTTTCACACGGATAGAACGGTATTCGGGTTACTCGTTATTCTGCGAGTATTTGTGTACTCTCTTCGCTATGTTCGGATGTCCCGCCCTGTAGTTTTGGCGCCTTCTTTGCTGCCACTAAGCATGCTGGGCTTCTTAACCAATCACAGTAATGCCGCAGACATCTTGGTTGTGGCATTACTGTGATTGGCTGGCTGCCCAGCGTCATTTGGTCTATTTAAGCCCTGCCGCCACCATTTTGTGCACATTGGATCTGGAACCTGCATTGTAATAGCCTATGGTAAGATCGCTGAGCTGCTAGGTAGAGTGTTTAGGCCTCTTGATAAAACAAAAGCCCTTGTAAGGGCTACCTGGAGTGTATACTAGTTCTGCGTTTAAAGGAGCCGCTCACTAGCTCCATAATACCATTAAAAATAGCTCTTTTCAGAGCTGAAGGCACAAAAACTTAATCAGAGAACAGGGAGGGAGAGATTGTGTATTAGGTAGGGAGTGTATTAGGTAGTGTTCTTCCAGTGTCCATCTTAAAACAGCTCTTGTCAGAGGCAAAGCAATATTTTTCCAGCACACACAGAAGTAGCATTTTGTGCTGCTTTTTTTTTTTTTTAGCACCGGTCTATTTTCCCTGCTGTTTCAGGGGTCAGAGCCTGTCTTCTGCAGTCCACATTAGTCCACTTAAAAAGGTGTTTGGTGCCCTACGCAAAGCAGTAGTCCAAACATTTCCTACTGCCTGCTACAAAAGAAGCATGCACCAGCCCATTTTAACCGCTATTTTGGGGTGTCAGCCTGCCTTCTGTCCCTATTGGTCCACTTTCAAAATCATTGAGTGCCCTGCACAAAGCAGTAGTCCATACATTTCCTACTGCCTCCTACAATGCACGCACCAGCCCATCTTAACCACTATTTTGGGGTGTCAGCCTGCCTTCTGTCCCTATTAGTCCACTTTCAAAATCATTGAGTGCCCTGCACAAAGCAGTAGTCCATACATTTCCTACTGCCTCCTACAATGCACGCACCAGGCCATTTTAACCACTATTTTGGAAGCACCATCCCAAGGGCCACCAATCACAAATAGTAGTTAGGCTGGAGTAGGAATACTGTCCTGGTTTGTCCACTGCACATTCTGCATAGGGTTTGTAAAATTTAGCCCTATGGGCTGAGTCATGGTTGACGCAGGAAGCCACCATCCCAAGGGCCTCCAATCACAAATAGTAGTTAGGCTGGAGTAGGAATACTGTCCTGGTTTGTCCACTGCACAATCTGCATAGAGTTTGTAAAAATTAACCATATGGGCTGAGTCATGGTTGATGAAGGAAGGAAACGGGTTCTTATGGGAAGGGGTTGACGTTAACAGCAGTAGCATGAATCTGCATTTTTGGTGAAGTTAGGTTGGCTTGCTCTCATCTGGAGGGATTACAAACTGTGGAGATATCCAGTCCTTGTTGAATTTAATCAGAGTAAATCGCTCTACATTTTCTGTGGAGAGGTGTGTGCGCCTATCAGTGATGATTGCCCCAGCGGAACTGAAAACACGCTCAGACACCACACTAGCAGCCGGGCAGGCCAGCACCTCCAAGGCATATAAGGAGAGGTCGGGCCAAGTGTTCAGCTTAGACACCCAATAATTAAAGGGAACTGAAGTGTCAGAAAGGACACACGGATGGTCACTTAAGTGCCCCTTGACCATGTTCTGCAACTTATTCCTCCTTGGCATTGTTACAGGCACAGATAGCCTTTACTGTTGTGCTGGTCTATATAGATAAAAATTATTATTATTATTACTGTTGGATAAAATGTGTATCACGCGAGGGTCTTGCCACAGACACCTATACATGAACTGTGCAATGTGGGTCAAGCTGCAAAAAGGCAAATGTTCAGTGTCCCCAACAGTAGAAACAGTACCCACCCTCTTCTCACGCTGACTCGCTTCCTCCTCCTCCACCACCTCCTCCTCTCCAGCCCATCCAGGCTAGGCAGACATGAAGCTTGGGTTGGGTGTCCCCTCTGTAGTATTACCCCTCGGTAGCACAGAAAAACAAGTCCTCTCCCTCCTCATCACCCAATGTTGCCTCAGAATATTGGCTGGGCTGGGTAGTATCACCCATTGGGAAATCTGGCTCCATACCAACATGCTGGGCACTCAAAGATTCCTCTTTGAGATTATGCAGTGATTGTTTCAAGAGACACAGCAGCGGGATGGTTACGCTGATAATAGCCTGATCACCGCTCACAAGGCTGGTGCAGTACTCAAAGTTCTCAACAACCTCACAAATGTCAGCGATCCACACCCCCTCAACAGATGTTATGTGTGGTGGCTGACTCTCAGTCTGACCTGTATGCTGAAGCTGGTATTCAGCTACTGCCCTCTGCTGTTCACTAATCCTCGCAAACGTATGATAGGTGGAGTTCCACCGCGTGGGCAGGTCGCAAATGAGTCGGTGACTTGGCAAATTCAAGCGCTTATGCAGCACTGTAAAAGCAGAAAAAGTTGTAGAGGAATGGTGGAAATGGGCGCTAATATGACTCCCCTTCTCAAGTAGGTACAGCAAGTCACGGAAAGTTTTCAGAAATTTCTGAACTATGTTCAGCACGTGAGCCATGCATGGCACGTGTACCAGCTTGCCGATCTTTAAAGTCGCCACCAGGTTACGCCCATTATCGCAGACGACCGGAGGCCACTGATTGGTCTGTTGTTTTAAAGCTTGCCGCAGCTCTGTTGCAGTGTGTGCTTTCTGACCTAAACAGATCAGCTTCAGCAGAGCGTCTTGCCACTTTGCCGATGCGCTACTGCACAGGTCCCAGCTTGGCAGTGATGGGGAGGATAATTCAGCAGAGGATTAGGAGCAGGAGAAGGGGAGAGAGGAAGTGGAATTTGAAGAGGTGGAGACCCTGACAGAAGTTGGACCCGCTATTCTTAGCTTGGGTGGGATGTGTGATCTTCCACTTTGCGCCTTTGTCCCACCCTCCACCAGGTTCCCCCAGTGTGGCATGACAGAAATGTATCATCCCTGTACACAATTTGTCCAGGTGTCTGTTATTAGGTGGACCTTCCCGGTTATGGTGTTGGTGAGAGCACGGTTCAGATTGTTTAACACTTGCTTGTGTAACGCAGGGAAAGCACATCGGGCAAAATAGTGGTGGCTGGGAACACTGTACCGTGGGGCAGCCACAGCCAAGAGATCACAGAAGACTGTGTTCCCACAAGCCCAACATCTCCATAGCTAGCAATTTGGCAATGTGCGAGTTTAGTATTTGTACCTGTGGGTGCGTGGCTGGGCATTTACGCATTCTTTCCAAGCTCTCAGGCACGGACAATTGGACACTTTGCTGGCACAAGGAAGTGGATGTGGTTGATGTTTGTTGTGTGTGAGCAACCGCTGCTTGTGGGCAGCAAGTATGAGCACCTGCTTCTTGAACAGCAGATTCTGAAGGACATAGCCCAGGCGACATGGCATAAGTTTCCACCGAACCCAAAAGCACTACAGATACTGGCTGGTGATCAGCTTATGCAGCCTTTGTCTATCCCTTATCCCCTCAAGATGACTGGACTATCATTGTAAATAAGTCCCTGTCCTTTGTGTCACCCCCACCTCATTGTAGATTGTAAGCTCTTACGAGCAGGGTCGTCATTATTTTTCCTTTAATTATTATAGTAATTATATTATTATTATTAATATAATATTATTATTTTTATTATCTTTAGCTGTGTTACTTATGACTGTTGAAGATGAACCTCTGAATTGTAAAGCGCTGCGGAATAGGTTGTCGCTATATAAATAAAGAGTATTATTATTATTATTATTATTGGTTTGACCCGCAGACACAGATTTGGTACCTTGGTGTTCCGCCCACCTACTGGGCTGCTTGGCTGCCATGTGGTTTCTCATACTCATGGTGCTCAGGTTGCCTTTTCCATGGCCTCTGCTCAACTTGGTATGGCAGATGCTACAGACAACAATATTTTTCTCTGAAGGACTTTCAGAAAAAAAAATTCCACACAGCAGCTGAACGCCCTCTTGCCCTGACTTGGCGCACAGCGGGGGTTCTCTTGGGAACAGTTGACCCAGTTCTCACTCTGGGCAAACCACAACCCCTTGGTGCCTATGTTGGTCCATCTTCCTCTGTGTTGCTGTCATGGCTATGCGTGCAAACGGTCCAGGTCGGATCAGTGGACTCATCATCGACCACCTCGTCTTCTATCTCATCCTCCTTCCCAGTTGATATTGTAGGCTGACCTGATGGCAACTGTGTCTCATCATCATCAGCCTCCACCTCTGGAGACAGAAAATGACATTCCTCCAAGTGGCTGTCTTCTGGTCGTAGGTCCTAAAATACTTGAGCATCAACGCACGCCACCACCTCTTGTCCCTCTTCAGTGCTGCACAGTGATAGTCCAGAGCCAACCAAAGGATACTTACCAAGCAGATCCTCGGAGTGGCCAAGCTTGGGGTCATATGTCTCCTGTGACTGATAATGGTGGGAGGAAGGAAAACCAGCTTCAGGATTGGAAGGGCCAGCCTTCTGTGTATCCACAGTAGACTGTGTGGTCGTGGAAGTTTTGGTGCTGCTTGACAAATGCGTAGAGGCCTTGTCTGCTATCCAAGACAGAATCTGCTCTCACTCTTGTGGCTTCCACACACGTTTATGTTCCAGACCGGGAATTTTTTCCAGGAACATTGTGGATGCATCAAGCTTCTTCTGACCTGACACAGACTGAGTGCCTTCTCACGCACCACTGACAACACCACGTCCACATCCCTTAACAACAGGCTTTTTTGGTATTTTGGGTTTTGTTGACAGATTTTCAGATGTTGATGGCACAAGCCAAGCTAGCTGTCAAAGGCACAGCCAAAATAATGAGTCAACCATGACACAGCCAATAGGACTAATTTTTACAAATCCTATGTACATTGTGCAGTGGACAAACCAGGACAGCATTCCTACTCCAGCCTAACTACTATTTGTGATTGGAGGCCCTTGGGATGGTGGCTTCCTGCGTCAACCATGACTTAGCCAATAGGCCTAATTTTCACAAACCCTATGCACATTGTGCAGTGGACAAATCTGGAATGTACAGTAGTCCTACCAAACTAATATTTGTCATTGGAGGCCCTTGTCACAGGTTGTGCCACATTGTGAGATAGGGAATACATATTCAATAGAAATTTACACTGACTGTTGATGACCGACTGATGGCCCTCTGAAAATTTAAACTGAGGATCACAACTACTACAATACTCCATCGTAGATAATGTTTGTCAAGGGAGGCCCTTGTCATGGAATCTTCCTGCACCTATGACACAGCCCCCAGCCCCAGAAGTAATTTTTGGAAATACGATGCACATTCTACTGGACCAAGTAGTACAGTATCAAGAAGTCTTCTCCTGCTATATAACCTGGGGAATATTGACAATCAAAATCTGTAAGCAAATCTCTAAGAAGCTTCACCAACCCATCCTGGAGGGGGGGCACCATAAATACTTTGTCCAGTGACTTGCACAAGTGATATATTTGAGCTCGTCATCGAGTTGACTAGTGCAGTTTTATTTTTCCGGTTCACTGAGTTCAGCCATACCTGAGGGTCGTAGTCCGCACTCACTGCTACTTTCTAGTGCTCCATGTATCTTGCCCATTTTCTCTGTAGTCTCTGCCCTTAAATTAGTTAAATAATAATGAGGGCCCTACAGTATGAATAAGTGAGGGCACTCTCAAGTGTACACAAGAGGCACCTCCAAAATTTCTAGAGGAGGGCACTTCAAAATGTGTGTTACTGGGCCACACAAGGGCTCTCACAAAACTCAGCTTTCCTGCTTACTGCAGGCGATCTGAACATTTGAATTTAGGGCTCGAGTCTCACATCGTGGTGGAGGAGGAGGAGGGTCAAGCCCAATGCTACAATGAGCATATTGTAAACTGCTATGGAATGTGTATTCCACTATCTGAGTGTAAGTGATGGAGGGATCGCCCAAATGTCTAAGTAATAGCTGTCCATCCAAAACGCATGTTACAGAGCCACCTGAGGCCTCTCAGGTCAAAGATCTACATACATACTGGTACTTTCTAACTGCTTTTAAAGTGCTGGGGAATAGCGAACTAAAAATGAAGTATGACAGACGGACCTACAAAATGTATAAGTCAGGGCCCTCCCAATTGTAAAAGGCGAAAAAAAGCCACAACAGTATGTGTGAACAAACGCTAAGGCTGTGTGCCCATGATGCGTTTTTCAAGCGTTTACGCTGCGGAATTTCCGCAGCGTAAACGCTTGGGAAACGCTTGGTAAACCTTCCCCCATGGTCTCCAATGCAATTCCGCACTTTCAATGCCCATGCTGCGTATTTTTCCGCAGCGTTTAAGCTGCGCTCAAAAATCCGCAGCATGTCCATTAATTTTGCGGAAGCGCTGCGTTTTCGCCGCCATTTACTTGCATTAGAACGCGCTAATTCCGCAAGACTGCATCTGTACTTGCGTAATTGGCGCGTTCTAATGTGCGGATGGTACCCGGGTGTGGGGGAGAGGAGAGTCTCCTCCACACCCAGGTACCATAAAAAAAAGAATAAAATAAAGATTATATTCACCTTCCGACGGCCCCCAGACTCCTTCTCTTCGCTTGCCGACAGATCGCGCAGGACTGAAGGACCTGCGCTGACGTCACAGTCATGTGACGGCAGGTCTTTCAGTACAGTGTACCCGCGATCTGCCGGCAGCCAGCACAGGAGCGCAACAAGTCTCGGGGCCCATCGGAAGGTAAGTATAGGTTTATTTTTTTATTTTTAACCATTCTCTCGGGTCACAATATATAAATCCATACCATTTGCATGGATTTATATAGTGTGACCAAGTTGTCAAGCACTTTCCAAGTGATGCTAATCGCTTGGAAAGCGCTTTTCAACCCGCATGCGGAAATGCCAGTGAAGACCGCTTCATTTCCGCATGTCCCTGGCAGGAAAACGCATGTACAATGCGCATGTACAATGCGCATGTACAATCTGCATGCGTTTTTTTCTGCCAGGGACATGCAGAAACGCTCAGGAAAAAATCCTGAGCATTTCTGCATCCTGGGCACATAGCCTAAAAGGGGTATTTTTGGGTTTCTCTGATTTATTTAGCCTTATATACAAGTGATTGTGCAGGAAAAACTGTTTCTTAACCTTTTTGGCCTGTTAAATGCAATTTAGGTTAGGTTTGGTAGTTGTTCTTGTGTGTCTGTAAAAGTGGGGTAACACAGCGACAAACTTATTCCCTGAAACCATTTGTGAGTCTGAAATGCATGCAGGCACATTCTACAGGCTCTTCCCATTCTGTTTCATCACTTTCCCATCCATTTCAGCCTTTTCCTTAGGCCCCCAGACCTCTTTGTAGGGTCCAGCAGAAAATTACTCGCATTTCCTATTGACTTACATTGTACTCGCTATTCGGAACGAATACGCGATTATTACAAAGTACTATATATATAGCGAGTATAGCGATTACGAATATTATGGTACTCACTCATCACTAGTAAACACTAAATGCAGAGAAGTCACAGATTCTTCTCGGTCACCGGCTGTGGCTACTTTATCAGTGGTGTAGTCCGGCCGTATCACAATCGTGTGATCACCATTTTGCCTCTAGACCACAACATTCTCTTCCACCCAAAACTGTTCAAATGATTTTGGGCATTGCAACCCTTTTCTATAGAACTTACAACCTGGAGGATCCACCTACCCCCTGGGATTAGGAAACGCTGACTGTTACCTGCCCAGATCTGTAAACTATAAAGCGAAATGACAGCGTACGTAGAATGTGCTGACAAGTGAGAAAATCACTTGAAGAAAAATATTATGATGAGCCTGTAAGAGAAAGTGGAGGGTAATGATGCTGTTGGCTTCCTAGATCCCTGTTATCTTATTGGATGAATCTACCTTCTCTACCTTCTGTGCTGCTGAATGTCCTCATATGGTCCCTACAAGACCAGGTCCAGTCTTTCTGACCAAACTTCACTTTTATGATCGACAACATTAAATGTGCAGTGAGGGACAAGTGTGAATTTCTGTACAATAACAACAGAGTTTCCCTTTATCCTGATTTTCAATATCTTTTAAAACCAACTAAATTCAAACAGGATTTCTATAAACTATACAGAAAACATTACACCTGTGCCATGATATATCTCTAAGCTAAATTTAAGACCCCTCAGCTCTGCACTATTATAAAAAGTTCTCTTTGAATGTCTAATATTTCTTCTTGAAACTCATCTGACAGAAAATATTGTCCCTTACGATAGTTTAGATTGCTAAGAGCCACCGAGCCCCATACTCCAATTACCCCAGAGAGGTTTCACCACTAGTTACTCATTTATTACTGATGAAGACTGTTGAGTTTGATCATTTCAGTAGATGTGTTATTGTCTATACTCACAGTTTTGACTATAGTAGTTAGTGCCCAAAATACTCTGATTCCTTCCTGCAGCCAGTTTTGTGTTCCTATCTGGACCCATTTTTCAAATCTGACGTGTGTCACTTTATGTGGTGATAACTTTGGAATTCTTCACAAAGGATAATAGGAAACAAATGGATCTTACAAATTATTTTCCAATTTCTCTTGAATCTGACAATACCCTATATACGGTTGTACCCTACTGTCTGGGCACATGGCAGGTTAAGAAGGGAAGGAGCGACATTTAGTTATCTGAATGCAGATCTTGCTGGAATAGTTTGCAGACACAATGTATTGGGGACACTGTTCATGGTCACCTGGCAGCTCAAAAGATGGCTACCACAAACAGGCTTGGCCGTCATCTACTCCATTTTCCAGATCCCAGGGTTTGCCTTGCTCATCACCATTTAACCCCTCTACATGGATTTGGACTTAGACAGAGACCCCTAGGCTTGGGCCACAGTGTTACCTGGCGTTCTATTAAGTGAGATGGGAAGAAGAATAGTCAGGTAGCCAGGTCAGAACACAGAGGATAGAGAAAATACAAAATCAGAAGACACAAGAGTAGTCAGTAAACGGGCCGAGGTCACAACAGAAACAAATACAAAAGCCGGGAGCTGAGCACAGAGGACTGACCCAGAGGAGAACAAGGCTGGATCTGGCAGCTTCTGGTAATATGCACAAAAAGCAAAGCCACACTAAGAAGAATTAATATTCCCCCAATATTCAAGAAAAAACACAGCAAAAAAGGGCAGCAATGTTTACCTGCCCAGATGTTCAGAACTAAATGCACTACCAGGGTGCAGTATACCCACATACAGATGGCGGCTACACAGGTGCAGAATACTGATGAGACAATCACTCACAACCAACCTACAATCACTCACAACCTACCATTTCATGGAGGGGTGACTGCTTGGTATTTGAATTACTCACAAAAAGGTTTGTATAGGGTGCTGTTCACACTTGGGTAGTGCACAGTATCGGCTTACAGCCTATTAGTTACGCCCATACTATTAGATTAGGCGGGCTGCCCGGTACTATCCATATATTATATATGCATTTTTGCACTTTTTTATTCCAGGGTGCAGCCAGGCCCATCAGTGCGGGCATTGTAAACTGTGTCTGTTCCCATGGAGTGCACTTGGATAGTACCGGGCAGCCCACCTAATCTAATAGTATGGCCGTAACTAATAGGCTGTAAGTCGGATACTGTGCACTATCCAAGTGTGAACAGCTCCATATACAAGCCTTTTTGTGTGCAATTCAAATACTACGCAGTCACCCCCTCCATGAAATGGTAGGTTGTGAGTGATTGTCTCATCAGTATTTTGTCTCACCTATGTAGCCGCCATCTTTATGTGGGTTTGCTGCATCCTGGTAGTGTATTTAGTTCTGAAGATCTGGGCAGGTACACACTTCTGCCCTATTTTGCTGTGTTTTAGCTTTTGGCAATATGCTTTGAGCTTTAGTAGGGTGTGGTACTTTCCAATTGGCTAAAGCAGGGAGCAGATTACTCCAGGTGGACAGCACACACCCATACTGCCAGACTGGATGGTACTACTGGTCCCAGGCACTCTAATCTTACTGGCTGCGCAGAGCCTGCGCCGCCCAGAGCTTCTGGTTCTGACGTCTCTTCCATCACCAGCGCCACCTGCAGGATGAATAAGGCGGCTCCTGGTGACAGAAGCAGACGTCGCAGGAGCAGATCCCAGAGGAGATGGGACCCACCATTTGCAGAAACCCTAATGTGGCCAAATTGCAAAAACCAGAGCAGTAGAAATCCCCATAAAGTGACTCCATTTTGGAAATTATAACCCTCAGTGAAATAATCTATAGGAGTAGTGACTATTTTGATTCCACAGGCACTTTCCGGAAATTAGCACGCAGTGGATGTTGGAGAGTGAAAATTAGGGTGAAATTTGACTTTGGGAGAGTGGATATTGCTGGATTGGTTTATGGAAGCCATGTTGCTTTTCAAGAGCCTTTGAGCCACTAATAATGTGGAAACCTCTGGTTTTCCATTGACAGATGATGGACCTGAGTGGGGACTTGTTTTTTGTGAGATGAGTAGAAGTTTTTATTGATATTATTTTCACCTACATAACATTGTTTGGTGGCTTTTTATTCCATATTTGGGAGGCAGAATTAACAAACAGTTGAACACTACGATCCACTGGTTCATCCTATGAGGTTTTCTATTAGACTGTGAACTGTTATCTTGGTGAATAATGACGGCTAACATAGGGCAAAATAAAAAAAATCACAGAAAAAGATACAGCCTTACCAACACCAAATCATATAACAAATGCACTAGCAGGATGCCGCAGACCCCCATGATAAAGGTGGGGGCAGCGCAGGTGCAAAATACTGGTGGAGCAACCACTCACAAACCTACCAATTCATGGAGGGGGTGGTTGCCTAGTATTAAAGATGCACACAGATGAAGCTTGCATAGGACGCCAGTCACACGGGTAGGTGTGATGCACAGTGTCTGGCTTAGGATAGTGATGATGCCCATACTATTACATCAGGAGGGCTGCCCAGCACTATATAAGTGCACCCCACATGGACAGACACCCCAGTACACCCAACCAACACTAAAATGCTAGTGCATTTGTTATCTGATTTGGTGTTGGTAAGACTGATTTTTTTCTGTGATGTTTTCTTGGTAAATAATGATACTTTTACATAAAGTGCATTTTTACGGAGAAATTAGAAATATTAATTAGAAATATTCAACAATATAAATTTTAAGGATATGTTATTCATAAATAATTGGTTTTATTCTTGGCAGATGTAAATTGCCTCTTCAGAGAAAAAGAGGATTTGAACTCTATAGCGCCACCTATTGGAAGCAGCATTCCTACAAGTCACAATCAACCCTTTAACGAGTCGTGCAATATGACTTAGGATAAAAGGCAAATCAGAATCTCAATTTGCAGACGCGGAGTTTCGGGCTGTTGGCCCTCGTCAGTGCAAAGTATGAGAACTGATTTGGCTGGTGAGAGGCTCTGGACTGAGGTCTAAGGGGTAACCTTTCTCCTTGTAGAGAGTAACTAGTGATGTTGCCCATACTATTAGATCAGGAGGGCTGCCTAGCACTATATAAGTGCACCCCACATAGACAGACACTCCAGTACACCCAAGAAACACTAAAATGCTAATGCATTTGTTATCTGATTTGTTGTTAGTAAGGCTGATTTTTTTTCTTGGTTTTCTTCTTGGCAGATGACTGTACCAGGAGATCAGAGGAACAGCTGACATCTTCAATTTTTAAATCAGATGACCTTGAGATCACACAGGATACAATTGAAGTGAATGCCATTACTCCAGATTTACCATCATCCCTTCACAGCAAAGATCAATCATCTGATACTTTGAAACATGTCCTGTCTTCTGATTCATTACCGACTACTAAGGAAAATCAAAGTCACGAAATAAGCATTAAAAAACAAACTGCTCCTAAAGCAAAGAAGCCATTTTTCTGTTCAGAATATGGAAATAGTTTTTCCCTTGAAAAGTCTTTTTTTAAACATCAAAACATTCACACAGCAGAGAATAGATTTTTTTGTTTCAAGTGTGGGAAATGTTTTAACCAGAAATCAAATCTTGTTAATCATCAGAGAAGTCACAAGCAGAAGAAGCCATTTTCTTGTTCAGAATGTGGAAAATATTTCACAGATAATTCAAGTTTAATTAGACATCAGAGAACTCACACAGGGGAGAAGCCTTTTTCATGCTCAGAATGTGGGAAATGTTTTAAACAGAAAGTGCATCTTGATAACCATCAGACAACTCACAGAGGAGAGAAGTCTTTTTCCTGTTCAAAATGTGGAAAATGTTTTAGCCAGAAATCAGATTTGGTTAAGCACAAGAGAACTCACACAGAGGAGAAGTTTTTTTCCTGTTCAGAATGTGGGAAATGTTTTAGCCAGAAAACAGATTTGGTTATACACCAGAGAATTCACACAGGGGAGAAGCCTTTTTCCTGTTCAGAATGTGGGAAATGTTTTGGCCAGAAATCAGATTTGGTTAATCACTGGAGAACTCACACAGGGGAGAAGCCTTTTTTCTGTTCAGAATGTGGAAAATGTTTTGGCCAAAAATCTGATTTGGTTAGGCACCAGAGAAATCACACAGGGGAGAAGCCTTTTTCCTGTTCAGAATGTGGGAAATGTTTTGGCCAGAAATCAGATTTGGTTAGGCACCAGAGAACTCACACAGGTGAGAACCCTTTTTCCTGTTCAGAATGTGGGAAATGTTTTAAACAGAAAGTGCATCTTGATAACCATCAGACAATTCACACAGGAGAGAAGCCATTTTCTTGTTCAGATTGTGGAAAATATTTCACATTGAAGTCAAGTTTTATCAGACATTATATAACTCACACAGGGGAGAAGCCTTTTTCCTGTTCAGAATGTGGGAAATGTTTTTTCCAGAAAGCGCATCTTGATAGACATCAGAGAACTCATACAGGGGAGAAGCCTTTTTCCTGTTCAGAATGTGGAAAATGTTTTGGCCAGAAATCAGATTTGGTTAGGCACCAGAGAACTCACACAGGTGAGAACCCTTTTTCCTGTTCAGAATGTGGGAAATGTTTTAAACAGAAAGTGCATCTTGATAACCATCAGACAATTCACACAGGAGAGAAGCCATTTTCTTGTTCAGATTGTGGAAAATATTTCACATTGAAGTCAAGTTTTATCAGACATTATATAACTCACACAGGGGAGAAGCCTTTTTCCTGTTCAGAATGTGGGAAATGTTTTTTCCAGAAAGCGCATCTTGATAGACATCAGAGAACTCATACAGGGGAGAAGCCTTTTTCCTGTTCAGAATGTGGAAAATGTTTTAACCAGAAATCAGATTTGGTTGATCACCAGAGAACTCACACGGGGGAGAAACCTTTTTCCTGTTCAGAATGTGGAAAATGTTTTAGCCGGAAATCAGTTTTGGTTGAGCACCAGAGAACTCACACAGGGGAGAAGCCTTTTTCCTGTTCAGAATGTGAGAAATGTTTTAGCTGGAAATCAGATTTGGTTATACACCAGAGAACTCATACAGGGGAGAAGCCTTTTTCCTGTTCAGAATGTGGAAAATGTTTTAGCCAGAAATCAGGTTTTGTTACGCACAACAGAACTCACACAGGGGAAAAGCCTTTTTGCTGATCAGAATGTGGGAAATGTTTTAGCCGGAAATCAGATTTGGTTAAGCACCAGAGAACTCATACAGGGGAGAAACCTTTTTCCTCTTCTGAATGTGAGAAATGTTTTACACGGAAATCAAGTCTTAACAAACTTCAGAGAAGTCACACAGGGGAGAAGCCTTTTTCATTTTTAACTGAAAATTGTATCTTCTTATAGGGATTGTCCACTATTAGGACAACTATTTCTCATTCCTCATGTTTGGCCTTGATAAAATAAAAACACTCATACACAGCTCCCGTTCTGGCGCTGTTCCATTGGTGTCACAACACGCGTTCCCGGGGCTCACATAAGGTTGTTACATCACACAATCCTGCTCCCAATCAATGCCGCCTTTGGACGTATTGAACATCAACAGGAGGGACATGGCATGGACATAGCACTGAGAGAACGCACACACTGAGAGCACTCTCTTCAGACCGTGTTCCTGGGGGAATTATAAACAGCCTCAAACATGACTTCCGATATGGGAAAGAAAGAAGAGATCCGAGGTTAGTCTGAGGTTCTCCACCTCCGTCAGCATGTCTGACATGCAGTGTTTCTTATTGAAAGTCTTATCTTCCTGCTCCGGAGCCATTACTGCCTCATCTCAGCTTGGAAAAGGAAGCAGTCTTAACCCTCATGATGCTAGACAGGTCTGTAAGTCCTGCACCAGTTTCTCTCAATATGTAGGCCTCACAAGAAAACAGCTCCACAAATCTCCCTCTACTCTAACCGAAGCCCACAGATTGAGCAATGCATGCTTCACAGGGAAATTTACTCCCCACCCTGAGCCACAGGGGATTCTGATATGGGGGACGCTATAATTGATTTTTTATTTCATATTTTGCATCTATCCCTACTAAACAATAGATGGAGCAATATATACAAACGCTGGAGACCACATAAAAAACTGAAATACGTCCCCACACTTCTATCCTGTCACAGCTTACTGACAAGGTACAGAGATTAGAGGATAATGTCGTACAAGTTAGAGGCCATCAAAATGCTCAGAAACTAACACTGGATCTTCACAGCCAGTAAATAAACCATCTGTTTAATATGGTTGATGATCAAGAAAATCACAATAATATCTGGATAAGGTGTATATCTGAAAGCATCAATGCACAAGAGATCATGACAACACTATAGACATTATTTAATAATATCCTTGGTGACCCTATTGATAAGGCTGAAGACTGACAGGGCGCACCGTACATTAGACAATCATGGCCCAGATCCTGAGCGTCCAAGGGACATTATCTGTCACATACATTTTTGTCCTGGTGATTTCAATGAACAAAGCATACAATTGCTCACAGATCTATCCTGAATGACACTTGCTAAAAGAAGGGTATTAAAACCCCTACTTGATACTGTATGGGAAAATGGCCTGTTGTACTCCTGTGGTACCCTTTCCAGCTGCAAGTCCGAAAAAATTGAACATTGTATACTTTTAAAGATCCAAGCGACATGAGACCATTCTGTGATGTCCTGGATATTACCAGAAGTATTATTATTATTTATTATTATTGCGCCATGGCGCTTTACATGTGAAAAAGGGGTACACATACAAGAACAATTACAATAATCTTGAACAAAACGTGATGGAATCCATATATCTGACTGTCCATCTGCTCCACCATTGCCACAGAGAGTTTCAGCACGTCACAGAAGGCGTTCAATGGATCAGGAACTTGATGGTGATGCAGCCAGATGGGAAAGGAACCTGGCAATCATATGAGCTCCTGAAATGAATCTTGTCTTCCCTGATGAGAGACAGTTTGCAGATGCTTACTTATTTCTTTAAGCATATAATTAGATATATCTAAATAGAGTTTTAGGTGCCATTCTTCCACTATATAGAATGTCTCAGTTCATATCTTAGAACGACATTTAAGTTGAGTTCACATGATACTACTGTAATATCAGGCTGTATTACTTTACTCGCTATATATTCCATGGTTCCCCCTAATAGGAACCCTAGGACTGAAGGTTTGACTCACGCCTCTAACGACAACCCCCAGTTTGGGACTTGCATTCGGATCTGCTTGTTTCGCAATTTCCTACTTTTTTCGATTTATTCATAATCTATACTTCTTAGACACTGAGAGGTAGACGTTACTATCTACTGTCTATACTTCCTCTTTTCTCTTAAATCTTTCTCTCCTTCCCTCCTCCTTTTTTCATATAATAAGGCACAACTCAAAACTTGTTCATTGAATGTCAGAGTACTTAAAGGGGTTGTCCACTACTTTGACATTGAAGTCTTATCCATAGGATAGGGCATCAATGTATGATCGGCCAGGGTCCTGAACCCCCGCGGACCAGCTGTTATCGGTGTCGGCGGCAGCAGCTGCCGGCGGGAAGTCCTTACCTGCGGTGCTTGGCCGTCAAGTTGTAGTGGCCGCCACTTGTAAGTGCACATCCGCCTCCCATTCAATTGAATGGAAGGCGGATGTGCAGTACCCTGCGGCGGCCACTACAGATCTACTACTTTCTATTCCAGACATAGATCGAGATCTTAACAAACACATACCTCCCCTCTATGTCAGACCGTGTTTCTACAATAGTATGATAGTATGCGGCAGTGATCTCTGTCAGTTGACTTTGGCAAACTTCTATCTCCCTTATTGTGACCTAATTAAGACATGCTGTCAATTCTTAAACAAACTAAAACATTTTGTGGAGGACCTTACCATCATTGGAGGTGACTTTAATATTGTCTTGGGTCCTTCTTTAGACGCGTCCCTGGGCCAGAGTCAGAAATCTAAATCACTCAAAAGCTTTGCTAAACATGCTCTGGTCTTTCCAACTGGTCGATGTATGGAGGATACTACATCCAGACGTAAAGGATTATTCGTATTATTCTCCTTTACATAATACGTATAGCCGTAGAGACTTTTCATTAATTAGCCATCACTTGCTTACATGGCAACCTACATCTCAGATAGGAACTGCTATATGGTCAGATCATGCTCCTGTATATTGTAACCGGACTACACCTGACTCCACCAAGGCTTCAGCTGTGGGAACTCAAATGCTAATCTGCTGAAAGACTCACTTTGTGTCTCAGACCTTCTTGAGACTATAGATTCCTTCAAATATATAAGCATGATGAAACTGCCTTACCATTTCAATTGGAAGCACTCAAATGCATTCTCAGAGGGATACTAATAAACATGGATCCAGGTTAAAAAGAGAGAGCAACTAAAGTCTCCCATTTGCTTGAGCGGATTGATCGCCTTAACAAACAACATAAATAATCTGCTTCCCTCCAGTTATACGCAGACCTGCTTAACACTAGAAAGGAGTTAAGATGGTTTCATGGATGGGGTACTTGCAAATATTGTGTAATTTCAGGGCACATACTTATGGAAGGAACCAAGTGGAAGCTTCCATTCTCGGTACTAGATTTAGGGCCTCCTCGAGAAAATGACTTAAAATGTCCTACACTAAAGTTAATATTAAAGGTGTGGGATAGGGGTAAAAATATTCTGGGAATTGGAAAATACACAAACTGTTCTACTTTATGGCCCAACTATAACTTACCAGAGCTACAGAAACTAAAAGATGTTAGTGAGTGGGAGGACAGGGGTATATGCGTCAGGGGTATGTCAGAAGTGACAGACAGTCGCCCTGCAGTTGGTTGCAGAAGATCTCTTCATTTGGCATTACAGACACCTTCTTAGATGTCTCACTCTAGGACCCAGCGGCTACCTCCCTCTAGCTAATTGACACCCAGGCTGGGTGTTTAAATACTGACTATTGCTAGAGGGAGGGGCCAGTGATATTCACATGACCCCTTGTGAAGGCTTGGAGCTGGTGCAGTCTGCTTGCTTCCTCCTGGAGCTGAGAGGACGTGTTGCAATCTCTCTGAAGTTGACTCAAACTAAGCTAATTCCCCCGTGTCTGTCTCCCCTTGCTGTCTTTAGTGTTTAGTGGGAACTGACTAGCACTCATTCCCCCCTTCCCTATACAGGGCCAAGAGCTAGGGAAATACAGGTTTTAGGCTCGCGATTGGTGAAGAACCAATATAGGGATGTCAGTGGAGACAGGGTGATATCAGGTCAGCCTATGAGGTCTCCACTCCCCCCTTTCCCTAGAGTCTGGACTCCCTTTGCCCCTTCCCTTTGTGTTGCACTAAGTCTTTCCCACACCTTGCGTGACAATATGTTTGGTATCACAACTCTTGAGGGATGGATTATTCAAGAGTTTTGAACAAATAAAGGCAGATTTTAACTTTCCACATGGGGTGTTTTATCAATATCTGCAAACATGTCATGCATATAGCACACAACTTAGAATAAACGCCATACTGATTTATAGACATCACCCAATAGATACCATTGCTAAAGCAGTGGATACAAAAGGTCTATTAACCCTTATTTATAGGCAGTTACTGGCCCTATATTTGGATAAATATCCTTTGATAATTAAGACAAAAAGGGAGGAGGATGTGGGTCCCTTATCTGAGGAGCAATGGAGGGAAACTTGGATTTGACACTGAAACTTTCATTGTCAGAGTAACAAAGATTGTCCCAAATTCTTCTCATTCAGAGAGCATATAGATCCCCAAGTATTTTATTTAAAATTTGAATACGAACAGATGACACATGTCCTAGATGTGGTCAAAATGACGCCCACCTGATGCATATGATGTGGGAATATTGGCGACTACTGGAAGGGGGTGATCGCTCTTGTACTATCTGTATCTGGTATACAACTTCAGTTGGAACCTAAAATCTGTATCCTAGGACTCCTGGGAGAGGACGTCGACCCAGACTCCCATATGGCAATAGGTAGCTCAAGAATATTATTCCAAGCCAGAAAGTTGTTAGCACTATATTGGATAGACAATTCTCCCCCAACGATAACAGATCTAAAATCCAGGATAAATAACACTCTATGCTTGGAAAGTGGATCTTATATTAAAGGAACACTCAAGAAATCCATACACATGGGAGCAATGGTTAATTACCCCAGGTATTGCTTCAGAAAACCTTCTCAGAAATACTATAGTCCATTGCCTTACAGTAAGAGTTTTTATCCTTATACCCAAAGTGTCAGAAAATAATCATAGTCTCAGTCCACACAATTGCCCTGTTATGTTCTGCTACCAGAGCTAAGGAAAGAGAGGAGATCTGTCCCTACGATAGAACTCAGCTTAATCCCTACGATGTAACAGGGAACTTGATCCTGCGATCAGACCTGCTAAAGTCCTAAGCTAGTCTGTACGGAGACCTATAGATGTGGGGAAGGAATCCCTACAAGTACTAAGGACTGGGAGGAATATGGGACACCTCCTAACAGAAATAGTAGCAGACAGACGAACAAACAAAATATATAGAACATAGAGGTCAGTAGACCAAGCAAACTAACAGAGCAAGACACAGAGCACAGGCTAGCTAGAAAGTAGATATACAATGAAGTCCAGCAAAGCCAGAAGGGCGGAGCAGGATTAAATAGGCCAACAAGGTCATGTGACCAGCAAAGGAAAAAAGACCTAAGAGCAAGGTTCTAACAGTACCCCCCCTTCTAAGAGGATCCCCCGGATCCCCTAGGACCAGGCTTATCAGGAAATCTCCTGTGAAACGCTCTGATAAGTCTGGACGCGGAAACATCATCCGACCTCACCCAAGAGTTATCCTCGGGACCGAAACCTTTCCAGGCCACAAGATACTGCAAACTACCTCTATACCGTCTAGAGTTAAGGATGCGAGAAATTTCATATTCTCCGTCCTCCACCACCGGAGGAACAGAGGCAGAGGCGTCACAATCCGATACAACAGCTTTTTTCAACAGAGAGACATGAAATACCAGATTAATTCTCCAGGAGGTAGGAACCTCCAACCTAACAGCAGATTGGTTGACAACCTGAAGCACCTTAAAGGGCCCTACAAACTTGGGACCCAATTTCTTTGAAGGAATCCTCAACCGCAGATTCCTAGAGGACAACCAAACCATGTCACCAACAGCGAACAAAACCTCCTGTCGTTTCCTATCAAAGTAGTCTTTAGATTTTCTGTTGGCCTCCTGAAGATTACCACGCACATCCGTCCAAACTCTCTCCAAATCACCGGAAAAATTCTCCTCCTCAGGCACGGCAGATCCCAACTTGGAGAACGACCCAAACGACGGATGTCTCCCAGAACAACAAAAAAAAGGCGAACAACCAGCAGAAGAAGATGTATGATTGTTCAGAGCAAATTCAGCAAGTGGCAGAAACTCAGACCACCCCTCTTGATTGTCTGCCACAAAACAACGCAAGAACTGCTCAACATCCTGGTTTTTCCTTTCTGTCTGGCCATTAGATTCAGGATGATATCCGGACGAGAACGACAAATGAATTCCCAACCTATCACAAAAGGCACGCCAAAAACGAGCCACGAACTGAGGACCCCTATCAGAAACAATGTCAGTAGGAACGCCATGAAGTCTGACAATTTCCTTGACAAAGGCCTTAGCGAGAGTTTTAGCGCAGGGCAGTTTGACGAAAGGAACCAAGTGACACATCTTGCTAAAACGGTCCACGACCACCCAGATGACAGTAAAACCCTCAGAGGGGGGAAGGTCAGTTATAAAGTCCATAGCCAAATGGGTCCAAGGAGCACTGGGAACCTCCAAAGGACAAAGCAACCCCGCAGCAGGAGTATGTGAGGACTTAGATCTAGCACATATAGTACATTGACGCACCCACTTAATGACTTCCTTCTGCCATCCAGGCCACCAAAAACTGCGACCCACCAGTCTCTTGGTCTCAGAAATTCCGGGATGACCTGCCAACCGAGATTCGTGACACTCAACAAACAAATCTCTCCTAAAGGTCCCAGGCACAAACAACCTCCCATGAGGAGTGTTAGAAGGGGCATTCTCCTGTGCTTTAAGAATCTCATTTTCCAAAACGGAGTCCAAAGCAGCTATCACAACACCTTCTTGTAAAATGTTCTCCTCTTTCTCAGCACCGACTATGGGAGAAAAACTGCGAGACAAGGCATCCGCCTTAACATTCTTAGTACCAAGGATGTAAGTAACGGAGAAATTAAACCGCGAGAAAAACAGTGCCCACCTAGCCTGACGGGCATTCAGGCGCTTGGCAGCATCAAGATATATCAGATTTTTATGATCCGTAAGAACCTGAACGGGAAATTCCGCACCTTCCAAGAAGTGGCGCCAGTGTTCAAATGCGAGTTTAATAGCCAATAATTCCCGATTACCAATATCGTAATTCAGTTCAGTCTCCGAAAATTTTTTTGAAAAAAAGGCACAGGGATGTAATCCATCCCCGTTATCCTGAGACAATACTGCGCCAACCCCCACAGAGGAAGCATCAACCTCAACCAAAAACGGCCTAGTAACATCAGGCTGCATAAGGATGGGAGCAGAGGTGAACCTCTCCTTGAGATACACAAAAGCTTCAATGGCCTCAGAAGACCACTGAACCGCATCAGCACCTTTCCTGGTGAGATCAGTCAGAGGTTTGACAATACTAGAAAAATTTTTTATGAATTTTCTGTAGTAATTGGCGAAACCCAAAAACCTCTGTATCGATTTCAAACCAATAGGCCTAGGCCATTCCTGCACAGCCTGAACCTTAACCGGATCCATCTCAAAACCTTTGCTGGAGATAATGTAGCCCAAAAAACTAATTCTCTGTACAGCGAACTCACATTTCTCCAGCTTAGCAAAAAGCGAATTGTCCATTAATAACTGTAATACCTCACGCACGCTCCGCCAATGAGACTCCAGATCTGGCGAATAAATCAAAATGTATAGAACATAGAGGTCAGTAGACCAAGCAAACTAACAGAGCAAGACACAGAGCACAGGCTAGCTAGAAAGTAGATATACAATGAAGTCCAGCAAAGCCAGAAGGGCGGAGCAGGATTAAATAGGCCAACAAGGTCATGTGACCAGCAAAGGAAAAAAGACCTAAGAGCAAGGTTCTAACATGCCCCTTCTTAGATATATTCTTTTTCTTTTGATGTCTCAATAGGGAAAAAAATAAGCAGTCAGGAATATTCAGATATTTATGTACAAAGGTAAAATTACTATTCCAAAACATTGTACTATAGAGCGATATTGGGATTTATATCATTGTAAACCGGTTGTTATATTGTTTACTGTTTTTTCTTTCTTTTTATTGTTTTTCTCACAATGTTTGTATGACAAAAACAAAATATTGGTAATTCTTTGTTTTGCTCAATAAACACGATCTGGTTGGAAAAAGAAAGGAGCGAAGGTTTTTAATAGATCAAACGTATACAAAATGCCAAGATCACATGTGAAGGTACTCGTATGAATTCACAGATAAATGTGGTTGCTCATTGACAAGGAGGTTACATCCACACGTGTAAAGTACATACGTATCCAAAATAAAACAAGCACCCGGGCAAGAAATTCATAACCCCACTGACATAGCGGAAGCATTTCATTGCTGTTATAGTTCACTATATAATATTCATGGATAATACCACGACATGCCACCTAATATTCTTGAAACAAAAATTGACAAATATATTATGGACACTGCCGTTCCTTCCTTACAGACCCCTGAGCAGGAGACACTAGACAAAGCTTTCACTGAACAAGAGATAGGAGAGGACATTAAATCATTCCTTATCGGGAAGAGCCCTGGGCCAGATGGATTCAATAATAGATTTTATGAGATATTTGCACCTCTGTTATTACCATTTTTAGCCAAAGTGCTCAATAATATTTCAGAAGACACCCCCTTTACCCCCCAATCACTTGAGGCTCATATAATGGTTTTATCAAAGCCTGGAAAAGAACCAAATACCTGCCCTAATATTCATCCAATATCATTAAATAATGTAGACGTCACCATATTCTCTAAAATAATTGCACCATGGCTCTCCCACTACCTACCCTCAATTGTCAGCAACGATCAGGTTGGCTTTGTTAAGGGCAGAGAAGTGCGAGATAATGCAGATAAAACAGATGGAGACAGAAAGGAAATGTGTGTGTTTATGTAATTATATTTTCTGTATGTTTAATGTCAGTTAATTCATATGAACCCAATTACGTCTCTATTGCTGAAGTCTCAACCCTCGGCAATATAGATTACGCGATATATAGGAAAAACAATTTTAACCCCTTTACAGCCCATGACGTATTAATACGCGTCTGTACCCTGGGACTTAAGAGCCTGACCCGTATTAGTACGTCATGGCGATCGCGCACGCACACAGGCTGTACGGGCGCGATCGCCGCCGGGTGTCAGCTGATTGTCACAGCTGACACCCGGTACTATGTGCAGGGAGCGGTCCCGCACCGCTGCCGGCACATTAACCCCCGCAATGCTACGATTGAAGCCGATCGCAGCATTGCGGTTGCTAAGGGGAGGTGATCGCAATACTCACCTCCTCTTCCGGCCTCCAGCGCTGTCTGCCGCGGCTTCCCGGGTGTTGCCATGACGACCCGAAGTCGTCATGACAACATCTGGGTCACCAGACAGCAGGAAGATTGTTTGCTCATGCGCAGTGCATGAGCAAACAATCGTCTCACTGTGCAGCACTGACTGCCTGCATAGCTCAGGGATGGTGCTCCATCCCTATGCTATGCAGGCGATCACAATAAAAAAAGTGAAAGTTTCATAGTGGGACAAAGTAAAAAAGTGTAAAAACTCTCAGAAAGTGAAAAAAAAAAAAATTGTAAAAATATTTAAAAAAAAATAAAAAAAATAATCCAACAAAAATAAAAATATAATGTACCCATCAATAAATATTATTATGAAAAAACAATAAAAGTACACATATTTGGTATCACCGCGTCCGGAACGACCCGACCTATAAAACTGTCCCACTAGTTAACCCCTTCAGTGAACACGGTAAAAAATAAAATAAAAAACAAAGCAAAAAACAATGCTTTATCATCATACCACCAAACAAAAAATGGAATAACACGCGATCAAAAAGACGAATATAAATAAAAATGGTACCGCTGAAAACATCATCTTGTCCTGCAAAAAACAAGCCGCGATACAGCTCCATCATCCGAAAAATCAAAAAGTTATAACTCTCAGAATAAAGCGATGCAAAAAAATAATTTTTTCTATAAAATGGCTTTTATTGTGTAAAAGCGCCAAAACATAGAAAAACAATATAAATGTGGTACCACTGTAAACGTACTGACCCGAAGAATAAAGCTGCCTTATCAATTTTACCACACGCGGAGTAGAATAAAAAAAATAAAAAAATAAACAATTCCTGAATTGTTGGTTTTTGTTTATTCTGTCTGCCAAAAGCTGGAATAGAAAGCGATCAAAAAATGTCACGTGCCTGAAAATGACACCAATAAAAACGTCAACTTGTCCCGCAAAAAACAAGCCGTCACATGACTGTCGGCCAAAATATGGAAAAATTATAGCTCTCAAAATATGGCGATGCAAAAACTAGATTTTTACAAAATATGTGTCTTTTAGTGTGTGACAGCTGTCAGTCATAAAAACCTGATATCATTCTGGTATCTCTGTAGTCGCACCGACCCAAAGAATAAGGTTGTCTAATCACTTATACCGCACGAGGAACGGCGTAAAAAATAAACGCTAGGGCTGGGGTTGGGGTTGGGGTTGGGGTTGTGCTAATGTTAGGGTTGGGGTCTGGGTTTTTTTTTTTTTTTTTTTTATAAAAAAAAAAAAAAAAATGACTATATGGCAACTAGTGTTGAACACAAGTGCTCGCTACTTGAGTTTGCATCGGGTGCTCGGGTATGCATTGAGTATCGCGGGTGCTCGAGTCTCCGCCCCATATGCTTCGCGGACAAAAAAACCTCGCGGGGATTGCCTGCCATGCTCGAGCGATCCCCGCATGTTTTTTTTGGGGTGTCTAATAGCCATGAAACATGCGGGCGGGGACTCGAGCATTTCACTTGAGCACCCGTCATACATGGTGCATACCTGAGTACCCGATGCAAACTCAAGTAGATAGCACTTGCGCTCAAGACTAATGACAACTTATTCAATATGATGACCTAATGTCATCAAATTCTGTGTCGTACCTCTGGGTTCAAAATGTTCACTATACCCCTTGATAAAATCCTTGAGGGGTGTAGTTTCCAAAATGGGGTCACTTGTGGGGGGTTTCAACTAATTAGGCATATCAGGGGCTCTTCAAACGCGACATGGCGTCCGCTCTCGATTCCAGCCAATTTTGCGTTCAAAAAGTCACAGTGCTCCTTCCCTTCTGAACTCTGCCGTGCACCCAAACACTGTATTTTCCCCACATATGGGGTATTGGCGTACTCAGGAGAAATTGCACAAAAGTTTTTGGGGTCCATTTTCTCCTCTTACCCTTGTGAAAATAAAAAAATTGGGGCTAAAACATCATTGTTGTGGAAAAAGTTTGATTTTTTTTATTTTCACGGCTCCATGTTATATACAGTACTTCTGTAAAGGACTTGGGGGTTCAGGGTGCTCACCACACATCTAGATAAGTTCCCTGAGGGGTCTAGTTTCCAAAATGGTGTCACTTGTGGGGGGTTTCCACTGTTTAGGCACATCAGGGGCACATCCGCTAATTATTCAAGCAAATTTTACAATCAAAAAGTCAAATGGCGCTCCTTCCCTTCCGAACCCTGCCGCGCGCCCAAACAGTGGTTTTCCCCCACATATGGGGTATCTGCTTACTCAGGAGAAATTGAACAACAAACTGCATGGTGCAATTTCTCCTGTTACCCTTATGAAAATGCAAAAGTGGGGGCCGAAAAACATTTTTGTGGGAAAAATGTGAAAATTTTATTTTTACGGCTCAATGTTATAAACTTCTGTGAAGCACCTGGGGGTTCAAGGTGCTCACCACACATCTAGATAAGTTCCCTAAGGGGTCTAGTTTCCAAAATGGTGTCACTTGTGGGGGGTTTCCACTGTTTAGGCACATCAGGGGCTCCCCAAATGCAACATGGCGTCCGCTAATTATTCAAGCAAATTTTACATTCAAAAAGTCAAATGGCGCTCCTTCCCTTCCGAACCCTGCCGTGCGCCCAAACAGTGGTTTTCCCCCACATATGGGGTATCTGCTTACTCAGGAGAAATTGCACACAAATTTTGTGGTCCATTTTTTCCTGTTACCTCTGCGAAAATAAAAAAAAATTGGGTCTAAAGTAACATTTTTGTGAAAAAAGTTAAATATTAATTTTTTTCTTCCACATTCCAAAAATTCCTGTGAAGCACCTGAAGGGTTAATAAAGTTCTTGAATGTGGTTTTGAGCACCTTGAGGGGTGCAGTTTTTAGAATGGTGTCACTTTTGGGTATTTTCTGTCATAAAGACCCCTCAAAGTGACTTTAAATATGATGTGGTCCCTAAAAAAATGGTTTTGTAAATTTTGTTGGAAAAATGAGAAATCGCTGGTCAACTTTTAACCCTTAAAGCTCCCCAATAAAAAAAAATTTTGGTTCCAAAATTGTGCTGATGTAAAGTAGACATGTGGGAAATGTTATGTTACACAAAATAGTTAATAAATATCTCTCTGATTTAAGGGCATAAAAATTCAAATTTTGAAAATTGCAAATTTCCGTTTTTTTCACAAATAAACGCAAGTGTTATCGGAGAAATTTTATGACAAACATGAAGTACAATATGTCACGAAGAAACAATCTCAGAATCAGGGGCATCTGTTGAAGCGTTCCAGAGTAATTACCTCATAAACCTCATAAAGTGACAGTGGTCAGAATTGTAAAAAATTGGCCTGGTCATTAACATGCAAACCACCTTGGGTTGTAAAGGGATTAATTCTATTTTTTTATTTTATTTTTATTCATTTATTTTATTTTTTTGCACAGTGTTATCGCATTTTTGTATGCACTATATATTGAACAGATGGATTTTAGTAATTTAACCTTTCCTTGTGGCTGAAAAATATAAAACAGGATGAGGGTTAGGGTGCCACAGTGTAAATATGGTTCCAAACAAAAGTACAGAGCAAGGATTAAATAGGCACATGATTAAACCTTCCCTTCCCCTGCCCTCTCCCCCTCCCCCCTGTTCCCCTCCCTTATCCATTCCTCCCACTTTCTGGTGGTGGAAGATATAAAGTTGGATAAGTATATTTTTATTATGCACCTGATGAAGGCTGTAAGCAGCCGAAACGCTTTGTGTAAACCAGTGTTTTAATAATATTTTATTTTTAAATTAATGCTCATTGAGGAAATCAAAAAAGACACCGTCCTTAATTCAATCGTGGCAACAGAAAACAGTGCTGATCCTAGTCTCCATTTCTGATTCTTCCACTCTGGGAAACTCTTGACCAGGTCAATTTTTACAATTATGACCAGTGTCACTTCATGCGGTAATAACTCTGGAACGCTTCAACAGATCCCAGTGATTCTGCGTTAGTTTTTTCGTGAGATATTGTACTTCATGATAGATGTAAAATTTCTTCGATATCACTTTCGTTTCTTTGTGAAAAAATTGTAAATTTGGCAAAAATGTTGAAAATTTTGCAAATTTCAAAATTTGAATTTTCATGCCCTTAAATCAGAGAGATATGTCACTCAAAATAGTTAATAAATAACATTTCCCACATGTCTACTTTACATCAGCACAATTTTGGAACCAATATATTTTTTTTGTTAGGAAGGTATAAGGGTTAAAAGTTGACCTGCAATTTCACATTTTACAACAAAATTTACAAACCATTTTTTTTTAGGGACCACATCAAAATGAAGTGACTTTGAGAGGCCTTTATGAGAGAAAATACCCAAAAGTGACACCATTCTAAAAATTACACCCCTCAAGGTGCTCAAAACCACATTCAAGATGTTTATTAACCCTTCAGATGCTTCACAGGAATTTTTGGAATGTGGAAGAAAACAATAAACATTTAACTTTTTTTTCACAAAAATGTTACTTTAGACACAATTTTTTTTATTTTTGCAAGGGTAACAGGAAAAAATGGACCTCAAAATTTGTTGTGCAATTTCTCCTGAGTAAGCCGATACCCCATATGTGTGAGAAAACCACTGTTTGGGCGCACGGCAGGGAAGAAGCACCATTTGACTTTTTGAATGTAAAATCTGCTTGAATAATTAGTGGACACCATGTCACGTTTGGAGAGCCCCTGATGTGCCTAAACAGTGTAAATTCCCCTCAAGTGACCCCATTTTGGAAACTAGACCCCTCAAGGATTTTATCAAGGGGTATAGTGAACATTTTGAACCCAGAGGTACGACACAGAATTTGATAACATTACTTCATCATATTGAATAAGTTGTCATTAGTCTTGAGCACAAGTGCTCACTACTTGAGTTTGCATCGGGTATTCAGGTATGCACCAAGTATCGCAGGTGCTCGAGTGACATGCTCGAGTCCCCACCCCACACGTTTCATGGTTGTTAGACACCCAAATAAAACATGCGGGGATTGCCCGTTCATGGCAGGCAATCCCTGCGTGTTTTTTTTGGCTGTATAACAGCCGCAGAGCATATGGGGAGGAGACTCGAGCATGTCACTTGAGTATCCGCTATACTCGGTGCATACCCGATCACCTGATGCAAACTCAAGTAGTGAGCACTTGAGCTCAACACTAGTCGACATATCGTCATTTTTTTTTTTTACATTTGAAAAAACGCAACCCTAACCGTAACAAATAACTCTAACAATAACCCTAACCCTAGCACAACCCTAACCCTAACACAACCCTAACCATAGCGTTTATTTTTACACCGTTCCTCGTGCGGTATAAGTGATTAGACTTTATTCTTCGGGTCGGTGCGATTACAACAATACCAGATTCATATTGGGTTTTTATGTTTGGCAACAGTCACACACTAAAAGACGCTTTTTTTGCAAAGACTTTTTATTGGTACCATTTTCGGGCAAATTACATTTTTTGATCGCTTTCTATTCCGATTTTTGGGAGGCAGAATAAACAAAAAACAACAATTCAGGAATTGTGTTTTTTATGCCGTTCTGCGTGTGGTAAAATTAATAAGGCAGCGCAAAAAAAAGGAGCATGGACCGCACCTCCAAAAATCATACATTTGATCTAATGCCTCTCGGCAAAAATATATATAACTGAACATGAGGTTCTAAGTTTAACATTCTAATCAGACTGTATGAAGCCCACTGCCACGTCACGGCAAACCTCGTAGTGGGTCCTAACATTTCCTACCTGAACGGGAGCGGAGCCGTGCGCCAACCACCGCCACAGCGACAATGCACCAGCAGGGCGGGCGGCCCGGTGCCTCACAGCACCCATGCTGCAAGACCGAGTCCCCATGACTCCAGGCCACGCCGCCCCACAAGCACACAACTATAGCAACAATGGCCGACACACTGCACCAACACCACATGAAAGGAGCATTGTGGCTCACCTTCCTCAAGCTCTCAAGTGAGAGCAAAAATAGGCTGGACCCTCTTTGCAGACTTCTGCTAATTAAAATCGCCTGTGCCAAATGGGAGGAGTGCTGGTCCAAGAAAGGGGAAAGAATATGCAATGCAAAAAAAAGGAGCATGGACCACACCTCCAAAAATCATACATTTGATCTAATGCCTCTCAGCAAAAATATATATAACTGAACATGAGGTTCTTAGTTTAACATTCTGATCAGACTGTATGAAGCCCACTGCCACGTCACGGCAAACCTCATAGTGGGTCATAACATTTCCTGCATGAACGGGAGCAGAGCGTGCGCCAACCACCGCCACAGCGACAATGCACCAGCAGGGCGGGCGGCCTGGTGCCTCACATGTTTTGTGCTTGTGGGGCGGCGCACCCTGCTGGTGCATTGTCGCTGTGGCGGTGGTTGGCGCACGGCTCCACTCCCGTTCAGGTAGGAAATGTTAGGACCCACTATGAGGTTTGCCGTGACATGGCAGTGGGCTTCATACAGTCTGATCAGAATGTTAAACTAAGAACCTCATGTTCAGTTATATATATTTTTGCCGAGAGCATTAGATCAAATGTATGATTTTTGGAGGTGCGGTCCATGCTCCTTTTTTTTGCATTAATAAGGCAGCGTTATTCTTCAGGTCAGTACGTTTACAGCGATACTACATTTACATTTTTTTTATGTTTTGGCACTTTAAGGCTATGTGAACACGAAGCGTTTTTACTGCGTTTCCGCGGTGGTATTTTCCGCCGCAGAAACGCTGAGAAAAAGCTTGTTAATAGGTCTGCCAGGTATAGCAATGGTAATCCGGATGTGCTGTGTACATGATGCGGAAATGTCCGCTCCAGATTACCATTGCAGTAAAAACCGCAGCATGACCAATGTTCGGGCATTTCCGCCGGAAATTTGCGTCCATTGACTTGCATTGAACTGCAGTAAACCCGCAGGTATATTATCTATACTTGCGAATTTGCTGTGCTTCAATTAAAGCCAATGGGCGCAAATTCGTGCTGGAAACACGATGCGGGTGAGGAGGACTACAACTCCTCTCATCCGACCCTCGCTCCCACTGAGGACAGCGAGAGCGACGTGGCTGGGAGGAGCAGTAGTCTGCTCTGCCCAGCCCGCGGTCAAAAAAAAAGTAAAAATAAAAAAAAACCTTATACTCACCTGTCCGGTGGCCCCCGGTGTCCTCCTGGTCCCCGGCGGCGATCCGATGCTCCTGGCGGCCAGCGGTACACTGTGGGAGCCCGCTCACTCCCAGCAGTGTACTGAGTTGCCAGAACCTGCGGTGACGTGACCGATCAGCTGATGCTAACGTGACCTCCCCGTGGGAACATTCTCAAGAATGCTCCCACAGTGGTAAGTTCACCGGGGCTGATCAGCTGATCTTCAGCTGATCAACCCCAGTGACCTCCTGCAGCCGCATGTATACTGACAGGAGTGATTTTACACTCCTGTCAGTATACACTGCTGTCTTCTACAGCAGTGACATCAGTGATTGCTGATGTCACTGCTGTAGAAGTGAACCGGATCACCGTTGGACAATCGTTGGCGGTGAGGGATATGGTTGTTTGTTATTTTACGTTTTTTTCAGAAGATAGATGGCTTTGCGGACAGAGGGTAATAAAAAAAATTGTAGAACCGTGTGTTTTTTATTTAATTAAAATACTTTATTCTGGCCATGTCTTTTATTGAAAAAGAGGCAACCATTTTATTACGCAGTTAGCAATGGGGGCGTCTTATAGACGCCCTCCATTACTAACCTGGGCTTCCCGTCAGCCACCGATACAAGGCTGCCGTGAACCCCAACCCCATTACCCCACTCACCACCGGTACAGGGCAGTGGGAAGAGCGGAGGCTAAGCGCCAGATTTGGCACATCTTATGGACGGGTGATATTAATAACCGCGGAGGGGGCTAGTATTCATGCCCCTTCCCTGGCTATTAATATCAGCCCTCAGCTGTCTGTTTAGCCTTTGCTGGTTAGATTTTATAGGGGGACCCCACGTCAATATTTTTATGGAGTCCCCCTGTAATCTAGCCAGTAAAGGCTAAACAAACAGCTGTGGGCTGATATTAATAGCCAGGGAACATTGTTGGCTAATGGCCCCTTCCCCGGCTACTAATATCAGCCCCCAGCGGTTGGCTTTCTCTCTACTGGTTATAAAAATTACACGGGAGCCCACACCATTTTTATTTTAATTTTAGGTTCTGTGCCCACGATCCGGATATAGCAGCGCTTTGGACGCATACTTTTGCTGCGTCCAAAGCGTTGTATTCTATTGAACGCAGGTAGATCTGCATGTGTTCACTGAACCATGTGGATTTACCGCATTCTATACATTCTAGTGGTCAAATTTCTGTTGCGGAGACTAGACTTCAAACCCGCAGCTGCTCCTAATCGTGGCCACATACCCAAAGTCACCCGCAACCTGTCAATTTCTGTAACAGACACGCCAGTCTCCACTGCAGATTTTGACCGACTGAAGTGTCATTATATGCGGTGGATTCACATGTACCGACATCAAAAGTGCGGCATTAGAACACCGCGTTTTGGGCGCAACAAAAATATGCTGCGTCCAAAGCGCTGCTGAGTGCTGATTGGGGGGGACGTAGCTGCTAACGAACCAGCTGTGAGCAGCCGCATAAATTATTTGAATAGAAATGCTAATGAAGATTGGTTGAATGGGATTAGCTGACACCTAGCTCTTTTCATGACCAAACCTAATTAAAGTAAAGAGTTAAATAAACACACAGACACAGAGTAAACACTTTATTTGAAATACAACAGACACATTCTTTAATCATTTAAATTAACCAATATACTCACCCAAGTTCTCAAGGTAACCCAAGGGTTTTAGCAAATAACTTTATTTAGCTCCAAAAAGCATTCATTGATGTACAAAAACGCTTCAAATAATACGTCAAAAACATGCAGAATTTCCGCATGTATTTTTCCTGCCAAGGAGATGTGGAAATGCACAGGAAATTTCTGCTTCAAATCATGATCTTGCGCATATAGCCTTACACCATAAAAACTATTTTAGAGAAAAAATTTTTTTTTTGCACAGCTTTCTTCTGAGAGCTATAACTTTTTTATTTTCCGGCTGATGGAGCTGTATGCCAGCTTGTTTTTTGGGGGACAAGATGACGTTTTCAGTGGTACCATTTTTATTTACATTCATATTTCTGATTGAGTTTTATTCCATTTTTCGTTTGGCGGTATGATGACAAAGCATTGTTTTTTGCTTCTTTTTTTTTTACAGTGTTCACTAAAGGGCTTAACTAGTGGGACAGTGTTATAGGTCAGGTCGTTCTGGCAATACCAAATATGTGTACTTTTTCTTTTTCATAATATTAATTTATGCATACAGTATATTTTTATTTTTTTTGTATTATGTTTTCATTTTTTTATATACTTTTACAATTTTTTTTTCACTTTCTGACACTTTTTTGCACTTTTACACTTTGTCCCACTATGGAACTTTCATTTTTTGCTGGCTGATCGCTTGCATAGCATAGGGATGCAGACGCATCCCCTATGCTATGCAGGCTGTCAGCACTGTAGACACAAATTAGATCGTGCGCAGTGCACAATCTATCTAACTTTCTAGTGCCTGGTTACCGGATGTCGTCATGACAACATTGGGTCACCATGGTAACGATTGGACCCCGTGCTCACAGCACAGGGTCTCCGATCCAAGGTAAGAGGGGCGCTATTATCTCTGCCTGTCCCAGAAATGCTGCGATGGACTTTGATCGCAGCATTTCGGGGATTAATGTGCTGGGTAGTGGTAGTGTCTGCTCCCGCTGTGTCCCTGTGTAAAACTAAGAATAAAATGATAAAATCCATATACTCACCTCTCCTAGGTGTCCCCCACTGTAATCCTCTGACGCCGAGGAGCCGGGGAGAATGAGTGGCTCCGGAGCTGAGCTCAGAAGCCGTGTCCTGTCACTCACTGAGAGCAGCTCCGAAGCCGCTCATTCTCCCCGTGGAGCGCACTGACACATGGTCTGTGGAAACACATTGAGATGTGCACAGACCAATTCATTCATCGTGTATCGATGTCTCCAGCACGTGTGGAAACTGTCACCACTCGTACTGGAGATACTGACATGTGAAAGAGCCCTTATAAGCAAGAGCAAATTTTGGTTGCAGAGAAAACACTGCAAAAACGTAATGTGTGATCAAAGCCTCATGATGAATAAAAAATAATAAACGCACCAAAAATGTAGCTTTTCCATCATACTGTCAGAAAATAGAATAAAAAATTATCAAAAAGTCATATACCAAAAATGGTATAGCTGAAAACGTCAGATACAGGAATAATCTGCAGGTAAATAGTGTTACAATGTTTCCTGGCAGCTTTACTAAAAGTTCAGCTACTGGGAAACTGAACTATATTTCTTTCAAGAGCCATCGGCTTTCAGTCATGCAAGGAGTTGCTTAAGCCTGCTTACTACACTATGAGTAGTTGCTGTAAGCACGCTCCAGCACTTGGATTGCCAGCTCAGTGTGCAGCGCATCTGTGCGGAGAAAATCAAAAGTTCTGGGGCGTGCTTACAGTATAGTGAGCAGTGCTGTGAGTGATGAATGTAGCTTCTATGACTGAAAGCCCATAGCTCCCGGGAGGAAATAAGTTACTTCTATCCTGGTAGCTGCACTTACAGTAACACGGCCATGTAGCATTGTAAAGATATTTACCTGCAGATTAACCCTATATCTCCAGGTAAATAGCGTTTTCTGACATTACAGGTTCTCTTTAATATTGACATGTATGGCATTGCTATGGTGAAACTACATAAAGAGATTCTGCAGGACTTAAAGGGATTGTCCATTGCTTTTATATTGATGGGCTCTCCTTTATAATGGCTGCAACTGGGTAATGCAAATCTACGCCTAATCAATAAGAGTGGATATGAAGTGCCCAGCCGTGCCCACTATGCAGTTGATGGAGCTGTGTAGTTCCCTCCGCAAGTGAGCACATACCACGGGCACCGGGAACTGCTGATCAGTGGGGGGAGCTGGATGTTGCATCCCACCGATCAGATATCCATCACCTGTCCTAATGATAGGCCATCAAAATAAAATTGTCTGACAACCCCTTTAATGATTAAATGGCCACTTCATTGAATAAATCAGTGATATGAAATCAGTGGGGTGCGGGCGCCCGGCACACCCCTTTATCAGCTGAAAACTGCTCTGGCAGTGAACTAAGCAATGTATGGGCAGAACACAGCAGCCTCATATATTGCTGACGCCCCTTTCACATTGTGTTCTTCCCCATGTTCGTTGGTCCCGTCGGGGCTTATGTCCGAACCAATATAAAATGGGATTTGGACGTATGTGCCGACGAGGGCCATAGAATATATAATGGTGGTGACAGAGTCAATGTGTGCTCTGTCGTGCATCATTTTTGGGCGTATACACCTACTGGAGGCAGTCTACTATGTCCGAGTGTCGGCCTCAAGTCGGTGATGCACGACAGAGCGCATGTTCGCTCTGCCAGCACCATTATAGTCCGTACTCTGCATACGCCCACGGACTATGATGCATTTCTATGGGAGCAGGACGGAGTTGCTAACAGACATATTTTTCAATACACAGAGCACCTGTTTAACATCATAAATGGCATCGTCATCAAAAAAGCGCAAGATTGCTGATGAAAAACGAATATTTCAGGAAAAGTGGGAAAACTTATATTTTGTCACAGAGGTCAGAGAGAGAGCCCGGAGTCTGATTTGTCTTCATTTGTCGCAGCTTAAGGACTACAATGTGCGTTGTCATTACATGACGCAGCATGGAGGACAGTATGGAGCAATGTCTGGCAAACAGAGAGGAAAAGCTTCAGCAGATGAAAGCGTCTCTTCAAAAACAGCCAAACTTCCCAAGTATTAACGGGTCAAGTGAAGCTTCTGGAAAAGCGAGTTTTGTACTCAGTAACATGAGAGCAAATCATTCACGACCATTTACTGAGGGTAACAGATACTCCATACTGTGCTGTGTTCATTCGTGGGGTTGATGAAAACCTAAACATAACCGAGGAATTATTGGATTTATTACCAATGAAAGGCACAACGACCGGTCGGGACATTTTTAAAGAGCTTGAAGGTTGTATTAACCCAGCAGGACCGCCATGGGATAAACTGGTGTCTGTGGTAGCGGATGGGGCACCAGCAATGTGTCCTGAAAACATTGGTGTTGTGGGATTATTGAAAGCAAAACGAAGCCAGCGTTCATTGTCAGGTCCTTTCAGTGCTATACACTGCATTCTGCATCAGGGGGCGCTGTGCGGAAAAAGTGTACAAATGAAAGAAGTTATGGACTTTGTGCTTAAGACTGGTAACTTTATACGGGCAAGAGGTGTTAACCATAGGCCGTTCACTTCATTCCTGTCTGATATGGACAGTGAATATGGAGACTTGCTGTAGCATACCGAGGTCAGATGGTTGAGTCGGTGAAGAGGGTTGAAAAGATGTTTAGCTTTGAGACAGGAGGTAGATTTTTATGGCGCTGAAAGATAAAGACGCTTTCCAACTTTCCTTCCCAGCTTTTCTATCTGACTTAGTGTTTCTAACAGATGTCACAGAACACCTCAACGCACTCAACTTGAAGCTCCAGGGCCCAAAGCAGATGATTACAATGATGTTTGCTGGTATAAAAGCAATCAGATGTAGCTGTCTATGTGGCCCAGCAGCTGCAGTCTGGCAATTTGGCTCATTTCTCAGCTGTGCAGTCGCTGGTACGAGCTGAACCCGAACGCTTGAACTACTCTTCCAATATAATTTCTCAGTTACTACAAGAGTTTGATAGACGTTTTCATGGGTTTCAGGATCTTGAAGCTGAATTTACACTCTTCGCCACTCCGTTTGCGGTAGACATTGCTTGTGTTTCAGAAGATCTGCAGATGGAGATTGTGGACTTGCAATGCGACGCTGTTCTTAAACAGAAGTATATGGACATTGCTGTTCCAGATCTCTATAGGTTTGTCGCACGAGAAAAATTTCCAAATCTTCTTAAAGCCGCTGCCAGGATCATGGCCATGTTCGGAAGTACATACGTACAGTACAGACGAAAAGTTTGGACACACCTTCTCATTTAAAGATTTTTCTGTATTTTCATGACTTTGAAAATTGTACATTCACTCTGAAGGCATCAAAACTATGAATTAACACATGTGGAATTATATACTTAACAAAAAAGTGTGAAACAACTGAAAATATGTCTTATATTCTAGGTTCTTCAAAGTAGCCACCTTTTGCTTTGATGACTGCTTTGCACACTCTTGGCATTCTCTTGATGAGCTTTAAGAGGTAGTCACCGGAAATGGTCTTCCAACAATCTTGAAGGAGTTCCCAGAGATGCTTAGCACTTGTTGGCCCTTTTGCCTTCACTCTGTGGTCCAGCTCACCCCAAACCATCTCAATTGGGTTCAGGTCTGGTGACTGTGGAGGCCAGGTGATCTGACGTAGCACCCCATCACTCTCCTTCTTGGTCAAATAGCCCTTACACAGCCTGGAGGTGTGTTTGGGGTCATTGTCCTGTTGAAAAATAAATGATGGTCCAACTAAACGCAAACTGCATGGAATAGCATGCCGCTGCAAGATGCTGTCGTAGCCATGCTGGTTCAGTATGCCTTCAATTTTGAATAAATCCCCAACAGTCTCACCAGCAAAGCACCCCCACACCATCACACCTCCTCCTCCATGCTTCACGGTGGGAACCAAGCATGTAGAGTCCATCCGTTCACCTTTTCTGAGTCGCACAAAGACACGGTGGTTGGAACCAAAGATCTCAAATTTGGACTTATCAGACCAAAGCACAGATTTCTACTGGTCTAATGTCCATTCCTTGTGTACTTTAGCCCAAACAAGTCTCTTCTGCTTGTTGCCTGTCCTTAGCAGTGGTTTCCTAGCAGCTATTTTACCATGAAGGCCTGCTGCACAAAGTCTCCTCTTAACAGTTGTTGAAGAGATGTGTCTGCTGCTAGAACTCTGTGTGGCATTGACCTGGTCTCTAATCTGAGCTGCTGTTAACCTGCGATTTCTGAGGCTGGTGACTCGGATAAACTTATCCTCAGAAGCAGAGGTAACTCTTGGTCTTCCTTTCCTGGGGCGGTCCTCATGTGAGCCAGTTTCTTTGTAGCGCTTGATGGTTTTAGCAACTGCACTCGGGGACACTTTCAAAGTTTTCCCAATTTTTCGGACTGTCTGATCTTCATTTCTTAAAGTAATGATGGCCACTCGTTTTTCTTTACTTAGCTGCTTTTTTCTTGCCATAATACAAATTCTAACAGTTTATTCAGTAGGACTATCAGCTGTGTATCCACCAGACTTCTGCACAACAAAACTGATGGTCCCAACCCCATTTATAAGGCAAGAAATCCCACTTATTAAACCTGACAGGGCACACCTGTGAAGTGAAAACCATTTCCGGTGACTACCTCTTGAAGCTCATCAAGAGAATACCAAGAGTGTGCAAAGCAGTCATCAAAGCAAAAGGTGGCTACTTTGAAGAACCTAGAATATAAGACATATTTTCAGTTGTTTCACACTTTTTTGTTAAGTATATAATTCCACATGTGTTAATTCATAGTTTAGATGCCTAAGTGTGAATGTACAATTTTCATAGTCATGAAAATATAGAAAAATCTTTAAATGAGAAGGTGTGTCCAAACTTTTGGTCTGTACTGTATAAGAACAGTTTTTCTCTTCAATGAAGCTTAACAAATCAGCATTATGGTCAAGACTTACAGATGAACATCTTCGTGCAACATTGCGATTGGCCGACACTCATGATTTCAAGCCCAATCTTGACATTCTCCTATCTGGCAAATGCTGCCAACTGAGCAGCCAGATTGAATTCTGCGACACTTGAAGTGGAAAACTGGATTGTTAAATAAGCACGTGGAGTAAGCCGGCAAATTTCCGTTAAGTTTAAACCTAGCAGTATTATAGTAACGTAATGGAGAATTGTTATAGTAGTTCAAATAGATAATTGTTTAACAATAATTTTGTACTGTGTTAAATTTGAAAGGAATGCGGCCCGCCAGCTTACAATTTTTTTTAAGTGCGGCCCATTTACTCTATCGAGTTTGAGACCCATGTACTAGTGGAAGTCACGAGTGCAAGGGTTCATGGGCGCCAGTAGTGGAAGACATAGTGCGCGAAACCGAAGAACAAGTAAGCAGACCTGCTGATCAGCACTGCAGTGCTGAGGCCGAGTTATGGCAAAATAGGGAGCGACAGTGCGCCTCACCAGTCCTGGAGTATATTACAGAGGAAGGATACTGTGTGGAAAATGCTTTATACTGTAAAGGAAACCTCCAGAACACTTTGTGCCCCCCGATATCCCTTGTATGCTGGAACGTTGCTAGGGTCCTAAAAGATCAGGGGCCAAAGCCCCAAAGTAGGTGTTTCCCCATACAACCTCCCCGCCACTTAAAAGAGGACCTATACATATATAATTACAGTACACCATTGTTGCTAACCTAAAATACACAACTGAAAGACCAATATTCCCAAAATTACTTCTACACAATGCAATAATAATCCCGCTACACAATGCCCTCTACCATCAACACTACACAGTGAGTACATAGTATTATGATATGACCATTGCCTCTACATAAAAAACACACTGTACAAAGACCATCTGACTTCTCACATTTCCAGCACCGTCCCCATCTATTCCCACCCTGCACAACCTCCCCATGCTGCCTGCTCTTCCGACGTGGAATAGGAACCTCAATACTTAAAAAATTATGTCATTACTATGATTACCCTCCACCAATTAATCCTACAAAGACTGTGTGCCAGATAGAGGGGACCTATCAAAATAATAGCGTCCCATAGAAAGTAGTAAAGACCCCACTGTGCTGCCTAGCAAGTAATAATGCCAGATATGCTCTTATGAAAGTTTCAATATCTGAAGTGTTCCCTCCAAGCAACAAATACCGTTGAGTATCCCCTTTAAGTAATAATGCCCCCTTAAATCCACAATCAAACTACACCCAACTACAAAGTTCTTCTTCAAGTCTATGGACGATGATTTCTGGGAGGTGAAAGAAGAAATTTCTGATGATGCACCCATTTAAAATAAATAATGTCCTTAGTGCCCCCATAGCACCCTGTATATTGTATGATAGTCCAACAGCTCACTACACACTGTATGATGGTCCCCACAGCTCCCTATGCACTGTATGATGGTCCCCACAGCTCCCTACGCACTGTATGATGGTCCCCACAGCTCCGTATGCACTGCATAATGGTCCCCACAGCTCCCTACGCTCGGTATGATGGTCCCCACAGCTCCCTATGCATTGCATAATGGTCCCCACAGCTCTCTATGCTCTGTATGAGGGTCCCCACAGCTCCCTATGCTCTGTATGATGGAACCCACAGCTCCCTATGCACTGTATGATGGTCCCCACAGCTATCTAAGCTCTGTATTATGGAACCCACAGCTCCCTATGCACTGTATGATGGTCCCCACAGCTATCTACGCTCTGTATGATGGTCCCCACAGCTCACTATGCACTGTATGATGGTCCCCACAGCTCGTTGCTCCTTAGATACTGTATGATGGTCCTCATACTTCCCTATACACTGTATGATGGTCCCCACAGCTCCCTACACACTGTATGATGGTCCCCACAGCTCCTTAGATACTGTATGAGTGTCCCCACAGCTCCCTAGACACTGTATGATGGTCCCCACAGCTCCCTATGCTCTGTATGATGGTCCCCACAGCTCCCTATGCTCTGTATGATGGTCCCCACAGTGGCCTATGCACTGTATGATGGTCTTCACAGCTCCCTATGCATTGTATGATGGTCTCCACAGCTCCCTATGCATTGTATGATTGTCCTCATAGCTCTCTACGCACTGTATGATGGTCCCCGCAGCTCCTCATGCACTGAATGATGGTCCCCATGGCCCCTTATACACTGTATAATGGTCCCCATGGCTCCTTATGTACTGTATGATGGTCCCCGCAGCTCCCTACGCTCGGTATGATGGTCCCCACATCTCCCTATGCACTGTATGATGGTCCCCACAGCTCCTCAGGCACTGTATGATGGTTTCCACAGCTCCCTATGCATTTTCTGATGGTCCCCACAGCTCTCTACGCATTGTATGATGGTCCCTGCAGCTCCTTATGCACTGTATGATGGTCCTCATGGCTCCTTATACACTGTATGATGGTCCCCACGGCTCCTTATACACTGTATGATGGTCCCCACGGCTCCTTATACACTGTATGATGGTCCCCACGGCTCCTTAAGTACTGTATGATACTCCCCACAGCTCCCTACGCTCTGTATGATGGTCCCTACAACTCCCTATGCACTGCATAATGGTCCCCACAGCTCCATATGCACTGCATAATGGTCCCCACAGCTCCCTATGCACTGCATAATGGTCCCCACAGCTCCCTATGCACTGCATAATGGTCCACACAGCTCCCTATGCACTGCATAATGGTCCCCAAAGCTCCCTATGCACTGTATGATGGTCTCCACAGCTCCCTATGCATTGTCTGATGGTCCCCACAGCTCCCTATGCACTGTATGATGGTCTCTATAACTCCTTATAACTGGCATGATTGTCCCTACAACTACCTATATCCTGTATAATGGCCCTCACAGCCCCATATATACAGTACTGTATGATGGCCCCCGCAGCCCAATATATACTGTATGTTGGCCCCCACACCCACTTGTACACTATATTATGGCCCTTACAGCTCCCTTTATACTGTATGATGGCCCCACGGCCCCTTATAAACTGTATTCTGGCACCCACTCCCCATTTTATATAATATGATGGCCCCACTGCCCCTTATATATAGCATGATGACTCTCATAGCCCCTTATAGTATGATGGCACCCACACCCCTTATATATACACAGGTGCATCTCACTAAATTAGAATATCAAAAAGTTTATTTATTTTAGTTCTTCAATGCTGAAAATGAAACTCATATATTCTATAAAATCATTACAATCAAAGTGATCTATTTCAAGTGTTTATTTCTGTTAATGTTGATGATTATGGCCAGGGGCGCACATAGAAATCATGAGACCCCATAGCAGAAGCTCTAATTGGACCCCCCCACCAAAAAAATAAATGAATATTTGTCTGTGTCACAGAAGAGCCGATCTCACAACTTTCCAGCCTTTACTTCGTTTTTCTAATGTTCCTCCTACTGAAGTCCTAGATCCCTCTTTCATTGCCCCCATGAAGTATGATGCCAATAAAAGTGCCCCCCAAACACAGTATGATACCCCATGGTGCATTCCTCCACATTAGCCTCTACATGAACAGTATAATGACCTTATTGTACCCCACTTCAACTCCCAAGGCAAAGTATGGTGACCCTAACACAGTATGATTCCCCCAACTGTGACTCCCACACAGCCCTCCATACAGTATAATGGGCCTACATACAGTATAATGGCCCACACTAGCCCTCCAAACAGTATGATGGACCCCACACAAACCTTCACACCGTATAATTGCTTTCATACAGTATAACGGCCCCCCACATAGCCCTCAAAATATCATAATGACCCCACATAGACTTCCATATAGTATAATATGCCACCCATAATCCTCCATATAGTATAATGCACCCTCCAAAATCCTCCATATAGTATAATGCACCCCCCATAATCCTCCATATAGTATAATGCACTCCCCATAGTCCTCCATACAGTATATTTCACACCCCAAAGGGTAAAATGCAGCCCTCATATAGTATAATGCACCACACAGTCCTGCAGTATTATGGGCACCACATACTCACTGATTTTAAAATACCATATGTTTTAAATAAGACGACCTGAGTATAAGCTGAGGCCCCTAATTTTACCACAAAAAAACTGGGAAAACGTATTGAGTTGAGTATAAGCCTAGGGTAGGAAATGCAGCAGGTACTGTAAAATGTCACCATCCTGGTATGTATGGCTCCATCATCACCAATCCTGGTATGTATGGCACCCCTCATCCCTCAATCCTAGTACATATGGTACCCCTCATCCCCCAATCCTGTTATGTGTGGCCCCCTCATCCCCCAATCCTGGTATGTATGGCTCCCTCATCACCAATCCTGGTGTGTATGGCACCCCTCATCCCCCAATCCTGGTACATATGGCACCCCTCATTCCTGAAAACCCCTTTAATCTGACTTTATAGAAAAAGTCTATATCCGGCTACTGTCCTCCCCTCATGAATCACAAAATATGCCAAGTGTGAACAACTCCTGTCCCCAAATGAGGACTTGCAGGCGATCAGTTGATAGTCGGGGATCTGGCAGTGAACACCCTCAGGCCACACCACTGCTATGTAGCACGTGAGCCTCGGGGGAGCGAGGAGGATAGGTGAGTATTGGGGGGTGGGAGGTTGCGGCGGCGGAGGAGCGGGCACACTCAGTAGCGGCTGCTGTAGCTACCACGTGTGCCCGCTGCTAAAGGGACATGAATATTACCTCTTCTCCACTTCCATGGGCGTGGAGAAGAGGGAATATTCATTCTCTTTAGTAGCGGGCACGGAGGAGCGCTGAGCCGTGGCTCCTGCTTACAGTGCCTGCTACTAAAGAGAATGCATATTCACGCTTGTCAATGCTCATAGTCCCGGCGTGGAGAGGAGTGAATATGCCAACAGGTGAACGGCTCAGCGCTCCTCCGTGCCCGCTACTAAAGAGAATGAATATTCCCTCTTCTCCACGCCCATGGAAGTGGAGAAGAGGTAATATTCATGCCCCTGTAGCAGCGGACACACGTGGTAGCTACAGCAGCCGCTACTGAGTGTGCCTGCTCCTCCGCCGCCGGAACCTCCCACCCCCCAATACTCACCTATCCTCCTCGCTCCCCCGAGGCTCACGGGCCCCATAGCAGTGGTGTGGCCTGCCATCATTGGCGGTACGCCACTCATTATGGCTTATAGCCAATGAAATCACAAAAGTCATTATCTCAGTAAATTAAAATACTTTATAACATCAGCTTGAAAAATGTTTTTAAAATCCGAAATGTTGGTCTACTGAAATGTATGTTCAGTAAATGCACTCAATACTTGGTCAGGCTCCTTTTGCATCAATTACTGCATCAATGCGGCGTGGCATGGAGGCGATCAGCCTGTGGCACTGCTGAGGTGTTATGGAAGCCCAGGTGGCTTTGATAGCAGCCTTCAGCTCGTCTGCTTTGTTGGTTTGGTGTCTCTTATCTTCCTCTTGACAATACCCCATAGATTCTCTATAATAGATTCTCTATGGGGTTAAGGTCATGTGAGTTTGCTGACCAATCAAGCACAGTGATACTGTTGTGTAAACCAGGTATTGGTACTTTTGGCAGTGTGGACAGGTGCCAAGTCCTGCTGGAGAATGAAATTTCCATCTACAAAAAGCTTGTCAGCAGAGGGAAGCATGAAGTGCTGTAAAATGTCCTGGTAGACGGCTGCGTGACTTTGGTGTTGATAAAACACAGTGGACCTACACCAGCAGATGACATGGCTCCCCAAACCATCAGTGATTGTGGAAACTTCACCCTAGACCTCAAGCAGCTTGGATTGTGGCCTCTCCACTCTTCCTCCAGACTCTGGGACCTTGATTTCCAAAGGAAAATTGGAACTCTGGGACCTTGTGGATGGTGTCAATGACTGCCTTCTTGGCATTTGTCAAGTCAGCAGTTTTCCCCATGATTGTGGAGCCTACTGAAACAGACTATGGGACATTTTTAAACACTTACGAAGCCGTTGCAGGTGTTTTATGTTAATTATTCTAATTTACTGAGATATTGACTTTAGTGTTTTCATTGGCTGTAAGCCATAATCGTCAACCTTAACAGAAATAAACACTTGAAATAGATCTCTCTGTCTATAATGACTCTATATAATATAGGAGTTTCACTTTTTGTATTGAAGAACTCCAATAAATTAACTTTTTGATGATATTGTAATTTAGTGAGATGCACCTGCATATGATGACTGTTGCCCCCAGTGGAATATATGCGGTGTCTATTTTGGGATATTTTAGTATACCCATGATGATACTATAGACAGCCATTATACCAGGAATGGCCCCTTTCTTGCGTGCCTTGCTTTTTTTTGCTTACATGTCTAACAATCACATATGTGTTGTGTCCCTTCCCCCATCATCCTATTTTTCTATTGCTGAATAAATATGATAGATTTTATACTCCCTGGACTCCTTTGATGGTCTTTTACCCTGCAGGGTTTTCTTTCATATATGGACTCGCTGTGTGGTGGTGATGGTAGAGGACATTGTGTAGCAGGATCATTTTGGCCTTGTATAGTAGTAATTTTGGGAATATTGGTCTTTGTATAGTGTATTTTAGATTAGTAACAGTGGTATACTGTAATTATATATGTATAAATCCTCTTTTAAGTGACAGGGAAGTTATAGGGGGAAACATGTACTTTGGGGCAGGGGTCCCTGATCTCTTAGGACCCCAGCAACGCTCCTGCACTGGGGAAAAGCAGGGTCTGGAGGCCACTTTAATATCATCATTTTATGGATATGACGCCAAAGAAACTAATGAAGTGCTTTGCAAAGTGCCATAATTAAAAAATAAAATGGAACCATTTTACAAGACCCGTAGCGTCTCCATTTTTCGGGATCTGGGGCCGGGTTTATTTTTTGCACGCCGAGCTGAAGTTTTTATTGATACCATTTTGGGGTAGATCTGATGTTTTGATCGCCCGTTATTGCATTTTATTACAATGTTGCGGCGACCAAAAAACGTAATTCTGGCGTTTAGAATTTTTTTCTCGTTACGTCGTTTACCGATTGGATTAATTCTTTTTTTATATTGATAGATCGGGCGATTCTGAGCACGGCAATAGCAAATATGTGTATGTGGGTGGTATTTTTAGAATTTTATTTGGAATGGGGCGAAAGGGGGGTGATTTAAACTTTTATATATTTTTAATTTTTTTTTATATTTTTAAAAACATTTTTTTTTTTTACACTTTTTGCTTGCTTCTATAGTCTCATTAGGAGGCTAGAAGCAGCAACTGTCCAATCACCTCTGCTACAAACAGGGGATGAGCAGATCAGCTCTATGTAGCAGAAATGCTCCTGTGCTATGAGCGCCGACCACTAGGTGGCGCTCATAGAGTCAGTACATGACAATCACTGGGGTCTGCTGCAGACCCAGGGTTGTCATGCCCACCCATCAGTGACCCGCGATTACGTGACGGGGTCACAGATGGGCGGGGTAAGTGACGCGCTTCCGGCGCGGCGCTGTTAAATGCCGCTGTCAGAGATTGACAGTGTAACGGGTCTGGGAGGTGGAACCTCAGAGAAACTATACAAAGGGGCAGTCCTTGTAAGGAAGCGGGTGGCTCCCAGGGAAGGCGGGCAGGTAGTCACGGCAAGTGACAGGGACAGTCTCAGGGTAGAAGGGCAGGAGGTCACGGCAAGTGACGGGGACAGTCTCTTGACAGGCGGATGGTCACGGCAAGTGACAGTAGGATAAGAGTCTCTAGATAGGCAGGTGGTCACGGCAAGTGACAGCAGGATAAGAGTCTTTAGATAGGCTAGCAGGCAGGTAGCAGGTGAGCGCTGCCAGGTGAGCGGGCAAGAGTCTCTGGACAGGCAGATGGTCACGGCATGTGACGGCAGAGCCTCCAGATAGGCTAGCAGGCAGGTAGCAGGTGAGCGCTCCCAGGTAAGCGGGCAGGAGTCTCTGGACAGGTAGGTGGTCACGGCAAGTGACGGCAGAGCCTCCAGGTAGGCTAGCAGGCAGGTAGCAGGTGAGCGCTCCCAGGTGAGTGGGCGGGCAGATCCATAGACACACTGACAGGTGTTGGAAGGCAGACTGTCGGACCGCAGGAATGCAAGCAGATAGACAGGAATCAGGTAGGTATCAAGCAGAGATCTGGCAGGTAACTGGCAGGTATCTGGTAACGGGACCTGAGGGCTGAAGCAGAGTTGAAAGGCTTTGCAACAACATTGCTCGGGCACCTCCATTTTGGAGGAGGTGCCTTATATATGGTGAGGTCCTCCGGCCATTGGCCGGGGACTCCTTAGGACGGTGCGCGCGGCCCCTTTAAGAGAGGGAGAGCGCATGCGCGCGTGCCCTAAGTACAGAGGCCGGGAAGCAGCGCGCGCTGCCAGCATAGCGGGAGGAAGCTGCCGGGCATGGAGCGGAGAGGTGAGGGGAACGGCGTCCCTGCCTAGCAGGAGGCAGGGACGCCGACGCTACAGACAGCAGCATTTAACATGTTAACAGCCACAAGTGGATCGCGATTCCACCCGCGGCTGTTGAGGGTACATGTCAGCTGTATAAATCACGGTTTTAGGCACTGGTCTTGTAGTGTGGTATTGGTCTGCGACCAAGTGTGAATAGGTTCAACAAAACACAGCTGGCAGGCTTTAAATGGAGGGTAATATTTGGCACGCTCCACAAAATGTCACGATTATTAGGTAAGGTGTGTATAGGAAAATGTTATTTAAGGAAATAAAATGTACATTTTATTGGGGAATCCACCGCAGTCAGTGATTTTAGTCCAGTGTTTTCCTGTAACTCACATAGCAGTAGAAGACAAAGACAGAAACACAATACACAAATAACGGTAAAGTTTTAAATATTAGAGTTAGGACTGTCCCATAAGGGTCACCGTTACGGGGCGGGATGGCTTTCGCATTATTTAGATCAAAATTATGTTAACTAAGTACGCTTTATTATTTTCATGCACTATTGCGATTTATTTATTTACTGCAGGGAATTGTGTATTGTATTTCTGTCTTAGTTTTTTTCTGGTTAGTGGCCATGTGTGAACATGCTCTTACATGCTGCATGCACGACAATTTAAATTACAGTTCAGGTCTCGAGGTTTTTTTCATATAGCAGTAGGTTATATGGATTAAAATAAAGGTTCATTTAAATAGCTGTCATGAATTATAACATGGGGCTGTGGGATATTTGCAGTCTGTGACTTTTTTGTTTAGTAATTTATTTCCTGAAGTGTAAACTTGATACATAAAACAGCAGTGTCCGTTATGATGACATCACAAAGCACATGACAGCACCGAGAACATGACATCATAGACCTCACATGACATCATAACTGCTACAGAATGTATAAAGTTCTATTCCTGAGCCATCTTGTGTCACAGCTTGAAGAGGACCAGTCCAGGTAAGTAGCTCATCACTGAACGCTGGGGATCGGGTCACATCGGAAAGGGAGGAGGACTGGCTGCACAGCATTGTGTCACAGCACAAACAGCAGAGCAAGATCAGGAAGAGATCTGCAGTGTGTGCTGTATGGACTGTGTCCTCATCCCCATGATATTTCCAGATGATTATTAGCTGCATTGTTTTCTTTCTTCCTGACCTTCCTCAAGGCTGTTCTGAGATCTGTGGAGTAACTATCATACGTCTGGCAATTATCAAGTGAGAAGACTTTTTGGGATTCAGCAAGAAGGTAGGTGTGCGTGCATGTGAGTATGTGTGTAGGCACAGCATTGAAGGTTTGTGTGACCCCAGATCTAAAGGGAAGAGTGTCTGTGACCCCAGCACTACAAGGATGTGTGTCTGTGACCCCACCAATAAAGGGATGTGTGTCTGTGACCCCACCAATAAAGGGATGTGTGTCTGTGACCCCACCAATAAAGGGATGTGTGCCTGTGACCCCACCAATAAAGGGGTGGCTGTGTGATGGTTGGTGTGTCCCTGCACTAATGGGGTGTGTGTTTGTGTCCTCAACACTGCAGCACTGAAGTGGTGTGTGCACGTGTGTTTGGCACACATGTACATGTCTCCAGAAATGCAGCACTGAAGGGCTGTGTGTGTGGCCCCAGCACTGAAAGTGTGTGTCTGTGTCTATTTGTGTGACCTCAGCACCAAAGGGATGTCTGTCTGTGATCCCAGAAATGAAGGGGTGTCTCTGTGACCCCATCAATAACGGGGAGGCTGTGTAATGGTTTGCGTGTCCCTGCACTAATGGGGTGTGTGCTTGTTTCCTAAACACTGCAGCACTGAAGGGGTGTGTGCACGTGTGTTTGGCACACGTGTACATATCCTCTGAAATGCAGCACTGAAGGGCTGTGTGTGTGGCTCCAGCACTGAAGGTGTGTGTCTGTGTCTGTTTGTGTGACCTCAGCACAAAAGGGATGTGTGTCTGTGACCCCAGCAATAAAGATGTGTGTCTATATGGCCCCATCAATAACGGGGAAGCTGTGTGATGGTTTGCGTGTCCCTGCACTAATGGGGTGTGTGCTTGTTTCCTCATCACTGCAACACTGAAGGGGTGTGTGCACGTGTGTTTGGCACACGTGTACATGTCCCCTGAAATGCAGCACTGAAGGGCTGTGTGTGTGGGTCCAGCACTGAAGGTGTGTGTCTGTGTCTGTTTGTGTGACCTCAGCACCAAAGGGATGTGTGTCTGTGACCCCAGCAATGAAGGGGTGTGTCTCTATGGCCCCATCAATAAAAGGGGTGGTTGTGTGATGGTTTGTGTGTCCCTGCACTAATGGGGTGTGTGTTTGTGTCCTCATCACTGCAACACTGAAGGGGTGCGTGCACGTGTGTTTGGCACACGTCTACATGTCCCCTAAAATGCAGCACTGAAGGGCTGTGTGTGTGGCTCCAGCACTGAAGGTGTGTGTCTGAGTCTGTTTGTGTGACCTCAGCACCAAAGGGATGTGTGTCTGTGACCCCAGAAATGAAGGGCTGTGTCTCTATGGCCCCATCAATAAATGGGTGGCTGTGTGATGGTTTGTGTGTCCCTGCACTAATGGGGTGTGTGTTTGTGTCCTCAACACTGCAGCACTGAAGGGGTGTGTGCACGTGTGTTTGGCACACATGTACATGTCTCCAGAAATGCAACACTGAAGGGCTGTGTGTGTGGCCCCAGCACTGAAAGTGTGTGTCTGTGTCTGTTTGTGTGACCTCAGCACCAAAGGGATGTGTGTCTGTGATCCCAGAAATGAAGGGGTGTCTCTGTGACCCCATCAATAAAGGGGTGGATGTGTGATGGTTTGCGTGTCCCTGCACTAATAGGGTGTGTGCTTGTTTCCTCAACACTGCAGCACAGAAGGGGTCTGTGAACGTGTGTTTGGCACACGTGTACATGTCCCATGAAATGCAGCACTGAAGGGCTGTGTGTGTGACCTCAGCACCAAAGGCATGTGTGTCTGTGACCCCAGCAATGAAGGGGTGTGTCTCTATGGTCCCATCAATAAAACGGATGGTTGTGTGATGGTTTGTGTGTCCCTGCACTAATGGGGTGGGTGTTTGTGTCCTCAACACTGCAGCACTGAAGGGGTGTGTGCACGTGTGTTTGGCACAAGTGTACATGTCTCATGAAATGCAGCGCTGAAGGGCTGTGTGTGTGGCCCCAGCACTGAAAGTGTGTGTCTGTGTCTGTTTGTGTGACCTCAGCACCAAAGGGATGTGTGTCTGTGATCCCAGAAATGAAGGGGTGTCTCTGTGACCCCATCAATAAAGGGGTGGATGTGTGATGGTTTGCGTGTCCCTGCACTAATGGGGTGTGTGCTTGTTTCCTCAACACTGCAGCACAGAAGGGGTGTGTGAACGTGTGTTTGGCACACGTGTACATGTCCCATGAAATGCAGCACTGAAGGGCTGTGTGTGTGGCCCCAGCACTGAAGGTGTGTGTCTGTGTCTGTTTGTGTGACCTCAGCACCAAAGGGATGTGTGTCTGTGACCCCAGCAATGAAGGGGTGTGTCTCTATGGCCCCATCAATAAAAGGGATGGTTGTGTGATGGTTTGTGTGTCCCTGCACTAATGGGGTGGGTGTTTGTGTCCTCAACACTGCAGCACTGAAGGGGTGTGTGCACGTGTGTTTGGCACAAGTGTACATGTCTCATGAAATGCAGCGCTGAAGGGCTGTGTGTGTGGCCCCAGCACTGAAGGTGTGTGTCTGTGTCTGTTTGTGTGACCTCAGCACCAAAGGGATGTGTGTCTGTGACCCCAGCAATAAAGATGTGTGTCTCTATGGCCCCATCAATTACGGGGAGGCTGTGTGATGGTTTGCGTGTCCCTGCACTAATGGGGTGTGTGCTTGTTTCCTCATCACTGCAACACTGAAGGGGTGTGTGCAAGTGTGTTTGGCACACGTCTACATGTCCCCTGAAATGCAGCACTGAAGGGCTGTGTGTGTGGCCTCAGCACTGAAGGTGTGTGTCTGTGTCTGTTTGTGTGACCTCAGCACCAAAGGGATGTGTGTCTGTGACCCCAGCAATGAAGGGGTGTGTCTCTATGGCCCCATCAATAAAAGGGATGGTTGTGTGATGGTTTGTGTGTCCCTGCACTAATGGGGTGGGTGTTTGTGTCCTCAACACTGCAGCACTGAAGGGGTGTGTGCACGTGTGTTTGGCACAAGTGTACATGTCTCATGAAATGCAGCGCTGAAGGGCTGTGTGTGTGGCCCCAGCACTGAAGGTGTGTGTCTGTCTCTGTTTGTGTGACCTCAGCACCAAAGGGATGTGTGTCTGTGATCCCAGAAATGAAGGGGTGTCTCTGTGACCCCATCAATAAAGGGGTGCATGTGTGATGGTTTGCGTGTCCCTGCACTAATGGGGTGTGTGCTTGTTTCCTCAACACTGCAGCACAGAAGGGGTGTGTGAACGTGTGTTTGGCACACGTGTACATGTCCCATGAAATGCAGCACTGAAGGGCTGTGTGTGTGGCCCCAACACTGAAGGTGTGTGTCTGTGTCTGTTTGTGTGACCTCAGCACCAAAGAATGTGTGTCTGTGACCCCAGCAATGAAGGGGTGTGTCTCTATGGCCCCATCAATAAAAGGGATGGTTGTGTGATGGTTTGTGTGTCCCTGCACTAATGGGGTGGGTGTTTGTGTCCTCAACACTGCAGCACTGAAGGGGTGTGTGCACGTGTGTTTGGCACAAGTGTACATGTCTCATGAAATGCAGCGCTGAAGGGCTGTGTGTGTGGCCCCAGCACTGAAGGTGTGTGTCTGTGTCTGTTTGTGTGACCTCAGCACCAAAGGGATGTGTGTCTGTGACCCCAGCAATAAAGATGTGTGTCTCTATGGCCCCATCAATTACGGGGAGGCTGTGTGATGGTTTGCGTGTCCCTGCACTAATGGGGTGTGTGCTTGTTTCCTCATCACTGCAACACTGAAGGGGTGTGTGCACGTGTGCTTGGCACACGTCTACATGTCCCCTGAAATGCAGCACTGAAGGGCTGTTTGTGTGGCTCCAGCACTGAAGGTGTGTGTCTGTGTCTGTTTGTGTGACCTCAGCACCAAAGGGATGTGTGTCTGTGACCCCAGCAATGAAGGGGTGTGTCTCTATGGCCCCATCAATAAAAGGGATGGTTGTGTGATGGTTTGTGTGTCCCTGCACTAATGGGGTGGGTGTTTGTGTCCTCAACACTGCAGCACTGAAGGGGTGTGTGCACGTGTGTTTGGCACAAGTGTACATGTCTCATGAAATGCAGCGCTGAAGGGCTGTGTGTGTGGCCCCAGCACTGAAGGTGTGTGTCTGTGTCTGTTTGTGTGACCTCAGCACCAAAGGGATGTGTGTCTGTGACCCCAGCAATAAAGATGTGTGTCTCTATGGCCCCATCAATTACGGGGAGGCTGTGTGATGGTTTGCGTGTCCCTGCACTAATGGGGTGTGTGCTTGTTTCCTCATCACTGCAACACTGAAGGGGTGTGTGCAAGTGTGTTTGGCACACGTCTACATGTCCCCTGAAATGCAGCACTGAAGGGCTGTGTGTGTGGCCCCAGCACTGAAGGTGTGTGTCTGTGTCTGTTTGTGTGACCTCAGCACCAAAGGGATGTGTGTCTGTGACCCCAGCAATGAAGGAGTGTGTCTCTATGGCCCCATCAATAAAAGGGATGGTTGTGTGATGGTTTGTGTGTCCCTGCACTAATGGGGTGGGTGTTTGTGTCCTCAACACTGCAGCACTGAAGGGGTGTGTGCACGTGTGTTTGGCACAAGTGTACATGTCTCATGAAATGCAGCGCTGAAGGGCTGTGTGTGTGGCCCCAGCACTGAAGGTGTGTGTCTGTCTCTGTTTGTGTGACCTCAGCACCAAAGGGATGTGTGTCTGTGATCCCAGAAATGAAGGGGTGTCACTGTGACCCCATCAATAAAGGGGTGGATGTGTGATGGTTTGCGTGTCCCTGCACTAATGGGGTGTGTGCTTGTTTCCTCAACACTGCACCACAGAAGGGGTGTGTGAACGTGTGTTTGGCACACGTTTACATGTCCCATGAAATGCAGCACTGAAGGGCTGTGTGTGTGGCCCCAACACTGAAGGTGTGTGTCTGTGTCTGTTTGTGTGACCTCAGCACCAAAGAATGTGTGTCTGTGACCCCAGCAATGAAGGGGTGTGTCTCTATGGCCCCATCAATAAAAGGGATGGTTGTGTGATGGTTTGTGTGTGCCTGCACTAATGGGGTGGGTGTTTGTGTCCTCAACACTGCAGCACTGAAGGGGTGTGTGCACGTGTGTTTGGCACAAGTGTACATGTCTCATGAAATGCAGCGCTGAAGGGCTGTGTGTGTGGCCCCAGCACTGAAGGTGTGTGTCTGTGTCTGTTTGTGTGACCTCAGCACCAAAGGGATGTGTGTCTGTGACCCCAGCAATAAAGATGTGTGTCTCTATGGCCCCATCAATTACGGGGAGGCTGTGTGATGGTTTGCGTGTCCCTGCACTAATGGGGTGTGTGCTTGTTTCCTCATCACTGCAACACTGAAGGGGTGTGTGCACGTGTGCTTGGCACACGTCTACATGTCCCCTGAAATGCAGCACTGAAGGGCTGTTTGTGTGGCTCCAGCACTGAAGGTGTGTGTCTGTGTCTGTTTGCGTGACCTCAGCACCAAAGGGATGTGTGTCTGTGACCCCAGCAATGAAGGGGTGTGTCTCTATGGCCCCATCAATAAAAGGGATGGTTGTGTGATGGTTTGTGTGTCCCTGCACTAATGGGGTGGGTGTTTGTGTCCTCAACACTGCAGCACTGAAGGGGTGTGTGCACGTGTGTTTGGCACAAGTGTACATGTCTCATGAAATGCAGCGCTGAAGGGCTGTGTGTGTGGCCCCAGCACTGAAGGTGTGTGTCTGTGTCTGTTTGTGTGACCTCAGCACCAAAGGGATGTGTGTCTGTGATCCCAGAAATGAAGGGGTGTCTCTGTGACCCCATCAATAAAGGGGTGGATGTGTGATGGTTTGCGTGTCCCTGCACTAATGGGGTGTGTGCTTGTTTCCTCAACACTGCAGCACAGAAGGGGTGTGTGAACGTGTGTTTGGCACACGTGTACATGTCCCATGAAATGCAGCACTGAAGGGCTGTGTGTGTGGCCCCAGCACTGAAGGTGTGTGTCTGTGTCTGTTTGTGTGACCTCAGCACCAAAGGGATGTGTGTCTGTGACCCCAGCAATGAAGGGGTGTGTCTCTATGGCCCCATCAATAAAAGGGATGGTTGTGTGATGGTTTGTGTGTCCCTGCACTAATGGGGTGGGTGTTTGTGTCCTCAACACTGCAGCACTGAAGGGGTGTGTGCACGTGTGTTTGGCACAAGTGTACATGTCTCATGAAATGCAGCGCTGAAGGGCTGTGTGTGTGGCCCCAGCACTGAAGGTGTGTGTCTGTGTCTGTTTGTGTGACCTCAGCACCAAAGGGATGTGTGTCTGTGACCCCAGCAATAAAGATGTGTGTCTCTATGGCCCCATCAATTACGGGGAGGCTGTGTGATGGTTTGCGTGTCCCTGCACTAATGGGGTGTGTGCTTGTTTCCTCATCACTGCAACACTGAAGGGGTGTGTGCAAGTGTGTTTGGCACACGTCTACATGTCCCCTGAAATGCAGCACTGAAGGGCTCTGTGTGTGGCCCCAGCACTGAAGGTGTGTGTCTGTGTCTGTTTGTGTGACCTCAGCACCAAAGGGATGTGTGTCTGTGATCCCAGAAATGAAGGGGTGTGTCTGTGACCCCATCAATAAAGGGGTGGATGTGTGATGGTTTGCGTGTCCCTGCACTAATGGGGTGTGTGCTTGTTTCCTCATCACTGCAACACTGAAGTGGTGTGTGCAAGTGTGTTTGGCACACGTCTACATGTCACCTGAAATGCAGCACTGAAGGGCTGTGTGTGTGGCCCCAGCACTGAAGGTGTGTGTCTGTGTCTGTTTGTGTGACCTCAGCACCAAAGGGATGTGTGTCTGTGACCCCAGCAATGAAGGGGTGTGTCTCTATGGCCCCATCAATAAAAGGGATGGTTGTGTGATGGTTTGTGTGTCCCTGCACTAATGGGGTGGGTGTTTGTGTCCTCAACACTGCAGCACTGAAGGGGTGTGTGCACGTGTGTTTGGCACAAGTGTACATGTCTCATGAAATGCAGCGCTGAAGGGCTGTGTGTGTGGCCCCAGCACTGAAGGTGTGTGTCTGTCTCTGTTTGTGTGACCTCAGCACCAAAGGGATGTGTGTCTGTGATCCCAGAAATGAAGGGGTGTCTCTGTGACCCCATCAATAAAGGGGTGGATGTGTGATGGTTTGCGTGTCCCTGCACTAATGGGGTGTGTGCTTGTTTCCTCAACACTGCACCACAGAAGGGGTGTGTGAACGTGTGTTTGGCACACGTGTACATGTCCCATGAAATGCAGCACTGAAGGGCTGTGTGTGTGGCCCCAGCACTGAAGGTGTGTGTCTGTGTCTGTTTGTGTGACTTCAGCACCAAAGGGATGTGTGTCTGTGACCCCAGCAATGAAGGGGTGTGTCTCTATGGCCCCATCAATAAAAGGGATGGTTGTGTGATGGTTTGTGTGTCCCTGCACTAATGGGGTGGGTGTTTGTGTCCTCAACACTGCAGCACTGAAGGGGTGTGTGCACGTGTGTTTGGCACAAGTGTACATGTCTCATGAAATGCAGCGCTGAAGGGCTGTGTGTGTGGCCCCAGCACTGAAGGTGTGTGTCTGTGTCTGTTTGTGTGACCTCAGCACCAAAGGGATGTGTGTCTGTGACCCCAGCAATAAAGATGTGTGTCTCTATGGCCACATCAATTACGGGGAGGCTGTGTGATGGTTTGCGTGTCCCTGCACTAATGGGGTGTGTGCTTGTTTCCTCATCACTGCAACACTGAAGGGGTGTGTGCACGTGTGCTTGGCACACGTCTACATGTCCCCTGAAATGCAGCACTGAAGGGCTGTTTGTGTGGCTCCAGCACTGAAGGTGTGTGTCTGTGTCTGTTTGTGTGACCTCAGCACCAAAGGGATGTGTGTCTGTGACCCCAGCAATGAAGGGGTGTGTCTCTATGGCCCCATCAATAAAAGGGATGGTTGTGTGATGGTTTGTGTGTCCCTGCACTAATGTGTGGGTGTTTGTGTCCTCAACACTGCAGCACTGACGGGGTGTGTGCACGTGTGTTTGGCACAAGTGTACATGTCTCATGAAATGCAGCGCTGAAGGGCTGTGTGTGTGGCCCCAGCACTGAAGGTGTGTGTCTGTGTCTGTTTGTGTGACCTCAGCACCAAAGGGATGTGTGTCTGTGACCCCAGCAATAAAGATGTGTGTCTCTATGGCCCCATCAATTACGGGGAGGCTGTGTGATGGTTTGCGTGTCCCTGCACTAATGGGGTGTGTGCTTGTTTCCTCATCACTGCAACACTGAAGGGGTGTGTGCAAGTGTGTTTGGCACACGTCTACATGTCCCCTGAAATGCAGCACTGAAGGGCTGTGTGTGTGGCCCCAGCACTGAAGGTGTGTGTCGATGTCTGTTTGTGTGACCTCAGCACCAAAGGGATGTGTGTCTGTGACCCCAGCAATGAAGGGGTGTGTCTCTATGGCCCCATCAATAAAAGGGATGGTTGTGTGATGGTTTGTGTGTCCCTGCACTAATGGGGTGGGTGTTTGTGTCCTCAACACTGCAGCACTGAAGGGGTGTGTGCACGTGTGTTTGGCACAAGTGTACATGTCTCATGAAATGCAGCGCTGAAGGGCTGTGTGTGTGGCCCCAGCACTGAAGGTGTGTGTCTGTCTCTGTTTGTGTGACCTCAGCACCAAAGGGATGTGTGTCTGTGATCCCAGAAATGAAGGGGTGTTTCTGTGACCCCATCAATAAAGGGGTGGATGTGTGATGGTTTGCGTGTCCCTGCACTAATGGGGTGTGTGCTTGTTTCCTCAACACTGCACCACAGAAGGGGTGTGTGAACGTGTGTTTGGCACACGAGTACATGTCCCATGAAATGCAGCACTGAAGGGCTGTGTGTGTGGCCCCAGCACTGAAGGTGTGTGTCTGTGTCTGTTTGTGTGACCTCAGCACCAAAGGGATGTGTGTCTGTGACCCCAGCAATGAAGGGGTGTGTCTCTATGGCCCCATCAATAAAAGGGATGGTTGTGTGATGGTTTGTGTGTCCCTGCACTAATGGGGTGGGTGTTTGTGCCCTCAACACTGCAGCACTGAAGGGGTGTGTGCACGTGTGTTTGGCACAAGTGTACATGTCTCATGAAATGCAGCGCTGAAGGGCTGTGTGTGTGGCCCCAGCACTGAAGGTGTGTGTCTGTGTCTGTTTGTGTGACCTCAGCACCAAAGGGATGTGTGTCTGTGACCCCAGCAATAAAGATGTGTGTCTCTATAGCCCCATCAATTACGGGGAGGCTGTGTGATGGTTTGCGTGTCCCTGCACTAATGGGGTGTGTGCTTGTTTCCTCATCACTGCAACACTGAAGGGGTGTGTGCACGTGTGCTTGACACACGTCTACATGTCCCCTGAAATGCAGCACTGAAGGGCTGTTTGTGTGGCTCCAGCACTGAAGGTGTGTGTCTGTGTCTGTTTGTGTGACCTCAGCACCAAAGGGATGTGTGTCTGTGACCCCAGCAATGAAGGGGTGTGTCTCTATGGCCCCATCAATAAAAGGGATGGTTGTGTGATGGTTTGTGTGTCCCTGCACTAATGGGGTGGGTGTTTGTGTCCTCAACACTGCAGCACTGAAGGGGTGTGTGCACGTGTGTTTGGCACAAGTGTACATGTCTCATGAAATGCAGTGCTGAAGGGCTGTGTGTGTGGCCCCAGCACTGAAGGTGTGTGTCTGTCTCTGTTTGTGTGACCTCAGCACCAAAGGGATGTGTGTCTGTGATCCCAGAAATGAAGGGGTGTCTCTGTGGCCCCATCAATAAAGGGGTGGATGTGTGATGGTTTGCGTGTCCCTGCACTAATGGGGTGTGTGCTTGTTTCCTCAACACTGCACCACAGAAGGGGTGTGTGAACGTGTGTTTGGCACACGTGTACATGTCCCATGAAATGCAGCACTGAAGGGCTGTGTGTGTGGCCCCAGCACTGAAGGTGTGTGTCTGTGTCTGTTTGTGTGACCTCAGCACCAAAGGGATGTGTGTCTGTGACCCCAGCAATGAAGGGGTGTGTCTCTATGGCCCCATCAATAAAAGGGATGATTGTGTGATGGTCTGTGTGTCCCTGCACTAATGGGGTGGGTGTTTGTGTCCTCAACACTGCAGCACTGAAGGGGTGTGTGCACGTGTGTTTGGCACAAGTGTACATGTCTCATGAAATGCAGCGCTGAAGGGCTGTGTGTGTGGCCCCAGCACTGAAGGTGTGTGTCTGTGTCTGTTTGTGTGACCTCAGCACCAAAGGGATGTGTGTCTGTGATCCCAGAAATGAAGGGGTGTCTCTGTGACCCCATCAATAAAGGGGTGGATGTGTGATGGTTTGCGTGTCCCTGCACTAATGGGGTGTGTGCTTGTTTCCTCAACACTGCAGCACAGAAGGGGTGTGTGAACGTGTGTTTGGCACACGTGTACATGTCCCATGAAATGCAGCACTGAAGGGCTGTGTGTGTGGCCCCAGCACTGAAGGTGTGTGTCTGTGTCTGTTTGTGTGACCTCAGCACCAAAGGGATGTGTGTCTGTGACCCCAGCAATGAAGGGGTGTGTCTCTATGGCCCCATCAATAAAAGGGATGGTTGTGTGATGGTTTGTGTGTCCCTGCACTAATGGGGTGGGTGTTTGTGTCCTCAACACTGCAGCACTGAAGGGGTGTGTGCACGTGTGTTTGGCACAAGTGTACATGTCTCATGAAATGCAGCGCTGAAGGGCTGTGTGTGTGGCCCCAGCACTGAAGGTGTGTGTCTGTGTCTGTTTGTGTGACCTCAGCACCAAAGGGATGTGTGTCTGTGACCCCAGCAATAAAGATGTGTGTCTCTATGGGCCCATCAATTACGGGGAGGCTGTGTGATGGTTTGCGTGTCCCTGCACTAATGGGGTGTGTGCTTGTTTCCTCATCACTGCAACACTGAAGGGGTGTGTGCAAGTGTGTTTGGCACACGTCTACATGTCCCCTGAAATGCAGCACTGAAGGGCTGTGTGTGTGGCCCCAGCACTGAAGGTGTGTGTCTGTGTCTGTTTGTGTGACCTCAGCACCAAAGGGATGTGTGTCTCTGATCCCAGAAATGAAGGGGTGTCTCTGTGGCCCCATCAATAAAGGGGTGGATGTGTGATGGTTTGCGTGTCCCTGCACTAATGGGGTGTGTGCTTGTTTCCTCAACACTGCACCACAGAAGGGGTGTGTGAACGTGTGTTTGGCACATGTGTACATGTCCCATGAAATGCAGCACTGAAGGGCTGTGTGTGTGGCCCCAGCACTGAAGGTGTGTGTCTGTGTCTGTTTGTGTGACCTCAGCACCAAAGGGATGTGTGTCTGTGACCCCAGCAATAAAGATGTGTGTCTCTATGGCCCCATCAATTACGGGGAGGCTGTGTGATGGTTTGCGTGTCCCTGCACTAATGGGGTGTGTGCTTGTTTCCTCATCACTGCAACACTGAAGGGGTGTGTGCACGTGTGCTTGGCACACGTCTACATGTCCCCTGAAATGCAGCACTGAAGGGCTGTTTGTGTGGCTCCAGCACTGAAGGTGTGTGTCTGTGTCTGTTTGTGTGACCTCAGCACCAAAGGGATGTGTGTCTGTGACCCCAGCAATGAAGGGGTGTGTCTCTATGGCCCCATCAATAAAAGGGATGGTTGTGTGATGGTTTGTGTGTCCCTGCACTAATGGGGTGGGTGTTTGTGTCCTCAACACTGCAGCACTGAAGGGGTGTGTGCACGTGTGTTTGGCACAAGTGTACATGTCTCATGAAATGCAGCGCTGAAGGGCTGTGTGTGTGGCCCCAGCACTGAAGGTGTGTGTCTGTCTCTGTTTGTGTGACCTCAGCACCAAAGGGATGTGTGTCTGTGATCCCAGAAATGAAGGGGTGTCTCTGTGACCCCATCAATAAAGGGGTGGATGTGTGATGGTTTGCGTGTCCCTGCACTAATGGGGTGTGTGCTTGTTTCCTCAACACTGCACCACAGAAGGGGTGTGTGAACGTGTGTTTGGCACACGTGTACATGTCCCATGAAATGCAGCACTGAAGGGCTGTGTGTGTTGCCCCAGCACTGAAGGCGTGTGTCTGTGTCTGTTTGTGTGACCTCAGCACCAAAGGGATGTGTGTCTGTGACCCCAGCAATGAAGGGATGTGTCTCTATGGCCCCATCAATAAAAGGGATGGTTGTGTGATGGTTTGTGTGTCCCTGCACTAATGGGGTGGGTGTTTGTGTCCTCAACACTGCAGCACTGAAGGGGTGTGTGCACGTGTGTTTGGCACAAGTGTACATGTCTCATGAAATGCAGCGCTGAAGGGCTGTGTGTGTGGCCCCAGCACTGAAGGTGTGTGTCTGTGTCTGTTTGTGTGACCTCAGCACCAAAGGGATGTGTGTCTGTGACCCCAGCAATAAAGATGTGTGTCTCTATGGCCCCATCAATTACGGGGAGGCTGTGTGATGGTTTGCGTGTCCCTGCACTAATGGGGTGTGTGCTTGTTTCTTCATCACTGCAACACTGAAGGGGTGTGTGCACGTGTGTTTGGCACACATCTACATGTCCCCTGAAATGCAGCACTGAAGGGCTGTTTGTGTGGCTCCAGCACTGAAGGTGTGTGTCTGTGTCTGTTTGTGTGACCTCAGCACCAAAGGGATGTGTGTCTGTGACCCCAGCAATGAAGGGGTGTGTCTCTATGGCCCCATCAATAAAAGGGGTGGTTGTGTGATGGTTTGTGTGTCCCTGCACTAATGGGGTGTGTGTTTGTGTCCTCAACACTGCAGCACTGAAGGGGTGTGTGCACGTGTGTTTGGAACAAGTGTGCATATCCCCTGAATTGCAGCACTGAACGGCTGTGTGTGTGGCCCCAGCACTGAAGGTGTGTGTCTGTGTCTGTTTGTGTGACCTCAGCATCAAAGGGATGTGTCTGTGATCCCAGAAATGAAGGGGTGTCTCTGTGACCCCATCAATAAAGGGGTGGATGTGTGATGGTTTGCGTGTCCCTGCACTAATGGGGTGTGTGCTTGTTTCCTCATCACTGCAACACTGAAGGGGTGTGTGCACGTGTGTTTGGCACACGTGTACATGTCCCCTGAAATGCAGCACTGAAGGGCTGTGTGTGTGGCCCCAGCACTGAAGGTGTGTGTCTGTTTGTGTGACCTCAGCACCAAAGGGATGTGTGTCTGTGACCCCAGCACTGAAGATGTGTGTGTCTGTGACCCCATCAATAACGGGGTGGCTGTGTGATGGTTTGTGTGTCCCTGGTCTGTGTGTTTGTCTACCGAGCACTGCAGCACTGAAGGGGTGTGTGCACGTGTGTTTATTTTATGTGTATAGAGGTGAGTGTGTATTTGTGTCTGTGTGTGTATGTATGTGTGTGTTGAGGTGAGTGTGTATGTGTGTGAATGTTCATGGATGTATTAAAGGTAACCCATCACTTCATTTCAGGCCCCTAAACCACCACCATTGTGAAATACCACTGTGTAATGAGTTTATAAAGATGCCCCTGTATAAATCATTCATTTCTGCATTGTGTAGACAATGAGCTTATAATGAACCAACAGTTTATACAAGGACATATTTATTATTCTGTTGGTGCCTTGGTGGTGATTTCATTCCCAGTCCCCTTAAAGGGTTATTTGGGACTTAAGAATTGATGACCTATCTGTAAGATAGCTGATCAGTATGAGATCGGAGGGTCTGACACCTGGCACCCCCACGATCAGCTGAAATCTGCTCCGGCAGGTGCCAGACACATGATAAGCATACTTGATAGGACGCTGCTTCTGGTCTATAGGACGCACACAATACTGAGCAAGATTTTTTGTTGTTAAAAAGTGCGTCATATAGTCTAGAAAATACAGTTAATGACGGTCACTCTTTAACTAAGAAATGCATCTTAACTTATGAAGGACTATATCCGTCATAATTCTGCTCCCCGCATTTCTTGCAGGCTCACACGCCGAGTCTGCATCTTTCTCGGCAGATGATGGCTGTGTTATTCAGCAATCATATGCCTCTAACAGTCGCAGGTTGAGCGGAGCTCTGCCCACGACACTTAGCCTATTAAATCTTGCTATCAGTGTGTGACAGCGGCATTTAATGTGCGCCAGCAGGGGGTGCACCATTCCATCTCTTCATTGGCGCACCCGTGACTTGATCACTGAAGATCCCTGTGTCTGTCATCACTGTATTCCTGTGACAGCAGCCTGTTGCTAGTGTTCATAGGAGACCGTGATCTCTGCTATATATAGCAATGCTGTATATAGCACAAGCAATCAGATGATCGCAGGTTCAAGCCCCCTAAAGAGACGAACAAATACAGTGAAAAGTAAAAAAAAATGAAAAAAGTATAAAAGTTCAAATCATCCCAGTTTTCCCCCCATTAAAAATTAAGAAATATAAAACATTTAAAAAATACACATATTTGGTATCGCTGCATCTGTAAAAGTCAGATCCATCAAAATATAAAATAAATTAATCCATTTAGTAAACGGCGAAACTAGAACATTACATAAAATGCCAGAATTACAGATTTTCAGTCGTTGCAACAAGAAAAAAATATATAATAACAGACAATCAAAACATTGTATATACCCCAAAATGATATCAATATAACCATCAGTTTGTGGTGCAAAAAACTAGCCCTCACGCCGCCCCATTCCCGAAACATGAAAACGCCGCGGCTTTCAGATCTCGGAAAGTGGCGACACAAGCAAATTATTTTTCATCACTTAAATATAAATCCTATAAATCGTCACTTAAGTAGAAGAGATGAAGCTTTACTACCTCCTGCTCCAGCTCCAGCACTTCACCGCTGCCGCTGATCTTTAGTCACTGGCTTCAAGGGTGACATCGTGACTGCAGCTCTGCAGCCAATCACTTGGCTCAGTGGGCCATGCTGACAGAGCTTCTAAGCTCAGTGATTGGCTGCAGCAATGATGTGTGCTGAAGCTGAGCCATCACCGCTGCAGCCTGTCACAATAGACCACAGGAAGCGCTGAAGATCCAGAGCTGGAGCAGCAGGAGAAAGTAAAGCTCTGTGTGTTTTCTCTACCACTGGGAACCTCCTATATATTACATAAAACATCCCTGAAAACCCCTTTAATCTGACTTTATAGAAAAAGTCTATATCCGGCTACTGTCCTCCCCTCATGAATCACAACATATGCCAAGTGTGAACAACTCCTGTCCCCAAATGAGGACTTGCAGGCGATCAGTTGATAGTCGGGGGTCTGGCAGTGAACACCCTCAGCAATCAGCTGTGTTTTGCTGGATGTAGTGGCCTCTCCAGGACACATGTGGTATTACATGGTGCTCTTTCAGAATAATATGTAATATGTAATACATGATATCTTGAAGTCTTCCAGAAGAAGATATTGGCAGACAGGTAATGACTTATTACCTACCAGCCATTGTCTCCTTTATCACTCGCTAGTTCTTATACACATTTGGATGATGTCACATCTTCGTTGGAAGCCGTATTAGGAACCTCCATCGCAGATTTTATCATACAGGACGAGTTGTCAGCCAACAGCTATTTGGCCATTGTTCACATGACGTAAGCCTATGTTATATACAGCGATATGCAGCAGGATACACCAGATCCAGGGAAATATCCGATCGCCAGAAATGGGGTCAGGAAGGAATTTTTTTCCCCCCTGAATCAGAATTCTTTTGGGGGGGTTTCTTTGCCTTCTTCTGGATCTTTGGGTCCCAATGACTCTCAGGTGGTCCCCAATGACCGCAGCTCGTTTTGTGGTCTCCACCGGGGCCAATCTGAGAGTGACTGTGACCATAGTTTAATTTCTTAAAGGGCCAGTAATATTTTCATTACAATGTTGCTTATTGCTATTTCAATAAAAAAATTAATTATATATATATATATTGTTTTGTGTTTTTTTCCTGGATTTCACCTTACACAGTGAGAATGATAAGAGTAATCACAAAATATGGGGGCTCCATACACAGAGAGAACTCTGGTACCAAATTCCATGACAATTGTTCTGGGGTTCAGTCTGTGATGGAGCAGTAACATTGTATCCAGGACGTCGTACACACCATGCTACAGAAAGAAGACTGAAGAGCGGGACGTAGCCGCAGAATACAGGAGACACAGGGTCTTGTGTAACAGTAAAAAACAGGAAAGATGTTCAACAAGTGGCCGGGGGGCTCCAGGACCAAACCAGGAGGGAGGCCTCAGTCATCAGTGGCCAATATTCCCATGAAGTGGCCACATTTACCAACCGTTCTGCAGCCACTCGTTTACCTTTCTCCAGCACCTCCGTCGGCCACCACTGAAATTCTTTTCTGACTACACACAGACACGTACATAGAAACCGTGCATGCCGCCATCACCGTCCACAACCAGAGTCCTGGTCCAGACCAGTGGCCTTTCCAATTCAAGTCTACTTGGGTTTAAACAAGGGTCCTGTCTCTAAGAGAACCATGTGCTTGCCACTTGGACCAGCAGTAATACAGTAACACCAGGTTAATATTCTTCGGGCACAGAGATGCACAGACAGTGAACCCTCTTAAAAAGAAGAATTGGACTGACATCCCCTAAGCAATAAGTACCCACACAATTGGAGGGACAGATTGCTAGCCCTTGCTGCACCATGGTGTATGCCCAGTGGTGGCCACTCTTAGTCTAAGTTGGCTCTTCAGATTGCATGGTGATAAAGAACCTGAGGGCCATATACCTTCAAGAAAAAGATCTCATAAGGACACGTTGCCTTGAATTGTGAAGAACACAATAATGTTTTCCATACAATTCTATTGTGTTCTATTCAGGATATATTAAAAAAAAGTCTGGTCCTTAGAAGTTATAAAATGAGGTCAATACAACCTCAGGTGAACAACAACACATCACAAATTACACCAGGTCACCGAATATTTACCAAAAAATAGACTTAAATGCAAAAACAGTGTGTGAAAAATTAAAGGGGTTGTCCAATGGAAACGAGCTCCAATCTACAGGAACCTTCATCCCCTTTAGATTGGAACGGTGGTCCGCATGCTAAAATGCTGCTCCATTCATTCTATATGAGGAGGCCATGAAGTGCGCCTGACTTTTTTGGACCGATGAGACAGAGTGGCCTTACAGAGAAGGGTCCTTGGATTGGACGCCGAGTTACGGACCCCAAAGCAGCACTGAATATGATGTACTAGTGGGAGTCACCAGTGCAAGGGTTCAAGGGCGCCAGTAGTGGAAGACATAGTGCGCGAAACCGAAGAACAAGTAAGGAGACCTGCTGATCAGCACTGCAGTGCCGAGGCCGAGTTATGGTGAAATAGGGAGCGTCAGTGCGCCTCACCAGTCCTGGAGTATATTACAGAGGAAGGATACTGTGTGGAAAATGCTTCATACTGTAAAGGAAACCTCCAGAACACTTTGTGCCCCCCGATATCCCTTGTATGTCGGGACGTTGCTAGGGTCCTAAAAGATCAGGGGCCAAAGCCCCAAAGTAGGTGTTTCCCCATACAACCTCCCCGCCACTTAAAAGAGGACCTATACATATATAATTACAGTACACCATTGTTACTAACCTAAAATACACAACTGAAAGACCAATATTCCCAAAATTACTTCTATACAAGGCAATAATAATCCCGCTACACAATGCCCTCTACCATCAACACTACACAGTGAGTACATAGTATTATGATATGACCATTGCCTCTACATAAAAAACACACTGTACAAAGACCATCTGACTTCTCATATTTCCAGCACCGTCCCCATCTATTCCCACCCTGCACAACCTCCCCATGCTGCCTGCTCTTCCCACGTGGAATAGGAACCTCAATACTTCAAAAATTATGTCATTACTATGATTACCCTCCACCAATTAATGCTACAAAGACTGTGTGCCAGATAGAGGGGACCTATAAAAATAATAGCGTCCCATAGAAAGTAGTAAAGACCCCACTGTGCTACCTAGCAAGTAATAATGCCAGATATGCTCTTATGAAAGTTTCAATATCTGAAGTGTTCCCTCCAAGCAACAAATACCGTTGAGTATCCCCTTTAAGTAATAATGCCCCCTTAAAGACACAATCAAACTACACCCAACTACAAAGTTCTTCTTCAAGTCTATGGACGATGATTTCGGGGTGGGAAAAGAAGAAATTTCTGATGATGCACCCATTTAAAAGAAATAATGTCCTGAGTGCCCCCATAGCACCCGGTATATTGTATGATAGTCCCACAGCTCACTACACACTGTATGATGGTCCCCACAGCTCCCTATGCACTGTATGATGGTCCCCACAGATCCCTACACACTGTATGATGGTCCCCACAGCTCCCTACGCACTGTATAATGATCCCCATAGCTCCCTATACCCTGTATGATGGTCCCCACAGCTCCGTATGCACTGGTATCATGGTCCCCACAGCTTCCTATGCCCTGTATGATGGTACCCACAGTTCCATATGCACTGTATCATGGTCCCCACAGCTCCCTACGCTCTGTATGATGGTCCCCACAGCTCCCTATGCACTGTATGATGGTCCCCACAGATCCCTATGCACTGTATGATGGTACCCACAGCTCCATATGCACTGATATCATGGTCCCCACAGCTCCCTACACTCTGTATGATGGTCCCCACAGCTCCCTATACACTGTAGGATGGTCCCCACAGCTCCCTACACACTGTATGATGGTCCCCACAGCTCCTTAGATACTGCACGATGGTCCCCACAGATCCCTAGACACTGTATGATGGTCCCCACAGTTCCCCCATGCACTGTATGATGGTCCCCATAGTTCCCTATGCATTGCATAATGGTCCCTACAGCTCCCTATGCTCTGTATGATAGTCCCCACAGCTCCCTATGCCCTGTATGATGGTCCCCACATCTCCCTATGCACTGCATAATGGTCCCCACAGCTCCCTATGCACTGCATAATGGTCCCCACAGCTCCCTATGCACTGTATGATGGTCTACACAGCTCCCTATGTATTGTATGATGGTCTACACAGCTCCCTATGCATTGTCTGATGGTCCCCACAGCTCCCTATGCACTGTATGAAGGTCTCTACAACTCCTTATAACTGGCATGATGGTCCCTACAATAACCTATATCCTGTATAATGGCCCTCACAGCCCCATATATACAGTACTGTATGATGGCCCCCGCAGCCCAATATATACTGTATGATGGCCCCCACACCCACTTGTACACTATATTATGGCCCCTACAGCTCCCTTTATACTGTATGATGTCCCCACAGCCCCTTATAAACTGTATTCTGGCACCCACTCCCCATTTTATATAATATGATGGCCCCACTGCCCCCTATATATAGCATGATGACTCCCATAGCCCCTTATAGTATGATGACACTCACACCCCTTATATATAGAGGTGCATCTCACTAAATTAGAATATCATCAAAAAGTTTATTTATTTTAGTTCTTCAATGCTGAAAATGAAACTCATATATTATATAGAGTCATTACAATCAAAGTGATCTATTTCAAGTGTTTATTTCTGTTAATGTTGATGATTATGGCCAGGGGCGCACATAGAAATCATGAGGCCCCATAGCAGAAGCTCTAATTGGACCCCCCCACCAAAAAAATAAAGAAATATTTGTCTGTGTCACAGAAGAGCCGATCTCACAACTTTCCAGCCTTTACTTCGCTTTTCTAATTTTCCTCCTACTGAAGTCCTAGATCCCTCTTTCATTGCCCCCATGAAGTATGATGCCAATAAAAGTGCCCCCAAACACAGTATGATACCCCCATGGTGCATTCCTCCACATTAGCCTCTACATGAACAGTATAATGACCTTATTGTACCCCACTTCAACTCCCAAGGCAAAGTATGGTGACCCTAATACAGTATGATTCCCCCAACTGTGACTCCCACACAGCCCCCCATACAGTATAATGGGCCTACATACAGTATAATGGCCCACACTAGCCCTCCAAACAGTATAATGGCCCCACACAGCCCTCCAAACAGTATGATGGACCCCACACAAACCTTCACACCGTATAATTGCTTTCATACAGTATAACGGCCCCCCACATAGCCCTCAAAATATCATAATGGCCCCACATAGACTTCCATATAGTATAATATGCCACCCATAATCCTCCATATAGTATAATGCACCCTCCAAAATCCTCCATATGGTATAATGCACCCCCCACAATCCTCCATATAGTATAATGAACTTCCCATGGTCCTCGATAGAATATAATGCACTCCCCATAGTCCTCCATACAGTATATTTCACACCCCAAAGGGTAAAATGCAGCCCCCATATAGTATAATGCACCACACAGTCCTGCAGTATTATGGGCACCACGTACTCACTGATTTTAAAATACCGTATGTTTTAAATAAGACGACCCGAGTATAAGCCGAGGCCCCTAATTTTACCACAAAAAAACTGGGAAAACGTATTGAGTTGAGTATAAGCCTAGGGTAGGAAATGCAGCAGCTACTGGAAAATTTCACCATCCTGGTATGTATGGCACCCCTCATCCCCCAGTCCTGGTACATATGGCACCCCTCATCCCCCAATCCTGGTATGCATGGCCCCCTCATCCCCCAATCCTGGTATGTATGGCCTCCTCATCCACAAATCTTGGTATCTGTGGCCTCCTCATCCCCCAATCTTGGTATGTGTGGCCTCCTCATCCCCCAATCCTGGTATGTATGGCCTCCTCATCCCCCAATCCTGGTATGTGTGGCCTCCTCATCCCCCAATCCTGGTATGTGTGGCCTTCTCATTCCCCAATCCCCTGGTATGTGTGGCCCCCTCATCCCCCCAATCCTGGTATGTATGGCCTCCTCATCCACCAATCTTGGTATCTGTGGCCTCCTCATCCCCCAATCTTGGTATGTGTGGCCCCATCACTGCACACTGTCTGTCATCACTGTATTCCTGTGACAGCCAGCCTGTTGCTAGTGTTCATAGCAGACCGTGATTTCTGCTATATATAGCAATGCTGTATATAGCACAAGCAATCAGATGATTGCAGGTTCAAGCCCCCTAAAGAGACGAACAAATACAGTGAAAAGTAAAAAAAAATGAAAAAAGTATAAAAGTTCAAATCATCCCAGTTTTCCCCCCATTAAAAATTAAGAAATATAAAACATTTAAAAAATACACATATTTGGTATCGCTGCGTTTGTAAAAGTCAGATCCATCAAAATATAAAATAAATTAATCCATTTAGTAAACGGCGTAACTAGAAAATTACATAAAATGCCAGAATTACAGATTTTCAGTCGTTGCAACAAGAAAAAAATATAAAATAACAGACAATCAAAACATTGTATATACCCCAAAATGATATCAATATAACCATCACTTTGTGGTGCAAAAAACTAGCCCTCACGCAGTCCCATTCCCGAAAAATGAAAACGCCGCGGCTTTCGGATCTCGGAAAGTGGCGACACAAGCAAATTATTTTTATTTTTTTTTTTTACAAATTTCAGAATTTTTTTTTCATCACTTAAATATAAATCCTATAAATCGTCACTTAAGTAGAAGAGATGAAGCTTTACTACCTCCTGCTCCAGCTCCAGCACTTCACCGCTGCCGCTGATCTTTAGTCACTGGCTTCAAGGGTGACATCATGACTGCAGCTCTGCAGCCAATCACTTGGCTCAGTGGGCCACGCTGACAGAGCTTCTAAGCTCAGTGATTGGCTGCAGCAATGATGTGTGCTGAAGTTGAGCCATCACCCCTGCAGCCTGTCACAATAGAGCACAGGAAGCGCTGAAGATCCAGAGCTGGAGCAGCAGGAGAAAGTAAAGCTCTGTGTGTTTTCTCTACCACTGGGAACCTCCTATATATTACATAAAAACATCCCTGAAAACCCCTTTAATCTGACTTTATAGAAAAAGTCTATATCCGGCTACTGTCCTCCCCTCATGAATCACAAAATATGCCAAGTGTGAACAACTCCTGTCCCCAAATGAGGACTTGCAGGCAATCAGTTGATAGTCGGGGGTCTGGCAGTGAACCCCCTCAGCAATCAGCTGTGTTTTGCTGGACGTAGTGGCCTCTCCAGGACACATGTGGTATTACATTGTTCGCTTTCAAAATAATATGTAATATGTAATACATGATATCTTGAAGTCTTCCAGAAGAAGATATTGGCAGACAGGTAATGACTTATTACCTACCAGCCATTGTCTCCTTTATCACTCGCTAGTTCTTATACACATTTGGATGATTTCACATCTTCATTGGAAGCCGTATTAGGAACCTCCATCGCAGATTTTATCATACAGGACGAGTTCTCAGCCATCAGCTATTTGGCCATTGTTCACATGACGTAAGCCTATGTTATATACAGCGATATGCAGCAGGATACACGAGATCCAGGGAAATATCCAATCGCCAGAAATGGGGTCAGGAATGGTATGTGTGGCCTTCTCATCCCCCAATCCTGGTATGTATGGCCTTCTCATCCCCCAATCCTGGTATGTGTGGCTCCATCACTGCACACACAAAAAATAAACACTTATACTCACCTTCCTTCCTCACCTGTGCTCCAGAGCTGCTGTGTTCTGTCTGCCAGCAGCTCATGTTGGTATCTGAGCAGCGCGCGCTCTCAGTTGCCGAGGTGAGCTGCTGCTGCTGCCGGCATATTCACTCCTCTCCACACCGGGACTATGAGCGTTGACAAGCGTGAATATGCATTCTCTTTAGTAGCGGGCACTGTAAGCAGCAGCCACGGCTCAGCGCTCCTCCGTGCCCGCTACTAAAGAGAATGAATATTCCCTCTTCTCCACGCCCATGGAAGTGGAGAAGAGGGAATATTCATGTCCCTTTAGCAGCGGGCACACGTGGTAGCTACAGCAGCCGCTACTGCGTGTACCCGCTCCTCCGCCGCCGCAGCCTGCCACCCCCCCCCCCAATACTCACCTATCCTCCTCGCTCCCCCGAGGCTCACGGGCCCCATAGCAGTGGTGTGGCCTGCCACCATTGGCAGTACGTCACTGATTATGGCTTACAGCCAATGAAATCACAAAAGTCATTATCTCAGTAAATTAGAATACTTTATAACATCAGCCTGAAAAATGTTTTTAAAATCCGAAATGTTGGCCTACTGAAATGTATGTTTAGTAAATGCACTCAATACTTGGTCAGGGCTCCTTTTGCATCAATTACTGCATCAATGCGGCGTGGCATGGAGGCGATCAGCCTGTGGCACTGCTGAGGTGTTATGGAAGCCCAGGTGGCTTTGATAGCAGCCTTCAGCTCGTCTGCATTGTTGGGTCTGGTGTCTCTTATCTTCATCTTGACAATACCCCATAGATTCTCTATAATAGATTCTCTATGGGGTTAAGGTCATGTGAGTTTGCTGACCAATTAAGCAGAGTGATACTGTTGTGTGTAAACCAGGTATTGGTACTTTTGGCAGTGTGGACAGGTGCCAAGTCCTGCTGGAGAATGAAATTTCCATCTCCAAAAAGCTTCTCGGCAGAGGGAAGCATGAAGTGCTGTAAAATTTCCTGGTAGACGGCTGCGCTGACTTAGGTGTTGATAAAACACAGTGGACCTCCACCAGCAGATGACATGGCTCTCCAAGCCATCACTAATTGTGGAAACTTCACACTAGACCTCCAGCAGCTTGGATTGTGGCCTCTCCACTCTTCCTCCAGACTCTGGGACCTTGATTTCCAAAGGAAAATTGGAACTCTGGGACCTTGTGGATGGTGTCAATGACTGCCTTCTTGGCATTTGTCAAGTCAGCAGTCTTCCCCATGATTGTGGAGCCTACTGAAACAGACTATGTGACATTTTTAAACACTTAGGAAGCCGTTGCAGGTGTTTTTTGTTCATTATTCTAATTTACTGAGATAATAACTTTAGTGTTTTCATTGGCTGTAAGCCATAATCCTCTACATTAACAGAAATAAACACTAGAAATATATCACTCTGTCTGTAATGACTCTATATAATATATGAGCTTCACTTTTTGTATTGAAGAACTGAAATAAATTAACTTTTTGATGATATTGTAATTTAGTGAGATGCACCTGTATATGATGACTGTTGCCCCCAGTGGAATATATGCGGTGTCTAGTTTGGGATATTTTAGTACACTCATGATGATACTATAGATAGCCATTATACCTGGAATGGCCCCTTCCTTGCGTGCCTTGCTTTTTTTCGCTTACATGTCTAACAATCACATATGTGTTGTGTCCCTTCCCCCATCATCCTATTCTTCTATTGCTGAATAAATATGATAGATTTTATACTCCCTGGACTCCTTTGATGGTCTTTTACCCTGCGGGGTTTTCTTTCATATATGGACTCACTGTGTGGTGGTGATGGTAGAGGACATTGTGTAGCAGGATCATTTTGGCCTTGTATAGTAGTAATTTGGGGAATATTGGTCTTTGTATAGTGTATTTTAGATTAGTAACAGTGGTATACTGTAATTATATATGTATAAATCCTCTTTTAAGTGGCAGGGAGGTTATATGGGGAAACATGTACTTTGAGGCTGGGGTCCCTGATCTCTTAGGACCCCAGCAACGCTCCTGCACTGGGGAAAAGCAGGGTCTGGAGACCACTTTAATATGATCATTTTACGGATATGACGCCAAAGAAACTAATGAAGTGCTTTGCAAAGTGCCATAATTTTCACAATTCTGAAAATAAATTGTAAGTTTAGTTCCACTATAAGTGATGTTAATTCTGTTATGAGAGCTAACCTTCTGAGACAATTTATCAATGCGCTGTGTGAATTGTCACATTAAGCTTTGCTACATCTATACATAGTGAAGTTCAGGATCAAAATGCTGCAGGTCCCATCTCTGCTACAGAACGATCCCATGGAAATAAAGCCGATCATTTTATCAGATGGGATTATTAGAACTTACCTGGTTGGATCCTTTGTTTCTGGTGGTTTCTTTCCCAGGTCGTCATTAAGGCCCTTTACAATAAGCTCCAAAAACTCATCGGACTTTCTGAATCTTTCAAGCGTTTTCTCCATCACAGAAAGGACAGAAAGGAGGCGCTTATCCTGGCAGAAGAGAATCAGAGATATATTGTTCTACATCTTCCAGATGTTTGGATTTATCTACAGACTAATGATTAATCTCGCATGAAGAATGATAATATTATCAGAGATCACAATTTTGGGGTAAAATTATTCAATTTTAAATATATATATATATATATAGCAATTACATTATTCTGACAAGAGCAATTTTTTGTTTTTTTCCTCCCTTTTTCCCAAAAAATCTAACTTTGTTTTTTCATTCACATAGACGGAGGGCTTGTGTTTTGTGGGACTAGTTGTTCTTTGGAATGACAACATTCAATTTAGCACATAAAGTATTGAAAAATGGGGGAAAAAATCAAAGTAAGGTTATTATTTTTGTTTTCGTTACAGCATTGACCCGACGTGTAATAGATTTATATGTAATGAAAGATTGTACTTATGTCAATGCAGCAGAAACAAATATTGTTTTACGCTTTTTCTTTCTTATAGTTTCCAGAAAACCACAGAACCTTAAGCAGAAAATGACATGAATGAGAACATCTGCCCGGCTTGTACCGGATCCGGGGGTGTTACGTACAAGGTGAAGTCCCCAGAATAAGGATTTGCTTCATTTTGGTGCAGAGTTTCTAGTAGTTTCTGGTTACTACTGTTACAGGCAGATGCCGTCTGCATAATACAGCCAGCAAAGCCTCAACCCCTCCATGCATGTGGACCCCGGCACAAACACTCCGGTACATCCTTTTATGCTAAGACATTAATAATTCTACAATTATCACACACAACTTATATACAGAAACCTCCCAACCGTCCCCGATCCAATGGGACTGTCCGGCTGTCGCTGGAGGTCGGGGCTACGTCCTGACGAGCTGTGTTCTGTCAGGACAGTCTGTGTAGAACAAGAACGTCTCATGCCGTGCTGCTGTGATCGCTCCTGGAGAGGGGCAGCATCTGCTCCGCACGCCTCATACACACCCGGCTCCGCTCCGTACACCTCGTACACACACGGCTCCGCTCCGTACGCCGCGTACACGCGCTGCTCCGCTCCACACGCCTCGTACACGCCCGGCTCCGCTCCGCACGCCTCGTACACGCGCTGCTCCGCTCCGCACGCCTCGTACACACCAGGCTCCGCTCCACACGCCTCGTACACACCAGGCTCCGCTCCACACGCCTCGTACACACCAGGCTCCGCTCCACACGCCTCGTACACGCGCGGCTCCGCTCCGTACGCCTCGTACACGCGCGGCTCAGCTCCGTACGCCTCGTACACGCGCTGCTCCGCTCCGTACGCCTCGTACACGCGCGGCTCCGCTCCGTACGCCTCGTACACGCGCGGCTCCGCTCCGTACGCCTCGTACACGCGCGGCTCCGCTCCGTACGCCTCGTACACGCGCGGCTCCGCTCCGTACGCCTCGTACACGCGCGGCTCCGCTCCGTACGCCTCGTACACGCGCGGCTCCGCTCCGTACACCTCGTACACACGCGGCTCCGCTCCGTACACCTCGTACACACGCGGCTCTGCTCCGTACACCTCGTACACGCGCGGCTCCGCTCCGTACACCTCGTACACACGCGGCTCCGCTCCGTACACCTCGTACACACGCGGCTCCGCTCCGTACACCTCGCACACACACGGCTCCGCTCCGTACACCTCGTACACACATGGCTCTGCTCCGTACACCTCGTACACACGCGGCTCTGCTCCGTACACCTCGTACACACGGCTCTGCTCCGTACACCTCGTACACACGCGGCTCTGCTCCGTACACCTCGTACACGCGCGGCTCTGCTCCGTACACCTCGTACACACACGGCTCTGCTCCGTACACCTCGTACACACACGGCTCTGCTACATCCACACTGTAAACCCCTCCTGACCCCACACATAAACTTCAGCTCATCCAGCACCATGACAACCAGCACAGCAGAGTCCTGCATCCACTGAGGCCCCTGATCATGTGACCCCTGACTCCTCCCCTCCTGTGACCTCATCACAGCTCCTGTGCGCACAGAGCAGCCATATATGTGGTGGCGGCTCTGCAGGTGGAGGTATGTGGAGACCACCATTACTGGGCGCATTAACCCCTTCAGCACGGAGACTCTTTTGGGGTCTCTGTGTGGTGTGAACACTTGCACAGGTGTAGCTAGGTGTTCAGCTCCGGGGGGCGCAGTATCTGAGTGGTCCCTTACTGGTAACCCCTGATCATACTATGCTGGTGCAGCCTATTACTGGAGATGACCGCGCTGTAACTGAAAGAAAAATCTCCACAAAGTCCCACACTATTCCCGCCATACAGTGACATCTAGTGGTAGATACCGGTCCTGCAGGACATATAGACTATACAGCACAGTTACAGATCAGAGCTGATGTTCTTTCTGATGGAGTCGTTCACTTTTCCATCTTTCTCAGAAAGACATTGTGACTTCTCCAGCCAGGACTCGTCTGCGGAGATTACAGCACAGACACATCTGACTCCTCACCACCGTCCCCATCTATTCCCAACCTGCACAATCTCCGCATCCTACTCGCCTCTCCCCCGCTCCCCTGCAGGGCATCGTCGTCTTCTGAAGACTGTAGCTGACTTCAGTGTCCAAGCAACGGGGGTGAACGACATCACTGCGATGCGCCCAGTCACATGCACGCCACCGTCACTGCTGGTCCTTGATTGGCCGGCAGCGTGTATTGTGGCACATGGACCCGGCAAGTTTGTGCTCTGTAATACCCTCCGGTGTCATTGTATTGAAGACACTGTGTCTGCGAATTCGCACACTCAATATCTTCAATAAAGCGGCGCCGTAATGCGGCATGCACATGCACTGACTCTGGAAACAAATAGTGCAGGCTTCGGACAGAAGGACACAATCACCATTATATATATGTTACCAATCTTATATACACATGTATACAGCCGTTTCCTTTATTCATATGCACACACCAGTGCTACAAGCGTTTCTCACTAAATTAGAATATCATCAAAAAGTTAGTTTATTTCAGTTCTTCAATACAAAAAGTGAAACTCCTATATTATATAGAGTCATTACACACAGAGTGATCTATTATATAGAGTCATTACACACAGAGGGATCTATTATATAGAGTCATTACACGCAGAGGGATCTATTATATAGAGTCATTACATACAGAGTGATCTATTATATAGAGTCATTACACAGAGGGATCTATTATATAGAGTCATTACACAGAGGGATCTATTATATAGAGTCATTACACACAGAGTGATCTATTATATAGAGTCATTACACGCAGAGGGATCTATTATATAGAGTCATTACATACAGAGTGATCTATTATATAGAGTCATTACACAGAGGGATCTATTATATAGAGTCATTACACAGAGGGATCTATTATATAGAGTCATTACACACAGAGTGATCTATTATATAGAGTCATTACACAGAGGGATCTATTATATAGAGTCATTACACACAGAGGGATCTATTATATAGAGTCATTACACACAGAGTGATCTATTATATAGAGTCATTACACAGAGGGATCTATTATATAGAGTCATTACACACAGAGTGATCTATTATATAGAGTCATTACACAGAGGGATCTATTATATAGAGTCATTACACGCAGAGGGATCTATTATATAGAGTCATTACATACAGAGTGATCTATTATATAGAGTCATTACACACAGAGGGATCTATTATATAGAGTCATTACACACAGAGGGGTCTATTATATAGAGTCATTACACACAGAGGGGTCTATTATATAGAGTCATTACACACAGAGGGATCTATTATATAGAGTCATTACACACAGAGGGATCTATTATATAGAGTCATTACACACAGAGGGATCTATTATATAGAGTCATTACACACAGAGGGATCTATTATATAGAGTCATTACACACAGAGCGATCTATTATATAGAGTCATTACACACAGGGATCTATTATATAGAGTCATTACACACAGAGCGATCTATTATATAGAGTCATTACACACAGAGGGATCTATTATATAGAGTCATTACACACAGAGGGATCTATTATATAGAGTCATTACACACAGAGCGATCTATTATATAGAGTCATTACACACAGGGATCTATTATATAGAGTCATTACACACAGAGCGATCTATTATATAGAGTCATTACACACAGAGGGATCTATTATATAGAGTCTTTACACACAGGGATCTATTATATAGAGTAATTAACACAGAGGGATCTATTATATAGAGTCATTACACACAGAGGGATCTATTATATAGAGTCATTACACAGAGGGATCTATTATATAGAGTCATTACACACAGAGGGATCTATTATATAGAGTCATTACACACAGAGTGATCTATTATATAGAGTCATTACACACAGAGGGATCTATTATATAGAGTCATTACACACTGAGGGATCTATTATATAGATTCATTACACACAGAGGGATCTATTATATAAAGTCATTACACACAGGGATCTATTATATAGAGTCATTACACACAGAGGGTTCTATTATATAGAGTCATTACACACAGAGGGATCTATTATAGAGCCTCATTACACACAGAGGGATCTATTATATAGAGTCATTACACACAGAGGGATTTATTATATAGAGTCATTACACACAGAGTGATCTATTATATAGAGTCATTACACACAGAGGGATCTATTATATAGAGTCATTACACACAGAGATCTATTATATAGAGTCATTACACACCGAGGGGTCTATTATATAGAGTCATTACACACAGAGGGATCTATTATATAGAGTCATTACACACAGAGGGATCTATTATAGAGCCTCATTACACACAGAGGGATCTATTATATAGAGTCATTACACACAGAGGGATTTATTATATAGAGTCATTACACACAGAGTGATCTATTATATAGAGTCATTACACACAGAGGGATCTATTATATAGAGTCATTACACACAGAGAGATCTATTATATAGAGTCATTACACACCGAGGGGTCTATTATATAGAGTCATTACACACAGAGGGATCTATTATATAGAGTCATTACACACAGAGGGATCTATTATATAGAGGCATTCCAGACAGAGAGATCTATTATATAGAGTCATTACACACAGAGGGATCTATTATATAGAGTCATTACACACAGAGGGATCTATTATATAGAGTCATTACACACAGAGGGATCTATTATATAGAGTCATTACACACAGAGGGATCTATTATATAGAGTCATTTCACACAGAGGGATCTATTATATAAAGTCATTACACACAGGGATCTATTATATAGAGTCATTACACAGAGAAGGATCTATTATATAGAGTCATTACACACAGAGGGATCTATTATAGAGCCTCATTACACACAGAGGGATCTATTATATAGAGTCTTTACACACAGAGGGATCTATTATATAGAGTCTTTACACACAGGTATCTATTATATAGAGTAATTAACACAGAGGGATCTATTATATAGAGTCATTACACACAGAGGGATCTATTATATAGAGTCATTACACACAGAGGGATCTATTATATAGAGTAATTAACACAGAGGGATCTATTATATAGAGTCATTACACACAGAGGGATCTATTATATAGAGTCATTACACACAGGGATCTATTATATAGAGTCATTACACACAGGGATCTATTATATAGAGTCATTACACATAGAGGGATCTATTATATAGAGTCATTACACACAGAGGGATCTATTATAGAGCCTCATTACACACAGAGGGATCTATTATATAGAGTCATTACACACAGAGGGATCTATTATATAAAGTCATTACACACAGGGATCTATTATATAGAGTCATTACGCACAGAGGGATCTATTATATAGAGTCATTACACACAGAGGGATCTATTATAGAGCCTCATTACACACAGAGGGATCTATTATATAGAGTCATTACACACAGAGGGATTTATTATATAGAGTCATTACACACAGAGGGATCTATTATACAGAGTCATTACAGACAGAGATCTATTATATAGAGTCATTACACACAGAGGGATCTATTATATAAAGTCATTACACACAGAGGGATCTATTAGATAGAGTCATTACACACAGAGGGATCTATTATATAGAGTCATTACACACAGAGGGATCTATTATATAGAGTCATTACACACAGAGGGATGTATTATATAAAGTCATTACACACAGGGATCTATTATATAGAGTCATTACACATAGAGGGATCTATTATATAGAGTCATTACACACAGAGGGATCTATTATAGAGCCTCATTACACACAGAGGGATCTATTATATAGAGTCATTACACACAGAGGGATTTATTATATAGTCATTACACACAGAGTGATCTATTATAAAGAGTCATTACACACAGGGATCTATTATATAGAGTCATTACACACAGAGACATCTATTATATAGAGTCATTACACACAGAGGGGTCTATTATATAGAGTCATTACACACAGAGGGATCTATTATATAAAGTCATTACACACAGGGATCTATTATATAGAGTCATTACACACAGAAGGATCTATTATATAGAGTCATTACACACAGAGGGATCTATTATAGAGCCTCATTACACACAGTGGGATCTATTATATAGAGTCATTACAAACAGAGGGATTTATTATATAGAGTCATTACACACAGAGTGATCTATTATATAGAGTCATTACACACAGAGGGATCTATTATATAGAGTCATTACACACAGAGAGATCTATTATATAGAGTCATTACACACCGAGGGGTCTATTATATAGAGTCATTACACACAGAGGGATCTATTATATAGAGTCATTACACACAGAGGGATCTATTATATAGAGGCATTCCAGACATAGAGATCTATTATATAGAGTCATTACACACAGAGGGATCTATTATATAGAGTCATTACACACAGAGGGATCTATTATATAGAGTCATTACACACAGAGGGATCTATTATATAGAGTCATTACACACAGAGGGATCTATTATATAGAGTCATTACACACAGAGGGATCTATTATATAAAGTCATTACACACAGGGATCTATTATATAGAGTCATTACAAACAGAGGGATCTATTATATAGAGTCATTACACACAGAGGGATCTATTATAGAGCCTCATTACACACAGAGGGATCTATTATATAGAGTCTTTACACACAGGGATCTATTATATAGAGTAATTAACACAGAGGGATCTATTATATAGAGTCATTACACACAGAGGGATCTATTATATAGAGTCATTACACACAGAGGGATCTATTATATAGAGTAATTAACACAGAGGGATCTATAATATAGAGTCATTACACACAGAGGGATCTATAATATAGAGTCATTACACACAGAGGGATCTATTATATAGAGTCATTACACACAGATGGATCTATTATATAGAGTCATTACACACCGAGTGATCTATTATATAGAGTCATTACACACAGAGGGATCTAATATATAGAGTCATTACACACTGAGGGATCTATTATATAGAGTCATTACACACAGAGGGATCTATTATATAAAGTCATTACACACAGGGATCTATTGTATAGAGTCATTACACACAGAGGGATCTATTATATAGAGTCATTACACACAGAGGGATCTATTATAGAGCCTCATTACACACAGAGGGATCTATTATATAGAGTCATTACACACAGAGGGATTTATTATATAGTCATTACACACAGAGTGATCTATTATATAGAGTCATTACACACAGGGATCTATTATATAGAGTCATTACACACAGAGAGATCTATTATATAGAGTCATTACACACCGAGGGGTCTATTATATAGAGTCATTACACACAGAGGGATCTATTATATAAAGTCATTACACACAGGGATCTATTATATAGAGTCATTACACACAGAGGGATCTATTATATAGAGTCATTACACACAGAGGGATCTATTATAGAGCCTCATTACACACAGAGGGATCTATTATATAGAGTCATTACACACAGAGTGATCTATTATATAGAGTCATTACACACAGAGTGATCTATTATATAGAGTCATTACACACAGAGGGATCTATTATATAGAGTCATTACACACAGAGAGATCTATTATATAGAGTCATTACACACCGAGGGGTCTATTATATAGAGTCATTACACACAGATGGATCTATTATATAGAGTCATTACACACAGAGGGATCTATTATATAGAGTCATTACACACAGAGGGATCTATTATATAGAGTCATTACACACAGAGGGATCTATTATATAGAGTCATTACACACAGAGGGATCTATTATATAAAGTCATTACACACAGGGATCTATTATATAGAGTCATTACACACAGGGATCTATTATATAGAGTCATTACACACAGAGGGATCTATTAGAGTCTTTACACACAGGGATCTATTATATAGAGTAATTAACACAGAGGGATCTATTATATAGAGTCATTACACACAGAGGGATCTATTATATAGAGTCATTACACACAGAGGGATCTATTATATAGAGTAATTAACACAGAGGGATCTATTATATAGAGTCATTACACACAGAGGGATCTATTATATAGAGTAATTAACACAGAGGGATCTATTATATAGAGTCATTACACACAGAGGGATCTATTATATGGAGTCATTACACACAGAGGGATCTATTATATAGAGTCATTACACACAGAGTGATCTATTATATAGAGTCATTACACACAGAGGGATCTATTATATAGAGTCATTACACACTGAGGGATCTATTATATAGAGTCATTACACACAGAGGGATCTATTATATAAAGTCATTACACACAGGGATCTATTATATAGAGTCATTACACACAGAGGGATCTATTATATAGAGTCATTACACACAGAGGGATCTATTATAGAGCCTCATTACACACAGAGGGATCTATTATATAGAGTCATTACACACAGGGATTTATTATATAGAGTCATTACACACAGAGTCATCTATTATATAGAGTCATTACACACAGAGGGATCTATTATATAGAGTCATTACACACAGAGAGATCTATTATATAGAGTCATTACACACCGAGGGGTCTATTATATAGAGTCATTACACACAGAGGGATCTATTATATAGAGGCATTCCAGACAGAGAGATCTATTATATAAGTCATTACACACAGAGGGATCTATTATATAGAGTCATTACACACAGAGGGATTTATTATATAGAGTCATTACACACAGAGGGATCTATTATATAGAGTCATTACACACAGAGGGATCTATTATATAGAGTCATTACACACAGAGGGATCTATTATATAAAGTCATTACACACAGGAATCTATTATATAGAGTCATTACACACGGGGATCTATTATATAGAGTCATTACACACAGAGGGATCTATTATAGAGCCTCATTACACACAGAGGGATCTATTATATAGAGTCATTACACACAGAGGGATTTATTATATAGAGTCATTACACACAGAGGGATCTATTATATAGAGTCATTACACACAGAGGGATCTATTATATAGAGTCATTACACACAGAGAGATCTATTATATAGAGTCATTACACACCGAGGGGTCTATTATATAGAGTCATTACACACAGAGGGATCTATTATATAGAGTCATTACACACAGAGGGATCTATTATATAGAGTCTTTACAGACAGAGAGATCTATTATATAGAGTCATTACACACAGAGGGATCTATTATATAGAGTCATTACACAGAGGGATCTATTATATAGAGTCATTACACACAGAGGGATCTATTATATAGAGTCATTACACACAGAGGGATCTATTATATAGAGTCATTACACACAGAGGGATCTATTATATAGAGTCATTACAGACAGAGAGATCTATTATATAGAGTCATTACACACAGAGGGATCTATTAGATAGAGTCATTACACACAGAGGGATCTATTATATAGAGTCATTACACACAGAGGGATCTATTAGATAGAGTCATTACACACAGAGGGATCTATTATATAGAGTCATTACACACAGAGGGATCTATTATATAAAGTCATTACACACAGGGATCTATTATATAGAGTCATTACACACAGAGGGATCTATTATATAGAGTCATTACACACAGAGGGATCTATTATAGAGCCTCATTACACACAGAGGGATCTATTATATAGAGTCATTACACACAGAGGGATTTATTATATAGTCATTACACACAGAGTGATCTATTATATAGAGTCATTACACACAGGGATCTATTATATAGAGTCATTACACACAGAGACATCTATTATATAGAGTCATTACACACCGAGGGGTCTATTATATAGAGTCATTACACACAGAGGGATCTATTATATAAAGTCATTACACACAGGGATCTATTATATAGAGTCATTACACACAGAAGGATCTATTATATAGAGTCATTACACACAGAGGGATCTATTATAGAGCCTCATTACACACAGAGGGATCTATTATATAGAGTCATTACAAACAGAGGGATTTATTATATAGAGTCATTACACACAGAGTGATTTATTATATAGAGTCATTACACACAGAGGGATCTATTATATAGAATCATTACACACAGAGAGATCTATTATATAGAGTCATTACACACCGAGGGGTCTATTATATAGAGTCATTACACACAGAGGGATCTATTATATAGAGTCATTACACACAGAGGGATCTATTATATAGAGGCATTCCAGACAGAGAGATCTATTATATAGAGTCATTACACACAGAGGGATCTATTATATAGAGTCATTACACACAGAGGGATCTATTATATAGAGTCATTACACACAGAGGGATCTATTATATAGAGTCATTACACACAGAGGGATCTATTATATAAAGTCATTACACACAGGGATCTATTATATAGAGTCATTACACACGGAGGGATCTATTATATAGAGTCATTACACACAGAGGGATCTATTATATAGAGTCTTTACACACAGGGATCTATTATATAGAGTAATTAACACAGAGGGATCTATTATATAGAGTCATTACACACAGAGGGATCTATTATATAGAGTCATTACACACAGAGGGATCTATTATATAGAGTAATTAACACAGAGGGATCTATAATATAGAGTCATTGCACACAGAGGGATCTATTATATAGAGTCATTACACACAGATGGATCTATTATATAGAGTCATTACACACAGAGGGATCTATTATATAGAGTCATTACACACAGAGTGATCTATTATATAGAGTCATTACACACAGAGGGATCTATTATATAGAGTCATTACACACTGAGGGATCTATTATATAGAGTCATTACACACAGAGGGATCTATTATATAAAGTCATTACACACAGGGATCTATTATATAGAGTCATTACACACAGAGGGACCTATTATATAGAGTCATTACACACAGAGGGATCTATTATAGAGCCTCATTACACACAGAGGGATCTATTATATAGAGTCATTACACACAGGGATTTATTATATAGAGTCATTACACACAGAGTGATCTATTATATAGAGTCATTACACACAGAGGGATCTATTATATAGAGTCATTACACACAGAGTGTTCTATTATATAGAGTCATTACACACAGAGGGATCTATTATATAGAGTCATTACACACTGAGGGATCTATTATATAGAGTCATTACACACAGAGGGATCTATTATATAAAGTCATTACACACAGGGATCTATTATATAGAGTCATTACACACAGAGGGATCTATTATATAGAGTCATTACACACAGAGGGATCTATTATAGAGCCTCATTACACACAGAGGGATCTATTATATAGAGTCATTACACACAGGGATTTATTATATAGAGTCATTACACACAGAGTGATCTATTATATAGAGTCATTACACACAGAGGGATCTATTATATAGAGTCATTACACACAGAGAGATCTATTATATAGAGTCATTACACACCGAGGGGTCTATTATATAGAGTCATTACACACAGAGGGATCTATTATATAGAGTCATTACACACAGAGGGATCTATTATATAGAGGCATTCCAGACAGAGAGATCTATTATATAGAGTCATTACACACAGAGGGATCTATTATATAGAGTCATTACACACAGAGGGATCTATTATATAGAGTAATTACACACAGAGGGATCTATTATATAGAGTCATTACACACAGAGGGATCTATTATATAGAGTCATTACACACAAAGGGATCTATTATATAAAGTCATTACACACAGGGATCTATTATATAGAGTCATTACACACAGAGGGATCTATTATATAGAGTCATTACACACAGAGGGATCTATTATAGAGCCTCATTACACACAGAGGGATCTATTATATAGAGTCATTACACACAGAGGGATTTATTATATAGAGTCATTACACACAGAGTGATCTATTATATAGTCATTACACACAGAGGGATCTATTATATAGAGTCATTACACACAGAGGGATCTATTATATAGAGTCATTACACACAGAGTGATCTATTATATAGAGTCATTACACACAGAGGGATCTATTATATAGAGTCATTACAGACAGAGAGATCTATTATATAGAGTCATTACACACAGAGGGATCTATTAGATAGAGTCATTACACACAGGGATCTATTATATAGAGTCATTACACACAGAAGGATCTATTAGATAGAGTCATTACACACAGAGGGATCTATTATATAGAGTCATTACACACAGAGGGATCTATTATATAAAGTTATTACACACAGGGATCTATTATATAGAGTCATTACACACAGAGGGATCTATTATATAGAGTCATTACACACAGAGGGATCTATTATAGAGCCTCATTACACACAGAGGGATCTATTATATAGAGTCATTACACACAGAGGGATTTATTATATAGTCATTACACACAGAGTGATCTATTATATAGAGTCATTACACACAGGGATCTATTATATAGAGTCATTACACACAGAGAGATCTATTATATAGGGTCATTACACACCGAGGGGTCTCTTATATAGAGTCATTACACACAGAGGGATCTATTATATAAAGTCATTACACACAGAGGGATCTATTATATGGAGTCATTACACACAGAGGGATCTATTATATAGAGTCATTACACACAGAGGGATCTATTATAGAGCCTCATTACACACAGAGGGATCTATTATATAGAGTCATTACACACAGAGGGATTTATTATATAGAGTCATTACACACAGAGTGATCTATTATATAGAGTCATTACACACAGAGGGATCTATTATATAGAGTCATTACACACAGAGAGATCTATTATATAGAGTCATTACACACCGAGGGGTCTATTATATAGAGTCATTACACACAGAGGGATCTATTATATAGAGTCATTACACACAGAGGGATCTATTATATAGATTCATTCCAGACAGAGAGATCTATTATATAGAGTCATTACACACAGAGGGATCTATTATATAGAGTCATTACACACAGAGGGATCTATTATATAGAGTCATTACACACAGAGGGATCTATTATATAGAGTCATTACACACAGAGGGATCTATTATATAGAGTCATTACACACAGAGGGATCTATTATATAGAGTCATTACACACAGAGGGATCTATTATATAGAGTCTTTACACACAGGGATCTATTATATAGAGTAATTAACACAGAGGGATCTATTATATAGAGTCATTACACACAGAGGGATCTATTATATAGAGTCATTACACACAGAGGGATCTATTATATAGAGTAATTAACACAGAGGAATCTATTATATAGAGTCATTACACACAGAGGGATCTATTATATAGAGTAATTAACACAGAGGGATCTATTATATAGAGTCATTACACACAGAGGGATCTATTATATAGAGTCATTACACACAGAGGGATCTATTATATAGAGTCATTACACACAGAGTGATCTATTATATAGAGTCATTACACACAGAGGGATCTATTATATAGAGTCATTACACACTGAGGGATCTATTATATAAAGTCATTACACACAGAGGGATCTATTATATAAAGTCATTACACACAGGGATCTATTATATAGAGTCATTACACACAGAGGGATCTATTATATAGAGTCATTACACACAGAGGGATCTATTATAGAGCCTCATTACACACAGAGGGATCTATTATATAGAGTCATTACACACAAGGATTTATTATATAGAGTCATTACACACAGAGTGATCTATTATATAGAGTCATTACACACAGGGATCTATTATATAGAGTCATTACACACAGAGGGATCTATTATATAGAGTCATTACAGACAGAGAGATCTATTAGATAGAGTCATTACACACAGAGGGATCTATTAGATAGAGTCATTACACACAGGGATCTATTATATAGAGTCATTACACACAGAGGGATCTATTAGATAGAGTCATTACACACAGAGGGATCTATTATATAGAGTCATTACACACAGAGGGATCTATTATATAAAGTCATTACACACAGGGATCTATTATATAGAGTCATTACACACAGAGGGATCTATTATATAGAGTCATTACACACAGAGGGATCTATTATAGAGCCTCATTACACACAGAGGGATCTATTATATAGAGTCATTACACACAGAGGGATTTATTATATAGTCATTTCACACAGAGTGATCTATTATATAGAGTCATTACACACAGGGATCTATTATATAGAGTCATTACACACAGAGAGATCTATTATATAGAGTCATTACACACCGAGGGGTCTATTATATAGAGTCATTACACACAGAGGGATCTATTATATAAAGTCATTACACACAGGGATCTATTATATAGAGTCATTACACACAGAGGGATCTATTATATAGAGTCATTACACACAGAGGGATCTATTATAGAGCCTCATTACACACAGAGGGATCTATTATATAAAGTCATTACACACAGAGGGATTTATTATATAGAGTCATTACACACAGAGTGATCTATTATATAGAGTCATTACACACAGAGGGATCTATTATATAGAGTCATTACACACAGAGAGATCTATTATATAGAGTCATTACACACCGAGGGGTCTATTATATAGAGTCATTACACACAGAGGGATCTATTATATAGAGTCATTACACACAGAGGGATCTATTATATAGAGGCATTCCAGACAGAGAGATCTATTATATAGAGTCATTACACACAGAGGGATCTATTATATAGAGTCATTACACACAGAGGGATCTATTATATACAGTCATTACACACAGAGGGATCTATTATATAGAGTCATTACACACAGAGGGATCTATTATATAGAGTCATTACACACAGAGGGATCTATTATATAAAGTCATTACACACAGGGATCTATTATATAGAGTCATTACACACAGAGGGATCTATTATAGAGTCATTACACACAGAGGGATCTATTATAGAGCCTCATTACACACACAGGGATCTATTATATAGAGTAATTAACACAGAGGGATCTATTATATAGAGTCATTACACACAGGGATCTATTATATAGAGTCATTACACACAGAGGGATCTATTATATAGAGTCATTACACACAGAGGGATCTATTATATAGAGTAATTAACACAGAGGGATCTATTATATAGAGTCATTACACACAGAGGGATCTATTATATAGAGTAATTAACACAGAGGGATCTATTATATAGAGTCATTACACACAGAGGGATCTATTATATAGAGTCATTACACACAGAGGGATCTATTATATAGAGTCATTACACACAGAGTGATCTATTATATAGAGTCATTACACACAGAGGGATCTATTATATAGAGTCATTACACACAGAGGGATCTATTATATAGAGTCATTGCACACAGAGGGATCTATTATATAAAGTCATTACACACAGGGATCTATTATATAAAGTCATTACACACAGGGATCTATTATATAGAGTCATTACACACAGAGGGATCTATTATAGAGCCTCATTACACACAGAGGGATCTATTATATAGAGTCATTACACACAGAGGGATTTATTATATAGAGTCATTACACACAGAGTGATCTATTATATAGAGTCATTACACACAGAGGGATCTATTATATAGAGTCATTACACACAGAGAGATCTATTATATAGAGTCATTACACACCGAGGGGTCTATTATATAGAGTCATTACACACAGAGGGATCTATTATATAGAGTCATTACACACAGAGGGATCTATTATATAGAGTCATTACAGACAGAGAGATCTATTATATAGAGTCATTACACACAGAGGGATCTATTATATAGAGTCATTACACACAGAGGGATCTATTATATAGAGTCATTACACACAGAGGGATCTATTATATAGAGTCATTACACACAGAGGGATCTATTATATAGAGTCATTACACACAGAGGGATCTATTATATAGAGTCATTACAGACAGAGAGATCTATTATATAGAGTCATTACACACAGAGGGATCTATTATATAGAGTCATTACACACAGAGGGATCTATTATATAGAGTCATTACACACAGAGAGATCTATTATATAGAGTCATTACACACCGAGGGGTCTATTATATAGAGTCAATACACACAGAGGGATCTATTATATAGAGTCATTACACACAGAGGGATCTATTATATAGAGGCATTCCAGACAGAGAGATCTATTATATAGAGTCATTACACACAGAGGGATCTATTATATAGAGTCATTACACACAGAGGGATCTATTATATAGAGTCATTACACACAGAGGGATCTATTATATAGAGTCATTACACACAGAGGGATCTATTATATAGAGTCATTACACACAGAGGGATCTATTATATAAAGTCATTACACACAGGGATCTATTATATAGAGTCATTACACACAGAGGGATCTATTATAGAGTCATTACACACAGAGGGATCTATTATAGAGCCTCATTACACACAGAGGGATCTATTATATAGAGTCTTTACACACAGGGATCTATTATATAGAGTAATTAACACAGAGGGATCTATTATATAGAGTCATTACACACAGGGATCTATTATATAGAGTCATTACACACAGAGGGATCTATTATATAGAGTCATTACACACAGAGGGATCTATTATATAGAGTAATTAACACAGAGGGATCTATTATATAGAGTCATTACACACAGAGGGATCTATTATATAGAGTAATTAACACAGAGGGATCTATTATATAGAGTCATTACACACAGAGGGATCTATTATATAGAGTCATTACACACAGAGGGATCTATTATATAGAGTCATTACACACAGAGTGATCTATTATATAGAGTCATTACACACAGAAGGATCTATTATATAGAGTCATTACACACAGAGGGATCTATTATATAGAGTCATTGCACACAGAGGGATCTATTATATAAAGTCATTACACACAGGGATCTATTATATAGAGTCATTACACACAGGGATCTATTATATAGAGTCATTACACACAGAGGGATCTATTATAGAGCCTCATTACACACAGAGGGATCTATTATATAGAGTCATTACACACAGAGGGATTTATTATATAGAGTCATTACACACAGAGTGATCTATTATATAGAGTCATTACACACAGAGGGATCTATTATATAGAGTCATTACACACAGAGAGATCTATTATATAGAGTCATTACACACCGAGGGGTCTATTATATAGAGTCATTACACACAGAGGGATCTATTATATAGAGTCATTACACACAGAGGGATCTATTATATAGAGTCATTACAGACAGAGAGATCTATTATATAGAGTCATTACACACAGAGGGATCTATTATATAGAGTCATTACACACAGAGGGATCTATTATATAGAGTCATTACACACAGAGGGATCTATTATATAGAGTCATTACACACAGAGGGATCTATTATATAGAGTCATTACACACAGAGGGATCTATTATATAGAGTCATTACAGACAGAGAGATCTATTATATAGAGTCATTACACACAGAGGGATCTATTAGATAGAGTCATTACACACAGAGGGATCTATTATATAGAGTCATTACACACAGAGGGATCTATTAGATAGAGTCATTACACACAGAGGGATCTATTATATAGAGTCATTACACACAGAGGGATCTATTATATAAAGTCATTACACACAGGGATCTATTATATAGAGTCATTACACACAGAGGGATCTATTATATAGAGTCATTACACACAGAGGGATCTATTATAGAGCCTCATTACACACAGAGGGATCTATTATATAGAGTCATTACACACAGGGATTTATTATATAGTCATTACACACAGAGTGATCTATTATATAGAGTCATTACACACAGGGATCTATTATATAGAGTCATTACACACAGAGAGATCTATTATATAGAGTCATTACACACCGAGGGGTCTATTATATAGAGTCATTACACACAGAGGGATCTATTATATAAAGTCATTACACACAGGGATCTATTATATAGAGTCATTACACACAGAAGGATCTATTATATAGAGTCATTACACACAGAGGGATCTATTATAGAGCCTCATTACACACAGAGGGATCTATTATATAGAGTCATTACACACAGAGGGATTTATTATATAGAGTCATTACACACAGAGTGATCTATTATATAGAGTCATTACACACAGAGGGATCTATTATATAGAGTCATTACACACAGAGAGATCTATTATATAGAGTCATTACACACCGAGGGGTCTATTATATAGAGTCATTACACACAGAGGGATCTATTATATAGAGTCATTACACACAGAGGGATCTATTATATAGAGGCATTCCAGACAGAGAGATCTATTATATAGAGTCATTACACACAGAGGGATCTATTATATAGAGTCATTACACACAGAGGGATCTATTATATAGAGTCATTACACACAGAGGGATCTATTATATAGAGTCATTACACACAGAGGGATCTATTATATAGAGTCATTACACACAGAGGGATCTATTATATAAAGTCATTACACACCGGGATCTATTATATAGAGTCATTACACACAGAGGGATCTATTATATAGAGTCATTACACACAGAGGGATCTATTATAGAGCCTCATTACACACAGAGGGATCTATTATATAGAGTCTTTACACACAGGGATCTATTATATAGAGTAATTAACACAGAGGGATCTATTTTATAGAGTCATTACACACAGAGGGATCTATTATATAGAGTCATTACACACAGAGGGATCTATTATATAGAGTAATTAACACAGAGGGATCTATAATATAGAGTCATTACACACAGAGGGATCTATTATATAGAGTCATTACACACAGATGAATCTATTATATAGAGTCATTACACACAGAGGGATCTATTATATAGAGTCATTACACACAGAGTGATCTATTATATAGAGTCATTACACACAGAGTGATCTATTATATAGAGTCATTACACACAGAGGGATCTATTATATAGAGTCATTACACACTGAGGGATCTATTATATAGAGTCATTACACACAGAGGGATCTATTATATAGAGTCATTACACACAGAGGGATCTATTATATAGAGGCATTCCAGACAGAGAGATCTATTATATAGAGTCATTACACACAGAGGGATCTATTATATAGAGTCATTACACACAGAGGGATCTATTATATAGAGTCATTACACACAGAGGGATCTATTATATAGAGTCATTACACACAGAGGGATCTATTATATAGAGTCATTACACACAGAGGGATCTATTATATAAAGTCATTACACACAGGGATCTATTATATAGAGTCATTACACACAGAGGGATCTATTATATAGAGTCATTACACACAGAGGGATCTATTATAGAGCCTCATTACACACAGAGGGATCTATTATATAGAGTCTTTACACACAGGGATCTATTATATAGAGTAATTAACACAGAGGGATCTATTATATAGAGTCATTACACACAGAGGGATCTATTATATAGAGTCATTAGACACAGAGGGATCTATTATATAGAGTAATTAACACAGAGGGATCTATAATATAGAGTCATTACACACAGAGGGATCTGTTATATAGAGTCATTACACACAGATCGATCTATTATATAGAGTCATTACACACAGAGGGATCTATTATATAGAGTCATTACACACAGAGTGATCTATTATATAGAGTCATTACACACAGAGGCATCTATTATATAGAGTCATTACACACTGAGGGATCTATTATATAGAGTCATTACACACAGAGGGATCTATTATATAAAGTCATTACACACAGGGATCTATTATATAGAGTCATTACACAGAGGGATCTATTATATAGAGTCATTACACACAGAGGGATCTATTATAGAGCCTCATTACACACAGAGGGATCTATTATATAGAGTCATTACACACAGAGGGATTTATTATATAGAGTCATTACACACAGAGGGATCTATTATATAGAGTCATTACACACAGAGAGATCTATTATATAGAGTCATTACACACCGAGGGGTCTATTATATAGAGTCATTACACACAGAGGGATCTATTATATAGAGTCATTACACACAGAGGGATCTATTATATAGAGGCATTCCAGACAGAGAGATCTATTATATAGAGTCATTACACACAGAGGGATCTATTATATAGAGTCATTACACACAGAGGGATCTATTATATAGAGTCATTACACACAGAGGGATCTATTATATAGAGTCATTACACACAGAGGGATCTATTATATAGAGTCATTACACACAAAGGGATCTATTATATAAAGTCATTACACACAGGGATCTATTATATAGAGTAATTACACACAGAGGGATCTATTATATAGAGTCATTACACACAGAGGGATCTATTATAGAGCCTCATTACACACAGAGGGATCTATTATATAGAGTCATTACACACAGAGGGATTTATTATATAGAGTCATTACACACAGAGTGATCTATTATATAGTCATTACACACAGAGGGATCTATTATATAGAGTCATTACACACAGAGAGATCTATTATATAGAGTCATTACACACCGAGGGGTCTATTATATAGAGTCATTACACACAGAGGGATCTATTATATAGAGTCATTACACACAGAGGGATCTATTATATAGAGTCATTACAGACAGAGGGATCTATTATATAGAGTCATTACACACAGAGGGATCTATTATATAGAGTCATTACACACAGAGGAATCTATTATATAGAGTCATTACACACATTGATCTATTATATAGAGTCATTACACACAGAGGGATCTATTATATAGAGTCATTACACACAGAGGGATCTATTATATAGAGTCTTTACACACAGAGGGATCTATTATATAGAGTCATTACACACAGAGGGATCTATTAGATAGTCATTACACACAAAGGGATCTATTATATAGAGTCATTACACACAGAGGGATCTATTAGATAGTCATTACACACAGAGGGATCTATTATATAGAGTCATTACACACAGAGGGATCTATTATATAAAGTCATTACACACAGGGATCTATTATATAGAGTCATTACACACAGAGGGATCTATTATATAGAGTCATTACACACAGAGGGATCTATTATAGAGCCTCATTACACACAGAGGGATCTATTATATAGTCATTACACACAGAGGGATTTATTATATAGAGTCATTACACACAGAGTGATCTATTATATAGAGTCATTACACACAGAGGGATCTATTATATAGAGTCATTACACACAGAGAGATCTATTATATAGAGTCATTACACACCGAGGGGTCTATTATATAGAGTCATTACACACAGAGGGATCTATTATATAGAGTCATTACACACAGAGGGATCTATTATATAGAGTCATTACAGACAGAGAGATCTATTATATAGAGTCATTACACACAGAGGGATCTATTATATAGAGTCATTACACACAGAGGGATCTATTATATAGAGTCATTACACACAGAGGGATCTATTATATAGAGTCATTACACACAGAGGGATCTATTATATAGAGTCATTACACACAGAGGGATCTATTATATAGAGTCATTACAGACAGAGAGATCTATTATATAGAGTCATTACACACAGAGGGATCTATTAGATAGAGTCATTACACACAGAGGGATCTATTATATAGAGTCATTACACACAGAGGGATCTATTATAGAGCCTCATTACACACAGAGGGATCTATTATATAGAGTCATTACACACAGAGGGATTTATTATATAGTCATTACACACAGAGTGATCTATTATATAGAGTCATTACACACAGAGGGATCTATTATATAGAGTCATTACACACAGAGAGATCTATTATATAGAGTCATTACACACAGAGGGGTCTATTATATAGAGTCATTACACACAGAGGGATCTATTATATAGAGTCATTACACACAGAGGGATCTATTATAGAGCCTCATTACACACAGAGGGATCTATTATATAGAGTCATTACACACAGAGGGATTTATTATATAGTCATTACACACAGAGTGATCTATTATATAGAGTCATTACACACAGAGGGATCTATTATATAGAGTCATTACACACAGAGAGATCTATTATATAGAGTCATTACACACCGAGGGGTCTATTATATAGAGTCATTACACACAGAGGGATCTATTATATAGAGTCATTACACACAGAGGGATCTATTATATAGAGTCATTACAGACAGAGAGATCTATTATATAGAGTCATTACACACAGGGATCTATTATATAGAGTCATTACACACAGAGGGATCTATTATATAGAGTCATTACACACAGAGGGATCTATTATATATAGTCATTACACACAGAGGGATCTATTATATAGAGTCATTACACACAGAGGGATCTATTATATAGAGTCATTACACACAGAGGGATCTATTATATAGAGTCATTACAGACAGAGAGATCTATTATACACTGTCTATTTGCATGGTAAATTACATAGCCAAACTAAATTGGGAGGCACTAATTTACTGCATATATATTTCCAAGTGACTTTATATTTGCATAATTTCTTAAAGGGGTCTAGTGATAAAATGTCTTTATTGTAAATTTTTATTTCCATCCACCAAAGAACTGGCTACAAACTCCCAATTTACTTTGGCTATGTAATTTACCATGCAAATAGACAGCGTGTCTGAAACTGTTAACACATCAGGATGACAATCTGAGTGTCAGATATTAAAAGTAAAACACCCCTGTAGTTTGTGTGCGAAATAGCCATAGTAATAATAATAAAAAAAAAATCTTATTCCTATCAGGATTTGAAATCTAACACTGCAGCTTTAGAGACTGGTGCCTTACTATTGCGCTATCCAGTCAAGTGATACTAACTGATACCTTTTCTTGTCTTATGAGATCGACCATGAAAATACTCAGGATGACTAAAAGTCATTATGATTCTGAAGTTTGAAGTAAGTCACACATCAGACTCACACATCAAAATTAAATATCATTTGAATTTGGCTTGCTTTCAGTCTGTGCATAAGTCCCAATGAGTTTTAGACAAGTGTGCACTGAAAATAATGTAACCAAATAGAACTCCTATATTTTTACAGCTGAATTTATAGTTCAGTGGTTAGTGCACTGGCTTTGGGACACAGAATTTTGGGGTCAAGTCCCAACAGCGAACAGTTAATTTTTTTTTATTATTATTATTACAGTTGTCAAAGTCACTTGTCAGAATCACTCGTCAAAATCACTTGTCAGAATCACTCGTCAAAATCACTTGTCAGAATCATTTGTCAAAATCACTTGTCAGAATCACTCGTCAAAATCACTTGTCAGAATCACTCATCAAAATCACTTGTCAGAATCACTCATCAAAATCACTTGTCAGAATCACTCGTCAGAATCACTTGTCAGAATCACTCGTCAAAATCACTTGTCAGAATCACTCGTCAAAATCACTTGTCAGAATCACTCGTCAAAATCACTTGTCAGAATCACTCGTCAAAATCACTTGTCAGAATCATTTGTCAAAATCACTTGTCAGAATCACTCGTCAAAATCACTTGTCAGAATCACTCGTCAAAATCACTTGTCAGAATCACTCATCAAAATCACTTGTCAGAATCACTCATCAAAATCACTTGTCATGTTGGAACGTCCAAGTACGTCCCATGCGCAGCTTCCGGGCTGATGAGTGCAAATTTGCCTCCAGTATTTGCTTATAACGTGCTGCATTCATCTTTCCTTCAACTTTTACCAAGTTTCCTGTGCCTTTGTAGCTCGCACAATCCCAAAACATAAGCGATCCACCTCCGTGCTTTACAGTAGGAATGGTGTTCCTTTCATCATAGGCCTTGTTGACCTCTATCTAAATGTAATGTTTATGGTTGTGGCCAAAAAGTTCAATTTTGGTCTCATCACTCCAAATTACCTTGTTCCAGAAGTTTTGAGGCTTGTCTCTGTGCTGTTTGGCGTATTGTAGGCGAGATGCTTTGTGGCATTTGCGCAGTAATGGCTTTCTTCTGGCGACCATGCACCCATTTTTCTTTAATTGCCTCCTTATTGTGCATCTTGAAACAGCCACCCCGCTAGTTTTCATAGAGTCATGAATTACAGCTGATGTTATTTGTGGGTTTTTCTTTGAATCCCAAACAATTTTCCTGGCAGTTGTGGCTGAAATTTTTGTTGGTCTACCTGACCATGGTTTGGTTTTTACAGAGCCCCTTATTTTCCATTTGTTATTCATAGTTTGAATGCTGCTGACTGGCATTATCAATTCCTTGGCTATTTTTTTTTGTATCCCTTTCTTGTGTTATATAGTTCAACTACCTTTTCTCGTAGATCCGTTGACAATTCTTTTCACTCACAATCCAGAAACGTCAGTGGCTGGATGAAAGATGCAAGAGTCTGTCTGGATCCCAGAAACTCACTCAGCTTTTATGCACACACACTGATTACAAGCACACAGGTTACAGGTGAGGATGTTACCTTTAGTTGCCATTCAAACCCATTTGTGTCAAATTCTGTGCATGTTATCAGGCCAAAATCACCAGGGTATGTGAACTTTTGATCAGGGTTATTTGGATGTTTTGGGGTGTCATAAAGATTTAAATGAGACGCGAATTAGCGTTATGGAAGATGAGTCTATGAGAAACATATTCAGCTACAGACTCCAAGGAAGAAACTGCTTGTGGTCTGTGGTCTAAAATATATAGGTTTTATTACTAGATGTAAAGAAGAAAACTAGATACTGTAAAATAATATATCTCCTCATATGTTTCCCTTATTATCTCCAGTAATTGTATTATTACACAGGATTTTTATAATGTTACATCGTCTCATCTTCTTCTCATTCAGGTCTCTACAATATCAGACCCTCTCAGTGAATATCTTCTATATAAGAGAATTTTCCTGATTTACCCATCAAGGATGGTTATGGACAGAGACAAGATGGTGGAGAAGATATTACACCTCACCCTAGAGATCCTCTTCCGGCTTACTGGAGAGGTGAGAGATTCTGATGACGTCACATTACATCATTCTTATCTATGGGAATAACAGATGGACAGAACTGGAGAGGTGAGGACTCTGGAAATGTCTGGAGTGAGATTTATTAATGTGTCTCTCCATTACCAGGATTATACAGTAGTGAAGAAGACCTCTAGTGAGCGCTGTCAGGCACCTGTGTCTGACGGATGGGGAAGACCCCTGAGCCCAATCACTGGGCCTCCACCTCACCCCCTGATACATGATGACATCAATGACCAGAAGATCCTAGAACTCACCTACAAGATGATTGAGCTGCTGACTGGAGAGGTGACACTGCTGGGAATGCTGGGACATTATACAGTAGTGCTATGGAGGGATCGGGGGGATGACGGTATCATTATATGTGTCAGGTTCCTATAAGGTGTCAGGATGTCGCCGTCTATTTCTCCATGGAGGAGTGGGAGTATTTAGAAGGACACAAAGATCTGTACAAGGACGTCATGATGGAGGTTCCCCAGCCCCTCACATCACCAGGTAATAGACAGGACTAAATACACACGGACTATAATTATCTGTATGTAAAGAATGAATTCAGTCCTTGTATGTGTTTCCTCCAGATCGATCCAGTAAGAGGACAACACCAGAGAGATGTCCCCGTCCTTTTCTTCCACATGACTGTAAACAAGAAGATCCCAATGTTCCTCAGGATCATCAGGTAGATGGAGAGAAGGTGTCATGAGATCTCCCCTATGATGTGTAGACGGCTGTGAAGGTCTTGTGCTCAGTCTTGTTTTATCCACCAGTATTATATGTTTTATACTTGTGTAATGAGATCGGAGGAGATGTCAGGATTAGAGCTGATCATAGATGTGACTTCTTATCTGTTTGTGACTTTTACAATATTTGTTTCAGGGTGAAGATCTGACCCATATTAATACTACAGAGACATATGTAAGGGGTGATGAGCGGTGTAAAGAGGGGATTCCTACATATGACCACCCAGGTGAGTAGTAACCACTAAATGTAGAAAAGTCACAGATTCTTCTCAGTCACCGGCTGTGGCTGCTTTATAGGTCGTGTGATCACCATTTTTCCATTAAAGTACAACATTCTCTTCCACCGAAAACTGTTCAAATGACTTTGTGAATTATGAAAGCCCTTTTCTATAGAACTTACAACCTGGAGGATCCACCTCCCCCCTGGGATTAGGAGATGCTGACCTTTAACTGCCCAGATCTGTAAATCCATTCACTGCTCTGACAAATTATTATATATCTCCAAAACTTATATTTCCAAATTTCACAGACTAATCCAATTGGAGTAAATGGTAAAAATTAACTTTTATTTTTTCACGATTAAAACTAGAAATATAGTAGCAAAATGTAAAAATTATTGACTCAATGGTCCCAGAACTGAAAGTCAGCTAGGATATTAGTAGTAAAGAGTTTGTCACTCAAGATTATTGCAATATATATCAATTATGTTTGTTTAATCAGGATAATAGATCTTCCTACTGTTTCTATCTAACAGAACAATTTATTCAGGAGAACTGTGAATAAATTCACTGTGGTAAGCTTTAAAATTCATGAAGCCGACACATTGGCAGTTTCTCTTATCTTGTGCTTATAGCAGCAGTTATAGGATATTGAGAGATTCTCTTGCTTTATCCCTAATCTTTTCAGCAATCATATAGTACAATAGACAGTCTCCTAGATAATGCCAATCATTAGAGCCTGTTAGCTGAACTTCTCATATTATAGCATTAGCGATGAGGATGAAGCTATCGTGATGGACGTCCATAGCTGCTGCTACTGTGGGGAAAATAAGTATTTGATACACTGCTGATTTTGCAAGTTTATCGTAGGTACACTTCACCTGTGAGAGACAGAATCTTAAAAAAAATCCAGAAAATCACATTGTATGATTTTTAAATAATTAAACTGTATTTTATTGCATTAAATAAGTATTTGATCACCTACCAACCAGCAAGAATTCTGTTCTCTCACAGACCTGTTAGTTTTTCTTTAAGAAGCCCTCCTACTCTGCACTCATTACCTGTATTAATTGCACCTGTTTGAACTCGTTACCTGTATAAAAGACACCTGTCCACACACTCAATCAATCAATCACACTCCAATCTCTCCCCCATGGCCAAGACCAAAGAGATGTCTAAGGACACCTGTAGACCTGCACAAGGCTGAGATTGGCTACAGGACAATAGGCAAGCAGCTTGGTAAGTAGTGATGAGCGAATTTATTCGAAATCCAATCTTACAACCTAAGGTTATGTGCCCTCAATGCAGAAACGAAGCGGAAAATTTCCGCTTCATTTCTGCATCTCCTTGCCAGAAAAAACGCGTGCGGAATCTAACACTTGTTTTTGGCGCGTTTTTGACATGCGGAATTGCCATGCGTTTTTCTAATGCATTGAGTAGGCAATTCCGCATGCATAAACGCAAAAATAATGGAGATGCTGTGGATTTTCCCGCACATAAAATCCCCTGCGGAAAATTAAGCAGCATAGGCACAGAACATGCGGATTGTCATTGGGGACCATGGGGCACGTATTACCAAGCGTTTTTCAAGCGTTTCCACAGCAAAAACGCTTGAAAAACGCATTGTGGGCACGGAGCCTCAATTTGATACGAATATGGCACATTCGGATTCATGATCGGAAATGCAAGCAAAATTTCTTAAAATTGGAAAAAATCAGCAAAGTTCGGGGAATAAATGCGGGAACGTGATTGCGGGGCAACTACAGCGTTTTGAACAGTTTGGCTAGCATAGTGCTTGTTTATGATGAGCGGGGGGATGTGGCAGATGAGTGGGGTGATAGATCAGTGGTGTGCTTGTAATTTTTTTATTTATTTATTTTGTCCTGTAGCCGGTAACTTTAAGTCAGGAATGCGTGGCTAGCCAGTCAGAGCGCAGGAAGCATCCACAGTGTCCAGATACAAGGGCTTCTGCAATTCGCTGCTGAAATCACATTTCCTCTCGATATAAAAACCGGCCATGTTCCCTCAGCGCCATTTTATCCATGTTACTGAAGGACACAGACGCTGCTGAGTGTGCGCCCTTGTACTGAAAGATATTAGCTAGATACATGGGTTCTTGTTTGGAAGTCAGATAGTGTAACATAGTAACGTAGATTGGATAAAGACCTAGGTCCATCAAGTTCAACCTTTCTCCCCCAATTGTACTCCCCATACCAACACTACACTAAGTTACTGGAACTAGGCCTCACAAATGGATTACCATTTTTATTATTACTGCACTATTACAATTACAAATAACCATAAATAATTTTTAATTAGTTTTATTTTTTGTATTACTGTTATTGTATTACTAAAATCCCTGTACCTAAATCTTTTGATCCAGAAGAAGGCAAAAAACCAAGGATACATTCAGCCAATTTGCATCATGGGGAAAAATTCCTTCTTGACCCCGAGAAAGGCGATCAGTACAGGAACCCTGGATCAAATGTACTACTATAGGTGTAACATTTTGTCTAATTTAACTCTAGGACACCATATTACCTGTAGCGAGGAAATCATCCAGCCCTTTTTTGAAAGCTGTTATAGTGTCGGCCATTACTACCTCCTGTAGTAGGGCATTCCACAGTCCGACTGCTCTGACTGTAAAGAACCCTTTACTGTTTAGGTGCCGGAATCGCCTTTCTTCCACCAGTAATGATTGCCCCCTGGTCCTTAGTCTTTGGAAGGAATAAGTCATGTGCTACACCTTTGTACTGACCACACATATATTTATACATGTCAGTGAGATCCGTCGTTTTTCTAAGCTAAACAAGCTCAACTTTTCCAACCTCTCATCATATGAGAAGCCTACATCCCTTGTAATAATCTAGTTGCCACCTTTGAACTGACTCTAACTTCTGAATATCCATTTTGAAATGTGGAGCCCAAAACTGGATTCCATATTCCAGATGTGGCCTCACCAGTGATTTATAAAGGGGTAACACGTTGGGATCGCAGGATTTTATTTCTCTTTTTATACACCCTAAAATGTTGTTTGCTTTTGAGGCAGCTGCTTGACATTGAGTACTTGTAACCAGAATACCCAAATCCTTCTCCTGTTCTGTAGTCCTGAGTATACTCCCATTTAATGTATATGTAGCCATAGGATTACTCCATCCTGTGTGCATTACACTACATTTATCTACATTAAACCTCATCTGCCAAGTGTTTGTCCATTCAGTCATCTTATCCAGATCATTCTGCAATATCGTAATGTCAAGATCAGATTTCAATATCCTACATAGTTTGATATCGTCAGCAAAAACTGACGTTTTACTCACAATCCCATCCCCCAGGTCATTAATAGAGGTTAAAGAGAATTGGTCCTAGCACAGATCCCTGCGGCACCCCACTGCTGACTATGTCCCATTTAGAGAATGTGCCATTTATGACAACCCTTTGTTTCCTATCATTTAGCCAATTCCTTACCCATCTAAGTCATTTCTTCTGTAGCTTCAGTATAAGGCTGTTATGTGATACAGTATCGAATGCCTTTGCAAAGTCCAAAGTATTTCCTTAAACATGCCCCATTTACGTTTGGTATCTATCCCCAGTTACCATGACATGGTCCCAGTCTACACAATTAAGCTCTTCCCTTAATTTGTTGAAATCAGCTTTCCTAAAGTTCCAGGTTTTAGCATTTTCGTTTTGAAATGTTTTATTAAATATTACATTGAAACTTATCATATTATGGTCGCTGTTTCCCAAATGCTCCCGGACCTCTAGATCTGAAATTGTATCTGGTCTATATGACAGCACCAGATCCAGCAGATTACCTCCCCTGGTTGGTTCATCTACTAGCTGAGAGAGGTAATTGTCCTGAACTGTGGATAAGAATTTGTAGCTTTTAGCACAACTGGAAGATTCTGTGTCCCATTGAAAATCTGGATAGTTAAAATCCCCCATAATAAGGACCCTATTATTATTTGCTGCATTTTTAATTTGTTCCATCATTTTGTCCTCTACCAGTTCAGCTATATTAGGAGGCTTGTAACAAACTCCTCTTAGCAGCTTTCCATTATGACCATCCCCATGTATATTTACCCAAACTGACTCTACATTGTCGCAGCTTCTCCCAATGTTATCATTGAACACGTTTTAAGTTGGATCTTACGAAAATACGCATCCCTCCACCTTTTTTGTCTTTCCTATCCTTTCTAAATGTAATCCCTCCATGTTTGTCACCCAGTCATGGCTTCAGTCATGGCTTTTTCCAGCCAGGTTTCCGTAATACCTACCACATCATATTTCATGACCGACATAAGAGCCTCCAGTTCAGCCATTTTGTTTGCAAGACTTCTTGCATTTGCCAGCAGACATTTAATACAATTAGCACATTTGCTACTCCTACTCAGCTCCCTACATTCCTTGCATATCCTAGCCCCACCCTAGATGCTCTATTGCCCCTGCTGTCCCACTCTCTCTGTCTAGTCCAGGGGTCTCAAACACTGTTGCCCCTCCGGCTGCTTCTTGCGGCCCGCAGGCACATAGACCCCGTAACGATCATGGCTCTCTCCAGCAGCCGCCGACATCAGCGCAGTAGTGCAGTGTATTGCCGCGCAGAGACCGGCCCTCTGCACAGCAATACCAGTATCAGCCGCCGGCCTATCAGAGGCCAGCAGCTGACATCTGCGCATGGCAGTGACGTCATACGCTACTGCGCTGGGACGCAGATATCAGCTGCTGGCGTCTGATAGGCCGGCGGCTGATACTGGTATTGCTGTGCAGAGAGCCGGTCTCTGCGCGGCAATACACTGCATTACAGCGCTGATGTCGGCGGCTGCTGGAGAGAGCCGCGATCATTACGGGGTCTGTGCCTGCGGGCCACAGGTGCAGAAAGGACGCCGAGGGAACGGAGGACAGGTGAGAATCTTTTTTTTTTTTTTCTCTGTCATGTGACATACAGCACAGGGGACCTGTGCTCAGTATGGGGGGGGCACTGTGCGCAGTATGGGGGGGACAGGGTCCCTGTGCGCAGTATGGGGGACAGAGACCCTGTGCGCAGTATGGGGGGACGGGGACCCTGAGCGCAGTATGGGGGGACGGGGACCCTGAGCGCAGTATGGGGGGACGGGGACCCTTAGTGCAGTGTGGGGGGATGGGAACCCTTAGCGCAGTATGGGGGGATGGGGACCCTTAGCGCAGTATGGGGGACGGACGGACCTTGTGCGCAGTATGGGGGACGGACGGACCCTGTGCGCAGTATGGGGGACGGACGGACCCTGTGTGCAGTATGGGGGGGACATGTCTGCAAGATAAGGACCAGGATGGGGGACCATGTCTGCAATATGGGGGACCATGTCTGCAATATGGGGGACCTGGATGGGAGGACCATGTCTGCAATATGGGGGACCATGTCTGCAATATGGGGGACCTGGATGGGAGGACCATGTCTGCAATATGGGGGACCATGTCTGCAATATGGGGGACCATGTCTGCAATATAGGGGATCTGGATGGGAGACCATGTCTGCAAGGGGACCTGGATGGGAGACCATGCCTGCTATATTGGGACCACCTCTGCAATATGGGGGACCTGGATGGGAGACCACGTCTGCAATATGGGGGACCTGGATGGGAGACCACGTCTGCAATATGGGGGACCTGGATGGGAGATCACGTCTGCAATATGGGGGACCTGGATGGGAGACCATGTCTGCAATATGGGGGACCTGGATGGGAGACCATGTCTGCAATATGGGGAACCTGGATGGGAGACCATGTCTGCAATATGGGGAACCTGGATGGGAGACCATGTCTGCAAGATGAGGACCAATTCAAAAGGTGTATAAAAAATAAAATGGTATCACTAAAAATGTCACTTTGTCATGCAAATAATGCGGACCCCCCAAATTAAATGTTTTTCCGTGTGCGGCCCATATGCCCAGCTGAGTTTGAGATCCCTGGTCTAGTCTATCTATCCCCTTATAAGCACGCATACCCTCCCTCCCCCCAGATCCTAGTTTAAAAGCTCCTCCATCCGTCTGACCATTTTCCCCCAGCATAGCTGCTCCCTCCCCATTGAGATGCGGCCCTTCCCTACAGTAGAATAAATCCTACAAAACAGAAGGAGTTTCTCAGAGTTAACAAGAAAATAAATTCACAATATCTAAACACAAGATCAATAGACCAACAAAACAATATTCACTGGACAAAAAAGTCATATAAAAATATTTTTTATTTTATAGCAATTAATGTAATAAAAATTCAAAAGGGCACAGACATAGACAAAAAACATACAACAATACAAATAAGATAAAAATGAAGCTCAAATGAGGGAATCAGGGGGTAACGCATACAGGGGAGTATGCATGATGTATTACTTATTAGCCATAATGGGATATAGTAAAGGGAATATGTATATAATTATATAAATATAAAGTGCAAGTGATATATATCTATCAGAATTAACATATACAGGATGTGCAGATATGTCACTAAAATATTTAGTAACTAATGAATGGTTAGTCTGATGATTACATATAGTTCATAGTCCCTTTAAGTATCCCCTTTTGAACATGATTATTTCATATGATTATATATAATTCATAGTCATTTTTAATCAAAACATCACCTCTTTTTCAAAATAACATGATTCCATTACATCCAGGAGTCAATTACATTAAATTTAATTCATTCAAAAAGGTCCTTTGTACAGGAATAAATATTGAGTAAAAACTAGGGCAAAAATCTAATTGTAAAAGAGATTATTACTGAAGTCAACCAGCATCCACCTGCTCCCTGTCACCGGACTGGTGAGAAGGTCGGCCTTGGTCTCCATGAACCCAAACCCTTCTTTCCTGCACCAATGTCTAAGCTACTTGTTTATCTCCCTAAGCTCCCGCTGTCTATCTAGTGACGCATGTGGCACCGACAGTATTTCTTGGAGGTCCTGGCCTTCAGCTTCTCTCCTAGTTCCCCGTAATCATTTTTAAGGACCTTCCACCTCCCTCTAACTTTGTCATTAGTACCAATGTGTACCATGACTGCTGAGTTTTGTCCAAACCCACCCAGCAATCTGTGTATCCGATCCGCTATATGTTGAACCCGAGCAACCAGCAGACAACACACTGTTCGGCATTCACGGTCTCGGCGGCAGATGACTCCGTCTGTCCGCCTATTTATAGAGTCTCCTACCACCATCTGTCTGGTCTTTGCTGCACTCCTATTACCCTCCATCCTACAACAGTCATCTTCCTGGTTGCTAGGAGCGTCCTGCTTTAGTGATCCCAGTCCTGGGATAGCAATCCTAATATCAGCCAAACAGGCATATTTACTAGGTTGTGCCAGATCAGGACTGGGCTTCCTGGCACTTTTCCCCCTACCCCTTCTTGTAACATTTACCCAGCTACGTACTTCTCTATTCTGGTCTTCCCCACCTCCACCCGCCTCCATATCACTGGCCCCAATCAGTACAAGCTCAGTGAGCTCTAAACTCCTGTCCAGGTTTCCAATGCTCCTGAGTGTCGCTAGCTGCACGTTTAGATCCGGTATCTGGGCTTACAAATATGTAACTCGTTGACATCGAGCGCAGACTTTTTCACCCTCAAACGGCTGTTCAAAGCATGCATACATCTCACAAGACACACACCTGGTAGCATTGCCCATGGAGCACATACTATATGGTGATAAACAATACAAGTAAAAGCAGAGAAACAAATAGAAGGTTAGTAAGGAAAACACCAAACTATGCTCTGGTGTTAAACTATGTTATTGCGTTTAACTATGTACTTTACTGCCGCCTTTGTACTTAGCTGCAGCCTCTGGGACGCTCAATCCAGCCTCTTCACGCTCGGCAGCCTCGCTGGTTGTTTTTTGACTTGTAGTGCTTGCAATCAGCCCAGCACAGGATATGGATAATTTAAGTAGAAATGTTCAAAAATATAAAATTTAAGCCTTTTTAATTCAAAAATAATAATTGGTTTTATTCTTGGCAGATGACTGTACCAGGAGATCAGAGGGACAGCTGACATCTTCAATTTTCAAATCGGATGATCTTGAGATCCCACAGGATACAATTGAAGTGAATGCCATTACTCCAGATTTACCATCATCCCTTCACAGCAAAGATCTGTCATCTGATCTTTTGAAACAGGTCCTGTCTTCTGATTCATTACCGACTACTAAGGAAAATCAAAGTCACAAAATAAGCATTAAAAAACGAACTGCTCCTAAAACAAAGAAGCCATTTTCACGTTCAAAATATGGAAATAGTTTTCCCCTCCAAAAGTCTTTTCTAAAACATCAACAATTTCACACAGCGGAGAATATATTTTCTTGTTCCAAGTGTGAGAAATGTTTTAAAGAGAAATCAGACCTTGTTAGTCACCAGAGAACTCACAAAGGGGAAAAGCCATTTTCATGTTCAGAATGTGGTAAATGTTTTGTTTGGAATTCATATCTTGTTACTCACCAGAGAACTCACACAGGGGAGAAGCCGTTTTCATGTTCCGAATGTGGGAAATGTTTTAACCAGAAAGCGCATCTTCTTGGCCATCAGAAAATTCACACAGGGGAGAAGAGTTTTTCATGTTCAGAATGTGGGAAATGCTTTGTAGATAAATCAAGTCTGATCAAACATCAGAGAATTCACACAGGGGAGAAGCCTTTTTCATGTTCAGAATGTGGGAAATGTTTTACAGAGAAACCAAGTCTTACCAGACATCAGAGAATTCACACAGGGGAGAAGCGTTTTTCATGTTCAGAATGTGGGAAATGTTTTACAGAGAAATTATGTCTTATTCAACATCAGAGAACTCACACTGGTGAGAAGCCTTTTTCATGCTCAGAATGTGGGAAATCTTTTACACAGAAATCAAGTTTTGTTAGGCACCAGAGAACTCACACAGGGTAAAAGTCTTTCTCCAGTTCAGAATGTGGAAAATGTTTTGTGAATAAATCTCTTCTTAGTCACCAGAGACGTCACACAGGGTAAAAACCATTTTTATTTTCTTAATTTGAGAAATTTTTTACTTGGGGAAACAATTCTTAATAAACTTCAGAGAAGTCACACAGGGGAGAATATTTTTTAATGTTCAGAATGTTGGAATGTTTTAACTGAAAATTGTATCTTCTTAAAGGGGTTGTCCACTACTACCACAACCCCTTGTCATTCCTCATGTTTGCCTTGATTAAATAAAAACACTAATACTCAGATCCCGTGGCCTATAAGATACATTTTTAGCAAGAAACAAATATTGCTAATAAGTGATTGGGTGTTATAGACTGGAGGCAGCTTCCTGTGACAGAGGAGAACGCTGAGACACTGCCCTTTCTGATCACTGAGAGAACTGCTCTCTCTCCTCTAGCCCCACACTTATGTAACTGATTGGTGCAGTGCAGGAAAGGAAGGAACCGGAACCATCAGAGGTTGCCTGTCCTGAGTGAGCAGCTGAAGGACCTTCCACCCGACTAGCTCAAGGATCTTTCAGATCATGTAACATTGTTTTACATATTTTCAAAAGTTGTCAGGTTTAGTTATGAAATGAGCCATTTCTTAATGATTTTGACTTTCTGAATTAAAATTTGACAGTGAGGGGGGCATGACTTGGAAGCTGAAGAAGATTGCCCCTTGACTGCAGTGCACTGGCAGCCCGTGCCCTTATTTAGCACTGTCCCATTACCCAGGTATGATAACCAGACTGCTCCAGCCATGATATGATTATTGACAAAGCCTTAGGGTCCCGTGCCCTAAACACCTTCCAGAGACTGCTCCACGGGATGTCCTAACCAGAATCCACTTTCATGTTAAAGAGTACCTGCTCTTCTGCTCAAGAAGGAAAGGGTAACTCCCCAAAACCTTCAACCAAGTGAAGATTTTCTCTGATGTGTCCTCTACTAGCCTTCGCTTTTGCAGGAATCTGTCCCCATTACCTTTAATCTCCGGGAGAACTCGATCATTTACAGATGGGGCTTCCCCTTATATCTCCTCATTAACCACAGCAATGCCTGGCACTCCATCACAACATACGAAGAGGGTAGAGACCTACTGAGACGAAGGGACCTCAACATCCCAGATCATCCTCAAGAGGAAAATTTGAACCCACGAGGCAGGGAGAATGACTGGCAAACTGTCCCTTCCAGAAAAAAGGAAAAGACGGCTGAGGTGACCTAGGCATGTATTTGGCCTATCTCGGCATCGACAAAATACTCTCCACTGAGATCCTGTTTTCTGCCTCTCAGGTTGAGTAGGTCACATAATTGACCTCTTATTTGTCTTCCTTGTCTTTAAGGTTGTTTTTTCTTTTTTGTTTAGTCTATCTGTGGTTTTAGTTAGTGTAACTGATATTCTTCTTTTTTTGTTAGTGTCTAAGTCTATCTCAGATGGTTCTTAACCCTTTACGACCTTGGATGTATCCATACGTTCAGGTCGGTAGGTACTGTGCACGCATGATCGCCGCCGGGTGTCAACTAATTCTGACAGCTGACACCCGGCACTCAGTGACAAGAGCAGTGCCCACACCACTCCCAGTACTTTAACCCCTAAATGCTGCGATCAAGAAAAAGTGGATTAAAACGCGATTAAAAAGACGAATGTAAAGAAAAATGGTATCGCTGAAAACATCATCTTGTCTGGCAAAATAAGCCGTGATACAGCTCCCTTAGCCTAAAAATAAAAAAGTTACAGCTCTCAGGATAAAGTGATGCAAAAATAATTATTTTATCTATAAAATAGTTTGTATCATTGGGTAAAAGCGTCAAAACAAAAAAAAAGATGGTATCATAAATGTGGTATCACTGTAATCGTACCGACCCGAAGAAAAAGCTGCCTTATTAATTTTACCACACTCTGAATGGCTTAAAAAAAACAACTCCTGAATTGCTGTTTTTCGTTCATTCTGCCACCCAAAAATCGGAATAGAAAGTGATCAAAAATGTCATGTGTACGAAAATGGTACCAATAAATACGTCAGTTTGTCCCGCAAAAAACAAGCCCTTACATTACTCTGCTAGCAGAAATATGGAAAAATTATAGTTCTCAAAATATGGCGATAAAAAAACTAGTTTTTACAATAAATAGCGTCTTTTAGTGTGTGACAGTACACTGCTGCTGCTGATTTGTTCATTCTGTCTCCCAAAGATCTCAGTAAGGCTCCGTACACATCTATCCTGCACTCTGTGCTGAGCACGCAGAGTTACACCCAGGGTTTCTGTGTAGATCTCTGAAATACGTGATTCAAACAGAACCCCTGGCAGAAGATTCCCTACAATGAGGCAGAAGGAGGCACTGTGGACACCGTTCGGCCTGTGATCCGGCGGTGTCCGTCTTTTTAGGTCTGCATAAAAGCGAAGTCTGCCACAGTTTTGTGCACTTCTGAAAAAAAGGATACCACTGAACTGAGGCCAGACTGAGTTCAGAGTAACTCTGCTGCCTCCTTTTAGTTAATGGGTCCCTCTGGGTTTCATTTGAATCATGTCTCTCGGAGATTTACATGGAAACCCCAATATAAGGGCTCAGCGTAGAGCGCAGGATAAATGTGATCCCAAATGTTATGTAAAATGTTCCCAAAAAATGCTTCAAATCAATCCATAAAAAAGCGAGTCCCTACTCAGGTCCGTCATCTGTCAATGGAAATATAGGAGGCTTCCACGTTATTGGTAGTACAAAGGCTCTGGAAGAGCGCTATGGCTCCTCGCCCCCCCAAAGGAAATTCAGTAAATTCTGCGCTCCCAAATCCAAGTACTCACCTCCCTTCTGAGCCCCAGTGTGCCTAAACCACATTTAGCATCTATATGTTTGTCATTTCTGTAGTGATGACAACCCGCCTAATTTAAGGGTGCATGTCTCCAGAAGCACGAGCTGGGCACAATGTATGGGCACTACACCGTACTGGGGAATACAATGGCAGTTTGCAGTTTTCATTCAGCAACATCCACTGCTGCTTGTTTCTGGAAAACACCCATTGAGTCAAAATCGTCACTACACCTGTAGATAAATTCCCAAAAGGGGTTATCATTTCCAAAATAGGGTAAATTGAGAGGGGATTCTGCTTTTCTAGCAGTAAGGGGCTCTGTATATGGAGTCCGCAAACTATTCTAGGAAAATCTGTGCTCCAGTAGGAAAATAGCGATCCGCCCCTCCCGAGTCTCGGTATGGCTAAGCAGTACTGTACAGCCACATATGGGGTATTTCTACATTCAGCAGAAATTGTGGGACAAATTTTGGTGCCATTTTTGTCATTTCCCCTTGTGAAAATGTAAAATCTGGGGCTAACACTAAATTTTGGTGGTAAAAATGTAATTATTTTTTTCTTCACTGCCCAATGGTATAAAATTCTGTGACCCACCTGTGGTGTCAATTTGATCATTTCACCCCTAGATGAATTCATTAATAAGTTTAATTTGTAAAATGGGGTCTCTTATGGGGATGGGTCTGCTGTTCTGGCATTTCAAGGGCTCTGCCAATGTGACATGGTACTCTCAAACCAGTACAGCAAAATCTGAACTTCAATATGGCGCTTCTGACCTTTGCACTGTAGCTCAAAAGTACCATATTTTTTGGACTATAAGACACACTTTTTTCCTCCAAAATTTTGGAGTAAAGTGGGGGGTGTATCTTATAGCCCGAATAATACATTCTGGCTGTGGAGGGGGGGCGGCAGCGGAGGAGCAGGGCACAGGCAGTAGCCATAGCTGGTTGCTGCTGCTCGGTGAACACTGTGCCTGCTACTAAAGAGAATGAGTATTCACTCCTCTCCACCCATGGGAATGGAGTTAAGTACAGTTATGATTGATTCAGGCTTTTCTTGAGAAAGGGGATTTTGGCTTTAATCGCTTGGGTTTTTACTCTATTGGCTATAATAGCCTTCCAGCCTTAGTATCCTGTGAGTAAAAAAGAGACTTAGTTTTTTTTTCGTATTTATATATAATAATCCCCATATAGTGCCCCCCCAAGAGATGGAAAATACAGAGAACTGTGTCAAATCTTGCTCAGTGTGGAAGTACTTTGCTCCAGGAAAAAAAAAATGACCATGGAAAGCCACAGAAAGACTGCGGGAGAAGCGGCTCTCAGCTCCAAGATGACACCACGGTTGTCACGCTGGAGACAGATTGAGCAGGGGAGACAAGGAGGAGGATAGTGCTGGTCAGGCTGGAGTGATTTGCCTGCACAGAAACACAGGTCTCAGCAGGTGACGGTGATCTTATAGCAGCTACATCGCACCTGTGCATGGGCCCTGGAGAGGAGTCGGGTGAGGAGGAGATGGGAGAAGCAGCTGCATTAATGAAGGGGCGAAAAGTCAGCGAAACTGCATGTGACACAGTACTCACTGCCCCACGGCCTAATCTTCACAAAGATGACATACAGGTACCTGAGGAACATGCTACAATAGATGTTTTCATGGCAGTAGTACATGTAAATCCTCTATGTTTTGAATGTACAGTTTGGTGGTCTTAAAGATGAGATAGCAGATATACGTCGCAAACTGCAGAGAATTTAGTAAAGCTGTCTCTCAGCTTCTAGGGGAGAAAATGGAAAAAGGAACGGCGCAGATCTAAGTGCAGTATATTTTAGGATTTGTAAATAAGGGTGAGGTAACTGAAAACTGCTCACCTTTAAGTAATCTTGAGGTTTAACGTTTAGTAGTGGTGGACTCTTGTGGCTTGCAGCACGCTTTACCGGAAGGATCAGGTCCTCATGTTGGAAGATCCTGTTTGCTCAGTAGATCGGTTCGATAAATTCCGGTTTGTATATCGCGGCGCTTCCAAATAGGGCCCAGTGGATATTTACATTCAGGATTTATTAATTAGAATATAAAATAGCAATGTACAACGCGTTTCTACTCATTACAGAGTCTTCATCAGGTACAATTTCGTAGTCATGCTTATGAAAAGTCTCTTCATTATATAAAGCACTGATCAGGTTCATCAGGGTCATGGACCGCCCAGTTAATTAATCATGTTAATTGAGTTGGTTTATGCATGTGATTAATTAATCATGCAATCTAAGGTTGTCTCTACTAGAGTAAAATCAAATAAAAATACAACAACAACTACAATAAAAATGCAACAAAAAAAAAAAAAAAAAAAAACACACAAAATACTTTCTTAAATGATTAAGAAGAAATAAAAGCCTGTTTTTGGTTAAAATGTTTAAAAGAATGTTTTTCTCCCCTGCATGTAGATCCAGTAACACTATCGCTCACTATTGACAGATTGTATTTAAGAGGAAAATCAGATTCATAATAATATTATGTTGTTCTTACTGACCTTCAGTGTGGTTATTATTTCTCTATTTAATGACTAATAAATATATGTTTATTGTTAATATATTCAAGGTCCTCTAATGTAAAGTGAACTCAGTGTGGTTCTGCCTGTTCAACTTTGTTTTTCTATCAAATATATTCAATTCTGTCATTTAATCCCTCTGGCTGTAGACACCGCATGCGATAAATCCAGAAGGATTCCTTTCTATTCAATGTTTGAATTCTATTCTGGGTGGAAACTGGTATGGATTCTACGGGGGTTATTTGAACTTCAAATTTCCCCCCGTGATTCTGCAGTAGATGGCGTGATAGGCTATGTGTTAAAAGCCCTATTTTGGCATTGTGACGGTGTCCACTAAGGCGGTTTTGCACTTTTCTTATGGTACGACCGACGTATTGTAAACCGCATTTGCAAGTAATAACGTATATAACGTAGTCTGTTTGACAGGTGAGATACTGGCGAATTGGAAATTTTTCACCTGTACTATGACAGATAATCTCTTTGCAGCCGTGTGATATACATCTGCAACAGTTGCAAAATTTCTTTCTGCATTTGAATACTCCCACTGATTTGGTTGTATTGAATCTTTTTTGCTCAGATAAAGTGGGGATGTTTTTAAGTCGGCTTGGAGCTATCAAATTCCTGATGGTTTTTCCTCTTCTAAAGGTGATCCCTGGTCTTTCAGGTAGGGATTCTCTTAGAAGAGGAATTGGGGAATTTTAAGGTGGTATCTGTTTTTAATTTGTGTTCCTTGCTCTTTTCCTTAATTTTTTCTGTCCCCATAAGGGATGTTTTTTTTCCATTTGTGAAAATGTGCACTATTAAACTCTAAATATCCATTTGAATCTACTACTTTAAAGTATGTTTTTGTTATTAATGAGTTTTTTTTAAGAAATCAGTTTAAAAAAAAACTCATTAATAACAAAAACATACTTTAAAGTAGTAGATTCAAATGGATATTTAGAGTTTAATAGTGCACATTTTCACAAATGGAAAAAAAACATCCCTTATAGTCAGTTTTTACGTATAAGGAAAAATAACACACAACTAGAGGACTATAATATACAAGCAAAAGTCCTTATAGACCGGTTTAAAACAAAAAAGTACCCCAAAAAACTAATTTCAGCAGCATATGAAACCAACAGAAAAAAGACACAGAAGGATTGCCTTTTGGCAATGAAAAATAAGTCAAATAAGACAGAAAAAATTAAGGAAAAGAGCAAGGAACACAAATTAGAAACAGATACCACCTTAAAATTCCCAAATGACAGTACAAGGTTCACAAAAAATCCTTTACAACCTAATAAATGGAGATTTAACTTCATCACAGCCTATAATAAGGAAAATTTAAATGTCAGAAAAATACTCAGTAAATATTGGTATATTCTGCAACAAGATCCTCTTCTAAGAGAATCCCTACCTGAAAGACCAGGGATCACCTTTAGAAGAGGAAAAACCATCAGGAATTTGATAGCTCCAAGCCGACTTAAAAACATCCCCACTTTATCTGAGCGAAAAAGATTCAATACAACCAAATCAGTGGGAGTATTCAAATGCAGAAAGAAACTTTGCAACTGTTGCAGATGTATATCACACGGCTGCAAAGAGATTATCTGTCATAGTACAGGTGAAAAATTTCCAATTCGCCAGTATCTCACCTGTCAAACAGACTACGTTATATACGTTATTACTTGCAAATGCGGTTTACAATACGTCGGTCGTACCATAAGAAAAGTGCAAAACCGCCTTAGTGGACACCGTCACAATGCCAAAATAGGGCTTTTAACACATAGCCTATCACGCCATCTACTGCAGAATCACGGGGGGAAATTTGAAGTTCAAATAACCCCCGTAGAATCCATACCAGTTTCCACCCAGAATAGAATTCAAACATTGAATAGAAAGGAATCCTTCTGGATTTATCGCATGCGGTGTCTACAGCCAGAGGGATTAAATGACAGAATTGAATATATTTGATAGAAAAACAAAGTTGAACAGGCAGAACCACACTGAGTTCACTTTACATTAGAGGACCTTGAATATATTAACAATAAACATATATTTATTAGTCATTAAATAGAGAAATAATAACCACACTGAAGGTCAGTAAGAACAACATAATATTATTATGAATCTGATTTTCCTCTTAAATACAATCTGTCAATAGTGAGCGATAGTGTTACTGGATCTACATGCAGGGGAGAAAAACATTCTTTTAAACATTTTAACCAAAAACAGGTTTTTATTTCTTCTTAATCATTTAAGAAAGTATTTTGTGTGTGTTTTTTTTTTTTTTTTTTTTTTTTTTTGTTGTTGTTGCATTTTTATTGTAGTTGTTGTTGTATTTTTATTTGATTTTACTCTAGTAGAGACAACCTTAGATTGCATAACTAATCACATGCATAAATCAACTCAATTAACATGATTAATTAACTGGGCGGTCCATGACCCTGATGAACCTGATCAGTGCTTTATATAATGAAGAGACTTTCCATAAGCATGACTACGAAATTGTACCTGAGGAAGACTCTGTAATGAGTAGAAACGCGTTGTACATTGCTATTTTATATTCTAATCAATAAATCCCGAATGTAAATATCCACTGGGCCCTATTTGGAAGCGCCGCGATATACAAACCGGAATTTATCGAACCGATAATTAGTTTGTTGAAAGTAGTCGAATTAAAGGGAGCTGAAAGGTTTAGAGATTATGAACCCGATTCACCAGTGTTTTGCCAGAAAACTGGCATAAAGCTCTTGAAAAGTTGCAAAGTTTTGTGACTTTTCCCATTTTCACATAATTTTAACTTCTTTAAAGCCCAAGACGTACTGATACGTATCTGCGCCCTGGGACTTAAGAGCCTGATACGTATTAGTACATCTTTGCGATCGCGCACACAGGCTGTGCGGGCGTGATCGCCGCCGGGTGTCAACTGATTGTCACAGCTGACACCCGGTGCTATGTGCTGGGAGAGGTCCCGCACCGCACATTAACCCCCGCAATGCTGCGATCGAAGTCGTTCGCAGCATTGCGGGGGCAAGTGGAGGTGATCGGGATAGTCACCTCTCCTGCCGGCGTCCAGCAATGTGTGCCGCGGCTTCCCGGATGTTGCCATGATGACCCGATTCACTGAGGGGTGCAGTTTTAAGAATGGTGTCACTTTTGGGTATTTTCAGTCATAAAGACCCCTCAAAGTGACTTCAAATGTGATGTGGTCCCTAATAAAATGGTTTTGTAAATTTTGTTGGAAAAATGAGAAATCGCTGGTCAATTTTAACCCTTATAGCTCCCTAATAAAAATAAATTTGGGTTCCAAAATTGTGCTGATGTAAAGTAGACATATGGGAAATGTTATTTATTAACTTTTTTTGTGTGACATATCTCTCTGATTTAGGGGCATAAAAATTCAAATTTTGAAAATTGCAAAATTTTCAACATTTTCGCCAAATATCTGTTTTTTTCACAAATAAACACAAGTGATATCGAAGAAATATTACCACAATCATAAAGTACAATATGTCATGAAAAAATATTCTCAGAACCAGGGGGATCCGTTGAAGCGTTCCAGAGTAATTACCTCATAAAGTGACAGTGGTCAGAATTGTAAAAATTGGCCTTCTCATTAACGTGCAAACCACTTTGGGTTGTAAAGGGGTTAAGGACTCTACCTGCATATACAGTCATGGCAGAAAGTGCTGGCACCCTTGAAATTGTTTCAGAAAATTACACATGTTTTATTACACGCATGTTTATTTCCTTTGTGTTTATTGGAACAACACAAAAAAACTGAGAAAAAAAAGGCAAATTGGACATAATTTCACGCAAAACTCCAAAAATGGGCCGGAATACATATATATATTTTTGATGGGACAACACTGAAGATGCGACACTTTGATACAATGTACAGTAGTCAGTGTACAGCTTGTTTAACTGTAAATTTGGTGTGCCTGCAAAATAACTCAACACACAGCCATTAATGTCTAAACCGCTGGCAACAAAAGTGAGTACACCCCTAAGTGTGTTCTCAGCTGATGTTATTTGTTGGTTTTTCTTTGCATCCCGAACAATTTTCTTGGCAGTTGTGGCTGAAATTTTTGTTGGTCTACCTGACTGTGGTTTGGTTTTTACAGAGCATCTGATTTTCCATTTGTTAATCACAGTTTGAACACTGCAGACTGGCATTATCAATTCCTGGGATATCTTTTTGTATCCCTTTCTTGTGTTATACTCTTTTTGCCTCCCTTTCCTGTGTTATACAGTTCAACTACCTTTTCCCGTAGATCCGTTGATAATTCTTTTGCTTTCCCCATCTCAAAATCCAGAAAAGTCAGTGGCTGGATCCCAGAAACTCACTCAGCTTTATGCACACACACTGATTACAAGCAAACAGGTCATAGGTGAGGATGTTACCTTTAGTAGCCATTCAAACCCATTTCTGTCAAATTCTGTGCATGTTATCAGGCCAAAATCACCAGGGTATGTGAACTTTTTGATCAGGATTATTTGGATGTTTTTGGTTGTCATTAGTGATGAGCGAGCACTAAAATGCTCGAGTACTCGTTGCTCGGGTCGAGCAAATTGAAATACTCGGGTGCTCAACCCGAGCAATGAGCCCAATATAAGTCTAGGGGAAACTTGAGCATTTTTCAGGTGGCTCCCCACGGCGGTCTGCAGAGGGCCTAAAAATTGCCCAAATCGATGGGAACTGTGCTCAAATGACATGGGAACAGCATGGGGATGACCCCTGGAAGCATGTCTGACTCCCAGATCACTGCTGTCAACAATGTCGTCAGAGTATTACGCCACTTTTACGGCGTAAGGAACATCCTTTCCATGGTGATGACTTGTATATAAGGGAAAATAAATAAACAAAAACAAAAATACTCCTACACACCTTGGGCTATGTTCACACGTAGCATTTTTGACACGTTTTTGCACTTTTGCATTGCTTTCAACCAAGATAAATGCATTCACCAGGAAATGTCATTTTAACATTTTACAACCTTATCTGGCCATGTGGTGTGTGACACATCATCAGACACATGCATACAGTGCTGAAAACACATGGGAACAGCAAGGGGAAGACCTCTGGAAACATCTCTGACTCCCAGGTCACTGCCTAAATGTGTACCCATCATAAGTGATCCTTGGCACATGCGAAGATGCCTCCCGCCATGCACCTGTCGTTGCAGACTTGCAACAATCACCGTCCACGTCCTTGTCCCACTGCAGTGTTCAGTTGTCCCTACCCCATTCCTTGGAATGCAAGCACAAGAATGCCGGCAGCCACCCACCCACAGGCTGCAATACTATACTGCCAAATTTTTGACAGCTGCTTGTGACGCGCCCCTGGGCCTGTGTCGCGCAGCGTTGCGCACGCGGGAGCTTACCCGGAGCCTGATTTTTGACAGCTGCTTGCACTTGAAATGTGGCCTTTTAGGCTCGTGGAGGCGGAAGCTTTTCATAACCTCATGCCGGCGGCGGCTGGGTGTCCATACTCGGTCCCCAGCCGCCACTATATTTCCCGGTATCGCCTTCGCCTTCCACAAGCACGGGTCCCATAACATTACCCGTGCCCTCCCCAGTGCACTTACTGGGAAGGACCGCCTAACCACAAACACGTGGACAGGTGAATGTGGCCAGGGACGGTACGGAGCCAGTCCACAACTTTTTTTGCTAAGAGTTGTATTTAGCTCGGTGAAAGGACTGGCATAGAGGGAAACCGTATCTACCCTGCTTGTCATTTCTCCCAGAAAATCCTGTAATTGAGCTTGTTGCAGAAGCAATGGCAGCCCATCCAACATCAACTCGCACTTGTCAATGGTGCTTTGACACACACACACATCTTTCTTTGCGCATTTAATTTCTTGAATACAGAGTTGGAAAATGGCCTGATCCGTAATGCGTTTTGAGAAATAACATGCATAAGCATGGCCGATCCGCATTAAAAAAGCAGCCATAGAGTGTCCAGGAACCTTCCCCCACACTTTTCTTAGCCAGGGCTGCTTTTCGGCAGGGTTGCACGGGCCCACCAGAGAACCGGAGACTCCTCCGGCGGGCCCTGGCTTCTCCTTCAAGAGAGTTCATAGTGCCGAGGTGAGGCCATGATGATGATAGAGGCCATCATCTGCTTAGTTTTCTGTTGCTTGGAATGCAATTGCAAGTATGCAGCCAGCCACCCACCCACCCACAGGCCGCAACACTAAACTGACAGATTTCTGGGCAGCTCTTTGCACTTGAAATATGGCCTTTTAAGCTTGTGGAGGTGGAAGCTTTTCACAACCTCATGCAGGCGGCGGCCGGGTGTCCATACTCGGTCCCCAGCCGCCAGTATTTTTCCCGGTATCGCCTTCGCCTTCCACAAGCACGGGTCCCACAACATTACCCATGCCCTACCCAGTGCACTTACTAAGAAGGACTTCCTAACCACAAACACGTGGACAGGTGAATGTGGCCAGGGACGGTACGGAGCCAGTCCACAACTTTTTTTGATAAGAGTTGTATTTAGCTCAGTGAAAGGACTGGCATAGAGGGAAACCGTATCTACCCTGCGTGTCATTTCTCCCAGGAAGTCCTCTAAAGCTGCTTGCACTTGAAATGTGGCCTGAACATTACTGCTGGTACTTTTCTGTGGGAATTTTCTTGCCTCCTACCAGCCTGGAATATTTCCAGCAAATTATGGTACAACACCATGGTATTAGCACTGCCCCCAGTACCAGTAGCGAAGCCATCCTCAATTTCCTTCTCTGGAATTTTATTTGGTAGACTGAGTGGCTGCCCAAATACATTTTCTCACAAAGGAGCTGATGATAGAGTGGCAGTAGGTTCAAGTTTCTCCAGCCTGTTAGATATTAGAGGGTGAACGGCAGCACATTGGATCAGTGGTTAGCACTGAAGTCTTGCAGCACTGGGATCCTGGGTTCAAATCCCAGCAAGGACAACATCTGCAAGAAATTTGTATGTTCTCCCCATGTTTGCATGTGTTTCCTCCTCAGTAAAAATAGAGTGTCCTGGAATCTTCCCACACACTTTTCTTAGCCAGGACTGCTTCTCGGCAGGGTTGGACAGTCCCACCAGAGAATTCTCTGGTGTGCCTTGGCTTCTACCTCAGGAGAGTTCATGATAGCGCTAACTTTGCAGCTGCTATGGGGCTCTTGAGCGGGTGAGAAAGGTTAGCCCTCAGAAACAAATCCTCTGGTGGGCACAATGTTTTTCAATCTGAAACAGCGTCTCAGTGGGAGTTGTATTTCACCACAGCCATATTCTTTAGCTCTGTGAAAGGACTGGCATAGAGGGAAACCTTATCTACCCCGGTTGTCATTTCTCTGTCACCAGGTTCCGCCCATTGTAACACACGACCATGCCTGGCTGTATGTTCAGCGGTGAGAGCCACAGATCAAGTTGCTGTGTTACAGCTTTCAACAACTATGTAGCGCTGGGCGGTTTGTCAATTAAGCATTAAGCATGTTATCTTCAGCACAGCCTGTTGCTGTTTGGCCAAGGCAGTGCTGCAGTGCTGTCAGCTTGTGACTGATGTGGTCATTTCGGAGATGGAGGAGGAGGTGCATGAGCTGAACAATATGATTACATTGAGGTTAAATTGGTGATGCTGTTTTTTATACTAAAGAAAGATCCTATTGTTATGTTTTTTTATGTTATTTTTTATAACAAATGCATTCACCGGGAAATGTCATTTTAACATTTTACAACCTCATCTGGCAATGTGTTGTCATCAGACACATCCTGTTTTATTTATGATGGAGGGACTCTGAAAGTCATAAAGCCTATTTTTATAGGAACATCAGACGGCCCTTACTATTCTTAAAAGGCCAGCAGTCGGCCCTAGCTATTGTTAGAGAGCCATCAGAGGGCTATGCTTTGTTGTTCCCATTATTAACAAGTGGGTCTCCTATACTGTTATTGCGCATCCAGTGACTGCAAGGGTTGTCAAAAATTTGGACGCAACCTAATACCCCTTTGAAGAGACATAGAGGAGGGTCTCAGTAAAAAAAATGTTCCCATTATAAAGGAGCGGGTCTTCTATAGTGGTAATGCCCATGCTGTGACTGCAAGGGTGGCCAAAATTTTTGAAAAAAAACACTAACAATTTAAAGACACAAAGAGCATGGCCACAGTAACAAGGTACGACATGTTCCCGTTAGAAAGGAGAGGGTCTGCTATACAGTTATAGGGCATGCAGTGAATCCAACGGCTGACAAATTTTAGGAAAAACCCCACTAAGAATTTAAGGACACACAGAGCAGGGCCACAGTAACAAGGTACGACATGTTCCCATTAGAAAGTAGAGGGTCTGCTATACAGTTATAGGGTATGCAGTGAATCCAACGGCTGACAAATTTTAATGAAAAACCCCAATAAGGATTTAAAGACACACAGAGCAGGGCCACAGTAACAAGGTACGACATGCTCCCATTAGAAAGGACAGGGTCTGCTATACAGTTATAGGGTATGCAGTGAGTCCAATGGCTGACCAAGTTTAGGAAAAAACCCACAAAGAATTTAAAGACGCATAGACCAGGCCACAGTAATGACAAATTCCCATTAGAAAGGAGAGAGTCTCCCATAGTGTTGGACTATGCAGTGACTACAAGGGCTGCCAAAAATTTGGAGGCACTTCAATGGCCCTTGGAAGAGACGTGGAGGAGCGCATCATAAAAAATTTTTACCATTAGAAAGGAGAGGGCCTCCTATACTTGTAATGCCATGCACTAAGTGTATGGGCTGACAAACATTTACTCCTGGGGGGTATACATGAACATACTGTATAAAAAAATTTTTTTACGGGCATCATAAAAATGTAGCGCCCCGAGGGCTCGGCCGCTACAGGGGTATTGCACCTCTGCCAGAGGTGTGATATTCCACTCCCGGGTAAGGATGGAGTATGGACCAGGGTTCAGTTAGCTGCATACAGCACACTCACCCCATTTCCGAGGGACAGCTCAACGGTGCTCCCATTAGACAGAAATGCAGGCACGACAGACCATGTCCCTGGCTGGAGTGGGGAGGGAGTAGGAATACCCAGTGATGTAGGAGCAGATAGGGGTTGGTTCCTGAGCGTAGATAGGAGCCCATTGTTTGCTGGTCACCTGGGCTCATGTTCTAGAGGGAGGTATAAAAGGTGGGCACCATCTTAGAACAGTGTTCAGTCAGAGAGAAGAAGTGACAGAGTGGGGGCCTCTGCAAGGGGCTCTGCTCCGTAGGCGGGCCTAGCCTCTGAGGCCCAGCCAGCACAGAGAGAAGAGAAGAAGAGAAGTTCAGTGAGTGGAGTAAGAGAAGGAGTTCAGCCAGAGAGGCTGACAGGGAGCTGTGGCTCAGCCTGGGCCCAGCTCCACGAGGCAGGCCTAGGGTGAAAGCCAGGAACAGAAAGGAACAAGAACAGAAAGGAACAAGAACAGAAAGGAACAGAAGAGAAAGAGAAAGAGAGAAACAGAAGGGCTCAGGAACAAGACGGCAGAAGGGACCCTAAGAACCCACGAGAATACAGGGTGAAGGGTCAAGCAGATTAAGGGTACCGGATCCCAAGTTGGTGGAGGAGAAACAGCCCTCAGCCAAAGACCGGAGGTCGTGATCATTTATTGGTGCGACACCTCATCAAACCTGCTAGGAAGGCACCATATAGGACAGCGGGGAACGGGAACCACGTTTACCCGCACAAGTCCGCGGCAGCTGGACAAAAGTGGGTCACTGGTGAGGCAGGCCAGAGAAAGAATTGAAGGGGGTCCTGTGCCATGCTCCTGAACTGCCTGGGGTTGACCGAGCCCCTCACCTTGTGGACGCAGCACGGCTCGGGCGGTCATTGCTGACAGAAGTGACCCAGAGTACATGAACTGTGAGTAAAAGACATTGGACTGCAGTACGTTGTCTGTGTACTCTTTCGCTCCTCCAGCACTAACGGCACTGGGACTCTCTGCACCATCACCCCCACCATCTACTACACTGCCCTGGGGCTGCACTCTTCCCGTGGGGAGTCACACTACCTCAGCTGCATACATCATCAGCCCCAGCGGTCTGCCTTGCAGCGGCGGTTCATAATAACCACAATCCACGGGTGGCGTAGTCGGACATCACTTAGGACTGCTAAAGGACTACCACTGGTCTGACCACCCTGAGCCACGGAACCGGGACGCCACTACTACCCCCACCGTCTCCCTATTGCCCGGCTCCGAGTGCCCCACGGCCCAGGGGCGAGTCAAACACCCTTTAAAAAAATTATGTGGGTGTTGCATCATGGACCACGGTCACCCTGGTGATATGGTGGAGGAGGATGAGGAGAAGGAGGAGGACAAAAGCAAATAGCCAAAATCAGGAAGCGTATACCCATGTGTGGGTGTGAAAAGGTGCATGGGAATACACCTCCCAAGAAAAGACACTGGATTTGAGTTTATGTTACGCTGCTATCATTCGGTGGTGTTGAGAAGTCTGGCCCAATCCAGCCCTTGTTCATTTTTATAAGAGTCAGCCTGTCAGCATTTTCAGTTGACAGGAGGATGCGCTTATCAGTTATAATTCCACCAGCGGCACTAAAAACCCGATCTGATAAAACGCTGGCGGCAGGGCAGGCCAGGACCTCCAAGGCATAGAGAGCCAGTTCATTCCACATATCTAGCTTGGATACCCAATATTTATAAGGCACAGAGGAATCACAGAGGACGTTGGTACGGTACGGCAAGGTACTCCCTCAGCATCTTCCCAAACTTTGCACTCCTTGTGAGAGTACCCTGCGCCTCAGGGCCTGTGCGATGGGAGGGTCTGAGAAAACTCTCCCAGAACTTTGACAGTGTTCCCCTGCCTCTGCTGGATTGAAGTTGTGTCTCTCTCACCTGTACTCCTTGGTTGTCGAACGAAGTGTGCCCTCTGCCTCCAGCGTTTTCAGATGGGAATTTTTTTAATAGTTCCGCAACAAGGGCCTTCTGGTACTGCCTCATTTTTGTACACCTGTCCGCCTCAGGAATAAGAGATATAAAGTTCTCCTTGTAGAGTGGGTCTAAAAGTGTCACCAACCAGTAATGACCTAAAATTTTGAGAATGCGAGGGTCATGGGAAAGGCAGCATAACATAAACTCAGCCATGCGTGCCAGACTACTAACAGGCAAGACTTCCGTGTCCTCACCAAGAGGATGACTGACCATGCTCTCCTCCTCCTCCTCTCTGTCCTCTGGCCATCCACGCTGAACAGACGGTATGACAGCTGTGCAGATAGCACCGTCTATAGTGCATGAAACTAGTTCCTGTCCTTCCTCCTCCTCCTCTTCCTCATTGTCACCCAATCCACATTGGGATGAGATGGGGCTTGGCTGTGTGTAATCACCATGTATGGTTAATTGCTCCATCTTATCGTGCTCCGCCTGCAATGCATCATCTTTGATTGTGAGCAGAGAGCATTTCAGAAGACAGAGAAGCGGGATGGTGAGGTTAATTATGGCGTCATCGCCGCTCACCATCTTGGTGGAGTCCTCAAAGTTTTGGAGGATGGTACATATGTCTGACATCCACGTCCACTACTGAGGTCTTATGTGTGGAGTCTGAACTGAATACCGATAGCCTTTTTGATGCTGGTACTCAACAACTGCCCTCTTCTGCTCACAAATCCTTCCCAACATCTGCAATGTAGAGTTCCAACGTGTGGGGACATCACCAGTCTGTGAGCCAGAAGCTGCAAACGCTGCTGAAACACTGCAAGGGCGGCGGAAGCTGTAGCTGACTTTCTAAAATGGGCACACAGGCGGCATACTTTAACAAGCAGATCCGGCAGCTCCGGGTAGGATTTGAGTAACCGCTGAACCACAAGGTTAAGCACATGGGCCAGGCATGGTACGTGTGTGAGCTCGCCTCGCCTCAGAGCCGCCACCAGGTTCCGGCCATTGTCACACACGACCATGCCTGGCTGTAGGTTCAGCGGTTTGAGCCACAGATCTGCCTGCTCTTTCAGAGCTGTCCATAACTCTTCAGCATTGTGTGTTTTTTCACCTAAGCATATTAGCTTCAGCACAGCCTATTGCCTCTTGGCCGAGGCAGTGCTGCAGTGCTTCCAGCTTGTGACTGATGCGGAGATGGAGGCTGAGGAGGAGGAGGAGGCTGAGGAGCATGAGGTGCAGGAGCTGTAGACTGTGGGGGCAACCCTGATTGACCTGGGGCCTGCAATCCTTGGCGTCAGGAGGACGTGTTCCGTCCCAAGGTCCGACTGGGTCCCGGCTTCCACTATGTTAACCCAGTGTGCTATCAGCGAGATGTACCGTCCCTGCCCACAAGCACTTGTCCACGTGTCCGTGGTTAGGTGGACTTTACCGGTAACTGCGTTGTTGAGGTCACGGCTAATGTTTTGGGACACGTGCTTGTGTAATGTGGGGACGGCACACTGGGAGAAATAGTGGCGGCTGGGGACAGAGTACCGAGGGATGGCCGCCACCATCAGGTTGCGGAATGCTTCTGTCTCCACAAGCCTAAAAGGCAACATTTCGAGCCAAGCAGTCGTGAATTGTGAGAATTTAGTAGTGTGGCCTGTGGGACGTTGGCTGCATATTTGCGCTTGCATTCCAAGGACTGGAGTATGAACAACTGAACGATGCGCTGGGACAAGGACATGGACGTGCTTCCTGATGCTGCTACTTGAGAGTGTGCAATGACAGGTGCAGGGCAGGAGGCATCTTTGCATGCACTATGGACAGGGGATTGGCTTGCATGCACAACAGCAGAAGAAGCAATGGTGCCACCTGTAGACACTGTTCCTGGACCCTGGTGTTCAGCCCACAAAGTCGAGTGCTTTGCTGCCATGTGCCTGATCATGCTGGTGGTGGTCAGGCTGGTCGTTTTGCCACCCCTGCTGACGCTGGTCTGGTTCGTGATGCAAATGGCCTTTTTGGAGCTATCGGCAGAGTCTTTAAAAAACAACCAGACTCGGGAAGACCTAACAGTTGTAGTGGCAACTTCCTTCGTGTTTGTGTTACGGGAAACGGTAGCCTGCCTTCTGTCTGTGGCCACCACACTGCTTCTTCCTGCCTGTTGGGGTGCTCTGACTCCCTCCCCCTGTGTGCTGCTGTCCTTGCTCTGCATGTCCTCCTGCCAGGTTGGGTCAGTTACTATATCATCCACCACCTCATCTCCCACTTCTGCACCCTGGTACTATTCCTGACTTTCTGCCAATTGTGTCTCATCATCGTCCACCTCTTGTGACAGTTTCCCACCGTCGCCTTCGTGTGACCGTGGCTGCTCAAATATTTGGGCATCGCTACACGTGATCTCCTCTTGCCCCGCTTCAAGTGGACCGGGCGAGAGGCCCGAATCTATAAATGGAAAAGTGAACAGCTCTTCAGATTGTCCAAGTGTGGAATCAGTTGTCCCTGGGTACTCGGCATGGTGGGAGGAAGGAGGATCAGGGTGAGGAATATGCGGTCCAGACTCACGGCTACTGAGACTTGACCGTGTGGAAGACAGGGTAGTGGTGGTGGTGGCTAAGTGACTGGAAGCATTATCCGCTATCCAACCAACAACCTTTTGACACTGATCTGGGTTCAATAGTGGTGTGCTGCGGTCCCCTAGAAATTGGGACAGGAGGGTCAGGCGAGAAGATGTGGGTGTTTGTTGTGGCACAATTTCGGCTTGCCCACGGCCTTGTCCTCGGCCTCTGCATGCACCATTACCATCACGTCCAGTTCCCCGTCCCTTGCCACGTGCCTTGCCCATTTTAAATGGAGGATAGTATCTTCCACGCTCACTACAAATGACTGAGTTTGAAGCGAAGTTATATGTGATCGGTGTGATGGAGAAAACAGAGTTTTAAATACCTGGCCTGTAGGTAAGTAGTGTGAACAGCAAACTGCTGTGAATTGCTTCACTGACACACTGAAAAAATGGAGGCCAGAAATGGCAGTATTTTCTGACAACGTATATGTGATCCGTGTGACGGAGAAAACACAGTTTTAAATAGCTGGATTTCTAGCGCTCTAATATGGAAAGGACCTGGCTGTATTCTGCAGTGCCAACAAGCAAATGGCGCAGAAAAACGGTGTTCTCTGGATTGCTTTATAAGCAAATAATGAGGATTAAGATCCAAAGAAAAGTATTCCTGGCCCCTGAGACCTGGGCCTTTGTATAGAAATATCTAACAGCAGAAGAAGGCAGAATTGGAATGGAGCCTCTTGTGCTATATGCACTGCAGTCTGCTATATACACTGCCTGCCTGCCTATATACACTGCCTGCCTGATATCTCTGAAGATGGATTAGTCCTCAGAAGGACTGTTTGTTGAGATGGATATGTGTAATGTGCGGTTTTTCTCCCTACACTACCTAATACACAATCAAATCTCTCCCTAACGCAGCATCAGCTCTCCCTACACTGTCTGATCCGGAGTGACTGTGATGAGCATGGCGGCGCCAGGTCTGATATACACCTGATGACGCTGTGCGGCCAGCCAACCACTGTAATGCCCACAACCAACATGGCTATGGCATTACAGTACATGGCAGGCAATCCCTGCATGTTCATTGGCTCTGTAAAGAGCGCCAAACATGCAGGGAGGGGACCCGACTTCCTGCCCGACCAACCCGGAAATACTCGGTGAGCGCAGAGCATCTCGAGCAGTGAGATACTCGGGCAAGCACCGAGCAGTAGCGAGCATGCTCGCTCATCACTAGTTGTCATTAAGATTTAAAAAGAGAAAACACAGAAATGTGACAGTAAATGGCTTCACCCAACCAATAACCATGAGTGGAGAAAAAGTGTTTTTGTTATCATTCATTTTCTCTGAAACAAGGCCAAGAAAGGAAAAATTCTGCCGGGGTATGTAAACTTTTGAGCAGAACTGTATATGCGCCAGCCCCAGTGTCTCCTATTCTATATACTCCAGCCCCAGTGTCTCCTATCCTATATACTCCAGCTTCTTCTGTGATGTATATGCTCTAGCCCCAATGTATCCTGTGATGAATATGCGCCAGCCCCAGTGTCTCCTATTCTATATACTCCAGCCCCAGTGTCTCCTATTCTATATACTCCAGCTTCTTCTGTGATGTATATGCTCTAGCCCCAATGTATCCCGTGATGAATATACGCCAGCCCCAGTGTCTCCTATTCTATATACTCCAGCCCCAGTGTCTCCTATTCTATATACTCCAGCCCCAGTGTCTCCTATTCTATATACTCCAGCTTCTTCTGTGATGTATATGCTCTAGCCCCAATGTATCCTGTGATGAATATACGCCAGCCCCAGTGTCTCCTATTCTATATACTCCAGCTCCAGTGTCTTCTGTGACGTAGCTAATGTAGCCCTAATGTCTCTTATGCAGAGGCGTCGCATGATAAAGCAGTGGGACACAAGCTCCCTGCCCTATCACTATCTCTTTCATATGCCACAGATCGCCATAGGCCTGCGGTTAACGAGATGTCAGCATACTCACGCAGGTGGCTCGATGACATCATTGCATCGCTCTGCTCTGCTGTCCCGCCATGGAAGAGGAGACAGAGGCCGTGATGTAGGGAATCAGGATTAAGTGAGAATAAACTTTATTTTTTTAAATGATCGGGCAGTGGGGCCATCCTACTATATATCTGGAGTAGTGGGTCCATCATACTACATATGGAGTAGTGGGGCCATTATACTATATGTATGTGGGGCAGTGGGACCATCATAGTATATACAGGTGCATCTCACTAAATTAGAATATCTTCAAAAAGTTAATTTATTCCAGTTCTTCAATACTGTTTCAGTATGCTCCACAATCATGAGGAAGACTGCTGACTTGACAGATGTCCAGAAGGCAGTCATTGACACACTCCACAAGGTCCTAGAGTTCCAATTTTCATTTGGAAATCAAGGTCCCAGAGTCTGGAGGAAGAGTGGAGAGTCCACAATCCAAGTTGCTTGAGGTGTAGTGTGAAGGCTCCACAATCAGTGATGGTTTGGGGGGCCATGTCATCTGCTGGTGTTGGTCCACTGTGTTTTATCAAGACCAAAGTCAGCACAGCCGGCTACCAGGACATTTTACAGCACTTCATGCTTCCCTCTGCCCACAAGCTTTTTGGAGATGGAAATGTCATTCTCCAGCAGGACTTGGCCCCTGTCCACACGGCCAAAAGTACCAATACCTGGTTTACACACAACAGTATCACTGTGCTTGATTGGCAGCAAACTCGCCTGACCTTAACCCCATAGAGAATCTATTATAGAGAATCTATGGGGTACTGTCAAGAGGAAGATGAGAGACACCAGACCCAACAATGCAGATGAGCTGAAAGACAGCTTTTTGTATTGAAGAACTGAAATAAATTAACTTTTTGATGATATTCTAATTTAGTGAGATGCACCTGTATATGGAGCAGTGGGACTATCATGCTATATATATGGAGGAGTGGGGGCATCATACTAAATATAGAGCAGTGTGTGTGTGTCACCCCAGGCCTGGATGCCACAAGCAATAATCTGTTTCTGAAAGCAGGAGGGAGGTCCCCTGTTTAGGGACAATTAGCATACAGCACCTCCTGTCCCAGGCCAGCAGGGGGAGCTGGCTGCCCCTATAAAAGCTGGAACTGGGGGCAGGGTTAGAGAAAACTGGACGACCTAGCTCAGGAGTGAGACTAGTCCCAGAGAAGGAGGGACAGTTCAGCTGTAGCTGAGGAGTCCGTGAGGCAGAGGAGAAACTGCAAGCCAGGGACAGAGGCGACGAGAGCCGGTCCTGGCAGAGAACCAATCTACCGGACATTGGGGTCCGAGGCTGTCAGGGTTACAAGCCCAGCAGCAGAGAACCAACCTGCGAGGGATTTCAGGTCCCTTGGCCTAAGAAGCCTGGAGGCTCCGCCACACAGGGGGACCAGTACATCGAGGAGCAAGCAACAGGTACCCAAGGCCTGAGTCGCAAGCCATACAGGAGAGAAGTACACGGCCAGCTCAGGGACGTGGGCTATTACACCACGAAAAGGGGGATAGTCAGAAAGAGCATAGAGAGAACGGTAGGCCTACACACTCACCCTGACCAGTGGGGCTCGCCCGAATGCTCTCAGACACCCAGGCCCATTCCTAACCGGTACTGTTGGGTCATTAATAATATCTACAATAAAGACCCTGAACTGTTTGAAGCAGACTCTGAACTCTTACTATTGCGGCCTGCACTATCACCCCCAACATCCACCTACACTGCCCTGAGGCTACACTCTTCCCGTGGGGAGTTATCCTACCCCTGTGCTGCACACCAACACCAGCCTCAGCGGTCTGCCTTGCAGCGGCGGTTATCTCCAACCGCAATCCACGGGTGGCGTAGTCGGACATTCAAAACACTGATAAATAGACTGCCACCATTTGGTCTGACCACCCTGAGCCACGGGATCGGGTTGCCACTACAACCCCCATCAGCACCGTACACTAGAAGGCCCGGTTCCGTGTACCCCACGGCCCAGGGGGCGAGTCAGCTTTGGCGTAGTCGGCAGAATTGTGACCAACCCGCCACAAACGGGTATTGCGTGCCTGGAAAAGACTCTATACATATCTGAGTGAAGTTTCCCGCCATTCGGGGCCATTTCCCGCCAATCTGAGCCGTTTCACGCCATCGGGCGCCATCTTCGGGACGCCGCGCAGGAAGAAGAGGGGCGTGGACGTCAAAAACGCGCGAGACCTGAAGCCCCGCCCTACGCTGAGACGCTGCTCAAGGTCCTGGAAGGAGATCCAGCGGATGCCGACGTCATCACCGAGCAACGCAAGGTCCTCGCCCAGAGCATCGCGAGCGGAGCTGCGGCCTACAGAAGAGGATCGCCAGAAGGTAGGCCACGGTTAACTAGGGGGGAGGAAGATGTCGGACGCGGAGGGACCCTCTACCACCAGCGTAGCCGCTGCAGCTGTGATGCCGTTTTCCATGCCCTATATCCATAGGCGGATTATAATGAGGGTAATCCGGGCGACCGCCCAGGGCTCCGAGCCTGCAGGGGGCCCGCGGCTCCAGGCGGGGGGTCTAATGCCGGATTGCCCTCATTATATGTGCGGGCCGCCGCGGCACATAGCGGAAGCAGTGTCGGGAGGGGGGGGCCCGGACCGCTCCCCCAGCAGCGGCCGCCGCTACTTCTTCATCGGCTCGGCCAGCACTGCAGCAGTTAACTTCCCTGTGCTGGCCCGGCCGCGTCACTGCTAGGAGACATGGCACTGTGCGCGGCTGTGTCTCCTAGCTGTGACGTCACGCAGTGCGCCCCGGCCTGCAGTGCTGCACCGGAAAAGAGAGAGAGCAGGCAGGAGGAATTGAGCCGGAGGATGGTGAGTGTGTGTGTGTGTGGGCAGATGTGTGTGTGGGCAGGTGTGTGTGTGTATATGTGTGTGTGTGTATATGTGTGTGTGTCTGTGTGGGCAGGTGTGTGTGTGTGTGTGTATATGTGTGTGTGTGTATATGTGTGTGTGTGTGTTGGCAGGTGTCTGTGTGGGCAGGTGTCTGTGTGGGCAAGTGTGGGTGTGTGTGTGGGCAGGTGTGTGTGTGTGTGGGCAGGTGTGTGTGTGGGCAGGTGTGTGTATATGGGTGTGTGTGTGTGTTTGTGGGCAGGTGTCTGTGTGGGCAGATTTGTGTGTGGGCAGGTGTGTGTGTGTGTGGGCAGGTGTGTGTGTGTGGGCAGGTGTGTGTGTGTGTGGGCAGGTGTTTGTGTGTGTGTGTGGGCAGGTGTGTATGTGTGTGGGCAGGTGTGTGTGTGTGTGGGCAGGTGTGTGTGTGTGGGCAGGTGTGTTTGTGTGTGGGCAGGTGTGTGTGTGTGTGGGCAGGTGTGTGTGTGTGTGTGGGCAGGTGTGTATGTGTGTGGGCAGGTGTGTGTGTGTGTGTGTGTGGGCAGGTGTGTGTGTGTCTGTGTGGGCAGGTGTGTGTGTGTGTGGGCAGGTGTGTGTGTGTGTGGGCAGGTGTGTGTGTGTGTGTGTGGGCAGGTGTGTGTGTGTCTGTGTGGGCAGGTGTGTGTGTGTCTGTGTGGGCAGGTGTGTGTGTGTGTGTCTGTGTGGGCAGGTGTGTATGTGTGTGGGCAGGTGTGTGTGTGTGTGTGGGGGGAGGCAGGTGTGTGTGTGTGTCTGTGTGGGCAGGTATGTGTGTGTGTGAGTGTGTGTGTCTGTGTGGGCAGGTGTGTGTATATGTGTGTGTGTGTGTGTGTGTGTGTGTGTGTGTGTGTGTGTGTGTGTGTGTGTGGGCAGGTTAGAAAGTCTTGCCCTGTTGAACACTACACCTGACTTGAGGCCACCACCTCTTGGTTGTCCAATGTTCTTGCTTCTCTAGGGCTCTTCTCAGATATTCATTATACCAGCTCCCCAGAATACCAAAGTTAGGGTGGGTGACCGCGAGCCCTGGTGGTGGTCATAACTGCGGCCACCCAGGGGCAATACTCCATAACAACAATCCCCTGAGGTGGTGTAGGATGTAAGGACCTATTCACACTACATTCAGCGCTGCATTCAGGTCTTTACACAAGGCTTACAACTGAATCCCTGAAATTCAGGATTGTGCTGTCTGAAATGAGACATCTGAAAGCAGAACAAATGGAGCCTAAAGATTCAGACTTTAGCCTCGGTTTGCCTTTGTTCAAATCAATGGCTATGTCAAGGCACATCTGAATGCCATTTTTCAGGGATTTAGATAGAAGCCTGGAAAGAGGAGATGAATGTATTGCAAAATTCAGTGTGAATAGGCCCTTATATCTGGATTCTTGATATTGATGCCACAAGCATTTTACTTGTTTTTAACTTTAAAAAAAAATACACACACACAAATTATACACACACACACACACTATACATACACACACACTATACATACACACACATTATACACACACACACACACGCTATACATACACACACACAGATGTGTATGTGGGCAGGTGTGTGTGTGTGGGCAGGTTTGTGTGTGTGTGGGCAGGTGTGTGTGTGTGTGTGTGATGTCTGTCTGTTTGTGTGTGTGTGTGGGCAGATGTCATTGTGTGATGTCTGTTTGTATGTATTTTTGTATTTCAAATGTGTTTATGCGTGTCTGTATATGTTTGCGTGTGTGTATGACTGCATGCGGCCTCCTGCTGAGTATAGTTTGCGCCGTGCGGCCTCCTGATGTCTCTGGGGGGGCTCCGTGCAGCCTCCCGCTGTGTACAGATGGCTACGTGCTGCCCCCCGCTCAGTATACATGTCGCCGTGCGACCTCCGCTGTGTACAGATGGCTACGTGCGCCCCCCGCTGTTTATAGATGGCTACGTGTGGCCCCCCGCTGTTTATAGACGACGCCGTGCGCCCCCCCGCTGTGTATAGATGGCTACGTGCGCCCCCGCTGTGTATAGATGGCTACGTGCGGCCCCCCGCTGAGTATAGTTGGCTCCGTGCAGCCTCCCACTGTGTATAGATGGCTACGTGCGGCCCCCCGCTGTTTATAGACGGCGCCGTGCGCCCCCCCGCTGTGTATAGATGGCTACGTGCGCCCCCGCTGTGTATAGATGGCTACGTGCGGTCCCCCGCTGAGTATAGATGTCGCCGTGCGGCCTCCTGCTGTGTATAGATGGCTACGTGCGGTCTCCCGCTGAGTATAGATGGCGCTGTGCGGCCTCCTGCTGTCTCTGGGGGGAGCGCCGTGCGGCATCTATACTCAGCAGGAGGCCGCACGTAGCCATCTATACACGTATACTCAGCAGGAGGCCGCACGTAGCCATCTATACGGTGCCATCTATACACAGCGGGAGGCCGCACGGCGCCATCTATACACAGCGGGAGGCCGCACGGCGCCATCTATACACAGCAGGAGGCCGCACCGCGCTATCTTTACACAGCGGGAGTCTCAGTGCTTTGCAAGAGCAGTCAATAAATTCTGCTTGACTAATTCTGAGCACCATAAAGTCTGGTTCGCTTCTAACCTGCTGTCTTCATTTTCAGCTTGCTGAATTCTAACTCATTTACTGTCATTCGAGACGATGCCTTTGCTGGTCTCTTTCACCTTGAATACCTGTAAGTGCTCCACTTAATGTCATATTTTTGATTCTGTTGTTCTTCATCTTTTGGCATGTGCAATTGTATGAGCAAGTATTCATATGAATTTATGACCTACTTAAACCTTCGAGGACCTTAAATTTTATTCAATCAAATTTTTTTCCAGTTTAAAACTATGGGACATATATGTGCCTTGGTCCTCAAAGGGTTTTTAAAGGGGCTGCAAACATAAATACGAAAAAAATAATTCAATTAGTGCTTTTTGTGTTCATTTAATTTTTATTTGAAGTCTATTTTTTTTATATACCTTGAATTTAAGCCCTACCCCATGGAATGAAGCCCTACCTACATGACATATGAGAGCTACAAGGATCCCGCTTGTGAGGTGCCTGTCCAACACTACTATTCAGTTTTAGGGTCCACTCACTAAGCCATATATTCTCTCATGCAAGAGAATAGGGCCAATTATGCTAATGACACTGGGCTCAAACTCTGTCAGAGGTTCAACTGAGTGTGATCCGATTCTCTCGCAGCACAGATATGGAGAAGATGGAGAACTTAATTTCTCCATCTTCTCCATAGTCTCTGTGAGTGTTCATCGGACTGCACTTGGATGACATCCGAGTGCAGTCCAATGTTTTACGTGCACCCATAGACTTGTATGGGTGCACATGGTCCGAATATCGAATGAGATTATTTTCTCATGCCAATAATCGCACTGTCCCATAGTATAACATAGGGCCGAGTCCTATCCGATAAAACATCACATAGCATTCGGCCGTGTTATACGACAGTGTGAGCGAGCCCTTAGAGTCAAGGAATATTTACATGCAGATGATGATATTACTCTCCAAGTGTATATTTTTTTAGGCGAGTTCATAGTAAATGCTTTGCATTTTTGACATGTGATCAACTAAAGAACAAGAAAGATTTAGGACCTCCCCTATAGAGAAACGGAAAATAGTTTGGAGGACTTGCATGTCCTTTTTTATTTATTATGAGAAAATCATAAAAGATCCCGTTTTTTAACCATGCTGTGACTTTCTGCTGAGGGAGAGGGAGAGAGCTGCCCTATTCAGAGTCTGTAATAAGACCTGCTGACAAAAGTGTTGAAGATACAGTCTAATGTGAATTAACAATGAAAAAAAGTTAATTTAACAAATGGCTTGTATTTTTTTTAATACAAACTTTTTTGTCTTTACAGCTCCTTTAAAGGGAATCTGTCATCAGGTTTTTGCCACCTAGTCTGAGAGCAGCATAATGTAGGGTTACAGGCACTGATTCCAGTAATGTGTCACTTACTGGGCTGCTTAGTGTTGTTTTGATAAAATCATTGATTTGTCAGAAGGTAATTATCACTAGATGACTAGTAAGTTCTGTAGGACCCCACCCCCATCACTGATCAGTAGATTTCTGTGTACACTGAGCATGGGCAGAAAGCTGCCAATCAGTGGTGTGGGTGGGGCTATACAGAGCGCAGCATTCAGAGAGCTGCTAGATCTGCAGCAGATAAAACGGTGATTTTCTCAAAATGACAACAAGCAGCTGAAAAAGTGACACATCGCTGGAATCAGGGGATCTGCCCCAATATTGTGCTGCTCTCAGATGAGGCAGCACAATTAATATTATGCCAAATTAATTTCCCATGAACTATCACATGATCTATCACAGGGGATCATGTGACATGTCACGTGATAAATCAGGTGTGTGGAGGGGGCCCGCGCCTTCTAAACTGCCCGGGGCCCTTGCTACTCTTAATCCACCCCTGCCTATATCCCCGGAGCGGCCTGGCTGCCCCAGTATGCCGGCGAGTCGCATACCTTGGGCGACTTTAAAGAAAGGCTGTATAGACTGTTCAAAGTTTATCCCCTGACAGAAGAACAGAAAGTAAGCATACTGATAGGGCAGTTAACTGGTGCGGCCCAGCGGGAGGTAAAGTCTTGGACAGCTGAGGAGAAAAGGACTGTAAGGGGGGTTCTGACCCGTCTACGGGACACCTTTGATACCCGTACCTCAGCAGAAATCAAAATGCGGTTCTATGGATGTAAGCAGCGAGCTCAAGATAGCATCCGAGATTATGCCCTAAATTTACAGGAAGCCTTGGGGACAATTAAGCAAGCTGACCCTGGCAGCGTGCAGGATACAGATAAACTATTGACTGACCAGTTCATAGAAGGTCTGCTGTCCAGCGCCCACAGAACCCAGCTGCGCCTCATGGCCCTACAGAACCCTGATTTGACTTTTGCACAGTTCAAAGATAGGGCCATCCAGGTGCTCCGAGAACCTGCACCGGGTGGCGCTGTAGCTTCCCGGCGCTCTGCCATCCCTTACCACCAGGGGGCGGCGCCCTATCCCGCAGACCTTGTGGGGGCTGATGCGCAGGCCCTAAATCCATCCCCGCCTGCAAACCTGCACCATCAGGTCCAAGAACTAACAAAGAGTGTTGCTGCATTGACCAGGACCGTACAGTCGTTACAGATGGACCCGTCAGGACCAATCAAGCTGGCTTCCAGTCCGGAGGATGTCCCGTGGCGTCGATGGAGGAGGATCCCGTCGTTCAGAGGGAGGCCCGCCGATCATTATGTGGCACCCCAGGGGTCTGGTTTCCACAGTAATGCAATGTTATGTCTGAGAGCAGGTGGGAGGTCTCTTGGTCAGGAATCCTATGCATGCCACACCTCCTGCCCAGTCCTGGGAGGGGAAGGACTTCCCCTATATAAACCTGGGGCTGAGGCAGGGTTAGAGAGTTCAGAGGGAGAGTTCAGCCAGGAGGGCTGACAGGGAGCTGTGGCTCCGGCTGGGCCCAGCTCCTGGGCCATGCCAGAAGTAGAGACAGAGAAGAGAAGCAGCTATGGGAAAAGAACAACAGGAGCTCTGTGGGAGCAGTGTTACAAGGAGTCAGGGGCTGGCAGCTGCAGAGCTCGCCCTGACTGAGAAGTTATCACCGGACCCGGCGTCCGAGGCTGTGGGGACTAATCTTACCCAGCAGCAGAAACCGACCGGCAGGGGATTTCAGGTCCTCTGGCCCAGAAACCCGAAGGCACGGTCACACGCGTGGGACCAGCACCGCCGTCGTGGAGCGGAAGCTACTAGAAGGCCCCGAGTCACCGGCCATACGGGTGAGCACCACACGGTACACTCAGGGACGTGGGCTACTTATACCCGCTTCTAGCAAGGTAGCCAGAAGAGTATCGTTAGTTTGGGAGGCCTGGCCAGGGGAGATCCCATCTGCTCAAGGACTGACCAGGCCCCAATCGCTAGCCAGTACTCCGGGAGGGTCTATCGTTGTCACCAGTAAAGACCCTGAACTACACCGTACCGTCTCTGAGTGGTTCCTGCTACCCCCATCATCCACGTCGGCTGCCCTGAGGCCATACCCCTCCCGTTGGGGGTTATACTATCACGCTGCACAATCCTACCACCGGCCTCAGCGGTCTGCCCTGCAGCAGCAGCTCCTTAGCTGTACTCAACGGGTGGCGTAGTCGTCCAACATCTACCGCTAATACAGCGCCACTTAGTCTGACTCCCTGGGCACGGACCGGATCACCGCCACGAGACTACAACCCTCAAGAGATCCGGCTCCGGGTAAGCTCCCGCATGCGCAACGCAGCGCGACACAGGCCCAGGGGCGCGTCAACTTCACTGAGGATGGACAGCCGATTTGCCGTCGTTGCAGCCAGCCGGGACACGTAGCCAGGTACTGTACTTTAAATGGGTCCGACCTGGGGCAAAGGGCCAACCCCCAGGCATAAGGTCATCAAGCCCATCTAATTGGCGTGATAAGTACGTAGGGGGACGTCCGGTTTTACCCGTAGTGCTGGACGGTATCCCCATGAGTGCACTGCTGGACACCGAGTCCCAAGTGACTACCATCCCCTATGTACTTTTCAAGCAGTACTGGAGTGACACTGATATAACTCGTTATCCAGACGATGACTTGAGCATCATCGCCAGCAATGGTCAACCCGTGCCGCAGGTGGGGTTCAGAGAGATGACCATTAAGATTGGTAAAGTTGAACTGCCGGCACAGGGAGTGATCATTGTGGACATTGACCGTCGAGAAAGTCACCCTAAAATAACCTTGGGTACTAATGTGATTGAAAATTGTCTTTCAGAAGTAATTGTAATTTTGCAGCAGGTGGCGATGAATGCGAGCTCCAGCCAACAGAGGGTCCTCCAGAAGGAGATAAGAGCCCTGATGAGATGGCAACAGGTAGAACTGTCTGGTGGTGAGATCGGTAGCGTGAGGATGAGCGACCCGTTCCCCATTGCCATGCCCCCCAAAAGTGAAATGATCTGGTGTCGGACTGCAATCGGGTTAAGAGGGAGAGACTACCAAGCCATGGTAGAACCCGTGTACTCAGACAGCAGGCCCACCATTTTGACAGCCCGGGGGGTGGTCGATGTCCGCCATGGAAGGGTGCCCGTCCGGATCTTAAACATTGGGGAAAGGGAAGTACACTTGCCCCGGTATGCTACACTAGCCAAATTGTATACTGTTGAACACAATGCTGTCAGGGCCATGGAACCCTTGCCTCCATCTCCCCAGGCGGAGGGTAATGGTTCCCAGAAACCCAAGGAGGACTGGTGCCAGAAACTCCACGTGGGTGCTGACTCCACTCCCTTGCACCAAAAACAAGGAGTCTACCGGGTGGTTCAAGAGTACGAGAGAATCTTTAGAAAGCACCCGCTAGACTTCGGCAGAGTGAAAGGGGTAGAACACCACATCCCCACGGGGAGCCACCCACCAATAAAAGAAAGATACAGACCTGTACCACCCCGTACACTATCAGAACGCAAAGGGCATGCTGAGAGAAATGAAGGAAGCCGGGGTCATTAGAGACAGTTGTAGCCCCTTGGCAGCCCCCTTGGTTCTGGTAAAAAAGAAAGACTGTACTATGAGAATGTGCGTGGACTAAAGAGAAGTCAATCGTATCACCCATAAAGACGCATACCCGTTGCCTAGAATAGAGGAGTCTTTGGTCGCACTAAAATCAGCTAATTTCTTCTCTACTTTGGACCTTACTAGTGGGTACTGGCAGGTTCCTGTGGCAGAGGCTGATAAGGAGAAGACCGCCTTCACCACCCCGATGGGATTAAGTGAATTCAACTATATGCCGTTCGGGCTCTGCAACGCACCCGGGACCTTCCAGAGGCTGATGGAATGCTGTCTAGGGCACCAAAACTTTGAGACCGTCCTACTTTACCTGGACGACGTGATTGTCTATTCAAAGACTTACGAGGACCATCTAAAGCACCTGGCTGAGGTGTTCGAGGCCCTGGCAGGCTTTGGCATGAAAGTGAAACCCTCCAAGTGCCATCTGTTAAAGCCGAAGGTACAGTACCTGGGACACGTGGTGAGTGCAGAAGGAGTAGCCCCCGACCCTGACAAAATCACGGCAATAAAGAACTGGCCAAGCCACTCTAACATAAAAGAAATGAGGCAGTTCCTCGGGTTGGTAGGCTACTACCGAAGGTTCATCCCCAGGTTCACCAAGATGGCAGCCCCTATGCAGGACCTCCTTATAGGACAGTCTAAGACCAGAAGCCAAAAGCCACCCTTCAAGTGGGACAAGCCGGAAGAGGAGTCCTTCTGCCAGCTGAAGATGGCCCTCACGGGGGATGAGATCCTGGCCTGCCCTGATTATGGCCAGCCTTTTATCCTCCACACAGACGCCAGTAATGTGGGGCTGGGAGCCGTACTGTCACAGAACCAACATGGCAGAGAAAGGGTGATCGCGTACGCCAGCCGGAAGCTGAGGCCCACCGAGAGAAACCCGGAGAATTACAGCTCCTTTAAGCTGGAGTCCTTGGCAGTGGTGTGGGCCATAACAGAACGTTTCAAGTATTACCTGGCCTCTGTGAAGTTCACTGTGTACACGGACAACAATCCGTAGACACATCTGGACAATGCGAGACTTGGTGCCCTAGAGCAGCAGTGGATGGCCCGGCTAGCAAACTATGACTTCACCATCAAGTACCGGGCAGACCGAGCCAATGCCAATGCAGATGCCCTATCGAGAATGCCCCACTTGCCCAATGAGGGAGAAGATCCAGACGAGTTGGAGGAAATAGAGCTCCCTGCATTCCACCGGTACGGGGCCACTCAGTACTCCCACCGTGTAAGAGACAAAGACTTGACCACTGTCATGTTCAATCCCTTACCTCACCACGGCTGGGCTGAAACGCAATATAGTGACCCTGCAATTCGCCTGGTGAAAGACCTGTTGACCCAGGCAGACGCTAGCCCTGGCTCGGACGCTCCAGAGGAAGCCAAGCAGTTATGGAAGGAGAAAAGCAGGCTATTCCTCTACGAAGGTAAGCTGTGCAGAAGGCTTGTCAACCACCGGACGCACGAGCTGACCTGGCAGGTAGTGGTCCCGAGCCGAGATGCAGCAATAGTCCTGGAGGCCTACCATGACAGAGCGGGACACTTCGGGTGGAAGAAACTGGAGTTCCTACTGAGAGAGCGGTTCTACTGGGTCGGAATGAGAGGGGCCATAGAGAAGTGGTGCAGGGACTGCGGCCCATGTAACCTCAGAAGGAAGGACGGTACCAGCCAGAAGACGCCCTTGATGCCCATCGTCACCAGGCAGCCTCTTGAGCTGGTAGCTCTGGACCATGTGAAACTGGCTCCAAGCCGGTCGGACTACGTCTATGCCCTGACAATAGTGGACCACTATTCCCGGTTCCTGGTGGTGGTTCCTGTTAAAGACTTGACAGCCCAAACAGCGGCCAGAGCCTTCCAACAACACTTCTGCCGTCCACACGGGTATCCGGAACAGGTCTTGACAGATCAAGGTCCAGAGTTCGAGGCTGAAGTCTTCCAGGAGTTCTGCAACCTCTATGGCTGTAAGAAGATTCGGACAACGTCTTACCACCCACAAACCAACGGGCTATGTGAGAAAATGAATAATATCGTCATTGATCTCCTCAAAACGTTGCCCCTGGAAGAACGCCGCCTGTGGCCGGAGAAGCTGCCAATCCTGATAGACTTATACAAACATATCCCGGTGAATGCTACAAATTGCACCCCGGCTTACCTGATGAGGGCAAGACCAGGTAAGCTGCCGATAGACCTGGAGATGGGAGTCCTGACCCCCGAGGACACCTCCCCAGACGCGGACTGGTATACGGAACGGCGGCTACAGTACAAGAAGGTACAGGAGAGTGTGGAGAGGAGTCTGGCTCAAGCGAGAGAAAAGCAAGAGAGGCTGTTCAACCAACACGCCCCTGCTGGTCCCCTGGAACCTGGTGAGCAGGTCCTGAAGCGGAAGAGAAGGCTTCACAAGCTAGATGACCAGTGGGAGAGCGACCCGTACACAGTACTGCAGTCCAACATCTACAACCCGAAGGTATGTGTAATTACCAAGGATGGAGGAGAAACCACTAGCACCGTCTCCAGAGACCACCTAAAAAGGTGCCCCAAGCAACTACAGAGTGCAGGAGAAGATCAAGATGACCTTGAACCCGCAGAAGACAAGAAAGAAATGATCAGCACAGTTCTTGGAGAGTTCCCCCGGTCCTGGACTCGGATAAATGATGCAATAGTGGTACCCGTCCTACACTTCCTTCAACCAACCCAGCAGGAACCTACAGGAGAGCAGGAGGAATCAGAAGACCAAGCAGCCCTAGAGGCAGAAGAACCCATGCCAGCAGCCCAGGAGAGTCAACCCTCTGCTGACAGTGAGCCTGCCATACCTGCGGTAAGCCAAAGGACCCGCAGATAGCTGCCTGCACTGCCTGTAAACCCAGCTAGTAGCTGTACCCTGAATGCTAGTGGGGAAAGTCAGGTTAGACCACCACCAGACAGTGGGTTACGCAGGTCAACCCAGAGCACTAGGGGGCAAATACCAGCTCGCTGGAAGATCTAAATGCTGTATATTGTAAATGTTTTATGTTTGTTGCCTGGTTGCTAATTATGTTTTTCCAGTCTTTCTAGTTCATGGACTAACAGGTTATGGACGCTGAATAACCGGAACTGTCTTGTAGATAGTTGCACTTGGTGCCCTCTTTCGAAGATGGCCACGGAAGAAAAATCTGTCCGATGTGGCCTCCTTGTGGCCCAAAGTAGAGAGCTCAGCCTTGTCGCCACGCCCAAGGCCAGGAACTTGGGGTTTATGGAAACAGGTCCCCACACCGTGGAAAACTTCACCTTGTTGGGTGACATGGACACCCGGTCACGGAAGCGCCGTGACCTCAAGGACAAAATATACTTGTATATATGTTATGTTGTCATTTATACCCTGTATTTGTGTTTCCTGTTTAGTCCGGAGTACTAAATTTTAATAGGGGAGAATGTGTCACCCCAGGCCTGGATGCCACAAACAATAATCTGTGTCTGAGAGCAGGAGGGAGGTCCCCTGGTTAGGGACAATTAGCATACAACACCTCCTGTCCCAGGCCAGCAGGTGGAGCTGGCTGCCCCTATAAAAGCTGGAACTGGGGGCAGGGTTAGAGAGAACTGGACGACCTAGCTCAGGAGTGAGACTAGTCCCAGAGAAGGAGGGACAGTTCAGCTGTAGCTGAGGAGTCCGTGAGGCAGAGAAGAAACTGCAAGCCAGGGACAGAGGTGACGAGAGCCGGTCCAGGAAGAGAACCAATCTACCGGGCATTGGGGTCCGGGGCTGTCAGGGTTACAAGCCCAGCAGCAGAGAACCAACCTGCGAGGGATTTCAGGTCCCTTGGCCTAAGAAGCCTGGAGGCTCCGCCACACAGAGGGACCAGTACAGCGAGGAGCAAGCAACAGGTACCCAAGGCCCTAGTCGCATGCCATACAGGCGAGAAGTACACGGTCAGCTCAGGGACGTGGGCTATTACACCACGAAAAGGGGGATAGTCAGAAAGAGCATAGAGAGAACGGTAGGCCTACACACTCACCCTGACCAGTGGGGCTCGCCCGAATGCTCTCAGACACCCAGGCCCATTCCTAACCGGTACTGTTGGGTCATTAATAATATCTACAATAAAGACCCTGAACTGTTTGAAGCGGACTCTGAACTCTTACTATTGCGGCCTGCACTATCACCCCCAACATCCACCTACACTGCCCTGACGCTACACTCTTCCCGTGGGGAGTTATCCTACACCTGTGCTGCACACCAACACCAGCCTCAGCGGTCTGCCTCGCAGCGACGGTTATCCATGACCGCAATCCACGGGTGGCGTAGTCGGACATTCAAAACACTGATAAATAGACTGCCACCATTTGGTCTGACCACCCTGAGCCACGGGATCGGGTTGCCACTACGACCCCCATCAGCACCGTACACTAGAAGGCCCGGTTCCGTTTACCCCACGGCCCAGGGGGCGAGTCATGTGCATCAAATTATACATACACATATGGGGCAGTGGGGCTTCATACTATATACAGGTGCTTCTCACAAAATTAGAATATCATCAAAAGTTAGTTTATTTCAGTTCTTCAATGCAAAAAGTGAAACTCCTATATTATATAGAGTCATTGCACAAAGAGTGATCTATTATATAGAGTCATTACACAGAGGGATCTATTATATAGAGTCATTACACACAGAGGGATCTATTATATAGAGTCATTACACACAGAGGGATCTATTATATAGAGTCATTACACACAGAGTGATCTATTATATAGAGTCATTACACAGAGGGATCTATTATATAGAGTCATTACACACAGAGGGATCTATTATATAGAGTCATTACACACAGAGGGATCTATTATATAGAGTCATTACACACAGAGGGATCTATTATATAGAGTCATTACACACAGAGGGATCTATTTTAAGTGTTTATTTCTGTTAATGTTGATGATTATGGCTTACAGCCAATGAAAACACAAACGTCATTATCTCAGTAAATTAGAATACTTCATAACAACAGCTTGAAAAATGTTTTTAAAATCCGAAAAGTTGGCCTACTGAAATGTATGTATAGTAAATGCCCTCAATACTTGTTCGGGCTCCTTGTGCATCAATTACTGCATCAATGCGGCAATGTGGCATGGAGGGATCAGCCTGTGGCACTGCTGAGGTGTTATGGAAGCCCAGGTGGCTTTGATAGCAGCCTTCAGCTCATCTGTATTGTGGGGTCTGGGGTCTCATCTTCCTCTTGACAATACCCCATAGATTCTCTATAATAGATTCTCTATGGGGTTAAGGTCAGGCAAGTTTGCTGCCAATCAAGCACAATGATACTGTTGTGTGTAAACCAGGTATTGGTACTTTTGGCCGTGTGGACAGGGGCCAAGTCCTGCTGGAGAATGACATTTCCATCTCCATAAAGCTTGTGGGCAGAGGGAAGCATGAAGTGCTGTAAAATGTCCTGGTAGACGGCTGCGCTGACTTTGGTCTTGATAAAACACAGTGGACCTCCACCAGCAGATGACATGGCCCCCCAAACCATCACTGATTGTGGAGACTTCACACTAGACCTCCAGCAGCTTGGATTGTGGCCTCTCCACTCTTCCTCCAGACTCTGGGACCTTGATTTCCAAATGAAATGCAAAATTTACTTTTCATCTGAAAACAACACCATGGGCCACTGAGCATCAGTCCAGGTCTTTTTCTCTTTGGCCCAGGTAAGACGCTTCTGGCGTTGTCTATTGGTCATGAGGGGCTTGACACAAGCAATGCGACACTTGTAGCCCATGTCCTGGATACGTCTGTGTGTGGTGGCTCTTGAAGCAATGACTCCAGCAGCAGTCCACTCCTTGTGAATCTCCCCCAAATTTTTGAATGGCCTTTTCTTAGCAATCCTTTCAAGGCTGCGGTTATCCCAGTTGCTTGTGCACCTTTTTCTACCACACTTTTTCCTTCCATGTCCATTAATATGCTCGGATACAGCACTCTGTGAACAGCTGCTTCTTTAGCAATGACCTTTTGTGGCTTACCCTCCTTGAGGAGTGTGTCAATGACTGCCTTCTGGACATCTGTCAAGTCAGCAGTCTTGCCCATGATTGTGGAGCCTACTGAAACTGACTAAGGGACCTTTTTAAATGCTTAGGAAGCCTTTGCAGGTGTTTCTTGTTAATTCTAATTTACTGAGATAATGACTTTTGTGTTTTCATTGGCTGTAAGCCATAATCATCAACATTAGCAGAAATAAACACTTAAAACAGATCACTCTGTTTGTAATGACTCTGTATAATATATGAGTTTCACTTTTTGGATTTAAGAACTGAAATAAATTCACTTTTTGATGATATTCTAATTTTCTGAGAAGCACCTGTATGTAGCAGTGCGGCAATTATACTATATACAGTCAGGAGTAAAAGTACTTGATACACTGACAATTTCGAAAGTTTTTCCACCTACAAAGAATGAAGAGGTCTGTTTTGTTCTACTTAACTGCTGCAACTTGGACCTTTAACAGGATTTATATTTCACCTATGAGAAAGCATACTATGTGTATTTGGCAGATTAACTCAGGCATGTTTATGATAAACTGAATACCTGGATTGGAGGCCTATTTGTATACAGAATATTGACTATTAATGCTGGCAGAGTAAGTCTTAGGCTATATTCACACTAGGTGTTTTTTTTTCTGCAGCAAAACATAATCTCTTGGCAGGAAAGAAGTAGCGTCAAAAACGCAGGTTTTGGTGTGTTTTTTTGCAGTGGTTCTTGGTGCATTTTTGGTGCGTTTTTCAGGATCCCAAAGTTCAGCTTTGCTTCCACCATAGACACATGAAAACAGGTCACCATTGCAAGACATATGTTCATGAAAAAGTACACATTACAAATGTAACAGGGGGGGGGGTGAATTGGTCTGGAATGGTTTATCTAAGACCCTGGCAGTGCATTGAATTTGTAGGACACTATTTACTTTCACATTATGGTTTGCCATTGAGTTGCTCAGGCATTGTTCATTTTCACACCTCCCTGGGCCACACGTGTTGTTCAATCTCACACCTAGCTCAACCAATGTTTACTTTGTAGGCATCACTAATTTAATTAAACTGTAATAATCCAAGCTGCTATCCCAGGTGACCAAGACAAGATGGTTTAAACTTGGGAAAATCACAAGAATAAATGTGTGTCACATACTTGCTTTTTTCACTAAAAACTCAGCAAAATGTTCACACTAGGCTTTTTTTCAGCATTTTTTTCCACCACCCTTTTTTTTAATGGGTGAAAAACGCTGAAACAAGTGACATACTCTATTGCAAAAAGCCATGGAAAGCACAAAATACTGAGGACAAATAAGCAAGCTGTGTGCATGAGATTTCGGAAATCTCATAGACTTTGTTGGTACTGTAAAACGCAGCTGAAAATTTGCATAAAAAAGCCCACTAAAAAGACGTCTAGTGTGAATATAGCCTTGTATAACAGTTCGCCAATGAGTTAGGATATATGACCACGATGCAGAAATGCTGCGGATTTTTCCTAAGCGTTTCTGCATCTCCCTGGGTTGTCAAGCGCTTTGCCAAGTGATTTTAGCATCACTTGGAAAAGTGCTTGACAACTTGGTCACACTATATAATTCCATGCAACCGGCATGGATTTATATAGTGTGACCAAGTTACAATGCTGCAAATGCAGCATCAATAATAAAAAAAAAGAATAATAATGGTGAAAAATAAAAAAAACCCATTATACTCATCTTCCGATGGTCCTCGATCTCCTTCTCCGGTGCGTCCGGTGTCTTCGGCGGATCACGGTGCTGTAAAATGACCTTCCATGACGTCATTTAGTCATGTGACAGGTCACGCGACCGCCGATGTCAGCGGTCGCGTGACCTGTCACATGACTAAATGGCGTCATGGAAGGTCCTTTTACCACCGCCAGCAGCACCGCCGGGAGCAGACAGGGGCCATCAGAAGGTAAGTATATGTTTATTTTTTATTTTAATTCTATTTTAACTACAGGTACTATGATACCCGGGTCTGGAGGAGAGTCTCTTCATCTCCTGACCCGGGTACCATCCACGCATTGAGTCGCATAATATCCACATGTGTATGTGTAGTCATGCGGATGTTATGCGTTCGAATGCAAGTCAATGGCGGCTAAATCGCAGCGACTCTGCAAAATTAAAGGACGTGCTGCGGATTTTTCCGCAATGATAATCCGCAGCGGAAATCTCCGCGGCATGTGCACAGCACATGCGGATTATCATTGGGGACCATTGCAGACCTATCACCAAGCGTTTTTTAAGTGTTTCCGCGGCGGAAGTTACGCTGCAGAAACGCCTAAAAACGCATAGTGGGCACACAGCCTAAAAAGTTCTATGGTGAAGAAAAACACGTGAGATAATAAATGCGAAATATACAATATTTCCCATAATATGACTGAGGATATCTTTAGGGTGTATTCACTGTTTTTTCTTCTGCAGCAAAAATGCTGTGTTTTACAGTACCATCTTAGTGAATGACATTTCTGAAATCTCATTCACATGCTGTTTTTTTTGCATTTTTTTTTAATCTGCAGCTTGTCAAGTCTTTCAGAGGTTTTGCAGCATTTTTCACCCATTCAAATGAATGGAAAAAAAACACAAGTAAAAACACCTGAATTTTAAGCAGCGTTTTTCCTGCCACCTTTGATTTTTGAGGTAGAAAAAAAATGCTGCCAAAATCCAACTTGTGAACACACCTTTATCCTGGTTGTGTTCTAATTGGATATAAAATAGAACGGTCATGATAACATGGGTAGTTAATTGTATGGTGTTTTCACTTTATATATTACCAGGCCGCATTCTATTTGCGCAGAGCTGCTCCGTGAAGATTCTATCACAAGATTCCGTGATGACATCACAGGTGATGGTGACATCACTGCTCACAGGCGCTATATATACAATGCACATAGGCTCACCCATGCCTTTCTTGGCTCTATAGTGACTGATAGCACTTGCAGTTTTTCACTATGGCTGGAATTGTTTTGGACATTCCTCAGGTAAAAGCACTATTGTTGATCCTTATGATCAATCGTCCTAACAGTGTGCTTCTACCACCCGATGGCGTCCTCAGCTTCACTCACCGGCTGGTGATGGAGCTAGTAAAGGATTGCCTGACCAAACACCGACAACGTCGTCTAACGTCAGACTATCTGACGGATTTACTTCAGAACATCAGGACATTACTACACCAGGTAAGTGGCGGACACTCTGCACAGAACATCTCAATATTAATAGATAATAATGGAGGGATAGAAGCTTTTTCTTCTAATATATCGTATTTTGCAGACCATAAGACGCACCAAAAATTTTTGGGAGGTAAATAGGAAAAACATTTATTATAATAAAATGGGGGTCTCTCTTATAGTCCGAATTTTCGGTTGCTTACTGAGGGGGGTGGTGGCAGTGGAGCGAGGTCACAGGAGTCAGAGTCGCTGCTGCAGGAAGTCGGCAGTAGGAGTGGGGCGCTGCTGCGGGCCCCAAGCTGGGAGGAGCGGGGTGTCCAGAAGGTGCGAGGCTGCGGGCCCTGGGCTTCAAGTAAATGTTAGCGGTAATTCAGGAGGGGAGACCCTGCTCTGCTTATTGATTTCTCTGCAGTGGGCTTCAAGAAGTAGGCTGCTGGAGATGACCAATACGCAGATTGAGATCTCAGCTCGTCATTGAGCCGAGATCTAAATCTGCACATGCACTGCCTCCAGCGGCCATTTGCCTGAAGCCCACCACCAGAAAATCAATGGGCAGAGCGGGGACTCCCCTCCTAAATCACCGCTAACATTTCCTTGAAGCCCAGGGCCCGCAGCCTCGCACCTCCTGGATACCCCGCTCCTTCCAGCTCGGGGCCCGCAGCAGCGCCCCACTTCTACTGCCGGCTTCCTACAGCAGTGACCCTACCTCCTGTGACCTCACTCCACCACAGCCACCCCCCTGGTAAGCTACATTCAGACAATTATTATTATTAATAATCTGTCTGATATGCTGGGGTGGAGAGTTCCAGAGTAGGGGGGATGTACGGGAGAAATCTTGTATGCGATTGTGGGAAGAGGAGATAAGAGGGGAGTAGAGAAGAAGATCTTGTGAGGATCGGAGGTTGCGTGCAGGTAAGTACCGGGAGACTAGGTCACAGATATATGGAGGAGACAGGTTGTGGGTGGCTTTGCATGCCAAGGTTAGGGTCTTGAACTGGAGTCTCTGGGTAATGTGGAGCCAGTGAAGGGATTGGCGGAGCGAGGGGAGAAGCCAGGGAATAGCGGGGGGACAGGTGGATTAGTCAGACAGCAGAGTTTAGGATAGATTGGAGGGGTGCGAGAGTGTTAGAAGGGAGGTCAAACATTTTGGAAAAAAAGGCATCTTATAGTCCAAAAAATACGGTAAAACACAACGAGTCCCCAAATACAGTATGTAGTCATTGTATCTGCAGACAGAGAACCGATGTCACATACAATTTCCGCCTCCATTCTGACCGCTCTCATCTCAAAATTCTCCTTTCCATTTTTCCTTCTTTATAGGCTGAAGAAAGATCTCAGACTGAAGATTTGGCTGTCTTTAAAGAACTGGCCGAAAAAGTCCTGTCTATACTAGAACGCTCATTGGAACGCCCGGTAAGGATCAATATTAATAGACGTATCTTAATCCACCGTATCTGAGGAGACTTTCTGAGAAAAGGTCTGAAGATGGCGCGGGATTTGTATCGTTACAATTGGTGCATCTGTAAATGTTGGTTTAGTCCTTCATGATTTATGTATTTGGTGATTTAGTGAAATCTTCCACATATTAATTATATATATTATATCTATCAGGAAACAACAGGAGGCGACGCCAAATATGGGCAAAATGTGACCCCGAAAATCCCTAACCCTAATAGGAGTCAGCCGGAGCTGAACAGCGATCTGATTACAGGTGAGCGATCACCCGACCTTCTACAAGGAATATCCAGATATTACAGAGGACGGAGGATAATGTTAGATTTACTCTCTACTCTGTGTAATGGGAACCTGGCAGCACATTGTTACATATAGAAGTAGTGGTGTGTCGGTATAGGCCATTGTCCCCTAATAATAATTGTTTGTAGAAATCCAATGTGCCAGTCAGGAGAAATGTAAAGTAGACACCATATACAAATCAGAATGGAAGTGCGCTGGGGGCGTGAAAGAAGAAATCCAAGTGCAGTGACACGCCCCCAGTGCACTTCCAGGCTAATTTGCAAATCTCTCCTATGTTTCAGCTCTCTTACCATCACTCATATGTGCAGCGTGGGTGGGGGCTTCCTCATTCATGTGATGGAGGGTCCATTCTGCAGTGCTATAGCAAGTAACATGAAATAAATTAAATTTAAATTGCATTACTGCTCTAGAAAATGGGAAAAAACTAAGATACTGAGCACATAATTTGGCCAATTCATGAATGCCCAGTAGCCAATGACAAGGCTATCTTTTTGTTGGAATCCTCTCCTAATGTGAATCCTCTCCTAGGCTGAAGCCTACATTTATGTGGGTAGGTAGGATCCTGTTGTAATTAAAACCACCCCGGGCTGATGTGTGGAGATAGGTTCCCAGCAAAAAAGGTCGCCTTGCCGTGACTGCTAGGCATGCACCCAGCAAAAGAAGGTCGCCTTGTCGTGACTGCTGGGCATGCACCCAGCAAAAGAAGGTCGCCTTGTTGTGACTGCTGGGCATGCACCCAGCAAAAGAAGGTCGTCTTGCCGTGACTGCTGGGCATGCACCCAGCAAAAAAAAAGGTCACCTTGCCGTGGCTTCTTGGCATGCACCCAGAAAAAGAAGGTCGCCTTGCCGTGTCTGCTGGCCATGCATGAATTGGCCAAATTATGCGCTAAGTATCTTCCTTTTATCCTATTTTCTACAGCAGTAATGCAATTCAAATTTCATTTATTTCATGTTTACATGCTATAGCGTTACAGAGTGCAACTTTGTTAGTTATGTATTTGGATGGCTACTCTTAGTATGCACCTGTTCACACCCATTTTCTTTTCGGAAGTGATGGTCAGTCTTTTGTTATTTATGAAGGGGTTCCTCCATCATTTACATTACATTTATCTATGGATTCCCCGTATATTCTCATATTTAGAATCCCCATATAACGAGTATTAATCCCATTTACAGACATCTTGTCATTTCTCCGTTATATTGCTGTATTATCTATGTAGGAATAATATCCTCTAATACATTTCATTTCTTCATCATTATTTTAGAAACAACTGAGCTGTCGAATCCTAACAATGGAATTAGTGAGATCCCGGAGATCCAAGAATCCGTAAGTATCATAGAGGGGGATGCGTGTGTGTCATCAGATCATGGGGTGTGAATGACTCGTCCAGTATTATCCCCCATACAACCATGGGACGTCTCTATTCTAAGTGTAGATGACCCTATGGTGTTAATTAAATTTGAATTACAGGGAATCTGTCACCAGGTTTATGCTATTTGGTCTGAGAGAAGCATGATGCAGGGACAGAGACCCTGATTCCATGTGTTGATTACTTTACTCGGTGGAGCAGTTGTGATAAAATCACAATTTTTTTCTGCTGCAGAGCTCTGAATGCTGAGTCTTGTATAACACCGCCGACACCATTGATTGGCAGCTTTCTGTGTACACTTTGCATAGGCAGAAAGCTGCTAATCAGTGGTGGAGGCAGGGGTACAGAGCAATAGGACTACCTGGCTAGACAGATAGTCTTCTAGTGATAATCTACTGATTTTATTGAAACAGCCACACACAGCCTAGTAAGTAACACATCACTGGAATCAGGGTCTCTGCCCCTACATCATGGTGCTTTCAGAATGCATAGCAAACACCTGGTGACAGATTACCTGTAAGTCCTCCTCTGTGTGATCTCCCACATTATCCAGAATGTTATAGTAATGTATGATGACCGTTGCAGGGCGGCTCCAGGATTTCGTGGGCGATTCATGATGCACAGATACCGCAGATAAATATATATATACAGTACAGACCAAAAGTTTGGACACACCTTCTCATTTAAAGATTTTTCTGTATTTTCATGACTATGAAAATTGTACATTCACACTGAAGGCATCAAAACTATGAATTAACACATGTGGAATTATATACTTAACAAAAAGGTGTGAAACAACTGAAAATATGTCTTATATTCTAGGTTCTTCAAAGTAGCCACCTTTTGCTTTGATGACTGCTTTGAACACTCTTGGCATTCTCTTGATGAGCTTCAAGAGGTAGTCACCAGAAATGGTCTTCCAACAATCTTGAAGGAGTTCCCAGAGATGCTTAGCACTTGTTGGCCCTTTTGCCTTCACTCTGAGGTCCAGCTCACCCCAAACCATCTCGATTGGGTTCAGGTCTGGTGACTGTGGAGGCCAGGTCATCTGGCGTAGCACCCCATCACTCTCCTTCTTGGTCAAATAGCCCTTACACAGCCTGGAGGTGTGTTTGGGGTCATTGTCCTGTTGAAAAATAAATGATGGTCCAACTAAAAGCAAACCGGATAGAATAGCATGCCGCGGCAAGATGCTGTGGTAGCCATGCTGGTTCAGTATGCCTTCAATTTTGAATAAATCCCCAACAGTGTCACCAGCAAAGCACCCCCACACCATCACACCTCCTCCTCCATGCTTCACGAGGGAACCAGGCATGTAGAGTCCATCCGTTCACCTTTTCTGCGTCGCACAAAGACGAATGCCAAGAGTGTGCAAAGCAGTCATCAAAGCAAAAGGTGGCTACTTTGAAGAACCTAGATTATAAGACATATTTTCAGTTGTTTCACACTTTTTTGTTAAGTATATAATTCCACATGTGTTAATTCATAGTTTTGATGCCTTCAGTGTGAATGTACACTTTTCATAGTCATGAAAATACAGAAAAATCTTTAAATGAGAAGGTGTGTCCAAACTTTTGATCTGTACTGTATATATATATATATATATATATATATATATATATATATATATATATATATAGTACAAGCCCGAAGATTTCACTTCTTACATTACATGAGCGATATCTATTGTAAATTCCACAATAACTCAGAAAGCGGCGAATCCTCACAGCTCACAGTGCAGACCGGACAGTAATGTCCTCCACACAGTATAATGGCACCACATAGTCCTCTATACCGTATTATGAGCTCCATATATTGCTCCATATAGAATAATGGACCCCATAAAATGCTCCACGCAGGCTGTGCCCCCATATAATGCCCCATGCAGGCTGTGACCCCACACATAATGCCCCATGCAGGCTGTGCCCCCCACATAATGCCCCATGCAGGCTTTGACCCCCCACATAATGCTCCATGCAGGCTGTGACCCCCACATAATGCCCCATGCAGGCTTTGACCCCCCACATAATGCCACATGCAGGCTGTGCCCCCCCCCCACATAATGCCCCATGCAGGATGTCCCTCTCCCACATAATGGCCCATGCAGGATGTCACCCCCCCCATATAATTCCCCATGCAGAATGTCCCTCCCACATAATGCCCCATGCAGGCTGTGCCCCCCACATAATGCCCCATGCAGGCTGTGCCCCCCCACATAATGGCCCATGCAGGATGTCACCCCCCATATAATTCTCCATGCAGGATGTCCCCTCCACATAATGCCCCATGCAGGATGTCCCACCCCACATAATGCCCCATGCAGGATGTCCCCCACACATAATGCACCATGCAGGATATCCCCGCCACATAATGCCCCATGCAGGATGTCACCCCCCATATAATTCCCCATGCAGGATGTCCCCCCCACATAATGCTCCATGCAGGATGTCCCACCCCACATAATGGCCCATGCAGGATGTCATCCCCCATATAATGCCCCATGCAGGATGTCACCCCCCCATATAATGCCCCATGCAGGATGTCCCCCCAACACATACTGCCCCATGTAGGATGTCACCTCTCACCCCATATATTTCCCCATGCAGGATGTCACCTCTCACCCCATATAATGCCCCATGCAGGATGTCACTTCTCCCCCCATATAATACCCCATGCAGGATGTCACTCCTCCCATATAATGCCCCATGCAGGATGTCACCCCCCATATAATGCCCCATGCAGAATGTCACCTCTCACCCCATATAAAGCCCTATGCTGGATGTCACTTCCCCCCCATATAATGACCCATACAGGATGTCACTTCTCCCCCTCATATAATACCCTATGCAGGATGTCACCCCCCTATATAATGCCCCATGCAGGATGTCACCCCCCTATATAATGCCCCATGCAGGATGTCACTCCCCCCCATATAATGCCCCATGCAGGATGTCACTTCTCCCCCCCCATATAATACCCCACGCAGGATGTCCCTACCTCCCCCCATATAATGCCCCATGCAGGATGTCACTTCTCCCCCAATATAATGCCCCATACCTCCATACATAAAAAAAAAAAATCAAATGCTCACCTCACTGCTCACCAGCTGTGGAGAGGTAAGTATTGTGCCGGCCGTGGTCCTGGGCAAGCATTGGGGGGGGGGGGAGCAAGGCCCACTAGCTGGCGCTGGCACCACTCTCCTCTGCTCACCAGTCTCATAGCGCGCCAGGGTGCCCGACAGCAAGTGGGCCCCTCGCCTACTCAGGGCCCCGGCACTTGCCTGGGTGTGCTGGGTGCTAGCGCCAGGTCTGCCCAGCGTCCGGTTTGTATCCTCCCAACATCATATCAGTGTAAATCATCTGGGACATAATATGGGGGGAGAAGTTTTTGCATCTGTAACTTTTTTCCTGCATCTTCAATAAATCAGTATTATTTCTTATTCTTTTATAGAGCGTGATGGATTCATTGGTTCCGGCGAGAAAGCCGCATATGAGCGACTATGAAACTTCCAAACTCATCAGCAGTGGAAATTTTGGGTGAGATTTCTGTTGCCATAATCCACATTTCTCAGGGTTCCCTATGACAATGCTTCTGCCCCTGCACTCTGCCATTCAGTGTTATCATAGGGAAATTATATGATCTGTAGCAAATCAAACTGTAAGGAAAGCGATTTAAATAATATAATTACATATAATATAATATATAATAATATAATATTATTACATTCGCCTGTGCTAGACCCTCATCTGTTCTTATGCTGCCTCCTCCACCTGAGCTTTTCTGCTCTCCACTCTGATCTTTGTTTTGATGGGGGGGGCTCCATTATGAAGCTGATCAGAGAAGTTGGCTACACATGGTCACATGAAGGGTGACACCATATTGATGTCAATGACATCTACACCCTCCACCATGACCATGTGGCCCAATCACTGGCCTCAGCAGCAGAAGAGAGCCCTGGAGCACATTCATTTTGGACCAATTTTATTTGCACTAAATTGTATTTGGTCAGTTATAGCGAATCTGCCCAAAGAGAATTTCGATAGATTCTCGTATCTATAATGTGACCTGGGTGATGGCTCCGGCAGAAGTGGCATTGTGGAGACCTCCCATAGGTGATCTATGTAGTGCTATTTTATGTATTTCTAGATGTGGATTTATAGTGGCGGCCAGACTTCTAGTATTAAACATATGCAAATTGTCTCTTCAGAGAGGAAGCAAACTAGAACTCCACCTAAAGGAAGTAGCAATCCTAAAAGTCAATATCGACCCTTTAACAAGCCTTGTCACATGACTTAGGATAATAGCCAAAACCAAAATCTCAATTTGCAGGAACTGTGTTCTGGGGTACTGCCCCTCTTCAGTGCAAAGTGTGAGATATGGTTTGACTGGGTGAGAGGTGTCTGACCGGTATCCAAGGGGTTGACGTTTCTCCTTGCGGACATGAGGAGACTTTTAAGCCGCAATGCTCCTCTGGGAAATAGGATTGCTACTTCCTATAGGTGGCACTAGGGTGCTAGTTCTCTTCCTCTCTGAAAAGAGACAATTTGCATATTTCCCAGAAGAGCATTGCAGCTTAAAAGTCTCCTCACCTTGACATGCTTAACATGGCTTTTTCCGCAAGGAGAAACGTTACCGCTTGGATCCCGGTCAGATGCCTCTCACCCAGCCAAACCATATCTCACACTTTGCACTGATGAGTGCTTGTACGCCAAAACATAGTGTCCGAAAATTGAGATTTTGGTTATGGCTATTATTCCATGTCATGTGATAAGGCTTGTTAAAGGGTCGATATTGACTTTTAGGATTACTACTTCCTATAAGGGGCACTAGAGTTCTAGTTCTCTTCCTCTCTGAAGAGACAATTTGCATATTTCCCAGAGGATCATTGAGGCTTAAAAGTCTCCTCACCTTGACATGTCACTCTCCGCAAGGAGAAATGTTACCCCTTGGATACCAGTATTAAACATATAATGATTTCTATAGATGAATTATTAATAAGGATTTATTATAACCGATGGATTCTCCTTCTCTCCAGGGCCGTCTACTTAGTGCATCATAAAGACTCACACCAGACCTTTGCTATGAAGAAAATGGCTAAGCGGAACCTAAATACTGCACAGAGATTGGAATGGGCCTTTCTGGAGAGGGACATCTTAACATTTGCTGATTGTCCCTTTGTGGTCTCCATGCTCTGCTCCTTTCCAACTAGATCTCACCTGTGTATGGTCATGGAGTATGTAGGAGGTAAGACACATCTATTGTATTATATTCAGCCCATGTCTGCTTTCATCTTATCACTGCTCATATCATTAGGACATTGTTGGTTACATCCCCACAGAGCATTTACTATAGGTTATCTATTACCAAGATGCTCGTAAATTCATTGATCTTGGTGCAGGGGCGCTATGGGGCTCATCAGTTGGAGGGGGTCTGTCGACGCTCAGCAGTGGGCAGCATCCCTCCACCTGTCATCACAATTTCAGCGGTATTTGCTTCTTCAAGGAGGTGGGGCTGGTGGGGGCAAAAATACTGAGTAGGTGGCTAGTAGGGACCAAAATACTGAAAGGGGGTCGTATGACTAGATATGGGGGGACTGTGAATGCTGAGTGGAGGTCATCATATTAAGTGGGGTGCTGTGGGGGTCCTCACTCTGTATGGAGGCCCCCATTCTGTGTGGGGACATCATACTGAGTGGGGAGTTATGCGGACCATTATATTGTGTGAGGGACTGTGGGTAACCATTATCCTGAGTGGGAGGGTTGCTGTGGGTGCCATCACACCGAGTAGGGGGTTGTGGCTGGCCTCCTTCTAAGTGGTGGCCTCCTTAGGAGGATTCACTGTGAGGATACCATACTCATTGAGTGTGGGTGTGGGCATTTTTGGGAGCATCATACTCTAAAATGGCCATAAAAGTTGTATTGCTGGTGAGAACACCAAGCTGCTTCAACAGGGATATAAATATATTTCTTTTTTATTTTTTAGGGTGTGGGGCAATTACAACTTTTGATATGGGGTCTTGTGATTTCTATGTACGCCACTATCTGTGTGATCTCCCCAGTATGTTTCCGCTCACTGCTCATTATACATCATGGTTATCTGCTCGTGGTATATCATGGTTATCTTCTGTATAAACCCCTCACCGGTCATATTTCCTTTCTTCTATAGGTGGAGACTGTGGGACCCTTCTAAGCACCAGGGGTCCTTTCTCTGTCCCCATGGCCCGCTTGTACTTTGCAGAGGCGGTACTTGCCGTGGAATACCTGCATAGTTACGGTGTGGTGCACAGAGACCTGAAGCCGGAAAAGTAAGTGCCCCCGTAGTATAATAAAGTGGGGAAAGTTGTCATTTATTATCATTCAGTCTGTGAGGCTAAAATCATCTTCTCTTTTGCAGCCTCCTGATTACATCTACTGGACATATTAAAGTTACCGATTTTGGGATTTCAAAACTTGGTCTAATGATACCGAAAACCAACACCTACAAGGAATTAGCAGTGGACATCTCCAGAGAGTTCCAGGACCGTGAGGTCAGCATCACCTACAAGAACTTAGCTTGTTATTTGCAAATCTCATCACACTATTGTCTCTTCTCTACGTTCTTCCTTTCTAGAGAACTTTTCCACTAATATTTTATCTTCTGCATTGTGTTTTAACGATGATATCTTGTCATAATAATTGTTTCATCGATTCTCATCTCTATGTTCTGTTGGTTTCCAGTTCTGTGGCACCCCATGTTACATAGCCCCAGAGATCATCCTGAAAGAAGGCTATGGAAGACCTGTTGACTGGTGGTCATTGGGGATCATCCTGTATAAATTCCTGCTGGGATGTGTACCATTTGATGCTGATTCCCTCACTGAGCTTTATAAAAGGGTTGTCATTGGTGAGTAGAATAATCCGATCATTGCGTTGATTGGTTACATTTGTTTAGTTATTTCCTTTGCTTTATGTTACAGTCCAGTAAAGAGGTTTTATTTTCTGTAATTTTCTATGTAACAGGAGAACTAATTTGGAATTGTGATCGCGCTCCACCCCTGGATGCTCAGAATCTCATCACTGAGCTGCTCAGAAGAAATCCTGTGCGTAGACTTGGGACAGGTAACAGATATACTAGTATTAATATTCCCTTATTAGACCAAGGACATATCGCTCATGTCCATGAAGATCAGCATTTCTCTATCAGCTCATCTACTGTATTTCTAGTTCTCCACACTAAGACTTTCAGTTTATTTCCTTCATGTCGGCTCAGTTTTGTCATTAGTTCAGATTACGATAAACTGTTCAGATATGGAGCCAGCCCTGACCATGTCCGCATCACTTTTGTTTTTCTTTTTCTAGGAGGAGCATTTGAGATCAAGGTTCATCCATTCCTGAGTGACTTGGACTTTGACAACATTCTGAGCCAGGAGCTGGAGTATGTTCCTCAGCTTGTTTCAGACGCAGACACCAGCTTATTTATCAGTAAGTAGAAGTAGACGTCATCTAGACTAAGCGACTGTTTGTCTCATCTTCCCTAATATGTGATCATCTGTTCCCATTAATATTAGTGATAAATAGTGACTGTGTTATACTGACAACCTCTAATAATACTTCATTACCTATTTCTTGTAGATCATTCTGATATAAACAAACATCTGGTCTCAAAGGATGAGGAAGGCACAAGTGAGAACAATGAGAGCCTTGACTTCCAAAATTTTACGTCATCTTCTGAAAAGCTTTGTAAAGTAAGTATGTGATTAATGAATCCAAAATATGTAAAAAAAAATTAAAAAAACTCTAAAAGTACATAAAAAAAATATTTTATATCTTATTTTTATCCGTATTTAGCTCTGTACCATCGCTACCAGGATGGTGAACAATGAGGATCCCAATGCCCCTCCAGAGTATACACAAGAAACCAACACAAACATCTCAGAAATGTGAGTAGATTAGAAAGGGTCATTACTGGGAGTTCCAGGCTGATCTATGTACACAACACCAAATATAGGACATAAATAACAGAATATCAAATGCAGCATTCACCGCTTAATGGTTAACGGTCATTGTACTTTTGGCTTCATAATTGTGGCATGTCATGCATTTTTAGCACTGCCTACTCTGTAGGAGAGCTGTAGTATTACTTGCCAGACATTCTTGGTAGCTGTGTTCTGATCCATGGAAGGTAGTTTGGAGCAGAAAACCTTCCCCACTATGACAGTCATATGTCCTATTAGGCCTTATAGTCAGTGTTCTTATAGTGAGACAACCCATTTTATACTGTGTTTACTTACGATTTACATGTTTTTCTTCTTCAAACAGGCAGAAAGAATCTGTTCCTGTATGTAATACAGACGATGCTGTTACCATCTTGCCACCCTCGTCCCCATTGCCAGGTATGTACATGTCTACAGCACCAACAATGTGAATGTTGACTTCAAGGCTCAAATATTTCCACATGGTTTTTCTGGTCTACTATGTTATCCATGTTTCATGGATCTCAGCTATGTTGACCATGGGTTCGTACTGTATCCCTATTTCCCTAATTTTGTACAGGAGTTTTTTTTCATGTATTCTGTATATTACGTTGTATCATCTAGTAACCTAGTGAGATATAGCGACTGTGTTATACTGACACCCTCTAACAATCCTTCCTTACCTATGTCTTGTAGATCACTCTGATGAAAACAACCATCTGGTCTCAGAGGATAAGGAGGGCACAAGTGAGGACGATGAGAACTTTATCTTCCGAATATTTGCATCATCATCTTCTGAGAGGCTTTCTAAAGTAAGTATGTGATCGATAAATCCAAAATATGTACAAAAAAGGATCTGCAAAATGAAAAAGTATATATATATTTAATAACTTATTGTTATCCACATTTAGCACTCTACCACCACTAACGGGATGGTGAACAACGAGGATCCCAAGGCCCCTCCAGAGTGTACACCAGAATCCAACACAAACATCTCAGAAATGTGAGTAGATTATGGGGTCATTACTGGGAGCTCCAGGCTGATATATGTGCACAACATCAAATATAGGACATAAATACCATAATATCAAATGCAGCATCCACCGCCCCATGGTTATGGGTCATTGTGCTTTCAGCTTTCGGAATTGTTGGAGATAACAGCCCATAATTGTGGCCGGTCATGCACTTTTAGTGCTGCCCTCACTGTAGGAGAGATGTAATATGAAATGCCGGCCATTCTTGGTAGTGGTTTTCCTCTCAGCTCTCTATAAAAGGTAGTCTTGAGCAGAAGACCTTCCCCACTATGACAGTCATATGTCCTACTAGTCCTTATAGTCGGTGTTCTTCTAGTGAGACAACCCCTTTTATATGGAGTTTACTTGAGATTTACATGTTTTTTTCTTCAAACAGGCAGAAAGTATCTGTTCCTGTATGTAATACAGACGATGCTGTTACCATCTTGCCACCCTCGTCCCCATTGCCAGGTATGTACATGTCTACAGCACCAGCAATGTGAATGTTGACTTCAAGGCTCAAATATTCCCACATGGTTTTATACAATACTATAGGTTTCTTATGTTATCCATATTATGACAAAGCAGATCCTATAAGAATATATTGTTATTGATTTTTGTTTTTAAATTTTTCATCAGAATTTCCATCTCATGAAGAAAGAAAATCGGCAATAAATCTGAGTATGGAGCAACAAAACTCAGAAAATGGAAAAAATGGGAAAAAGAGACGAGGTAAGTGTGAGAATCAACTCCATGTTGTGTGATGTCAGTGAGAATAATTCATGTGGAGTAGATGTCATCTGTCAGTGATGGGATTGTCACATGTATGATTGCTGACAATGACCCCTGACCTCTGTATGATAATATTCCTCTGCCGTCCGGCCACAGTGACTGCACAGCATTATCATGTAATATGGAGTCCCATCACTTACATTATATTTATTTCTCTTCTCATAGGTTCCATCTTCCGCCGGATCTTATCATCCTGCCGGCGTGGATTATCCAGGGCTGCTCGCGCATTTGCATGCTGTCACTGTTGCCCTAAAACCATCTAAAAGACGGGACACCTAAGCATCCAGCGCCCTGAAGTCCAGCAGATCCACCATCACTGCTGGAGCTGTATAGAAGGACCTTCACCATCTACCTGTGGCCTTCTGACTGGTCAACCTGGACAAGTTTCAGTAACGCCTCTGTCATCGGGCTCCGCGGTATTCATACTGCTCGTCTGACTTGTCATTTCCTGATCATCTGGTATCTGACCTCGGCTATCTTCCTGACTTTGATTTAGTCTATTGATAATGTTCACGATTTTATTCATCCCATTATTAATTAAAAAAAAGTAAAATCTGTTACTGTTGCTCTGATTCCTTTTTGTGTTGAATTCACAAATACTTGTAACTCACTAATTGCTCTTCTTCTCACTAAATGTATTTCTCATTATCCTTAATGCAGCAGTCAGTCTCATATTTCTGTCCAGCAGTTACACTGGTGCCTCCACCCTGTACCAGTCATTACACTCATCCACAAACCTCTCCACACTGCTGCACAGTCCTGCATCTCTACCATATCTACACTCCAATGAGCTAAGATTAACATCCTCCATAATCAGGACCTCCCACTCTCATGTCCAAGACATTTTCTCTGCTGCACCAGCTCTCAGGAGTGCACTACTGCAGGCAATCAGGTTTATTCCCACTATCAGAAATTTTAAGTGTGCAGTAGAAACAGATTATTTGTGGCAGGACTATCAAATCACCTCACTATTCTAAGTTTTTCCTACAGCACTCAGTAGCACTTAATATTTGTACATATACAGATAATGGTTGGTGACTGGTTCATGCAGCCTTAATTCCACAAAGATAGAAATAAAAGGTCAACATGTTTCATACATCCAAACCATCCTTAATCATGGCAGAAAAACATAATTTTAATTTCCCACTATGAATATTTGGTGAGATATCACAGCTGTGTATTTTCACAGCACAAAGAACGCATCTTACAGATCAGCAAATCACAGTGTGCTGACGCTTAGTGTTGTAGTTTTGAACAACACCATTCATTTTATCATATAATGTGTTGAAAAATGAGAAAAAATGCCAGGTTTGGGTTCCTTCATTTTACAGTGTGTATTGTGTTGTAAAAACAAACTGACAAAATGATTCAGAGTCAGTAGTACGATTACTGTGATACCAAACTTATAAGGTTTATATATATATATATATATATATATATATATATATATATACAGTGTTTAGCATAGATCAGTACACCCAAATAGATTTGTCAGCAAACCTGTAGTTTCCTTTCAGAATCATCATTTTATATGGGATACCATACTACAAAATACTCTCGCAAATTTGAGCCATTGAATGCAAACAAGATTTGGTATTTTGCAGACCCCAAAAAAGTAATTTTCTTAACAAACTCATTCAAGATCATGTTTCAAAAATGAGAACATCCCAGTAACAGTCTTAAGAGAAAAGCTAAGTTTAGACAGCAAAATTCTAATTAACAAGAACTGAACCACAGGTAAGTGTAATTATTCATTAAACAGATGTCCAGCAGACAGGTGTCTGTAAAAGGAAGTTACTTAATAAAGAAAACTCCTTCCCATTTCATGCTATCAGCAATGGCACCACATAGAAGGGAAATGTCACAAAACCTGAGAAAGAAAATAATTTCTTTGCAATAAATGTGAAGTCTACAAGAAGATCAGCAAAACTTTACTTATCAGTCAGAATACTGTAGCAAAAGTGATGCAAAACTATAACAAAGATGGAACTGCAACCATCTTACAGAGACGTCCAGGCCGACTATGGAAGTTAACACCTAAACAAAAGCGTCCTCTGATGAGAAGGGTAAGTGGCACCACATAGAAGAGAAATGTCACAAGACATTTCTGAGAAAGAAAATAATTTCTTTACAAAAAATGTGAAGTCTACAAGAAGATCAGCAAAGCTTTTCTTATCAGTCAGATGGAAGTTAACATCTAAACAAAAGCATCTTGTGATGAGAAGAAAATCGACAGGCAAATTCATTGCTATTAGCTGAAGAAGTAGAAAGCCAAACCAGGGCGAGTGTTTTCCATGACACGACACGGTGTACACTGCAAATGAATGGCATTCATGAGTGTCCTCCACAAAGGAAGCCTCTCTCCCTTAAAGCCCATGAACAATAAAAGTCCATCTACAATTTGCCAGGGTCCATGCTTAAAACTATGAGGACTACCGGGACTCTATACTGTGTATGTGCATCTTATGTGTATGTCCGTATTTTATGTTTGTGTGCACTATGTATATGAATACGTTAAAATGTGTATAGAGTATTAGCATGTGCAAATTTTATATGTGTGCCTAATATAAATATACATGGAAATGTATATGTAGGTGGTGCCTGATGGAGGGTGGGGGGCCCAGATCAGAAGTCCTGATTAAGGGCCCTTCACTGTCATTGTCTGCCCCTTATATAAACAGTAAAATCTCCTTTAATAACTGGACTTCCATTGGGGTGGACTTCTCATAGATGGCCAGTATGCATACTATATTGTGAATCTGGGCATCTCTCACAGAAAATCTGATCTGGATATGAGGGTGGTCTTCTATAAGCGGTGATGTTTTGGAGAGATTTAGGGAAAAGTCCCAATGCTTATCCATCGATCTGGTAATTTGAGTAAAATATTTGTGTTGATAACTGATCACAAAGTCACAAAATATGTAAGATTTGGCATAACCTGGTTCATTTTTCAAAAAGTTATGCTCAATTTTTTTAGCACCAAGTTTTGTTGCTTTTTTGTAGACTTACACTAACTTAGTATATTGTGTGAGAATTAAATGAATTATGAATTAGTTGGTGCATTTTACCACACTCTGGGGGTCCCTGACAGTCCTTCTTTATCTGCCCTGTAGTGATGCCAATGTAAACTTCCAAGTAACCGCGCAGTCAATCACTGTCACGAATGCAGGACAACCTATGATTAGCTAATTTTTCGGAAATCCTTATAACAAAAGGGGATTGAAAATATTTACAATTATTTTAAAAGCATTAAAAAAAAAACAGACCCAATACTTATAATTAGTTTGTTGAAAGTAGTCTAATTAAAGGGAGCTGAAAGGATTAGAGATTATGAACCCGATTCACCAGTGTTTTTGCCAGAAAACTGGCATAAAGCTCTTGAAAAGTTGCAAAGTTTTGTGACTTTTCCCATTTTCACATAATTTTAACTTCTTTAAAGCCCAAGACGTACTGATACGTATCTGCGCCCTGGGACTTAAGAGCCTGATACGTATTAGCACATCTTTGCGATCGCGCACACAGGCTGTGCGGGCGTGATTGCCGCCGGGTGTCAACTGATTGTCACAGCTGACACCCGGTGCTATGTGCTGGGAGAGGTCCCGCACATTAACCCCCGCAATGCTGCAATCGAAGTCGTTCGCAGCATTGCGGGGGCAAGGGGAGGTGATCGGGATAGTCACCTCTCCTGCCGGCGTCCAGCAATGTGTGCCGCGGCTTCCCGGATGTTGCCATGATGACCCGATTCACTGAGGGGTGCAGTTTTAAGAATGGTGTCACTTTTGGGTATTTTCAGTCATAAAGACCCCTCAAAGTGACTTCAAATGTGATGCGGTCCCTAATAAAATGGTTTTGCAAATTTTGTTGGAAAAATGAGAAATCGCTGGTCAATTTTAACCCTTATAGCTCCCTAATAAAAATAAATTTGGGTTCCAAAATTGTGCTGATGTAAAGTAGACATATGGGAAATGTTATTTATTAACTTTTTTGTGTGACATATCTCTCCGATTTAGGGGCATAAAAATCCAAATTTTGAAAATTGCTAAATTTTCGCCAAATATCTGTTTTTTTCACAAATAAACACAAGTGATATCGAAGAAATTTTACCACAATCATAAAGTACAATATGTCATAAAAAAATATTCTCAGAACCAGGGGGATCCGTTGAAGCGTTCCAGAGTAATTACCTCATAAAGTGACAGTGGTCAGAATTGTAAAAATTGGCCTTCTCATTAACGTGCAAACCACTTTGGGTTGTAAAGGGGTTAAGGACTCTACCTGCATATACAGTCATGGCGGAAAGTGCTGGCACCCTTGAAATTGTTTCAGAAAATTACACATGTTTTATTACACGCATGTTTATTTCCTTTGTGTTTATTGGAACAACACAAAAAAACTGAAAAAAAAAGGCAAATTGGACATAATTTCACACAAAACTCCAAAAATGGGCCGGAATACATATATATATTTTTGATGGGACAACACTGAAGATGCGACACTTTGATACAATGTACAGTAGTCAGTGTACAGCTTGTTTAACTGTAAATTTGGTGTGCCTGCAAAATAACTCAACACACAGCCATTAATGTCTATACCGCTGGCAGCAAAAGTGAGTACACCCCTAAGTGTGTTCTCAGCTGATGTTATTTGTTGGGTTTTCTTTGCATCCCGAACAATTTTCTTGGCAGTTGTGGCTGAAATTTTTGTTGGTCTACCTGACTGTGGTTTGGTTTTTACAGAGCATCTGATTTTCCATTTGTTAATCACAGTTTGAACACTGCAGACTGGCATTATCAATTCCTGGGATATCTTTTTGTATCCCTTTCCTGTGTTATACTCTTTTTGCCTCCCTTTCCTGTGTTATACAGTTCAACTACCTTTTCCCGTAGATCCGTTGATAATTCTTTTGCTTTCCCCATCTCAAAATCCAGAAACGTCAGTGGCTGGATCCCAGAAACTCACTCAGCTTTATGCACACACACTGATTACAAGCAAACAGGTCATAGGTGAGGATGTTACCTTTAGTAGCCATTCAAACCCATTTGTGTCAAATTCTGTGCATGTTATCAGGCCAAAATCACCAGGGTATGTGAACTTTTTGATCAGGATTATTTGGATGTTTTTGGTTGTCATTAGTGATGAGCGAGCACTAGTGTTGAGCATTCCGATACTGAAATATCGGGTATCGGCCGATATTCGCGGTATCGGAATTCCGATACTTAATTCCGATACTTTTGCAATATCGTATACCGGAATCGGAAGTTCCCATAATGCAATGAGCCATTTTCATTTTATTCAGCCAATGAGGATCCTAAGAAGTGTGGGCACATCCTGTTAGGCATGTAGGCATCTTAACTAATGGCATGGCTGTGATTGGCTGCTGAAATGATGTCATGATGCACTATAAAAGCCGCCGCCGCCATTTTGAGCTCACTCTGCTGTGAATTCAGTTAGGGATAGGACGCTGTTGTTCTGAGGGACAGTTTTAGCTACCTATTTGGTCTATTCTGCTTTACCCAAGCTACTTTATAAATCGCTGTGCCTTGCAGCGCTAGTGCACAGTTCTCTGTGCTGTTCACCGCTTTCTGAAAGGTCTCTGTGTGTGAGTGCAGCTCACCCTGTAGTGTGTGCTTCAGCCACGTCTGGTTGTAGTGCACTCAGTGTGTGTCACTGCCTCATACATTGTCCTTTTTTGCCAATTCCTAATTTTTCCTGATATCTCCTATTAGTGTGGTGGTTCCATCCGTATTCAGCTAAATTGGTTCCAAACACACTATATAGGAGTAGATAGAGAAATTTTTTTGGTCTTGCAGCGCTAGTGCACAGTGCTCTGCATCTGTACTGTTCACTGCTGTCTGCAAGGTCTGGTGTGTGAGTGCAGCTCACCCTGTAGTGTGTGCTTCAACCCCGTCTGGTTGTAGTGCACTCAGTGTGTGTCACTGCCTCATACATTGTCCTTTATTGCCAATTCATAATTTTTCCTGATATCTCCTATTAGTGTGGTGGTTCCATCCGTATTCAGCTAAATTGGTTCCAAACACACTATATAGGAGTAGACAGAGGAGCCTTTCTGCAGCATTGGGCCCTGCAGCCCCAGCCAGATTAGTATTAGCCTATTTTTTGCAGCCTCATCTATTGCATTGTAGGTTACCTTCCTACATTGTAATAGCTACAAAAAGTTTGTGATACTATCGTTATTACATCTTTAGGCACATCCAGTGTCTTTTTGTGACAAAAAAAAACCTAAATAAAGTTCACCAAACACTCCACTTTACAGTTGTGTAGGCCACATTAGCTCATATTAAAGTCTAGTCCACACTTTATAAAATTAGTGTTTCTTATACCTGTTAGCAGCTGTTCAGGAATAAGCACACTAAGCCCTTAGTACTTTTCTGCCTATCTTTATCAGTCTACCAAGATGAAGGCAGGGAGTAAGGCATGTGGTCGTGGGCGTGGAGTTTCTGCAGGGAGAGGACGTGAGGATTCTGTGCCTGCAGGGAGAGGACGTGGGGATTCTGTGCCTGCTGCGGGCACCAGTGACTCAGCATCCCCCAGTTTTACCAGGGAACAGTCCTTTATGCGCAGCTTTGTAGGAGCTAGCCGTACCCCACTGCTGCGCGAGGACCAAATTGAAGCCGTTGTCGGATGGATGGCAGCTAACGCATTGACTTCAATTAGTTCCAGATCCTCTCAGGTCCTGAGCACTGAAGAGCACCCATCTGTCTCTTCACCATCTGCCAAATTGCCCAGGCAGTCAGAGAGCCCTGGACAGGAGCCATCTCTACTTCTGTTCTCTGAATCTCTTGGCTTGGAAAGAGGGGGCCAGCCAAGCAGAATTCTAGAATTTGAAGAAGAGGCAGTATGCAGTGATGCGCAACCGTTTTGTCTCTCTGAATCTGAAGAGGCGGGTGGGCCAGTGCCTATGGTCAGCAGCACACCTCAGTACGCATCTGATGATGAGACTCAGGTGCCACTTTCTGGTGCGTACTGTGCTGTCGAGACTACCCAGGAGAAGCAGTTGTTTGAAGAGGGTGATGTAGATGATGAGGTCCTTGACCCATCATGGCGTGAGGGACAGGAAGGTGGTGGGAGCAGCTCTGAGGAAGAAATTCCCCGAACGGCCCAAAAAGGAGGGAGAGGGAGGGGGCAGACTTGGTTGCCTGTAGCCTCCACTTCGGCACCCATTAGGAGCATGGCTCTTCCAAAATCCAAAGCGGGCGCTCCCAAGACTTGCAGTGCCTGGTCCTTTTTTGACACAGTTGCAGATGACATTTGCTTTGTCAAATGCAAGCTGTGTAATCATAAGGTGAAAAGAGGGAAAAGTGTCAGCAACCTCAATACCACAAATATGTGGAAACATGTGCGGACCAAGCACGTGGTGGAGTTACAAAAACACACTGAAGACCTAGGCCAACCTACAGCGCCACCTACCACCTCTTCAGCTCGTGTTGTAGCCTCTTCCTCCAGCTCACACACAGCTGGTTCGGCTTCCTCACAGGATCGCCATGGAAGAATCTCTGGCACTGTTGTACAGAGACACAGTGTAATTCCACCCACAGCACCACTTTCCCAGTCATCCTCACACTCCCAGGCCAGTCTACAGCCATCGTTAGCACAGGCATGGGAGAAAAGGCGCCCATACTCGGCAAACCACCCCCGAGCACAGGCTCTGAATGCTGGCATTGCTAAACTACTGGCCCTTGAAATGCTATCATTCAGGCTGGTGGAGACTGACACATTCCGTAACTTTATGGCATTGGCAGTCCCAGAATACAACGTGCCCAGCCGATTTTATTTCAGCAGGCAAGCCGTCCCTGCCCTGCAACATCATGTGGAGGGAAAAATTAAACATGCGCTACAAAACGCCGTCAGTAGCAAGGTCCACCTGACCACCGATGCGTGGACCAGTAAGCATGGACAGGGACGATACCTTTCCCTCACTGCCCATTGGGTAAATGTTGTGGAGCCGGGTACAAATCTTGAGAGTGGCACTGTACGTGTTCTGCCAACTCCAAGGATTGCAGGAATCCAGTCTGTACACATTGACTCCTCCTCATGCTCCAGTTCCTCTGAATCAGCGCTGCAGGAGCCGTCACGGTCTACCTCCACATCGACCCGTGAACGGTTACCTGTTATGATGACCGACATGAGCACAGCCGTGGCCAAACGTCAACAGGCCGTATTAAAATTAATTTCTTTGGGGAATCGAAGCCACACAGCGCAGGAGCTCTGGAATGCCATCAAGCAGCAGAGCGACGTGTGGTTTGTGCCAGCGAATCTCCAGCCAGGCATGGTAGTGTGTGACAATGGCCGAAATCTGGTGGCAGCTCTGGGCCTAGGCAACCTCACTCACATCCCATGTCTGGCACATGTGCTCAACTTGGTCGTGCAGAGTTTTTTGAGGGACTATCCGGATCTTGATGCACTGCTTCACAAGGTCCGCATAGAGTGCGCTCACTTGCGGCGTTCCAGCAATGCAAGATCACGCATTGCAGCTCTGCAGCGCCGATTACGTCTTCCGGAACATCGCATCATATGTGACCTACCCACCAGGTGGAATTCAACGTTACATATGTTGGAGAGGTTATGTGAGCAGCAGGCAGCAGTAATGGAGTACCAGCTGCAGCAGGCGCAAACAAGTCGCAGTGCGCGCCGTTCACACTTCACCACCACTGAGTGGGCCTCTATGAAGGACATTTGCCACGTTTTGCGTGCCTTCGATTATTCCACGCGGATGGCGAGTGCAGATGATGCACTAGTCAGCATGACTATCCCCCTTATCTGCCTGCTTGAAAAAACACTGCAAGCACTAAGGGATGAGGTTTTGGAAGAGGTGGAGGATGAGGAGTCACAAATGCCATCTGCTTCTCTACAGTCTGTGCAACGTGGTTCCTCACAAAGGCCTAGGCAGGGGACACTTTGTGAGGAGGATGTGTAGGAGTCAATGGATGAGGAAGACATCTGTCCAGAGGAGGGAGGTACACAATGCTCTAGTAGTCAGTATCTAGAGCGAGGGTGGGGTGATGCAGAGCAGGCAGAGATCACGCCTCAAGCAGGGGACAGCGTTTCTTGGCCAGTTGGCAGTCTGCAGCACATGGTTGATTTCATGCTGCAGTACCTGAGAAACGACCGCCGCATCGCCCACATTCTCAACACGGCTGATTATTGGGTGTCCACCCCCCTAGATCCTCGCTACCGGGACAACTTACAAAGCCTCATAACACCGTTGAACCGGGAGCGTAAAATGCAGGAGTACCAAGACGCACTGGTGCATTCCATCATGTTCTCCATTCCAACCGAGAGCAGTGCTGCTAGTGCTTTACAAAGCAGCTCAGTGCGTCGAGGCAGTGGAGGAAGCTCTGCACAAAGAGGGAGCAGAAGCAGCGCCTCAGCACAAGGCCAGACCAGTATGGCCGAAATGTGGCAAAGTTTTGTGTCCCCGCCGCCACAAAAGTCTACACCATCACAGACGGCTCCAGTCAGCAGGAGGCAACGTTTCCGTCAGATGGTGACAGACTACATGTCTTGTCCTCTTAGTGTACTCCCAGACGGCTCTTCTCCCTTCAAGTTTTGGGTCTGTAAGCTGGATACATGGCCAGAGCTTAGTCAGTATGCATTGGAGGTGCTAGCTTGCCCTGCTGCTAGTGTATTATCGGAACGCGTCTTTAGTGCCGCAGGTGGTGTACTAACAGACCGTCGCATGCGACTATCCTCCGATAACGTTGACCGGCTTACTTTTCTCAAAATGAACAAGGCCTGGATCTCTCATGAATTTGCCAGTCCTCTTCCAGAATAAATAATTGGTTGGCAACAGTATCCAGGTCTCCTGTTCTGTTCATGTTTCTACCACCTGAACTGTAATCCCTGAGCTCCAACACCGCCAGTTGGCGCTCGGAAGTGCCGTCTGCACAGTCAACACTTGCTGCCGTGTTATTGGGGTTCAGTAACGTCAGCTGTTCCCCTGCTGTGCGGACGGCAATTTCTCCTGCTCTGTCCACATTCTCACTACTACAGATTTGAAAGTTTCTCCAATTACACCTCTGGCTCCTCTGTTTTCAGTATTATCCCTGAGCTACAACACCGCCAGTTGGCGCTCGGAAGTGCCGTCTGCACAGTCAACACTTGCTGCCGTGTTATTGGGGTTCAGTAACGTCAGCTGTTCCCCTGCTGTGCGGACGGCAATTTCTCCTGCTCTGTCCACATTCTCACTACTACAGATTTGAAAGTTTCTCCAATTACACCTCTGGCTCCTCTGTTTTCAGTATTATCCCTGAGCTACAACACCGCCAGTTGGCGCTCGGAAGTGCCGTCTGCACAGTCAACACTTGCTGCCGTGTTATTGGGGTTCAGTAACGTCAGCTGTTCCCCTGCTGTGCGGACGGCAATTTCTCCTGCTCTGTCCACATTCTCACTACTACAGATTTGAAAGTTTCTCCAATTACACCTCTGGCTCCTCTGTTTTCAGTATTATCCCTGAGCTACAACACCGCCAGTTGGCGCTCGGAAGTGCCGTCTGCACAGTCAACACTTGCTGCCGTGTTATTGGGGTTCAGTAACGTCAGCTGTTCCCCTGCTGTGCGGACGGCAATTTCTCCTGCTCTGTCCACATTCTCACTACTACAGATTTGAAAGTTTCTCCAATTACACCTCTGGCTCCTCTGTTTTCAGTATTATCCCTGAGCTACAACACCGCCAGTTGGCGCTCGGAAGTGCCGTCTGCACAGTCAACACTTGCTGCCGTGTTATTGGGGTTCAGTAACGTCAGCTGTTCCCCTGCTGTGCGGACGGCAATTTCTCCTGCTCTGTCCACATTCTCACTACTACAGATTTGAAAGTTTCTCCAATTACACCTCTGGTTCCTCTGTTTTCAGTATTATCCCTGAGCTACAACACCGCCAGTTGGCGCTCGGAAGTGCCGTCTGCACAGTCAACACTTGCTGCCGTGTTATTGGGGTTCAGTAACGTCAGCTGTTCCCATGCTGTGCGGACGGCAATTTCTCCTGCTCTGTCCACATTCTCACTACTACAGATTTGAAAGTTTCTCCAATTACACCTCTGGCTCCTCTGTTTTCAGTATTATCCCTGAGCTACAACACCGCCAGTTGGCGCTCGGAAGTGCCGTCTGCACAGTCAACACTTGCTGCCGTGTTATTGGGGTTCAGTAACGTCAGCTGTTCCCCTGCTGTGCGGACGGCAATTTCTCCTGCTCTGTCCACATTCTCACTACTACAGATTTGAAAGTTTCTCCAATTACACCTCTGGCTCCTCTGTTTTCAGTATTATCCATGAGCTCCAACACCGCCAGTTGGCGCTCGGAAGTGCCGTCTGCACAGTCAACACTTGCTGCCGTGTTATTGGGGTTCAGTAACGTCAGCTGTTCCCCTGCTGTGCGGACGGCAATTTCTCCTGCTCTGTCCACATTCTCACTACTACAGATTTGAAAGTTTCTCCAATTACACCTCTGGCTCCTCGATTTTCAGTATTATCCAAGAGCTACAACACCGCCAGTTGGCGCTCGGAAGTGCCGTCTGCACAGTCAACACTTGCTGCCGTGTTATTGGGGTTCAGTAACGTCAGCTGTTCCCCTGCTGTGCGGACGGCAATTTCTCCTGCTCTGTCCACATTCTCACTACTACAGATTTGAAAGTTTCTCCAATTACACCTCTGGCTCCTCTGTTTTCAGTATTATCCCTGAGCTACAACACCGCCAGTTGGCGCTCGGAAGTGCCGCCTGCACAGTCAACACTTGCTGCCGTGTTATTGGGGTTCAGTAACGTCAGCTGTTCCCCTGCTGTGCGGACGGCAATTTCTTCTGCTCTGTCCACATTCTCACTACTACAGATTTGAAAGTTTCTCCAATTACACCTCTGTTTTCAGTATTATCCCTGAGCTCCAACACCGCCAGTTGGCGCTCGGAAGTGCCGTCTGCACAGTCAACACTTGCTGCCGTGTTATTGGGGTTCAGTAACGTCAGCTGTTCCCCTGCTGTGCGGACGGCAATTTCTCCTGCTCTGTCCACATTCTCACTACTACAGATTTGAAAGTTTCTCCAATTACACCTCTGGCTCCTCTGTTTTTATTCTTATCCCTGGGCTCCAGCACCGCCAGTTGGCGCTCGGAAGTGCTGTCTGCACAGTCAACACTTGCTGCGGTGTTATTGGGGTTCAGTAACGTCAGCTGTTCCCCTGCTGTGTTCACGGCAATTTCTCCTGCTCTGTCCACATTCACTGTGCTACTTATTTAAAACTTGCTCCAATTAGGCCTCTGACTCCACTCTGTTTTTATTATTTACCCTGGGTTCCAGCACAGCCAGCTGGTTCTCGGCAGTGTCTTTGGCACGGGTACTCCCTCCTGCCCAGCCTGGTTCCAGCACGCCAGCTGTTTCCGGGTAGTGTCAACGTCACTTTGTCTCCAATGCGTTGTCCTGTCGTGTTGCGGTCGGGTTAGCCGACTCTATGGTGCCTGCAGTTTAGGTGACTCCTATGTGGGCTGCGGGATCTGGCAATGAAGGCTGGTTCCATAGTGCCAATAGGACAAGCACCCCCTGTAGGACTGTGGGTTTTGGTAACTGCGGCCGGCTCACGGACTTGAACTTTTTTTTACATGGGTACCTTCTGCTACCCATCCGGGTTCCAGTACCGTCAGCTGGTTCTCGGCAGTGCCTTTGGATTAGGTGCCTCCTTCTCGGTATCCAAGTTCCACCAACGTCTGCTGGTCCTTGGTAGTGCTTTCTGGCACAGGTACCTCCTGCTTAGTAACCGAGTTCCAGTAACATCAGCTGGTCCTCGGTAGTTCCATTGGCTCTTGTACCTTCTGCTACCCATCCGGGTTCCAGTACCGTCAGCTGGTCCTCGGTAGTTCCATTTGCTCTTGTATCTTCTGCTACCCATCCGGGTTCCAGTACCGTCAGCTGGTTCTCGGCAGTGTCTTTGGCATGGGTACTCCCTCCTGCCCAGCCTGGTTCCAGCACGCCAGCTGTTTCCGGGTAGTGTCAACGTCACTTTGCCTCCAATGCGTTGTCCTGTCGTGTTGCGGTCGGGTTAGCCGACTCTATGGTGCCTGCAGTTTAGGTGACTCCTATGTGAGCTGCGGGATCTGGCAATGAAGGCTGGTTCCATAGTGCCAATAGGACAAGCACCCCCTGTAGGACTGTGGGTTTTGGTAACTGCGGCCGGCTTGCGGACTTGAACTTTTTTTTACATGGGTACCTTCTGCTACCCATCCGGGTTCCAGTACCGTCAGCTGGTTCTCGGCAGTGCCTTTGGATTAGGTGCCTCCTTCTCGGTATCCAAGTTCCACCAACGTCTGCTGGTCCTTGGTAGTGCTTTCTGGCACAGGTACCTCCTGCTTAGTAACCGAGTTCCAGTAACATCAGCTGGTCCTCGGTAGTTCCATGGCTCTTGTACCTTCTGCTACCCATCCGGGTTCCAGTACCGTCAGCTGGTCCTCGGTAGTTCCTCAGCCTTCTTGTACTTTCTGCTACATTTCCAAGTTCAAGCTTTTTGAAATGGTTCTTGGTAATCACTCTGGATCTCCCTGACGAGGACCCTGAAGATGAGGACCCTGAAGACCAACCCGAAGAAGACGAGGACCCCGAAGACGACGACCCTGAAGACGAGGACCCTGAAGACCACCCCGAAGAAGACGAGGACCCTGAAGACGAGGACCCTGAAGACCACCCCGAAGAAGACGAGGACCCTGAAGACCACCCCGAAGAAGACAAGGACCCTGAAGACCACCCCGAAGAAGACGAGGACCCAGAAGACCAACCCGAAGAAGACGAGGACCCCGAAGACGAGGACCCGGAAGACGACCACCCTGAAGAAGACCAAGAAGATGACCCTGAAGAAGTTGACCAAGAGGACAAAGAAGAGAAGACAAGTACCAAGATACAGAAGAACAAGAGACAGAAAACCAAGAAGCAGAAATACAAGAAGCTGCAGAACAAAAAGCGGAAGAACATTAAGCATAAGATTAAAATTCAGAGCAAAAGATAATATCTAAATTATAAGCAGAATATGACTAAGCAGTGTATGGGGGTGAGTCCGTTCCTCCTCGTGGTGCCCCTGGAAAAGACCTGCTGCTGCAGGCCAAACTGAACACGGACAAATCCTGTTGTGAATATTTTGTGACGGGCAGAACGAAAGGTGTAATGTCCAACCTTTTATAGATAACAACTACAGGAATGCCTGTCACAAATAAGAATATGATGAAGAAGAAGAATATGAAGAAGATGAAGAAGTAGAATATGAAGAATGTAAAAAAAAGAATAATACGAAGAAGGTGAAGAAGAAGGTGAAGAAGAAGTGGATGAAAAAGATGCTGAGGATGATGGAGAAAGTGTGGGAGAAGTAAAAAAGAAGGTGAAGAGCATGGAAGTAGTGAATAGAGATGAGCGTTGTTCTAATCGAACTGTTCGCCAATCTCAAATTTGAGCTGTTTTGGGCGGTGTTCGAGCCGTTCGGCGAACACGAACGATTTGAGAAAAATTCGGCTGTTCGAGGTTATGTTCGATAACTGTTCGTGCACCAAAATCATAACTGGATTTTTTCTCAGTAATGATGAAAATTAATGTTAATACGCAGTTTGAGTGTACAGCGGGGTGGGGGGAGGGGCAGGGGATGGATCTCTGCAGGAATAATGAAGATCTCCAATTTTTTTTCTCTTTCCCGCATTTACAGTGGGGAGGTGCAATCTGTCAGCCTATCAGCAGCGCACACACGGAGCGAACTGCTGTTTTACACACAAGCAAGGGCATGTGTCATTGGCAGTGTATGTCACATGTCCTTGCCCTATAAGACCAAGCCATTTTCCCCATCGCCACCATTTTCTCACTGCTGCAGCTGCGTGTTAGACGGCACCGCTGTTGCTGTGTGCACTATACCTTGTTAATTTCAAGCCAATTTTCGCACAAATCTACAGATAGCTTGGGAGTAGGGAATAGTTGTGATTGCAGTCCTTTTAAGGACTAGGTTACAGCATTTCCTACGACTTTTATCAGGCAGGTCTGTGCTCTTAAATAGATAGATTGTGGGAGTAAAGACTAATTGTAATTGCAGTCCTTTTCAGGACTAGGTTACATCAGTTCCTATCAGTTTTTGCCAGGCAGGTCTGTGCCAGTGCTGTGCAAGTTTTTTTCACAGCATTTGGCTGAATCTAGCAAAGCTAATCCTTTTTGGCCTATTGCAGAGTGTGTTAGTCAGTGGAGTAGCCTATCTGTGTTGCAAGATATACCACCTGTGTATAGAATACCAATTTTTTTACTGCACCTAGTGAAGTAAAATCTTTTGGGCATAGCATCATTCTATTACTCCATCTATACTGACCTCCATCAGGTTGCAAACTGAATATAATTTTTTTCTGCATCTAGCTCTGAAAAAATATTTGGCCTTCTAGCTGTGTGTGGGACTTTCTCTATTAGTCCATCTATACTGACCTCCATCAGGTTGCAAATTAAAAATAATTTTTATCTGCATCTAGTTCTGAAAAAATATTTGGCCTTCTAGAAGTGTGTGGGACTTTCTCTATTAGTCCATCTATACTGACCTCCATCAGGTTGCAAATTGAAAATAATTTTTATCTGCATCTACCTCTGAAAAAATATTTGGGCCTCTAGCTGTGTGTGGGACTTGTTCTATTAGTCCATCTATACTGACCTCCATCAGGTTGCAAACTGAATATAATTTTTTTCTGCATCTAGCTCTGAAAAAATATTTGGGCTTCTAGCTGTGTGTGGGACTTGTTCTATTAGTCCATCTATACTGACCTCCATCAGGTTGCAAATCGAATATAATTTTTTTCTCCATCTAACCCAGCCAATAGTTTTGGCCTAATACCACAGTTTGGCCACTCAGCTCTGCTCGGTTCCCATCCATTGTTTTTTTGTGCAAACAACTCCAGAGTTGTGAATTAGTTAACCACCAAAATGAGTGGAAAAAGGCCTGCTGCTGGTGGAAAGGGGAATAGGCGTGTTGGGAAGGGGAAAAAAGGTTGTGTCCGTGGGGTAGGTGTTAAAGCAACAGTAACATCTGCAGAAGAAAGACCATCTTCCAGCCAAACTAAAATGTCTACTTCTTTTAGCGGACAATGTGATAAGATCCCTTTCTTACGGCCACGCCAATCGCTACAAATTCCAGATGAGGCACAAAAACAGCAGGTGCTTCAACGGATATCAAGTGCTCCTTTAAGTGGGCTCTCCTCCACATCAACTTCAACATCACAAATACTCCAGTCCTCAAAGGTGTCACCCCAATCGCACTTGCTTCCTCACAGCTCCCAAATCTCCAGCTGCCCGTCTGAGTATGAGGTAGAACAGATGGTTGAGTCTGCAGAGCTGTTTACTCATACTATAGCCTGGGAATCAGAGGTCGACTCCAGAGCTTCTGTGAATCCAGACGAGGAAATGATGCCCAGAATCTTTATGAGTCGGATCCAGGACCAGACACAGAAGGTTCTGACCATAATGTAGACCCTCATTCCCAAACTGTAACTCCTGTTGGTGGAGACAATGAGGAAGACGATGATGAGACTCAAATACCTGATTAGAGCGACAACTTTAGTTTTTTGTCAGGGCAGGAACAGGTTGGCTCTGAGGACGACGGGTGTGATAATGCACAGGGTGATGATGATGAGGTTGGAGATCCCACTTACTGTCAACCCACAGTCAGCCAAGAGATGAGGTCAGCAGAGGAGGTGGAGGAAGATGCTAGTGACGACGAGGTCAGGTTGCGCCTTCCTGGACAGAGACGTAGTACTGGAAGCACGTCAACAACTGCATCCTCAAACACAACTCTGCCTCTCACCACAAGTCGTGGTGGCTCTTCAGGTCGCATGGGTGCTAAGCCTTGCATAGCCTGGGCATTTTTTCAGATCGATAAAGATGACCCAACTCGTGTTATCTGTAACATTTGTCAGCAAAAGCTAAGTAGAGGCCAAAAAATACATAGTTTGAGTACTTCATGCATGAACCGGCACATGGACATGAAGCATAAGTTGCAGTGGGAAGCTCAGTGTGCTACAATGCGGCCTAGCCGGCCGGGCCAACCACCGTCTGCCATATCTTGTGCATCCGCAGCCTCTTCATCCTCTGTGACTGGGGGGACAGCAGTCACACCTGTTTTGGGGCGCAGACCTGCCACCTCTTTACCCGCAACAGCCAGCGTGATTGGCAGGTCATCATTTTCTTTGGAGGTGGTAACACCAGCTAGTGTTGAGCGCTGTCCGACATCGATAGCACCACCTTTGGATCAAGGCAACCTAACATGTCCGCCTGCATCTTCCTCACAGACCGGCAGTTTGCCGGGGACACCGTTATCAACCCCGTCTAAGCACAATAGCCAGCCCTCGGTCCCTCAGATGTGGACAAGTAAAAGACCATTTCCTCCTAGCCATGAGAAAGCTAAGAGGTTGAATTTCACCATCTGCAAGCTCTTGGCTACAGAAATGCTGCCTTTCCGCCTGGTGGACACAGAGGATTTTCGAGACCTTATGTCCGTCGCAGTGCCCCAGTACCAGATGCCCAGTCGGCACTACTTCTCAAAGAAAGGTGTGCCTGCGCTCCACCAGCATGTCGCACACAACATCACCGCTTCTTTGAGAAACTCTGTGTGTGACAGGGTGCATTTCACCACAGACACTTGGACGAGTAGGCATGGACAGGGGCGTTACATGTCGCTGACTGGGCACTGGGTAACTATGGTGACAGCAGGACAAGGGGCTGCTGTCCAAGTCTTGCCGTCCCCACGAGTTGTGCGTCAATCCTCTTTATGTCAAAGTTCCTCCACTGCTTCTGCCTCCTCAACCTCCTCTCGGTCTTCCACCTGCACCCAAAGCCTGTCTGGTCATGCCACAAGCTTTCTAACTGCGCAGAAGGGATCCTGCACACCTCCTTACTATGCTGGCAGTAGGGCTCAACGTCATCAGGCGGTTTTTACTTTGAAATGTCTGGGAAATGTGAGTCACACAGCTGAGGAGTTGTGGTCAGCTCTGGAGAACCAATTTCATAAATGGTTGTCTCCACTGGACCTGAAACCAGGGAAGGCCGTGTGCGACAATGCTGCAAACCTGGGTGCGGCCCTTCGCCGGGGCAATGTCACACACGTGCCTTGTATGGCTCACGTGTTGAACCTGGTTGTCCAGCAATTTTTAGCCCACTATCCCAGACTAGATGGCCTTCTGCAGAGGGCACGGTCGCTGTGTGCTCACTTCCGCCGTTCGCATCCCGCAGCTCAGCGACTTACATCTCTACAGAAGTCGTTGGGCCTGCCACTTCACCGGCTAAAATGCGATGTGCCTACCCGGTGGAATTCAACTCTGCACATATTGCAGCGACTGTGGCAGCACCGACAAGCCCTGGTGCAATACGTTCTGACGTATAGCCTGGGCCAACGAGATCCAGAGGTGGGGCAAATCACGCTGGAGGAGTGGTCTCAGATCAGGGACCTATGCACCCTTCTGCACAGTTTTGAAATGGCGACGAAGATGTTTAGTGCTGACGATGCCATTATCAGCATGACTATTCCGGTGATTTACATGCTGGAGCACATGTTAAACAGAATTCGGAGTCAGGTGGTGGCACAAGAGGAGGTGGAGGAAGTAGAGGAGGAGGAGTTGTATGCGGAAGGGCTAACATCTGCAAGGTCCAGACGGTCGGCAGCACCAAGGCGGCAGGCATGTGAGGGTGGGGGAGATGGTTTTACCAGGGCGCATGGTAGCAGCCAAACTAGTGAGGAAGGTGCAGGAGCCCAGGAAGAAGTGGAGGACGAACTGATGGAAGACTCATCAGATGAGGGAGACCTTGATCACATTTCTGTTGTGCGAGGTTGGGGGGAGAGGACAGAGGAAGGAAGCATGATTGTTACCTCGCCACCAACACAACAGGGACTTGGTGCTCCTGGATGCGCAACACACATGAGTGCCTTCTTGCTGCACTACCTGCAACATGACCCTCGAATTGTGAGAATTAGAAATAATCCTGACTACTGGGTTGCCACACTGTTAGATCCCCGGTACAAAAGTAAATTTGCCAAAATTATTCCTGCCATAGAAAGGGATGCACGCATGCAGGAGTATCAGCAGAGACTGTTGCAGAATCTTACATGTGCTTTTCCACAAAACACCAGTGGTGCACGTAGTGAATCTCACAGTTCCAACTTGCCAACCGTGGGACCGTCAAGTGTTCAGCACTCAAACCGTAACAGAACCACAGTATCTGCTGGTAACATCAATTTTGCGGAATCATTTCACCACTTTTTTAGCCCATCCTTTGCAAGGCCACAGGAGACAAGAAGTCTGACACATAGTCAACGCCTAGAGACGATGGTACAGGAGTATCTCCAAGTAAACATTGAAGGCATGACTGTGTCACTGGACCCTTGCTCTTTTTGGGCTTCCAATCTGGATAAATGGCCGGAGCTAGCCACTTACGCCTTGGAGATCTTGTCATGCCCCGCAGCCAGCATTCTGTCTGAACGTGTGTTCAGCGCTGCTGGTGGTGTGCTGACAGATAAGCGCACGCGGCTCTCCACTGATAATGTAGACAGACTCACGTTCATAAAGATGAACAAATCATGGATCCGAAACGACTTTTCTACCCCTGTGTCATCCTGGGGAGAGTAAAAGCTTGATGATTGGTTAAAATCACCCTACCAACCGTTTTAAGCTTTCAAATTACTAATCATGTTTATCTGTATCTTGGCTGGAAAATAATTTGGGCTTTGTAGCAGTGTGCAGCACTGATTCTATTAGTCCATCTATAATAAGCTCCACCAGATTTAAAATTACTAATCATGTTTATCTGTATCTTGGCTGGAAAATAATTTGGGCTTTGTAGCAGTATGCAGCACTGATCCTATTAGGCCATCTATACTAAGCTCCACCAGATTTAAAATTAATAATAATTTTTAGCTGCATCTAGCCCGGAAAATAATTTTGGGGCTCCGAGATGCGCAAGACACATAAGTGCCTTCTTGCTGCACTACCTGCAACATGACCCTCATATTGTCAGAATTCGAAGTAATCATGACTACTGGGTTGCCACACTCTTAGATCCCCCAAACTTTTCGATCAACCTTTTCATTTTAATAAAGACCAAAAAAATGGTCATTTTTGAAATTATAAGCATTAGCAGGTTATTAGAAACTGAAATCAAACAGTTTTCAACTCAAAACTTTATTCTAGGTGATGTTACATTTTCACATAGGACCCCTTGTTCGAAAGGAGCTTCTGAACTCTCTCGTCCATTGAATTTGTCAGGTTTTGGATGGTTTCTGCTTCAATTGTTTTGCATGAGGACAGAATACCCTCCCAGAGGTGTTGCTTAGATGTGAACTGCCTCCCGCCATCATAGACACTCCTTTTGATGATGCTCCAGAGGTTCTGAATGGGGTAGAGGTCAGGGGAGCATGGGGGTCACACCATAAGTTTGTCCCTTTTTATGCCCATATCAGCCAGAGATGCAGATGTTTTATGTGCAGCATGAGATGGTGCATTATCACGCAAAAAAATGATCTTGCTGTGAAATACACGGTTCTTCTTCTTGAACCATGGCAGGAAGTGCTGTTTGAGAAAATCCACATACATTATGGAGTTCATCTTTAGCGCCTTCAGGGATCCTAAAGGGGCCGACAATCTCTCTCCCCATGATTCCAGCCCAAAACATTACTCCACCTCCTCCTTGTTGGCGCTGTAGCCGTGTTTGCGTGGGGTGTCCATCAACCAGCCATCCTCCACTCCATCCATCTGAACCATCGAGCGCTGCACGGCACTCATCCGTGAACAAAACAGTTTTGAAATCAGTCTTCATGTAATGTTTAGCCCACTGGAGCCGTTTCTGCTTGTGTGAAGTGGATAGAGGAGGTCGACAGGATGGCGTATGCACAGCTGCAAACCTCTGAAGGACCCTGCATCTTGTTGTTCGGGGGACGTTGGAGGCACCAGCAGCTTCAAAAACTTGTCTGCTGCTATGACAAGGCTTTTTTGCCGCTGCTCTTTTAACCTGACGTAATTGCCTGTAGGAAAGAGTCCTCAATTTGCCCTTATCAGCACGCACACGTGTGTACTGTGAATCAGCTACATACTTCTTGATTGCCAAGACACTTCATCCTGATCATCGCACAATGTTGATTGTAGTCATGCCTTGACCTAAACACTCCACAATTTGTTGCTTCTCAGCAGCCGACACATCCTTTTTCTTTCCCATTTTGGCAGAAAATGTAGGCTGCTTAATAATGTGAGACAGCCTTCTTAAGTAGTCTTGCCTTTCATTGGACACACCTGCCAAACTAATTAGCACAGGTGTCTGCAATTGCTTACAGTGATATAAAGAGCCCTGACACACATCACCATCAATGAGTTTAACTGACAAACAAACAAATTCTTCCCTTATCACTCCTAAACACTTTTTGCATAATAATTTGGAACACAGTGTACATGTGCTTTTCCACAAAACACCAGTGGTTCACGTAGTGAATCTTACAGTTCTAACTTGCCAACCGTGGTCTGTATGGAGTTATTCAATAAAGGGCCCACAATTAAGATAACATAGATGGGAGAGGTCTCTATGAATAGGAATTCCTAAGTATTTGATACCCTGTGAGGGCCAGGCAAAGGGAAAGTTGGACTGGATGGAATCCTATATGGATTTGGGGAGGGAGACATCGAGGGCCTCAGACTTCGCTGCATTGATTTTAAAATTTGACCATGTAACAAAGTGATCTATTTCAGCCATAACAGCATGGATGGATATATGTGATTGAGTGATATATACTAGGACATCATCAGCAAATAGAGAGCACTTGTACTCGGTGCCTCCCACCTCAATCCACCTAATATTGGGGTTATGGCGAATTGATGAGAGCAGGTGCTCCGTCACTAGGATGTATAAGAGAGGGGACAGAGGACATCCCTGCCTTGTCCCATTGGTGATTGTGAAAGGTGATGAAAATGTTCTGACGCACCCCCTGGGCCTTGGGACACCCGGAGCCGGACCCTTTTTGGTGGATGCTGGTGGTTGTAGTCTTCGTGGCGGCGACCCTGTTCCGTGGCTCAGGGTGGTCAAACCAGTGGCGGAACTATTTATGTGGTTTTGATGTTTAAATGTCCGACTACGCCACCTGTGGATTGCGGTCAGAGTGAACCGCCGCTGCAGGGCAGACCGCTGAGGCTGGTGTTGTGGGTGCAGCAGAGCGTAGCATAACTCCCCACGGGAGGAGTATAGCCTCAGGGCAGTGTATGCGGAGGATGGGGGTGATGGTGCAGGGCAGCAGCAGTAACGACACGGGGTCAGTGATGCAGTCCAGGGCCTTTACTCACAGTTCTTATTATCCAGACCACGTCTGCAGGTAACAGCTGCCCACGTCGTACTGTGCTCACCAGGTGAGGGGCTCAGACAACTCCCAGATAACTTTGGAGCGCTTCACAGGACCCCCTTTGTGTGTCCTTTGTCTGGCCTTTCTTACCAACCCTTCTGTCCGGCTGCCTCGGGCCTCCTCTTGGTAAACTTGGCGCCAGTTTCCCTGACCCTATGTGGTGCCTTCCTAGCGGGTGTAGCGAGGGGCTGCGCCACATAAAATGTCAGAGCCTCCGGTTTCTAGCTGAGGGTCGTTTCCTGCCTCCACTAGTTTCGGGGACCGGTCTCCCCCTTTGGCCTGACCCCTCCACGCAGGTGGATTCGGGCGTGCAGTGGCGACTCGCCCGTCCGCACCCCTGGGATCCCTTCATTCCTCGTTCCTGGAGCCTTCTCCGCTCCTCTTCCTTCCTTCTCCCTCTTCCAGGCCTGGGCCTCTGTTACTAGGCCCGCCTCCGGAGCAGAGCTCTTGCAGAGCCCCTGCTCCCTGCCACTTCTGCTCAGACTTCTCTGCACTGAACTAAGATGGTGCCCACCTTTTATACTCCCTTCTCAATGCACCCAGGAACTGCTTCCTCCCTGCTCCTGCACTACAGGGTTTCCCTTCCTCAGTGTTCCCTCCCCCCACTCCAGCCAGGGACAGGGACTGTCGTGCCCATCTCAGAGGCATATTGGTCGCCCTGCCCCACGGCAATGTGGTGTAATGCATGCAGGTGTCGGGTCCTGATCCACACTCCATCCTTACCTGAGAGTGAGACATCACACCTCTGGGTGAGGTGCAATACCTCTGTAGCAACCGAGCCCTCAGGGTGCTACAGTTCCATTTATCTTCAGCCTAGGTGACGTATTGTGATACAGGGCTGTGATTTTGGCTATAAAAGGGTCCCCTAGACCCCTACCCCAAGCTTTTTAAGAGAATCATATATGGCGTGCCAGGAGACTCTATGGAATGCTTTCTCAGCATCCAACGAGAGTATCTAATTACAAATTTTTAACTGCATCTAGCCCAGGAAATACTTTGTGCCTAGTAGCAGTGTCTGCTAGTCAGCGGATTATCCCGGCTGTTAAGCAAGCTACACCACCTGTAGTTTGGACACTTAATTTTTTCAAAGGAAATGCTTCGGGACCACGGGATACTCAGTGAAGAGCATCAGGAGGCACCCCAAGGCATAGGGGCTGGGACTGGCAGTAGGATGCCTTGCGGTGGACAGCCGAGCTCGATCCTTATAAAAGCTTTTTAACTGCAGCAGCTTTAGTGGACGCTACTGGAGCTGGAATTACGCGGCTGCTGGCATGAGACTTGCCCTCCAATAGATCCTTGTAAATGGATTTAAAGTGTATTCATTCAAATTAGAGAGACAATTTAAATTAAAAAGCTTAGAGCTGCCTCCACCACAGGGGGGCTCGCTCGACCCACCAGCGGACAGGCACCAGTATTGGGAGACCCCCCTGGCCGTCAGGGTTCACCGCGGCTCTGGCACAAACCCGGCGACACGGAGGTGGCACGGGCAGGAGCGGACTGAACGTGTCGGCTTCTCACTTTTTGGATTTTAGAAGGGCATGACATGCCTATATTTGTGTCTCCCCCTCCTTTTACTCCTCCACCTCTTTTCTTTTCTTTTCGCATGACTATATGTACTTGTCACTTTTCCATGTGTTAGTTGTGTCTTCTGAGCAGTTTGTCAGCTTTTGGACACCTTTGAAGGTGTTTTCTATGTGTTTCTATGTGTTTTTGTTTGCCTGCCATTGGTTTTAACGGTGTTCGAAGGTGTTCGACGAACAGTTCGACGAACAGTTCGGCGAACACACGGGTGTTCGACGAACCGAACCGAACTCGAACACTACGGGGGTGGCTCAACACTAGTAGTGAAACATAAATATCTGACAAAATATAAAAATACTTAACATAGTTAATATTTCCGTAACTCAGAACATCTTAAAAAAATAGTAATTCCTGCTATTCCATTTGATTGGGCTAAACCTCTATGCCTTTATTGTCTCCCCCACCTCCCCCAATACATTCTACATTATTCTTAGTTGTTTTCCTTCATGTAGAATTAACCTACAAGGAAAGAAAGGGTTTATTTTAATTCCGATATTTATGTCCCATTGACTTGCATTGGTTTCCGGTATCGGAATCGGCGATATCCGATACTTTTTCGGTATCGGTCCGATCCAATCCGATCCGATATTTCCCGATATCGGAAGGTATCGCTCAACACTAGCGAGCACTAAAATGCTCGAGTACTCGTTGCTCGGGTCGAGCAAATTGAAATACTCGGGTGCTCAACCCGAGCAATGAGCCCAATATAAGTCTAGGGGAAACTTGAGCATTTTTCAGGTGGCTCCCACGGCGGTCTGCAGAGGGCCTAAAAATTGCCCAAATCGATGGGAACTGTGCTCAAATGACATGGGAACAGCATGGGGAAGACCCCTGGAAGCATCTCTGACTCCCAGATCTCTGCTGTCAACAACGTCGTCAGAGTATTACGCCACTTTTACGGCGTAAGGAACATCCTTTCCAGGGTGATGACTTGTATATAAGGCAAAATAAATAAACAAAAACAAAAATACTCCTACACACGTAGCATTTTTGACACGTTTTTGCACTTTTGCATTGCTTTCAACCAAGACAAATGCATTCACCAGGAAATGTCATTTTAACATTTTACAACCTTATCTGGCCATGTGGTGTGTGACACATCATCAGACACATGCATACAGTGCTGAAAAGACATGGGAACAGCAAGGGGAAGACCTCTGGAAACATCTCTGACTCCCAGGTCACTGCCTAAATGTGTGCCCATCATAAGTGATCCTTGGCACATGCGAAGATGCCTCCCGCCATGCACCTGTCGCTGCAGACTTGCAACAATCACCGTCCATGTCCTTGTCCCACTGCAGTGTTCAGTTGTCCCTACCCCATTCCTTGGAATGCAAGCACAAGAATGCCGGCAGCCACACAACCACAGGCTGCAATACTATACTGCCAAATTTTTGACAGCTGCTTGCACTTGAAATGTGGCCTTTTAGGCTCGTGGAGTCGGAAGCTTTTCATAACCTCATGCCGGCGGCGGCCGGGTGTCCATACTCGGTCCCCAGCCGCCACTATATTTCCCGGTATCGCCTCCGCTTTCCACAAGCACGGGTCCCATAACATTACCCGTGCCCTCCCCAGTGCACTTACTGGGAAGGACCGCCTAACCACAAACACGTGGACAGGTGAATGTGGCCAGGGACGGTACGGAGCCAGTCCACAACTTTTTTTGCTAAGAGTTGTATTTAGCTCGGTGAAAGGACTGGCATAGAGGGAAACCGTATCTACCCTGCTTGTCATTTCTCCCAGAAAATCCTGTAATTGAGCTTGTTGCAGAAGCAATGGCAGCCCATCCAACATCAACTCTCACTTGTCAATGGTGCTTTGACACACACACATCTTTCTTTGCGCATTTAATTTCTTGAATACAGAGTTGGAAAATGGCCTGATCGGTAATGCGTTTTGAGAAATAACATGCATAAGCATGGCCGATCCGCATTAAAAAAGCAGCCATAGAGTGTCCAGGAACCTTCCCCCATACTTTTCTTAGCCAGGGCTGCTTTTCGGCAGGGTTGGACGGGCCCACCAGAGAACCGGAGACTCCTCCGGCGGGCCCTGGCTTCTCCTTCAGGAGAGTTCATAGTGCCGAGGTGAGGCCATGATGATGATAGAGGCCATCATCTGCTTAGTTTTCTGTTACTTGTAATGCAATTGCAAGTATGCAGCCAGCCACCCACCCACCCACAGGCCGCAACACTAAACTGACAGATTTCTGGGCAGCTCTTTGCACTTGAAATATGGCCTTTTAAGCTTGTGGAGATGGAAGCTTTTCACAACCTCATGCAGGCGGCGGCCGGGTGTCCATACTCGGTCCCCAGCCGCCAGTATTTTTCCCGGTATCGCCTTCGCCTTCCATAAGCACGGGTCCCACAACATTACCCATGCCCTACCCAGTGCACTTACTAAGAAGGACTGCCTAACCACAAACACGTGGACAGGTGAATGTGGCCAGGGACGGTACGGAGCCAGTCCACAACTTTTTTTGATAAGAGTTGTATTTAGCTCAGTGAAAGGACTGGCATAGAGGGAAACCGTATCTACCCTGCGTGTCATTTCTCCCAGGAAGTCCTCTAAAGCTGCTTGCACTTGAAATGTGGCCTGAACATTACTGCTGGTACTTTTCTGTGGGAATTTTCTTGCCTCCTACCAGCCTGGAATATTTCCAGCAAACTATGTTACAACACCATGGTATTAGCACTGCCCCCAGTACCAGTAGCGAAGCCATCCTCAATTTCCTTCTCTGGAATTTTATTTGGTAGACTGAGTGGCTGCCCAAATACATTTTCTCACAAAGGAGCTGATGATAGAGTGGCAGTAGGTTCAAGTTTCTCCAGCCTGTTAAATATTAGAGGGTGAACGGCAGCACATTGGATCAGTGGTTAGCACTGAAGTCTTGCAGCACTGGGATCCTGGGTTCAAATCCCAGCAAGGACAACATCTGCAAGAAATTTGTATGTTCTCCCCATGTTTGCATGTGTTTCCTCCTCAGTAAAAATAGAGTGTCCTGGAATCTTCCCACACACTTTTCTTAGCCAGGACTGCTTCTCGGCAGGGTTGGACAGTCCCACCAGAGAATTCTCTGGTGTGCCTTGGCTTCTACCTCAGGAGAGTTCATGATAGCGCTAACTTTGCAGCTGCTATGGGGCTCTTGAGCGGGTGAGAAAGGTTAGCCCTCAGAAACAAATCCTCTGGTGGGCACAATGTTTTTCAATCTGAAACAGCTTCTCAGTGGGAGTTGTATTTCACCACAGCCATATTCTTTAGCTCTGTGAAAGGACTGGCATAGAGGGAAACCGTATCTACCCCGGTTGTCATTTCTCCGTCACCAGGTTCCGCCCATTGTAACACACGACCATGCCTGGCTGTATGTTCAGCGGTGAGAGCCACAGATCAAGCTGCTGTGTTACAGCTTTCAACAACTATGCAGCGCTGGGCGCTTTGTCAATTAAGCATTAAGCATGTTATCTTCAGCACAGCCTGTTGCTGTTTGGCCAAGGCAGTGCTGCAGTGCTGTCAGCTTGTGATTGATGTGGTCATTTCGGAGATGGAGGAGGAGGTGCATGAGCTGAACAATGTGATTACATTGAGGTTAAATTGGTGATGCTGTTTTTTATACTAAAGAAAGATCCTATTGTTATGTTTTTTTATGTTATTTTTTATGACAAATGCATTCACCGGGAAATGTCATTTTAACATTTTACAACCTCATCTGGCAATGTGGTGTCATCAGACACATCCTGTTTTATTTATGATGGAGGGACTCTGAAAGTCATAAAGCCTATTTTTATAGGGACATCAGACGGCCCTTACTATTCTTAAAAGGCCAGCAGTCGGCCCTAGCTATTGTTAGAGAGCCATCAGAGGGCTATGCTTTGTTGTTCCCATTATTAACAAGTGGGTCTCCTATACTGTTATTGCGCATCCAGTGACTGCAAGGGTTGTCAAAAATTTGGACGCAACCTAATACCCCTTTGAAGAGGCATAGAGGAGGGTCTCAGTAAAAAAAATGTTCCCATTATAAAGGAGCGGGTCTTCTATAGTGTTTATGCCCATGCTGTGACTGCAAGGGTGGCCAAAATTTTTGAAAAAAAACACTAACAATTTAAAGACACAAAGAGCAGGGCCACAGTAACAAGGTACGACATGCTCCCATTTGAAAGGACAGGGTCTGCTATACAGTTATAGGGTATGCAGTGAGTCCAACAGCTGACCAATTTTAGGAAAAAACCCACTAAGAATTTAAAGACACATAGAGCAGGGCCACAGTAACGACAAATTCCCATTAGAAATGATAGGGTCGGCTATACTGTTATAGGGTATGCAGTGAGTCCAACGGCTGACAGATTTTAGGAAAATCCCCACTAAGAATTTAAAGACACACAGAGCAGGGCCACAGTAACAAGATATGACATGTTCCCATTAGAAAGTAGAGGGTCTGCTATACAGTTATAGGGTATGCAGTGAGTCCAACGGCTGACCAAGTTTAGGAAAAAACCCACTAAGAATTTAAAGACACATAGACCAGGCCACAGTAATGACAAATTCCCATTACAAAGGAGAGAGTCTCCCATAGTGTTGGACTATGCAGTGACTGCAAGGGCTGCCAAAAATTTGGAGGCACTTCAATGGCCCTTGGAAGAGACATGGAGGAGCGCATCATAAAAATTTTTTACCATTAGAAAGGAGCGGGCCTCCTATACTTGTAATGCCATGCACTAAGTGTATGGGCTGACAAACATTTACTCCTGGGGGGTATACATGAACATACTGTATAAAAATTTTTATTTACGGGCATCATAAAAATGTAGCGCCCCGAGGGCTCGGCCGCTACAGGGGTATTGCACCTCTGCCAGAGGTGTGATATTCCACTCCCGGGTAAGGATGGAGTATGGACCAGGGTTCAGTTAGCACACTCACCCCATTTCCGAGGGACAGCTCAATGGTGCTCCCATTAGACAGAAATGCAGGCACAACAGACCATGTCCCTGGCTGGAGTGGGGAGGGGGTAGGAATACCCAGTGATGTAGGAGCAGATAGGGGTTGGTTCCTGAGCGTAGATAGGAGCCCATTGGTTGCTGGTCACCTGGGCTCATGTTCTAGAGGGAGGTATAAAAGGTGGGCACCATCTTAGAACAGTGTTCAGTCAGAGAGAAGAAGTGACGGAGTGGGGGCCTCTGCAAGGGGCTCTTCTCCGTAGGCGGGCCTAGCCTCTGAGGCCCAGCCAGCACAGAGAGAAGAGAAGAAGAGAAGTTCAGTGAGTGGAGTAAGAGAAGGAGTTCAGCCAGAGAGGGCTGACAGGGAGCTGTGGCTCAGTCTGGGCCCAGCTCCACGAGGCAGGCCTAGGGTGAAGGCCAGGAACAGAAAGGAACAAGAACAGAAAGGAACAAGAACAGAAAGGAACAGAAGAGAAAGAGAAAGAGAGAAACAGAAGGGCTCAGGAACAAGACAGCAGAAGGGACCCTAAGAACCCACGAGAATACAGGGTGAAGGGTCAGGCAGATTAAGGGTACCGGATCCCAAGTTGGTGGAGGAGAAACAGCCCTCAGGCAAAGACCGGAGGTCGTGATCATTTATTGGTGCGACACCTCATCAAACCTGCTAGGAAGGCACCATATAGGACAGCGGGGAACGGAAACCACGTTTACCCGCACAAGTCCGCGGCAGCTGGACAAAAGTGGGTCACTGGTGAGGCAGGCCAGAGAAAGGATTGAAGGGGGTCCTGTGCCATGCTCCTGAACTGCCTGGGGTTGATCGAGCCCCTCACCTTATGGACGCAGCACGGCTCGGGCGGTCATTGCTTACAGAAGTGACCCGGAGTACATGAACTGTGAGTAAAAGACATTGGACTGCAGTAGGTTGTCTGTGTACTCTTTCGCTCCTCCAGCACTAACGGCGCTGGGACTCTCTGCACCATCACCCACACCATCCACTACACTGCCCTGGGGCTGCACTCTTCCCGTGGGGAGTCACACTACCTCAGCTGCATACATCATCAGCCCCAGCGGTCTGCCTTGCAGCGGCGGTTCATAATAACCACAATCCACGGGTGGCGTAGTCGGACATCACTTAGGACTGCTAAAGGACTACCACTGGTCTGACCACCCTAAGCCACGGAACCGGGACGCCACTACTACCCCCACCATCTCCCTATTGCCCGGCTCCGAGTGCCCCACGGCCCAGGGGCGAGTCAAACACCCTTTAAAAAAATTATGTGGGTGTTGCATCATGGACCACGGTCACCCTGGTGATATGGTGGTGGAGGATGAGGAGAAGGAGGAGGACAAGAGCAAATAGCCAAAATCAGGAAGCGTATACCCATGTGTGGGTGTGAAAAGGTGCATGGGAATACACCTCCCAAGAAAAGACACTGGATTTGAGTTTATGCTACGCTGCTATCATTCGGTGGTGTTGAGAAGTCTGGCCCAATCCAGCCCTTGTTCATTTTTATAAGAGTCAGCCTGTCAGCATTTTCAGTTGACAGGAGGATGCGCTTATCAGTTATAATTCCACCAGCGGCACTAAAAACCCGATCTGATAAAACGCTGGCGGCAGGGCAGGCCAGGACCTCCAAGGCATAGAGAGCCAGTTCATTCCACATATCTAGCTTGGATACCCAATATTTATAAGGCACAGAGGACGTTGGTACGGTACGGCAAGGTACTCCCTCAGCATCTTCCCAAACTTTGCACTCCTTGTGAGAGTACCCTGCGCCTCAGGGCCTGTGCGATGGGAGGGTCTGAGAAAACTCTCCCAGAACTTTGACAGTGTTCCCCTGCCTCTGCTGGATTGAAGTTGTGTCTCTCTCGCCTGTACTCCTTGGTTGTCGAACGAAGTGTGCCCTCTGCCTCCAGCGTTTTCAGATGGGAATTTTTTTAAAAGTTCCGCAACAAGGGCCTTCTGGTACTGCCTCATTTTTGTACACCTGTCCGCCTCAGGAATAAGAGATATAAAGTTCTCCTTGTAGAGTGGGTCTAAAAGTGTCACCAACCAGTAATGATCTAAAATTTTGAGAATGCGAGGGTCATGGGAAAGGCAGCATAACATAGTAGTCTGGCACGCATGGCTGAGTTTAACAGGCAAGACTTCCGTGTCCTCACCAAGAGGATGACTGACCATGCTCTCCTCCTCCTCCTCTCTGTCCTCTGGCCATCCACGCTGAACAGACGGTATGACAGCTGTGCAGATAGCACCGTCTATAGTGCATGAAACTAGTTCCTGTCCTTCCTCCTACTCCTCTTCCTCATTGTCACCCAATCCACGTTGGGATGAGATGACGCTTAGCTGTGTGTAATCACCCTGTATGGTTAATTGCTCCATCTTATCGTGCTCCGCCTGCAATGCATCATCTTTGATTGTGAGCAGAGAGCGTTTCAGAAGACAGAGAAGCGGGATGGTGAGGCTAATTATGGCGTCATCGCCGCTCACCATCTTGGTGGAGTCCTCAAAGTTTTGGAGGATGGTACATATGTCTGACATCCACGTCCACTACTGAGGTCTTATGTGTGGAGTCTGAACTGAATACCGATAGCCTTTTTGATGCTGATACTCAACAACTGCCCTCTTCTGCTCACAAATCCTTCCCAACATCTGCAATGTAGAGTTCCAACGTGTGGGGACATCACACACCAGTCTGTGAGCCAGAAGCTGCAAACGCTGCTGAAACACTGCAAGGGCGGCGGAAGCTGTAGCTGACTTTCTAAAATGGGCACACAGGCGGCATACTTTAACAAGCAGATCCGGCAGCTCCGGGTAGGATTTGAGTAACCGCTGAACCACGAGGTTAAGCACATGGGCCAGGCATGGTACGTGTGTGAGCCGGCCATTGTCACACACGACCATGCCTGGCTGTAGGTTCAGCGGTTTGAGCCACAGATCTGCCTGCTCTTTCAGAGCTGTCCATAACTCTTCAGCATTGTGTGTTTTTTCACCTAAGCATATTAGCTTCAGCACAGCCTGTTGCCTCTTGGCCGAGGCAGTGCTGCAGTGCTTCCAGCTTGTGACTGATGCGGAGATGGAGGCTGAGGAGGAGGCTGAGGTGCATGAGGTGCAGGAGCTGTAGACCGTGGGGGCAACCCTGATTGACCTAGGGCCTGCAATCCTTGGCGTCGGGAGGACGTGTTCCGTCCCAAGGTCCGACTGGGTCCCGGCTTCCACTATGTTAACCCAGTGTGCTATCAGCGAGATGTACCGTCCCTGCCCACAAGCACTTGTCCACGTGTCCGTGGTTAGGTGGACTTTACCGGTAACTGCATTGTTGAGGTCACGGCTAATGTTTTGGGACACGTGCTTGTGTAATGTGAGGACGGCACACTGGGAGAAATAGTGGCAGCTGGGGACAGAGTACCGAGGGACGGCCGCCACCATCAGGTTGCGGAATGCTTCTGTCTCCACAAGCCTAAAAGGCAACATTTCAAGCAAAGCAGTCGTGAATTGTGAGAATTTAGTAGTGTGGCCTGTGGGACGTTGGCTGCATATTTGCGCTTGCATTCCAAGGACTGGAGTATGAACAACTGAACGCTGCGCTGGGACAAGGACATGGACGTGCTTCCTGATGCTGCTACTTGAGAGTGTGCAATGACAGGTGCAGGGCAGGAGGCATCTTTGCATGCACTATGGACAGGGGATTGGCTTGCATGCACAACAGCAGAAGAAGCAATGGTGCCACCTTTAGACACTGTTCCTGGACCCTGGTGTTCGGCCCACAAAGTCGAGTGCTTTGCTGCCATGTGCCTGATCATGCTGGTGGTGGTCAGGCTGGTCGTTTTGACACCCCTGCTGATGCTGGTCTGGCTCGTGATGCAAATGGCCTTTTTGGAGTCTTTAAAAAACAACCAGACTTGGGAAGACCTAACAGTTGTAGTGGCAACTTCCTTCGTGTTGGTGTTACGGGAAACGGTAGCCTGCCTTCTGTCTGCTGCCACCACACTGCTTCTTCCTGCACCCTGGTACTATTCCTGACTTTCTGCCAATTGTGTCTCATCATCGTCCACCTCTTGTGACAGTTTCCCACCGGCGCCTTCATGTGACCGTGGCTGCTCAAATATTTGGGCATCGCTACACGTGATCTCCTCTTGCCCCGCTTCAAGTGGACCGGGCGAGAGGCCCGAATCTATAAATGGAAAAGTGAACAGCTCTTCAAATTGTCCAAGTGTGGGATCAGTTGTCTCTGGGTACTCGGCATGGTGGGAGGAAGGAGGATCAGGGTGAGGAATATGCGGTCCAGACTCACGGCTACTGAGACTTGACCGTGTGGAAGACAGGGTGGTGGTGGTGGTGGCTAAGTGACTGGAAGCATTATCCGCTATCCAACCAACAACCTTTTGACACTGATCTGGGTTCAATAGTGGTGTGCTGCGGTCCCCTAGAATTTGGGACAGGAAGGTCAGGCGAGAAGATGTGGGTGTTTGTTGTGGCACAATTTCGGCTTGCCCACGGCCTTGTCCTCGGCCTCTGCATGCACCATTACCATCACGTCCAGTTCCCCGTCCCTTGCCACGTGCCTTGCCCATTTTAAATGGAGGATAGTATCTTCCACGCTCACTAGAAATGACTGAGTTTGAAGCGAAGTTATATGTGATCGGTGTGATGGAGAAAACAGAGTTTTAAATACCTGGCCTGTAGGTAAGTAGTGTAAACAGCAAACTGCTGTGAATTGCTTCACTGACACACTGAAAAAATGGAGGCCAGAAATGGCAGTATTTTCTGACAACGTATATGTGATCCGTGTGACAGAGAAAACACAGTTTTAAATAGCTGGATTTCTAGCGCTCTAATATGGAAAGGACCTGGCTGTATTCTGCAGTGCCAACAAGCAAATGGCGCAGAAAAACGGTGTTCTCTGGATTGCTTTATAAGCAAATAATGAGGATTAAGATCCAAAGAAAAGTATTCCTGGCCCCTGAGACCTGGGCCTTTGTATAGAAATATCTAACAGCAGCAGAAGGCAGAATTGGAATGGAGCCTCTTGTGCTATATACACTGCAGTCTGCTATATACACTGCCTGCCTGCCTATATACACTGCCTGCCTGATATCTCTGCAGATGGATTAGTCCTCAGAAGGACTGTTTGTTAGGATGGATATGTGTAATGTGCGGTTTTTCTCCCTACACTACCTAATACACAATCAAATCTCTCCCTAACGCAGCATCAGCTCTCCCTACACTGTCTGATCCGGAGTGACTGTGATGAGCATTGCGGCGCCAGGTCTGATATACACCTGATGACGCTGTGCGGCCAGCCAATCACTGTAATGCCCACAACCAACATGGCTATGGCATTACAGTGCATGGCAGGCAATCCCTGCATGTTCATTGGCTCTGTAAAGAGCGCCAAACATGCAGGGAGGGGACCCGACTTCCCGCCCGACCAACCCGGAAATACTCGGTGAGCGCAGAGCATCTCGAGCAGTGAGATACTCGGGCAAGCACCGAGCAGTAGCGAGCATGCTCGCTCATCACTAGTTGTCATTAAGATTTAAAAAGAGAAAGCACAGAAATGTGACAGTAAATGGCTTCCCCCAACCAATAACCATGAGTGGAGAAAAAGTGTTTTTGTTATCATTCATTTTCTCTGAAACAAGGCCAAGAAAGGAAAAATTCTGCCGGGGTATGTAAACTTTTGAGCAGAACTGTATATGAGCCAGCCCCAGTGTCTCCTATTCTATATACTCCAGCCCCAGTGTCTCCTATTCTATATACTCCAGCTTCTTCTGTGATGTATATGCTCTAGCCCCAATGTATCCTGTGATGAATATACGCCAGCCCCAGTGTCTCCTATTCTATATACTCCAGCCCCAGTGTCTCCTATTCTATATACTCCAGCTTCTTCTGTGATGTATATGCTCTAGCCCCAATGTATCATGTGATGAATATACGCCAGCCCCAGTGTCTCCTATTCTATATACTCCAGCTCCAGTGTCTTCTGTGACGTAGCTAATATAGCCCTAATGTCTCTTATGCAGAGGCGTCGCATGATAAAGCAGTGAGACACAAGCTCCCTGCCCTATCACTATCTCTTTCATATGCCACAGATCACCATAGGCCTGCGGTTAACGAGATGTCAGCATACTCACGCAGGTGGCTCGGTGACATCATTGCATCGCTCTGCTCTGCTGTCCCGCCATGGAAGAGGAGACAGAGGCCGTGATGTAGGGAATCAGGATTAAGTGAGAATAAACTTTATTTTTTTAAATGATCGGGCAGTGGAGCCATCCTACTATATATCTGGAGTAGTGGGTCCATCATACTACATATGGAGTAGTGGGGCCATTATACTATATGTATGTGGGGCAGTGGGACCATCATAGTATATACAGGTGCATCTCACTAAATTAGAATATCTTCAAAAAGTTAATTTATTCCAGTTCTTCAATACTGTTTCAGTATGCTCCACAATCATGAGGAAGACTGCTGACTTGACAGATGTCCAGAAGGCAGTCATTGACACACTCCACAAGGTCCTAGAGTTCCAATTTTCATTTGGAAATCAAGGTCCCAGAGTCTGGAGGAAGAGTGGAGAGTCCACAATCCAAGCTGCTTGAGGTCTAGTGTGAAGGCTCCACAATCAGTGATGGTTTGGGGGGCCATGTCATCTGCTGGTGTAGGTCCACTGTGTTTTATCAAGACCAAAGTCAGCACAGCCGTCTACCAGGACATTTTACAGCACTTCATGCTTCCCTCTGCTGACTAGCTTTTTGGAGATGGAAATGTCATTCTCCAGCAGGACTTGGCCCCTGTCCACACGGCCAAAAGTACCAATACCTGGTTTACACACAACAGTATCACTGTGCTTGATTGGCAGCAAACTCGCCTGACCTTAACCCCATAGAGAATCTATTATATAGAATCTATGGGGTATTGTCAAGAGGAAGATGAGAGACACCAGACCCAACAATGCAGATGAGCTGAAAGACAACTTTTTGTATTGAAGAACTGAAATAAATTAACTTTTTGATGATATTCTAATTTAGTGAGATGCACCTGTATATGGAGCAGTGGGACCATCATGCTATATATATGGAGGAGTGGGGGCATCACACTAAATATAGAGCAGTGTGTGTGTGTCACCCCAGGCCTGGATGCCACAAACAATAATCTGTTTCTGAAAGCAGGAGGGAGGTCCCCTGGTTAGGGACAATTAGCATACAGCACCTCCTGTCCCAGGCCAGCAGGGGGAGCTGGCTGCCCCTATAAAAGCTGGAACTGGGGGCAGGGTTAGAGAGAACTGGACGACCTAGCTCAGGAGTGAGACTAGTCCCAGAGAAGGAGGGACAGTTCAGCTGTAGCTGAGGAGTCCGTGAGGCAGAGGAGAAACTGCAAGCCAGGGACAGAGTCGACGAGAGCCGGTCTTAGCAGAGAACCAATCTACCGGACATTGGGGTCCGAGGCTGTCAGGGTTACAAGCCCAGCAGCAGAGAACCAACCTGCGAGGGATTTCAGGTCCCTTGGCCTAAGACGCCTGGAGGCTCCGCCACACAGAGGGACCAGTACATCGAGGAGCAAGCAACAGGTACCCAAGGCCTGAGTCGCAAGCCATACAGGAGAGAAGTACACGGCCAGCTCAGGGACGTGGGCTATTACACCACGAAAAGGGGGATAGTCAGAAAGAGCATAGAGAGAACGGTAGGCCTACACACTCACCCTGACCAGTGGGGCTCGCCCGAATGCTCTCAGACACCCAGGCCCATTCCTAACCGGTACTGTTGGGTCATTAATAATATCTACAATAAAGACCCTGAACTGTTTGAAGCGGACTCTGAACTCTTACTATTGCGGCCTGCACTATCACCCCCAACATCCACCTACACTGCCCTGAGGCTACACTCTTCCCGTGGAGAGTTATCCTACCCCTGTGCTGCACACCAACACCAGCCTCAGCGGTCTGCCTTGCAGCGGCGGTTATCTCCAACCGCAATCCACGGGTGGCGTAGTCGGACATTGAAAACACTGATAAATAGACTGCCACCATTTGGTCTGACCACCCTGAGCCACGGGATCGGGTTGCCACTACTACCCCCATCAGCACCGTACACTAGAAGGCCTGGTTCCGTGTACCCCACGGCCCAGGGGCCGAATCAGCTTTGGCGTAGTAGGCAGAATTGTGACCAGCCCGCCACAAACGGGTATTGCGTGCCTGGAAAAGACTCTATACATATCTGAGTGAAGTTTCCCGCCATTCGGGGCCATTTCCCGCCAATCGGAGCCGTTTCCCGCCATCGGGCGCCATCTTCGGGACGCCGCGCGGGAAGAAGAGGGGCGTGGATGTCCAAAAACGCGCGAGACCTGAAGCCCCGCCCTACGCTGAGACGCTGCGCAAGGTCCTGGAATGAGATCCAGCGGATGCCGACGTCATCACCGAGCAACGCAAGGTCCTCACCCAGAGCATCGCGAGCGGAGCCGCGGCCTACAGAAGAGGATCGCCAGAAGGTAGGCCACGGTTAACTAGGGGGGAGGAAGATGTCGGACGCGGAGGGACCCTCTACCACCAGCGTAGCCGCTGCAGCTGTGATGCCGTTTTCCATGCCCTATATCCATAGGCGGATTATAATGAGGGCAATCCGGGCGACCGCCCAGGGCCCCGAGCCTGCAGCGGGCACGCGGCTCCAGGCGGGGTGTCTTATGCCGGATTGCCCTCATTATATGAGCGGGCCGCCGCGGCACATAGCGGTAGCAGTGGCGGGAGGGGGGGCCCGGACCGCTCCCCCAGCAGCGGCCGCCGCTACTTCTTCATCGGCCAGGCCAGCACTGCAGCAGTTAACGTCCCTGTGCTGGCCCGGCAGCATCACTGCTAGGAGACATGGCGCTGTGCGCGACTGTGTCTCCTAGCTGTGACGTCACGCAGTGCGCCCCGGCCTGCAGTGCGGCACCGGAAAAGAGAGAGAGCAGGCAGGAGGAATTGAGCCGGGGGATGGTGAGTGTGTGTGTGCAGGTGTGTGTGTGTTTGTGGGCAGGTGTCTGTGGGGGCAGGTGTCTGTGTGGGCAGGTGTGTGTGTGTGTGTATATGTATGTGTGTGTATATGTGTGTGTGTCTGTGTGGGCAGGTGTGTGTGTGTGTATATGTGTGTGTGTGTATGTGTGTGTGTGTGTGTGTGTGTGGGCAGGTGTCTGTGTGGGCAGGTGTCTGTGTGGGCAGGTGTGTGTGTGTGTGTGGGCAGGTGTGTGTGTGGGCAGGTGTGTGTATATGTGTGTGTGTGTGTTTGTGGGCAGGTGTCTGTGTGGGCAGATGTGTGTGTGGGCAGGCGTGTGTGTGTGTGTGGGCAAGTGTGTGTGTGTGTGTGGGCAGGTGTGTATGTGTGTGGGCAGGTGTGTGTGTGTGTGTGTGGGCAGGTGTGTTTGTGTGTGGGCAGGTGTGCGTGTGTGTGGGCAGGTGTGTGTGTGTGTCTGTGTGGGCAGGTGTGTGTGTGTGTCTGTGTGGGCAGGTGTGTGTGTGTGTATATGTGTGTGTGTGTGTGTGTGTGGGCAGGTTAGAAAGTCTTGCCCTGTTGAACACTACACCTGACTTGAGGCCACCACCTCTTGGTTGTCCAATGCTCTTGCTTCTCTAGGGCTCTTCTCAGATATTCATTATACCAGCTCCCCAGAATACAAAGTTAGGGTGGGTGACCGCGAGCCCTGGTGGTGGTCATAACTGCGGCCACCCAGGGGCAATACTCCATAACAACAATCCCCTGAGGTGGTGTAGGATGTAAGGACCTATTCACACTACATTCAGCGCTGCATTCAGGTCTTTACACAAGGCTTACAACTGAATCCCTGAAATTCAGGATTGTGCTGTCTGAAATGAGACATCTGAAAGCAGAGAAAATGGAGCCTAAAGATTCAGACTTTAGCCTCGGTTTGCCTTTGTTCAAATCAATGGCTATGTCAAGGCACATCTGAATGCCATTTTTCAGGGATTTAGATAGAAGCCTGGAAAGAGGAGATGAATGCATTGCAAAATTCAGTGTGAATAGGCCCTTATATCTGGAGTCTTGATATTGATGCCACAAGCATTTTACTTGTTTTTAACTTAAAAAAAAAATACACACACAAATTATACACACAGACACACACACACTATACATACACACACACTATACATACACACACATTATACACACACACTATACATACACACACACAGATGTGTATGTGGGCAGGTGTGTGTGTGTGGGCAGGTGTGTGTGTGTGTGGGCAGGTGTGTGTGTGATGTCTGTCTGTTTGTGTGTGTGTGTGTGTGTGTGTGGGCAGATGTCATTGTGTGATGTCTGTTTGTATGTATTTTTGTGTTTCAAATGTGTTTATGCGTGTCTGTATATGTTTGTGTGCGTGTATGACTGCATGCGGCCTCCTGCTGAGTATAGTTGGCGCCGTGCGGCCTCCTGATGTCTCTGGGGGGGCTCCGTGCAGCCTCCTGCTGTGTATAGATGGCTACGTGCGGCCCCCCACTGTTTATAGACGGCGCCGTGCGGCCCCCCGCTGTGTATAGATGGCTACGTGCGCCCCCCGCTGTGTATAGATGGCTACGTGCGGCCCCCCGCTGAGTATAGATGTCGCCGTGCGGCCTCCTGCTGTGTATAGATGGCTACGTGCGGTCTCCCGCTGAGTATAGATGGCGCTGTGCGGCCTCCTGCTGTCTCTGGGGGGAGCGCCGTGCCGCATCTATACTCAGCAGGAGGCAGCACGTAGCCATCTATACACGTATACTCAGCAGGAGGCCGCACGTAGCCATCTATACGGTGCCATCTATACACAGCGGGAGGCCGCACGGCGCCATCTATACACAGCGGGAGGCCGCACGGCGCCATCTATACACAGCGGGAGGCCGCACGGCGCCATCTATACACAGCGGGAGTCTCAGTGCTTTGCAAGAGCAGTCAATAAATTCTGCTTGACTAATTCTGAGCACCATAAAGTCTGGTTCGCTTCTAACCTGCTGTCTTCATTTTCAGCTTGCTGAATTCTAACTCATTTACTGTCATTCGAGACGATGCCTTTGCTGGTCTCTTTCACCTTGAATACCTGTAAGTGCTCCACTTAATGTCATATTTTTGATTCTGTTCTTCTTCATCTTTTGGCATGTGCAATTGTATGAGCAAGTATTCATATGAATTTATGACCTACTTAAACCTTTGAGGACCTTAAATTTTATTCAATCAAATTTTTTTCCAGTTTAAAACTATGGGACATATATGTGCCTTGGTCCTCAAAGGGTTTTTAAAGGGGCTGCAAACATAAATACGAAAAAAATAATTCAATTAGTGCTTTTTGTGTTCATTTAATTTTTATTTGAAGTTCATTTTTTTATATACCTTGAAATTAAGCCCTACCCCATGGAATGAAGCCCTACCTACATGACATCTGAGAGCTACATGGATCCCGCTTGTGAGGTGCCTGTCCGTCACTACTATTCAGTTTTAGGGTCCACTCACTAAGCCATATATTCTCTCATGCAAGAGAATAGGGCCAATTATGCTAATGACACTCGGCTCAAACTCTGTCAGAGCTTCAACTGAGTGTGATCCGATTCTCTCGCAGCACAGATATGGAGAAGATGGAGAGCTTAATTTCTCCATCTTCTCCATAGTCTCTGTGAGTGTTCATCGGACTGCACTTGGATGACATCCGAGTGCAGTCCAATGTTTTACGTGCACCCATAGACTTGTATGGGTGCACAATGGTCTGAATATCGAATGAGATTATTTTCTCATGCCAATAATCGCACTGTCCCATAGTATAACATAGGGCCGAGTCCTATCCGATAAAACATCACATAGCATTCGGCAGTGTTATACGACAGTGTGAGCGAGCCCTTAGAGTCAAGGAATATTTACATGCAGATGATGATATTACTCTCCAAGTGTATATTTTTTTAGGCGAGTTCATAGTAAATGCTTTGCCTTTTTGACATGTGATCAACTAAAGAACAAGAAAGATTTAGGACCTCCCCTATAGAGAAACGGAAAATAGTTTGGAGGACTTGCATGTCCTTTTTTATTTATTATGAGAAAATCATAAAAGATCCCGTTTTTTAACCATGCTGTGACTTTCTGCTGAGGGAGAGGGAGAGAGCTGCCCTATTCAGAGTCTGTAATAAGACCTGCTGACAAAAGTGTTGAAGATACAGTCTAATGTGAATTAACAATGAAAAAAAGTTAATTTAACAAATGGCTTGTATTTTTTTTAATACAAACTTTTTTGTCTTTACAGCTCCTTTAAAGGGAATCTGTCATCAGGTTTTTGCCACCTAATCTGAGAGCAGCATAATGTAGGGTTAGAGGCACTGATTCCAGTAATGTGTCACTTACTGGGCTGCTTAGTGTTGTTTTGATAAAATCATTGATTTGTCAGCAGGTAATTATCACTAGATGACTAGTAAGTTCTGTAGGACCCCACCCCCATCACTGATCAGTAGATTTCTGTGTACACTGAGCATGGGCAGAAAGCAGCCAATCAGTGGTGTGGGTGGGGCTATACAGAGCGCAGCATTCAGAGAGCAGCTAGATCTGCAGCAGATAAAACGGTGATTTTCTCAAAATGACAACAAGCAGCTGAAAAAGTGACAAATCGCTGGAATCAGGGTATCTGCCCCAATATTGTGCTGCTCTCAGATAAGCAAGCAAAATTAATATTGTGCCAAATTAATTTCCCGTGAACTATCACATGATCTATCACAGGGGATCATGTGACATGTCACGTGATAAATCAGGTGTGGGGGGGGGCCCGCGCCTTCTAAACTGCCCGGGGCCCTTGCTACTCTTAATCCACCCCTGGGTAAGTATAATGTTTATTTTTATTTTTTACCATTTTTATTCTTTTTTTTAACTATTCACTTGGTCACACTATATAAATCCTTGCCGGTTGCCTGGATTTATATAGTGTGACCAAGTTGTGAAGCACTATTCCAAGTGATGCTAAAATTGCTTGTAAAAGCGCTTGATAACCCGCATGCGGAAATGCATGCAAAAACGCTTGACAAACGCTTCTATATGGCCGGAAAAACGCATGTAAAATCCGCATGCGTTTTTCCTGCTAGGGAGATGCGGAAAAAATCTACAGCATTTCTGCATCGTTGGCACTTAGCCTTAGGAGGTATTTTTGTCCACTTTGATCTTAATGAACAACATGGAGCATATAGTTGCTACTGTGATCCATTTACTAACAAGGATTTCATCTTCAAGTTCTAAAGTGGGAAAAAGCTGGATTCTCAGACTCCCAGGAATTATTTTTTGATCTAGATAATTCTCAAGTGAAGTTTTGGTCCACCAAAGTTTGTTTTTCTTGAATAATAGATTTTTGTATTGACGTATGGTTTCTTTATTTGAGGTGGAGGTGTCACTAAAACCACATGTACTACCTTTTTTAAAAATGTCTATAGCCTTAGATTGCCAGACCTGTTCTCTGCCTTTAAGATCCATTTTGGATTTAATCAAACAATTTTTTACTTGGACACTCTGTAACGACAGAAATAATTCAGATATCAAATAACGTCCAATATCACTAAGAATTTAAATTCAGTGGTGTCACCCTACATGTGGAACAGCATAAAAAAAAACTTCCTGAACTGTTGGTTTTTGTTTATTCCTCCCAAAAATTGGAATAAAAAGCCATTAAACAATGTCACATGCCAGAAAATGGCACCAATAAAAACTTCAAATTGTCCGGCAAAAAGCAAACCTTTACATGACTTTGTCGGTCGAAATATGGAAAAATTATAGCTATCAAAATATGGCGATGCAAAAACTAGTCTTTGCAAAAATAAGTGTATTTTAGTGTGACAGCAGCCAAACATAAAAACCCGATATAAATCTGGTATCACTACTCGCACCGACCCAAAGAATAAAGTAGTCTAATCACTTACCGTATTTTTCGGACCATAAGACGCACTTTTTTCCTCCCAAATTTTGGAGGAAAATGGGGGGTGCGTCTTATGGTCCGAATGTTGGGGGTGGGTGGTGTTTATATATGTGGGGTGTGGGGAGAGCGGTAGCGGTGGAGGAGCGGGGCACAGGAGGCAGCAGCCACCCGCTGCAGCCTACACTGTCCCTGCTGCTAAAGAAAATGAATATTCACTGCTCCCCACGCCCATGGGACGTGGGGAGCACTGAATATTCATGCTCCTTAATAGCGGTACACAGTGTAGCCACGCTGCGGCTCCTGCTGCTGCCGGAATCACCTGTGCACTCTGTTAAAGGGCATGAATATTCAACCTCTCTCCACGCCCATGGGCGTGGGGAGGGTTTGAATATTCATGCCCTTTAATGAGCGAGCACAGGAGATAGCCAGCAGCAGCCGCAGCGCAGCTCCGCTGTGTGCCGCTATGAAGGAGAGTGAAGTCACTGCTCCCCGTGCACACAGTCCCGGCGTGGGGAGCAGTGTCTTCCGGCAGCTGAGCTTTCTATGTGAGCCGCGCATCGCAGTGACGTCATGCGCGGCTCACATGGAAAGATCAGTGCAGGCAGACAGGACGCAGCGCTGGAGGAGAGAAGAGAGGTGAGTAGGAGTGTTTATTTTTTTTTAATGTGCAGCATGATGGGGATTAGGGGTGCCATGTATACCAGGACAGGGATGAGGGGTGCCATGCATACCAGGACAGGGATGAGGGGTGCCATGTATACCAGGACAGGGATAAGGGGTGCCATGCATACCAGGATAGGGATGAGGGGTGCCATGCATACTAGGACAGGGATGAGGGGTGTCGTGCATATCAGGATAGGGATGAGGGGTGCCATGCATACCAGGATAGGGATTAGGGGTGCCATGCATACCAGTATAGGGATGAGGAGTGCCATGCATACCAGGATAGGGATGAGGGGTGCCATGCATACCAGGATGGAGGGATGTCAGGCATACCAGGATGGGGATGGGGACCACGTATAAAAGGAACGGGGGGGCACATATATCAGAATATGGGATATTGTCAGAATTGGGGGACATTACCCCTATACCAGTGTCAGCAGAAGACCCCCTCCCCCTTAAAAGTGCATCATGACCACATTTTTTGCTTACATTTTTTTTTTCCTCCTCTAAAACCTAGGTGCGTCTTATGGTCCAGTGCATCTTATAGTCCGAAAAATACGGTATACCACATGAGGAACGGTATAAAAAATAAATAAAATCAATTCTTTACCTGCTGCTGATTTGTTCATTCTGCCTCCCAAAGATCGCAGGATGGCTCAGCTCACATTTATCCTGTATTCTGCGCTGAGGGTTTACACTGGGGTTTCTGTGTAAATCTCTGAAATACATGATTCAGATGGAACCCCCTGCGGAAGACTCCCTGTAATGAGTCAGATGAAGGCAACGTGGACGCAGTCTTGCCTGTGATCCCACGGTGTCTGTCTTTTAATTAGATGTGCATAAAAGTGCCATTAGCCACAGTTTTGTGAACCTCTGAAAAAAAGGACAGCGCTAAACAGAGGCCAGATAGAGTCCAGAGAAACTCTGCTGCCTCTTTATAGTGAATAGATCCCTTGGGGTAGGGTTAGGGTTGTGTTAGGGTTAGGGTTGGGGTTAGGATTAGGGTTACAGTTAGGACTAGAGTTGTGTTAAGGTTAGGGTTATGTTGGGGTTGGGATTTTTTCAAAAGTAAAGAAAAAAATGATGAGGATATGGCGATGTCACGGGTGTGTCGCCACGAAGATCGTTACGATTACACAGCCTGACTTCTCGCAGCTGAGTTTTTGGTGCTTTGTGTTTTTCGGCAGTGAGGGAGTTAATTCTCTCTCTCTCTGTGCTAGATGAGGTCCAGCCTCGCCCAGCTGCAATCAATGCTGCTGTAGTGAGACTCCTTCAAATGCCTGCCGGTCTGTTAGGGAAGTGTCGGTGAAAGCATTTCATGCAGACTAACAGAGCGGATCGTGGTATTTGGAGTTTCAGAGATAAGTGTATTCGGAGAGTTTTTTCCCTTCCTCGCTTTATCATTTATCTCCTTTCCCGTTGGTGTTCCCTCTGTTGTAGTTGTGTAGTTTTTGTATGCAAGGTGGTTTTGGTTTTTCCCTTGTACTGTCTCGTTCGTCAAAGTACTGAGTGTGGGCATATTATTACTCGTCCCCTTTTGTTGTGATCGGGGTCCTTCTCAGGACTAGATTACTTAGGTGCAGGGATCCTCAGGAGGTAGGAGTTACGCTGGCGGCCTGGACCTCTGTACCTTTAACAGTACCTCCAGGTAGAGGGATTAGTCAGGGCCCCAGCTTAGGGTCAGCTTAGGCCCCCTACCTCCAGTACACAGAGACAGCGTGACATTTTCACCGACCACTTAGATTTTCTCCAGCTACCATGGATCCAGTAGCCGGTCTAGCTCGGCAGTTGCAGAGTTTGTCCATGGAGCTGGCGGACGTTAGGTCCAAGGTTTTGTATCCTCAGGAGCAAGCCGGACCAGAACCTAAAGTAGCTCTCCCTGACAGGTTCACTGGGGGGCGGGACAAGTTTTTTGTTTTCCGGGAGGCATGCAAGTTGTACTTTCGGCTGCGGCCTCGGTCATCGGGAAGTGAAGAACAAAGGGTGGGAATTGTCATCTCGCTCCTACAAGGGGACCCACAATCTTGGGCGTTCTCTCTTCCCTCGGGTTCCCCGGCTCTCCAGTCAGTGGATAGGTTTTTCGCTGCTCTGGGACTCGTATATGATGACCCGGATCGGATCTCCCTTGCTGAGTCTAAGTTACGTAGGATCCAGCAGGGAGATTGTCCGGCGGAGGAATTCTGTTCGGAGTTCCGTAGGTGGGCCACGGACACCCAGTTGAATGACCCGGCTCTTAGGAGCCAGTTTTGTCAAGGTTTATCCGACAAATTACAGGATGTGTTGGCACAGTATGACTCTCCCGCGTCACTGGAAGCCGCTATGGCCCTTGCTATTCGCGTTGACAGACGGCTTCGGGAGAGGTGCGGGATAACTCCACCCCCTGTGATGACTCCACCTGCTACAAGGTCCCCTCATATGGTGGTTCCCCTGGTCAGTCCAGAGGAGCCTATGCAATTAGGAGGGACATCATTTCGGGGGAGGGGACCGGTGGTGCGCCATAAGACAGGAAGGTGTTTCTTCTGCGGGAGAAAGGGACATTTTAATGGGGGTGTCCATCCCGTCCCTTGCAGAGTGAAGAGTCGTCGGAAAACTGTTGATCCCAGGTTGTGTGGTGGACGGCAATCTGGGAGTAGGTATTTCGTCCCTAGGTTCGTCTCAGTTTCTCGTACCGGCGGAGGTGGTGGTGGGTACGAGAACTGAGAGGATATCTGTTCTTCTGGATAGTGGGGCCGGGGCTAATCTGGTGGACGCTCGGTTTGCCCGGGTTCAAGGTACGCGATTGAGTGAGTTGGCTAAACCCATCCCCATATTCTCGATCGATGCCAGGCCTCTCGGTCAGGGAAGTTTTTTGCAAGCTGTGCATAACGTAAAACTTCAAGTGGGGGCGATACATAAAGAACTGTTGTCTTGCTACGTGTTGGAGGGTCTTCCCACTCCTATAGTGTTGGGCCTTCCTTGGTTAACTAAGCATAACCCGGTTATTAATTGGCAATCCAGAGAGATAAGCCAATGGAGTAAATTCTGTAATAAAAACTGCATGAACACGGTCATCGGTGCGGTTACTCCTTGGGTCTTACCTCCATTTCTGGCGGACTTTGAGGATGTATTCTCGGAGAAAGGGTGTCAGGAACTACCTCCTCATCGCGAGTATGACTGTTCTGTAAAACTGCTCCCTGAGGCCAAGTTACCTAAAGCTAGGTTGTATAACCTTTCTGGTCCTGAGAGGCAGGCCATGAAGGATTATATTTCAGAAAGTCTGGCTAAGGGGCATATTAGACCTTCATCTTCACCGATGGCTGTGGGGTTCTTCTTTGTTAAGAAGAAAGATGGAGGCCTACGCCCCTGCCTGGATTTCCGTGAACTTAATCGGATTACGGTCCGAGATCCGTATCCGCTCCCACTTATTCCCGATCTCTTTAATCAGATCGTGGGCGCCAAATGGTTCTCTAAGTTGGATCTTAGGGGGGCGTACAATCTGATTAGGATGAAGGAGGGGGATGAGTGGAAGACGGCGTTTAACACTCCGGAGGGGCATTATGAGAACCTTGTCATGCCATTCGGTCTGACTAATGCCCCGGCGGTGTTCCAACACTTTGTTAATGACATTTTTCGCCGCCTGGTGGGACAGTTTGTTGTCATATATCTGGATGATATCTTAATTTACTCGCCGGATCTGGTGTCTCATCAGGAGCACGTTAGGCAGGTGTTACAGATCTTGCGGGATAATAAACTGTATGCCAAATGGGAAAAGTGTGTGTTCGCCGTACAGGAACTCCAGTTTTTAGGCTTCCTGGTTTCAGCGTCCTGATTTCGTATGGACCCTGGGAAAGTGCGGGCAGTTCTTGAGTGGGATCGGCCAGAGAATCTTAAGGCACTACAACGTTTCCTGGGGTTTGCTAATTATTACCGGAAGTTCATTCGTAATTTCTCGTCCATGGTTAAGCCTCTCACAGACATGACTAAAAAGGGGACGGATTTTTCTAGGTGGTCTGACAAGGCTTGTCAAGCATTTTCCTCCTTGAAAAAATGTTTTGCCTCGGCACCCATACTCATTCAACCTGATGAGTCACAGCCATTCATTGTAGAGGTAGACGCTTCCGAGGTAGGGGTGGGAGCAGTATTGTCACAAGGTTCGTCCCCTGGTAAGTGGCATCCGTGCGCCTTTTTCTCTAAAAAATTGTCGCCCGCTGAGAGGAATTACGATGTCGGCAATAGGGAACTCTTGGCCATTAAGTTAGCTTTTGAGGAGTGGCGCCATTTTTTGGAGGGGGCAGTCCATCCGGTCACCGTCATCACCGATCACAAGAACCTGCTATATCTGGAGACCGCGAAACGTCTGAATCCCAGACAAGCTAGGTGGTCATTGTTTTTTACCAGGTTTAATTTTGTCGTTACATATCGTCCTGGGTCAAAAAATGTAAAGGCGGATGCCTTATCTCGTAGTTTCCCTGGGGCCAGGAATACGGACGACCCGATTCCTATCCTTCAGGAGGGGGTGGTGGTTTCAGCAGTATGCTCTGAGCTGGAGGAGGAGGTATTGGAGGCTCAGGGGGACGCCCCTGTTGGACCTCCGGGGAGACTGTTTGTTCCAGATCAGTTGCGACAAAAGGTGATCGAGGCACACCATAACTCAGTTTTTGCAGGACACCCGGGGAGTAAAGCAACTGTGGATCTCCTCTCGCGTCGGTTTTGGTGGCCTAACTTACATAAGGAGGTGGTAACTTTTGTCGCATCCTGTGGGGTTTGTGCGCGCTCTAAGACCTCACATACCCATCCGTCTGGGGCCCTCTTACCTTTGAAGATCCCGGAGCGTCCTTGGACTCATCTGTCTATGGACTTTATTACGGACCTCCCTCCGTCTTCGGGTAAAACGGTCATACTCGTTGTAGTGGACAGGTTCAGCAAGATGGCACATTTTATCGCTCTTCCTGCTCTCCCTAATGCTAAAACTCTTGCGCAGGTGTTCATTGGGGAGATTGTGAGGCTTCACGGGGTACCCTCCGAGGTGGTGTCTGATCGGGGGTCTCAGTTTGTGTCCAAGTTCTGGAAGGCGTTTTGTGCACGGCGGGGGATGCATTTGTCGTTCTCATCGGCTTTTCATCCTCAGACCAATGGTCAGACGGAACGAATGAACCAGAGCTTGGAGACATATCTCCGGTGTTTTGTGTCAGAGAACCAGGAGGACTGGGCTTCTTTCTTACCTCTGGCAGAGTTTGCTCTTAATAATAGGCGGAGCGAGTCCACTGGTAAGTCCCCGTTTTTTGGGGCATATGGTTTTCACCCCCAGTTTTGTACTTTCAGTAGGGGGGGCTCTTCGGGGGTTCCTGAGGAGGAACGATTTTCCTCATCACTCGCTTCAGTATGGAGAGGGGTGCTGAAGAATCTGAATACTATGGGGAACCGATACAAACGTATGGCTGATAGGAGGAGAGTGTCTGGTCCGGACCTAAGTGTGAACGATCGGGTATGGTTGTCTACCAGGAATATAAAACTTAAGGTTCCCTCCTGGAAACTGGGTCCCAGGTTCATCGGGCCGTACAGAATCAGTTCTATAATTAATCCGGTGGCATTCCGTCTTGACCTCCCCCTTACGTTTAAAATTCACGTGTTCCACAGATCGTTGCTTAAGAGGTATGTGGCGCCGGTGGTACCGTCACCTTTACCTCCCCCTCCAGTGGTGGTCAATGGTAACTTGGAGTTCCAGGTATCAAGGGTCATTGATTCACGCTTTAATCTCCGGTCCCTTCAGTACCTGGTTCATTGGAAAGGGTATGGTCCTGAGGAGAGGATGTGGGTTCCTGCGTCGGATATTAACGCAGACCGATTAGTTCGGGCCTTCCACGCGACTCACCCGGATAAACCTGGCCCTGAGGGTCCGGAGGCCCCTCGTAGAAGGGGGGGTACTGTCACGGGTGTGTCGCCACGAAGATCGTCACGATTACACAGCCTGACTTCTCGCAGCTGAGTTTTTGGTGCTTTGTGTTTTTCGGCAGTGAGGGAGTTAATTCTCTCTCTCTCTGTGCTAGACGAGGTCCAGCCTCGCCCAGCTGCAATCAATGCTGCTGTAGTGAGACTCCTTCAAATGCCTGCCGGTCTGTTAGGGAAGTGTCGGTGAAAGCATTTCATGCAGACTAACAGAGCGGATCGTGGTATTTGGAGTTTCAGAGATAAGTGTATTCGGAGAGTTTTTTCCCTTCCTCGCTTTATCATTTATCTCCTTTCCCGTTGGTGTTCCCTCTGTTGTAGTTGTGTAGTTTTTGTATGCAAGGTGGTTTTGGTTTTTCCCTTGTACTGTCTCATTCGTCAAAGTACTGAGTGTGGGCATATTATTACTCGTCCCCTTTTGTTGTGATCGGGGTCCTTCTCAGGACTAGATTACTTAGGTGTAGGGATCCTCAGGAGGTAGGGGTTACGCTGGCGGCCTGGACCTCTGTACCTTTAACAGTACCTCCAGGTAGAGGGATTAGTCAGGGCCCCAGCTTAGGGTCAGCTTAGGCCCCCTACCTCCAGTACACAGAGACAGCGTGACAGGCGACTAGTGTTGAGCGCAAGTGACATACATAACATAGTAACATAGTTTGTAAAGCCGAATAAAGACTTGCGTCCATCAAGTTCGACCTGTTAGTTCTGTAATTGCTAAAGTTGATCCAGAGGAGGGCAAAAACCCCAAATGATTTATCCAATCTTCACCTGAGGAAAAATTCCCTCCCGACTCTGAAACCAGCAGTCAGAATAAATCCCTGTATCAACCTACTATTTTATTTTATTTTTAAGTATATGCTGAAATCTGCCTGGTATCTAGAAATGCATCCAGTCCCCGCTTGAACTGGTGTAGTGAATCTGACATTACCGTCTCCTCACTCAGTGAATTCCATATTCTCACTGCTCTTACCGTAAAGAACCCCTTCCTATGCTGGTGCTGGAACCTTTTCTCTTCCAGTCTTAGTGAATGCCCTCTTGTTACCGTAATATCCCTCCTTTTGAACAAATCTCGGGCAAGATCTCTATACTGTCCCCTAACATATTTGTACACATTTATTATGTCCCCCCTCAACCTTCTCTTTTCCAGGCTGAATAGTCCTTGTTTTGCCAACCTCTCTGGGTATTGCAGTCCCTCCATTCCCTTTATTAATTTTGTTGCCCTCCTTTGTACCTTTTCAAGCTCATTTATATCCTTTCTATATATTGGGGCCCATAACTGAGCACAGTATTCCAAGTGTGGTCTGACCAGAGCTTTGCACAGTGGAAGAACAATGTTCTCATCCTTTGCAGCTATACCTCTTCTGATACATCCCATTACCCTGTTTGCCCTTACAGCAGCTTCCTGACTTTGGGCACTCCAATTTAGTTTGCTATCAATTAAGATGCCCAAGTCCTTCTCCATCTCTGAATGCCCCAATGATTTCCCATTCAGTGAGTACTGGTGACTTCCATTTTTCCTTCCCATATGTATGACCTTACATTTCTCCTCGTTAAACCTCATTTGCCATTTAATGCTCCACCTACCCAGCTTATCCAAATCCCTCTGTAGGTCTGCACTGTCCTCTTTTGTATTAATTGTTTTACATAACTTTGTGTCATCTGCAAATATTGATATTTTACTATTTATCCCGTTGACTATGTCGTTAATAAAGATATTAAATAACATTGGGCCTAGTACAGACCCCTGTGGTACCCCACTAGTGACGCTTACCCAATCTGAGTATATTCCATTTATAACCACCCTCTGCCTTCTATGCTTTAGCCAGTTAGCTACCCACTTGCAGACATTTTCCCCCAGCCCCATCATTCTCATTTTGTATACCAACCTATTATGTGGCACGCTATCGAACGCTTTTGAGAAGTCGAGATACACGACATCCACTGGTTCCCCCTGATCTACTCGAGAGCTAACCTCCTCGTAGAAGTCAATCAGGTTTGTTTGGCAGGAGCGATTCCTCATGAATCCATGTTGGTTCGGGATTAAAAGATTATTAGCATCAAGATGCTCCGTAATTGTCTCTTTAATGAAGCTTTCAAAAATTTTGCCCACAACGGACGTCAGACTCACCGGCCGATAGTTTCCGGCGTCACTTTTCGCTCCCTTTTTGAATATTGGCACTACATTCGCCTGTCGCCAATCAAGTGGTACAGACCCAGTCTCAGAGTCCTTAAATATAAGATATAACGGTCTATCACATTACTTAGTTCCCTTAGTACCCGTGGGTGTATGCCATCAGGTCCTGGTGATTTGTTTATTTTAATGTTACTGAGGCGTTTCTGTACCCCAGCTTGGTTTAGATTTGTCATACTTAGTGGAGGATTAAGCTTGTCACTTCTCATTTCTCCTGTTAGTTCTATTTCCTTTGTGAAAGTTGTCGAAAAAAAATTATTTAATAGATTAGCTTTATCCTCATCTTTCTCTATGATTTTGCCTTCCTCACTTTTTATCGCTCCAATATTATCCGATTTAATCCTTTTACTATTTATATACGTAAAGAACAGTTTGGGATTTGATCTACTTTCCCTAGCAATACGTTTCTCTGTTTCCTCCTTCGCTATTTTTATTTTTTTTTTACAGGTTCTCGTTTTTTCCTTGTAACAACTTAGTGCCTCCTTACTGTTTTCCTGTTTTTATCTCTTGAATGCCTCTTTTTTGCTATTTAACGCCCCTTTTACGTTCTTGTTCAACCATATTGGTTTCCTCTTATTTCTGGCCCTTTTATTCCCATATGGTATATACCTCTCGCACTGAGTATTCAGAATTCTTTTGAAGGTTTCCCATTTACTATTCGTATTTCCTTGATTAAGAACTTTGTCCCAGTCAATAAGTTGAAGGTTTTCTATCAGCTGATCAAACTTCGCCCTCCTAAAGTTTAATGTTTTTGTTGTTCCCTTATTGATAACCCTACTGAAGGGCATTTTGGTGTTTTCAGAAATACTGCTGATACCACTACGTCACAAGAAAGTCAGCGGGAACTTAAGGAGATAATTGTCAGGAAGAAAGGGTTTAGGTTCATGGAGAACTGGGCTGACTTCTCTGTCGGCTACAGGCTGCACCTCAATGGGGAGAAAGCAGATGTGCTGGGGAAAAAAAATGGTCAGATGGATGGAGGAGCTTTCAAACTAGGATCTGGGGGAGGGAGGGTAGCCGTGCAAATAAGGGGGTAGAATAGACAGAGTGAGACATTCAAGGAAAGTAAGGAGGCGAGTAGCAGTAATAAATGTGCTAATAGTATTAAATGTCTGCAGGCAAATGAAAGAAGTCTTGAAAACAAAATGAATGAATTAGACTCTTAGGTCAGCCACAGATTACAGAAACCTGGTTGGATGAAAGCCATGACTTGGTGTCAAACATAGATGGTTACACTACATTCAAATGGATAGGAAAGAAAAATAGGTAGACGGGTGGGTATTTTCGTTAAAACCAACTTAAGACCTCAAGCTCAATGACGACATGGGGGGCAGTTTCGACAATGTACAGCACACATGCCCAACTCTTGGTGATTATATTTGACCCACGACACCAGAACCACCACACCTATGTGGGGCCATTATTCTGCATGGAGGACTTTGTGGGATCCATTTTACTGTATGGAAAGCTTTGTGGGGCCAATCATACTGAATGGAGGACTTTGTGGGGCCCATTATTCTGTATGGAGGACTATGTGGGGCCCATTATACTGTATACTGGTTGGTCCACAACTTTGTCCAAGTTTTTCATTTTGGCCCTCTACATGTTTTGAGCTTTACATCCCTGATGTAAAGTCAGTATGGGTAATGTACATGGAAATGGCAATAATGGAAAGCTGCTAACTGGACTTTGCTACAAGCCTCCTAATATAGCTAAACATGAAGAGGATGATATGCTGCAACAAATTAAAAAGGCAACAAAAACAAGTCATGGTCAAAAGTGTTGGATCCCTTGAAATTGTGCCAGAAAATGAAGTAATTCTCCCAGAAAATTATTGCAATTACATGTTTTATTATATACGTTTATTTCCTTTGCGGTTATTGAAACAGCACAAGAAAACAGAGAAAAAAAAAGGCAAATTGAACATAATTTCACACAAAACCACATAAAATAGGTCGGACAAAATTATTGACACCTTGCCAAAATTGTGGGTAAACAACTCTGTTTCAAGCATGTGAAGCTTGTTCAAACGCAATTGTGGCAAGTAACAGGTGTGGGCAATAAGAAAATCACAGCTAAAACCAGATAAAAAAGGGAGAAGTTGATTCAATCTTTGCATTGTGTGCATATGTGTGGCACACTAAGCATGGAGAAAACAGAAAAAGGAGAAGAGAACTGTCTGAGGACTTGAGAACCAAAATTGTTGAAAAATATCAATAATTTCAAGGTTATAAGTCCATCTTTTGAGATCCGGATGTTCCTCTGTCCAATGTGCAACATAATCAATAAATTTACAAACACATACAGTCAAATATGGTGGAGCTTCAAAGAGGTTTTGGGGTTGTTTTGCTGCCTCAGGTCAGGTACCTTGACTGTGTGCAAGGAATCATGAAATCTGAAGATTAGCAAAGGATTTTGGGGCACAATGTAGTGCCTAGTGTCAGAAAGTTGGGTTTGCGTGCTAGGTCATGGGTCTTCCAGCATGACAATGACCCCAAACATACTTCAAGAAGCACCCAGAAAATGGATGGAAACAAAGTGCTGGACAGTTCTGACTAGCAATGAATCTGGATCTAAATCCCATTGAACACCTGTGGAGAGATCTTAAAATTGCTGTTTGGAGAAAAACTTTAAAATTTGAAAGTCCTCAGTGGAGGATACCATCTTTTCAGTTAGCCATTAGTCAGTAAGCTTTCTAGACTACTCAGGTCTTTCATCAGGCATAGTATAACACAAAATCTGAAGAGTCACATATTTATACACAACAGGGCACAGGAATAATGCAATAGATAAGACAAGTGACGTGAAGCAGAACTATCAGTTTCGGAAAGGGATAAGCAGTTGTGGCGGTAAATATGTGTGGACACAAGTAGATCTATTCTTTTTTTCTTTTTTTGGGTGGTGATGAGAATTCATCCTTGTTTTAAGTTTTTGCCTGGTCTCCCCTACATACAGACCCCCAGTTGGACATTTGCTACATATAATTAAGTACATTACATTAGTTGTGATGCAGCTGAAAGTCCCTGGGATCTTGTGGTCCTGATGTGAGTTGGGAATCTTTATCTTGTCCGTGGTCATTATAAATGGATGGGTTTTACGTACACAGTTGGTGAGGATAAATTTTGTAAGTTTCACCACAAAGGTGAAACTATCCTCCCGGTCAGTTTGCTTTCCCTCCCAGTACCTTTTAATTCTAACAGTGATGAGTTTCTGGGAGATTATACTTGTTCCTTTTATTTTTGGTTCTCCTTAGCTTGCCTTCTTTGCCCTATATGAATGTGTTTTTGTTTCTCATTCAGAGTTTTCATATTTTACTTCATACTTTCCTTTCCCCTTGTTGAGAGTGTTTTGCAGCCTCCTCTCTGGTTCCTCAGGAGGTATGAGAAACTCCTCAACGACTTATTAGTTAGTTAGGTGTGTGGTGGCATTTTTAGTTGTGCAGCTAGGTTTTTTTTCTAGTTTCTACAGAGACTAGTTGGGTGTAGTTGCGGCATTCTCCCCTGTGTGGGTTCTCTGGTGGCTATCAAAATGCGCTTTCTGGTTACAACATTTCCCACATTTTGAACATGAAAAAGGCTTCTCCCCTGTATGAGTTCTCTGGTGCTTATCAATATCTGATTTCTGGTTAAAACATTTCCCACATTCTGAACAAGAAAAAGGCTTCTCTCCTGTGTGAGTTCTCTGATGTTTGATAAGACTTGATTTCTCTGTAAAACATTTCCCACATTCTGAACATGAAAAAGGCTTCTCCCCTGTGTGAGTTTTGTGATGTTTGGTAAGAGTTGATTTCTCTGTAAAATATTTCCCACATTCTGTACAGGAAAATGGCTTCCCCCCTTTGTGAGTTCTCTGATGTTTATTAAGATATGATTTGTGTCCAAAACATTTTCCACAATCTGAACATGAAAAAGGCTTTTCCCCTGTGTGAATTCTCTGATGTTTGGTAAGATTTGATTTCTTTGCAAAAGATTTCCCACATTCTGAACATGAAAATGGCTTCTCCCCTGTGTGAGTTCTCTGATGTACAATAAGATTTGATTTCTCTGAAAAACATTTCTCACATTCTGAACAGGAAAATGGCTTCTCTCCTGTGTGAGTTCTCTGATGGTTGATAAGAGTTGATTTCTCTGTAAAATATTTCCCACATTCTGAACAGGAAAATGGCTTCTCCCCTGTGTGAGTTCTCTGATGTATACTAAGATATGATTTCTGTACAAAACATTTCCCACAATCTGAACATGAAAAAGGCTTCTCCTCTGTGTGGTTTCTCTGGTGCTTAAGAAAACTAGATTTCTGGTTAAAACATTTTCCACATTCTGAACATGGAAAAGGCATCTCCCCTGTGTGAGTTCTCTGATGTATATTAAGATTTGATTTCTGGTTAAAACATTTTCCACATTCTGAACAGGAAAATGGCTTCTCCCCTGTGTGAGTTCTCTGATGTGCGATAAGATTTGATTTCTCTGTAAAACATTCACCACATTCTGAACAGGAAAATGGCTTCTCCCCTGTGTGAATTCTCTGATGTGCGATAAGATTTGATTTCTCTGTAAAACATTTATCACATTCTGAACAGGAAAAAGGCTTCTCCCCTGTGTGAGTTCTCTGGTGCCTAACAAGATCTGATTTCTGATTAAAACATCTCCCACACTTGGAACAAGAAAATCTATTCTTCGCTGTGTGAATTTTTTGAGGTTTAAGAAAAGACTTTTTGAGAGGAAAACTATTTCTATATTCTGAACGTGAAAATGGCTTCTTTGCTTTAGAAGCAGTTTGTTTTTTAATGCTAGTTTTGTGACTTTGATTTTCCTTAGTAGTCGGTAATGAATCAGAAGACAGGACCTGTATCAAAGGATCAGATGACAGATCTTTGCTGTGAAGGGATGATGGTAAATCTGGAGAAATGTCATTCATTTCAATTATATCCTGTTGGATCTGAAAATTATCTGATTTGAAAACTGAAAATGTCAGCTGTCCCTCTGATCTCCTGGTACAGACATCTGCCAAGAATAAAACCAATTATTATTTTTAATAAAAAATCCTTGAATTTTATATTTTTGAACATTTCTACTTAAACTCTCCATAAAAAAGGCAAGTTATATAAAAAAAATTCACTTATTCACCAGGACAATGACTGTCTAATAGGAAACTTCATAGGATGGATCAGTAGAGCGAGTTCCACTGTTTTTTCATTCTGCCTCCAAAATATGGAATAAAAAGCCACCAAACAATGTTATGTAGGCGAAAATAATACCAATAAAAACTTCTACTTATTTGACAAAAAACAAGTCCCCACTCAGATCCATCATCTGTCAATGGAAAAACAGAGGTTTCCATATTACTAGTGGCTCAAAGGCTCTTGAAAAGCAACATGGCTTCCATAAACCAATCCAGCAATATCCACTCTCCCAAAGTCAGATCTCCCCCTCACTTCTGAGCTTTGCAGTAGTTTATGTGCCTAAGTCACATTCAGCATCCATGTATTTGGTATTACTATAATGAGAAGAACCCACTTAATTTACGGTGTGTGTCTCCTGGAGCACAATCTGGGCACTATGTGTTGGGTAATAAAATAGCATATTTGCAATTTTCACTCTCCAACATCCACTGCGTGCTAATTTCTGGAGAGTGACTGTAGAGTCAAAATAGTCACTTCTCCTATAAATTAATTCACTGAGGGTTATAATTTCCAAAATGGAGTCACTTTATGGGGATTTCTACTGCTTCTGCAAAAGGTGTGTCCCAACTCCTCTGGGACGTCTACTTCTCCTCCTGCTTCGACTTGTGTGAGGTCTACTTTTGACACCAGAAGCCGCCTTATTCATTCTGCAGGCGGCGCTGGTGATGGAAGAGACGTCAGAACCAGAAGCTCTGCGAGGCGCAGGCTCTGCACAGCCACTAAGATTAGGGTTGCAGGGACCAGTAGTACCATCCAGTTTTGCAGTATGGGTGTGTGTGCTGTCCAGCTGGAATAATCTGCTCCCTACTTCAGCCATTTGGAAAGCACCACACCCTACTAAAGCTGGAAGCATATTGCCGGAAGCTGCCAGATACAGCCTTGTTCTCCTCTGGTTCAGTCCTCTGTGCTCAGCTCCCGGCTTGTGTATTTGTTTCTGTTGTGACCTCGGCCCGTTTACTGACTACTCGTGTCTTCTGATTTTGTATTTTCTCTGCCCTCCTGTTCTGACCCGGCTATCTGACTATTCTTCTTCCCATGTCACTCCACAGAACAGCAGGTAACACCGTGGCCCAAGCCTAGGGGTCTCTGTGTAAGTCCAGATCCATGTAGAGAGGTTAAAGGGTGATGAGGAAAGTAATTTGTGAAATATGTAAATGGGGTAGTTAAGGCAAGCCTGTTCATGGTAGCCATCTTTTCAGCTTCCATGTGACCATGAACAGTGCCCCCAATACATTGTGTCTGCAAACTATTCCAGCAAAATCTGCATTCCTAATAGCTAAATGTCGCTCCTTCCCTTCTTAACCTGCCATGTGCCCAGACAGTAGTGTACAGCTGTATATAGGGGATTGTCAGATTCAAAAGAAGTTGGAAAATAATTTGTAAGGTCCATTTGTTTCTTATTATCCTTTGTGAAAAATTTCAAAGTTATCACCACATAAAGTGACATCTGTCAGATTTGAAAAATGGGGCCTGATCATCTGCACATTCTGCGTACGCTGTCATTTGGCTTTGTAGTTTACAGACCTGGGCAGGTAACGGTCAGCATCATCTAATCCCAGGGGGTAGGTGGAACCTCCAGGTTGTAAGTTCTATAGAAAAGGGCATTCACAATTTCCCAAAGTAATCTGAACATTTTCGGACGGAGGAGAATGTTGTGGTCTAGCGGCAAAATGGTGATCACACAATTGTGATACAGCCGGACTACACAAACGATAAAGCAGCCACAGCCGGTGACTGAGAAGAATCTGTGACTTCTCAGTATTCAGTGATTACTACTCACCTGGGTAGTCATATATAGGAATCTCCTCTTTACACCGCTCATCATCCCTCACATATGTCTCTGTAGTATTAATATGGGTCAGATCTTCACCCTGAAACAAATATTGTAAAAGTCACAGACAGATGGAGAAGTCACATCTATGATTGGCTCTAATCCTGCCATCTCCACCGTTCTCATTACACAAATATAAAACATAATAATGGTGGATAAAACAAGACTGAATCCAAAAATACAAAACCTTTACAGCCGTCTACACATCATAGGGGAGATATCATGACTCCTTCTCTCCATCTACCTGATGATCCTGAGGAACATTGGGATCTTCTTGTTTACAGTCCTGTGGAAGAAGAGGACGGTGACATCTCTCTGGTGTTGTCCTCTTACTGGATAGATCTGGAGGAAACACATACAGGGACTGAATTCATTCTTTACATACAGATAATTATAGGCCGTGTGTATTTAGTCCTGTCTATTACCTGGTGATGTGAGGGGCTGGGGAACCTCCATCATGACGTCCTTGTATAGATCTTTGTGTCCTTCTAAATACTCCCACTCCTCCATGGAAAAATATACGGCGACATCCTGACACCTTATAGGAACCTGACACACACAATGATACCGTCATCTCCCCGATCCCTTCATAGTGTTACTGTATAATGTCCCATCATTCCCAGCAGTGTCACCTCTCCAGTCAGCAGCTCAATCATCTTGTAGGCGAGTTCTAGGATCTGGTCATTGATGTCCTCATGTATCAGGGGGTGAGGTGGAGGCCCCGTGATTAATCTCTGGTTATGGAAAGACACATTAATAAATCTCACTCCAGACATTTCCAGAGTCCTCACCTCTCCAGTTCTGTCCATCTGTTTTTCCCATAGATAAGAATGATGTAATGTGACGTCATCAGAATCTCTCACCTCTCCAGTAAGCCGGAAGAGGATCTCTAGGGTGAGGTGTAATATCCTCTCCGCCATCTTGTCTCTGTCCATATCCATCTTTGATGGGTAAATCAGAAAAATTTTCTTATATAGAAGATCTTCACTGAGAGGATCCGATATTGTAGAGACCTGAAGGAGAAAAAGATAAGCTGATGGAACATTATAAAAATCCTGTGTAATAATACAACTATTGGAGATAATGAGAGGAAACATATAAGGAGATTTATTATTTTACAGTATTTAGTTTTCTTCTTTATATCTAGTAATAAAACCTTTATATTTTAGGACACATACAACAAGCAGTTTCTTCCTTGGAGTCTGCAGCTGAATACATTTCTCATAGACGCACTGTCAGGGAAATATTGAGAAAATATTAACAATTTCTCCCAAACCCCTCTTAAACAGTGTATAATATTTCGTCAAACCCCATTAATGCGGATACAATATCATAGTATAGAGCAAGTATATATACAAATTGAAGAGAGGCGACACCTACTAGCCTCCTGGATGGTATTCAAAGGTAGGAATTCAAAAGTGTGGAGATATGATGACACTGGTTACTTGGGTCTGCAGAAAAGAGCAGAGAGTGGCAGACTCAGAGTTAACAGCTGAGATGGACTGTAGAGGCAGAGATAGACCGAATAGAGCTGGATGTAGCATATCTGTGACACCTAGTTCCTGGTTATAAGGTGGTACTGCACGTAGTGGCTTAGAGGAACGCGGTGTCCACCGCTAGTTCCTGGTGCTGTGAGCGTTGTCAGGGGCAGGATGGTATCAGCTGACCAATTGCCACCAATCCCGCAGTGCTGTGTAGTGTGCACTTCGGAAGTGCACGTGTGACGTCACCGGAAGTGACGCGTTGCTCCCAGGAAGCTGTGCGTTCCGCAGGCTGGTGTAAATGCGTTCCAGTGAGCCGGAAGTTTGAGTGCCAGGGAGAGAGAATGTGGGTTCCACCAGTATAGAGCATAAGACCCAATGGGCATGAGGCAGAGCCTTTGTTGGAGTGGAGAAGGATCCAGGAGAGGGGACAAGAGTGTGCCAGAGAGGAATAATCTGCAATAAAGGATACAATATATGAGTAGGATATGGAGATCAAAACATGTATATTATTGACCTATTCAAATTGAAGACCACATTTCCAAATGTCAAATACATTTCAACATAGGGTCACATAAGATCCCTGGGTGACAAGTTTCTCTATACCAATTGTTCAATGAGAACCAAACTCCAATCATAAAAAAACCTTATATAAAAAGCCAGTAGTTCATAGTCCCTATTAAGGCCTTTCGACTCTAAGAACTGTAATTCATGAATCCAGTAGGCTTATCTACGTTTGAGAAGGCTCACTCGGTCGCTTCCCCGACGTGGTGTCAAAACTTGTTCCAATAACTGGTATTTGAATTGAGAAATACTATGTCCTGCCGTGATAAACTGTTGGGGAATGGGTAACATTAGGTTTTTGCACCAAATTGTGGACTTGTGCTTCGAAATCCTATCCATTATGGGCTGTGCCGTCTCCCCCACATAGATTCGGCCGAATGCACATTTAATAAGATATACCACATATGAACTGTCACATGTAAAGTACCCTTTGATGTTGTATATTTTGCCAGTTTGTGGGTGATGAACAATGCTACCCCTGAGGACATTGTTGCATTGACGACATTGGAGACATGGGAATGTGCCCATTTTGGGATTCTGCAAAAAACATTGTTTAGGACCTAGGTACGCTGCGCCCAAATCGGCACATACCAGAGAGTCTCTAATATTGGTTGCTCTCTTAAAACACGGTAGGAAGGGTTGTTGGAACGCAGGGATCGTGGAATAACCGGTTTGTAAGATGTTCCTGTGTTTCCTAATGGTTTTATGTAAGATGTAGGCGAAGGGGTGTAACGTGTGAACAAAGGGGATTCTGTCCTTCTGTCCTGTTTGGACGATCAGTTCTGGAATTCGACGCCTGGGGATGCAAGAAGCTAGGTGGATAGCCTCGTTCAGTGAATTTGGTCGACATTTCTTGTAACCTCTGATTGCGGATAGTTTCACTGGACACAATCCGTTTGACCCTCTGAAATCGTGATGTAGGTATAGATTTCTTCATCGACCTTGGATGATTGCTAGAAAAGTGTAATAGGCCATTGAGATCGGTGGGCTTGGAATAGTGGTCAGTTAGGTGGCCCTGTGTATCCTTGATCACCATGGTATCAAGGAAACTAACACGGCTTGAATCATATGTCATGGTGAAGCGTCTTGAAACCACAGACGTTTAATGTTGTGGGATTGATTGCATCAGATAAATGTCTTCTAATACATTTTTTTTAGCGACTCTGACGTGCATCCCACATATTATAGTTTACTCACTATACATTCTATTAAATGCACTGCTCAAAAAAATAAAGGGAACACTCAAATAACACATCCTAGATCTGAATGAATGAAATATTCTCATTGAATACTTTATTCTGTACAAAGTTGAATGTGCTGACAACAAAATCACACAAAAATCATCAATGGAAATCAAATTTATTAACCAATGGAGACCTGGATTTGGAGTCACCCCCAAAATTAAAAGTGGAAAAACACACTACAGGCTGATCCAACTTTGATGTAATGTACTTAAAACAAGTCAAAATGAGGCTCAGTATTGTGTGTGGCCTCCACGTGCCTGTATGACCTTCCTACAACGCCTGGGAATTCTCCTGATGAGGTTCCGCAAACTCCTGGACAGTCTGTGTTGTAACGTGACGTTGGTGGATGGAGCAAGACATGACCCAGCTTTCGTCCTTCTCCATCACAGCAACATCCCTTTAAAAACATATAAAAACTCGATACTGAGACTCTTGATCACGTCTGCTAGAGCATGTATTCCCTCGCTATGGAAAAGTAACACTATCCCGACAATCTCACTATGGTTCTCCAAAATAAATGAGATTATGTTAAGGGAGGAGCTCACCTACACGATCAATAACTCCCATGATAAATTTTATAAAACATGGTCCTACTGGAGTTTAAATCTTCCGCTGATAACTTTCCCCTATGAGGTCAAGGTAAAGTCTATACTTCAGGAGCCTCTCTGACGTTACCCTAACCCTTTTACCCATACATCCCTTCCCCCACTTCCCTTTGTCTTTGTGTATATTTGTGTTTTTGGTTTTAACTACTCGTTTTTTCTTTTATAACCCTTATTTGTTAACCAACATGAATATGTAATGACTTAATGTTTAAGTCAGAGTCACCACGCTGGTATATCCTAAAACACATTGAACCAATGTTCTACCAGCGACTCTACTTTGTATTGTGTTTACTTATTTCATTTTGTTTTCAAATGTTTTGGAAATACTGGTTATTGTTATGGTTATGTGGTCATGTTTGACCTACTACTTGTTGCACAACTAGTACCCGGCGTTTGTATTTGTATTTCCTTTTCAAAACTTAATAAAGATAAATTTATAAAGGATAACTAAGTCACAATGCGTTTGATATTTGTTTCTTGAAAAAAAAACTAGGTGAAAGTTTTCCGCCTTTTTGGATACAAAACTCAAACAAAATATGTAAAAGAATTTACAAAGTCTGGAGGATGGATCTCAGACATCGAAAAAACTAAGTTTGAAAGAGATATCAAAGACGAGTCAAATTCAATTTACACATGGAAATGAAAAACCAAGAGCTACTGTTCTGAAATACAGATCACACAATAAATTCAAATGAAATAGAGGAGAGAGGAGGTCAGCTTCACAAATCCCAATGTGTCCATGGGTTCCTCTAATTATAATTCTCTGAGGACTTATCTGATGTATCAGTGGGATCAACTAAAGACAGATGGAACAAAAATAAATTCTCAAGTATTCCCCACAATTCAGCACAAAACAACAGGCCGGAAGAAAGCTCAAATGTGACCGGACATGTGCGTTCCATGCTGGAGTGCATCACGGTCTCCTATCTGCGAATGCGCATGTCCGGAAGCATGCGTTCCACGCCGGATCGCATAATGGTTTTGGATTGCATACCACCAACATAGAAAAGTCCTATCTCTGAGATCAGCGTCATGGGAGACTAAAAACAAGTATTTCACATCCTCCCATCATGCAATAGGCACGTAGATCTACTTTATCACTACATAAAATATGGGATGATGGCCCACAGTATATTCCTAAATGATCACATTAGACCCCCATTGCATAATTAGAGATACACAAGGATCATCACATTTGCTAGTTACTAAATAGTATATGTAGGATATAACTGATAAGAAATAATTCTGATATAGCAGCTCAGATATCTCGATGACGTACAATAATATGTGAACTCCAATCACTGGGAACTGAGTAGCAATGAATAGAGTATAAAATCCAAAATGTAATCCGGAATGGGGCTGTATTCACACAAAACAAGCATAGGAAATTGTCTCATTCAGTCCCTTAGGGTCTAGTCAATCCAGTCTGGAAATCCACTCACTTTCCTTTTTGAGGATATATCTATTGTGATCACCTCCTATCACATTGGGTTTAACCACATCAATGATACAAAAGGAGATGTCTCTGGTTTCACCTCGATGTACACTATTCATGTGTCTCGCTAATCGGGTGTCCTGACCATGGCATATGTCACCCAAATGCCCCCCACCCTCCTCCTAGACTCCCTCTTGGTCTTGCCTACATAATCTGTCCAAACACAAAAAAATAAAACAAGAACCGGCAACTTTGTACGGGGAAGACAATTGGTCCAGGAATAGTGTACCGATGTCATACAATAAAGAAGTACGTTTTACGGACCGGTGAGTGCTACCCTTTCTTCTTATTTGCTTACATGTTACCTACATAATCTAGGGGGCAGGTGCATGTGGCCATATATACAAGTCCTGAGGTTTTACAGTTGGAATAACCCCTCTGAAAAAAGTTTTTACTCGTGGAGGAACTCGAGAAAGATTTACATGGTCTCATCCAATTACATGTACAACATTCTCCACATCTAAAGAAACCACAGATTCTTCTATCTAGCCAAGTCCCCTTGGGTGCAGTTTTTTGGTAGAAACTATGCACTAAACGGTCCCTAATTGACCAACCCTTTCTGAAAGTTATTGTGGGAGTAGATCACACAGCACCCTCCGAGCTGGGTCGGCCACAAGTATATCCCAGGTCACTCTGATTGTCATAAGTTTTTCTTACTCGTGCTACCCCATCTTTTTCTTGGTCTCTTGGTTAGGTATGGAGGAGTCTGTTTCTCCCATTTTTCTGCAAACGATGATGTGGAATCCAAAATGTACCATGAGTACCCTATAATCCCTTAATCTGGTGTTCAGGTCTATTGCCAGTATATTAAAATCTGTGACATTATGGCAGTACCTTCTCAACCATAAAAATTGACCCTTGGGTATTCCTCTTTTTATGGGGATGGGGTGGTGGCTATTCCACTTCAATAGTTTATTAGTGCTTGTAGGTTTATGGTAGATGAGTGCTCCTAGGGTCCCATCCCGTTCTATCTAGATTAGTACATCCAGGAAAGTCAACTGGTTATAATTAAACTCCGATGTAAATCTCAGGCCGACTCTATTGATGTTCAGTTCTCTGACAAATTCAAAAGGTTGTTCACTCGTCCCTGACCAGATGATTAAAATGTAGTCTATATATTTGTACAATACCCCAATATATGAATGCCATCACTTATGATCATCCCTGAATATTGTGGATTCCTCCCACCAGCCAAGAAATAGGTTAGCATACGAGGGGGCACAAGGGCTCCCCATCGCAGTACCACTGAGCTGGTGGAAGTACTTCCTGTCAAAAATAAATAAGTTATGAGTAAAAGTTAATTTTAGAAGATCCTCCATGAAGTCATTATGTCTGCTACACTCTATTGATCTCGATTTCAATAAACGTCTTACTCCTCTGATACCATCATCATGCGGTATATTACTGTACAAAGCCTCGATATCTAGTGAGGCCTGCTCCCCTACATGCATGTATACATGCTCGAGGGTCTACATGTAGGGGAGCAGCCAAAGGGAAAACCAACTCCAGAGGGATTATTCCAACTGCAGGACCTCAGGCGGTACTGGGAGAACATTACACTGTGTGGGGGCATCATACATACTAAATAAGGGACATAATGGGGGCATTACACTGTGTGGGGGGCATCATACGTACTGCATAAGGGGCATAATCGGGGCATTACACTGTGTGGGGGCATCATACATACTACATAAGGGGCATAATGGGGGCATTACACATACTACATAAGGGGCATAATAGGGGCATTACAATGTGTGGGGCATCATACATACTGCATAAGGGGCATAATGGGGGCATTACACTGTGTGGGGGGCATCATACATACTGCACAAGGGGCATAATGGGGGCATTACACTGTGTGGGGGGCATCATACGTACTGCATAAGGGGCATAATGGGGGCATTACACTGTGTGGGGCATCATACATACTACATAAGGGGCATAATGGGGGCATTACACTGTGTGGGGGCATCATACATACTACATAAGGGGCATAATGCATTACAATGTGTGGGGCATCATACATACTGCACAGGGGGCATAATGGGGGCATTATACTGTGTGGGGGCATCATACATCCTGTATAAGGGGCATAATGGGGGCATTACACTGTGAGGGGGCATCATACATACTACATAAGGGGCATAATGCATTACAATGTGTGGGGCATCATACATACTGCACAAGGGGCATAATGGGGGCTTTACACTGTGAGGGGGCATCATACATCCTGCATAAGGGCCATAATGGGGGCATTACACTGTGTGGGGGCATCATACATCCTGCATAAGGGGCATAATGGGGGCATTACACTGTGTGGGGGCATCATACATACTGCATAAGGGGCATAATGGGGGCATTACACTGTGTGGGGGCATCATACATACTGCATAAGGGGCATTACACTGTGTGGGGGCATCATACATCCTGCATACGGGGCATAATGGGGGCATTACACTGTGGGGGCATCATACATCCTGCATAAGGGGCATAATGGGGGCATTACACTGTGTGGGGGCATCATACATCCTGCATAAGGGGCATAATGGGGGCATTACACTGTGTGGGGGCATCATACATCCTGCATAAGGGGCATAATGGGGGCAGTACACTGTGTGGGGGGCATCATACATCCTGCATAAGGGGCATAATGGGGGCATTAAACTGTGTGGGGGCATCATACATCCTGTATAAGGGGCATAATGGGGGCATTACACTGTGTGGAGGCATCATACATCCTGCATAAGGGGCATAATGGGGGCATTACACTGTGGGGGGCATCATACATCCTGCATAAGGGGCATAATGGGGGCATTACACTGTGTGGGGGCATCATACATCCTGTATAAGGGGCATAATGGGGACATTACACTGTGTGGGGGCATCATACATCCTGCATAAGGGGCATAATGGGGGCATTACACTGCGTGGGGGCATCATACATCCTGCATAAGGGGCATAATGGGGGCATTACACTGCGTGGGGGCATCATACATCCTGCATAAGGGGCATAATGGGGGCATTACACTGTGTGGGGGCATCATACATCCTGCATAAGGGGCATAATGGGGGCATTACACTGTGTGGGGGCATCATACATTCTGTATAAGGGGCATAATGGGGGCATTACACTGTGTGGGGGCATCATACATCCTGCATAAGGGGCATAATGGGGGCATTACACTGTGGGGCAGTAAAGGGGTCCTGTACTATGGGAACAATACGTTTTCCCCCTTCCTGTCTCCATAGTTGGGTCGTATGTATCTATTACAGGAAACAGAACAAAAAACTTATGATTCTTATAAAGGGGCAACACAAGACCCCAAAAGAGTCTCCGTGCTGAAGGGGTTAATGCCCCCTGCGCCCAGTAATGGGGTCTCCACATACCTCCACCTGCAGAGCCGCCATCACATATATGGCTGCTCTGTGCGCACAGGAGCTGTGATGAGGTCACAGGAGGGGAGGAGTCAGGGGTCACATGATCAGGGGCCTCAGTGGATGCAGGACTCTGCTGTGCTGGTTGTCATGGTGCTGGATGAGCTGAAGTTTATGTGTGGGGTCAGGAGGGGTTTACAGTGTGGATGTAGCAGAGCCGTGTGTGTACGAGGTGTACGGAGCGGAGCCGCGCGTGTACGAGGCGTACGGAGCGGAGCCGCGCATGTACGAGGCGTACGAGGCGTACGGAGCAGAGCCGCGCGTGTACGAGGTGTACGGAGCGGAGCCGCGCGTGTACGAGGCGTACGGAGCGGAGCCGCGCGTGTACGAGGCGTACGGAGCGGAGCCGCGCGTGTACGATGAGTACGGAGCGGAGCCGCGCGTTTACGATGCGTACGGAGCGGAGCCGCGCGTGTACGTGGCGTACGGAGCGGAGCCGCGCGTGTACGAGGCGTACGGAGCGGAGCCGCGCGTGTACGAGGCGTACGGAGCGGAGCCGCGCGTGTACGAGGCGTACGGAGCGGAGCCGCGCGTGTACGTTGCGTACGGAGCGGAGCCGCGCTTGTACGAGGCGTACGGAGCGGAGCCGCGCGTGTACGAGGCGTACGGAGCGGAGCCGCGCGTGTACGAGGCGTACGGAGCGGAGCCGCACGTGTACGAGGCGTGCGGAGCCGCGCGTGTACGGAGCGGAGCCGCGCGTGCACGAGGCGTACGGAGCGCAGCCGCGCGTGCACGAGGCGTACGGAGCGCAGCCGCGTGTGTCCGAGGCGTGCGGAGCCGCGCGTGTACGAGGCGTACAGAGCGGAGCCGCGCGTGCACGAGGCGTACGGAGCGGAGCCGCGCGTGCACGAGGCGTACGGAGTGCAGCCGCGCGTGCACGAGGCGTACGGAGCGCAGCCGCGTGTGTCCGAGGCGTGCGGAGCCGCGCGTGTACGAGGCGTACGGAGCGGAGCCGCGCATGTACGAGGCGTACGGAGCAGAGCCGCGCGTGTACGAGGTGTACGGAGCGGAGCCGCGCGTGTACGAGGCGTACGGAGCGGAGCCGCGCATGTACGAGGCGTACGAGGCGTACGGAGCAGAGCCGCGCGTGTACGAGGTGTACGGAGCGGAGCCGCGCGTGTACGAGGCGTACGGAGCGGAGCCGCGCGTGTACGAGGCGTACGGAGCGGAGCCGCGCGTGTACGATGAGTACGGAGCGGAGCCGCGCGTGTACGATGCGTACGGAGCGGAGCCGCGCGTGTACGTGGCGTACGGAGCTGAGCCGCGCGTGTACGAGGCGTACGGAGCGGAGCCGCGCGTGTACGAGGCGTACGGAGCGGAGCCGCGCGTGTACGAGGCGTACGGAGCGGAGCCGCGCGTGTACGTTGCGTACGGAGCGGAGCCGCGCTTGTACGAGGCGTACGGAGCGGAGCCGCGCGTGTACGAGGCGTACGGAGCGGAGCCGCGCGTGTACGAGGCGTACGGAGCGGAGCCGCACGTGTACGAGGCGTGCGGAGCCGCGCGTGTACGGAGCGGAGCCGCGCGTGCACGAGGCGTACGGAGCGCAGCCGCGCGTGCACGAAGCGTACGGAGCGCAGCCGCGTGTGTCCGAGGCGTGCGGAGCCGCGCGTGTACGAGGCGTACAGAGCGGAGCCGCGCGTGCACGAGGCGTACGGAGCGGAGCCGCGCGTGCACGAGGCGTACGGAGTGCAGCCGCGCGTGCACGAGGCGTACGGAGCGCAGCCGCGTGTGTCCGAGGCGTGCGGAGCCGCGCGTGTACGAGGCGTACGGAGCGGAGCCGCGCATGTACGAGGCGTACGAGGCGTACGGAGCAGAGCCGCGCGTGTACGAGGTGTACGGAGCGGAGCCGCGCGTGTACGAGGCGTACGGAGCGGAGCCGCGCGTGTACGAGGCGTACGGAGCGGAGCCGCGCGTGTACGATGAGTACGGAGCGGAGCCGCGCGTGTACGATGCGTACGGAGCGGAGCCGCGCGTGTACGTGGCGTACGGAGCGGAGCCGCGCGTGTACGAGGCGTACGGAGCGGAGCCGCGCGTGTACGAGGCGTACAGAGCGGAGCCGCGCGTGCACGAGGCGTACGGAGCGGAGCCGCGCGTGCACGAGGCGTACGGAGTGCAGCCGCGCGTGCACGAGGCGTACGGAGCGCAGCCGCGTGTGTCCGAGGCGTGCGGAGCCGCGCGTGTACGAGGCGTACAGAGCGGAGCCGCGCGTGCACGAGGCGTACGGAGCGGAGCCGCGCGTGCACGAGGCGTACGGAGCGCAGCCGCACGTGTACGAGGCGTGCGGAGCCGCGCGTGTACGAGGCGTACGGAACGGAGCTGCGCGTGTACGAGATGTACGGAGCCCAGCCGCGTGTGTACGAGGTGTACGGAGCGGAGCCGCGTGTATGAGGTGTACGGGGCGGAGCAGCGCGTGTACGAAATGTACGGAGCAGAGCCGCGCGTGTACAAGGTTTACGGAGCGGAGCCACACGTGTATTAGGTTACGGAGCAGAGCCGCGCATGTGTACGAGGCGTATGGACTCCGGCGATGACACCGCACCTTTCCAGGGACATGACAGCTGATCAGTACAGCTGTCACGTGCCCCTAACAGCCACAGGTGCAGTTGCGATCCATCCATGGCTGTTAACATGTTACAGGGAATTTGTCACCCCTGGGACCTATCTGACCTCTAATATTGGGATCCAGGTCATAGAAGTATGAATCTATACTCACCTGTATGTCCCATATTAGAGGTCTACTTGCTGTGTAATAGCTTTTTATTAAATTAGTTTTGGCAAGCTTCACGCCTATTAGCTTCCTTTCCTTATCCCCCCTCCTCCCCTGCTCGTCACAGGGGCCTGTGATGTGCAGTTCCCGGCCGGATCCCGCGCCTGCGCAATTTGCCCTGTATGGACGGCGCTCTTCTTCCTGCCATCTGTGTAGCCAGGTGGAGCAGGAAACTTGTGCGCAGGCACCGGTGAGTCACAATTGTGAAATTGCACTTTTTTTGCAATTTCACCACACTTTGAATTATTTTCCTGTTTTCCAGTACACAATATGGTAAAACCAATGGTGTTGTTCAAAAGTACAACTCGTCTTGCAAAAAACAAGCCCTCACATGGCCATTGACGGAACAATAAAACATTTATGGCTCTGGAGAGAAAGGGAGCAAAAAACGAAATGGAGAAGCCCAAAGTGGTAAAGGGGTTAATATCAAATAATTATAAAAAAAAAAAATAGAAAAGCGTTAGAAAATATTTGTTTTTATTTCTTTCATATAGGAATCGAAGAAAACCAGCGTATGGATCTTTTCCAGCCTGGGTGCCGGGTTATCTGGGCCCATCCATCCAGTGTTGTTCATATGGTGCGAAATCCCTTCCCAGATCCCCTGAATTCCTACCTGGGATGTAAATTCCCTCAGGACCGACCCGCTGAATTCACGTCTTATCAATGAACATTTACATTTTGTTCATATTTATCCGGAACTTGGATATAGACATAAAGTTCAAATGAAAACACAGTTCGAGGTATAAATTTCCACAATAACACAAGTCTTGTGTGTATAAAGTCTTATTGTGAAGGATGTGTTCTTGCTAATCTCTGAGACTATAGGAGCAGAACAGAAGCTTTAGGACGGAGTCACACTACCCGTAGACAAAATCGTTCCGATTCTCACTGATGAGAGTCGCACGAGTTCTCCGTATGGTAATCCGTGTGTAATGCGATGATGCGATATTTTCTCACCCATGTATCCGTATGACATCAATATGCAACGTGTTTATCTTCTCTGCAACTATTCTTCTCCAATCATTTACAGGACCATTTACAGTGTTCTGTGCTACAGAATGGTAATGTAACCATAAAAATTGGACGGCATACGGATGGTCCGTGTGGCGACCAATTTTTTCTCACACCCGTAGGCTTGCATTGGCGAGTCTCTCACAATATATGCGTACAATCACAGCATGCTGCGATTTTGCATGAACGCCGAATACGCCTGAGAAAAAAAACGGTTATCTGAGCTGCCCTATAGAATAACACTGGGCCGAGTGCTGTGCGATGTTTTATATGTTATACGGTAGTGTGACTCCGGCCTTACCTGACATATCTGCTTCTAGAAGAATGTGACATGGAAGGAGGAAGAGCAGCACAATCCTGTTTTTGTGGATGAAGGACTTGAACACGCAACCCGGTAAACACTGATAAAGAGAACAAGTAACAGGAGCAGCGCTCCAGGGAAAGTACTGACAACATCTGAAGCCCCCATCACACTAAGCGAGATCGCTAGCGAGATCGCTGCTGAGTCACAAGTTTTGTGATGCAACAGCGACCTCAGCAGCGATCTCGCTATGTTTGACACTTAGCAGCGACCAGGCCCCTGCTGTGAGATCGCTGGTCGTGTCAGAATGGTCTGGACATTTCTTTGATTGTTGAGGCCCCGCTGGGTAGCATGCATCGTTGTGTTTGACACCTTACCAACGACCTTGTTGACGACTCAGACACAGAGACACATAGGCCTGCATCGTTATACAGGTCGTTACGGGTCGCCGCATCGTTGCTGCGTCGTTGGGAACATCTGACTGTTTGACATCTCACCAACGACCACATAGCAACGCAGCAACGATCCCTGACAGGTCGTATCCTCTGGGAGAGGAAGTGGTGATGTCCAACTCACTTAATGAGTTCAAGAGAGGCCTGGACGCCTTTCTTGAGAACAATAAAATTACATCTTATGCTTAGTGATAGTTAATTAATCCAGGGATTTAATCTGACTGCCAGATTGGAGTCGGGAAGTGAATTTTTCCTCAATGATGTAAATTGGCCTATACCGCATGGGATTTTTTTGCCTTCCCCTGGATCAACGCTGCGGAATAGCTGCAGTGCATAAGAAATAGGCTGAACTGGATGGACGCTTGTATGTAACTATGTAACTATGTATCGTTGTCGGAATCGCTGTAGCATCACTGAGTGTGACGGGGCCTTGACTGTATTCACACAGATACAGAGGACTTTATTCACACAGATACAGAGGAGGTTATTCACACAGATACAGAGGATTTTATTCACACAGATACAGAGGAGGTTATTCACACAGATACAGAGGACTTTATTCACACAGATACAGAGGACTTTATTCACACAGCTACAGAGGACTTTAATCACACAGATACAGAGGACTTTATTCACACAGATACAGAGTAATGATGGACGAGCACTAAAATGCTCGATGCTCGGGTTGAGCACATTGGAATACTCGGGTGCTCAACCCAAGCAACGAGCCCAATGTAAGTCTATGGGAGACTCGAGCATTTTTCAGACTGATCCCCCCGGCAGTCTGCAGAGTTTCGATGGGAACAGTGCTCAAATGACATGGGAACAGCATGGGGAAGACCCCTGGAAGCATTTCTGACTCCCAGGTCACTGCTGTCAACAACGTTGTCAGAGGTATTACGCCACTTTTACAGACTCACAATAAAACATACAAAAACAAAACCAAAATGGATTTTCCTGGTAAATATTTTAAGGAACATCCTTTCCAGGGTAATGACTTGTATATAAAGCAAAATAAATAACCAAAAACAAAAATACTCCTCCACACCTTGGCCTATGTTCACACTTAGCTTTTTTGATGCGTTTTTGCACTTTTGCATTGCTTTCAACCGTGACAAATGCATTCACCAGGTAATGTCATTTTAACATTTTACAACCTTATCTGGCCATGTGGTGTGTGAGATATCATCAGACACATCGTGTTTCATTTATGATGGAGGGACTCTGAAAGTCACAAAGCCTATTTTTATAGGGCCATCAGGTGCCCTTTATTATTCTTAAAGGACCAGCAATCGGCCCTCACTATTCTTAGAGAGCCATTAGCCGGCTATGTTTTATTGTTCCCATTACTGAAGACTGGGTCTCCTATAGTGTTGCTGCGTATGCAGTTAGTGGCAGGGCTGCCCAAAATTTGGATGCACCCCAATACCCCTTTTGAAGAGACTTAGAGGAGGGCCTCCTGAAAACAATGTTCCCATTATTAGGAAGTAGGTCTCCCATTGTGTTTGCCTATGCAGTGAATGCAAAGGTTGCCAAAAATTTGGAGGCACTCCAATGCCCCTTGGAAGAGATGTGGAGGAGGGCCTCATAAAAAAATGTTCCCATTAGAAAGAAGCAGGCCTCCTTACTTGTAATGCCCATGCACTAAATGTATGGGCTGACAAACATTTACCCCTGGGGGTATACATGAACATACTGTATAAAAAATTTTTTTTACGGGCATCATAAATACCCTTTAAAAAATTATGTGGGTGTTGCATCACGGACCACGGTCACCCTGGTGATATGGTGGTAGAGGATGAGGAGAAGGAGGAGGACAAGAGCAGATAGCCAAAATCAGGAAGCGTATACCCATGTGTGGGTGTGAGAAGGTGCATGGGAATACACCTCCCAAAAAGAGACACTGGATTTGAGTTTATGTTACGCTGCTATCATTCGGTGGTGTTGAGAAGTCTGGCCCAATCCAGCCCTTGTTCAATTTTATGAGTCATCCTGTCAGCATTTTCAGTTGACAGGCAGATGCGCTTATCAGTTATAATTCCACCAGCGGCACTAAAAACACGCTCTGATAAAACGCTGGCGGCAGGGCAGGCCAGGACCTTGAAGGCATAGAGAGTCAGTTCATTCCACGTATCCAGCTTGGATACCCAATAATTATAAGGCACAGAGGAATCACGGAGGACGTTGGTACGGTCGGTAAAGTACTCCCTCAGCATCTTCCCAAACTTTGCACTCCTTATGAGAGTACCCTGCACCTCAGGGCCTGTGCGATGCGAGGGGCTGAGAAAATTCTCCCAGAACTTTGACAGTGTTCCCCTGCCTCTGCTGGATTGAAGTTGTGTCTCTCTCACCTGTTGTCCTTCGTTGTCCAACGAACTGTGACCTCTGCCGCCGGCGTTTTCAGATGGGAATTTTTTAATAGTTCCGCAACAAGGGCCTTCTAGTACAGCCCCATTTTTTGTAGACCTGTCCGCCTCAGGAATAAGAGATATAAAGTTCTCCTTGTAGTGTGGGTCTAGAAGTGTCACCAACCAGTAATGACTGTCACCCAAAATTTTGAGAACGCGAGGGTTATGAGAAAGGCAGCGTAACATAAAATTAGCCATGCGTGCCAGACTGCTAACAGGCAAGACCGTGTCCTCACCAAAAGGATGACTGACCATGCTCTCTTCCTCCTCCTCCTGTCTGTCCTCTGGCCATCCACGCTGAACAGACAGTATTACAGCTGTGCAGGTAGTACCGTCTATAGCGCATGAAACTAGCTCCTGTTCTTCCTCCTCCTCCTCCTCTTTGTCACCCAATCCTCGTTGGGATGAGATGAGGCTGGGTTGTGTGTAATCACACTGTATGGTTCCTTGCTCCATCTTATCGTGCTCCGCCTGCAATGCATCCTCTTTGATTGTCAGCAAAGGGCGTTTCAGAAGACAGAGAAGCGGGATGGTGATGCTAATTATGGCGACATTGCCGCTCACCATCTTGGTGGAGTCCTCAAAGTTTTGGAGGATGGTACATATGTCTGATATCCATGTCCACTCCTGAGGTCTTATGTGTGGAGTCTGAACTGAATACCGACGGCCTTGTTGATGCTGGTACTCAACAACTGCCCTCTTCTGCTCACAAATCTGACCCAACATCTGCTCCATAGATTGCCAACGCGTGGGGCATCACACACCAGTCTGTGAGCCGGAAGCTGCAAATGCTGCTGAAACACGGCAAGGGTGGCGGAAGCTGTAGGTGACTTTCTAAAATGGGCACACAGGCGGCGTACTTTAACAAGCAGATACGGTAGTGTGACGGATCAACCCCGTACTCCAAGATTTTGCCACATGGGGGTTGTCGTAGCGCCTATGCAGCTAAGGGGACATAATGTTATAAAGTGGGGTGAATATTGTGGATCGCATATTGTTGGACATTCTGTGATGTGACCGAAGCACTCCTGGCCCCCACCTTCCTGTGCTCACTTAGCAGGGGCAAACAGACAATGTGCTGATTAATGGGTTGTTGCCTAACTGCTGTCTGGGAGCCTACTGTGGGTATTATCTAGTGAGAACAATGGGTGCTAAAAATAGCTTGTGTGATTCTCTATAAAACCTGCTTGTGAGAATAAAAGTTTAGTTCATCTTGGAGACACTGTGCGATAGTCATATTTTATATATCCCAGTGTAAGAAAAGCCTTTCCATGTCAGGGGCCTGCAGAAGAAGATTGGACATCTGCGGATGGGGTAACTAGCTCCCGTCACACTGGTGGCAGCGGTGGGATTCGGTCCATCTTCTTCAGGAACCAAGGACTGAATGGAAGACATCTACCAGAAGCTAAAGAGGAATACGTTGAAGGACCTTGTGGAAGCTCGAGGGTTAACCGCCAGCAACAAAACAAAAGCGGATTTGATAGCAGCCATTATGGAGCTCGACAACGCAACAACCTCCAACGGGAACGTGGAAGAGACTGAATTCCAGAGGGAGGTAAAGAGCAGACTGGCACTTTATGCTCCCAACCTGGCAGTACAGATCATAGATAAGGTGATGGCTGATGTGCGTACTGATCTGGATGAAAAGATGGAGAGGGCAGAGCGGATGGAGCTAGCCAGGATGGAGATGCCAGAGAGGACCAAGATAGAGCTAGCCAAGATGGAGATGGCGGAGCGGAGAGAGGAGATACAGCGAGCAGGGGGAGCCCTGGCTTCCTCCCTGGTTCCAGCAGGGGTAAGCCACAAAAAGATCCAATACAATGCCTTCCGACAGTTGGGGGAGGCAGAGGAAGACATTGATGGCTTTCTGCAGGACTTTGAGCGGCAGTGTACCCTTCATAAAGTGGAGCCGGAGGATTGGGTCCAGATTCTGGCCAGCAAGCTGACAGGCCGGGCAGCGGATGCCTATCGCACTGTATCGGATAAGGACTGTATGGACTATAAGCGAGTCAAAGAAGTGATATGCACTAACACCAGAGGCATACCGTCAAAAGTTCCGCAAAACCACAAAACGGGAAACGGATACCCACGCTGAATGGGCCTGTAAACTATGGTGGTCACTGCTACAGTGGGTACAAGGTAGCAAAGCAGACACGAAGGAGGACGTCCAACAGCTCATCGCGTTAGAACGATTCTTTACTGGGTTAACTCCTGAGACGCAAGAATGGCTTCGGGACCGACGACTCTTGAGGAGGCTGCACGGCTGACCGATGAACATTATGATGCCAGGAGGGCCCAATTGTCAGGGTCCAAAACTGTCTCAAGAGGCCCTCCCATGGGTCTGGAGGCCCCTAAACCACAGAAGCTTGGCGGGGGACCCACCAATACCCCGGCCTACCAGAGTCCTCCTGGGGTGCGATGCCACACCTGCCATCAGCTGGGTCACCTGCAGAGACACTATCCCAACCGGACCCAGCGCACCCAGTGGCCAAAACCGGAAACGGCTACCTTCAACCGGGCCGCTGTACGCTGCTACCAAGGCGAAGCCGACCCGGCATCGGTGGCTATGGCTAATTATGGGATGGAAGAGAAAGAGGGAGTGCTGCATGAAGTGGACCCTGTGCAGGCAGCCCAGGCGGATAATCGACAACAACATTGACAGTCGGTGTGGATTAATGGGAAACAGCTGCAGGGATTAAGAGATTCCGGAGCTACTCTGACCCTTGTGAAGTCGCATCTCGCCCAAGGCCAAAATATGGGTCGAACAGTGGCGGTCCGTGTAGCAGGGGCAGCCATACATCGACTGCCCACGGCCAAGATTCACCTGAACTGGGGGGCCGGGGATGGCTTTGTCGAGGTCGGCATGATGAAGGATTTGCCTGCAGATGTCCTGCTGGGAAATGACTTGGGGCCCATGTTGTCTTCCTTCTCGGTTGCCCCCCTGGCTGAGACATATCCTGTGACTACCCGGAGACAACTCGAGCTGCGGAGGCGGAATCACACTCAGAGAAGGCCCAGGTAAGACACTACAGCCCTTCACGTATTCCCATAGCCAGACACATTTCATGGGACACCCCAGCAGAATTTAGGAGGGAGGTACTAGAGGATCCCTCATTGCAGGGGTATCGCGGGAAGGCACAGGAGGGGAGAGGGGTACTGGAAGGTGAACAGTTTATATGGCATCAGGGACTCCTCTACAGGGTTACAGAGCAAACTCACTCAGGGACGAGCCCCACTGTACAACGACAGCTGGTAGTTCCCAAAAAGTATAGGCAGGAGTTTCTGCGAATCTCTCATGACATACCCTTGGCGGGGCACCTCGGAGTCAGCCGCACCAGGTATCGTCTGACACAAAACTTCTTTTGGCCAGGGTTATCCCATGATGTTCGTCAGTACTGCCAGACCTGTGACAGTTGCCAGCGCATTGGCAAGAGGGGAGATCGCTGCAAGGCCAAATTACACCCCCTTCCCATTGTGGAGGAGCCATTTAGCCGAGTAGCGGTCGATCTGATAGGGCCGTTAGTCAAACCCAGTCCGTCAGGGAAAAGGTATATATTGACAGTGATAGATTACACCACGCGGTATCCAGAGGCGGTTGCCTTACCTAACATACTCCTTTGTTGGGTGAAGAGAATGGGGCATCAAACTCCGCTGCTCGCCTGTCAGAATTATGTACCAGAGGAATCCAAGTCAATGTAATAATAAAATAGACTTTATTTCTAAAGTGATCACACCACTTCCTCAGGACAGTCTAAAGACGCACCTTCGAGATAGGACAGAAGGTCCTGGTACTAGAACCGGTTAGGCAGAACAAATTCCAGGCCGCATGGGAGGGGCCTTACCGGGTAGTGGGGAAAATAGCCGACACCACCTACAATGTCTCCGATTGTGACGACCCCAGGGTTATCCGCATGTTCCACGTGAATATGCTGAAGGCCTACCGGGAGCGCCCTGAAGAGGTAGCTGCCATCTGCGCACCCGAAGCAGAGGATTTAGCCGAACTCCCCTTGCCTGATGTCTTAGGTGAGAGGACTCAGTCGAAAACTTGGGACCAGGTACACTTAGGAGAAAACCTAGGGGCCCGGGAGAGAGAGCAGGCTGAGACATTGCTGAGGCAGCCGCAGAGGATGTTCTCAGAAAGACCGGGGTTCACCTGACTTGCACAACACAAGGTTGAGACACAAGATCAGACCCCCCTGAGACAACCCCCCTTCCGCGTCCCGGAGTCTGTACGAGAAGGGATGTGACAAGAGATACAGGAGACGTTGAGTTTAGGGGTCATTGAGGAGTCAGATAGTCCCTGGGCGTCCCCTGTAGTGTTAGTGCCTAAGAAAGATGGGACTGCCCAGTTTTGTGTAGACTATCGCAAGATAAATGAGAAAACTGTGACGGATGCGTATCCGATGCCGCGTGTGGACGAGTTGTTAGACCGGCTGGCTGGGGCAAAGTATTTGACCACCATCGATCTATGCAAAGGCTATTGGCAGATCCCCCTAAGTCCTGATGCTATTCCCAAGTCTGCATTTGTCACTCCGTTTGGCTTATTCCAGTTTCGGGTTATGCCATTTGGGATGAAGAATGCCCCCGCGACCTTCCAGAGGCTCGCTGACCGGCTTCTGGATGGTCTCCAGTACTATGCTTGTGCCTACCTGGATGACATCACCGTCTACAGCGCGACATGGGATGAGCATCTAAATCACCTAGAGACAGTATTGGATAGGATCCACAAAGCTGGAATCACCCTGAACCCCAACAAGTGTCACATAGGCAAAGCAGAGGTGCAGTATTTAGGACATTGGGTGGGGGGTGGAAAACAACGACCGGAACCCGCCAAGATTGAGGCCGTAGCCAAGTGGCCCACCCCACGTACTAAAACCCAAGTCATGGCCTTTCTAGGGACAGCGGGGTATTATAGGAAATTTGTCCCTAATTACAGCAGCATTGCCAAGCCCCTCACTGATCTGACACGTAAGAACCTCCCCCGCCAGATAACCTGGACCCCCGAGTGTGAGGAAGGCTTCCACCAGCTAAAGGACGCTCTCACAAATACCCCGATATTGGCCGCACCCGATCCAACTAAACGTTTCCTGGTTCACACGGACGCATCTACGTTTGGGTTGGGGGCACTACTGAGCCAAGTTGGGCCGGATGGCCAAGAACACCCAATAGCTTATCTGAGTCGGAAATTACTGCCTTGAGAAGTCAGCTATTTGGCCGTCGAAAAGGAATGCCTGGCAGTAGTATGGGCTGCCAAGAAGCTCCAACCATATTTGTATGGAAGACAGTTTTTCCTCATAACGGACCATAACCCCCTGGTATGGCTTAATCGGGTCTCCGGTGACAATGCCAGACTACTACGGTGGAGTTTGGCGCTACAACCGTTAAACTTCACCATCCACTATAGACCCGGCAAGCAAAATGGTAACGCCGATGGACTAAGCCTACAAGCTGACCTGCTACCAACCTCATAAATCGTGGACCTCCTCCAGCTGATCTGTCAGGGAGCAGACTGGGTAGGCCGATCCTGTCCGGGAAGGGGGAGCATTGTGACTCATCAACCCCGTACTCCAAGATTTTGCCACATGGGGGTTGTCATAGCGCCTATGCAGCTAATGGGACATAATGTTATAAAGTGGGGTGAATATTGTGGATCGCATATTGTTGGACATTCTGTGATGTGACCGAAGCACTCCTGGCCCCCACCTTCCTGTGCTCACTTAGCAGGGGCAAACAGACAATGTGCTGATTAATGGGTTGTTGCCTAACTCAGGGCCGATGTCAGCACCCGGCGCACATGGGGAAATGCCGGGGCCCTGAGCAGGCAGGGGGGCCCACTGGCGGTCGCGCATCCCGCTGGGCTATGGGCGGAGGAGAGCGGTGTCAGCGCCCGCCCTTCGCCGCTTGCTCAGGGCCCCGGCAGCCGGATATTTACCTCTCCCCGTGCCTCCGCAGATCCGCTGTCTTCCTGCTCTGCGCTCCCTGTGACGTCTCAGGTCAGAGGGCGCGGTGATGACTTTCCATCGCTCGCTCCCCTGAACCGTCACAGGGAGCGCAGAGCGGGACGACACCGGCAACGCTGGAGTCCGGACCCGAGCAGCGGGCAGTAGGTGAGAAGGAGGGAGGTGAGTATTTGATTTTTTTTTTTTTTTAAATGTATGGAGGCATGGGGCATAATATGGGAGGGTGACATCCTGCATGGGGCATAATATGGGGGGGTGACATCTTGCATGGGGCATTATAAAGAGAGGGGGGGTGACATCCTGCATGGGGCATTATAAAGATAGGGGGGGTGACATCCTGCATGGGGCATTATAGAGAGAGGGGGTGACAGCCTGCATGGGGCCTTATAAAGAGGGGGGCACATCCTGCATGGGACATTATAAAGAGAGGGGCGGTGACCTCCTGCATGGGGCATTATAAAGAGAGGGGGTGACATCCTGCATGGGGCATTATAAAGAGAAGGGGGTGACATCCTGCATGGTGCATTATAAAGAGAGGGGGGGTGACATCCTGAATGGGACATTATAAAGAGATGGGGGGTGACATCCTGCATGGGGCATTATAGAGAGAGGGAGTGACAGCCTGCATGGGGCCTTATAAAGAGGGGGGGTACATCCTGCATGGGGCATTATAAAGAGAGGGAGGGTGACATCCTGCAAGGGGCATTATAAAGAGGAGGGGTGACAGCCTGCATGGGGCATTATAAGGTGGGGAACAGCCTGCATGGGGCATTATACGGGGGGGACAGCCTGCATAGCGCATTATGTGGGGGGAACAGCCTGCATGAAGCATTATAAGGGGGGGACAGCCTGTATGGGGCATTATGTGGGGGGTAACAGCCTGCATGGAGCATTATAAGGGGGGGACAGCCTGTATGGGGCATTATGTGGGGGGTAATAGCCTGCATGCAGCATTATATGGGGGCCAGTATCCTGTATGGAGCGTTATAAGGGGACCAGTATCCTGTATGGAGCGTTATATGGGGGCCAGTATCCTGTATGGAGCTTTATAAGGGGACCAGTATTCTGTATGGAGCGTTATATGGGGGCCAGTATCCTGTATGGAGCTTTATAAGTGAACCAGTATCCTGTATGGAGCGTTATATGGGGGCCAGTATTCTGTATGGAGCCTTATATGGGGGCCAGTATTCCGTATGGAGCCTTATATGGAGGCCAGTATTCCGTATGGAGCCTTATATGGGGGCCAGTATTCCGTATGGAGCCTTATATGGAGTCCAGTATTCTGTATGGATCCTTATATGGGGGCTAAGTATTCCGTATGGAGCCTTATATGGGGGCCAGTATTCCATATGGGGCCTTATATGGGGGCCAGTATTCCGTATGGGGCCTTATTACGGGCCAGTATTCCATATGGGGCCTTATATGGGGGCCAGTATTCCGTATGGGGCCTTATATGGGGGCCAGTATTCTGTATGGGGCCTTATATGGGGGCCAGTATTCCGTATGGGGCCTTATTACGGGCCAGTATTCCATATGGCGCCTTATATGGGGGCCAGTATTCCGTATGGAGCCTTATATGGGGGCCAGTATTCCCTATGGAGCCTTATATGGGGGCCAGTATTCCGTATGGGGCCTTATATGGGGGCCAGTATTCCGTATGGGGCCTTATATGGGGGCCAGTATTCCGTATGGGGCCTTATATGGGGGCAGTATTCTGTGTGGTACTATTTGCTGGTTTCTGAGCTATTGTGGAATTTACAATAGATATCGCTCATGTAATGTAAGAAGTGAAATCTTCGGCATTGTACTATATATATATTTCTCTGCGGTATCTGTGCATCATGAATCGTGGTATGTGTTAAAGGGCCCACTGAGACCCTTTCGCCCGGGGCCCAGAAAAACCTGGAGCCGGCCCTGGCCTAACTGCTGTCTGGGAGCCTACTGTGGGTATTATCTGGTGAGAACAATGGGTGCTAAAAATAGCTTGTGTGATTCTCTATAAAACCGGCTTGTGAGAATAAAAGTTTAGTTCATCTTGGAGACACTGTGCGATAGTCATATTTTATATATCCCAGTGTAAGAAAAGCCTTTCAATGCCAGGGGCCTGCAGAAGAAGATTGGTCATCTGCGAATGGGGTAACTAGCTCCCGTCACAGGCAGCTACGGGTAGGATTTGAGAAACCACTGAACCACGAGGTTAAGCACATGGGCCAGGCATGGTACGTGTGTGAGCTCGCCTCGCCTCAGAGCCGTCACCAGCTTCCGGCCATTGTCACACACGACAATTCCTGGCTGTAGGTTCAGCGGTGTCAGCCACAGATCTGCCTGCTCTATCAGAGCTGTCTACAACTCTTCAGCATTGTGTGGTTTGTCACCTAAGCATATTAGCTTCAGCACAGCTTTCTGCCGCTTGGCTGAGGCAGTGCTGCAGTGCTTCCAGCTTGTGACCGATGTGGTCATTTTGGAGATGGAGGCTGAAGAGGAGGCTGAGGAGGATGATGTGCAGGAGCTGTAGACTGTGGGAGCTAACCTGATTGACCTAGGGACCGCAATCCTTTCCATCGGGAGGACGTGTTCCGTCCAAGGTCCGACTGGGTCCCGGCTTCCACTATATTAACCCAGTATGCCGTCAGCGAGATGTACCATCCCTGCCCACAAGCACTTGTTCACGTGTCTGTGGTTAGGTGGACTTTCCCGGTAAATGCGTTGTTGAGGGCACAACTAATGTTTTGGGACACGTGCTTATGTAATGCGGGGACGGCACACCGGGAGAAATAGTGGCGGCTGGGGACCGAGTACCGAGGGACGGCCGCCGCCATCAGGTTGCGGAATGCTTCTGTCTCCACGAGCAACATTTCGGGCGCAAGCAGACGTGTAATGTGGGAATTTAGTATTGTGGCCTGTGGGGCGTTGGCTGCGTATTTGCGCTTGCGTTCCAAGGACTGAGGTATGGACAACTGAATGCTGCGCTGGGACAAGGATGTGGACGTGCTTCCTGATGCTGCTACTTGAGAGTGTGCAACGAAAGGTGCAGGGCAGGAGGCATCTTCGCATGCACCATGGACAGGGGATTGGCTTGCATGCACAACAGCGGAAGAAGCAATGGTGCCACCCGCAGACACTGTTCCTGGACCCTGGGGTTCGGCCCACAAAGTCGGGTGCTTTGCTGCCATGTGCCTGATCATGCTAGTGGTGGTCAGGCTGCTAGCTTTGCCACCCCTCCTGATGCTGGCCTGGCAGGTGGTGCAAATGGCCTTTTTGGGGTTATCGGCAGAGTCTTTAAAAGACAACCATACTCGGGAAGACCTAACAGTTGTACTGGTAACTTCCTTCATGTTGGTCTTACGGGAAATGGTTGCCTGCTTTCTGTCTGCGTCCACCACACTGCTTCTTCCTGCCTGTTGGGGTGCTCTGCCTCCCTCCCCCTGTGTGCTGCTGTCCTCGCTCTGCATGTCCTCCTGCCAGGTTGGGTCAATTACTATATCATCCACCACCTCGTCTTCCACTAACGCACTCTGGTCCTCCTCCTGACTTTCTGGCAATTGTGTCTCATCATCGTCCACCTCTTGTGATACTTTCCCACCGTCGCCTTCATGTGACCGTGGCTGCTCAAATATTTGGGTATCGCTACATGTGATCTCCTCTTGCCCCACTTCAAGTGGACCGGGCGAGAGGCCCGAATCTATAAATGGAAAAGTAAACAGCTCTGCAGAGTGTCCAAGTGTGGGATCATTTGTTTTCCGGCACTCGGCCTGGTGGGAGGAAGGAGGATCAGGGTGAATATGCGGTCCAGACTCACGGCTACTGAGACTTGACCGTGTGGAAGACAGGGTGGTGGTGGTGGAAGCATTATCCGCTATCCAATCAACAACTTTTTGACACTGCTCTGGGTTCAATAGTGGTGTGCTGCGGTCCCCTAGAAATTGGGACAGGAAGGTTGGGCAAGAAGGTGTGGGTGTTTGTTGTGGCACAATTTCAGCTAGCCCACGGCCTCGGCCTCGGTATGCACCATCACCATCACGTCCAGTTCCCCGTCCCTTGCCACGCACCTTGCCCATTTTAAATGGAGGACAATATCTTCCACGCTCACTACAAATGGCTGAATTTGGAGCAAAGTTATATGTAATCTATGTGATGGAGGAACCACAGTTTTAAATACCTGGCCTGTAGGTAACTATTTTGAACAGCAAACAGGTGCCAAAAACTTTGCTGACACACTGAAAAAAAATTTGAATGGAGGACAAAAATGGCAGTATTTTCAGTGCAATTATATGTGAATGTGATCCGTGTGACGGAGAAACCACAGTTTTAAATACCTGGCTGTAGGTAACTATTTTGAACAGCAAACCGGTGTCAAAAACTTTGCTGAGACACTGAAAAATAATTTGAGTGGAGGCCAAAAATGGCAGTATTTTCAGTGCAAATATACAGTACAGACCAAAAGTTTGGAAACACCTTCTCATTTAAAGATTTTTCTGTATTTTCATGACTTTGAAAATTGTACATTCACACTGAAAGCATCAAAACTATGAATTAACACATGTGGAATTATATACTTAACAAAAAAGTGTGAAACAACTGAAAATATGTCTTAGGTTCTTCAAAGTAGCCACCTTTTGCTTTGATGACTGCTTTGCACACTCTTGGGATTCTCTTGATGAGCTTCAAGAGATAGTCACCGGAAATGTTCTTTTAACAATCTTGAAGGAGTTCCTAGAGATGCTTAGCACTTGTTGGCCCTTTTGCCTTCACTCTGCAGTCCAGCTCACCCCAAACCATCTTGATTGGGTTCAGGTCTGGTGACTGTGGAGGCTAGGTCATCTGGCGTAGCACCCCATCACTCTCCCTCTTGGTCAAATAGCCCTTACACAGCCTGGAGGTGTGTTTGGGGTCATTGTCCTGTTGAAAAATAAATGATGGTCCAACTAAACGCAAACCGGATGGAATAGCATGCTGTTGCAAGATGCTGTGGTAGCCATGCTGGTTCAGTATGCCTTCAATTTTGAATAAATCCCCAATCGTGTCACCAGCAAAGCACCCCCACGCCATCACACCTCCTCCTCCATGCTTCACGGTGGGAACCAGGCATGTAGAGTCCATCCGTTCACCTTTTATGCGTCGCACAAAGACACGGTGGTTGGAACCAAAGATCTTAAATTTGGACTCACCAGGCCAAAGCACAGATTTCCACTGGTCTAATGTCCATTCCATGTGTTTTTTAGCCCAAACAAGTCTCTTCTGCTTGTTGCCTGTCCTTAGCAGTGGTTTCCTAGCAGCTATTTTACCATGAAGACCTGCTGCACAAAGTCTCCTCTTAACAGGTGTAGAGATGTGTCTGCTGCTAGAACTCTGTGGGGCATTGACCTGGTTTCTAATGTGAGCTGCTGTTAACCTGCGATTTCTGAGGCTGGTGACTCAGATAAACTTATCCTCAGAAGCAGAGGTGACTCTTGGTCTTCCTTTCCTGGGGCGGTCCTCATATGAGCCAGTTTCTTTGTAGCGCTTGATGATTTTTGCAACTGCACTTGGGGACACTTTCAAAGTTTGCCCAATTTTTCAGACTGACTGACCTTCATTTCTTAAAGTAATGATGGCCACTCATTTTTCTTTACTTAGCTGCTTTTTTCTTGCAATAATACAAATTCTAACAGTCTATTCAGTAGGACTATCAGCTGTGTATGCACCTGACTTCTGCACAACACAACTGATGGTCCCAAACCCATTTATAAGGCAAAAAATCCCACTTTTTAAACCTGACAGGGCACATCTGTGAAGTGAAAATCATTTCCGATGGCTACCTCTAGAGTGTGCAAAGCTGTCATCAAAGCAAAAGGTGGCTACTTTGAAGAACCTAGAATATAAGACATATTTTCAGTTGTTTCACACTTTTTTGTTAAGTATATAATTCCACATGTGTTAATTCATAGTTTTGATGCCTTCAGTGTGAATGTACAATTTTCAAAGTCATGAAAATACAGTAAAATCTTTAAATGAGAAGGTGTGTCCAAACTTTTGGTCTGTACTGTATGTGATCCGTGTGACGGACGAACCACAGTTTTAAATAGCTGGAATTTTAGCGCTGTAATATGGAAAGGACCTGGCTGTATTCTGCAGTGCCAACAAGCAAATGGCGCAGAAAAATGGTGTTCTCTGGATTGCTTTTTAAGCAAATAATGAGGATTAAGATCCCCAAAAAAATATTCCTGGCCCCTGAGACCTGGGCCTTTGTCTAGAAATATCTAACAGCAGCAGAAGGCAGAACTGGAATGGAGCCTCTTGTGCTATATGCACTGCAGTCTGCTATATACCCTGCCTGCCTGCCTATATACACTGCCTGTCTGATATCTCTGCAGATGGATTAGTCCTCAAAAGGACTGTTTGTTGAGATGGATATGTGTAATGTACTTGTTTTCTCCCTACACTACCTAATATACAACCAAATCTCTCCCTAGCTCAGCAGTACCTCTCCCTACACTGCCTGATTGCGGAGTAGACTGACAAGCACAGCGGCGCCAGGTCTGATATAGACCTGATGACGCTGTGCGGCCAGCCAATCACTGTAATGCCACAACCAACATGGCTGTGGCATTACAGTGAGTGGCAGGCAATCCCTGCATGTTGATTGTCGCGCTAAAGAGCGCCAAACATGCAGGGAGGGGACCCAAGTATCCACCCGAGCAACCCCGGAAATACTCGGCGAGCTCGGAGCATCTTGAGTACTGAGATGCTCAGGCGAGTACCGAGTACTTGCGAGTATGCTCAATCATCACTAATACAGAGGACTTTATTCACACAGACACAGAGGACTTTATTCACACAGATACAGAGGACTTTTCAGGTTCTTATTTGAGGCATTTTTATCATCGACTAGGTGTTGTAGCTAATCAGAAGTGCGGATCCAGAACACGATGTCCAGGAGACACAGTAACTCCATCTCATCCATATAACAAGGAGCCGTCAGCGCACAGGACAGATTCCCGCTTTTCCTGCTTTCAGACAGCTCTCCATATATCTATTTATCTAATTATCTATTAGTCTATGTATCTATCTATTATCTATCTATCTATTATTTGTATATCTATCTATCCATGTATCTACTCCAAAAATAAAGGACAGCACTCCTTGTAGAAAACATAATGTGGTTTAATGGCCCATAAGGGCTAGTGGCGACATTTCGGCTCTGATTTGAGCCTTTCTCAAGCAGTGAATAAGTGAAGTTACATCATATAAATAGAGTCATCCGTCACATAATCAATGATATAAATAAAGTGCATAAGTGCTTTACAGAACCAAAATGCCTAGTACAAAAGACATGTGCAAACCTCCTTGTATATTTATAAAGTGCTGGTGATACACGGATTGCAGATTTACACAAAACACACATTACATTTAATTGCAATCAAGTACCAGATGCGTAGCTTTCAATAATCAAAGATAACATGACTCACCCCATTGGATCATATAATCGAGCGCCAAAACTCTGCATCTATCAAATGCTACCGCACATGTCAGTGTCAGCGCCAGGAAGATTCCTGGCCGGCATGCGCTCTAAGCGCCTGAGTGTATCCTGCGCCATGTTTGTTGAAGTAAGAATCTCAAATCGTACTGCGCATGTCACAGGCTGCTTCAGCATCACAGGAAGTGCTGCGCCTGACACAGGCTGTCAAAAAATTCCCACGCAGCAGTAGTGCCGTAAGTGAGGTCGCGCTCCTGTCAGTGTATCACGGCTGCAGAATAGAGACGTCACATTTTCTGATGTGGCCGTTCTATTCATGAGATCGATGTGGGACACTCACAATATGGACTACGGCAGACAGTGAAGATTATGGTCATTTATTATTTTTTTCTTTATTTCAGGAGACAATGGCTTCAGGGATTAGGTCTAAGGTGAGTATATGGTGTTTTTATTTTTTATAGGGGACAAGATCTGCCCCCTTACGTGTGATGACAGTAAGAGGTTCAGCAATCTGAGAAAACCCCTAATGAATTTCCTATAATAGTTGGCGAATCCTACACAACGTTGCAACACTTTGAGGTCACTAGGTTGGACCCAATCTATAGTGGCTTTCACCTTCCCAGGATCCATCGTAAACCATCAGCCGATAAAATAATCCCCAGGAATGAAATTTCTTGAACAGAAAAAAACATTTCTCAATTTCATCAAACAAAGAATTCTCCCTCAACCTTTGTAATACAACACTGACATATTCCTGGTGAGAATCCAAATGAGGAGAGAAAATTCTATATCCTCAAGATAAATCACAAGAAATCTCCCAAAGTAATCAGAGAAATATCATTCAGAGAGTGGTGAAATCCTGTTGGTGCATTGGAGAATCCAAAAGGCAGGATCTTGTGGTTTCCCACTGTATTTTTTTATTGTAATGTATTTTGTGTATTTTATCTTGTATTTAATAAAGCATTGTTATATTTTATGAATCTTGGTTCATGAGTACATTTTCTATATGATATGAGCTTTAGGTAATTTAGAATTAGGGAGAAGATTAATAGCACAATCATAAGGACAATGGTGAGGTAGTATCTCTGCCTCCTTTTCCGAGAACACATCTCTGCAGTCCGTCAGGTACCATGGCCGACCCTCCAGACTAGCGGAGCAAATCTGTACTGACTTTAGACATTTCACAATTTCCTTATGACACCAATCAGCAAGTGCTTCACTCTGTGCTCCACACTTACTACTTCTGTTATCTACGTTCTGCTCCGAGCACATCGTCCACACACATCTCCTCTCCGTATACCTCGTACACACACAGCTCCTCTCCGTATACCTCGTACACACACATCTCCTCTCCGTATACCTCGTACACACACAGCTCCTCTCCGTATACCTCATACACACACGCCTCCTTTCCATACACCACGTACACACACGTCTCCTCTCCGTACACCTCGTACACACACGTCTCCTCTCCGTACACCTCGTACACACACGTCTCCTCTCCGTACACCTCGTACACACACGTCTCCTCTCCGTACACCTAGTACACACACGTCTCCTCTCCGTACACCTCGTACACACACGTCTCCTCTCCGTACACCTCGTACACACACGTCTCCTCTCCGTATACCTCATACAAACACGTCTCCTCTCCGTATACCTCATACACACAAGTCTCCTCTCCGTATACCTTGTACCTTACTCTGTAGTTTGCTTGGTCTTTTGACCACTAGTACTTTTGTTTGTTTGTTTGTCTTTGCTCTGCTACAATTTCTGCTAGGAGGTGTCCAACTATATCCCAGTCCTTAGTTCTTTTAGGGACCCCTCCCTTATATCTATAGGTCTGCGTTCAGACTAGCCGAGGACTTAGGTGGGTCTGTTCACAAGGAACAGGTCCCCCGCTGCATCGTAGGGAATCAGCTTAGTCCTATTGTAGGGACAGTTTTCCTATCTTTCCTTAGTGTTTGTAGCAGTTCATAACAGTAAGTCCAGCCCAAAAATAAAACACTCTAAGGAAAGAAATCCTGATTTCAGCATGGTGTCGGTTCAGGAGATGGCTCAACGCCTGCAGGGACTGTCTTTGGAGGTGGCAGAGCTCCAGCAACACGTGAGTAGCTGTCCTGGAGCGCATTTTGTTGAACCGAAGGTAGGACTTCCAGATTTTTTTTATGGTAAACGGCAAGTTTTTTTTTCCTTTAAAAACGCTTGTTTATTATATTTTCGTTTAAGACCCAGATCCTCAGCGCATTGGGTTTATAATGTCACTTTTGCGCAAAGAACCTCCAGGATGGGCCTTTTCTCTACAACCTAATGATCCGTGTTTTAGACCTGTGGAGGATTTTTTTCTGCTATGGGGTTGTTGTATGATGATCCTGATCAAGTCTCATCTGCTGAAACTGAATTAAGACGTTTGAAGCAGGGATCAGGTGATGTGGAAAATTATTGTACATACTTCAGAAGATGGTCGGCTGAAGTGGAATGGAATGACTCAGCATTAAAATGTTTGTTTCTTGATGGTCTAGGTGAAAGGGTTAAGGATCTGCTGATTGCCTTCCCAAAACCTGGAACCTTGCAGGAGGCAATGCAATTAGCCATACGTGTGGACAGGAGACTGCTGCTAGGAGTAATGAAGAGAAATCTATTGCTATGGCAGCTCCTAGTTTTCAGAGGGTCTGTTCGGAGGGTGGAGAACCGATGGAGATTGGGGCGATGTCACCCCACTCTCAGGAAAAAGGATTGTGTTTTTATTGTGGTAAATCTGACCACTTTATTAAGAACTGTGTGCTTCGTTTGAACAAAGAAAAAAAAAAAGGTCAGTTACGCCCGCATAGCATGTTTAAACTCAAAAGGAGTATTTCTTTCTGGAAGCACCTCATTCCAGGAGGAGTTGATTGAATTTCTGGTATTTGTGGATTGTGGTTCTACACTCAATGTGATTGATGAGGGTTTTTTAGAAAAATTTAAATTTGAATCCAAACTTTTGTCATCTCCTATTTCTGTGGTTGCTGTTGATGGCTCTCCCTTGAAAGGTATTACTCACAAGGTTTTTGAGTTTCCCCTCACCATTAATGGTATCCACCAAGTGAATTTGGATTTGGCGGTATTAAATAATTTGCCTGCTCCAGTGGTTTTGGGGTTACCTTGGTTAAAATTGCACAATCCTGTACTGGACTGGTCTACCAATGAAATTAAGTCTTGGAGTCCTAAGTGTTCTGATAGATGTTGTAACGGTCGCATTGCTACTGTGGAAAGAGGGGAATTACCTGTACCTATTCAGGATTTTTGGAAGTTTTTTTCTGAGGAGGAGTCACAAGTTTTGCCTCCTCATAGGGACTATGATTGTACTATTGAGTTTGTCCCTGGAGCTACTCTTCCCAAGAGTCGCTTATTTAATCTTACTATCCCTGAGAGAAAGGCCTTGGAGGAATACATACAGACAAGCTTGGCCGCCGGTCACATTAGACCTTCTAAGTCACCTGTGACTGTTGGATTTTGTTTTGTAAAAAAAAAGTACGGCGGTTTACGTCCATGTCTGGACTTTCGTGAGATTAATAAAATTACAGTACGCAATTTCTACCCACTACCATTAATTCCTGACTTGTTCAACCAGTTAGTGGGGGCCAAGTGGTTCTCTAAGATTGATCTCCGGGGGGCATACAATTTGTTACGTTTGAAGGAAGGTGATGAGTGGAAAACTGCTTTTAACACTCCAGTGGGTCATTTTGAGAATCTGGTTATGGCCTTTGGTCTTACCAACGCACCAGCGTTTTTTCAGAACCTTATTAATGACATCCTTAGACCGTTGATCGGTAAGAATGTGGTGGTGTATTTGGATGACATTTTGATTTTTGCACCGGATCTGGAGTCTCATTGGCAGAGCGTACGTGAGGTTTTGCAGTTGTTAAGTGACAATTCACTTTTTGCTAAGCTGGAGAAATGTGAGTTCGCTGTGCAGAGAATTCGTTTTTTGGGCTACATCATCTCCAGTGAGGGCTTTGAGATGGACCCTGTGAAGGTTCAGGCGGTGCAGGAATGGCCTAGGCCTATTGGTTTGAAACCAATACAGAGATTTTTGGGTTTCGCCAATTATTACAGAAAATTCATTAAGAATTTTTCTATAATTGTTAAGCCGCTGACCGATCTCACCAGGAAAGGTGCAAATGCGGTTCAGTGGACTACTGAGGCCATTGAAGCTTTTGTGTATCTCAAGGAGAGGTTCAGTTCTGCCCCCATCCTTATGCAGCCTGATGAGACCAAGCCTTTTTTGGTCGAGGTTGATGCTTCTTCGGTGGGGGTCAGTGCTGTTTTGTCTCAGGAAAACAAGGATGGAATACATCCCTGTGCTTTTTTAAAAAAAAAAATTTCTGAGACCGCACTTAATTATGATGTCGGTAATCGGGAATTGCTGGCGATTAAACTCACATTTGAACATTGGGGTCATCTCTTGGAAGGTGCTAAATTTCCCATTCAGGTTTTTACTGATCATAAGAATCTGATCTATCTTGATGCTGCCAAGCGCTTGAATGCCCGTCAAGCTAGGTGGGCACTTTTTTTTTTGCGGTTTAAGTTTTCTGTTACTTACATCCCGGGTACCAAGAATGTAAAAGCGGATGCTTTATCTCGCAGTTTTTCTCCCATGGTTGGTACCGAGGAGGAGAAGAGCATTTTACAGGAAGGTGTTGTGATAGCAGCATTGGACTCCGTTTTGGAAGATGGGATTCTGAAAGCCCAGGAGGATGCCCCATCTAACACTCCCCATGGGAGGTTGTTTGTGCCTAGGAACTTTAGGAGAGCTTTGTTTGTGGAGTGTCATGAGTCTCGGTTGGCAGGTCATCCAGGAATTTCAGAGACTAAGAGACTTATAGGTCGCAGTTTTTGGTGGCCTGGTTGGCAGAAGGAAGTCATTAAGTGGGTGCGTCAATGTACTGTGTGTGCTAGATCTAAGTCTTCACATGCTCCTGCTGCGGGGTTGCTTTGCCCTCTGAAGGTTCCTAGTGCTCCTTGGACGCATCTTGCGATGGATTTTATTACTGACCTTCCTGCCTCTGAGGGTTTCACTGTTATCTGGGTGGTCGTGGACCGTTTTAGCAAGATGTGTCACTTGGTTCCCTTCATCAAACTGCCCTGCGCCAAGACACTCGCTAAGGCTTTTGTTAAAGAAATTGTCAGGCTCCATGGCATTCCTACCGACATTGTTTCCGATAGGGGACCTCAGTTCGTGGCTCGTTTTTGGCGTGCCTTTTGTGACAGGTTGGGAGTCCATTTGTCATTTTTGTCTGGTTATCATCCTGAGTCTAATGGACAGACAGAAAGAAAGAACCAGGATGTTGAACAGTTTTTGCGTTGTTTTGTGGCTGACAATCAAGAGGGGTGGTCTGAGTTTCTGCCACTGGCTGAATTTGCTCTTAACAACCATACATCCTCTTCTTCTGGGTGTTCTCCCTTTTTTGTTGTACTGGGAGACATCCGTCGTTTGGGTCATTCTCCAAATTGGTATCGGCTGTGCCGGAGGACGAGAATTTTTCCGGTGATTTGGAAAGAGTTTGGACTGATGTACATCATAACCTTCAAGAGGCTAACAAAAAATCCAAAAGGTACTTTGACAGGAAACGTCAAGAGGTTTTGTTTACTGTTGGTGACATGGTTTGGTTGTCCTCTAGGAATCTGCGGTTGAGGATTCCTTCTAAGAAATTGGGCCCGAAGTTTGTAGGTCCGTTTAAGGTGCTTCAGGTAGTTAACCAATCTGCTGTTAGGTTGGAGGTTCCTACCTCCTGGAAGATTAATCCGGTGTTTCATGTTTCCTTATTGAAAAAAGGTGATATTTCTGAAAGGGACGCCACTGTCTCTGTTCCTCCGGTGGAGGAAGACGGTGAATATGAAATTTCTCGCATTCTTAATTCTAGATGGCATAGAGGGAGATTGCAGTATCTCGTCGCTTGGAAAGGTTTCGCTCCCGAGGATAACTCCTGGGTAAGGGCGGATGATGTCTCTGCTCCTAGACTTGTCGGAGCGTTTCACAGGAGGTTTCCTGATAGACCTGGGCCTGGAGGATCCAGAGGATCCTCATAGAAGAAGGGGTACTGTTAGAACCCTCCTGTTAGTTTTTTCTATTTCGCTGGTCACATGACTTTTTGCCTATATAATCCAGCTCCGCCCTCCTGGCCTTGCTGGACTTCAGTGTTACTTTTACTCTTAAGCTAGCCAGGTGCCTTGTACCTTACTCTGTAGTTTGCTTGGTCTTTTGACCACTAGTACTTTTGTTTGTTTGTCTTTGCTCTGCTACAATTTCTGCTAGGAGGTGTCCAACTATATCCCAGTCCTTAGTTCTTGTAGGGACCCCTCCCTTATATCTATAGGTCTGCGTTCAGACTAGCCGAGGACTTAGGCGGGTCTGTTCACAAGGAACAGGTCCCCCGCTGCATCGTAGGGAATCAGCTTAGTCCTATTGTAGGGACAGTTTTCCTATCTTTCCTTAGTGTTTGTAGCAGTTCATATCAATACCTCATACACACACGTCTCCTCTCCGTATACCTCGTACACACATCTCCTCTCCGTACACCTCGTACACGCGCGTCTCCGCTCCGTACACCTCGTACACGCGCGCCTCTGCTCCGTACACCTCGTACACGAGCGCCTCCGCTCCGTACACCTCGTACACGCGCGCCTCCGCTCCGTACACCTCGTACACAAGTGCCTCCGCTCCGTACACCTCGTACACGCGCGACTCCGCTCCGTACACCTCGTACACGCGCGCCTCCGCTCCGTACACCTCGTACACGCGCGCCTCCGCTCCGTACACCTCATACACGCGCGCCTCCGCTCCGTACACCTCGTACACGCGCGGCTCCGCTCCGTACACCTCGTACACGCGCGCCTCCGCTCCGTACATCTCGTACACGCGCGCCTCCGCTCCGTACACCTCGCACACGCGCGCCTCCGCTCCGTACACCTCGTACACGAGCGCCTCCGCTCCGTACACGCGCGGCTCCACTCCGTACACCTCGTACACGAGTGGCTCCGCACACCTCGTACACGCTCGCCTTCGCTCCGTACACCTTGTACACGCACGGCTCCGCTCCGTACACCTCGTACACGCGCGCCTCCGCTACGTACACCTCGTACACGCGCGCCTCCGCTCCGTACACCTCGTACACGAGCGCCTCCGCTCCGTACACCTCGTACACGAGCGCCTCCGCTCCGTACACCTCGTACACGAGCGCCTCCGCTCCGTACACCTCGTACACGCGCGCCTCCGCTCCGTACACCTCGTACACGCGCGGCTCCACTCCGTACACCTCGTACACGCGCGGGTCCGCTCCGTACACCTCGTACACGCGCGGGTCCGCTCCGTACACCTCGTACACACGCGGCTCCGCTCCGTACACCTCGTACACACGCGGCTCCGCTCCGTACACCTCGTACACACGCGGTTCCGCTCCGTACACCTCGTACACACGCGGCTCTGCTCCGTACACCTCGTACACACGCGGCTCTGCTCCGTACACCTCGTACACACGCGGCTCTGCTCCGTACACCTCGTACACACGCGGCTCCGCTCCGTACACCTCGTACACACACGGCTCCGCTCCGTACACCTCGTACACACACGGCTCTGCTACATCCACACTGTAAACCCCTCCTGACCCCACACATATACTTCAGCTCATCCAGCACCATGACAACCAGCACAGCAGAGTCCTGCATCCACTGAGGCCCCTGATCATGTGACCCCTGACTCCTCCCCTCCTGTGACCTCATCACAGCTCCTGTATGCACAGAGCAGCCATATATGTGGTGGCGGCTCTGCAGGTGGAAGTATGTGGAGACCCCATTACTGGGTGCAGGGGGCATTAACCCCTTCAGCACAGAGACTCTTTTGGGGTCTAGTGTTGCCCCTTTATAAGAATCATAAGGTTTTTGTTCTGTTTCCTGTAATAGATACATACGACCCAACTATGGAGACAGAAAGGAGGAAACATATTGTTCTCATAGTACAGGGCCCCTTTACTGGCCCCACAGTGTAATGCCCCCATTATGCCCCTTATGCAGGATGTATGATGCCCCCACACAGTGTAATGCCCCCATTATGCCCCTTATGTATTATGTATGATGCCCCCACACAGTGTAATGCCCCCATTATGCCCCTTATGCAGTATGTATGATGCCCCCACACAGTGTAATGCCCCCATTATGGCCCTTATGCAGTATGTATGATGACCCCACAGTGTAATGCCCCCATTATGCCCCTTATGCAGTATGTATGATGCCCCCACACAGTGTAATGCCTCCATTATGCCCCTTATGCAGGATGTATGATGCCCCCACACAGTGTAATGCCCCCATTATCCCCCTTATGTATTATGCCCCCACACAGTGTAATGCCCCCATTATGCCCCTTATGCAGTATGTATGATGCCCCCACACAGTGTAATGCCCCCATTATGCCCCTTATGCAGGATGTATGATGCCCCCACACAGTGTAATGCCCCCATTATGCCCCTTATGCCGGATGTATGATGCCCCCACACAGTGTATTGCCCCTTATGCAGTATGCATGATGCCCCACACAGTGTAATGCCCCTATTATGCCCCTTTTTCAGTATGTATGATGCCCACATTCTGCCCCTTTAATCAGGTGACTGGATACAACACACAGGCAAACAGAAGCCCTCTAACCGTATGTTACTTTATCTACTGACAAGGGTGATGGTCCGGACACATATAGGCCATTATGCTCTCCCATGTGGAACACATAACTACGGTCATGCGCAGTCACTGGTACGAGTGGGGCGGTGACAAACAGTTTATCTGGCGTTTCAGTGTAAAGCACGCCACTTCTGGACATGCATACTAGGGGGTGGACATTATCGGACCACTAGCTCATGAGAAGTAGCGCAGTAGATTATTGTAGACAGACTCCATTCTGTATATCCCATGACAATTCACCTCAAGGAATAGGAATGGGTCTCCTAGTCTGGGAGGGGTTTGGATGAAGTAGGATATTTATACATGGACACCTGGCTATTAGGCACACTATGCTGAACATCATGAATTATCATCCCTGTATGAAGCCTCCTGATGAACCTGTTGGGGAAACACGTTGAGGCGGATGAACCATTCTCTGATGAGTACCATACCTTTTGCTTTATATATACCTTGAGACATATCTGGTCCTATTTAATGTATCAGTGTATTTTTTTGATATATGTCAGAGTTAACTACGGCTTCTGAGGTACAGCCACCAGTGAGCGGGGGCACCATTGTTGAGGGTGCTAACCTCCGCAGTTAGGCAGTATCAACTTTGTTTAGGTACAGGATCGTGTACAGTAGTGACTGTATCAATTGTTCAGCAGCATCATTGCTTACATCTGTTTATGTACATCCACAACAAGCCATTCAGCAGGTAATTTTGCTAGTTTTAAGTATAAATAAATATATATCTTGTTAGTCCCAGTTTTCAATTCATATATTTAAAAAAGGTTTAATATTTTATTTTAGGGGGGTGTTCCCACAGTAGTGCCCCACAGCTAATGAATGAATACTCACTTAGCCCCATTCTTGGTGCAGATAATAATGAACCCAGTATCTATGAGATATTTTCCACACAATAGTTGGCAAGACCGTATCATCCATAGCGGTCGCCCATGCGGCCTGTATGGTGCCCATGAACTGAGACGGCTCGGCACCGAGCACTCTCTCCTTACCCATCATCACAATTTCAGTGATCTCCACATTCCCATGATGGTGATACCATTGAATAGAATAGGGAGTCAGGGAGTTGAAGGGTCCCTGATCCACCATTCAGCCGTTTGTGTGTGGTGTTTTTTTTTTGTTGTTGTTTTTTTTTAAATATCAGGAATTAGGGGGGCAATCATACTGTCTGTGAGTTCTCTTTCTGAGCTAGATGGGCACACAGGAGAACAAGGGAATAAGGGAATATTGCTGCCCGATAGGTGTCATCTGTATGTATGTATGTATGTAATACTAACGGCCCCATACACAAGATAAGTGTTGGCTGAGCGGTCATTTGGCAGACGGCTATCTCTCCCGACTCCCCCATATGCACCAATATTCCCGCTTTCCTGTGATCTGTATGAGGGTCGCCTCCAGACTCCTCTAGCGGAGGATTATCTACAGAAAGAACAAACGGATTAGCCTCTGAAATTCAGGATGCCAGATCCTTCTCTGCCCTGACACCATCTGTCGGGAGGCCCCCAAATAATGTATATAGTCTACCAAACCCCGGAAATCAGTGCTTTCATGCAACTTTAGTCTAATGTGTATGGGGGCATTAAAAAGTAACTTATTGGACATTGCCTCTGGCCCGGCCTAATAGACTTTTCTACATTACAGGCCCAGACACCATTATTGGTTATTTAAGTATCGTAGTAACTAGGCATCCCCATACTATCAAGTACTTGAGAGAGGAGGGGCATTCAGTGGAACTCTGTCAAACCTTCTTAGATGCCATGTTTGCCCTTGACAGCAGCAAGTGGTTAAACTGCCAGGGTTTGTGTAGCAGCCGCACCTGTGCCATCCCTGCCTGTACATCTATGTTCTGATGCCCAAAAGAGTTACTTTTTAACATGTTAAACATTTGTTTTAAAATAATTAACAAAATGTTAATATCTGCTTTTTTATGGAGTTTTTCTTGTAATATAGGACAGCCTAAGGCCAGAAATAGACTCCATAAAAGACTGTACATGGAGACTTTGGCATCAAATAACTCCCGTCTTAGTGAGACTGCTACTAAATAATTTCTGTCCACGGTATTTGTGCAAACAAAGAAACTTTTATAAATGCCTCAAACTTCTGTGTGTGAATCAGACCTGAGCTCTAACTTGTTAGAAGATGACAGTCTGGTGAAGACAGGAAACATATAGACGGCCGTTGGGGATGTAGTTTGTGACAGACTCTGGCTAAATATGTTAATAGAACGGTAGTAGAAGATGAAGATGTCGTCCTCATCATGAAATAGTTATTTCTCATGTCACGTGTAATGAATATCTCCTGCAGTATTACTAATGCCGATTCCAGTGTCAGTAAATGAGACGAGAATTAGCAATAAGGAAGATGAGTCTATGAGAAACGTATTCAGCTACAGACTCCAAGGAAGCAACTGCTTGTTGTCTGTGGCCTAAAATATATAGGTTTTATTACTAGATGTAAAGAAGAAATCTAAACACTGTAAACAATAAATCTAAAATGTTTCCCTTATTATCTCCAGTAATTGTATTATTACACAGGATTTTTTGATGTTACATCGCTCATCTTCTCATTCAGGTCTCTACAATATTGGATCCTCTCAGTGAAGATCTTCTATATAAGAGAATTTTCCTGATTTACCCATCAAAGATGGATATGGACAGAGACAAGATGGTGGAGGGGATATTACACCTCACCCTAGAGATCCTCTTCCGGCTTACTGGAGAGGTGAGAGATTCTGATGACGTCACATTACATCATTCTTATCTATGGGAATAACAGATAGACAGAACTGGAGAGGTGAGGACTCTGGAAATATCTGTAGTGAGATTTATGAATGTGTCTCTACATAACCAGGATTACACAGTAGTGAAGAAGACCTCTAGTGAGCGCTGTCAGGACCCTGTGTCTGAGGGATTGGGAAGAACCCTGAGCCCAATCACAGGGCTTCCACCTCATCACCTGGTACATGAGAACATGAATGACCAAAATATCCTAGATCTGGCCTACAAGATGATTGAGCTGCTGACTGGAGAGGTGACATTGCTGGGAATGCTGAGACATTTTATAGTATAGCTATGAAGGGATTGGGGGATGACTGTCATTGTATGTGTCAGATTCCTATAAGGTGTCAGGACGTCACCGTCTATTTCTCCATGAATGAGTGGGAGTATTTACAAGGACACAAAGATCTGTACAAGGACATCATGCTAGAGGTTCCCCAGTCCCTCACATCACCAGGTAATAGACAGGACTAAATACACACGACCTATAGTTATCTGTATGTAAAGAATGAATACAGTTCCTGTATGTGTTTCCTCCAGATCTATCCAGTAAGAGGACAACACCAGAGAGATGTCCCCGTCCTCTTCTTCCACAGGACTGTAAACAAGAAGATCCCAATGTTCCTCAGGATCAGGTAGATGGAGAGAAGGTGTCACGAGATCTCCCCTATTTGTCTTGTTTTATCCACCAGTATTATATGTTTTATACTTGTGTAATGAGAACAGTGGAGATGGCAGGATTAGAGCTGATCATAGATGGGACTTCTCCAACTGTCTGTGACTTGTACAATATTTTTTTTCAGGGTGAAGATCTGACCCATATTAATACTATAGAGACATATGAAAGGGGTGATGAGCGGTGTAAAGAGGAGATTCCTACATATGACGACCCAGGTGAGTAGTGACCACTAAATGAAGAGAAGTCACAGATTCTTCTCAGTCACAGGCTGTGGATGGTTTACTGGTCATGTAGGCTGGCCATATCACAATCGTGTGACCACCATTTTGCATCTAGGCCAAAACCTTTTCTTCCACCAAAAATTGTACAAATGACTTTGGACATTGAAAGCCCTTTTCTATAGAACTTACAACCTGGAAGATCCAACTACCAACTGAAATTAGAAGATCCTGACTTTTACCTGCCCAGATCTGTAAACTACAAAGCTAAATGACAGCATATGTAGAAAGTGCTGACAAGTTAGAAAATCACTTAAAGAAAAATATTATGATGAGCCTGTAAGAGAAAGTGGAGGGTAATGATGCTGTTGGCTTCCTAGAATCCTGATATCTTATTAGATTAATCTACCTTCTCTCCATTCTGTGTTGCTGAATGTGCTCATATGGTCCCTACAAGACCAGGTCCAGTCTTTATGACCAAACCTCGCTTTTATGATCGGCAACATTAAACGTGCGATGAGGACCAAGTGTGAATTTCTGTATAATAACAACAGAGTTTCCCTTTATCCTGACTTTTCAATTTCTTTTTAAACCAAATAACTTCAAATAGATAAATTATACAAAAAACATTACACCTGTGCCATGATATATCTCTAAGCTGTGCGTGGCTGATGGCTGTAATATACATTTATTCACGCCTGCAGGAGATGTGTTGGCTCGAGCCCTGGTTTCATGGATTCACTCCACATCATAAATTACATAACATTATCGATCCTAAAGAATTTCGATGCAATTTATCCTGAAATGGGGAGCATTACTACTTTCTCTACTCTTCTGGTCAGGACTCATAGTATCTCCAACAGTCTACCATAAATAAATAAGTGCAACTCTGGCTTAGTGTTGGAGCCCCCCCCACCCCCCAAACATACATTCTTGTTGGGGATGTAATGTATTTTTTTATCCTGTCTTTTTTTTTACCTGTTCATTCTGTATGATAGTTTGATTGTGGTGGGATCGGCCGGCCTCACATATGTGAGTTTGTAACTCCCTGGTAGTCATTCAACAAAGGTCTCCATTGCCTCTTCCAAATGCCCGAGTTCTAAATTTAAGACATCTCAGCTCTGCACTATTATAAAAAGTTCTCATTAAATGTATATTTCTTCTTGATACTCATCTGACAGAAAATATTGGCCCTTACTATAGTTTAAATTGCCTGGAGCTACCAAGAAGCATACTCTAATTATCCCAGAGAGGTTTCACCACTAGTTACTTTTTTTTTCCGATCTTTTCATTAGATGTGTTATTGTCTATAGTCAAAGTTTTGCCCATCACCCTTTAACCCCTCTACATGGATCTGGATTTACACAGAGACCCCTAGGCTTGGACTTGGTGTTGCCTGCTGTTCTGTGGTGTGAGATGACAAGAAGAATAGTCAGGTGGCCGGATCAGAACAAGGAGGGCAGAGAATATACAAAATCAGAAGACACAATAGTAGTCAGTAAACGAGCTGGGATCACAAGAAGAAACTAAGAAGAAAATACACAACATGGGAGCTGAACCCAGAAGACTTAACCAGTGGAGAACAAGGCTGTATCAGGCAGCTTCCAGCATTATGCATGAGCTTTAGTAGTGTGTGGTGCTTTCCATTTGAGTTAAGTAGGGAGCATATTTGACTTTGGAAGAGCAGATTTTGCTGGATTAGTTTATGGAAGCCATGTTTCTTTTCAAGAGTTTTTGAGCCACTAGTGATGTGGAAACCTCTGTTTTTCCGTTGACAGATGATGGACCTGAGTGGAGGCTTGTTTTTTGTGAGATGAGTAGAAATTTTTATTGGTATCATTTTCGCATATTTCATATTTGGGAGGCAGAATGAACAAACAGTTGAACACCAAACTCTACTTGTTCATGCTATGAGGTTTTCTATTAGACTGTGAACTGTCATTGTCTTGGTGAATAATTCAATATTTTTACATAACTTGCCATTTGTACCAACAGATTAAGTAGAAATGTTCAAAAATATGAATTTCAAGAATATTTTATTCAAATATAATATTTTTTTTACTTAGCAGATGACTGTACTAGGAGATCAGAGGGACAGCTGACATCTTCAATTTTCAAATCAGATGAGCTGGAGATCTCACAGGATACAATTGAAGAGAATGCTATTACTCCAAATATACCATCATCCCTTCCCAGCAAAGATGTGTCATCTGATCCTTTGAAACAGGTCCTATCTTCCGATTCATTACCGACTACTAAGGAAAATCAAAGTCATAAAATAAGCATTAAAAAACTAACTGCTCCTAAAGCTAAGAAGCCATTTTCACGGTCAGAATATGGAAATAGTTTTCCCCTCAAAAAGTTTTTTCTTAAACATCAAAAAATTCACACAGCAAAGAATAGATTTCCTTGTTTCAAGTGTATGAAATGTTTTAACAAGAAAGCAAGTCTTCTTAGTCACCAAAGAACTCACACAGGGAAGAAGCCTTTTTCATGTTCAGAATGTGAGAAATGTTTTACAGGAAAATCAAATCTTGTTAACCACCAGAGAACTCGCACAGGAGAGAAGCCTTTTTCATGTTCAGAATGTGAGAAATGTTTTACAGGGAAATCAAATCTTGTTAACCACCAGAGAACTCACACAGGAGAGAAGCCTTTTTCATGTTCAGAATGTGAGAAATGTTTTACAGGGAAATCAAATCTTGTTAACCACCAGAGAACTCACACAGGAGAGAAGTCATTTTCTTGTTCAGAATGTGGAAAATGTTTTACAGATAATTCAAGTTTTATCAGACATCAGAGAATTCACACAGGGGAGAAGCCTTTTTCATGTTCAGAGTGTGGGAAATGTTTTAACTGGAAAGCGCATCTTGATAGACATCAGAGAACTCACACAGGGGAGAAGGCTTTTTACTGTTCAGAATGTGGGAAATTTTTTTTCCGGAAAGCGCATCTTGATGGACATCAGAGAACTCACACAGGGGAGAAGCCTTTTTCCTGTTCAGAATGTGGGAAATGTTTTAACAACAACTCAGCTCTTGTTAGACATCAGAAAACTCACACAGGGGAAAAGCCTTTTTCATGTTCAGAATGTGAGAAATGTTTTACAGGGAAATCAAATCTTGTTAAGCACCAGAGAACTCACACAGGAGTGAAGCCTTTTTCATGTTCAGAATGTGGTAAATATTTTACAGAGAAATCAAGTCTTATCAAACATCAGATAATTCACACAGGGGAAAAGCCTTTTTCATGTTCAGAATGTGGAAAATGTTTTAACCGGAAAGCGCATCTTGATAGACATCAGAGAATTCACACAGGAAAGATGCCTTTTTCATGTTCAGAATGTGGGAAATGTTTTAACCAGAAATCAGATCTTGTTACACATCAGAGAACTCACACAGGGGAGAAGCCTTTTTCATGTTCAGAATGTGGGAAATGTTTTAACAGCAAATCAGCTCTTGTTAAACATCAGATAACTCACACAGAGGAAAAGCCTTTTTTATGTACAGAATGTGGGAAATGTTTTAACCAGAAATCAAATCTTCTTAGTCACCAGAGAACTCACACAGGGGAGAAGCCTTTTTCCTGTTCAGAATGTGTGAAATTTTTTAATCGGAAAGTGCATCTTGATAGACATCAGAGAAGTCACAGAGGGGAGAAGCCTTTTTTATATCCTTAATGTGGAAAAAGTTTTACTTGAAAAGACTTACCTTTAGCAAAAAAAAATCTTGCTAATAAGTGAGTGCGTCCTATAGACTGGAGATAGCTTCCTGTGACCGAGAACAATGAGACCGTGTCCTTCCTGATCAGTGAGAGAACTGCTCTCTCCTCAAGCCCCACACCTATCTAACTGATTGGTGCAAAAGAGGAGAGGAAGGTACTGGGACCTATGCAGAGGCTGCACGTCCTGACTGAGCAGCTGAAGAACCTAGCTCATGGACCTTTCAGATCATGTAACACTGTTTTACATATTCTTAAAAGTTGTTAGGTTCTGTTATGAACTGTGCCATTTCTTAATGAGTTTGACCTCCTGAATTCAAATTGGACAATGAGTTTTCCTTTTACTGCTACATATAATTAATGATAAAAGTTTCAGTACTTTGAAACATTATTTTTGTAAATATACCGATGCAGAATATTTTATTATGCCAATTTTCTGATATTTATTTAGAGGAAACTTAGAAACAATTCAAGTAACTAAAACCTGTCTAATCCCTATTGCGAATTTTAAACCGTTACAGAAATTGCACTACAAAATTAGTCCTCATTCAGTGACAACTGTTTTTTGCTTGTTTCTTGTACTCCTGTATCAAATCATCTCTTAAAATTATGCAACAGTAATTTGCAAGCATTGATGGATTTCATTTTCCTTGATATCTTTTTCTCTATAGCTGCAATATCTTGGTTACATCTCTCACCATCCTCGTCTCTCACTACTCCACAGTTTGGTGTAAGAAAAGTCTAGAATGTAAGAAATTAATCATTAAGGACATGTTACAGCCATGATCCTTATATGTTTTGAGGAGAAATAACACCCAACTCTTCATAGTTACTGTATCTGCTCGAGTTTCCCAAAAAGTTAGTTACCACAAATGCAAATGTAAACCATACTGCTTTTTCCTTGCCCTGCAACGAATGAAAAAACTCCTCATCTTGAAGAAGCTTATGAATCTGAAGTCCAATAAAGACTCCTTCTTTTATATTTGCTTCACTTAACCTTGGAAAGTTATCAATCAGATGCATGAATGCTTTTAATTTTTTATCCATAGCCTTTACAAAGTTCTTCATTAGGCCCAACTTGATAAGATTTTGTTGCCACCATTGCCTAGGTGGGTCCTCAACTTATGGATTCAGGACAATTTACTCCCTTGCTGAAGTGAATGTCAGAGAGGCCAGTCCCTTTTTTTGTAGCAATATTCTCTTGCACGACTATCCCACTCACACAGAAAGCAAAAATGAAAAAGTGAAAAAAAAACACTTTTTCATTTTTACGAATCAATTTGTGAAGCACCTGGGGGTTCCAAGTGCTCACTATGCATCTAGATAGGTGCCTTGGGGGGTCTCGTTTCCAAAATGGGGTCACCTGTGGGGGAGCTCCAATGTTTGGGCACGCAGGGGCTCTCCAAACGCAACATGGTGTCTGCTAACAATTTGAGCCGATTTTCCATTCAATTTGTTAGCGGACACCATGTTGCATTTGGAGAGTCCCCGCCCGGATGTTTCACGGTTATTAGACACCCAAAAAAAAACATGCGGGGATCGCTCGTGCATGGCAGGCAATCCCCGCAAAGTTTTTTTGGCCGCGAAGCATATGAGGTGGAGACTCGAGCATGTCACTCAAATACCCACGATACTCAATGCATACCAGAACACCCGATGCAAACTCAAGTAGCGAGCACTTGCGCTCAACAGTAGTCACCATATCGTCATCTTTTTTTCTTACTTTTGAAAAAAATCCCAACCCCATCACAACCCTAACCCCAACCCTAACCTCAACCCTAACCGTAGCACAATCCTAACCGTAGCACAACCCTAACCCTAGCACAACCCTAACCTGAGAGTTTATTTTTTACGCCTTTCCTCCTGCAGTATAAGTGATTAGACAACCTTATTCTTCGGGTCGGTGAGACTACAGCGATACCAGAATCATATGGGGTTTTTATGACTGACAGCTGTCACACACTAAAAGTCGCATTTTTTGTAAAATCTAGTTTTTGCATCGCCATATTTTGAGAGCTATAATTTTTCCAGATTTTGGCAGACAGTCATTTGACGGCTTGTTTTTTGCGGGATGAGTTGACTTCATTATTGGTGCCATTTTCAGGCATGTGACATTTTTTGATTGCTTTCTATTCCGATTTTTGGGAGGCAGAATAAACAAAAACCAACAATTCAGGAATTGTTTTTTTGTTTTTTTTTATTCTGTTCCGCGTGTGGTAAAATTGATAAGGCAGCTTTATTCTTCGGGTCAGTACGTTTACAGCGGTACCACATTTATATCGTTTTTCTATGTTTTGCACTTTTACATAATAAAAGTAATTTTATAGAAAAAAATATTTTTTAGCATCGCTTTATTCTGAGAGCTATAACTTTTTTATTTTTCAGCTGATGGAGCTGTATGGCAGCTTGTTTTTTGCGAGACGAGATGACATTTTCAGCGGTACCATTTTTATTTATATTTGTCTTTTTGATCCCGTGTTATTGCATTTTTTGTTTGGCGGTATGGTGATAAAGCATTGTTTTTTGCTTCGTTTTTTATTTATTTTTTTTACCGTGTTCACTGAAGGGGTTAGGGAGAAGATTGTTTGGAGATGCACTGCGCATGTCCAAAAAATCTTCCTGCTGTCTGGCAATCCGGATGTTGTCATGATGACATCGGGTCGTCATGGCAACATCCTGGAAGCCATGGCAGACAGCGCTGGAAGCCGGAAGAGGAGGTGAGTATCTGCGATCACCCCCCCTTGCCACCGCAATGCTGCGATCGACTTTGATCGCAGCATCACAGGGGTTAATGTTCTGGGAGCGGTGCGTGACCGCTCCCTGCACATAGTACCGGGTGTCAGCTGTGACAGTCAGCTGACACCCGGCGGCGATCGCGCCCGCACAGCCTGTGTGCGCGCGCGCGATCGCCATGACCTACTAATACAGGTCTGGCTCTTAAGTCCCAGGGCACAGACGCGTATTCGTACATCTAATGTTGTTAAGGGGTTAAAGACATTTTCATTGCAATGGTACATTGTAAATTCTCTCCATCTGCTTTCAATGTACATTTTGGTGGTCTTAAAGATGAGATAGAACAGGCTTGCAGAACAGCAAATATCAGCACTGCTGGCAGAAACAGATGATCTTGAAAATAGGTCAAGGCTCAATGATATACCACTTATTGGTGTGCCTGAAAAAATAGAAGGCGCCTTTCCTACTGAATTCTTTGAAAACTGGCTGAAATTAATAATCAGGCTCGAAACCTTAACCCTACTATAAGCTGTAGAACGAGGTCATAGGGTGCTCATCTTCCTCCTGGGCTTCCACAAAGACCTGTGCTGGCTAAAGTTTTACACTACCGGGACAAAGATATTATCCTGCGACAGGCAAGGGATCACCCAGATGTAACAATCAGTGGGTCCAAAATCTAGATCTTTCCAGATTATTCTATAGAAGGACTGAAACAAAGAGCCAGATTCATTGATATCAAAAAACATCTGAGAGATCAGCATGTTCCATATTCAATTATTATATTTAATAAACCTTTCTGAATTGACGTCTGCAATAAACCAGCAGCACGAGAATTATCCACAAATTTCTCCAGATCCTGATATTCATCGGTTTTGACAAACCCATGAATCTGCAGCAGCTGAACATCAAACTTAAAACGCCAAGAAAAGAATACGGATCAGGTTAGCACAATCTGATACAAATAATCTTAAATGTTTGTTGGGTAAGGCCCTATTTGCGCTACTTTCTCCCTAGTGTTTTATCTTGGATACAGCAGCAGTACCTTGGAATCGTCTCCCGGTCTGGAAATTGTCAAAGGAGAGCCCGGCTGCAGAGGGCATTATCTATATATCTACATCATGGAATACTTTTACAATTGACTATCATCAAGGGTTACAAACTATTAGACAAAATGGAGGATCCATTATGGACATGGACAGCTCTACAAACATTTCCTAATGACAATAAGTTTACACTTGAATGGGACTCTAATTTAAATAATTGTCTGCACATTATGTTAGCATGTTTACATAAAAAGAGAACACAATTGTGTGAAACTGCAACTGAAAAAGTTCTATATTTAGCTAAGGACTGTGAAGACCTGGGGTATTCTGTTGGCATAATACTACTCAGACAACAGAGTGTGAGGGTAAAGCAGTGTGACAATATTTTATTGAACCACCAAACGGACATTAAACAGAACAGTCCCAACAAATACCTAAGATGGTACAACATTACACAGTCTTGTCCTTCTGCTGACTCGTCAGGGATAGAACTGTGATTTTGGGACTTCCAGGGCCAACTACCTCAACCAGTGGCCCCCGCTTTTGGCGGGCATCCTCAGAGAGGAAGTAGCAGCCAGCTTAGGAAGCTGACAGTCCATCGAGGTACAAGGCCTGGAGACTCAAGGGTCCCACCCTGGCCTCTCCGAGAGTTTCCATGGGTTCCAGGCGACCCGAGGGTCCCACCTGGCAGCCCCTAACAACATATCCATGGGGCCAGGTGACTTCATCGTCCCAACCTGGTCTCCACAAATGTATCCATGGGTTCTCTGATGGTCAAAGGAGCAGCTCCGTATCCTTCCAGTCAGGGCCGTTCATCCTTAGGCTGGAATCATGTAGAATCCAAATCTGTGTCTTTCTGGATTGAGCCATGCTACCAAGCTGATGCCCTGAAAACTCTGACTGATTTTTGATTCTCTCTTTCAATTCTCACTGCTACAGAGGCATATGTCCCTTAAATAGTTACAGTTGTCCTTTCAACGTATGCATCCACAGGTCAAGGATTAGGGAGGGTATTATTCCACAGGGCTCATGTTTCATTGTTTGAGCATTTAATCATTTTATATAGTTGGTATAGCAGTGGGCTCTTGTAAATCAACATCAAGATGGCTTTAGTAAATATGCAATTAGCATAATAACAAATATCATTGTTTAAAAACTAAGAGTTTTCAACATTCAGCTTTATGCAAATAATCATATGTCCTTCTTGACCAGCCACAGAAATACACATACATTCACAAGTCAACACAATAGTGGATTTCTCTTGGCTTAACAAATGTAGACTTCTGGCTGATTAAGATAAAAAGCTGTTTTGTCACAAGGACCTATTAGGCTATGTGCCCACGTAGCGAATTTCAAGCGGATATGCTGCGGAATTTCCGCAGCGTATACGCTTGGTAAACGCTATGTAATCTGCCCCCCATGGTCCCCAAGGGGATTCCGCAGGTTCAATGCCCATGCTGCGGATTTTTCCGCAGCGTTTTTGCTGTGGGGAAAAATCAACAGCATGTTCATTAATTTTACGTTTCCCCAAGCGGAATTGCCTTTGCACTGCAAGAAAAAACGCAAGGCAATTCCGCATGTGGAAATCGTGCGATAAACGTACGATAAACGCGTGCGGAATTCCACATGCGTTTATCCGGGAGAGGACATGCAGAAATGAAGCAGAAAATTTCTGCTTCATTTCCGCAGCATGGGCACATAGCCTTAAGGTTTGAATCTCATCCAGAATATAAAAAAAAAAAAAATTCTAACACTATCACATCCATATTACAATTAGACCATGAACCAATAATGAATAAATCGAAAAAACTGCAAAGACAGGGATCATTATCGTATTATAAAAAAGAAAGAAACACAAAGTGTGCCCTGAGTGATCGAACAAAATCTAAAATTTCTCTACCTATACAACTAAAGGACAAGGCTAATGAATGTATTGATACAAAAAAAAAATTTAAAAAAATGAAAATATTAAGATCGAACCGAAGATAACAAATAACAAAATAATTGAGAAAGTGCTACCAAATAGAATTGAACCTTTATCAATTGCATCAGTTGAATCTACAAAAATTACTGTAAGCAGGAGAACAAATTTGACAAACACTCCTCCTATACAAAATTCAAATACAATACTTCCATCTTCTGAATGGAAAACCTCTACCTTCATTTTGGTTCTTAATGAAAAAAAACATCTAGACAACATTAGACTACAAATAGAATAAATGAAGAAAGGGAAAGTGCTTGTGTAAGTAGAAAATAAAACTGAGACAACTAGAGGCAATAAATTAAATAAGTCTAATTCCACCTAATGAAATTGAATCTCTAATCAAATTCTCTGATCCCACTTCTACTCCACTACTGGACCTCTCAGTATATGACACTACATCAGACATTGTTTCCTCTACTAAAAAAACAAGCAATATTATCATAGTGGACAATACCACAACTGGTACTAAAGGTCTGGTACCTTTTTTACCCCGGGCTGTGTCCCCCAAGAAAGGGCAATTAACCAATACTTCTCCCCCAAACCAGGGAAAAGAGAAAACCTATTAGAGGAACACGAGGAGGAAGAAAAGAGGGAAAATAAACCTACCCCAAGCCCCAAACAACATATCCATGGGGCCACAAATATTTTTAATCTGTCGGACTAACTTTTATCAAATGATGAGAAATGAATGTTATCAAAAGGACTTTCCTTTTGTCCCACAAACAAATCCAAAGACTTTGGTCTTTTTTTAAATCTTCAGGTATTTACGAGGAAAATGACTGAAAATACATTTTACAATAAATAAAGTGAGAGAACAGTCTGTTTTATCTTCATCACAAACTGATTTACAATTTCATGTGAATGTAAAAACAAAATCCCATTTTTATCCGATCGAGAGTAAGGGACATCACATTAGCACCTTCCATGATATAGTTCTTGATAAATTAAAATAACTTACAATTAAAGGAGGCCCACCACAAAAAATAAAAATAATCTTTCAATATCTGAGAAAAAAGCCCTACAATCCTTATGTAATAATGAGAACTTAGTCATTAGAGCTGCTGATAAAGGTGGGATATAGTAATACAAAACTGCACAGATTATTGCAGAGAAGCATACAGGATAATATCAGATGTGGAATACTATCAGACAATTCCTTCAGACCCTTTACCTAAAGTGATGCTAATTAATAATAGTTTGATCAACAGAGCAATAGAGGAAAATATATTAAATCTAAAAGAAAAAAAAAATTCTCTTAATCAAAAATCCCACTATTTCCTTCTTTTATCACCTTCCAAAAATCCATAATAGTCTTACTAATCCCCCTGGAAGACCTATAATATCAGGCATTGGATCTCTGACGAGCAATCTGTCAGAATATATTGACAAAATAATGCAGATTCATGTGTCAAAATTACCTAACGATCTAAAAGATTCTACACATCTAATTCAACTTCTACAAGAGATACAATGGGAGCCGAATTATGTTTTTCTCACATTAGATCTATCATCTTATATTCAAATATATTAAATGATATCGGATTGACATGTTTCAAAAAATATTTGACCGATGTCAGATTGTCCAGTAGACAAATCCTTCATCTACACAGGGCTATCCTTTATTTAAAAAAATAATTATTTTACATTTGAAGGTGAACATTACCATCAGACGCGAGGCACTGCGATGGCTTCAAAGGTCGCACCAACCTACGCAAATCTATTCATAGGGGTATTTGAGGAGATTTTTATTCAAAATAATAAATGGAAAAAGTATATAACTTTATATAAAAGGTTCATTGATGACCTGTTCTTTATATGGGACAATTGTAACAATAACATGCAATCCTTTTTGCTACATAAATTCTAATAATTGAGGTATTTCCTTCTCACCCCTATATGATTTTGTAAATATCAATTTTTTGGATATAAATGTATTTATAAAGGAATATTCCATATGTACGAAAACCTTTTTCTTAAAAAGTTGACATAAACAGTTATTTATATCCATTATGTGAAGTGGCTGGATAACATCCACAAAATCAATTCAAAAGAATTGAGAAGAATTGTAGTGTTGACATTGATTTTATAACACAAGCCAAAATCTTGCAAGAGAGATTTGAAGCTCAGAGACACCCAAATGGATTAATCAAACGAGCCTATTCTAATTCAAAGAAATATGGTCAGAAAGCACTACTAGAAAATAAGAAAAAATCAGTCTGTAAATGGATATGAATTCAATTTTATCACCCAGTTTAATTCCTGCCATAAAGAAATACGCCAAATTTTTCAGAAATATTGGCACACATTACAAAGTGATCCTATTCTTGGAAAATCTCTACCTAGAAACTCCATGATCACTTGTCGTAGTGCGCCCACAATAAAGAATATTTTGGCCCCTCGCTGCTTCAAATCATACTCCTCAAACAGTATACCTAATCAGATAAACCTAATGGTATATACAAATGTGGATCAAGGAATTGTTTGTGTTGTTTATCTATAGATCACGGTGTCGATAGTTTTTCCTCATCTATTGGACAGAGATTTTCAGTTAAGCAACATCTAACACAGACTTTGTGATTTATGTAATCCAATATATATGTAATAAACAATATGTGCGTAGAACTACTCAGCCACTGCACAGCAGAATTCATTCACATAGAGACAATATCGTAGGGGTTTTCTTAAACATGGGTTATCTCAACACTGTACAATAGAGCACAATAATGAGTATAGAAAATGAAAATGAGTCCAATTGAATATATTCCTGCTAATAGGCCGAACCGCATTCAGAAACTGAACAGGAAGGAAATTTACTGGATATAGAGACTGAACAGTATGAAACCCCACGGATTAAATGAAATGTCTGAATTGTTCCTTTAGATGTTAAGAAATCTACATCTATGGTCATTTTGGAGATAGAAAGCCTGATGTGGAAGCTCCCTTAACATTAGTATTAATTGTAATAATTTAGATGGTCTTTTAATAAGATATTTTATTGTAATATCTATTTACAACAATATTATCCATGATCTGTGACATGGTTTTATTAACCAATTGATATAAATTAATTATTTTAAATAAAACCCTCGACCTTTCAGGTTTTAATATTTAGTTCTTTTATATACATTTGCTAGGATTTATTATGATATATAATTATGGTACAATGATGATCTTTTAATATCCTATGTAAACTACCGTTCAAAAGTTTGGGGTTATTTAGAAATTTCATTATTTTTGAAAGAAAAGCACATTTTTTTTTCAATGAAGCTATCATTAAATGAATCAGAAATACACTCTATACATTGTAAATGTGGTAAATGACTATTCTAGCTACAAACGTCTTGTTTTTATTGCAATATCTACATAGGTGTATACAGGCCCATTTCCAACAACCACCACTCCAGTGTTTTAATGGTACATTGTGTTTGCTAACTGTGTAAGAAGGCTAATGGATGTTTAGAAAACCCTAGAAAAACCCTTGCACAAGTATGTTAGCCCAGCTGAAAACAGTTTGGCTGATTTGAGAAGCTATAAAATTGACCTTCCTTTGAGCTAGTTGAGAATCTGGAGCATTACATTTGTTTGTTCTATGAAACCCTCAAAATGGCCAGAAAAAGAGAACTTTCATGTGAAACTCGACAGTCTATTCTTGTTCTTAGAAATGAAGGCTATTCCATGCGAGAAGTTGCCAAGAAACTGAAGATTTCCTCCAACGGTGTGTACTACTCCCTTCAGAGGAGAGCACAAACAGGCTCTACCAGAGTAGAAAGAGAAGTGGGAGACCCCGCTGCACAACTGAGCAACAAGACAAGTACATTAGAGTCTCTAGTTTGAGAAATCGATGCCTCACAGCTCCTCAACTGGCAGCTTCATTAAATAGTACACGCAAAACAACAGTGTCAACGTCTACAGTGAAGAGGCGACTGCGGGATGCTGGCCTTCAGGGCAAAGTGGCAAAGAAAAAGCCATATCTGAGACTGGCTAATAAAAGGAAAAGATTAATATGGGCAAAAGAACACAGGCATTGGACAGAGGAAGATTGGAAAAAAGTTTTGTGGACAGACGAATCAAAGTTTGAGGTGTTTGGATCACACAGAAGAACATTTGTGAGACGCAGAACAACTGAAAAGATGCTGAAAGAGTGCCTGACGCCATCTGTCAAGCATGGTGGAGGTAATGTGATGGTCTGGGGTTGCTTTGGTGCTGGTAAAGTGGGAGATTTGTACAAGGTAAATGGGATTTTGAATAAGGAAGGCTATCACTCCATTTTGCAAAGCCATGCCATACCCTGTGGACAGCGCTTGATTGGAGCCAATTTCATCCTACTACAGGACAATGACCCAAAGCACACCTCCAAATTATACATGGACTATTTAGGGAAGAAGCAGGCAGCTGGTATTCTATCTGTAATGGAGTGGCCAGTGCAGTCACCAGATCTCAACCCCATTGAGCTGTGCCCATCAAGCCAATCCAACTTGTGGGGCTTCAGGAAGCATGGGGGGAAATTTCTCAAGATGACCTCAGCAAATTAACAACTAGAATGCCAAAGGTCTGCAATGCTGGAATTGCTGCAAAGGAGCATTCTGTGACGAAAGCAAAGTTTGAAGGAGAAAATTATTCTTTCAAATAAAAATCATTATTTCTAACCTTGTCAATGTCTGGACTATATTTTCTAATCATTTTGCAACTCATTTGATAAATAAAAGTATGAGTTTCCATGGAAAACATGAAATTGTCTGGCCAAACTTTTGAACGGTAGTGTATATTTTTTAGATGTCACAATTTTATCAAACTCCCAGAACATCAAGCATTTAGATCTCCTTTAAGTGATTGTCTTTTTTTCTCAGAGTATAAAACTCCCCTCATTGTAACTCGAGTCACTACCATTGTCATCTATTTACCTACAGTCCCTGATAACGAAGGCTTGAAAAAAGAAAGATCTCCCTGAACTAATTCCCATGTGAAGTCACTGCTGCCCTAGGTGAACCCTCCGCTGATGAAATCCTTCCAAGTTAAGCACATGGCCATATATTTACTCCAGCGGCCGTATTCATGGACAGAGGTAAGCCACGCTCTCTCCCCATATTTCACCATCTCATTGTATGAGAAGCAAATTAATTAAAAAAGGAAGCGTGGAATTGATAATGATATTTATTTTCCCTCTAATAAAATTATACAGGAATTGATAAAACACACTGATATCAGTATAATGACACAAAATAATATTCTGACATATGAAACACGACAAATGGACTGTAACAAATATAATAAACTAAAATAAAAGAGGAATTCGGATAAGAGCATTTTAGCTCATCAAAAAGACATTAAATAAAATAAATAAAACAAGAATTTTTTGACATACAATGAACAAGTTTTTTACAAGCTTTTCTCCTACCCTTGGATTTGCTTTTCTTTTTAATCATCTGTTAATTCCTAAATACACATAGCGGCTTAACGAATAAAGAACACAGGACACAGTGGTTTTCCCTATAGAGACATAGGTTCTAGCCCAACTCCTGCTATTAGAATAAGTGAATAAATACATTTATTTTAGCCAACATTTGAACTTATAGATATACAATTTTTAAATAATGTCGAATAGGTTTATAGTATATGAACTGTAGATTTTTTTAGTAGGAATTTCTTTGTATAATTGAAATGCATGCAATTTTGTTATTTTCCGATGTAATCGTTTGCCAATCCAGTGAACTTTGACACAGCTCAGACAGTCATGTGTTGATTTGGAGCCTTAATTCATAACTCAAGCCTTTACACTGTCTTGCACCATTTTGTCTGTATGTGGTTGTTTCCTGAAGAAGTGCTTGTCACTTTGAAACTCCTTGAATAAAAACAGCAATTTAATAAACCTTTCTGAATTGACGTCTTCAATAAACCAGCAGTGTGGGAAGTATCCACAGATTTCGCCAGATCCTGATATTCAATGATCTACCCTGCCAAGTTAAGGGTGGTAGCCCGAGGTACTGTGCACTTTATTCAAGATTCATAAACCCTTCACTGGCTGGATATGAATGAGAGGATAAAATATGAAATACACCGGGATCACATTCGGGATGTTACAAGTTGAAGATCCTGTGGTCCAAACCCTAATTCTTCAAAAACACAGTGATCCGTGAGTGAATGGGAAGAAGTGTGTCCCTGCTTGCTGGACAGTTCTTTACAAATGTTGCTTTTTCTTCAGGTTCTATTATGATTATATCACAGTCCTTATGTATAATTGGGGCTGAATTATCCCCCAAGGAGACTTAAATTCTAGGCGAGATTCTCCCATATGTTCAACAGTGACTGCGCCGCCATTTTTTCTACTTTAAAAGCGACAACTATGGAAATACTTCGCCCAGTCTCTCACCCGGAGAAAGGTGTCATATATCTGCCTATTGTGGTTGGGGTTTTATGGGTGGAGGTCTTTTTATTTTTTGGGGTATTTTTATATTGTCGACAATCTTGTAAAATGTGCTTAACAAGCTATTTAAAACGGAAATGCTCTGCTGATAGGATATTGGAAATGACATATCTACTACATTAAATATGGCGGGGTTAGTGACAATACTTATCTGGAATGTAAGGGGTCTTTCTTCTTGTGTTAAAAGACAGGTGATCTTTCAGTATCTTCAAATGGAAAAACCTGCCTTCAAACACATCTTACCTCTGAGAAACTTCATCTACTAGACAAGAAGTGGTTACAGGCCAACTATCACAACACACAATATATTAAAGGGAAGGTGCCATCAAAAACAAAATTTTTTCAACAATTGAAAAAATGTAAACTATTAATGTTTAATTTTTTTCAAAATATCATTTGTTTTTAATGAAGTAAAATATGAAAAATAATTTTAAAAGGTTTGGTATTTCCACTTTTAAACACTAGGGGGAGCAGCTGCTGAGATTTGCCATGAAAACCTAGTGTACAACTAGCTCCCATTACCACTGCAGTAAATGTGGGCTGGGTCTGCTCTCCTGTGTGTGATGTCGCTCCTCTCCTCCCTTTCTGGGTGTTTGTAACAGGATAAGAGAGGATGAAATTTAGGATCACAGTGTGGTGCCATTTTTTTTGGTGACTGCCAGTGATCATGACGAGTACAGTGTCACCGAGGACGGCCGGCAGCACTGATTCTGTTAGATGGTGCTGCTAGCTGTTTTCATAAGCTGGGGTTAGATACGCGTAGTGTATCGTGTGGGATTAGATACACTTAGAGTAACACGCTGGGAATAGATACAGGTCTCAATGTAGTGTATCATATGCGGCTGATGTGGGGCCTGTGAGCCGGGTGAAGGGAGGGGCCTAGCTCTGGTTCCCCTGCCCATCCTCACAAATTGAACTGTATCGACTTATTGCCGATATACAGTACAGACCAAAAATTTGGACACGCCTCATTTAAAGATTTTTCTGTATTTTCTTGACTATGGAAATTGTACATTCACACTGAAGGCATCAAAACTATGAATTAACACATGTGGAATTATATACTTAACAAAAAAGTGTGAAACAACTGAAAATATGTCTTATATTCTAGGTTCTTCAAAGTAGCCACCTTTTGCTTTGATGACTGCTTTGCACACTCTTGGCATTCTCTTGATGAGCTTCAAGAGGTAGTCACCGGAAATGGTTTTCACTTCACAGGTGTGCCCTGTCAGGTTTAATAAGTGGGATTTCTTGCCTTATAAATGGGGTTGGGACCATCAGTTGTGTTGTGCAGAAGTCTGGTGGATACACAGCTGATAGTCCTACTGAATAGACTGTTAGAATTTGTATTATGGCATGAAAAAAGCAGCTAAGTAAAGAAAAACGAGTGGCCATCATTACTTTAAGAAATGAAGGTCAGTCAGTCCGAAAAATTTGGAAATCTTTGAAAGTGTCCCCAAAGCAATATTGAGTGAGGGAGCGTGACGCTCCCATCAATCACCCTCTGCGTCTTACATCACTGATGCAGGCAGCTGGGGCGATGACATGACTACATGGAGTCCACTGTGCTGAGATGTGCGGGCGTTCGCTACAGAGACCGGAGCAGAGGGAGAACAATGAGGAGTTCATTACACTGTATAGAGACGTTGGGGAGTGCATTCTACTCTGTGGAGGCCAATGGGGAGTGCATTCTACTCTGTGGCGGCCAATGGGGAGTGCATTCTACTCTGGAGGCTGATGGGGAGTGCATTCTACTCTGTAGGCCAGTGGGGAGTGCATTCTACTCTGGAGGCCGATGGGGAGTGCATTCTACTCTGTGGAGGCCGATAAGGAGTATCGCACATGAAGATGGAATTGGATACATTGGTCTGGGGAACAACGCAAATGATGATGGGATGAGATACACCGGTCTGGGGAACATCGCACATGATGATGGGATTAGATACACCAGTCTGTGGAGTATCGTGCATGATGATGTGATTAGATACACAGGTCTGGGGAGTATCATACATGCAGGGATTAGATAGCTTTTCACTTTATACTGTATTTCTTACTTGAAGTTGCGATCATCTGATCTCTACTATACATAGCAAAATACACATACGCTCATACAAACAGGAAAATAGAAAAATTCTCACACACAGTAAAATACGCACGCTCACACACACTGAAAAATGCACACGCACGCTCACACACCCGGAAAAATGCACACGCACGCTCACACCAAAAAAAATACACATGCACGCTCATACACACAGGAAAAAACACATGCACGCTCATACACACAGAAAAATACACGTGGTGTAATACATTACCTCGCTCTGTCCACTTCTATGGGAGCAGTGGTGTAATATGTGACCCCGCTCCGTCCACTTCCATAGGTGCAGGGGTGTAATAAGATAGAATAGATAGATGTCCTGTAAATATATAATTTCACAAGCCCCTACATATAATAATCTTGCACTTGCCTTTCATGTGGCACTAAAAGGCATTTATCCTAATAAACGAAAAAATAAACGCTTATTTTTGGTAACCAGCAAGGTAAAGCAGACAGTTGTGGGTTTATATTTTCAGGCTGGAAAGGTACCTCGTTATTGGGCCTTACCCAGCCTAAAAATAACAGCCTGTAGCCGCACCAGAAGTGTCGCATCACATTAGATGCGAGAATTCTGGCGCTTTGTCCGCCTCTTCCTGATTGGTGTCGTGGCAATCAGAGTAATGGTAGTTGTGGTTGATGACAGCTGTGATTTGTCAAAAATCACAGCTGCAATCAACAGCTGGGGTTAGTAATGGAGAGGCGTCTTTCAGACACCCCCACTACTGACTCACTAATGGAAAAAAAACAAAAATAAATGTTATTTGAATAATGACTCTCCGATACTTTCCCTGGTTCACCAATTTATTTTTGAATAAAAAAAAAACACAAGCAGGCCCGACGTAGTCCATGATGTTACCATGACGATCCCCGTATCCGAAGTCCAAAGGCTATGGAGCCTTGTTCAGAGAACGAGGCTTTATAGGCCGCTGCAACAGCCACTCCGAGGCCCACTGCGCTCCATGAGACCCGGCGGCTGTGATGAGCAGTGGCATCAGTAACTACACCGCTCATTAGAGTCACGGAGCCCTCTGTATAATGGCCCCTTATAGTGTCCCACAGTCTAATGGCCTCATATAGTCATCCATACAGTATAATGGCCCCATATAGTCCTCCATACAGTATAATGGCCATATATAGTGCCCTACATAATAATGGCCCCATATAATGACCTACACTATAATGGTCCCATATAGTGCACTACGGTATAATGGCCCCATATAATGCACCATACTGTAATGTGCTTCACATATTGCTCCACAGTGTAATGGTGTCATATAGTGCCCCACAGTAGAATGTGCCCCATAAAGTGCATCCTGGTGTATATGGCCCCCATCATCCTTCTCCCGGTGTGTATGGTCCCCATCATTCACCTCCCTGCGTCTATGGCCCCCATCCTCCTCCTCCCTGCGTGTATGGCCCTCATCCCCCTCCCTGCGTGTATGGCCCTCATCCTCCTCCCCCCTGCGTGTATGGCCCTCATCCTCCTCCTCCCTGCTTGTATGGCCCACATCCTCCTCCTCCTCCCGGTGTGTATGGCCCCCATCCTCTTCCTCCCGGAGTGTATGGCCCCTATCATTTTCCTCCCAGCGTGTATGGCCTCCATCATCCTCCTCCCTGCATGTATGGCCCCCATCATCCACCTCCCTGCGTGTATGGCCCCCATCATTCACCTCCCTGCGTGTATGGCCCCCATCATTCACCTCCCTGCGTGTATGGCCCCCATCATCCTCATCCCTGCATGTATGACCCCCATCCTCTTCCTCCCGGCGTGCATGGCCTCCATTATCCTCCTATCGGCGTGCATGGCCCCCATCATCCTCCTCCCAGCGTGTATGGACTCCATCTCCCTGCGTGTACGTGTCCTGCTCAGACACTTACACCCCCACCAAATTAAAATGACAGCTTCCAGTGGCTGAAATAAAAATGTATAAATAAAAAAACTAATAAAGTGGTACATTTAATTTTGTATTAAAAATAATTGATTATATAATCCCAATGTGAGCATCTTAAAGTGATAATAGATGCAGAGGGTCAGTAAGTATGTTTGTTCTGTAAGTTATTACTAAATCTCTATTACTAATCTCTATCTACATACCACCACCATATTCCAGGAAAATCATACATAAAATTCTCACTATTATTTCCGGCTTCTCACGAGTCCCCTATATTATAATAGAGGACATTAATAATATACCGGACTGTCACTGGGATAGAGGGAGACATGAAGCTAAGAGGGTAAAAGGCAATTGTATCCCTTTTGGTCACTTAAGGAGACAGCTGTAATTGCTCTTTGGAGAGCCCGTCCTCCTAATGTATACCTGACGCGCCCCCTGGGCCATGTTCAAGGGATACCCGGAGCCGGATCTGGATAGGGGTAGTAGTCCTTGTGGCGGTGACCCGGTCCGTGCCCAGGGTGGTCAAACTAAGTGTGTGGCAGTCTTTGTAGATGTTGTTTAAGTGTCGACTACGCCACCCGTTGATTGCGGCTATGAGGCCGCCGCTGCAGAGCAGACCGCTGAGGCCGGTGGTAGGATTGTGCAGCAAGGATGGTATAACCCCCAACGGGAGGGGTATGGCCTCAGGGCAGCAGATGTAGAAGATGGTGGTTGTGATGGTGCAGCAAGGAAGCTCAGAGACATGCGATGCAGTTTCAGGGTTTTTACTCACAGGTGTTGCTCCGGTCACTCCGGCCTTGAGTGACCACCCGAGCCGTGCTGCGTCCACCAGGTGTGGGACTCGGCCAACTCCCAGGCAGTCCAGAGCGTGGTCCTGAGCTCCCCTCTCTTCCTTCCTACTGGCCGTTCCCACCAGGGATCCACTTTTGTCCGGCTCCCTCGGGCCTCTTGGTGGTAAAACTTTCTCTGGCTTTCCTGACCCTATTCGTGGTGTGCCTTCCTGGTGGATGTGGTGAGGGTCGTGCCAAAGCTTGACCACGACCTCCGGTTCCTGGCTGAGGATCATTAGCCTCCACCAGTTTGGGATCCGGTACCCTGATCTGCCAACCCTTCACCCGTTAACTTGTGGGATCTCAGGGTTCCCTCTTGTCCTGCGTCTCTGGGCCTTTCTTCCTCCTCCTCTCCACTACAGGCCTGGCCCTGGAGCTGGGCCCAGCCGGAGCCACAGCTCCCTGTCAGCCCTCCTGGCTGAACTCTCTCTCCGAACTCGCTCTCTCTGTCTCTAGATGGTGCCCACCATATATACTCCCTCTATGTGTGAGCCCAGGTGACTAGCACCCAATGGGCTCCTACCTCTACGCCCAGAGTCCCTCCCCTATCTGCCCCTACACTACTGGGATGTTCCTCCCCCCCTCCCACTCCAGCCAGGGACAGACGCTGTCGTACCTGCACATCTATCTGGTGGGAGTACCGTTGTTCTGTCCCCCGGAAATGGGATGAGTGTAGTGCATGCAGCTATCTGAGCTCAGTCCCACACTCCATCCTTACCCGGGAGTGGAATACCACACCTCTGGCTTGAAGTGCAATACCCCTGTAGCAGCCGAGTCCTCGGGGTGCTACATTCCCCCCTGGTAAATCACAGCACGTCCTCGGGCTGTAAAAGAGTAAAACATACCAAAACATACAAACTTTTTAAAACATACACTAACAGGTAAAACATCATAAACATTATCAGAAAATATAATATGACAGGTAACTTCTTATATATTATTCTAGCAATATAAACTTTTAATATAAAACTTTTTCATATAAAATGTTCTTGATCTTCTGGCCACGGTGCAACTTGTGACCGGGTAAAGTGCCACAGTCACTGGAAGAAAACAGCAGTTCTCCTATAAAACCGGTAGGGGGCGCCTTAGGAAGCGCAACTATTTACAGGGTATGGCCGCTCTCAGTCCTCGGCCAGTGGGGAAAAGGGATGGCTGCTCACAGTCCTCAGCCTGTGGGGATAAGGGATGGCTGCTCACAGTCCTCAGCCTGTGGGGATAGGGAATGGCTGCTCACAGTCCTCAGCCTGGTTAGGGATAGGGACACACAGGTAATAGTTCCACGCTAGTCCCAACGGGGACCACACTTCACTTAGCAGCAATTCACATAACAGTTCTTGTAACAGTTCTCATACCCCGACGGGTAACTATATACAGCTCTTTTGTTTATGCTACTTCCCTTCAGCAGCGGTGTCCTCTCCTTGTCTCCTCCTGAGGGTAATCTTCAGACCCGTCCGGGTTCTCTTGTTCCTCCTCATACCGCAGCTCTTCCTCCGTCAGCCGGTGCACATGAAGGGCGTATGGTCCTTTTGCACACTGATGCCGGGTGAAGGTGACCTCGTCACCCAGGTAAAGGTCACGTCCACGGTGTCCCTCTGGCAGATGGGACTCGACATCCCTGCGGGTAACGAAGACGTCGCCGGGGGTTTTGTGATCCCTGATAAAGCCCCAACCGTGCTCCAGTTGGAACTTGATTACAGTCCCGGTGGCGCGGGGACCGTGGGCTGCACGGGGGTTTCTCCGGGTCCGGCTTTTCTGCTCCGCACTTTGGACCTGCAGCCGCTCCTCGCGGATCCGCCTCTCTCGCCGTTCTTTGTTGAAGACCTCTAGTTGTTGTCGGCAGCACTCCGCACGCTGGGCTGCGGCCGCCCGGGTCTCTTGGGTGAACCCCATGAGGTTTTCACCGGTGGGGTCCCATGCGAACTGCGCCTCCTCCAACGGGAGTGGGGTGATCTTGGCGGGTGCCGGAGCCGGGATCAGGGGCTCACACAGGGGCCATTCCTTCCGGAATCGGGGATTGAGGTATTCCGGTGGCCACTCAAAGGGCTGCCCATCCGGGCAAGTATGTTGTGCAAATAGGTCTTCGCCTAGGGGCAGCACTGTGGAGGTTGAGGGCGCGGTGGTGGTAGCGGCGCCCGGATTCACCAGGCCTTGCGACCAGGCCGGTGGCACTCTAAAGGTGAAGGGCACTGTGGAAACGGCGGCACCCGGGGGTACTCGGCCCTGCGACCAGGCCGGTGGCGTTTCCTGCTTGGCCGCGCTCAGGGTTAAGGCGCGTGACGTCACAGGGGGCGTGGTCGCGACTCCTGCCGCTTGAGGCCTAGTTTGGAGCGGTGGCGGTGCAGCAACGGGCACGGTCGGTGGGATTTCGGGCTCTGCGACGGGGAGCTGGGGCAGGCTTACGGCTACTAGGCTTGGGGTGGTGACGTCCCCTTTACCTGCTTCCATCTCTTCAGCTCCTTCCACGGCGTCGTCTCCGGCCTTCGTCCCTCCTGCACCATCCTCAGAGGCAGACGGACTCCTCGTCCCGGGTGGCGTCCTTTGCTGGCGGGTTCCAGCCTGCAGGGCCATTTCTCTGCTCCACTCTGTCAGCACTTCTTGCTGCACTCGGGCCATCTTCCGAGCCAAGCCCTCCAGCGCGGTCTGTGCATGCCCCTGATCTTTGGGGAGCTGTGCCAGGATCTCCACCAGGCCTTCTGGGGTGGCGGCCTGCAACAGGCTCCTGACCAGAGGGTCGGCGCTGCCTGACTCTCCCTCCATCTCCGGGTGCGATCTCTCCAGACTCCTCCAGGCTGCACCCATCCTCTCTCTTTTGTTCTTGATCCGCCCATCCTGAGGGTGGTCCCGGGGCCACTTGGTGATTGTCAGTTCCAGGGGCAGACCCCTCGCTCTGATGGACATCTCTATCATTGCAGTCTCTGCTGGTGGGGGCGGTCTCCGCTTTTGGCGCTCTTCTGGGACCAGGCCCACGATGGGAGGTGGTCTCTTGCCACCCTCTGGCACGCCCATAATGGCGTCCGCTCTGCCAGGGCGGGAAATCGTCTCAGATGGCGGGAATCGTCTCCTAATGGCGGGAAACTCCGTGGATGGCGGGAAAAGGCTGCAGATGGCGGGCAAACGGCGGGAAACGACCCGAGATGGCGTCCGATGGCGGGGACCCTCCGGAACCGGCGGGAGACTTCTTCTTACGGTAAATATGAACTTTTCTTCAGGCACGCAGTACCCGGTGGTTGCGGGCACGTAATCCTGCCGACTACGCCAAAGTTGACGCGCCCCCTGGGCCATGTTCAAGGGATACCCGGAGCCGGATCTGGATAGGGGTAGTAGTCCTTGTGGCGGTGACCCGGTCCGTGCCCAGGGTGGTCAAACTAAGTGTGTGGCAGTCTTTGTAGATGTTGTTTAAGTGTCGACTACGCCACCCGTTGATTGCGGCTATGAGGCCGCCGCTGCAGAGCAGACCGCTGAGGCCGGTGGTAGGATTGTGCAGCAAGGATGGTATAACCCCCAACGGGAGGGGTATGGCCTCAGGGCAGCAGATGTAGAAGATGGTGGTTGTGATGGTGCAGCAAGGAAGCTCAGAGACATGCGATGCAGTTTCAGGGTTTTTACTCACAGGTGTTGCTCCGGTCACTCCGGCCTTGAGTGACCACCCGAGCCGTGCTGCGTCCACCAGGTGTGGGACTCGGCCAACTCCCAGGCAGTCCAGAGCGTGGTCCTGAGCTCCCCTCTCTTCCTTCCTACTGGCCGTTCCCACCAGGGATCCACCTTTGTCCGGCTCCCTCGGGCCTCTTGGTGGTAAAACCTTCTCTGGCTTTCCTGACCCTATTCGTGGTGTGCCTTCCTGGTGGATGTGGTGAGGGTCGTGCCAAAACTTGACCACGACCTCCGGTTCCTGGCTGAGGATCATTAGCCTCCACCAGTTTGGGATCCGGTACCCTGATCTGCCAACCCTTCACCCGTTAACTTGTGGGATCTCAGGGTTCCCTCTTGTCCTGCGTCTCTGGGCCTTTCTTCCTCCTCCTCTCCACTACAGGCCTGGCCCTGGAGCTGGGCCCAGCCGGAGCCACAGCTCCCTGTCAGCCCTCCTGGCTGAACTCTCTCTCCGAACTCGCTCTCTCTGTCTCTAGATGGTGCCCACCATATATACTCCCTCTATGTGTGAGCCCAGGTGACTAGCACCCAATGGGCTCCTACCTCTACGCCCAGAGTCCCTCCCCTATCTGCCCCTACACTACTGGGATGTTCCTCCCCCCCTCCCACTCCAGCCAGGGACAGACGCTGTCGTACCTGCACATCTATCTGGTGGGAGTACCGTTGTTCTGTCCCCCGGAAATGGGATGAGTGTAGTGCATGCAGCTATCTGAGCTCAGTCCCACACTCCATCCTTACCCGGGAGTGGAATACCACACCTCTGGCTTGAGGTGCAATACCCCTGTAGCAGCCGAGTCCTCGGGGTGCTACATACCAATACTCCTGCTTCTCGTCCACATTCTCCTCTTTGTGGAGAATGGATTTGGCTCTTGGAAATGAACGGATGAAAGGGTCTTATATCTGACATCAGCTCCTGCCCAGAGCATCATTCTCCTCTGTGTCTCCCTAAGCTTAATCTCCCAATGCAGTACAGACCCACAGGGAAATTAACCCCTTTTTGGTTGCAAGTTATAGACCTTAAGGGGAAAATTGATGGGAAACTAAAGGAGTATCTTGTGATTAATAAAAATACAACTTCCATTTTCTATGTATGGGAAGCCATGAAGGCCGACCTTAGAGGAATATTTATAACAGAAATCTCAGCAGCTGAATCCCAGACTAAGCAGCAGGATCAATTGGTGTTTTAGGAATTGGGAGATGCAGAGAGTGCGATGATTACTGATCCAACGCCGACTGCGCAAAACAGGCTGAAAGCAGCTCAGGACCTGCTGAATCAGGGAACATTGCAGCTGCAGGAAGGAAGAAGATGTTTCATAAGATGCAAGATGCAATATTGTGAAGAGGGGGATAAAGCAGGTCACTTATATCTGTGATAGCTGCCGCCCAGAGGGACTCCGCCTTTATATCCAGTGTAATGCAGCAGCTTGCTAGCATTACTGTAAATGGTCCAGGATGTGTTTTACCTGACCATGTACCTTCCCCTTTAACTGACTGGTCACATGACTGTGACATCACACAGGTCCTGTATGCACAGTAAAGGTCTGTACACATGACTGGGATAGCACACAGGACCTATACACACAGCTGACTGATCACAGGACTGTGACATCAGCAAGGTCCTGTCAGTATGTGTGTGTGTGCACAGGATATATAAACCCTGGTAATTTGAGACAGGTGTGTTCGGTGTGAGGCGTGAGGCCTGTTCCCGTGTGTGTGGGACACCGTTTGTGAGAGGCCTAGTGAGGCCGAGTGAAGCCTGGCAGCCTGAAAGGCAAAGACTGGATCCTGTGTGGATGCTAGTGGCCTTGGAAGGCAGAGGCTTGAGGAAGAGTCCTGAAAGGCAGAGCCTGGATCTTGTGTGGATGTCAGTGGCCTTTGAGGGGACGACGGCTGGAGACCCCTACCTGGGAAGCCACAAAGCCACAGTGGTGGCGGAGTAACGGACTGAGACAGCTAAACCCGGTAAAGGTAATACCCTGTGTTATATGGACATTAATATGGACATTGCTATTTTATTACCTTGCTGAAGGCTGTTACTTGGGCCACTTGGGCCTGTCTGCTACTTGAGAGACTCCCGGATGTTAAGTGTGTAAACATGCCGGTGGCGGACTAAGATGAACTGTGTGAACTGTGGTTTATGAAGTAATAAACTGCTGAGCATTGTTTAAAAACGGAAAGACATTGCACGTGTGCATTGATTGTCGCAGCAAAGCGAGTATTCCCCATTATGATGACTAGTGCTGCCTTACACCAGTCTGCAGACTAGGGAGGGTAATGTGGTACAGTCCACAGTGGACATACTGAAAGTGTTGGAGGAATACTATGCAAAGCTGTATACTTCTCAGGTTCAACGTTCAGAAGAACATACCCAGACCTTCCTAGATAAAGTTCCGCTCCTGGTCCTTTCCTTAGACTCTCAGAATTTATAAGATGAACTACTTGATATAGAAGAGCTAGAATGGGCACTGAGCTCAATGGCCAACGATAAAGCATCGGGAATGGACGGTCCTCCAGTGGAAGTATATAAGAGATATAAGGAAGTATTACTACCAGTGTTATTGGAGGTATACAATTCCAAGGAGGATCATTGTCACATCCATGCACGAAGCCATAATTAGAGTGTTACCTAAACAAGGCAAGGCCCCCAGCTTGCTGGCATCCTAGTGACTCATCTCTCTTTTAACAGTAGATGTCAAACTTCTTGCTAACAGACTCTCAAAAGTAATCTCAATAATACACCCCGATCAGTCTGGGTTTATGCCAAATAAGTCCACAGCGATCAATCGCAGAAGGCTTTATATTGATATACAAGCAAGGACTGATAATATTGGTCAAAGGGTGATCCTGGCTAAGGCCCTTGATAGTGTAGAATGGCCATATTTGTGAGCTACACTGCGGCAGATGGGCTTTGATGACAAATTTATATAATGGGTGCATTTGATTTATTTGGACTCAAAGGCCAAAATAAGAGCGAATGGCTCTATGGCTAATCGATTTTTGTTGCACAGAGGTTCCAGGAAATGGGTGGCCCCTGTCTCATTGTTTTCAATAGCAACTGAACCTCTTGCGGCAGTAATTAGTAAAATGTCTGAGAACACCAAGGTTACTTACCGGTAGCCGTTTTTTCCTGAACCCATGACAGAACACATAGAGAGAGGGATCCACCCCATCAAGGACAGGAAATAAAGGGCGGTACCTCTTCCTCACTTCAGCTGTTTACAGAGCATTGAGAGGACCTCCCAAAAAGGTTAGACATATAACCAACACCTACAATATATATAACACCCCAAACAGTGCCCACCAGGGTGTGAGAAACAGAAAAACGGGGGGGGGGGGAGACGGACAAGGGTGCTGTCATGAGTTCAGGAAAAACCGGCTACCAGTAAGTAACCTTGGTGTTTTCCCCTCACCCATGACAGCGCACCTTGAGAGAATTTTGGAGAATTATGAGCACCCTATGGAGGGACCACCACCTTAAGTACCCTTCTCCCAAAGGTAAGGTCAGAGGAGGACAGATCCAACCAACAGTGTTTATAGAAGGTGGATGGTGTAGACCAATTAGCAGCTCTACATATCTGATCGATTGAGACGTCTGCCCTCTCCGCCCAGGAGGTTTCTATGGCTCTGGTGGAATGAGCCTTGACATTGTCCGGGGCCGGAACTCCTGTGGACGTATATGCTAAACAAATGGCCTCCCTAAGCCACCTAGAAATGGTACCCTTGGTCACCCCATGACCTTTCCTACTCCCTTGAAAAGCCAGGAACAAAGGAATGGTCCTTCCTCCATACACTAGTCATGTTAATGTAATGTAGTAGGGATCTTCTAACGTCTAGGTTATGGAATCTAACGTCCCCAGTGTTTTTCGGATTGCTGCAAAACGAGGGTAGTGCAATCTCCTGGTTACAGTGGAATCTAGATACCACTTTGGGAAGATATGCTGGATCTGGACGCAAGGTGACTATCATCATAAATTTGCGTGTACGGAGGATCAACCGAAAGGGCCTGCAGGTCACCCACCCTACGGGCTGATGTTAAGGCCACTAAGAGGATGGTCTTAAGGGTGAGTCTTTGGAGAGACGTCCTGTAGGGGCTCGAACGGATCACTGGTAAGTGCGTTCAAGACAAAATTCAGGTCCCAGGAAGGAATTGTAAGGGACCGAACTGGTCTGGCTCTGGCACAGGATTTGATAAATCTAGAGACCCACCTGTTCCCAGCCAAGTTACAATTATAGAGCGCCCCCAAGGCAGACACCTGAACTTTAAGAGTCCCCGTGGCTAGACCCAGGTCATGCCCCTTTTGCAGACACTCCAGGATTCCTTTGATTGGAGGCTTGTCTGTTATAAATTTTAGTCATTATTGGTTTCCTACTACCCAGCAGGGTAGAGACTAACCCTGGTGAAAACCCCTTGTTACTTAGTAGTGACCTCTCAAATTCCACGCCGCTAGATGGAATCCTCTGGCTTGGAATACTGGTCCCTGAATGAGAAGTTCCGGCCTCTCTGGTAGAACCCAGGGATCTGAAACCGACATTAGTGGAAGCAGGGAGAACCAAGGCCTCTTGGGCCAAAAAGGGGCTATAAGATGTAACGGGTCTGGGAGGCGGAACCTCTGGGCTACTATACAAGGGAGCGGTCCTTGTAAGGGAGCGGGTGGCGACCAGGCAGGCAGTCACAGCAGGTGACCGGGACAGCCTCTGGGTGTACGGGCAGGAGGTCACGGCAAGTGATCAGGGCAGTCTCTGGAAGAACGGGCTGGAGGTCACGGCAAGTGACCGGGGCAGTCTCTAGGTAAAGGGTAGGTACGACCTGTGATGGCTGAACCTCCAGGTAGGCTAGCAAGGCAGATGGAGGATGTGTGCTCCCAGGTGAGCAAGCGAGAGTCTCTGGAATAGCAGGTGGTCACAGCACGTGACGGCGGAGCCTCCAGGTAGGCAAGCAGGCAGGTAGCGGAGAAGCGCTCCCAGGTGAGCGGGCAAGAGTCTCTGGAATAGCTGGTGGTCCCAGCACGTGACAGCGGAACCCCCGGGCAGGCAAGCAGGCAGGTAGTGGAGAAGCGCTCCCAGGTGAGCGGGCAAGAGTCTGGAATAGCTGGTGGTCACAGCACGTGACAGCGGAGCCTCCGGGCAGGCAAGCAGGCAGGTAGCGGAGAAGCGCTCCCAGGTGAGCGGGCAAGCTGGTCCATAGACAGACTGACCGGAGTTGTAAGGCAGACCGTCGGACCTCAGGCAAGCAGGCAGGTGGCTGAAGTGCGCTCCCAGGTGAGCGGGCAAGTTGGTCCTTAGACAGACTGACCGGAGTTGTAAGGCAGACCGTCGGACCTCAGGCAGGCAGGCAGGTAACAGGAAATCAGGCAGGATTAGGACAGCAAGCTGGCAGGAATCTGGCAGGTAACTGGCAACGGGACCTGAGGGCTGAAGCAGAGTAGAACGGTGCAACAACATTGCTCGGGCACCTCCATTTTGGAGGAGGTGCCTTATATATGGTAAAGTCCTCCGGCCATTGGCCGGGGACTCCTTAGGACGGCGCGTGCGGCCCCTTTAAGAGGGAGGGAGGGCGCGCGCGCGCGCCCTAAGCACAGTGGCCGGGAAGGAGCGCGCGCTGCCAGCAGAGCGGGAGAGGGACGCCGGGCACGGAGCAGAGCGGTGAGGGGAACAGCGTCCCTGCCTAGCAGAGGGCAGGGACGCCGGCGCTACAGTACCCCCCCCTTTAGGCCCCCCCTTTTTTAGGCCAGATAGAAATTTAGCTAGGATGAGAGGGGCATGGATGTTCTCCCGGGGCTCCCACGTTCTCTCCTCAGGACCAAACCCCTTCCAATCTACCAGAAAAAAGGTCTTTCCTCTTACCCTTTTGGTGGCAAGAATGTTCTCTACCTCAAACTCGTCCTCAGCAGAAACCGGAGCAGGAGGCGTACCTGTAGACTTGGAAAAAGAGTTAAGCACCACGGGTTTGAGGAGAGATACATGGAAGGAGTTAGGGATCCGTAAGTTGGCTGGGAGTTTCAATTTATAGGCCACCGGGTTGATCTGACTGATGACCTCCAGAGGACCGATGAACCGAGGCCCTAACTTGTAAGAAGGTATCTTGAGTCGAACATATTTAGATGAGAGCCAGACTTTATCTCCAGGACGAAATTGTGGAGGATCCAGGCGTTTGTTGTCAGCGTGTCTTTTCATACGCTCGGATGACAGAAGGAGTGTGGATCGGGTACTCTCCCATATGGAGGAAAATTTGCTAACGAGAGATTCCGCAGCCGGGTTGTCCACAGAGGTGGAGACAGGAAAAGGAATCCGAGGATGCTGACCAAAGACTACAAAAAACGGGGATTTGGAGGAGGATTCGCTCTCGTGATTATTATAAGAGAACTCGGCCCATGGTAGGAGATCCACCCAGTCAGAATGGTGGGCATTAACGAAGTGCCGGAGGTAACTGGTCAGGTTCTGATTGATCCGCTCCACTTGACCATTGGACTGTGGGTGGTAAGCGGAAGAGAAGTCCAGGATGACGTCTAGTAGTTTACAAGTGGCTCTCCAGAAACGTGAGGTGAACTGTACCCCACGATCCGACACGATGTGGAGGGGCAGGCCATGAAGACGGAAGATGTGGCGGATAAAGTCTTTAGCCAGCTCGGGTGCAGACGGAAGGCCTGGCAGGGGAATAAAGTGAGCCATCTTGGAAAAGCGGTCAGCGACCACCCAAATGACCGTACAACCGGCAGAGACGGGGAGATCAGTTATAAAGTCCATTGCTATATGCTGCCAGGGGGCAGCAGGTACAGGAAGAGGAAGGAGGCGTCCGGCTGGCAGATGTCTCGGGACTTTGTTGCGGGCGCAGGACACACAGGCAGAAACAAAGTCTATTATGTCCTTGTGCAGGGTAGGCCACCAGTAGTGCCGGGCAATAAGCTGGAGGGTCTTTTTCTGACCGGCGTGGCCAGCTAGTTTAGACGAATGGCCCCAGTGTAGGATCTTCTCCCGATCAGGTACTGAAACAAACGTCTTACCGGGAGGGAGACGATTTAGACTCACGGGAGCCACCTGCATTACTCTGGCGGGATCGATGATATGTTTAGGTTCTTCCTCGAGATCGGACACCAGAAAGGATCGGGACAAGGCGTCTGCTTTGATGTTTTTGTCAGCCGGGCGAAAATGAAGAACAAAATCAAAGCGAGCAAAAAACAAGGACCACCGGGCTTGGCGCGGGTTAAGTCTCTGGGCATGCTGGAGGTAAGCCAAGTTCTTGTGGTCAGTGTAAATTATTACCGGATGAAGAGCCCCCTCGAGTAGGTAACGCCACTCCTCCAACGCCAGCTTGATGTCCAATAACTCTCGGTCTCCTATGGAATAGTTGCGCTCAGAAGAGGAGAAGAGTTTGGAGAAGAAGCCACAAGTTACCATTCTCCCGGAAGATGATTTTTGAGTAAGTACCGCTCCGGCTCCAGAGGAGGAGGCGTCAACTTCCAGGAAGAACTGCTTGTTGCCGTCCGGGCGATGCAGCACCGGGGCGGAAGAGAAGGCCTGTTTTAGGGAAAGAAAGGCCTCCTCTGCTTCGGGCGGCCACTCTTTGGGATTAGTACCCTTACGGGTGAGCGCGGAAATTGGGGCAGTCCGGGAAGAGAAGTGCGGGATGAAGAGGCGGTAATAGTTGGCGAAGCCCAGGAACCGTTGAATAGCCTTCAACCCCTCTGGTCGGGGCCATTTCTCGATGGCAGACAGTTTCTCAGGATCCATTTGTAGGCCGGTCTGAGAGATAATATAGCCCAGAAACGGAAGCGAGGTCTGCTCAAAGAGGCACTTCTCATATTTAGCGTAGAGATGATTCTGCCTGAGCCTGAGCAGGACCTGACGAACATCCCTCCGGTGAGTCTGGAGATCCGGAGAGAAGACCAAGATGTCGTCCAGGTACACCACTACGCAGGAGTAGAGAAGGTCCCGGAAGATGTCATTGACCAACTCTTGAAAGACGGCAGGAGCGTTACAGAGGCCAAAGGGCATTACCAGATATTCATAGTGGCCATCCCGGGTGTTGAATGCCGTCTTCCATTCATCCCCCTGACGGATACGAACCAGGTTGTACGCCCCACGGAGGTCCAGTTTGGTGAAGATTCTAGCCCCCCTCAGACGATCAAATAACTCCGGAATGAGCGGAAGGGGGTACTTATTCTTCACCGTGATCTGGTTAAGGCCTCTATAGTCTATACAGGGACGGAGAGAGCCGTCCTTCTTTTTGACGAAAAAGAAGCCTGCTCCCGCCGGGGAGGTAGATTTCCGGATGAATCCCCTGCCCAGATTCTCCTCAATATATTCGGACATCGACCGGGTCTCAGCAGCGGATAATGGATAAATACGCCCACGGGGAGGAGAAGTACCAGGTAACAGGTCGATAGGGCAGTCGTATGGTCTATGAGGGGGTAGTGTCTCTGCCTCCTTTTTATTAAAGACATCAGCATAAGACCAATAAGGAATCGGAAGTCCAGGTAGATTAGCTGGGGTAGGAGAAGGACGGACGGGATGAACGGGAACCAGACAGGTCTTATGGCAGCCCTGTCCCCAGCGAAGGACTTCTCCGGTCTGCCAGTCAAGAACGGGTGCATGTTTCTGGAGCCAAGGTAGGCCTAGCAAGAGGGCGTGAGAGAGTCCAGGCAGAACATGGAAGGAGATACTTTCAGAATGCAGCATTCCCACCTGCAGAGTAATGGATTCGGTGATGAGTTGGATGGGGCGTGGTAAGAGCCCCCCATCCACGGCAGCAACAGACAAGGGTACAGCCAGAGGTTTGGTGGGGATGCGGTATTTCTCTACCAGGGACTGTGAAATAAGATTCCCGGCTGCTCCAGAGTCCAGTTGGGCTAGTTCGAAATAACGGTTCTCCCCGTAGACGATTGAAACTGACAACAGCAGGGATGGAGAGGATTTATTCTTGTCTAGGTGGACCTCTCTGAGCGAACCTAGACACAGGCGTTTCCCGACCTCTCCGGGCAGGCACGGATCCGGTGCTCCTTACTGCCACAGTAGAAGCAGGTCCCCTCGGCACGGCGTAAGTCCTGACGGGTCTTGACCATCTTGGTCTGGTCGACCTGCATAGGCTCAGGAGGGTGTACCTGGTTAGAGACAGAAGGAGTGACGGGTTTCTGAAAAGTAGGAGCTAGACGTGGTAACCTCCTCTCACGGGTGACCTCTCTGGCACGCTCCTGGAACCGTAGGTCAATCCGGGTGGCAAGAGTTATTAAGTCATCGAGAGTGGTAGGAATGTCCCGACCGGCAAGTTCATCTTTAATACGGCCGGACAGACCCTCCCAGAAGACGGAAACCAGAGCGTCGTTATCCCAGGCCAGCTCCGAGGCAAGGGTACGGAACCATATGGCATATTGGCCCACGGTGAGACTTTCCTGACGGAGGCGTAGCAACGATGATGCGGATGAGGTCTTCCGTCCGGGTTCGTCGAAGACTTTCCGGAAGGCCGTGAGAAAAGCAGGCAAGTTGGACACCAGGGGGTCTCCTCTCTCCCATAGAGGATTTAGCCAGGCCAGGGCCTCCCCGGTGAGATGGGACATGATGAATGCAATTTTGGCTCGGTCGGAGTTAAACTGGTGGGACAATAGTTCAAAGTGCAGGGTGCACTGATTTATGAAGCCCCGAGCCTGGGCTGAGTCGCCTCCGAAGCGAGGAGGTGCAGAAAGCCGAGGTCCGGGGTAGGATATCATGGTGTTAGTGGACAGCGGAGCTGCCGGATTGCGAGACATGGCACTGGCGGAGGTTGTTGGTGGAACAGTCAGAGTGTCCAGGCGAGTATTGACATTCCGCAGGTGACCCAGGATGGACTCCTGTTGGGACCTTTGACGGGACAGTTCATGACACAGGTCCGAGAGCGAGGGAGCTTGGGTGCCACCGGGTTCCATGGCCCGAGCAAACTGTAACGGGTCTGGGAGGCGGAACCTCTGGGCTACTATACAAGGGAGCGGTCCTTGTAAGGGAGCGGGTGGCGACCAGGCAGGCAGTCACAGCAGGTGACCGGGACAGTCTCTGGGTGTACGGGCAGGAGGTCACGGCAAGTGATCAGGGCAGTCTCTGGAAGAACGGGCTGGAGGTCACGGCAAGTGACCGGGGCAGTCTCTAGGTAAAGGGTAGGTACGACCTGTGATGGCTGAACCTCCAGGTAGGCTAGCAAGGCAGATGGAGGATGTGTGCTCCCAGGTGAGCAAGCGAGAGTCTCTGGAATAGCAGGTGGTCACAGCACGTGACGGCGGAGCCTCCAGGTAGGCAAGCAGGCAGGTAGCGGAGAAGCGCTCCCAGGTGAGCGGGCAAGAGTCTCTGGAATAGCTGGTGGTCCCAGCACGTGACAGCGGAACCCCCGGGCAGGCAAGCAGGCAGGTAGTGGAGAAGCGCTCCCAGGTGAGCGGGCAAGAGTCTGGAATAGCTGGTGGTCACAGCACGTGACAGTGGAGCCTCCGGGCAGGCAAGCAGGCAGGTAGCGGAGAAGCGCTCCCAGGTGAGCGGGCAAGCTGGTCCATAGACAGACTGACCGGAGTTGTAAGGCAGACCGTCGGACCTCAGGCAAGCAGGCAGGTGGCTGAAGTGCGCTCCCAGGTGAGCAGGCAAGTTGGTCCTTAGACAGACTGACCGGAGTTGTAAGGCAGACCGTCGGACCTCAGGCAGGCAGGCAGGTAACAGGAAATCAGGCAGGATTAGGACAGCAAGCTGGCAGGAATCTGGCAGGTATCTGGCAGGTAACTGGCAACGGGACCTGAGGGCTGAAGCAGAGTAGAACGGTGCAACAACATTGCTCGGGCACCTCCATTTTGGAGGAGGTGCCTTATATATGGTAAAGTCCTCCGGCCATTGGCCGGGGACTCCTTAGGACGGCGCGCGCGGCCCCTTTAAGAGGGAGGGAGGGCGCGCGCCCTAAGCACAGTGGCCGGGAAGGAGCGCGCGCTGCCAGCAGAGCGGGAGAGGGACGCCGGGCACGGAGCAGAGCGGTGAGGGGAACAGCGTCCCTGCCTAGCAGAGGGCAGGGACGCCGGCGCTACATAAGAATTACCATTGCGCCATCCTCTTGAATCTTCCTCACCACTGCTGGAACCATTACTAACGGGGGAAAGGCATAGGCCTTCCTGAACTTCCAATGAATCTGGAGGGCATCTACAGCATGGGGATTTTCTGCTGGGTTTAAGGAACAGAATCTGTCTACTTTCCTGTTTGCTCTTGAGCCGAACAGATCTTTGTCTAGTTGTCCCCATAACTGGACAATCTGTCGGAAGACCCCCGGGTTTAAGCTCCACTCCCCCTGTTTTAGGGTGTGGCGGCTGATAAAATGTGCCCTTGCATTTTCCACCCTGCTTATGTGAAGGGCACTGAGAGATGGGAGATATTGCTCTGCCAGATGTAGGATTCTGTCTGCCACAGCCATCAGAGAGCGTGACCTTGTTCCCCCCTGGTGATTTACATAGGCTACTGTTGTCCGGTTGTCAGACCTGACCTGGACATGGTGACCCTGAATGTGAGGAAGGAAGCCTATCAGGGATTTCTCCGCTGCCCAAAGTTCTTTTAAGTTTGAGGATGCCCCCATTTCGAGGTATGCCCAGTGACCCTGTACTGAGAGCTCTGCTAGATGACACCCCCCCATTCGGAGCCGCTCACATCGGTTGTAATCACCAGATCTACTGGTCTGGACCACTGTACACCTGAGGTTAGATTTTCCCTGTCTGTCCACCATGAAAGGGAATCTACAGCTTCTAGGGAGAGAGAGAACTTCCTTTCTAAATGCCCATTGAAGGACCTCTGCACTGACAGGACCTCCCACTAAAGAAGTCTCATATGCCCTTGAGCCCATCTGACTGCTGGGAGCCCAGGAGAGACATTGCTTCTCTTAGGGACATCACTGGAGACCGCATGGCTTTCAAGACTAAATTGATTACTTTGCGGACCTTGTATTCTGGGAGGAATCAGGCTTGGAGACGAGAATCCAGGATTAGACCTAGAAAGATATGAGTCCTTGAGGGGATTAATTTTGACTTTTGGGTATTTACCAACCATCCTAGCTGTTGCAACACCACCATGACTTCTAGAAGTTGACTGGAGCAATGGACTTCTGATTTCCCTATTACCAAAAAGTCGTCTAAATAGGTAACGATCACTACGTTTTTGATTTGTAGAAAGGCTGTTACTTCCGCTATTAATTTTGTGAATATTCTCGGGGCTATGGAGAGGCCGAAGGGTAGGGCAGTAAACTGAAAATGCCTCAGTTCTTTCTGAATGAACAGGGCTACTCTCAGATATTTCTGGTAGTCTGGATGAATTGGGACGTGATAATATGCGTCCTTCAAGTCTATTACTGTCATAAAGCAGTCATGGTGCAAGAGCTTCACTGCCGAGCTCCCTGACTCCATCTTGAAAGTCTGGTTCTCTATCAACTGGTTTAGACTCCTGAGGTTGATGATGGTCCTTAAGGACCCATTGTTTTTTTTTTTATCATGAACAGAGGGGAATAGAATCCCTTCTTCCTTTGTGGTATCGGAACTTCGAGAAGGACCCGTTTCGTTTCCCTACTAGCCCCAATATTTCTGACTCCAGAGCTATCTGTTCTTCCTGGACCTTCCTCTTGGGGGTAATCATAAAGGTCCGGCGAGGAATCTGGCTGAACAGTATCTTCAGGCCACCACTCAGAATATTCAGAATCCAGGGGCTTGATGTAATGGCTTCCCAAGTTGGAATAAAGTGGGAAAGCTTCCCCCCTACCTCCAGCCTGGCGTCATTGGGAAGATTTTTTTGTATTGGAGGACGGTCCTCCAAACATATAGCCTGACTCTTTCTTGGACCCCCATCTTCTCCTGTCTCCTGGAGGGTGACCCTGATTTAAATTTTCTCCTCCGAAAACTAAACCTTTTTGAGTCCCCTGAAAATCCTGGGAACCCTTTGTTATTATCCCTCGGTTTTTCTAAAAGGTCATCCAGCTTCTGGCCAAACAGGAGTCTGCCGTCACACGGGAGGGAACATAATTTATGTTTGGATTGTAGGTCACCTGGACAACTCTTGAGCCACAAGGCCCGTCTGGCAGTATTAGATAGATTTGCTGATCTAGCCGAGAGTCTGAGTCCGCTGAAGAGTCTGCCAGGAAGACTGATGCTGCCTGCATTAGGGGCAGATTTGAAAGGATTCCATCCCTAGGGATCTTTTTATCCCTAAGTTGGTCTTCCAATTGTTGGAGCCACACCATGAGAGACCTTGCCAGCTACCTCAGGCTTCAGGCCTCCTGCTGCAGCTTCCCAAGTGTGACGTAGAAAGGAGTCAGCCTTTTTATCAAGGGCTTACTTTAGGACGCCTGAATCCTCCAAGGGTAGGGAAGATTTTTTTGGATGACCAGGCTACAGCCCCATCAACTTTGGGGATTTTATCCCAAGGCTCAGAGTCCTTCTCCTCAAAGGGGTACCTTCTTTTAGAGAAGGAGGGGAAGGCCCCTTATCTCTCTGGTTTCTTCCACTCTCTGTCAATAAGGCCCTGAATTTTACTGTTTACCGGAAAGGAGCGTCTCTTTTTTTCTCCAAGGCCCGCAAACATAATGTCTTCCAGGGATTTGGATGCTTTCTCCTCCCCCAGACCCATGGTTGATCTGACTGATTTGGCCAGTTTGTCCGTACCCTCGATGGGGAAGCAGGGTCTACTGTTATCGATGAGGAAGAGGATGATGAAATCACTCAGCCATAGATCCTCGGACTGGGATGAATCAGAATTGGAGGAGACATCTTTATGGGATCTTTTCTTCCCTCCAAACAACCCCTTCAGGGACCCTTGAACCTCTGCGTGGACTATGGATTTCAGATTGGATGCGAAATCCAGAGAATTTTCTGCTATGGTTTTATTAATGCAGTTCGGGCATAGCTGTTTTTGCAAATCTATGGGAAGGAAAGTTTGGCATAGGGCACAAATCCTGTGCTTTTGCTTGGCGCTACTCTTCTTAGGATCCTACAGAAGGACTCACATATGAGACTTCCCATTACTAAAAGGGTGACATTCACGAAGATCACTCACCCCTGAAGTCACAAACGGGTACCGGATTCGGAGGCTGTAGTGGAACACGCGATGATTCCTTTCTGGATGGTCCAGAGGTGTTTGATACCTTGCTCCTGCGGCTGCCACTGCGATTGCTCGAGCGGCTGTCTGTGTGAGAGGCGTCCGTCTACCTCTTCCTGTTATGCACACGCCTGGACTGACTGGCGTGTGCGTGATTAGTGATCCCACTGTACCATGAACCGGGGAGTGCCTGGAGGTGCGTAACTAAGTATCAACCCGATCTGACCAAGGTCGCACGTCGGCTCAGTCGACTCCGTGCACCAGGGAGGAACCGAGCAGAGGGACCAGGTGCTACTCCAGGTCAGACCCCGGACACGGCTGTTGACCCACACCGGGGAATGCAGGAACAGGCAGGTCAGGCTGGCATACAGACAGGTGGGTATTGGCAGGCACGACTGGTATGCAGACAGGTGGGCACTGATAAGCACGGCTGGTATGCAGATGGGGGGGTACTGGCAAGCACGGCTGGAGTGCAGACAGGGAGGTACTGGCAGGCACGGCTGGCGTGCAGACAGGGAGGTACTAGCAGGTTGGAGCGCAGGCTGGATAGGGTCCAGTACAGACTGGGATACAGGAACAGAACCGCAGATGCGGTAGACTAGCAGAGTAAAGCGAAATCGCCAGAGCGGAGGACAAGGCTGAGCAGAGCGAAACCGCTGGTGCGGTGAGCAAGTAAAGCAGAGCGAAACCGCAGGTGCGGTGGACAAGGTAGAGCAGATCGAAACTGCCGGAGCGGTGGACTAGGCAGAGCAGGAAGGAACCGCCAGAGCGGTGGACAAGGCAGAGCAGAGCGAAACCGATGCTGCGGTGAGCAAGCGGAGCAGAGCGAAACCGCAGGTGCGGTGGACAAGGCAGAGCAGAGCGAAACCGCCGGAGCGGTGGACAAGGCAGAGCAAAGAGGAACCGCCGGAGCGGTGGACAAGGCAGAGCAGAGCGAAACCGCTGGTGCGGTGAGCAAGCGGAGCAGAGCGAAACCGCAGGTGCGGTGAGCAAGGCTGAGCAGAGCGAAACCGCCCGAGCGGTGGACAAGGCAGAGTAGAGAGGAACCGCCGGAGCGGTGGACAAGGCAGAGCAGAGAGGAACCGCCGGAGCGGTGAGCAAGCAGGGCAGAGCGAAACCGCCAGAGCGGTAAACAAGGTAGAGCGGAGCAAAACCGCCGGAGCGGTGGACAAGGCAGGGCAGAGCGAAACCGCCGGAGCGGTGGGCAAGGCAGAGCAGAGAGAAACTGCCAGAGCGGTGGACAAGGCAGAGCAGAACGAAACCGCAGGAGTGGTGGGCAAGACAGAGCAGAGAGCAGAGAGAAACCGCCAGAGCGGTGGACAAGGCAGAGATGACAGGGCTCTGTTCACATGGAACAGACTGGAAGGGACAAGCAGAACCATATACGCACAAGGTACTTACAATGAAGTAGCGAGTGGACTCTAAACTCACAAACAGAAGTACAGAGACAACGAGTTGGAGTTAGGTGCAGGTTCAGACACTGCAGGAACAGGGAAGGTACGGACATAGAGACAAACAGGTAACAGGCTAGGAGACAGTTCAGACAGGAACTGACACTGCAACGAGATACAGGAACGAGCCTGGGTATACTTAAAAAACCTGGAGAATGTCTCTGCATTAGGTAATCCTCTGACAATGTTAAGAGGGATCCCATGTACTCTTACTTTATGCGAATTAAAAAACCTGGAGAATGTCTCTGCATTAGGTAATCCTCTGACAAAGGAACAAAATGAGCCCGTTTAATGAATCAGTCAATGACCACCCAAAGACAGTCTTCCCACCAGGCAGAGGCAAATCCGTGATGAAATCCATGGACAGATGAGTTCACTGTCTTTCTGGAATTGCAATGGAGCCAATACTCCACCTGGACTGTTATGACAAACTTTAGCATGTGCGCAAACTACACAAGCAGATACAAAATCTTTAATATAATTATTCATAGATGGCCAGCAAAAAAGCCTAATAATAGCTTTCTGCTTAGCTGTGAACCGTGGATGACCACTCATGATTAAATCATGAAACTCTTGCAACAGACGCAATCTTAGGTACACAACTACAAATAATTTGGACCTAGGCGTGGCGAAAGGAGCAAACGATTGGACTTTACGGATCTCAGCTTCAACCTCCAACGATATCACAGAAACCACAATGCCCTCAGGGAGAATGGAGGTTTTGGAGAAGAAACAGAACTAAAACTGCTTGGACCTCGGCCTGAAAGTGATAGAGAAATTGAATCTAGAGAAAAATAAGGACCCTCTGGCCTGTCTAGGAGTTAGCCATTTAGCTGATTCAATAAACGCTAAATTCTTCTGGTCAGTGACCACAGTGATTTGATGAACTTCTCCCTCCAGAAAATGTCTTAAAACCTTAAAGGCTAATTTAACAACGAGTAACTCACAATTCCCAACAGCATAATTTCTTTCAGCAGATGAAAATTTTCTTAATAAAAAAACACATGGCCACAAATTGGTCAGAGTCTCGGAACATAAAACGGCCCCTACCCCGACCTCCGAAACATCCACCTCCACAATGAATGGTTCTTGGAGATGGGGTTGGATTAGAACAGGAGCAGACAAACACTCCTTCAATTTCTCAAAAGCCCCAATAGCATCCGGTGGCCAAACCTTGAGATCTGCCACCTTACGTGTGACGTCAGTAATCTGAGAAAAAAAAACTAAAGAATTTCCTATAATAGTTGGAGAATCCTACAAAATGTTGCAACACTTTCAGGTCACTAGGTTGGACCCAATCTATTATGGCTTTCACCTTCCCAGGATCCATCGTAAACCCATCAGCCGATAAAATGACCCGGGAATGAAACTTTCTGAACAGAAAAAAAAACATTTCTCAATTTCAGCAAAGAAAGAATTCTCCCTCAATCTTTCTAAAACAACACGGACATGTTCCTGGTGAGAATCCAAATTAGGAGAGAAAATTCTCTATCATCAAGATAAATCACAAGAAATCTCCCAAAGTAATCAGAGAAATATTCAGAGAGTTGTGAAATTCTGTTGGTGCATTGGAGAATCCAAATGGCAGAACGAGATTATCGAATAAAGCCTCTGCTCCGTACAGATCGTACACACATGGCTCCACTCCGCATGCCTTGTACACACGTGGCTCCGCTCTGTACACCTTGTACACACGCGGCTCCGCTCCGTACACCTCGTACACACGCGCGGCTCCGCTTCGTACACATCGTACACGCGCGGCTCCGCTTCGTACACATCGTACACGCGCGGCTCCGCTTCGTACACGTGCGGCTCAGCTCCGTACACGTCGTACACGCGCTGCTCAGCTCCGTACACGTCGTACACGCGCGGCTCAGCTCTGTACACGTCGTACACGCGCGGCTCCGCTCCCTACGCCTCGTACAAGCACGGCTCCGCTCCATACGCCTCGTACACGCACGGCTCCGCTCCGTACGCCTCGTACACGCGCGGCTCCGCTCCGTACGCCTCGTACACGCGCGGCTCCGCTCCGTACGCCTCGTACACATGCGGCTCCGCTCCGTACACCTCGTACACACACGGCTCCGCTCCGTACACCTCGTACACACACGGCTCCGCTCCGTACACCTCGTACACACGCTGCTCCGCTCCGTACACCTCGTACACACGCTGCTCTGCTCCGTACACCTCGTACACACGCGGCTCTGCTCCGTACACCTCGTACACGCACGGCTCCGCTCCGTACACACACGGCTCCGCTCCGTACACCTCGTACACACGCGGCTCCGCTCCGTACACCTCGTACACGCGCGACTCCGCTACGTACGCCTCGTACACGCGCGGCTCCGCTACGTACGCCTCGTACACGCGCAGCTCCGCTCCGTACACCTCGTACACACGCGGCTCTGCTCCGTACACCTCGTACACACGCGGCTCTGCTCCGTACGTCTCGTACACACACGGCTCCGCTCCGTACACCTCGTACACACACGGCTCCGCTACGTACGCCTCGTACACACGCGGCTCTGCTCCGTACGCCTCGTACACACGCGGCTCCGCTCCGTACACCTCGTACACTTGGGTCCGCTCCGCACGCTCATCCAGCACAAACTTCAGCTCATCCAGCACCATGACAACCAGCACAGCAGAGTCCTGCATCCACTGAGGCTCCTGATCATGTGACCCCTGACTCCTCCCCTTCAGTGACCTCATCACAGCTCCTGTGCGCACAGAGCAGCCATATATGTGGTGGCGGCTCTGCAGGTGGAGGTATGTGGAGTCCCCATTACTGGGCGCAGGGGGCATTAACCCCTTCAGCACGGAGACTCTTTTGGGGTCTTGTGTTGCCCCTTTATAAGAATCATAAGGTTTTTGTTCTGTTTCCTGTAATAGATACATACGACCCAACTATGGAGACAGGAAGGGAGGAAACGTATTGTTCTCATAGTACAGGACCCCTTTACTGCCCCCACAGTGTAATGCCCCCATTATGCCCCTTATGCAGTATGTATGATGCCCCCACAGTGTAATGCCCCCATTATGCCCCTTATACAGGATGTATGATGCCCCCACAGTGTAATGCCCCCATTATACCCCTTATACAGGATGTGTAATGCCCCCATTATACCCCTTATACAGGATGTATGATGCCCCCCACACAGTGTAATGCCCCCATTACGCCCCTTATGCAGTGTGTGTAATGCCCCCATTATGCCCCTTATGCAGGATGTGTGATGCCCCCACAGTGTAATGCCCCATTATGCCCCTTATGCAGTATGTATGATGCCCCCACACATTGTAATGCCCCATATGCAGTATGTATGATGCCTCCACAGTGTAATGCCCCCATTATGCCCCATATACAGTGTGTATGATGCCCCCACACAGTGTAATGCCCCCATTATGCCCCTTATGCAGTATGTATGATGCCCCCACACAGTGTAATGCCCCCATTATGCCCCTTATGCAGTGTGTATGATGCCCCCATTATGCCCCTTATGCAGGATGTATGATGCCCCCACACAGTGTAATGCCCCCATTATGCCCCTTATGCAGTATGTATGATGCCCCCCCACAGTGTAATGCCCCCATTATGCCCCTTATGCAGTGCGTATGATGCCCCCACAGTGTAATACCCCCATTATGCCCCTTATGCAGTATGTATGATGCCCCCACACAGTGTAATGCCCCCATTATTCCTCTTATTCAGTATGTATGATGCCCCCACACAGCGTAATGCCCCCATTATGCCCCTTATGCAGGATGTATGATGCCCCCACACAGTGTAATGCCCCCATTATGCCCCTTATTCAGGATGTATGATGCCCCCATTATGCCCCTTATGCAGTATGTATGATGCCCCCACACAGTGTAATGCCCCCATTATGCCCCTTATGCAGTATGTATGATGCCCCCACACAGTGTAATGCCCCCATTATGCCCCTTATGCAGTATGTATGATGACCGCACACAGTGTAATGCCCCCATTATGCCCCTTATGCAGTATGTATGATGACCCCACACAGTGTAATGCCCCCATTATGCCCCTTAAGCAGGATGTATGATGCCCCCACACAGTGTAATGCCCCCATTATGCCCCTTATGCAGGATGTATGATGACCCCACACAGTGTAATGCCCCCATTATGCCCCTTATGCAGGATGTATGATGCCCCCACACAGTGTAATGCCCCCATTATTCCCCTTATGCAGTATGTATGATGCCCCCATTATGCCCCTTATGCATGATGTATGATGCCCCCACACAGTGTAATGCCCCCATTATGCCCCTTATGCAGTCTGTATGATGACCCCACACAATGTAATGCCCCCATTATGCCCCTTATGCAGTATGTATCATGCCCCCACACAGTGTAATGCCCCCATTACGCCCCTTATGCAGTATGTATGATGCCCCCCACACAGTGTAATGCCCCCATTATGCCCCTTTTGCAGTATGTATGATGCCCCCACACAGTGTAATGCCCCCTTTATGCCCCTTATGCAGTATGTATGATGCCCCCACACAGTTTAATGCCCCCATTATGCGCCTTTTGCAGGATGTATGATGCCCCCACACAGTGGAATGCCCCCATTATGCCCCTTATGCAGTATGTATGATGCCCCCACACAGTTTAATGCCCCCATTATGCGCCTTTTGCAGGATGTATGATGCTCCCACACAGTGTAATGCCCCCATTATGCACCTTATGCAGTATGTATTATGCCCCCACAGTGTAATGCCCCCATTATACCCCTTTTTTGGCCCCACGTAGTGTAATGTTCCCATAGTACCGCCATCCCCCCACACAGTATAATCAGAGTTATAGCTAAGGTCTGATGGGGACCCGTTGCGAGATTTCGACCACCCCCCATCCTGATATATACAGTGGGTATGGAAATTATTCAGACCCCTTTACATTTTTCACTCTGTTTCATTGCAGCCTTTTGGTAAATTGTAAAAAGTTATTTTTTTTCTCATTAATGTACACTCTGCACCCCATCTTGACTGAAAAAAAAATGTAGAAATTTTTGCAAATTTATTAAAAAAGAAAAACTTAAATATCACATGGTCATAAGTATTCAGACCCTTTGCTCAGACACTCATATTTAAGTCACATGCTGTCCATTTCCTTGTGACCCTCCTTGAGATGGTTCTACTCCTTCATTGGAGTCCAGCTGTGTTTAATTACACTGATAGGACTTGATTTGGAAAGGCACACACCTGTCTATATAAGACCTCACAGCTCACAGTGCATGTCAGACCAAATGAGAATCATGAACTCAGAGACAGAATTGTGGCAAGGCACAGATCTGGCCAAGGTTACGAAAGAATTTCTGCATTACTCAAGGTTCCTAAGAGCACAGTTGCCTCCATAATCCTTAAATGGAAGAAGTTTTGGACCACCAGAAGTCTTCCTAGACCTGGCCGTCCTGCCAAACTGAGCAATCGTGGGAGAAGAGCCTTGGTGAGAGAGGTAAAGAAGAACCCCAAGATCACTGTGGCTGATCTCCAGAGATGCAGTAGGGAGATGGGAGAAAGTTCCATAAAGCCAACTATCACTTATGCCCTCCACCAGTCGGGCCTTTATGGCAAAGTGGCCCCACCGAAGCCTCTCCTCAGTGCAAGACATATGAAAGCCTGCATAGAGTTTGCTCAAAACACATGAAGGACTCCCAGACTATGAGAAATAAGATTCTCTGGTCTGATGAGATGAACATAGAACTTTTTGGTGATAATTCTAAGTGGTATGTGTGGAGAAAACCAGGCACTGCTCATCTCCTGCCCAATACAATCCCAACAGTGAAACATGGTGGTGGCAGCATCATGCTATGGGGGTGTTTTTCAGCTGCAGCGACAGGACGACTGATTGCAATTGAAGGAAACATGAATGCGGCCAAGTACAGAGATATCCTGGATGAAAACCTCTTCAGACTTGGCCGAAGGTTCACCTTCCAACAAAACAATGACCCTAAGCACACAACTAAAATAACAAAGGAGTGGCTTCAGAGTAACTCTGTGACCATTCTTGACTGGCCCAGCCAGAGCCCTGACCTAAACCCAATTGAGCATCTCTGGAGAGACCTGAAAATGGCTGTCCACCAACGTTCACCATCCAACCTGATGGAACTGGAGAGAATCTGCAAGGAAGAATGGCAGAGGATCCCCAAATCCAGGTGTGAAAAACTTGTTACATCATTCCCAAGAAGACTCATGGCTGTACTAGCTGAAAAGAGTGCTTCTACTCAATACTGAGCAAAGGGTCTGAATACTTATGACCATGTGATTTTTCAGTTTTTCTTTTTTCAGAAATTTGGAAAAATTTCTACATTTCTTGTTTTTTTTTTCAGTCAAGATGGGGTGCAGAGTGTACGTTAATGGGAAAAAAATATGAACTTTTTAGAATTTACCAAATGGCTGCAATGAAACAAAGAGTGAAAAATTTAAAGGGGTCTGAATACTCTCCGTACCCACTGTATATGTATGTCCCTTATCCTAGGCCCCATCCTGGTATATGTCCCCTGTGCTGCCTCTGTTCTTTAGTGTATAGAAAAAATAAACTATTACACTCACCAGGGGCGAACATAGAAGTGATGGGGCCCCATAACAGAAGTACAGTGCATTGTGAAAGTATTTGGCCCCCTTGAACTTTTCTACTTTTTGCCACATTTCTGGCTTCAAACATAAAGATAGACCCATTAGTACTACTGCTCTCTCCCCTGATGAATCAGTAACATGAGGAAACGCGTCGGGCACCCCTCACCCTGTTGGTCTGAGTCCTTCCAGAGGAAATGAGTCCTGCACTCTACTGGATATTGCCACTTCCAAAGGGTTCTCCTTAGAATTGCATAGATATGAGTCAACAGCGATGATACTGACATTCTAATGGTGAGATTGTTCTATATATTATTCACCAGGTATTTTATGTCACATCTAGACTCTACATTACAATTGGTCTATCTTCCTCTTTTCCTCACCCATTTCTGAATTAAAGTCATGGGTGTAGGAGATTCTTGATGTATACCTGTCTGTTCAATATGCTTTGTTGTATATTTAAAGAAACATTTATTGTATGACAGTCTTCTCTTTAGTTTGGACCAGAACAACTTATTTGGAATTGAGGTGGTGGTCTATAGTGTTACACACCTGTGGTCCGTTAGGTTCCTGTGTCAGAAGGAACTATACTAGGAGTGTTACCAGTTCCACAGATTTACTTTTTTATAGGCGGCTAAGTACCGTTTGCAAGACTTGCTATCGCTTCTTTCTTATATGAGTTTTATACTAATTCGATTTATTCACTACTATTTTTAAATAGATAAATAAAAGTTAATTTTTATATTACACTTTGCCACTTTTTGCTCGTCGTTCTATTGAATACTTGTGGTTTATATCCCTTTGCTGATATTTTAATGTTCGTGACGCCACCTGTGGTATGCGACTGTATGGAGCAGGTCCTCTGGAGCTGTTGGTAATGCAGCAGAGTTGGTTCAGCTCTCCACAGGTAGAGCTAAGCTCCAGGGCCTTGCTGTGGTGACTATAGATGAGGTAGATGTTGTTGTGCAGTGTGGTGCAGGGGATGATGGCGCAGCAATAATTCACAGAGACAGTGGGGTGCAGTCTTCAAGGTTTACTCACGCTTATCACGTTGCTCCTGGTTACAACTGCAGATTATAACCACCCAAGTCGTCCTGCATTCACCATGGGAGGGGTTCAGCAATCCCTTAGGTAATTCAAGAGCACTTAACGGGACCCCTTTCTGTGTGCCTTTCTCAGTCATCTTCCTGCGCTGGCTCTCACCCTCCTGCCCTGCGCCTCGCAAACAGTGTGCCAAGCCGGTAACCTCAGATCTTAGCGGGCAACCTGGAGTTCCCTGTATCCTGTGTGGCTACCTTTTTGGCGATTAATTGTGGCTGTGGCAACTGCACCCTGAAAATGTATGTAGAAGCCTCCGGTTTCTAGCTGAATATGGCAATTCCGACTAGTTAGGGGCCGGTTTCCTCTGCGGCTTGATCCCTCCACGTCCTGGTAGATTCGGGCGTACGGGTGGCCTCCAGCACTTCCTGTACCCCTAGGATCCCCTCTTTCCTTCTTGGAGCCTTCTTTCCTGCTCCTCTCCTCTCCTCTCTGTTCAGTCAGTCTCCACTCCTGGGCCTCTCTCACTCAGGCGCGCTCCTCCTGAGCAGAGCTCCTGCGGAGCTCCTGCTCCCACTACTTCTCCTCTCACTGTCTTCTCTGACTCAACCCCTTCTAGATGGTTCCATCCCTTTTTATACTACTCCTGAAGTGCTCCCCTGATCTTCTTCCTCCACCCACACCCACTACATTGTTCTGCCCTCCAGTTAGGGACCAGGGACTGTGCTCTCCTTTAGGAGCAATCTCGCCCTGCCCTCTGAAGTGGAGTGTAATGCATGCTAGTGTGTGGGTTCCGGGCAGTACTCCATCGTTACCTGAGAGTGAGATACTACACCTCTCGGTGAGATGCAGTACCTCTGTGGCGACTGAACCCGCAGGGGTGCCACCTATCCATAAAAAGTCTCGTTTGAAGTTTGCCACCTGCCACCTGGGAGAATCACCAAACATGTGGAATAAGGTGCTCTGGTCAGCTGAAACCAAAATCAAACTTTTTGGCCACAATGCAAAACGATATGTTTGGCGTAAAAGCAACACAGCTCATCACCCTCAAAACACCATCCCCACTGTCAAACATGGTGGTGGCAGCATCATGGTTTGGGCCTGCTTTTCTTCAGCAGGGACAGGGAAGATGGTTAAAATTGATGGGAAGATGGACGGAGCCAAAAACAGGACCATTCTGGATGAAAACCTGTTGGAGACCTGAGACTGGGACAGAGATTTATCTTCCAAATAGACAATGATCCCAAACATAAAGCGAAACCTACAATGGATTTGTTCAAAAATATACGTATCCAGGTGTTAGAATGGCCAAGTCAAAGTCCAGACCTGAATCCAATCAAGAATCTGTGGAAAGAGCTGAAAACTGCTGTTCACAAACGCTCTCCATCCAACCTCAATGAGCTCGAGCTGTTTTGCAAAGAAGAATAGGCAAGAATTTCAGCCTCTCGATGTGCAAAACTGATAAGAGACATACCCCAAGCAACTTCCAGCTGTAATCACAGCAAAAGGTGGCGCTACTAAGTATTAACTCAAGGGGGCCGAATAATATTGCACGCCCCACTTTTCAGTTTTTATTTTTTTTTAAAAGTTTAAAATATCCAATAAATTTCATTCCACTTCACGATTGTGTCCCACTTGTTGTTGATTCTTCCCCCCAAAAATAGAATTTTATATCTTTGTTTGAAGCCAGAAATGTGGCAAAAGGTAGAAAAGTTCAAGGGGGCCAAATACTTTCACAATGCACGATATAATGCACTCCCCATAATCCTCCATACAGTATAATGCACAGCCCATAGTCATCCATGTGGTATATTGCACAGCCCATAGTCCATATATGTAGTATAATGCACAGCCCGTTGTCCGTACATGTCGCATAATACACACCCCATGGTCCTTGCATGTAGTATAATGCACAGCCCATAGTCCGTACATGTAGTATAATGCACAGCCCATAGTCCGTACATGTAGTATAATGCACAGCCCATAGTCCGTACATGTAGTATAATGCACAGCCCATAGTTCGTACATGTAGTATAATGCACAGCCCATAGTCCGTACATGTAGTATAATGCACAGCCTATAGTCCGTACATGTAGTATAATGCACAGCCCATAGTCCGTACATGTAGTATAATGCACAGCCCATAGTCCGTACATGTAGTATAATGCACAGCCCATAGTCCGTACATGTAGTATAATGCACAGCCCATAGTCCGTACATGTAGTATAATGCACAGCCCATAGTCCGTACATGTAGTATAATGCACAGCCCATAGTCCGTACATGTAGTATAATCCACAGCCCATAGTCCGCACATGTAGCATAATGCCCAGCCCACTATCATCCATGTAGTATAATGCACAGCCCATAGTCATACATGTAGTATAATGCACAGCCCACAGTCCATACATGTAGTATAATGCACAGCCCATAGTCATCCATGTAGTATAATGCACAGCCCACAGTCCATACATGTAGTATAATGCACAGCCCATAGTCATCCATGTAGTATAATGCCCAGCCCACCGTCATCCATGTAGTATAATGCCCAGCCCACCGTCATCCATGTAGTATAATGCCCAGCCCACAGTCATACATGTAGTATAATGCACAGCCCACAGTCATCCATGTAGTATAATGCACAGCCCCCAGTCATACATGTAGTATAATGCACTGCCCATAGTCATCCATGTAGTATATGCACAGCCCATAGTCCACACATTTAGTATAATGGTCCACCCATAGTCATCCATGTAGTATAATGCACAGCCCATAGTCATCCATGTAGTATAATGCACAGCCCACCGTCATCCATGTAGTATAATGCACAGCCCACAGTCCATACATGTAGTATAATGCACAGCCCATAGTCATCCATGTAGTATAATGCACAGCCCACCGTCATCCATGTAGTATAATGCCCAGCCCACCGTCATACATGTAGTATAATGCACAGCCCATAGTCATACATGTAGTATAATGCCCAGCCCACCGTCATCCATGTAGTATAATGCCCAGCCCATAGTCATACATGTAGTATAATGCACAGCCCACAGTCCATACATGTAGTATAATGCACTCCCCATAATCCTCCATACAGTATAATGCCCAGCCCACCGTCATCCATGTAGTATAATGCACAGCCCATAATCCTCCATACAGTATAATGCCCAGCCCACCGTCATCCATGTAGTATAATGCACAGCCCATAGTCATCCATGTAGTATAATGCACAGCCCACAGTCCATACATGTAGTATAATGCACAGCCCATAGTCATCCATGTAGTATAATGCACAGCCCACCGTCATCCATGTAGTATAATGCCCAGCCCACCGTCATACATGTAGTATAATGCACAGCCCACAGTCCATACATGTAGTATAATGCACAGCCCATAATCCAAACATGTAGTATAATGCACAGCCCACAGTCATACATGTAGTATAATGCACAGCCCATACTCATACATGTAGTATAATGCACAGCCCACAGTCATCCATGCAGTATAATGCACAGCCCATAGTCATACATGTAGTATAATGCACAGCCCACAGTCATCCATGTAGTATAATGCACAGCCCACAGTCATCCATGTAGTATAATGCACAGCCCATAGTCATACATGTAGTATAATGCACAGCCCACAGTCATCCATGTAGTATAATGCACAGCCCATAATCCACACATGTAGTATAATGCACAGCCCACAGTCATACATGTAGTATAATGCACAGCCCATACTCATGTAGTATAATGTACAGCCCACAGTCATCCATGCAGTATAATGCACAGCTCATACTCTTACATGTAGTAGTATAATGCACAGTCCATACTCTTACATGTAGTAGTATGGCCAAGGGCACCGTGTACTCGCTGATTTAAAAAAACAATAACATTATATTCACCTTCTCTCCGCTCCCTCGCCGCGCGGTGTCTTTTTCTGGAGCTGCCGCTGACTTCAGCTGGAAGCGACAGGAGAGCATGCTGTTACTTCCATGCGCCACTAATGACGTACATGCCGATGTCAGCTGCTGGCCTCTGATTGGTCGGCAGCGTGTATTGTGGCACTAAGCTGAATGTCAGTCCGAGAACACACATCCTGCTGAAGCAGGGGTTGGTGTTGGCTGGGCCCGGTCACAGGAGCGACTGCGGTCATTAATCCTCTCATAGTACCTCTATTTCCCCACACTGTATAATGTTCACAGTACCGCCATCTTCCCACATACAGTATAATGTTCCCACAGTCCCGCAATCTTCCCACATACAGTATAATGTCACAGTCCCGCCATCTTCCCACATACAATATAATATTCCCACATTACCACCATCCCCCTCACTTACAGTATAATGATCCCACAGTGCCGCCATCCCCAATTTTATTTTATGTTTTAACACTTGGTTTTCTTTTTTTGGTGTTTTTCATGTAATATATGGAAGCCTACATAAAAATGCTAAAAGAAACATAATATCCATGAAAAAAAAACACTGTACAAGGAGACATTAGCATCAAATAACTCCTGTCTTGGTGTTCTTACAAACAAGCTCTTATAAATGAGATGTAACGTGATAAAAGATTACAACCTGGGAAAGACGGGAAACATTCATACAGACAGTCGGTGATGATGTAGTTAGTGACGGACTCTGGCCAACTTTGTTTCTAGAGCCGTATTAGAAGATGAAGATGTCGTCCTCATCATGAAGTTGTTATTTCTCATGTCACGTGTAATGTATATGACGAGAATTAGCGTTATGGAAGATGAGTCTATAAGAAACGTATTCAGCTGCAGACTCCGAGGAAGAAACTGCTTGTTGTCTGTGGCCTAAAATATATAGGTTTTATTAGTACGTCAGGGACAAAAGCAGAATGTTGTAAAATAATAAAAATACCATTGCTGCTTGGGTTTCTGGGTGATTCTTACTGAAGCAGTGGCCAAATTAGCCAGTGATTGGAAGTACGGAGGAGATGTCTAAGGCTGTGTGCCCACGATGCGTTTTTTAAGCGTTTCCACCGCAGCAAAAACGCTTCAGAAACGCTTAAAAAATGCATGGTAGAAGGCCTGCCATGTTCCCCAATGATAATCCGCATGTGGTGTGCACATGCTGCGGAAATTTCCGCTACGGGTTATCATTGTGGAAAAAAATGCATTTTCACCGCCATTGACTAGCATTGGAACGCATGGATTACACATTACTACATCTGTAGATGCGTCTTCCATGCATTCTAATGTGCGGATGGTACCCAGATGTGGAGGAGAGGAAACTCTCCTCCGGACCTGGGTACCATAGAACATGTAAAAAAAAGAATAAAATAAAAAATAAAGATTATACTTACCTTCTGGCGGCCCGCACTACGCTCGTCCTCCTTTGCCGGCATCTCGCGATGAACTGTAGGACCTGCGCTGACGTCATAGTCATGTGACAGCAGGTCCTTCAGTACAGTGCACCGCCAGTTGCCGGCAGCCACGACGGAGCGAAGCAAGACTGCGGGGGCCATCGGAGTGTAAGTATATATTTATTTTTTTATTTTTTGACATTCTTTGGGGGTTACACTATATAAATCCATGTCTGTTGCATGGATTTATATAGTGTAACCAAGTTGTCAAGCACTTTCCAAGTGATGCTAAAATCGCTTGGAAAGCGGTTGTCAACCCTCATACGGAAATGCATGTGAAGAACGCTTCACATCCACATGTCTTTGGCAGGACATGCTCAGGAAAAAATCCTGAGCATTTCTGCATCGTGGGCACATAGCCTAAGTCAGCAATTCAACTTGTGTTCCAATCCATAAAAGACTAGAGAATACAACATCTACGCATTCTATCTCCTGATATATTTCCCTTATTGTCTCCAGTAATTGTATTAATACACAGAATTCTTTATGATGTTACATCGGCTCTTCTTCTCATTCAGGTCTCTACAATATCAGATCCTCTCAGTGAAGATCTTCTATATTAAGAGAATTTTTCTGAATCACCTATCAATGATGGATATGGACAGAGACAAGATGGCGGAGAGGATATTACACCTCACCCTTGAGATCCTCTTTCGGCTTACTGGAGAGGTGAGAGATTCTGATGACGTCACATTACATCATTCTTATCTATGGGAATAACAGATGGACAGAACTGGAGAGGTGAGGACTCTGGAAATGTCTGGAGTGAGATTTATTAATGTTTCTCTCCATAACTAGGGTTACACAGTAGTGAAGAAGACCTCTAGTGAGCGCTGTCAGGACCCTGTGTCTGAGAGAAGGGGAAGACCCCTGTGCCCAATTACAGGACCTCAGTCTCACCCCCTGATACAGGAGGACATCAATGACCAGAAGATCCTAGAACTCGCCTTCAAGATGATTGAGCTGCTGATTGGAGAGGTGACACTATTTGGAATGCTGGGACATTATACTGTAATGCTATGAAGGGATCGGGGGATGACGATATCATTGTATGCGTCAGGTTCCTATAAGGTGTCAGGATGTGGCTGTCTATTTCTCCATGGAGGAGTGGGAGTATATAGAAGGACACAAAGATCTGTACAAGGACATCATGATGGAGATTCCCGAGCCCCTCACATCACCAGGTAATAGACAGGACTAAATACACACGGCCTATAAATATTTGTATGTAAAGAATGAATTCAGTCCCTGTATGTGTTTCCTCCAGATCTATCCAGTAAGAGGACAACACCAGAGAGATGTCCCCATCCTCTTCTTCCACAGGACTGTAAACAAGAAGATCCCAATGTTTCTCAGGATCATCAGGTAGATGGAGAGAAGGTGTCATGAGATATCCCCTATGATGTGTAGACGGCTGTGAAGGTCTTGTGTTCAGTCTTGTTTTATCCACCAGTATTATATGTCTTATACTGTAAAGGTTACACCAATTTAAGATACACTAGGTAACTGCTCTCCTCCAAATTAAAGATGTCTGAGTGCATGCAGAGAAGCTAATTAACCAAATCTGCTAATCTGGTTGAAAAACTTCACTCAGAAGCTGAACCACGCCAAATGGCATACTTTATTACGTAGACATGGGGTTAAATAGCATTCTCCTTCTAGATGGGATTAGTAAAATTTATTGCTCTTTTCTGATAACTTGGCACGCTATAATTCGTTCATCTATGTATCTCTTGTCATCTATGTATCTCTTGGTTTGATTAATGCCTTAGGAATTCCGATGGAGGGGGTGAGTTCGTCTCTCAGCGCCATCTTTGCCAACTCGACATGAATCTCTCTGTTATCAGCCATGCACATGCATACGTCATTCCCAGGAAATCATTTAGTTGTTCTTGTCTACAGATTAGAACAGAAGCTGTTAGTTATATATTCATTAACTATTAATATAATCCATGTGCATATACACATTTGCATACATACATACACATAGATTATTTCATCATCGCTATATTGATTCACACTGATTAGGTAATCTATTAAAAGAAACTAATTGATTTTCTATAATATATATATTTAACCTTGACAAGCCCCCCTAAAATCAATTATTTGCTTTTAATATCCATATGCTAAAAATCAGTGGGGGAGAAGAAATTTACCCTATGTTAAGGCTATTCTGGAACCCTACGATGTGCCGGGCGGCCCGTCCCTTTTAGCCGGACCCACCGACGTTCCTAAATCTAACTCGTACGAAGACCTACAGGAAAGGGGTGGAGACCCTAAAAGATCTAGTGACTGTGTAATCGCGGGTCACCCCTAACACAGAAATATGGATATTAACTTTACAAACTCATTTACTTCCGGTATTCTCTCTGGTACAACACTTTTGTTCTAAGGGGAACTGTTTGTTCATAGATTTTGAGAGCCTTAGTAACTTTCCCTGTGGGGCCGGTATTGTCTGGGATATATACGTACAACAATGGTCACCTATCATTTTGCATACCGCTCCTTTTTCTGCAATAACATATCCAGAGCTATTCTGTTTTGGAAGGCCATGGTAGATGTGGGTGCTAGTTGGTCAGCTATCCCTTATAAGGCATCTTTGGTGTAATTGACAAATCTTTGTTGGTTATAATATATGTAATGTATCCAATCTACGTTCTTGTTAATGGTTATTATGGGTATTATGGACTCAAATCCCACCTTCACTTGGTCTCAGGCCTTGAATTCGTCTGGCACCCCCCTAAGAACCCCGAGAACATCTATATATATATATATATATATATATATATGTGGATCAAAACTGCCTTTGGGGTTAACTTCTCTCTTGGCCCTGTATGTACCTGCAAACACAGCCTTTATTTCCTCTTTGGATTCCTGGAACTCAGATATAAGGTAAACAGACATTATTGCTTTAGTTATGGCACATTCCCCAGTCTATTTGCCCTCCAATCTAATCCTAATCTTCATGTCACCACATTCAAGGAAGTGTTGTACCAGAAAACTGGAATATCATTCTCTTTAGTAATAATTGTTTGGAATGCACGTGTTACCGTAACAAAGGCTTCCCCCCCAAGCTACTGTCATCAGACAAAGGAACATCAGGGTTGTGGGTCTGAGACCGCCTTCTTGCAATGGGATGTGTGGACCCATGATGTTTGGCCTTCGACCTTCACAGCCGTAGGGGATGTAAGTAGTGCTTGGTAGGGCCCTTCAAATCTGGCATCCAGTGTGCCTCGCACGTGATTCTTTATCCAGACAAAATCTCCAGGCTGGATACTGTGAGTACCTGATTCAAGATCTGAGTCTGGAATAGAAGAGTACACTGTAGCATGTGTTAGTTTTAACTCTTTAGCAAGTCTGACAGCAAAATTCACAAGCTTATCATTCCCTGAACTAAGCTGCTGTGGGTAATATCGACCCATTCTAGGTGGCCCACCAAACAAGATCTCGTATGATGTGAGCCCTGTGGGTTGTCTCGGGGTATTTTGGACTGAGTATAGGGCAATAGGCAGCACCTCCGGCCATGGAAGTGAAAATTCTTTACTGGCTTTAAGAATTTTGTTTTGTTTTCCTTCTTCCGTTACCGCATTCTGCCAGTCCACTTAAGTCCTGTGTGTCAGATTCTCTTCCAGTCTTTGCTCCTCTTCATCTTCCAACCCCAAATTTCTCATTCCCGTTTCTTCCTCATCTCCTTGTTGTCTCTGACTTCTGGTGAGCACAAACACCTCCGTACCACCCGACACCTCTGCTTCCTCTGGAAATATTGGTTCCATAGCTGCTGCTTTTGCTGTAATGTCAGCCCTTGGCTTCCTCTGAATTCAGTTTCCCATGAGCCTTAATTTTGATCACAGCCACTTGCCTAGGTAACTTCAGAGCTTCTAGCAGACTTCTCACTGCCGCTGCATTCCGGATTGGAGCTCCACTGGCTGTCTTGTAGCCCCTCAGGGCCCATATCAGGCCAAAGTCATGGGCAATCCCGAATCCGTACCTCGAGTCCATGTAGATATTGACCACTCGACTCTCTGCGCACTTGCGGGCTTCGGTCAGAGCATACAGTTCGGCCTCTTGAATTGACATATAAGATGGCAGTGGTCCAGCAGAAATAACCGTTGGTGGGGACGCCACCGCATATCCGGTATGGTACGTTCCATATTCATCTGCGTATCTGGACCCGTCAGTATACAGTATCAGATCCGCTTCAGGCAGTGGCTGCTCAGAGACAGTAGGTAGGTGAGAAGTTTCTGCCTTCATGACCTCAAGGCAATCATGGTCACTCGAATCAGGGTATTCATGGTCTTCTGAGGACCCCCCTAAGTCTTCAGGGCAGTCCCCCCTTGACAGAGGAAGCATGAGTGGAGGGGTTCAAGACAGTACATTGCCGAAGAGCTATATTTTCTGGTAAAAGGGGCTCACATTGGATTCTGACACGACGTTGCATAGATAGATGGTTGTGCTGGGTTTGTGCAAGGATAGCTTGCAAATCATGAGGGGCCAGTATAGTTGTAGGATGGCCAAGTACAACATCTGCTGTTCTGTGGAGGAGTTCTGTAGCTGTAGCTGTAGTAACTTTGCATTCGATGGTGGCCAGAAATTGGAGCAAAGAATAGCTGAACCTGTGGCAAGTTTGGTCGTCTGGACAACAGAGTAGTAGATCATCGACATATTGTATCAATGTGACTTCAGGGTTCTCACTCTTCCAGGGTTGGAGACAGGTAGTTTAGGCCAGTGTGAAGTGATGAGGAGAGTTCTGAGCTCCTTGAGGCATAACGGTCCAGGTGTACTGTACTCCTCTGTGCGTAAAATCAAAAAGATACCGACAGTCTGGATACAGAGGCACACTGAAGAAGGCGTTTGCCAAGTCGATTACTGTAAAATGCGTTGCCTCGGGGGGAATTTCACTGAGTAATATATGTGGATTTGGCACCACTGGAGTCTCCAGGATTGTAACTGCACTCACAGCTCTCAGATCTTGCACCATCCTGAATTTATCCGGTTCTCCTCTTGCAGTTTTTCTTCACTGGAAACAATGGAGTGTTAGCTGGAGAAACACAGGGAATTAATGCTCCTTTCTTATAGCAGGAGGTGGGCTTGTTTGTCTAGGAAATAGTTCATTCAGGTTATCTTGTGAGGTCATCTGGCGGCTGAGTGAGTCTGATCTAGCTGTGGCACTTTCCACAGCTCGGGTGAGAATTTGAGATTTATGATAGTAATTGCTGATTAGTCTTATCTCCTCTAACATAGTTAGGCTGTGTGCCCACGTAGCGTTTTTCAAGCAGCGGAAACGCTTGTAAAACGCTAGGTAATCCGCACCCCATGGTCCCCAAGGGGATTCCGCATGTTCTATGCTCATGCTGCGGATTTTTCCGCAGCGTTTATGCTGCGTACAAAAATCCGCAGCATGTCATTTAATTTTGCGGAAGTGCAGCGGAACTCCCGCCATTGACTTGCATTGAGACGCACAGAAACTGCGACTGTACATTTTTACAAGCGGCTTCTATGCGTCTCTATGTGCGGATGGTACCCAGTTCTGGAGGAGAGGAGACTCTCATCCAGACCTGGGTACCATTGTACCTGTAAAAAAAGAATAAAATAACAAATAAAGTTTATACTCACCTGTCCGGCGTCTTCTCTCTGAATGCCAGCAGCCCTGAAGGACCTTCGGTGACGTCACAGTCACGTGACCGCAGGCCCTTCACCGCTGTGTCTCGCGATATGCCGGCAGCCGGGAACCAGACAGGAACGAGCGCTGCAGCACACAGGGGCCTCGGGGGTGAGTATAGCTTTATTTGTTTTATTTTTACGGTTCACACTGTATAAATCCATGCTGTTTGCATGGATTTATACAGTGTGACCTAGTTGTCAAGCACTTTCCAAGTGATGCTATCGCCTGGAAAGTGCTTGTCAATCTGCATGCGGAAACGCATGTGGATCCGCATGTATTCTGCAGGAAAAACGCATGCACAATCTGCATGCGTTTTTTTCTGCCAGGGAGATGCAGAAATGCTGCAGAAATTTTCTGCTTCATTTCTGCATCGTGGGCACATAGCCTTAATCTTCTATACTCCGGTATAGCTTGGGCTATTGCTTGGGCACAGGCTTGCATAGGAAATCCATACATTCCATAACTTATAGCAGGAAGAGCAATAGAAGTAAGGTTCCTTGTTCCAACATAGTTCAGAATATTGTTGATTGTAGCTCTAAGTTGTGTCACACACTGATCATGATGATCTTCATCGTACACATTCCGAGTCACGGCACTATTTGTGAAGGTTACACCAATTTAAGATACACTAGGTAACTGCTCTCCTCCAAATTAAAGATGTCTGAGTGCATGCAGAGAAGCTAATTAACCAAATCTGCTTATCTGGTTGAAAAACTTCACTCAGAAACTGAACCATGCAAAATGGCATACTTTATTAGGTAGACATGGGGTTAAATAGCATTCTCCTTCTAGGTGGGATTAGTAAAAATTTATTGCTCTTTTCTGATAACTCGGCACGCTATAATTCGTTCATCTATGTATCTCTTGGTTTGAGTAACGCCTTAGGAATTCTGATGGAGGGAGTGAGTTCGCCTCTCAGCGCCATCTTTGCCATCTCGACATGAATCTTTCTGTTATCAGCCATTCCCATGCATACGCCATTCCCAGGAAATCATTTAGTTGTTCTTGTATACAGATTAGAACAGAAGCTGTTAGTTATATATTCATTAACTATTAACATAATCCATGTGCATATACACATTTGCATACATACATACACATAGATTATTCCATCATCGGTATATTGATTCACACTGATTAGGTAATCTATTAAAATAAACTAATTGATTTTCTACAATCATAGTGTAATGAGAACGGTGGAGATGTCAGGATTAGATCTGATCATAGATGGGACTTCTCCATCTGTCTGTGACTTTTACAGTATTTGTTTCAGGGTGAAGATCTGACCCATATTAATACTACAAAGACATATGTGAGGGGTGATGAGCGGTGTAAAGAGGAGATTCCTACATATGACCACCCAGGTGAGTAGTAACCACTAAATGCAGAGAAGTCACAGATTCTTCTCTGTCACCAGCTGTGGCTGCTTTATCGGTTGTGTAGTCCAGCCGTATCACAATCGTGTGATCACCATTTTACCGCTAGATCACAACATTCTCCTCCATCCAAAACTGTTCACATTACTTTGTGTAATTGTAAATGACCTTTTCTATAGAACTTACTACCTGGAGGATCCACCTACCCCCTGGGATTAGGAGACGCTGACCGTTACCGGCCCAGATCTGTAAACTACAAAGCCAAATAACAGCGTACGTAGAATGTGCTGACAAGTGAGAAAATCACTTGAAGAAAAATATTATGATGGGTGTGTAAGAGAAAGCGGAGGGTAATGATGCTGTTGGCTTCCTAGACCCCTGATATCTTAATGGATGAATCTACCTTCTCTCCCTTCTGTGCTGCTGAATGTCCTCATATGGTCCCTACAAGACCAGGTCCAGTCTTTCTGGCCAAACTTCACTTTTATGATCGACAACATTAAATGTGCAGTGAGGCCAAGTGTGAATTTCTGTACAATAACAACAGAGTTTCCCTTTATCCTGAGTGTTCAATTTCTTTTCAAACCAACTAACTTCAAACAGGATTGTGATAAACTACACAAAAAACATTACACCTGTGCCATGATATATCTCTAAGCTGTGTGTGGCTGATGGCTGTAATATACATTTATTCACGCCTGCAGGAGATGTGTTGGCTCGAGCCCTGGTTTCATGGATTCACTCCACGTCATAAATTCCATTATATTTTCAATCCTAAGGAATTCTGATTACTGCACAATGTTTCCTGAAATGGGGGCGCTAATACTTTCTCTACTCTTCTGGTCAGGACTCATAGTAGCTCCAATGGTCCACCATAAATGAGTGCGGCTCTGGTTTAGGTTTGAAGTTCTCTCCCCTGATACATACGTTGTTGTTTGGGATGTAACATATCTTTTATTCTGTATTTTTTTTCCAGGTTCATTTTGTATGATACCTTTATTGTGGTGGGATCGGCCTGACTCACTTATGTGAGTCTGTAACTCCCTGGTAGTCTTTAAAAGAAGGTCTCCATTTCCTCTTCCAAATGCCCGAGGTCTAAATTTAAGACCCCTCATCTTTGCACTATTATAAAAAGTTCTCCTTCAATGTCTAATATTTCATCCTGAAAGTCATCTGACAGAAAATATTGGCCCTTATCGTAGTTTAGATTACGAAGAACCACCGAGCCCCATACTCTAATTACCCCAGAGAGGTTTCACCACTAGTTACTAATTTTTTACTGATGAAGACTATTGAGATTGATCATTTCTGTAGATGTGTTATTGTCTATAGTCAGTTTTTGACTATAGTAGTTAGTTCTCAAAATACTCTAATTTAACCTCTTCCTGCAGCCAGTTTTGTGTTCCTATCTGGGCCCATTTTTCAAATCTGACGTGTGTCACTTTATGTGGTGATAACTCTGGAATTCTTCACAAAGGATAATAGGAAACAAATGGACCTTACAAATTATTTTCCAACTTCTCTTGAATCTGACAATCCCCTATATACGGTTGTACACTACTGTCTGGGCACATGGCAGGTTAAGAAGGGAAGGAGCGACATTTAGCTATTTGAATGCAGATCTTGGTGGAATAGTTTGCAGACACAATGTATTGGGGAAATGTTCATGGTCACCTGGCAACTCAAAAGATGACTACCACGAATAGGCTTGGCGCTATCTACTCCAGATCCCAGGGACTGCCTTTCTCATCACCCTTTAACGTCAAGATGAATAGTAAGGTAACCGGGTCAGAACCAGGAGGGCAGAGGAAATACAAAATCAGAAGACACCAGTAGTCAGTAAACGGGCCGAGGTCACAACAGGAAACAAATCCACAAGCCGGGAGCTGAGCACAGAGGACTGAACCAGAGGAGAACAAGGCTGGATCTGGCAGCTTCCGGCAATATGCTTCCAGCTTTAGTAGGGTGCGGTGCTTTCCAAATGGCTGAAGCAGGGAGCAGATTACTCCAGCTGGACAGCACATACACCCATACTGCCAGACTGGATAGTACTACTGGTCCCAGCAACCCTAATATTAGTGGCTGGACAGAACCTGCACCACCCAGAGCTTCTGATTCTGACGTCTCTTCCATCACTATCGCCGCCTGCAGGATGAATAAGGCGGCTCCTGGTGACAGAAGCAGACGTCCCAGGAGCAGATCCCAGAGGAGATGGGACCCACCATTTGCAGAAGCCCTATTATTACAAAATGGACGAAATCCCTATAAAGTGACTAAATTTTGGAAATTATAACCCTCAGTGAATTAATCTATAGGAGTAGTGACTATTTTGGCTCCACAGGCACTTTCCAGAAATTATCACGCAGTGGATGTTGGAGAGTGAATATTGCAAATATGCCATTTTATTACCCAACACATAGTGTCCAGATTGTGCTCCAGGAGACACACACCGTAAATTAAGTGGGGTCTTCTCACTATAGTAATGTCAAATACATGGAGGCTAAATGTGGTTTGTGCACACTGCAAGGCTCAGAAGTGAGGGGTAGATCTGACTTTGGGAGTGCCGATATTGCTGGATTGGTTTATGGAAGTGACGCGCCCCCTGGGCCGTGGGGTACTAGGTAGCCGTCCTGGTCGCTGCTGGGGGAGGTCACGGTGGTGGTGACCCAGTCCGTGACCCAGGGTGGTCAATTAAAGGGGAAAAGTAAAAGGGGAATAAAGTTTTTAGAGATAATGTTCATGACGCCACCTGTGGTATGCGGCTATATGGGCCGCCGCTGTGGTGCAGATCCTCTGGAGCTTATGGTGATGCAGCAGAGATGGTTCAGCTCTCTACAGGCAGAGCTTAGCTCCAGGGCAATAGATGGGGATTTTATGAGGTAGATGTTTGTTGGTGCTGTGTAGTGCAGGGCTGGTGATGGCGCAGCAATTATTCAAGGACACAGTGGGGTGCAGTCTTCAGATTTTACTCACAGTTGTTAAGTTCCTCAGGTTGCACTTTCCGGATTATAACCGCCCACGTCGTCCTGTGTCCTCCGGGTTAGTGAGCCAGCAAACTCTCAGGTATTTCAGGAGCACTTGCACGGGACCCCGTTCTATGTACCTTTCCCGGTTGTCTCACTGCGCTGGCTCTCGCCCTCCTGTCCTGCGCCTGTCAATCAGTGTCCCAAGCCAGTAGCCTCGGGCCTTGTCGGGCGACGCGCAGTCCCCTGGACCTTATGCGGCCACCTTTTCGGCGATTTAATTGTGGTTGTTGGCTGCAGCACCTTGAAAATGCAGCATATATCTCTTCATTTCCCTGGATTAGCATGTAGCCCAGGGATGTGTTTGTTTAGATATTTTAAGTAGAAATGTTCAAAAATATAAATTTCAAGGATATTTTATTCTAAATTAATAATTGTTTTTTATTCTTGGCAGATGACTGTACCAGAAGATCAGAGGGACAGGAGATTTTTAAATCTGACGATCTTGAGATCCCACAGGATACAATTGAAGTGAATGCCATTACTCCAGATATACCATTATCCCTTCACAGCAAACATCAATCATCTGATCCTAAGAAACAGGTCCTGTCTTCTGATTCATTACCGACTGCTAAGGAAAATCAAAATAAAATAAGCATTAAAAAACGAACTGCTCCTAAAGCAAAGAAATCATTTTCACGTTCAGAAAATGGGAATAGTTTTACCCTCGAAAAGTCTATTCTTAAACATCAAAAAATACACACAGCGGACAATAGATTTTTTTGTTCCAAATGTGGAAAATGTTTTAACCAGAAATCAGTTTTTGTTGATCACCAGAGAACTCACACAGGGGAGAAGCCTTTTTCATGTTCAGAATGTGGGAAATGTTTTAACCATAAATCAGCTTTGGTTAAGCACCCGAGAACTCACACAGGGGAGAAGCCTTTTTGCTATTCTTTTTTTTTTTTTTTTAATCCAATATATTTTTATTGAGATTTTTTCATTAGGTTTTTTTTTTTTACAAAACAAGAAACCAGTACATACAATAATAGGATGACATACATGCATCTCTCCTATATATCCTTTCAGCTTCCCCATTACCGTCTGATACAATATGAGATACTAATAATTTATCTATATAATTTTCCTAGAGAAGAATGGCTAGAGACAGAAAGAAGATGGTGGAGAGGATATTACACCTCACCCTAGAGATCCTCTTCCGGCTTACTGGAGAGGTGAGAGATTCTGATGACGTCACATTACATCATTCTTATCTATGGAAATAACAGATGGACAGAACTGGAGAGGTGAGGACTCTGGAAATATCTGTAGTGAGATTTATTAATGTGTCTCTCCATAACCAGGATTACACAGTAGTGAAGAAGACCTCTAGTGAGCGCTGTCAGGACCCTGTGTCTGAGGGATGGGTGACACCCCTGAGACCAATCACGGGACCTCCACCTCACCCCCTGATACATGAGGACATCAATGACCAGAAGATCCTAGAACTCACCTACAAGATGATTGAGCTGCTGACTGGAGAGGTGGGAATGCTGGGACATTATACAGTAACGCTATGGAGGGATCGGGGAGATAACGGTATCATTGTATGTGTCAGGTTCCTATAAGGTGTCAGGATGTCGCCGTCTATTTTTCCATGGAGGAGTGGGAGTATTTAGAAGGACTCAAAGATCTGTACAAGGACGTCATGATGGAGGTTCCCCAGCCCCTCACATCACCAGGTAATAGACAGGACTAAATACACACAGCCTATAATTATCTGTATGTAAAGAATGAATTCAGTCCCTGTATGTGTTTCCTCCAGTTCTATCCAGTAAGAGGACAACACCAGAGAGATGTCCCCGTCCTCTTCTTCCACAGGACTGTAAACAAGAAGATCCCAATGTTCCTCAGGATCATCAGGTAGATGGAGAGAAGGTGTCATGAGATCTCCCCTATGATGTGTAGATGTTTGTGAAGGTCTTGTGCTCAGTCTTGTTTTATCCACCAGTATTATATCTGTCTGTGACTTTTACAATATTTGTTTCAGGGTGAAGATCTGACCCATATTGATACTACAGAGACATATGTGAGGGGTGATGAGCGGTGTAAAGAGGAGATTCCCACATATGACCGCCCAGGTGAGTAGTAACCACTAAATGCAGAGAAGTCACAGATTCTTCTCAGTCACCGGCTGTGGCTGCTTTATCGGTGGTGTAGTCCGGCCGTATCACAATCATGTAATCACTATTTTGCCTCTAGACCACAACATTTTCCTCCATCCAAAAATGTTCACAATACTTTTTGTAATTGTGAAAGACCTTTTCTGTAGGACTTACAATCTGGAGGATCCACCTACCCCCTGGGATTAGGAGACGCTGACCGTTACCGGCCCAGATCTGTAAACTACAAAGCCAAATGACAGCGTACGTAGAATGTGCTGACAAGTGAGAAAATCACTTGAAGAGAAAGCGGAGGGTAATGATGCTGTTGGCTTCCTAGAATCCTGATATCTTATTGGATGAATCTACCTTCTCTCCCTTCTGTGCTGCTGAATGTCCTCATATGGTCCCTACAAGACCAGGTCCCGTCTTTCTGGCCAAACTTCACTTTTATTTTAGACAACATTAAATGTGCAGTGAGGGCCAATTGTGACTTTCTGTCCAATAACAACAGAGTTTCCCTTTATCCTGACTTTTCAATTTCTTTTCAAACCAACTAACTTCAAACAGGATTGTGATAAACTATACAGAAAACATTACACCTGTGCCATGATATATCTCTAAGCTGTGCGTGGCTGATGGCTGTAATATACATTTATTCACACCTGCAGGAGATGTGTTGGCTCGAGCCCTGGTTTCATGGATTCACTCCACGTCATAAATTCCATTTTGTTTTCGATCCTAAGGAATTCAGATTACTGCACAATCTCTCCTGAAATGGGGGCGCTAATACTTTCTCTACTCTTTTGCTCAGGAGTCATAGTAGCTCCAATGGTCCACCATGAATGAGTGCGACTCCGGTTTAGTGTTGGAGTTCTCCCTTCATACATACGTTGTTGTTGGAGATGTTACATGTTTTTATATTGTTTCTTTTTTTACAGCTCCATTCTGTATGATAGTTTGATTGTGGTGGGATCGGCCGGCCTCACTTATGTGAGTCTGTAAGTCTTAAAAGAAAAGGTCTTCCTTGCCACTGCCAAATGCCCAAGATCTAAATTTAATCTAAGCTCTGCACTATTATAATAAGTTATTTTTGAACGTCTAATATTTCTTCTTGAAACTCATCTGATAGAAAATATTGTCCCTTACGATAGTAAGGGGTCACAACACTAAACAAATACACAAGCCGGGAGCTGAGCACAGAGGACTGAACCAGAGGAGAACAAGGCTGGATCTGGCAGCTTCCGGCAATATGCTTCCAGCTTTAGTAGGGTGCGGTGCTTTCTAATTGGCTGAAGCAGGAAGCAGATTACTCCAGCTGGACAGCACACACACCCATACTGCCAGACTGGATGGTACTACTGGTCCCAGGCACCCTAATCTTAGTGGCTGGACAAAGCATGCGCCGCCCAGAGCTTCTAATTCTGATGTATCCTCCATCACCAGCGCCGCCTGCAGATTGGATGAGGCGGCACTTAGGGACAGAAGCATAAGAGAAACCTCGGCACTCAGGTAATGGATTTTAGCAAAAATAACGTTTTGGGCTATTCGACCTTCATTAGTGCACGCCAGACACCAGCAGTGGATACCGCGGTCTTGTCTTTCATTTCTCCTCATCTTCTGGTCCCAAGGAATCACGTGCCTGAGACACTGCGTCCTCACCCTCCTTCTCTATTTCATTCCTAGCAAGTGGTACACTGATGAAGGTCGTATAGACCGAAACGTTATTTTTGCTGTGGACTGCAATTAAAATTTAATTTGCTAAAATCCATTACCTGAGTACCGAGGTTTCTCTTATACTATATACGGTTTTGGACCCTACTCGTGCACCCTGGTCCAGTTGTGCTGCGTTTTCTACCACTATTGGTGACAGAAGCAGACGTCACAGGAGCCGATCCCAGAAAACAATCGGACACAACTTTGTCAGAAGCCTTAATATGACAAAATAACAGAAAACCAGAGCAGTAGAAATCCCCGTAAAGCGACTCCATTTTGGAGATTATAACCCGTCAGTGAATTTAATCTATAGGAGTAGGGACTATTTTGACTCCACAGGCGCTTTCTGGAAATTAGCACGCAGTGGATGTTGGAGAATGAATCTTGTACATTTGCCATTTTATTACCCAACACATAGTGCCCAGATTGTGCTCCAGAAGACGCACACCGTAAATTAAGTGAGTTCTTCTCACTATAGTAATGCCAAATACATGGATGCTAAATGTGGTTTGTGCACACTGCAAGGCTCAGAAGCGAGGGGGAGATCTGACTTTGGGAGAGTGGATATTGCTGGATTGGTTTATGGAAGCCATGTTGCATTTCTAGAGTCTTTGAGCCACTAATAATGTGGAAACCTCTGTTTTTCCACTGACAGATGATGGACCTGAGTGGGGACTTGTTTTTTTGTGAGATGAGTAGAAGTTTTTATTGGTATTATTTTTGCCTACATATCATTGTTTGGTGGCTTTTTATTCCATATTTTTGGGGGAAGAATGAACAAACAGTTGGACACCACGCTCTACTGAATCATCCAATGAGGTTTTTTATTAGACTGTGAACTGTCATTGTCTTGGTGAATAATTCAATTTTTTTTACATAACTTCTTATTTTTACAGTTTAAGTAGAAATGCTCAAAAATATAAAACTTAAGGATATTTTATTCAAAAATAATAATTGGCTTTATTCTTAACAGGTGACTGTACCAGGAGATCAGAGGGACAGCTGACATCTTCAATTTTTAATTCAGATGATCTTGAGATCCCACAGGATGCAATTGAAGTGAATGACATTACTCCAAATATACCATCATCCCTTCACAGCAAAGATCTGTCATCTGATCCTATGAAACAGGTCATGTCTTCTGATTCATTACCAACTACTAAGGAAAATCAATGTCACAAAATAAGCATTAAAAAACAAATTGTTCCAACGAAGCCATTTTCACTTTCAGAATATGGAAATAGCTTTTCCCGCGAAAAGTCTACTCTTAAACATCAAAAAATACACATAGCAGAGAATAGATTTTCTTGTTTCATGTGTGAGAAAAGTTTTAACACGAAATCATCTCTTGTTAGACACCAGAGAACTCACACAGGGGAGAAACCTTTTTCCTGTTCAGAATGTGGGAAATGTTTTAACCATAAACTAAATCTTATTATGCACCAAAGAACTCACACAGGAGAGAAACCTTTTTCATGTTCAGAATGTGGGAAATGTTTTAACCAGAAATCTAATCTTGTTACACACCAGAAAATTCACACAGGGGAGAAGCCTTTTTCCTGTTCAGAGTGTGGGAAATGTTTTCACCATAAACGGAATCTTATTATACACCAAAGAACTCACACAGGGGAGAAGCCTTTTTCCTGTTCAGAATGTGGAAAATGTTTTAACCAGCAATCATCTCTTGTTAGACACCAGAGAACTCACACAGGGGAGAAGCCTTTTTCCTGTTCAGAATGTGGAAAATGCTTTGTGAAGAAATCATCTCTTCTTAGTCACCAGAGTAATCACACAGGGGAGAAGCCTTTTTCATGTTCTTAATGTGGGAAATGTTTTACATGGAAATGAACTCTTAATAAACTTCTGCTTAATAAACATCAGAGTGTCAAAATTCCTACGCTCAGTGTGTCTTGGACGCTGTGATTGACAGCTCAGTTGTTCAATCTGGTGCAGTTGTAAGCTGAGCTGTCGGTGCTGAGTAGTGTTGAGCGAATTTGTTTGGCATTTCAAATTCAGGTTCGTGTTCAGGGTTCTGGCTGGATTGCACCCAAAAAAATCGGCTCCACCCACGAACATCCCTGAATTGCCACGCTGATGTTATCTGTGTGACAGTGTGGTAAATCAGGGATGCCGATTTTTTTGGCGCGAACAAGCCGAAAACACGAACACGAATTTGAAATGCTCAACAAATTCGCTCAACACTAGTGCTGAGCTTCTTTCAGGTGTTTCCTATTCTAGGTGATTACCCAGTTACTTAGCTGAGCTGTCAGTCTCAAACTTCTTCCAGATGTAGCATCTGCTCAGTAGTGTGCTTTGTATTTTTGTGCTCTGTTAATCCTTTGCTGTCTGACTTTGGACCTTGTCCTGACCATCCATTTGTCTAGCCCCTTTGCCCTGATCAGCTATCTTCCTGGTATTCTGACCTCAGATCATGACTTGACTTCGGCTTTGTCTTTTAACTTTAGTTTTCTATGTGTTCTCTTGCTATCTGACCCCAGAACTTTTGACTACCCTGCTTCACAGCCTGTCCATGAGTTGTGACTAGCGCCACATTACGCATGACCTATACTTTTTTCCCGCACCAATGGATCCAGTTGGTGCACTCTGTGATCAGGTGTAAAATATGACACAGATGGTTCAGGAACTGGCCAGGAAATACCAGAAGCTAGGATCTTCACAGTCCCAGCTGCAGGGTCAGTTTTCTAGTACTATGAGTGCTTCCCAAAGCTCTACAATACCGACTGTTGTTATGACTTCGGTACTTGCTGACGTGCATTTGGTCTCCCAAACCAGTAGTATGTGGAAAGTAAAGAAAAGTGGAAAATCTCCGCTGCTGGTAGATGAAAGTAAATCCAGGTCCACACTAGAATATTATGCGTTTTTTTACTGTCTATGCATTACGAAGTACCATACTTCGTCCTCAGGACAAAAAACCATATGACAAGTGACAGAATTCAGCCATAGAGTGGGGTAAAAAGTGTTTGCCCCTTCATGATTTCTAATTCTTTTGCATGTTTGTCACACTTAAGTGTTTCAGATCACAAAGCAAATGTAAATTTACTGTAAGTAAAAAATAAGTAAATACAAAATGCAGTTTTTAAATGAAGATCTTTATTATTGATTGTCCCCTAAATACAATAACTGGTTGGTCCACCCTTAGCAGTAACAACTGCAATCAAGTGTTTGCGATAACGGGCAATGAGTCTTTTACAACTATCTGGAGGAATTTGGCCCACTTATATTTGCAAAATTGTTGTAATTCAGCCACTGTTATGCGCATGCCCGGACTGGCTGGCGTGTGCGTGATTAGTGATCCCACTGTACCATGAACCGGGGAGTGCTTGAAGGGGCGTAACTAAGTATCAACCCGATCCGACCAAGGTCGCACGGCGGCTCTGTCGACTTTGTGCACCAAGGAGGAACCGTGCAGAGGGACCAGGTGCTACTCCTAGGTCAGACCCCGGACACGGCTGTTGATCCACACCAGGGAATGCAGGAACAGGCAGGTTAGGCTGGCTCAGGTGGGTATTGGCAGGCACGACTGGTATTCAGACAGGTGGGTACTGGTAAGCACGACTGGTATGCAGACAGGGGGGTACTGGCAAGCACGGCTGGAGTGCAGACAGGGAGGCACTAGCAGGTTGGAGCGCAGGCTGGATAGGGTCCAGTACAGACTGGGATTCAGGAACAGAACCGCAGATGCGGTAGACAAGCAGAGCAGAGAGGAACCGCTGGAGCGGTGGGCAAGGCTGAGCAGAGAGGTACTGCCGGAGCGGTGAGCAAGGCAGAACCGAGAGGTACCGCCGGAGGGTTGAGCAAGCAGAGCAGGGCGAAACCGCAGGTGTGGTGGACAAGGCTGAGCAGGGCGAAACTGCCGGAGTGGTGGGCAAGGCAGAGCAGAGAGGAACCGCCGGAGCGGTGAGCAAGGCAGAGCAGAGAGGAACCGCCGGAGCGGTGAGCAAGGCAGAGCAGGGCGAAGCCGCCGGAGCGGTGAGCAAGGCAGGGCAGAGAGAAACCGCCGGAGCGGTGAGCAAGGCAGGGCAGAGAGAAACCACCGGAGCGGTGAGCAAGTCAGAGCAGAGAGGAAAGAGCTCTGTTCACATGGAACAGAATGGAAGGGACAAGCAGAACCAGAAACACACAAGGTACTTGCAATGAAGTAGCGAGTGGACTCTAAACTCACAAACAGAAGTACAGAGACAATGAGTTGGAGTTAGGTGCAGGTTCAGACACTGCAGGAAAAGGGAAGATATGGACATAGAGACAAACAGGCTAGGAGAGTGTTCAGACAGGAACTGACACTGCAACAAGATACAGGAGTGAGTCTGGGTATACGGTCCCCAGAATGGCAGACAAACAGGCTAGGAGAGTGTTCACACAGGAACTGACACTGCAACGAGATACAGGAGCGAGTCTGAGTATCCGGCCCCCAGAAAGGCGGAAACAGGCTAGAAGACACAGATAACAGGTCTGAGAATACAGCCCCCAGAATGGCGGGACAGGCAAGAAACAGAACAGGACCTGGCGACTTCAGAGTAGGAGCACACTGAAATTAGTGTTGCTCAGGCCTCTCCTACAGGGTGGACTGGGTTTAAATATCCAGTGACTCACAGCAATAGGCTGGGGACGCATTAGGAGTATGCCCACAGCAGCTATAAGAAACAGGAAGTAACCGGGCCGCTGCCCTAGGCAGTCAGACCAGAGGCAAGCACACAGTATGAACAGGAGCAAGACTAGCAGACTGGACTGAAGGTTAAGATTGCGATCTTGCATAGTGAGAGATGGTGCACTATGCAAGCACGCTGCCAGGTATGTTACAGCCACATTGGAGGGTTTCCGAGCATGAATCGCCTTTTTAAGGTCATGCCACTGCACTCAATGTGATTGAGGTCAGTAATTTGACTAGGCCACTCCAAAGTCTTAATTTTGTTTTTCTTAAACCATTCAGAGGTAGACTTGCTTGTGTGTTTTTGGATCATTGCCCTGCTGTGTAATCAAAGTGCGCTTCAGCTTGAGGTCACTAAGAGATGGCCGGACATTCTCCTTTAGGATTTTTTAGTAAACAGCAGAATTCATGGTTCCATTTACCGCAGCAAGTCCTTAACTGAGGCAAGTGGGGCCTGCAGATCTTTAGATGTTGTTGTGGGGTCTTTTGTGACCTCTTGGATGAGTCGTCGCTGTGCTCTTGGGGTAATTTTGGTCGGCCAACCACTCTTGGGAAGGTTCATACTGTTCCATGTTTTTGCCATTTGTGGATAATGGCTCTCACTGTGGCTCGCTAGAATCCCAAAGCTTTAGAAATGGCTTTATAACCTTTTCCAGACTGATAGATCTCATTTACTTTGTTTCTCATTTGTTCTTGAATTTCTTTAGGTTGCAGCATGATGTATAGCTTTTGAGGATCTTTTAGTCCACTTCACATTGTCAGGCTGGTCCTATTTAAGCGATTTCTTGATTTAGAACAGTTGTGGCGGTAATCAGGCCTGTGTGTGTCTAGGGAATTTAACTCATTTCAACTCAGTCATTTTATAGCTAACAAAAGAGGACACTATGTAATAGAGAGGGCGCTGTGAATAACAAAAATAATGAGAATATTCAATGTAAGGGATGGTGAGATAGATGATATGTAATAATTGTCAGCGCCCCAAATAACAGAGGACGCTACATAATAAAGGACGGCACCATACATAAATAGAGAGGATTTTATGTAGTAAGGGACGGCATTATACATAATAAAAGAGGAAACTGTAATTAATGTGTTTTCATTGGCTGTAAGCCATAATCATCAACCTTAACGGAAATAAACACTTGATACAGATCACTCTGTTTGTAATGATTCTATATAATATGAGTTTCACTTTTTGTATTGAAGAACTGAAATAAATTAACTTTTTGATGATATTCTAGTTTTGTGAGAAGCACCTGTATGTATATGTGAAATGCATGGATCTAAATTATTTGGCACAGCACTGTATCCATAGTTTAATGATATATGATAAATTTATGATTATCTATATGTATAAAAACCTGGCATCTACACTTTGTCACTGCTTGAGAAAGGCTCACATTTGGAGCCGAAACACACGCCGCTAGGTTCAGATAGGGCAAGACAGGTTTGATGAATTCTTTGGAATCCTGGGGGAACCGTTATTCAGGGCGAGCATAGACCATGTGCTGCAGCTTCTCTCAGGCACACAGGGGTATTGACCCTCTGGCACAGACACGTAGGTTGTTTCACTTGCTGACCAAACACACTTAACAAGAGTCCTCATAAACGGTAGAAAAGTAGCATTTAATAAGAAGCCGCACAGCCTGTGCAAGTTAAGTCTTATGAGCAACAGGCTCCAGTGACATACTGTAAAATATTAATCTCTTATGATAAAAAAATACATAATAAGAAACTTTGAAGCTTTGGTCCGAATCATGTTTAGTTTTAAATATTTTCAGAGAAAGACTGAGTTATTTTGAAGATCTTGGCAGAGACACCTGTTCTATACGTCAAACCTATAGGGCCCTTGTCAAAATGGGTTATTTGGAGATAACTAATGATCCTTTTAAATATGTTTAAAATATGCTAACATGAGGTAACTGTGCACGTAGTCAAAATACATATTCCACTACTAGGTTTGCCTTAATATGGAGAAGCTACTAATATATCAGCAAGTCGCCATATTGGGTTATGAAACTGTAAAAATAATCTTCAATGTATGTCTATGGGGCAAGATGGTATATAAGCAGAGGCAGTTGTATGGAGAGTAGATATCTCATACCTTGAGAATCTCCACCACGGATCATCTCATGCTTCTAAGACTGGATATGTAAGAACTTATAATTGTTTCCTTTCTCTTTTTAACCTGATACTTCTTTTTGTGTGCTATGAACTATTTTTTTTTACATTTTTGTAATCACTTTTGAATGAACATTGAGTTAAGCTTTTGTTTTATCCACACAACTCAAGATTGCTTTTCTTCCATCTTCACCCTGCCCTTACCTAAAGTAAGGAAGTGTTAGAAAAATTAACATTAATGACGAGCCACAGCCAGTTCTGACATTTTTTTGTGCTATTTTTGTGTGGAATCCTTCTCCTTGCACAAAAGGGGGGAGAGTTTGTGCTAAAAATACAGTACAGACCAAAAGTTTGGACACACCTTCTCATTTAAAGATTTTTTTGTATTTTCATGACTATGAAAATTGTACATTCACACTGAAGGCATCAAAACTATGAATTAACACAAGTGGAATTATATACTTAACAAAAAAGTGAGAAACAACTGAAAATATGTCTTATATTTTAGGTTCTTCAAAGTAGCCACCTTTTGCTTTGATGACTGCTTTGCACACTCTTGGCATTCTCTTGATGAGCTTCAAGAGGTAGTCACCAGAAATGGTCTTCCAACAATCTTGAAGGAGTTCCCAGAGATGCTTAGCACTTGTTGGCCCTTTTGCCTTCACTCTGTGGTCCAGCTCACCCCAAACCATCTCGATTGGGTTCAGTCTGGTGACTGTGGAGGCCAGGTCATCTGGCGTAGCACCCCATCACTCTCCTTCTTGGTCAAATAGCCCTTACACAGCCTGAAGGTGTGTTTGGGGTCATTGTCCTGTTGAAAAATAAATGATGGTCCAACTAAACGCAAACTGGATGGAATAGCATGCCGCTGCAAGATGCTGTGGTAGCCATGCTGGTTCAGTATGCCTTCAATTTTGAATAAATTCCCAACAGTGTCACCAGCAAAGCACCCCAACACCATCACACCTCCTCCTCCATGCTTCATGGTGGGAACCAGGCATGTAGAGTCCATCTGTTCACCTTTTCTGCGTCGCACAAAGACACAGTGGTTGGAACAAAAGATCTCAAATTTGGACTCATTAGACCAAAGCACAGATTTCCACTGGTCTAATGTCCATTCCTTGTGTTCTTTAGCCCAAACAAGTCTCTTCTGCTTGTTGCCTGTCCTTAACAGTGGTTTCCTAGCAGCTATTTTACCATGAAAGCCTGCTGCACAAAGTCTCCTCTTAACAGTTGTTGTAGAGATGTGTCTGCTGCTAGAACTCTGTGTGGCATTGACCTGGTCTCTAATCTGAGCTGCTGTTAACCTGCGATTTCTGAGGCTGGTGACTCGGATAAACTTATCCTCAGAAGCAGAGGTGACTCTTGGTCTTCCTTTCCTGGGGCGGTCCTCATGTGAGCCAGTTTCTTTGTAGCGCTTGATGGTTTTTGCAACTGCATTTGTGGACACTTTCAAAGTTTTCCCAATTTTTTGCACTGACTGACCTTCATTTCTTAAAGTAATGATGGCCACTAGTTTTTCTTTACTTAGCTGCTTTTTTCTTGCCATAATACAAATTCTAACAGTCTATTCAGTAGGACTATCAGCTCTGTATCAACCTGACTTCTGTACAACACAACTGATGGTCCCAACCCCATTTATAAGGCAATAAATCCCACTTATTAAACCTGACAGGACACACCTGTGAAGTGAAAACCATTTCCGCTGACTACCTCTTGAAGCTCATCAAGAGAATGCCAAGAGTGTGTAAAGCAGTCATCAAAGCAAAAGGTGGCTACTTTGAAGAACCTAGAATATAAGACATATTTTCAGTTGTTTCACACTTTTTTGTTAAGTATATAATTCCACATGTGTTAATTCATAGTTTTGATGCCTTCAGTGTGAAGGTAAAATTTTCATAGTCATGAAAATACAGAAAAATCTTTAAATGAGAAGGTGTGTCCAAACTTTTGGTCTGTACTGTATATGTTGTACAAGTCTCAGGAATTCCACATATTCACAAGGATCAGACGGAATCTACAGGACGGTGAGGAGTTTGTCTCCAAAGCATACAACCACGTTGAGGTCTGCGGAACACAGAAAAGCCACAAAGAACCATCCATTGACTGTTGGATCAATCCAGGAGAGAAAAAGCCATTCAATAGGTGAGAAATGGATTTTATTCATGACTATTCTAAGAAAAGTAACATACAATTTAAGTTTGTTCATAGCCATACAGATGCACAATTATGGTCTATTTGTATAGCCAATGTGAAGCAGAGAATCTTAGTACTGATAAAAGTTTTTTTTCTGTACAAAAGTTACAGAGAAGGCTTCAAAATGTGATGCAAATGGTCCGTGTGTACAATAATTTGGTTTTTGAAAAAACTGACACATAGAAAGCATGGATTATCACACAGGACATCAGTCATTCTGACAAACAGGTGGACATACAAGAGACCAGTCATACTGAGACACAGGACACTGACGGGGATTACTTTGATTGTCCAAATTGTTTGATTTTGGCAGAACATATTGAACAATTGGAGGATCAAATTGATACTCGGACAGAGTTATTGTCCAAATTACACCAAGACATAAAAAAGGTTTCTGTTCATACAAGATCCAATAGTAAAAGTGAAGATAATACCTCCACATCATTTGTACCAGACACACAAGATCCAGATATTTCAGTAGAAGGTTTACAGGGAAATGAATTACAAAGGAAAAAATTACATGACAGAGCAGCACGAATCAATCTTAAAATACACGATCAATTAATGAAAATTGTAAAAGACATTCCAAAGTACAATGAGAAGATGGATGCTTTTGATAATGCAGACATTTTTGAATCTAATACAAATAAATAAATTCAATCTTAATGATGAACAAAAAAACAAGACATTCAGAGTTTGGTTACCCTCACATATGGCAAAAAGATTACAGACCACACCCAGATTAAATGAGGATAATGAACTGACACATAGACAATTGCTATTATTTACCACAGGAGACTCGCCCTCTCTTGACATTTTGCATCATTTGAGAGCGAGTGTCCATGATGACCCGTTTGCTTTTTTGGTCAAATTTGTACAGGCCTATAGAATGGTGATGCCTGTTGGGCCTAATGAGGAACCAACATTGATGATCAAATTGTATGTAACAAAATTCAAGTACCTAGATCCTGTTTCAGTGCCATTGACTAGTGTTCAGACATCATTGCAGGAGGCAACACCTTTTATTGACAAAATTAGGAAATCCATGAAGCGGAACCAGGTCAAGGCAAAAATAGCTGTAGTTCATGAGGAAAAAAGATAGACAACTGACATCAGAGAAAATTCAACCAAACCCTAAACCCACATTAACATCTAGGAACAGAGATTACACTGAACGTAGAGGTAAAAATATCACACAAAGGAACAATATACATTGTTATTTTTGTGGTATACCTGGACACTTAAAGTGGCAAGGCAGGAAATTTTTGAGAGCAGAATCAGAGGCATGTACACCGGGAACAGGTAAGCTTGGAAGAGAAAACTGACTTATTCCAAAATCATCCAACAGACCTTCTGCCCCTCCATTCAATTCTCTTACCCTCACACTGACAATACACAAACACAGTCACCATATGCTCCATTAATCAGACAGATCAGAGAGATGACAGTGAAGGAGTCAAATTGCAGGGACAGTGCTTTTAAAAGACACACTGGTCTGCTCCCATCTTCTCCATCTCTCTGACTAGCAAAGAATGCTCCCACACCCCATCCATTGGAATTTGTGACTTGAGTTACATTGGATGACTGTGGAAGACCATTTCTCAATGTGATTTTGGCAGGACAAAGTGCTGTGTTTTTTATTGATACAGGGGCACAATTAAGTGTTACTAACCTTGAGTTGATGGTAAAACCAGAATCTCCAAGTTGTAATATTATCGGATTCAGCGGAAAAGGAAAAAAGCAAAGCTCGTTCCCAATGTTATGTTGGAAATACCAGGTTCTTTCAAAACAGGAATTGACATTTGGCATTGTTGTGATTCTGAGAATATACTTGGCACAGATTTTATGCAGAGATTCGGATGGGTAATTGATCTAGGGAATCAAGTGATCTGGAAAGATTCTAATAGACGTAAACCCATAGTCATTGACCCTAGTGAATATAGCCATGTTGGAAGTATTTGCTTGAATGATGTTGTGTCATCAGATCATTTGTGGCCTGAAACTGGTGGTGATGAGGTACTGACTGAAATTGTACAATGTTTTCCTTCTCTTTGGGCTCAGTTCAGAAATGAGGTGGGTACAATGAAGGATGTAATTGTGAATGTAGAAGGACGTGATCCTCCTCCACAGCATCAGTATAAATTGCCTCCAGATTCAATTGGTTCTATGTATAAGATCGTACAGGAATTGTTAGCTCAAGGTGTCATAACTAAGGCTAACTCTGTAAGTAACAATCCTTTATGGTGTGTATTGAAATCTGATGGTAGATATGGAATGATATTGGATTTGTGGATGTTTAATAAACATACTCCCAATGTTACATCCATTGTTGCCGATACTCATGACATGATGGCAAGGCTAAATGCAAAGGCAAAATATTTCTCTGTACTAGACATCAGTAATGTTTTTTTCAGTATACCTCTTGAAAAGAGCTGTCAGTACAGATTTGCATTTACTTTCTTGGATGAGCAATATCTGTTTTGCAGGTTACCTCAAGGAGCACATTTGTCACCTAGTGTTTTTCATCAGGCGTTGGTAAAGGTATTGTCCAGATTTTCTAGGCCTGATTGCATACTGCAATATGTGGATGATATTCTGTTGTATACTGAGGATAAGGAGTCACATGCTTCTCTTTTGACAGAATTGTTTGAACTGTTGTATGATGCAGGGTTGAAATTTAACACTAAAAAGGTCAAATTGATGCAGACTGAGGTCAGGTTTCTGGGAGTGTTGCTGAGCCCAGGAAAAAGACAGCCATTGCAGGAAAGAATAGAGGCGATCACTTCTCTCCCAATCCCAACCACACACAAGGCATTGCGACATTTTTTGGGTCTTGTAAACTATTCTAGGGATTTCATTGAGAATTTTGCTGAAAAGGCCAGGCCTTTGTATGATCTTTTGAAAGGTGAAAATAATGATTATTTTGGTCCTTGGGATGTTGAACAACAAACCTCATTTGAACAATTGAAAATACATTTACAGAATGCACCTGCTTTGTCCACGGTAGATTCTTCGGCTCCATTTGTTTTGCAAGTTCACCCATCAGAGACAGTGGTGTCTGCTGTTCTGTTACAATTGCAGGGAGAAGAGTGGAGAATTTTGGGCTATTTTTCTAAGCTTCTCTCACCAGTTGAAAGAGGTTTTGAAATTTGTGCCAGACATTTGGTAGGCGTCTACTTTGCAGTCAAAGCAACTGAACACATTGTTGGTTTCAACAAAATCATTCTGCAAACTCCTCATTCTACACTAAAGCTTGTCATTGAGAAAAATATCCCAGGTGTGTCACATCAGAGATTTGCCCATTGGTTACTGTCATTGTCTCCCAATCAAATGGAGGTAGATTATAAAGCAAAATATGTTCTTCCTCAGTTGATGCAATATGAAGGGCAAACTCATGATTGTCTCCAGTCCTTTCAGGATCCGACTCCATCACTTTTCAGACGGAAGGCAGAGGTAACAGATGAAGCAGTTTTTGTAGATGGTTCCCGATTCTATTCAGATGGGCACTATTATACAGGATATGCCATTTTTTATCCCACAAGAGGACAGGTGATAAAACACAAGTTACTGAATCATTTATTCAGCTCAGAGGGCAGAGCTAGAAGCAGTAAAAATGGTGCTACAGCTGAATGAGGCTGACGATCAGTGTCCCATTGTAATCTACAGTGATAGCTCCTATGTTGTGAGATCACTGACAGATTACCTGCCAGTTTTGGAAAAAAGAGGCTATGTAGATTCTTCTAACAAGACTCTTGTACATAGTGACACACTGAAAACAATTTTTGAGATAGCTTCAAAAACCCCTAATGGTTTTGCTATTGTCAAAGCTCCTGCCCATAAAAAGTCTGATGATGAATTATCTGTTGGAAATGCAGCCGCAGAAATGTTAGCCAAAGAGGCAGCCCTGATAGAAGTGTTTGAGCCTGAACATCTCAAGGTTTCAGCAGTTCAAAGAACAGACACGCATATCCCTTCTTTTGCGGAAGAACAAGAAAAAGATACATCTCTTGTTGCTTCCCGGGTTGATCCAAAACCTCCCTTTGTTTGTGGAAACGGGCTTTTGTGTCATGACTTAAACGGGGACTTGCGTCCTGTTGTACCAAAACATCTACAGGATGAGTTCACAAGATATAATCATGAAAGCTTGGGTCATTTGGGCCAACAGGAATTGTTAGGCATTCTCAAAGAGAAATTTTACTGGGAAAAGATGGAAGAGACTGTACAAAGTATTGTTCGATAAGGTCTCATTTGTGCCCAAATTAATCCAAGACCAAAAGGACAGAAACCGCCACTACTGCGAACCGCACCTGCAGACGGTCCATGGTTTGCATTACAAATCGACTACATTGGTCCATTACCATCAGGTAAAACTGGTCTTGGTTATGTATTGGTTGGAGTAGATGTTTTTTCTAAATGGGTTGAAATTTTACCTGTCAGGAAAGATGATGCTTTGTCTACAGCTAGAGCATTAGTTAATCATGTCTTTTGTACTTGGGGGATCCCAAGAATGATTACCTCTGATCGAGGAAGTCACTTCACAGGAAAAATCATGCGAGCAGTTTGTACTATTCTAGGGGTACAACAACAGTTTCATGTACCTTCCCATCCACAGACTGCTGGTATTGTGGAAAGGATGAATAGGACAATAAAATCCAGAATTGCCAAAATGTTATTGGACAAAGGTAATACTTGGGTGGATCCAGTACCTTTTGTACTGTTGAGTGTTAGAGGAACAACTTCCTCCACAACTCAGGTTACTCCTTCTGAACTAATGACAGGAAGGAAAATGCCATTGATTTTCCCACATGAACCATTTTTGTCCACACCTCAAAAAGATGCTGTTGCAAGGTCCAAATGGTTGCAATTGTTGCAGGAAAGCTTAAAAACCATTCTTCCACATCCTGCATCAAGAATACAGAGGATGGTGCCACCATAAGAATCCAAATTCAAAAAAGGGGCTTTAGTCATGATTAAAACTTTCAGGAAGAGTGGACCTTGGGAAAGTAACTGGGAAGGTCCCTTTGAAATAATTGACACCATGGGATGAGTTATGATCCTAGTGCAACCAGCATCCAATGTGGTTAAAAATACCCGCAGACAACAAAAATTGTGGGTACATGTCGATCAATGCAAATTGTATATTGCAAAATAATGATACTGCATTTCTTTTAGGAAGAAATGGATTCCAGTAAGAGCTGAAATGCTAAATACCATGTTCTTGATGGAAGGGATTCAACACCAATCCTTCAGGAAAAGAAAAAGTTTCCCAGGAAAAGCTACTATCTGATGGGAACCACATTTCTGCTACTTTGTACTATTTCAATTGTAATCTACGCAGAAGACATTTTATATCATGGAACAAATACTAGTGAAGTGGATGGACATATCAAAGGAACTTTACATTCACGGAAACCAAGAGGATCAAGTATACAAAATCTAATAGATGAAGACAAACCGGACGATTCAGTAGATATTACTGGAAACATTTGCATGGGTTATGGTGTAAAATGCGCTATTGAGCTACACTTCATACACGACACTTAATATTACATGCTGCCACAGGACCCAAGTCTAAATTTACACATGATATGATCACAAAAGGGACAGTTAGAACATCCGAAACAGAGATTGTGTTAAAGATACAACTTTTGGGGAAAATTTTGGATCATTCATTACTTTCTATTACAGAAGGAGATGAGGATTGGGTAAAAACATGGAATTTCCCGATAACCAGAGAATCAGTACAAGTATCTGTAGTTTTTACAGTAACAAATACTATCACTCCAGAAGTAAGGGTTGCACCACAAGCAGTACATAGTCAAGAAAATATGTCTCCTCTTTTATTAAAATGCAACACAAGGTTAGAGTTACCTCTCGAGTCTTTGTTAACATGGACCAGAAACAAATTATTTTTGGGAAGTTTTTCAAATGGTCCAACAAATGTTATACATAGAAGTCAATACGGGAATGTGAGATGGTTGGATAAGAATTTTTTTTTTCTCTAGATAATCCATCTCTTAAAGATTCTGGACTTTATCAATGTTGCGTTTTAACTAAAAATAATTACAAACAATGTAAAGATGTAAATGTAAATGTTTGGTCCGCAGTAGATAATGTATGTACACAGTCAAGGTTTCAACCATCTACTCCTTTCCAAATCAATAAATTCCAATCTAAACCTCTATTAAGAGATGGAGTGTTGATCACTATGGTCTGGACTTTTAACTGGAAAATCTCTTCTAGATATCCCCAATGTCAATCACATCTCATCAACATGGAGATGGAAATAGAATAATGGTTTGGGAAAAGAACTTCAACACATGTTAGAAGTAAGAGGGGGATATTAGAATTTATTTTGGGGGGATCTGGAACAGTGGGAAGTTTAATTAACACTATGGACATTCATACACTTAAATCAGATTTGAATAATATTGGGTATATTGGATGTAAAGGGGTAAAAATTCAGAAAAGTTTGAATCAACTCCTTGAGAAGATGATTTTGAACACTGCTGCTGTGTTGGGATCTTCAGTGTCACATTTACAAGATGCTACTTTAGCTCTAATAGAAACTGAACAGGAATCCCAAGTGGCCAGAGCATGTCTAGAAATTCAGATTGAATACTCCACCAATCTGAAAATGATTGCACAGGCATTGCAGAGTGGAATTACACCTTTAGGAATAAAGAGAAATTTGCCTACAGAATATAATTTTGCATTAAATCATACAGATTTGTGGGTAAATAAGTGGTTAGGATGTGAACAGAACATTTGTATAGGAACATCGCTAATCCCAATATCGGGAAGAGAAGAAACCATGGTTCCTATAACTGTTATGGGAATTCCTGTTAGTAATACACAATTGCTATATTATATATTACAGTACACAGATTTTGCATTTGATGGTACAAACACTGAACAATTAGACATTTTTTCATACTTATAGTGGGTACGGAAAGTATTCAGACCCCTTTATATTTTTCACTCTTTGTTTCATTGCAGCCATTTGGTAAATTCTAAAAAGTTAATTTTTTTCTCATTAAAGTCCACTCTGCACCCCATCTTGACTGAAAAAAAAACAGAACTGTAGAAATTTTTGCAAATTTATTAGAGTTTGCTCAAAAACACATGAAGGACTCCTAGACTATGAGAAATAAGATTCTCTCATCTGATGAGACAAAGATAGAACTTTTTGGTGATAATTCTAAGCAGTATGTGTGGAGAAAACCAGGCACTGCTCATCACCTGCCCAATACAATCCCAACAGTGAAACATGGTGGTGACAGCATCATGCTATGGGGGTGTTTTTTATCTGCAAGGACAGGATGACTGGTTGCAATTGAAGGAAACATGAATGCGGCCAAGTACAGAGATATCCTGGATGAAAATCTTTTTTAGAGTGCTCTGGAACTCAGACTTGGCCGAAGGTTCACCTTCCAATAAGACAATGACCCTAAGTATACAGCTAAAATAACAAAGGAGTGGCTTCAGAACAACTCTGTGACCATTCTTGACTGGTCCAGCCAGAGCCCTGACCTAAACCCAATTGAGCATCTCTGGAGAGACCTGAAAATGGCTGTCCACTGTAATGCAGCGGCTTGTGGCATTACTGTAATGGTCCAGGGTGTGTTCTGGCTGACCATGTACCTCTCCTTCAGGTGACTGATCACATGACTGTGACATCATCACAGGTCCTGTGCACACAGAAGGACTGATCACATGACTGTGACATCATCACAGGTCCTGTGTGCACTGAAGGATATATAAATCCTGGTGCTTTTGAAACAGTGTAAAAAAGGCATGAGGCCTGTTCCCTGTGTGTGGGACACCATTAGCCTAGAGAGGCTAGAGAGAGATTGAGGCATAGAGAGGCCTGGTAAAGCCTGAAAGGCTGAGGCTGGATCCCTGGGTGTGTGAGGGATCCCAGTAGCCTTGGAAGGCAAGAGTCCTGGCAGGCAGAGGCTGGATGTTATGTGTGTAAACATACCAGTAGCCTTGGAAGGTACGTGGCCCGGAGGCCCCATCTGGGAAGCCTTAAAGCCACAGCTGTGGCAGAATCGCGCTGACTGAAGCAGCTACGACCTGGTAAAGGTAAAAACATTGCTTGATGTGGACATTGATATTGTTACCTTGCTGAAGGCTGTATCTGGAGCCAAGTGGACATATCTGTCACTGGAAAGGCTCTTGGACATTATATGTGTAATATGTCTTCGAGCCACTGAGATGGACTATGTTATGAGCGGTTTATGATAAGTAATAAACTGCTGGATTGTGAAATACCGGAAAGATGTTGCATGTGTGCTTTAATTGACCCGGTGAAGCGAGTGCCCCTCAGCATGATGAATAGCGCTGCCTTACACCACCAACATTCATCATCCAACCTGATGGAACTGGAAAGGATCTGCAAGGAAAAATAGCAGAGGATCCCCAAATCCAGGTGTGAAAAACTTGTTGCATCATTCCCAAGAAGACTCATGGCTGCACTAGCTCAAAAGGGTGCTTCTACTCAATACTGAGCAAAGGGTCTGAATACTTATGACCATGTGATATTTCATTTTTTCTTTTTTAATAAATTTGCAAAAATGTCTCTGTATTTTTCACTCAAGATGGGGTGCAGAGTGTACTTTAAAAAAACTAACTTTTTAGAATTTACCAAATGGCTGCAATGAAACAAAGAGTGAACAATTTAAAAGGGTCTGAATACTTTCCGTAGCCACTGTACATTTTGTTTCTAAGGTAATGTGTCTACCTGGACAGGATAAAGTCATTTATAACTCATGTTTCCATAATCATACCTCATTTCATGCCAGAGTTGAGAATGTGCACACGATACATGACTTGGTGACTCCAATAAGCTCGAACAAAATTTGTTTCCAAGTTATGTCTTAAAAAGAATTTTTTTCTGCATTCTTCTCATCTTGTATGGAGGGAAATGTGAAAACTATCTCCAAGAAGGAAGGAAGTATTAATATTACGTCAATAGGGACAAGAAATCAGAAAATCCTTCCGATACAGTTCAGTTTGTCACAAATATATAATTCCCCTTGGAATATGTGGACAAATGAGACAAAGAAAGACAAAGGTTTGTTAAATTTATTAACAAAACAACTAAAAGAAGCTGAAATTGTATTCAGACATGAACAAGGTAACTTAAATTATGTTGAACATGAATGGACAAGTATGTCAGGCTCATCTTGGTGGAAAAATCTAGGAAGATCAGTAACTAGTTGGTCACAGTCTTCAGCGAAAATGGCAGCAGGTAATGTATTAACAAATCCAATCATAGTTATATTTATTTTGGTCTTGCTGTATATTAGATTTTTATTATGTGTAAAATTAAGAAAATATATAAAAAAATAAAGACAGAAATGAAAAAGGAAGATGATATTTTAAGAGAAATGTTAAAAAGAAAAAATATAACTTTTTGAGTGAATTTTTATTTTTAATTTAGAAGTTTTTGGGAACTCAGATGACATTCAATATAGGTGCTGATACAAGGTTTTCAGAATAAAGAAAGAATGTGGTACGAATGGTGAGAGAATGAGTTTAGGATTGATTATGATATTTTTTAAATCATAATGAAGGGGGGACTGTAAAATATGAATTTCTTTTGATAGAAAAATATATATACATAAGCTTTAACAAGCTTGGGCTGTAACCATGCTTAGATTCAAATATAGAGAAAGAATGTGCAGTTATTCTGGGACCTTGGCAGAGACACCTGTTCTGTACGTCAAACCTATAGGACTCTTGTCTATATGGGTTATTTGGGGATAACTAATGATCCTTAAAGATCATTAGCCATATGTTTAAAATATACCAACATGAGGTGATGTGCACGTAGCCAAAATGCATATGTCACAAGTTACTAGTTTTGTTCTAATATGGTAGAAGCTACTAATATATCAGCAAGTCGCCATATTGGGTTATGAAACTGTAAAAATATTCTCCAATGTATGTCTATGAGGCGAGATGGTATATAAGCAGAGCCAGACATGGGGGAGATCACTCATTCCTCGAGTATCTCCAACACGGATCATGCTTCCATACTGGATACGTAAGAACCTATAATTGTTTCCTTTCTCTCTTCTAACCTGATACTTCTTTTTATGTGCTATGAACTATATTTCTTCATTTTTGTAATCACTTTTGAATGAACATTAAATAAGCTTTTGTTTTATCCACACAATTCAAGATTGTTTTCCTCTCTATTCTCACCGTACCCTTACCTAAAGTAAGGAAGTGTTAGTTTTCCTAACACCAACCAACAACCTTTTCACACTGCTCTGGCTTCAAGAGTGGTATTACGCGGACCCCTAGAAATTGGGACAGGAAGGTAGTTTGACATGATGTGGGTGCCTGTTGTGCTCCCTCAGCAGGCACAGTTTCATGTTGCCCACGGCCTCGGCGTGCATGTCCACTTCCCCCTCCCTTGTCACGCGCCTTGCCCATTTTAAATGGAGTTTAATATTTGTCACGTTGCCAAAAATGTCTGTATTATTACCGCTGTAATATAGGATCACGTCTGACCTGGGAGTCATGCTTCCAGGGGTCTTCCCCATGCTGTTCCCATGTCTTTTCAGCACTGTATGGATGTGTCTGATGATGTGTCACACACCACATGGCCAGATAAGGTTGTAAAATGTTATTTACTGGTGAATGTATTTTTCACAGTTGAAAGCAATGCAAAAGTGCAAAAATGCATCAAAAACGCTGTGTGTGAACATAGCCGAAGGTGTGGAGGAGTATTTTTGTTTTTGGTTATTTATTTTGCCTTATATACAAGTCATTAACGTGGAAAGGATGTTCCTTAACATATTTCCCAGGAAAATCCCTTTTTGTTTCATTTTTGTATGTTTTATTGTGAGTCCGTAAAAGTGGCGTAATACTCTGACAACGTTGTTGACAGCAGTGAGCGGCTCTGCTACATCCACACTGTAAACCCCTCCTGACCCCACACATAAACTTCAGCTCATCCAGTACAGCAGAGTCCTGCATCAACTGAGGCCCCTGATCATGTGACCCCTGACTCCTCCCCTCCTGTGACCTCATCACAGGTCCTGTGCGCACAGAACAGCCATATACTTGGTGGCGGCTCTGCAGGTGGAGGTATGTGGAGATCCCCCATTACTGGGCGCAGGGGGCATTAACCCCTTCAGCACGGAGACTCTTTTGGGGTCTTGTGTTGCCCCTTTATAAGAATCATAAGGTTTTGTTCTGTTTCCTGTAATAGATACATACGACCCAACTATGGAGACAGGAAGGGAGGAAACATATTGTTCTCATAGTACAGGGCCCCTTTCTTGGCCCCACAGTGTAATGCCCCCATTATGCCCCTTATGCAGGATGTATGATGCCCCCACACAGTGTAATGCCCCCATTATGCCCCTTATGCAGGATGTATGATGCCCCCACACAGTGTAATGCCCCCATTATGCCCCTTATGCAGTATGTATGATGCCCCCACACAGTGTAATGCCACCATTATGCCCCTTTTGCAGGATGTATGATGCCCCACACAGTGTAATGCCCCCATTATGCCCCTTATGCAGGATGTATGATTCCCCACAGTGTAATGCCCCTTATGCAGTATATATGATGCCCCCACATAGTATAATGTTCCTACAGTACCGCCTGAGGTAATGCAGTTGGAATAAGTTCTCTGGAATTTGTTTTCCCTTTGCCTGCTCCCCTACATGCATACCCTAGAGCATGTATACATGCATGAAGGGGAGCAGGCTTTACTAGATATTGAGGCTTTGTACAGTAATATCCCACATGAGGATGATATCAGAGGAGTAAGACATTTCTTGAAATCGAGATCAATAGAGTGTAGAAGACATAATGACTTCATGGAGGATCTTTTTAAATTCACTCTTACTCATAACTTCTTTCTTTTTGACAGGAAGTACTTCCACCAGCTCAGGGGTACTGCGATGGGGAGCCCCTGTGCCCCATCATATGCTAATCTAGTTTTGAGCTGATGGGAGGAAACCACAATATTCAGGGATGATTATAAGTGGTGGAATCCATATATTGGGGTATGGTATAGATATATTCAGGACAATTTTATCATCTGGTCAGAGAGGAGTGAACAATTTCTTGAATTTGTCAGGGAAATCAACATCAATAGAGTGGGCCTTAGATTTACATCAGAAGTTAATTATAACCAGTTGACTTTCCTGGATGTACTAATCAAGAATGAATGGGATGGGACCCTAGGGACACTCATCTACCATAAACCTACAAGCACTAATAAACTATTGAAGTGGGATAGTCATCACCCCATCCCCCTAAAAAAAGGAATACCCAAGGGCCAATTTTTACAGTTGAGAAGGAACTGTTCTAATGTCACAGATTTTAATATACAGGCAATAGACATGAACACCAGATTCAGAGAAAAAGGTACCCACAGTACATTTTGAATTTCACACAGTTGTTTGCAGAAAAACGGGAGAGACAGACACTCCTCCATACCTAACCAAGACACCAAGAAAAATATGGGATAACACAAGTAATAGGAACTTGTGACAATCAGTGACCGTATCTTTAATATCCTCAGAAAACACTGGGATATACTTGTGGTGGACCCGGACCTGAGGGTGCTGTGGGATCTACTCCCACAATAACTTTCAGAAAGGGTCGTTCAATTAGGGACCGTTTAGTGCATAGTTTCTATGAAAAATCTGGCTAGATAGAAGAGTTTGCGGTTTCTTTATATGTGGAGAACGTTGTACATGTAATTGGATGAGACCATGTAAATCTTTCTCGAGTTCCTCCTTTTTCTAGAAGGATTATTCCAACTGTAAAACCTCAGTACTTGTATATATGGCCACATGCACCTGCCCCCTAGATTATGTATGCACGACCAAGAGTTAGTTAGTTAGGAGGGTGGGGGAGAGGGGCATTTGCGCGATACTCGCCATGATCAGGACATCTCATTAACGAGACACATGAACAGTGTACATCAATGTGAAACCGGAGACATCTCCTTTTGTATCATTGAGATGGTTAAACCCAATGTGAGAGGAGGTGATCTCAATAGATGTATCCTCAAAAAGGAAAGTGAGTGGATTTTAAGACATTATTCACTGGCCACTAAGGGACTCAATGAGCAAATTTCCTATGCCTGTTTTGTGTGAATACAGCCCCATTCTGGATTACATTTTTGGATTTTATACTCTACCGATTGCTACTCAGTTCCCTGTGAATGAGGTTCACATATTGTTTTACTTCATCGAGAGATCTGAGCTTTTATATCAGAATTATTTCTTATCAGTTATATCCCACTTATACTATTTAGTAACTAACAAGTGTGGTGATCCTTGTGTATCTCTAATTATACAATAGGGGTCAAATTTGGCCATTTAGGAATATTTTGTGGGCCACCATCCCATATTTTATGAAGTGATAAAGTAGATCTACATGCCTATTGCATGATGGGAGGATGTGCAATACTTGTTTTTAGTCTCCCATGACGCTGATCTCAGAGACGGGACTTTTCTATATTGCTGGAACGCAATCCAAATTCATTATGCACTCCAGCATGGAACTCATGCACAGTCATACATAGGAAACTGTAATGCTCTCCGGCATAGAATACACACATCCAGGCGTGCGCAATCGCTGACAATGACCCTAGATGCGCTCTGGCATGGAGTGCATAACTACGGGCATGCACAGTCACGGGTATGAGTGGCGCGGAGGCAATCAGTTTATCTGGCGTTTCAGTATAAAGCACGTCACTTCCGGACTTGCACACTAGGGCATGGACATTATCGGACCTCTAGTGCATGAGAAGTAGCGCAGGCGCAGTACATTATTGTAGACAGACTCCATTCTATATATCCTGTGACAATTCACCTCTAGGAATGGGAATGGGTCTCCTAGTCTGGGAGGGGTTTTGGATGAAGTGGGATATTTAAACATGGACTCCTGGCTATTAGACACACTATGCTGAACATCATGAATTATCATCCCAGTATCAAGCCTCCTGATGAACCTGTTGGGAAAACGCATCGAGGCAGATTATTGGAACATTCTCTGATGAGTACCATACCCTTTCCTTTATATATACCTTGAGACATATCTGATCCTACTTAATGTATCAGTGTATTTTTTTGATATATATATCAGAGTTAACCAGGGCATCTGACGGACAGCCATCAGTGAGCAGAGGCGCAATTGTCATTCCTTAGTGTGCCAACCTCCGCGGTTGGGCAGTATCAGCTTTGTTTAGGTAGGGGATCGGGTAAGGTAGTGACTGTATCAATTATTCAGCAGCATCATTGCTTACATCGGTTTATATACATCCACAACAAGCTATCGGGCTCCCTCTCATTCCCCATCATCACAGTTTCAGCGACATCCACATTCCCATGACAGTGATACCATTGAATAGAATAGTGAATCAGGAGTTGAAAGCTCCCTGATCCACCATTCAGCCTTCGCCTGTGAGTCTGAGACTCCGTGCACAGCAGGCACAAAGACGTCACTACATCACGGCTGTATTGTGGAGACTCTGTTTGACAAGGTTTCTGACCTTAATTAGCCGCTGTGTTTTTGCTGCCAAGAGATGCAGAAACGTTGCCGAAATTTCTGCACCAAATACTCAATGTGCGCACATACCTTAGGGTTATGGCTTGTTCACTATCATCATAAGGAAAGGCCAGGTGATGGAAATTTCCCAGATTTATAAAAACCTCCTCTAACCTTGTGCCAAAAAAACGCAGCCATGGGTTCTTCTAAGCAGCTGCCGAGCACTCTGAAAATTAAAATGGTGGAGGCCACAAAGCAGGAGAAGGCAATAAGAAGATAGCAAAGAATTTTCAAGTTGCCCTTTGTTGCAGGGTGGTATTCCATATATTAATTATTAATGCCGGCCTTGACTGTCAATAACCAATATCCGGCTAATACCTCACATGTTACGTACTCTGATTCCCTTGCTATAAACTATACTGAATGGCGACTAACTGAGATGAAACCGTGCACCAATGAAAGATATTTATTACACACGAGTCTTCAGTTATTATACTACTAATTACCACAATATCACAGTACACAATAATAATATATAATTAGCCCCACAGTAACCTAATTATACTTCCCACCCACTTACCTAAAAACATACATACATTAATAACAGTCCACCGCCCATCACTAACTATCCCTACAGAGAACAAGGGGTTAATAGCAGCGATATTTAGCCGAGTCCAGGTACTGTGAGGCTGAAGATCCTGCTTGAGGATGACCACAGTTGCTTGATAGTAGGAGAGGGGGTGCTGCAGCCAGAAGGAACGCTGGGGTCGTGTGGGGTGAAGAGAGGCAGAAGATCATAGTCATGAAAATACAGAAAAATCTTTAAATGAGAAGGTGTGTCCAAACTTTTGGTCTGTACTGTACATGATAGTATGCAAATACACATATATGCATACATATTTTAGTACAATTCCCTTTATACTCTTTCCTCAGTTCGAAATGGAATTAAGAAATGGCAGTTAACAGCAATATGCAAATTGCCTCTTCAGATAAAAAGAGGAGTTGTACTCTATAGCGCCACCTATTGGAAGCAGCAATCCTACAAGTTACAATCAACCCTTTAACGAGTCGTGCAATATGACTTAGGATAAAAGCCAAATCAAAATCTCAATTTGCAGACACGGCGTTTCGGGCTGTTGGCCCTCGTCAGTATGAGAACTGATTTGGCTAGGTGAGAGGCTCTGGACTGAGGTCTAAGTGGTAACTTTTTTCCTTATGGAGAGTGACACACCAGCTCTGTCACGTTAAGTTAACAGCAAGGGAGACAAAGCTAAATTTCATTGAGAGCTGCTCGTAGGATTGCTGGAGAGGCAAATCAGAAACCCCCCTTGACTGCAAAAGACCTTCAGAAAGATTTAGCAGACTCTTTAGTTGTTGCACATTTTCAGGGACACCTGCACAAATATGGCCTCATGAAAGAGTCATCAGAAGAAAACCTCTCCTGCGTCCTCACCATAAAATTTAGTGTCAGAAATATGCAAAAGAACATCTAAATAAGCCTGATGCATTTTGGAAACATGTTCTATGGATTGATGAGGTTAAAATAAAACTCTTTGGCCACAATGATCAAAGGTATGTGTGGAGAAAAAAAGGGCACAGAATTTCAAGAAAAGAACATCTTGCCAACCATTAAGCATGGGAGTGGATCAATCATGCTTTAGGGTTGTGTTGCAGCCAATGGCACGGAATCATTTCACGGGTAGAGAGAAGAATGGATTCAATGAAGTTTCAACAAATTCTTGATGCACGTATAACACCATCTTTAAAAAATCTGAAGTTGAAAAGAGGATGGCTTCTTAAAATGGATAATGGATTCTAAACACACTTCAAAATCCACAATAGACAACCTCAAAGGCACCAGATGAAGGTTTTACAATAGCCCTCACAGTTCTCTGATCTGAACATCATTGAAAATCTGTGGCTAGACATCAAAATAGCAGTGAAGGCAAGACGACCCAGAAATCTCACAGAACTGGAAGAATTTTCCAAGGAAGAATGGATGAAAATCCCTCAAACAAGAATTTAAAAACTCTTGTCTGGCTACAAAAAGCGTTTACAAGCTGTGATACTTGCAAAAGGTGGTGCTACTAGGTACTAACCAATCAGGGTGTCCAAACTTTTGCATCGGCCCATTTTCCGTTTTGTAATTTTGACCATGGGTGTTTAAACCTTTACATGCCACTGTGAGTAAAGGGAATTACGTTAAGGAAGGATTCCTTATCTTAGACGAACAGGATTTAAACAAACAGTTGTCTATACTAGAGAGGAAGCTACAGTGTCGCATAACTGGGACATCTGTTCTCCTAAGAAGAGCTGAAGATGCAGTGCCACAGCAATGAGTGTGTGGCCCTCATCGAATGGACTTTGAAAGTACTAGTGTGGAGTCGTACTGATGCACCTCAGCCAGTGAGGTCCTCACAAATCAACTGGGAGCTCTGAGTTGCCCTGAGGGGCTGTAACGACACATCTCAACCTGTATGGTCCTCACAGGGATGATGGACCTTCTCAAAATGGCTTGCTGGACTGTTGTAGCTTTTAACAAAAGTTGTGTACCGCCACATGTAACCATAAAGTTCTTGACTCTGCATAATGCAGGAGAAACATTCATAAAGTGTTGTGCCTGCTATCTGATATACTGTATATACTTGTCATCAAGTTCTTGTTAAGTAAAGTTTATTTTTGGACTTTGGTATCCTTCATTTATCTCCATACCATCTGGACTGGGCCTGCCAAGTACAGTGGCAGCATACGGTCTTCAGAGTTGGGAAATGTGACTCTACCAAATTAAAGTCTGTGATGCAACGTGGCATTGATGGATGGAACAAGACATGATGTCCCAGATGTGCTCGATTGGATTCAGCTCTGGGGAATGGACAGGCCATTCCAAAGCATCAGTGCCTTCATCATGCAGGAACTGCTGACACACTTCAGCCACACGAGGCCTAGCATTGTCATGCATCAGAAGGAACACAGGGCCCATTGCACCTGAATACGGTTTCACAATGGATCTGAGGATCTCATCCCAGGACCTAATGGCAGTCAGGGTACCTCTGGCTAGCACATGGAGGGCTGTGCGGCCCTCCAAAGAAATGCCACCCCACACCATTACTGACCCACTGCCAGACCGATCGTGCTGGAGAACGTTCTCCACAGCATCTCCAGACTCTGTCACATGTGCGCAGTGTGAACCTGCTCTCATCCGTGAAGAACACAGGGCGCCAATGTGGAATCTGCCAATCTTGGTGTTCTCTTGCAAATGCCAATGACCCTTCACCATGGTGTACTGTAAGCGCAACACGCACTTGTGGACTTCGAGCCTTCATATATCCTCATGGAATCTGTTTCTGACAGTTTGAGCTGACAAATAAATGTTAGTGGCCTGTTGGAGGTCATTTTGCAGGGATCTTGCACTGCTCCTCCTGTTCCTCCTTGCACAAAGGAGGAGGTAGCGGTCCTGATGCTGGGTTGTTGCCCTCCTAAGGCCCCCTCCACATCTCCTGGTGTACTGACCTGTCTCCTGGTACAGTATATGCTCCATGCTTTGGACACTGTGCTGACACACAGTTACCCTTCTTGCCACAGCTCTCATTGATGTGCCATCCTGGATGAGCTGCACTACATGAGCAACTTCTGTGGGTTGTAGACACCGCCTCATGCTACTGTACCTCTAGGGGTGAGAGCAATGATAAAATGCAAAAGTGACCCAAACAACCAAAAAGGATGAGAACAGAGAAATGTTCTGCAGAACCACTCCTTCATAGGGGGTGTCTTGCTAATTGACTATCATTTCTACCTGCTGTATTTTCCATTTACACAACAGCAGGAGAAAATGATTCACAATCAGTGTTGCTTCATAACTGGACAGGTTGATTTCACAGAAGTGTAATTGACTTAGAGTTACATTGTGTTGTTTAAGTGTTCCCTTTATTTTTTGAGTATTGTACTTAACAGCCCCATACACGAGATAAGTGTTGGCTGAACGGTCATTTGGCAGATGGCTATTTTTCCCGACTCCCCCATACACACAAATATTCCAGCTTTCCTGTGTCTGTATGAGAGAGTCACCTCCAGACTCCTCTAGCGGAGGATTATCTACAGGAAAAACAAACAATTAGCCTCTAAAATTCATGATGCCAGATCCTTCTCTGCCCTGACATCATCTGTCGGGAGGTCCCCAAATACATTATATAGTCAGCCAACTCCCAATTCATTACTTCCATGCAACTCTAGTCTAATGTGTATGGGGGCTTTAAAATGTAACTCATTGGACGCTGCCTCTGGCCCGGCCTAATAGACTTTCGTACATTGCAGGCCCAGATATCATTATTAGACATTAGTATTGTAGGAACTAGGGAGCCCCATACTATTGAGCACTTGGGGGAGGAGGAGCATTCAGCCGAACTCTGTCAAACCTTCTGAGATGCCAAGTTTGCTTTTGACAGCAGCAATTGGTTAAACTGCCAGGGTTTATGTTGTAGCGGCACCTGTGCCATCCCTGCGGTGTACATCTATGTTCTGGTGCTCAAAGGAATTAATTATTTTAAAACAAATGTTTAACGTGTTAGAAAATAACAAAATGTGTCTTATGCTGTTTGCATGTTTTTTTCTTTTTATAACAATTGTTGGTGCCAATTTTCTTTTGAAACATTTTAATTTCTGCTTTTTTTCTGGTATTTTTCTTGTAATATAGGAAAGCCTAAGGCCAGAAATAAACCCCATAAAACACTGCACATGTAGACTTTGGTATCAAATAATTTCTGTCCGCAATATTTGTGTAAACAAAAAAGGTTTTATAAAAGCCTCAAACTCCTGTGTGTGAATTAGACATGAGATCTAACGAGATAGAAGATTAGTCTGGGGAAGACGGGAAACATTCATATAGACGGCCGGAGGTGATGTAGTCAGTGATGGACTCTGGCCAAATATGTTTCTGGAGCCGTAGAAGAAGATGAAGATGTCGTCCTCATCATGAAGTAGTTATTTCTCATGTCACGTGTAATGAATATCTCCTGCAGTATTGCTAATGCCGATTCCAATGTCGGTAAATGAGACGAGAATTAGCTTTATGGAAGATGAGTCTATGAGAAACGTATTCAGCTGTAGACTCCGAGGAAGAAACTGCTTGTTGGCTGTGTTCTAAAATATATAGGTTTTATTAGCAGATATAAAGAAAAAAACTAAATACTGTAAAATAATAAATCTCCTCATATTTTCTCTAATTATCTCCAGTAATTGTATTATTACACAGGATTTTTATGATGTTACTTCTACTTATCTTCTTCTCATTCAGATCTCTACAATATTCGATCCGCTCAGTGACAGTCTTCTATATAAGAGAGTTTTCCTGATTTACCCATCAAAACTGGATATGGACAGAGACAAGATGGCGGAGAGGATATTACACCTCACCCTAGAGATCCTCTTCCGTCTTACTGGAGAGGTGAGAGATTCTGATGACGTCACATTACATCATTCTTATCTATGGGAATAACAGATGGACAGAACTGGAGAGGTGAGGACTCTGGATATGTCTGGAGTGAGATTTATTAATGTGTCTCTCCATAACCAGGATTACACAGTAGTGAAGAAGACCTCTAGTGAGCGCTGTCAGGACCCTGTGTCTGAGGGATGGAGAAGACATCTGAGCCCAATCACAGGGCCTCCATCTCATCACCTGGTACATGAGGACATCAATGACCAGAAGATCCTAGAACTCACCTACAAGATGATTGAGCTGCTGACTGGAGAGGTGACACTGCTGGGAATGCTGGGACATTATACAGTAAAGCTATGAAGGGATCGCAGTGGTGACATTATCATTGTATGTGTCAGGTTCCTATAAGGTGTCAGGATGTCGCTGTCTATTTCTCCATGGAGGAGTGGGAGTATTTAGAGGGACACAAAGATGTCATGATGGAGGTTCCCCAGACCCTCACATCACCAGGTAATAGACAGGACTAAATACACACGGCCTATAATTATCTGTATGTAAAGAATGAATTCAGTCCCTGTATGTGTTTTCTCCAGTTCTATCCAGTAAGAGGACAATACCAGAGAGATGTCCCCGTCCTCTTCTTCCACATGACTGTAAGCAAGAAGATCCCAATGTTCCTCAGGATCATCAGGTAGATGGAGAGAAGGTGTCATGAGATCTCCCCTATGATGTGTAGACGGCTGTGAAGGTCTTGTGCTCAGTCTTGTTTTATCCACCAGTATTATATGTTTTATATTTGTGTAATGAGAACGGTGGAGATGGCAGGATTAGAGCTGATCATAGATGGGACTTCTCCATCTGTCTGTGACTTTTACAATATTTGTTTCAGGGTGAAGATCTGATCCTTATTAATACTATAGAGACATATGTGAGGGGTGATGAGCGGTGTAAAGAGGAGATTCCTACATATGACCACCCAGGTGAGTAGTGACCACTAAATGCAGAGAAGTTACAGATTCTTCTCAGTCACCGGCTGTGGCTGCTTTATCGGTGGTGTAGTCCGGCCATATCACAATCGTGTGATCACCATTCTCCTCTAGATCACAACATTCTCCCCTACACAAAACTGTTAACCCCTTTCTGACGTTGTAAGTAAAAATACATCCCTGTTCCCTGGACTTTATGGACCAGGTACATATTATTACGACATGGCGATTGCACCCGCACACAGGCTGTACTAGCGCAATCGCCGCCCAGGTCAGCTGATTCTGACATCTGACACCCGGCACGCAGTGCCCGCACCGCTCCCGGCAGCACTTTAACCCCCTAAATGCTGCAATCGCTGTGATTGCAGCATTTAGCGAGTGAGCAGAGGGACAGCAGCGGGGTCCCGATCGTTGCCATGGTGACCCGATGTCGTCATGACAACATTCGGGTCACCAGCCCCAGCAAGTTAGTTTGATCATGCGCAGTGCATGATCAAAGTAACTTGTGTCTGCAGAGCTGACAGTTTAAAAGTTATAGCAGTGATCCTGCTCTGCTATACCTTATAACTGCGATCAGCCTGTTGTAAAAATATATTAAAAAATATATATTTTTCCAAGATATATTAAAAATAATATATGGAAAAAAAATAAACAATAAAAGCACACATATATGGTATTGCCGTGTCCGGAACAACCTGACCTATAAAATAAAGCTGTCCCACTAGTTAACCCCTTTAGTGAACACAGTAAAAGAAAAAAAAACTAAGCAAATAACGGTGCTTAATCATCATATTTCCAAACAAAAAGTGGAATAAAACGCGATAAAAAAGATGAATGTAAATAAAAATGGTACCGCTGAAAACGTCATCTTGTCCCGCAAAAAAGAAGCTGCCATACAGCTCCATCACACGAAAAATAAAAAAGTTACAGCTCTCAGAATAAAGTGATGCAAAAAAAAATAGTTTTTATTGTGTAACAGCGCCAAAACCTAAAAAAACAATATAAATGTAGTACGGCTGTAATTGTACTGACCCGAATAATAAACCGGCCTTATACATTTTTCCACACGCAGAACGACATAAAAAGAATGCCAAAAAAACAATTCCTGAATTGTTGGTTTTTGTTTATTCCACCTCCCAAAAATCTGAGTAGAAAGAGATAAAAAAAAGTCACTTGCCCAAAATTAGTACCAATAAAAATGTCAACTTGTCCCGCAAAAAACAAGCCGTCACATGACTGTCGGCCGAACTATGGAAAAATTATAGCTCTCAAAATATGGCGATGCAAAAACTTTCTGTGCTGCTGAATGTGCTCATATGGTCCCTACAAGACCAGGTCCAGTCTTTCTGGCCAAACTTCACTTTTATGATCGATAACATTAAATGTGCAGTGAGGCCAAGTGTGAATTTCTGTACAATAACAACAGAGTTTCCCTTTATCCTGAGTTTTCAATTTCTTTTCAAACCAACTAACTTCAAACAGGATTGTGATAAACTATACAGAAAACATTACACCTGTGCCATGATATATCTCTAAGCTGTGCGTGGCTGATGGCTGTAATATACATTTATTCCCGCCTGCAGGAGATGTGTTGGCTCGAGCCCTGGTTTCATGGATTCACTCCACGTCATAAATTCCATTATGTTTTCAATCCTAAGGAATTCAGATTACTGCACAATCTCTCCTGAAATGGGGGCGCTAATACTTTCTCTACTCTTCTGGTCAGGACTCATAGTAGGTCCAATGGTCCACCATGAATGAGTGCGACTCCGGTTTAGTGTTGGATTTCTCCCTTCATACATATATTGTTGTTGAGGATGTAACATAGAATAAAAAAATGTCTTTTTTTATAGCTTTATTCTGTATGATAGTTTGATTGCGGTTGGATCGGCCTCACTTATGTGACTCTGTAACTCCCTGGTAGTCTTTAAAAAAAGGTCTCCATTACGTCTTCCCAATGCCTGAGATCTAAATTTAAGACACCTCAGCTCTGCACTATTATAAAAGTTCTCTTTCAATGTCTAATATTTCTTCTTGAAACTCATCTGACAGAAAATATTGGCCCTTATGATAGTTTAGATTGCCAAGAGCCACCGAGCCCCATACTCCAATTACCCCAGAGAGGTTTCACCACTAGTTACTCATTTATTACTGATGGAGACTGTTGAGTTTGATCATTTCAGTAGATGTTATTGTCTGTAGTCAGTTTTTGACTACAGTAGTTACTGCCCAAATTTCTCTGATTTAACCCCTTCCTGCAGACAGTTTTGTGTTCCTAATCAGGCCCCATTTTTCAAATCTGACGTGTGTCACTTTATGTGGTGATAACTTTGAAATTCTTCTTAAAGGATAATAGGAAACAAATGGACCTTACAAATTATTTTCCTTGAATCCTACAATCCCCTATATACGGTTGTACACTACTGTCTGGGCACATGGCAGGTTAAGAAGGGAAGGAGCGGCATTTAGCTATTTCAATATAGATCTTGCTGAAATAGTTTGCAGACACAATGTCGCATGGTCACCTGGCAGCTCAAAAGATGGCCACCACAAACAGGCTTGGTGCCATCTACTTCATTTTCCAGATCCCACGAATTGTCTTGTTCATCACCATTTAATCAATCTACATGGATCTGTTCTTACACAGAGACCCCTAGGCTTGGGCCACGGTGTTACCTGCTGTTCTATGGTGTGAGATGGGAAGAAGAATAGTATGTTAGCCGGGTCAGAACCAGGAGGGCAGAGAAAATACAAAATCAGAAGACACAAGAGTAGTCAGTAAACGGGCCGAGGTCACAACAGGAAACAAATACACAAGCCCGGGAGCTGAGCACAGAGGACTGAACCAGAGGACAAGGCTGGATCTGGCAGCTTCCGGCAATATGCTTCCAGCTTTAGTAGGGTGTGGTGCTTTCCAAATGGCTGAAGCAGAGAGCAGATTACTCCAGCTGGACAGCACACGCACCCATACTACCAGACTGAATGGTACTACAGGTACCAGCAACCCTAATTTTACTGGCTGGACAGAGCCTGCGCCGCCCAGAGCTTCTGGTTCTGACGTCTCCTCCATCACCAGCGCCACCTGCAGGATGAATAAGGCAGCGCCTGGTGACAGAAGCAGACGTCGCAGGAGCAGATCCCAGAGGAGATGGGACCCACCATTTACAGAAGCCCTAATGTGACCAAATTGCAGAAAACCAGAGCAGTAGAAATCACCATAAATTGACTCCATTTTGGAAATTATAACCCTCAGTGGAATAATCTATAGAAGTAGGGAATATTTTGATTCCACATGCAAAAAAAGAAGAAAAGAGAGGCGCTCCTGTGTATACCCGGTGATCTTTGAGGGGAGGAAAATGGAAATAGAAATGTACTAACCTTGTGTGGTTGCGCACCGCTGCACAACCACGGATTAAGGCTCCGGTGTGAACCGCACACCGCACGGGTCTCAGGCTGACCGGCTGACAGAATCACATGGGGCGTGACATCACCGCGGGTCCTTGTAAACGGTTAATAAGCCGATATCTGCAGCCCCAAACCACCCACCCAAGAGGGAATCAAGAATACAAAGTACAAAGTCGCTGCGGTTTTCAATGGGGTAAGGTGACAGCAGGCCGGGGTATTTGTTACTCCATCATTTTCTTTATTAATCAAATGGCTTCACAACATGTTTCGGCTAATACCGCCATCATCAGGTGATGGCCAATATTACCACACAAGCACTTTATATAGAAGTTTAACCAATTAACCAGCAGGTGCCAACAATTGACCAGTTAACCCTCAAATCCCCATTACCATATATACAGGTTCCCATTCTAAGGACCAACCTGACTTGGCCGATAACAGAGACAAAACATCAACACTAACATAAAACTACATGAAAAAGCTATATATACATATAAAAGAAGAATATAAAAAGAGTAAAAGCTGCATATATTCAGAATTACACTCATATTAAAAACCTAATAAAAATAAATATCCACTATATTTTTCAATTCCACATAAATTATATTACTTAGTTAATAATATTTTCAAGTGAGAGATTCAGACCTTCCGGGGATAAAGTTCCCAACTTATAGATCCAATAATTTTCCCGGTTTACCAACCTTTTCTATCTATCATGCACCGTGTCAGATATATGATCAATAATCGTAAGGTGCAGATATTTTGGATCTTTCTGATCTTCTAAGAAGAAGTGCTTTGACAACTATGGAACAAATCTCCATTTCTAATATTCTGCCGATGTTTATTTAGCCTGGCGCGCATTGGTTGTATGGTGCGACCTACATACTGTAGACCACATGTACACTCCAACAGATATATCACATATGACGGCAGTCTGTCCGGCATCTAATCTGAAAAGTCTCCCCCGTGGTGGGCAAGCTAAAAGTTTTTGTTCCATTATTAATGATCCCACAACAGAGACATTTTGATGTTCTACATGTAAAGGACCCATCCCCCCTTCCTTGGTTTATATTTTTATACTTTATATAACTCTTAGTCAGTGATGTGGAGCTAGGCGCTAACACATTTTTCAGATTCTGACACCTCCTATATATAATCCTTGGTTTGGCCGGCAGTTGCTTGCCCAAAATGGGATCACCGGATAAAATGAACCAATACGTCTTCAATAGGTTATTAAGAGTAACTCTAGATTGGCTAAATGTTGTAATGAGACTATACTCAGCACTCAATGGTTTAATAGTCTCATTTTTTACCACATTGGTAGGTCCGGCCAGATTCCCCTTATTGTTTATCATTTCCAAGCATTTTTCTTGGGATAAACATTTGGCTTTCTTATATGCATCACTTAATAATTTGTCAGGATATCCCTTTTCCCTGAATCTCATCTTTAAAATCCTAGATTCATTAATAAAATCCACATCTCTACTACAATTTTTCCTAATTCTCCAATACTGTCCATAGGGAATATTACGCACCCAGACTGGAAGATGGCTGCTATCATATGCTAGGTAACTATTCACATCCACCTCTTTGAAATGCGTGGAGGTGATTATCTTTCCTTCTGGGTTTTTTTTTAATCAGGAGGTCAAGGAATTGAATACGTAAACTGGATATATTAGATGAAAAACTAAGACCCCAGGTTTTATTATTTAATTCAGATACAAATATAGATGCTTCCTCATGGGTACCAGTCCTGACAAAGAAAATATCATCTATAAATCTCCTATAGAGACATATATGTCTAGTATATAGATGGGACTGTACGATGAAGACAGACTCAAACCTCCCCATAAATAAATTAGCATAGCTAGGGGCGAATCTCGTCCCCATCGCACAACCTCTCATCTATGTCTAGTATATAGATGGGACTGTACGATGAAAACGGACTCAAACCTCCCCATAAATAAATTAGCATAGCTAGGGGCGAGTCTCGTCCCCATCGCACAACCTCTCATCTGTTTATATGTGGTCTCTTCAAATAAATTTTTTTATTGTTTAAGATAAACTCATTACTTTCTAATAAGAACCTTTTCTGTTCCAAAAATATAGAGGTATCTGAACACAAATAATGATCAATAGCCTCTAAACCCAAAATATGTGTAATGTTGGAGTATAAGGAACTCACATCTAAGGTACAAAAAACATAATAATAATAATCTTTTTATTTATTTAGCGCCAACATATTCTGCAGCGCTTTACAATTCAGACAATTTACAGACATTATTGGCACTGTCCCCATTGGGGCTCACAATCTACATTCTCTATCAGTATGTCTTTGGAGTGTGGGAGGAAACTGGAGAACCCGGAGGAATCCCATACAAGCACGGGAGAACATACAAACTCCTCGCAGATGTTATCCTCGGTGGGATTTTAGCCCAGGACCCCAGCGCTGCAAGGCTGCAGTGCTAACCACTGAGCCACCATGCCGCACTCCTCCTAGGGAGGTAAATCCCTCATCAAGCTAATAAAATGTGAAGAATCTTTTAAATAAGATTCAAGCCTAATCACATATTTTGTAAAAACAAATCGACATAATGTGATAAATTAGCTGTTATAGATTTTATCCCCGAAATGATGGGGCGACCAGGGGGATTGGTAGTACTTTTATGGATCTTGGGTCGGAAATAAAAATAAGGGGTCTGAAAAAATTGTATATCCAAAAATTTTTTCTCTCTCACATCCAAGATCCCCTCCCTAAGGGCCCCCTTAGTTAAGTTTTTATATTCCATAAAGATGGTGACAGAATTATCACAATCTAATTTATTATAATAATCAGTATCGCCCAGTATCCGCAAACCTTCTCCAGTGTACCAACCCCGATTCATCACCACAATACCACCGCCTTATCAGCTTCCTTAATAATTATTCCTTTATTCTTCCGTAAACTAGAGATGGCTTGTCTTTCTGGAGCCGTCAGGTTATCCCTCTTTTTAATATGAGTAAAAGTGCGAATGTCTTTTAAAATCAGTTGCTGAAAAGTCTCGAGATGAGTTCCCTTATGGTGAGTAGGATAAAAATGAGATTTACCACCTAGTGGAACATGGTGGAAACCCATAGCGGGCACATGATTTTCGACTCCATTATTAGCAAGGGGTATACTGACGTTTATTGATTTACGTTTTTCTTCAATAATAAAATGATGTTTTAACGTCAATTTCCTAAAGTACTCATTCAAATCTACATATAAATTGAAAACATTCAAACTTGAAACAGGTCAAAAAGAGAGTCCTCTACTCAATCGTGAGATCTCAGCCTCAGACAAGGTGTGGTCAGACAGGGTAAAAATGCCTACCATTTTCTGTTTCTCATCTTTTTCGCTTTCCTCAATATTTACCCTAATGGCTTTGTCTTTTTAATTAGCAAATCCTACAGGGCTGCTATTTTTTGGGATGGCTCTACCTCGCCCCCTACATCCCCGATATTTCTTTTTCTTTTTGGTTGGCGAACTTGGGCCGGCTGAAAAAACGGTGGGATTTTTGTATCATAAAGGAGCGGTGTGTTTTTTTACCATTGAGAGGCGGTGCAGTTTCATTAGTTAATATTACAGCTGGTGATGTCAATTCTATTGAAGAAGTTATATTTTGTGGAGGTGGTAGCTTCACTGATTTATCAGTGGAACCTTCCTCTAATGATGTATGCCCTACACTTAATGACTGAGATATTATTGGTAAGGAATTTTGGGAATCAGGATGGATAGTTAAAATAGAAAAATCCAATGAACTAACACTCTGCGTTGAGGTTGCACCAATTAATTCATTTAACCCAAAATGAATTAGTGATGATTGCTCTGTATCATTGGAAACACCACTATCCTTATTCACCACTGGTAAGATAGAATTACTAGCTCCACCAGTGTTTGCTGGATTCTCCCCAATAGGAGAAGGACACAAAGTAACTATTGCACTGTTAGTTTCCATATCCATAGTTTGATTCGACAGGCACTTTCTGCACTGTGGATGTTGGAGAGTGAAAATTGCAAATATTCCATTTTATTACCCAACACATTGTCTCCTGGATCACAATCTGGGCACTTACATACCATAAATTAAGTGGGTTCTTCTCACTATAGTAATGCCAAGTACATGGATGATAAATGTGGTTTGGACACACTGCAAGGCTCAGAAGAGAGGAAGAGATATGACTTCTGGAGAGAGCGGATATTGCTGGATTTTTTTATGGAAGCCATGTTGCTTTTCTAGAACCTTTGAACCACTAATAATGTGGAAACCTCTGTTATTACACTGACAGATGATGGACCTGAGTTGGGGACTTGTTTTTTGTGAGATGAGTAGCAGTTTTTATTGATATTCTTTTCACCTACAATGGTGGAAATAATATTTGATACACTGCTGATTTTTCAAGTTTTCCCACCTACAAAGAATGGAGAAATCTGTAATTTTTATCGTAGGTACACTTCACCTGTGAGAGACATAATCTAAAAAAAAATCCAGAAAATCACATTGCATGAATTTTTACTTAATATTTGGTACAGAAACCTTTGTTTGAAATTACAGAGGTCAGACGTTTCCTGTAGTTCTTGGCCAGCTTTGCACACACTGCAGGAGGGATCTTGGCCCACTCCCCCATACAAATCTTTTCCAAATCTTTGAGGTTTTGGGGCTGTCGCTGGGCAACATGGAGTTTCAGCTCATTGCAAAGATTTTCTATTGGGTTCAGGTCTGGAGACTGGCTAGGCCACTTCGGGACATTGAAATGCTTCTTATGGAACCACTTCTTAGTTGGCCTGGCTGGGTGTTTCGAGTCATTGTCATGCTGGAAGACCCAGCCACGACCCATGTTCAATGCTCTTACTGAGGGAAGAAGGTTGTTGGCCAAAATCTTGCGATACGTGACCCCATCCATCCTCCCTTCAATACGGTACAGTCGTCATGTTTGGGATGGTGTTCTTGGGTTTCTACTCATCCTTATTCTTCCTCCAAACACGGCGAGCGGAGTTGATACCAAAAAGTTCTATTTTGGCCTCATCTGACCACATGACCTTCTCCCATGCCTCCTCTGGATCACCCAGATGGTCATTGGAGAAGTTCAAACGGGCCTGGACATGTGCTTGTGTGAGCAGGGGGACCTTTAATGCCCTGCAGGATTTTAATCCATGACAGCGTAGTGTGTTACTCACGGTAATGTTTTAGACTGTGGTTCCAGCTCTCTTCAGGTCATTGTCCAGGACCTCCCGTGTAGTTCTGGGCTGATTCCTGACCTGTCTCAGAATCATTCTTACCCCACGAGGCGAGATCTTGCATGGAGCCCCAGACTGAGGAAGATTCAAAGTCATCTTGTGTTTCTTCCATTTCTTAATAATTGTGTCAATAGTTTTTCCATTCTTGCCAAGCTGCTTGCCTATTGTCCTGTAGCCCATCCCAGCCTTGGGCAGATCTACAATTTTGTCCTTGGTTTCTTTAGACAGCTATTTAGTCTTGGCCATGGTGGAGGTTGGAGTGTCTTTGATTGAGTGTGTGGAAAGGTGTCTTTTATACAGGTAACAAGTTCTAACAGGTGCAATTAATACAGGTAATGAGTGCAGAGTAGGAGGGCTTCTTAAAGAAAAACTTAACATGTCTGTGAGAGCCAGAATTCTTGCTGGTTGGTAGGTGATCAAATACTTATTTCATACAATGAAATACAAATTAATTATTTTAAAATCATACAATGCGATTTTCTGTTTTTTATTTTTAGATTCTGTCTCTCACAGTTGAAGTGTACCGACGATAAAAATTACAGTCCTCTCCCTTCTTTGTAGATGGGAAAAATTGCAAAATCACTAGAGTATCAAATACTTATTTTCCCCACTGTACATAACATTGTTTGGCTTTTTATTCCATATTTGGGAGGCAGAATGAACAAACAGTTGAACACCACACTTTACTGGTTCACGCTATGAGGTTTTCTATTAGACTGTGAACTGTCATTGTCTTGGTGAATAATTCAATATTTTTACATAACTTGCCATTTTTACAGACAGTTTAAGTAGAAATGTTCAAAACTATAAAATTCAAGGATATTTAATTCAAAAATAATAATTGATTTTCTTCTTGGCAGATGACTGTACCAGGAGATCAGAGGTACAGCCGACATCTTCAATTTTTAAATCAGATGATCTTGAGATCACTCAGGCTACAATTGAAGTGAATTCCATTACTCCAGATCTACCATCATCCCTTCACAGCAAAGATTTATCATCTAGTCTTATGAAACAGGTCCTGTCTTCTGATTCATTACTGACTATTAAGGAAAATCAAAGTACCAAAATAAGCATTAAAAAACGAGTTGCTCCTAAAGCAAAGAAGCCATTTTCACATTCTGAATATGGAAATAGTTTTCCTCTCAAAATGTCTCTTCTTAAACATCAAAAAATTCACACAGCAGAGAATATATTTTCTTGTTCCAAGTGTGGGAAATGCTTTAACCAGAAATCAAATCTTGTTAGTCACCAAAGAACTCACACAGGGGAGAAGCCATTTTCATGTTCAGATTGTGGGAAATGTTTTACAGAGAAATCGAGTCTTATGAAACATCAGAGAACTCACACAGGGGAGAAGCCATTTTCATGTTCAGAATGTGGGAAATGTTTTGCAGAGCAATCAAGTGTTATCAAACATCAGAGAATTCACACAGGGGAGAAGCCTTTTTCCTGTTCAGAATGTGGGAAATGTTTTAACCAGAAATCAAATCTTGTTAGTCACCAAAGAACTCACACAGGGGAGAAGCCTTTTTCATGTTCAGAATGTGGAAAATGTTTTACAATGAAATCAATTTTTGTTAAGCACCAAAGAACTCACACAGGGGTGAAGCCTTTTTCATGTTCAGAATGTGGGCAATGTTTTAATCATAAATCCGATGTTGTTATACACCAGAGAACCCACACAGGGGAGAAGCCTTTATCATGTTCAGAATGTGGGAAATGTTTTACACAGAAATCACATCTTGTTAGTCACCAGAGAATTCACACAGGGGAGAAGCCATTTTCATGTTTAGAATGTGGGAAATGTTTTACACAGATATCAAGTCTGATCAGACATCAAAGAACCCACACAGGGGAGAAGCCTTTTTCATGTTCAGAATGTGGAAAATGTTTTACACAGAAATCAAATTTTGCTAATCACCAAAGAACTCACACAGGAGTGAAGCCATTTTCATGTTTAGAATGTGGGAAATGTTTTAACCGTAAATCAGATGTTGTTATACACCAAAAGACCCATACAGGGGAGAAGCCTTTTTCATGTTCAGAATGTGGGAAATGTTTTAACCGGAAATCAGATGTTGTTATACACCAGAGAACCCACACAGGGAAGAAGCCTTTTTTATGTTCAGAATGTGGGAAATGTTTTAACCGGAAATCAGATGTTGTTATACACCAGAGAACCCACACAGGGGAGAAGCCTTTTTCATGTTCAGAATGTGGAAAATGTTTTAACCGGAAATCAGATGTTGTTATACACCAGAGAACTCACACAGGGATGAAGCCTTTTTCATGTTCAGAATGTGGAAAATGTTTTACACAGAAATCAAATTTTGTTAATCACCAAAGAATTCACACAGGAGAGAAGCCGTTTCCATGTAAAGAATGTGGAAAATGTTTTATTGTGAAATCAGATGTTGTTATACACCAGAGAACTCACACAGGGGAGAAGCCTTTTTCATGTACAGAATGTGGGAAATGTTTTAACCGGAAAGCAGATGTTGTTATACACCAGAGAACCCACACAGGGAAGAAGCCTTATTTATGTTCAGAATGTGGGAAATGTTTTAACCGGAAATCAGATGTTGTTATACACCAGAGAACTCACACAGGGGAGAAGCCTTTTTCATGTACAGAATGTGGGAAAAGTTTTATCCGGAAAGCAGATGTTGTTATACACCAGAGAACCCACACAGGGAAGAAGCCTTATTTATGTTCAGAATGTGGGAAATGTTTTACCGAGAAATCAACTCTTGTTACACATCAGAGAACTCACACAGGATAGAAGCCATTTTAATGGAAAATGTTTTGCGAATAAATCATCTCTTCTTAGTCACCAGAGCAGTCACAAGGAAGAAGCCTTTTTTATTTCTTAATATGGGAAATGTTTAACTTGGAAAAACACACTTATTAGCAAGAAAAAATCTTTCTAATAAGTGAGTGTGTCTTATAGACTTTAGGCAGCTTCCTGTTACTGAGGAAAACATTGAAACAGTGTCCTTCCTGATCAATCAGAAAATTGCTCTCTCCTCCACTCCACTTATCTAACTGATTGGTGCAAAGTAGGAGAAGAAACTACAGGAACCTGCACAGAGGCTGCATGTCCTGAATGAGCAGCTGAAGACTTCCTCAAGGACCTTTCAGATCATTTATGAAATGAGCCATTTTTAATGATTTTGACCATGTGAATTCAAATTGCACAATAACATTTTTAGTTGCCTCTTGTTTCTGTGATATCAGAGTTTTCCTTTTACTGCTACATATAATTGATGAAAAAACACAGCAAAAAAGGGCAGCAGGGACCTGCCCAGATCTTCAGAACTAAATGCACTACCAGGGTGCAGCAAACCCACATAAAGATGGCGGCTACACAGGTGCAAAATACTGATGAGACAATCACTCACAACCTACCATTTCATGGAGGGGGTGACTGCTTAGTATTAGAATTGCACACAAAATGGCTTGTATAGGGTGCTGTTCACACTAGGGTAGTGCACAGTATCCGGCTTACAGTCTACTAGTTAAGCCCATACTATTAGATTAGGCGGGCTGCCCAGTATTATCCAAGTGCACCCCATGGGAACAGACACCCCAGTTTACAATGCCGGAACTGATGGGCCTGGCTGCACCCTGGAATTAAAAAGTGCAAAAATACATATATATAATATATGAGATATTAGTTGATATGTTGGCCAAAATATGTAAGCTCGGAACCCGCGACAAGGGTTCTCATGCTTACGAGCCCTACTCTAAACACAAAAAGCAAAGCCACACCAAGAAGAATTAAAATTCCCCCTAGTGTGAACAGCACCCTATACAAGCCTTTTTGTGTGCAATTCAAATACTAAGCAGTCACCCCCTCCATGAAATGGTAGGTTAATTATTCTTGGTGTGTCTTTGCTTTTTGTGTGTACATATAATTGATGCATAAAAGTTTCAGTACTTTGAAACATTATTTTTGCAAATATAAAGATGCAAATATTTTGTTATGCCAATTTTCTGATATTTATTTAGAGGAAACTTAACAACAGTTCAAATAACTAAAACCTGTCTAAACACTATTGCGAAATATAAACAGTTACAGAAATTGCGATACAAAATTTGGTCCTCATTCAGGGACAACTCTTTTTTGCTTGCTTCTTGTACTCCTGCATTGAATCATCTCTTACAATTGTTCAATCATTATCTGCAAGCATTTTCATTGATATCTTTTCTCCATATCCGCAATATCTTGGTGAAATCTCTCAGCATGCTTGTTGCTCACAGCTCTGCTGTCACAGCTTCCCTGTCCCTAACGCTAGGGGTGCCCTAGCTGGCCCTGTTCCCTGGATTACTTCTGAAGGTGAAGATGCTGGGGCGATGTACCTTGTCTGAGCTCCTCAATCCACCTGCTCCCTTCCCCCACCCGGGGAAGAGAGGAGTAGTAGTGTATCGCAATACACCAACCAGACTAACACGGTAATACAAACAGGGATAAAGGAAATACCAATCATACAAATATATGCACACAAACAACAGAGGATAACACTGGGGAGTGGAGGAATGGGGTAAAACCAAAGTAGAAGAAGAGGATTATACACACAACCAAAACCATGCAACAGTCTTAGCTAAATCCACAAACGCCTTCTCAAACAACAGCTAGCTCTGGTAATGACTGCTAGCTAGAATCCAGTATATATATGAACGGGGAGTGGCTAATAGTGAATAGCTGTGAACACTAAGGCAGGAAAGCATCAAGGAGCTCTCAACTGAGCAGATTAACTCCTGTACTGTTAGAAGAAATCTGCACCATTTAATATGAAGGTGAAAGGCTTCTAATGAGTGCAGGATTAGGAGGAATCAGACTCTGCAGTGTTCTGGCTCCTCTCTGTCGCAGTAAACCCATGACAGTAACCCCTTCTACGAGGGACCTCTGGAACCTCATAGCTGGGTTTATCAGGGTGTACCGCATAAAAAGACCAGATCAACCTGGCTGCATGGACGTCAGATGCTGGTACCCACATCCTCTCCTCAGGACCATAACTCTTCCAGTGTACCAGTTACTGAAGTGACAGATGAACTAAGCAAGAATCAACGATCTTACCTATTTGGAATTCCAAATTTCCATCCACAATGACCAGAGATGGCAGTAGCGCTGATGATACAAAGGACGCAACGTATTTTTTGGGTAGAGACTAATGGAACATTATGGATCCTAAAGGTGGGCGGCAAATCAAGGTGGAATGCTACGGGATTGACGACGGCCACAATCTTATAAGAACCAGTGAACCTGGGACCCAGTTTCTAAGATGGAACCTTCAACTTAATGTTCCTTGAAGACAACCACACCAAGTCATCACACAGGTCCAGACCCACCACACGTCTCCAATCAGCCACACTCTTATATTTGGACCCCATCTTCCTCAAGCAATCAAGAACCCTTTGCCACACAGACGTAATTGAAGATGAAAAACGTTCTTCAGGTATTCCTGTTAAATGGGGACTTACCAGTGGATTCATGACAATGATTATTCACTACAAATTCAGCAAGAGGTAAGTCAGTAACCCCATCCTCCTGATTCTCAGACATAAAACACCTAAGATAAGTCTCAAGATTCTGGTTAACATCTTCAGTTTGCCCTTTAGACTGCGGAAGACTGCTGAAGAGAACAACAGATGGATCCTCAAAAGATTGCAAGATGCCCATCAAAATTTGGAAATAAACTACATCCCCCAATCAGAAAAAATATCAGTAGGGTTCCCATGTAATTTTACCATCTCTCTGATGAAAATCTGCATCAAAGTCTTGGTGTTAGGTAATGCGGGTTGCACAATGAAATGTGACATCTTACTGAATCTGTCCACCACCACCAAAATTACAGTATTACCTACCGACACGGGTAGATTAGTGATAAAATCGAACGATAAATGAATCCACAGTCTACTGGGAATCGCCAATGGAGAGACCAAGATGAACAAGTATGAGAGATCTTAGAACATGCTCAGACACTGCAGGCGGCTACATACTCGTGAACATCCTGATGAACTCCTGACCACCAAAAACGCAGAGTAAGGAGATCTGTAGTGTCTTTATAACAGGGATGTCTGTCCAAGACCCAATCATGATGTTCACTGAGAACTCTAAGATGGAGATTCACATGTACAAACAGTTTACCTAATAAACAGGCAGCAGGTGCGTCCCCCTGAGCCTCAACAACCTCCTTCTCAAGATCGGAGCATATAGATGCAATAACCACCCCATTTTGCAGTATAGAAACCGGTTCACAATTATCTCCACCGCTGGAAAAGGCATCCACCTTAATGTTCTTGTTCCCTGGCCTATATGTAACGAAAAAGTTAAATCTGGTGAAGAATAACGGCCATCCCACCTATCTAGGCGTTAGACGTTTCGTAGACTCTAGATATACCAGATTCTTATGGTCCGTGATTACCATAATCGGATGATCTGCCCCCTCCAGAAAATGATGCCACTCTCCAAAAGCCCACTTGGTTGCCAAGAGTTCCCTGTTACCAATGTCATAATTTCTCTCAGCGAGTGACAGTTTTTTAGAAAAGTATGCACATGGATGCCATTTACTAGGAGATGCACCCTGCGACAAAACAGCCCCCACACACACTTCTGACATGTCAACTTCAGCAATGAATGGCTGAGTGACGTCAGGCTGCATGAGAATCGGCACAAATACAAAACACTCCTTAAGGTATTGAATGCCTCCCTGGCCGGACTGTACCATTTAGAAAAGTCAGTCCATTTTCTGGTCATATCCGCCAGAGGTTTGGCCACTACCGAAAAGTTTTTATGAACTTGCGGTAGTAGTTGGCGAAACCCAAATACCTTTGTAACGCCTTTAAATCCTCAGGACAATCCCAATCCTGTTCTGCCCAGACTTTTGCTGGATCCATGTGAAAACCGGTGGATGATAAAATCTAGCCTATAAAAGGGATCTCCTCAAGAGAACATACACTTCTCTGGTTTAACAAATACTTTATTGACTCTGAGTATCTGTAAGACCTACCTGACATGTACCTGATATGACTCAAGGTCAGGCGCAAAAATTAATGTAATCAAGATAGATCACAACAAATATACCTGCCGGGTGACTAAACATGACATTTACAAAATGCTGAAAGACAGCGGGAGCATCACTCAACCCAAATAGCATGACAAAGGTTCTCATAGTGTCCCTCAGGCATATTGAAAGCTGTTTTTCACTCATCCCCCTCTTTAATACGAATGAGATTATATGCCCCCCTGAGAACCAGTTTAGAAAACCATTTTGCTGCCACGATCTGATTAAATAAGTCCGGGGTGAGAGGGATCAGATACGGTTCCCAGACCGTGATTGGATTTAGCTTGCGGAAATCTAGGTAGGGGCGTAACCCCCCGTCTTTCTTTACAAAGAAAAACCCTTCAGCAATGGGGGATGACGATGGTGTGATATGACCCTTTTTTTTAACTTTCCGTGATATAGTCCTTCATGGCCCGCTTCTATGGACCAGAGATTTTACAAAGTCTGCTCTTAGGCAGCTTGGCCCCAGAAACAAGATTAATGGCACAGTCATAAGGTTGATGGGAAGGGAGATTTTGACACCCCTGCTCCGAGAACACATCCTCAAAGTCAGACAGGTATTTAGGCACAGACTGGGTATCCACACTAGCCAGCCAGGTGCCCAGTGTCCTTGACAATACTTGATCCAATTTGCTACCTCCTGAGTCTGCCAATCTACCACAGGGTTGTGCAGTGTGAGCAAAGGTAGTCTCAGAACCACAAGAGAGGGCAGACCCTCTAGCACATAAAACTCAATACATTCTGAGTGTATGGCCTACCTGTAGATGTAACTCTCGGATGACTTGAGTAAAACACCCCTGGCTCAAGGATGCAGAGTTGATGCTGATTATGGGTATGTGTCTGGACAGTGTATATGGTTTGAGGCCCCGGACCTGGACGAACCTAACGTTTATCAAATTAAACCCGCCCCACTGTCCAGAAAGGCCGAAATGATCACCTTATTTTTGTCCAGATGGATTCCATACTCCCCCTTTACTCTGAACTCGAGTTTGATACACAGAACGAGTCACCACACCCAACTGCATAGGCTCCTCAGATGACTCAGACCAGGGTTCCCTTGGCGCTGGACCTCTCGCATATTGGGGTGTTTCTTTATGTCTCTGGCGAAGACTGTGATCCACCCGGATAGCCAGAGACATGGCTGCTTCAAGAGAAACTGGAGTCTCCTATACGACAAGGGCATACCGATAGCCTTTGACAAAACTGGCTACGTCGTGCGGGGTCATTCCTCTTAGTGTCAGTGTATCACCTCCAAAACTCAGAGCAATACACCTCCGCTGGCCGATCTCCCTGCTGAAGCTGACATAGCATGGACTCAGCCAGGGAGATGCGGTCAGGGTCGTTGTATATATGACCCAGGACTAAAAGAAATTCCTCCACCGTCCGGAGCAATTGGGAGTCTGGCGGGAGAGAAAATGCCCATACTTGGGGGTCACCCTGAAGGAGCGAGATTAGTATCCCCACCCATTGCTCCTCGGTTCCTGAGGAGATAGGACATAACCTGAAGTACAGCTTACAGGCCTCCCTGAAGAAAACAAACATGTCACGCCCCCCAAAGAAGCTGTCAGGCAAAGCAATCTTGGGCTCCACAGGAGGTTGCCTGGGAGTCATGGTCCCAGGACCTGACGTGTTAGGGAGCTGCAACATGACAGTGCATAGATCTGCAACCTCTAGGCTAAGTTGCTGCAGTTGCCCTGTGAGAGCTGTGATAGGATCCATGATGGATCAGAAAACAGTTTCAGCCAGAGCTAATGTCATGACTCTGTTGTCGGGTATCCCAGGACCAGGGGCTCCTTCCCTGTCCCTAACACTAGGGACGTCCTAGCTTGCCCATGTTCCTCGAATTACTTCTGAGGTGAAAATGCCGGGACCACATACCTTGTCTGAACTCCTCAATCTGCCTGTTCTCTTCCTCCACCGAGGGAAGAGAGGAGTAATAGTGTAAGGCAATACACCAACCAGAGTAACAAGGTAATGCAAACAGGGATAAAGGAAAATACCAATCATACAAATATATGCACACAAACAACAGAGGATAACAGTGGTGAGTGGAGGATGGGAAAAACCAAAGTAGGAGAAAGAGAGGATTAATACACAACCAAAACCATGCAACTGTCTTAGTTAAATCCACCAAACGCCTCCTCAAACAACAACAAACCACCAAACTCCTAACCATGCAGCATGAGGCTCTCTCTAGCAATGACTGCTAACTAGAGTCCAGTATATACAGTTGTGCTCAAAAGTTTACATACCCCGTCAGAATTTTTGCTTTCTTTGCCTTGTTTCAGAGAATATGAATGATAACAAAAAAAAATTTGGTTGGGTGAAGCCATTTATTGTCAAACTACTGTGTTTTCTCTTTTTAAATCTTAATGACAAAACCAAAAACATCCAAATAACCCCTGATCAAAAGTTCACATACCCCAGTTCTTAATACCGTGTATTGCCCCCTCTAACATCAATGACAGCTTGAAGTCTTTTGTGGTAGTTGTGGATGAGGTTGTTAATTTTATTATTCCACTGTATAGGAGGCTGAGGTGACCAAACTGCATAGGGAGGCTGTGGGGGATATAATACTGGGTCTATGGTGACCATACTGTATTCGAGGCTGTTGGGGACCTTGGATTGAGACTGGAGAAGAGGGAAATCTGCAGAGTCTAGCTCTGCCTGTGATGGGTGTGTATGTGACTAGCAAAGTTATAGATGTGGATGTGGGGTAGATATGCCAAGTACGAGTCAAATGAAAATATTTTGAAAGCAGAAAAAAAGGGGGAGAGAAGGTAATGAAATTATTTCTCTGCGAGGCACTGTAGGACTAGATAAAGAAAAACTACTATAAAAACTACTATATACCAACTATCCTTGTGTTTTTTCCTGGTCTTTTAAAGAATACACACACTTTTTTATGTTGTGCACTTGTCACTGTGACGTAGCATCATATGATCTCAGGGGTCCGTTACTGCTCGCCTTTCTTTTAAATGTATTGTCCATATATTCCAGTACTTTTGAATTGTAATCCTTACTGTGGTTTTGTCCTGATGAAGAGGTTTGTAGACCTTGAAACGCGTTGACGCAATAAACTGCAATCATACCACATCTGTGTCTATGATCACACTTTGGATACTTGGCAGCGTGTTTTTTGAATCAACAGATTCCATATTCTATTGCATCAAACCCCATTGGTGATCCTGCAGCAGCCTTCACATGCTTCACACAGGGATTGTGACTGTCACAACCCCATCAGGTGAGCGGATTTCTTAACTCCCTACACCCTTTTCTGACAAGATAAGACCCTATCTTGTATTTCTTGTCTTTCCAGTTTATCCATTTTTATTTACCAAAAGGACCTAGAAAGAGATCTCCAAATGGCAGAAGAGACCGAGTACTTAGCTAAAATGGAATCGTGTATTTCATTAAGAAGATCTACACTTAAAGAAGGTGGAACATAAAGTTTATTTATAGGTAAACCTTCCGGCACACTTAATGCGCTGCCTGATATCTACCCCCAAAGCACTAAACACCACCCCCTCAATAAGAATCTTGACTGGATTTTCGTCCATCAACTCTGCGACTAGACTAAGGGACAAAGAGTCAGCCTTGACATTCTTGGATTTGGGGAGATAAGTAATGGCAAAATCAAACCAGGCAACATGGTCCCACCAAGCCTGTCTGGTGCTTAAGCACTTAGCAGCGTCACTATACAACAGGTTCTTATGATCGGTAGAGACAGATCTGTCTCTACCGATCATAAGAACCTCATGTCTTGCCCACCTCATGTCTTGCCCACTCCAACCAATTTCTCCATTCCTCAAAGGCTCTTTTAACTGCCAGAAGCTCTCGGTCACCTATATCATGAATAGACTCTGCTTGAGTGAACTTCTGGGAAAGAAAAGCACAAGGATGTAGATACCCTATTTTTTTCTGTGAAAGAACAGCTCACATACTAATAGCAGAAGCTTCTACCACGACAAAGAAAAGCAGATTGACCTCAGGTTGGCTCAGAACAGGAGCCCTAGAGAAAGCTGTTTGAGAGGATGAAAAGCATTTACTGCCTCAGCTGACCAAGAAGAAAAACCTATTCCCTTCTTAGTTGTGCCTGTAAAATACTTGAGAAGGTAGAGCACTTACTGACTGCTCCACTGACTCAGCTAGCCGAGGGGGAAAGCAGTGTCAAGTAAGGTGGACAGCAAGAGACATGGGAGGAGAAATTGGCAATGGAAGAGGTGGGGGAGGCCGACCAGTGGGAGGCGAGAAGGAGATGAATTAATAAAGCCATCAGTAAGTTCTTTCTCTTCTCTATCAAATTATTTTTATTGAGTTTTTTTAGAAGGGGAGGATATACATTACACACAAAAGGATCTATATACTATACTAACAGCCTGAAGAAAATAGAGGAAAGGGAACAGGGGAACGAATAAAGAATAATAAAGAATAAAGTATACATACTTACACGTCCTCTACTGTCTGGTTATCTCGTACGTCTTTTGCGCAAGATGAGACATCGGTGTATTCATCGGGACTTTTTGATACAAATATAAGGATTTCATCCTTTATTTTTTTTTATCAGGATCTGAGGAAGTGTCTTCAGAATTATTGCTTTCTTCATCCACAGGCAAATGACAGTAAATGTTATTGGAGTAAAACTCACTATATGATTATCAGGTGATATGGATTCCTTCATCATAAATAGCAGTGTAGGACTCCTTGTATACTGGTCCTCTGTATTGCACTCACAGATATTTTAATCATATGTGTTACACGCACTCCGCCTAAGTTCAGATAGGGGCGAGACCGGTTACATGAATTCGCTGGAATTCTGGGGGAACAGTTATTCCGGGCGACCATAGGCTGCAGCTTCTCTCAGGCACAGGACAGATTCAATTGCTGACCAGACACATTTGACAAGAGTCCTCATAAACGGTAGAACAGTAACATTTAATGAGGCATGGCCAGTGCAATATAAATGTCTCTTTAAGCAACAGGCTCCAGTAATAACAGTACAGTCTCCTTTGCAGCACAGCAGTACACAGTCTATTATCCGGTAGCACAGTACAGCACAGTTTTAATGGATACACAACCACAGGTTTTTCCTTCACGAGGACTCAATTGTACACAGCGTTCTTCATCCTGCATGGAGATGGAGGGGAGGAGGGTTTGATGAGGAAGATGATCTCTGTGACACAATTCCTTCCAGTCATTATCTTCCTGCATGATGATAGACTTCCTGAACTAACAGTGCAGGGTATCTGACCTGTGTTGAGCTTCACCCTGGACTTGAATCCTGTTGTCTTTCCTGCACTTTTGTGAGATACAGATCACACACACCACTTCTCCTTTAAGCTGCAGCCAGAATAGTAAACAAGTTCCCCACAATCCCCCTGGGGCTCTGCTAACCACTCCCTGTCTGTGACTGTGTTAACCCCTCCAGTTCCTGGATGCTTTTGAAGCAACAGCACTACCCCTGCAGGCCACATATGATTGATTATAAGGTGATATGGATTCCTTCATCATAAATGGCAGTGTAGGACTCCTCGTATACTGGTCCTCTGTATTGCACTCACAGATATTGTAATCCTGTGTCTGCGGTCACTATTACTGGATGAGACTGTTTAGGGGACATAGATATAAAGTTGTTTCTTATTGTTACTGTGTCCCTGAGAGAGGTGTTGTCCTCTGCCTGTGTTCACATTCTGCACTTTGCCCAGCCCTGGCTTTACATGTGGCTTATGAATATTCACGTCACTCATTGACTGCTGGGAAGTGCTGAGACATCCCTATGCTGGAGCCAGAATTGCTGGTGACCTGTCCTGTATGTCTGTGGGAGGACAATGTCTGAGGTCTGTGCGTTCCTCCATGTATTATCAGGATTAGAGCCAACACTCAGCTGTTTTCCCGCAGCCGCCATCAATAGAAAACACCTGACGGAGTGAGGACAGCAGAGGAGCAGGGACTTCACAGCGGCTGTTAGTCAACTGGATGAGATCCGGCAGGCTGACGGGCGGAGGGATCCAACCTGCATGGGGGAGGGAACCGCGCATGCTCGGCCTCTAGAGAGGGCTAGAAGGACGGACATACATACCAGTAATGCTATCACTAGGGGGCGCCATGCTGACCATCAGAGGAACATATGTTTGTGGGCTACGTTGTGGCAGATGGGCTTTGGTGACAAATTTATATAATGTGTGCAATTGCTTTATTCTGTGCCAAAGGCCAAAATAAGAGCGAATGGCTCTATATCTAATCAATTCTTGTTGCACAGAGGTACAAGACAAGGGGCCCCCTGTCTCCCTTATTGTTTGCAATAGCAATTGAACGTCTTGTGGCAGTAATTAGTAAAATGTCTGAGATAAATGGATTTAAATATGGGACCAATATAGAGAAGTGAAGAAACCTGGAAAAGATAAAAAGCGCAAATAGGGTCTTATCTGGGTTAGAATTGTAGAGAGAACATGCGCAGTGGTGCTCACCTGGTTTGTTGTGTGCACACAACCACTGATAGAGATAAAGGCTGCAGCAGACCCACGAGGAGATTCAGAAGATAAAAACTGGAAACAAAGGGGTTAATCTGCTCTGCCTTTGAAGAAGAGTGAAGAGATGTAGAATCCAATGTAAGCGGTTTATTTGTCAACGCGTTTCAACGTTTTACAACTTCTTCATCAGGACAAAACACAATATAGTCACAATCAGCAGAAGCAGGAATATATAGACAAGACGTCAAATAAAGGCGCTAAAAATGGGGCCAACAAGATCATATGACCACGACGTCACATTTATCCTGCAGGTCAAGAGTTGCCAGTTACATGTTTATATAATATTGCAAAAATGATGACAAAACACATTGTTACAGATGGTAGTAAATATGAGACAAACAACTAATGAAGTGAAGAAAGAAATATATAATAAAAATAAAATAAATGGAATTGAACTTGTCTTGGAGGGTTCTTTGACAATGAAGAGGTATATGAATGGTCATGTGAAGCCACGCAAGTGTTTGGAATTTCTATTCGTACAAAAAACAATAAAGAACATATAGAAATGTATTTATATAATGAGCATGATAATTATAGTTATAAATTAGGTATATATGAATACACATGAAAAACTGGAGAGAACGCGCCTATAATCATAGTATAAATAAATATAGTCTATGGAGAAGCGAAGAACTAGGATATTCACACACAAAAGCATGTGGTAACACTCCTAGCTGTATGATCTGTACCATTAGTTCAGTATAAATCTATTTGTAAAATGACAATTGATGGCACGGACAAGTCAGTGGAGTACAGGAACCCCGGCTACTAGAGGATGATTAACAGCAGAGAGATGCTCATGTAGAGGCGGTGAGATATAATGGAGGCTATGGTGGGAAAAATAATTCCCCCGGTCATCAGATATCACTAGCGTGAGAAATCATACATGAGTGATTTTTATGATTTACTCCAAATAAATCCACAAGTTTTAACCTATTGTGTTTCACTCAACCCCTGATCGCACAAAACATCTGAAGTTTTACCAGTGATTTGGGAACTCGCCCTCCAACGGGAGCGCCTCTAGGAACCATTTGCCATTTTAGACCCCAACTGCTGGAATTGATCCAGGTAATAAAGTTATGTACATCAGTCCTAGAGTTATCCCAGATGATGAACGGGTCATTGATGTACCGTTTATAGAAAATATTATTAAAATTAGTATCATAAATAGAAATATTCTCAAAAATCCCCATAAATAAATTAGCATAAAAGCTACTTTCGAGCCCATTGCTGTACCATGAATCTGATTATATGTTTTTCTAGGAAAGTAAAATAATTTTTTTACGGATAAAAGAAAGCCCCATAAAAATGAACTTTTTTTGTAGTGTGGAAATCCTCTCATCATTAATAAAAAAATGGTTAAAACAAATGAGTCCCAGGTCGTGGGGAATGTTGGAGTAAAGGGAAGAAATGTCCAAAATTATAAACACATGAATCATTCCAAGAGCTATTCTTGGTGAATTCTATTAGTTGTGTGGAGTCTCTAAGAAAACTAGTCAGGTTTTGCACATGGATTTGCATGATTTTATCTTTCTAAGCCGCTGGGTTACATATCAAAAATCTTATTCCAGATATGAGGTGACCTGGGGGATCTTTTTTCTTATGGATTTTGGGTGATAAAAAAATGGGTTGGAAGGGTTGTCAATAGATAGGAATTTTTTTCTCTTGGTTATTCAAAATTCCTTTAGAAGTGGCAGAATCAATGAGATTTATATTTAGATACGGCATCAAGGCTGATTGTGGTGTAACAGCTTTGTAATAAGATGTGTCTGATAGAATCTTAATGGCTTCATTGTATTTGTAGTCTACTTGTAGATTTGGTGCACACAGCACTTTGTAAAGGTGCTGCTACGTGTTATATTCCTGTTATAATTATTTTGGTTGTATTATGACTGCACTATAGTGGGGGCTGATAGCAAACAAGGAGCAGCACCCGGTGCATATAATTAAATTACCCAGCACCATAATTAGATCATTAGTACGTTCATAATCACAACATACATGTGAATTGAAACCTTAAAAGGTGAGTTACAACCCCTAATAAATCTAACAAATATATGGTCTCAACGAGCAAGTATACGAGAAGGCAGCACAAGGCCATCATTGGACGTTATTTACATTACCACCGCAATGGAATATCACTTTTTGGTGTTTATTAATCAACTATCCCTATACGGGAATCTATGTAGCTAACCTATCTACCTCCATTTGAGCGCAGGTTCACTGGTTTTTATTCATTTTAGCTTCACCTGCGACGAGTGGATTAGTTGGATTACCTGCAGCTAGAACGGGAGGATAGCCAGGAGCGCCATTGTGGATATTGTTGTTTAAAAGGGTTCTTTACAGTTAGAGCAGTCAGACTGTGGAACGACCTACCACAAGAGGTAGTAATACAATTTTTTTACTGCCCCTAGCCAAGTAAAACCTTTTGGGCATAGCAGTGTGTGTTACTCATTGTATTAGGCCATTTATACCAAGCTCCACCAGCTTTAAAATTAATGATAATTTTTAGCTGCATCTAGCCCAGAAAATAATTTTGGGCCTGTAGCAGTGTGTGGTACTCATTCTATTAGGCCATCTATACTAAGCTCCACCAGCTTTGAAATTAATAATAATTTTTAGCTGCATCTAGCCCGGAAAATAATTTTGGGCATAGTAGCAGTGTGTGGTGCTCATTGTATTAGGCCATCTATACCAAGCTCCACCAGCTTTGAAATTAATAATAATTTTTAGCTGCATCTAGCCCGGAAAATAATTTTTCTTCCCAATAGTGGTAGCAATAGAAATATGGGGCAAAAAACACCAGCCTAGCACACTGCATTAATAAGATCGCATCATCGTCTCTCCCAGTGCTAGGCCTACTATGCCGGCTAGCGTTCCTGTGCCTAAAACGCAATGTATGGGTCCGCGCTAGCCACGATGCTGAGGGGTCTAACGCTGCTGCTAACGCTTTATCACAATTCAATTGGCAGATTTTCACAGAGCTCCTCCCCAACGCCCACCCATTGGGCAACAGTTGCCCACCCTCCCTATGGGATCTAGTGGCGAATAGTTGATGCCATTAATCAGAGCGTCAGTTGCCCCGTCGACGTGCCAAGCATACGGTAAGGCATGGGAAGAGTGGACATGACTAGTAGCAGGCAGACGGGTTGACCAATGTGAACAAGCCAGATTACAAGTCACCATAGAATTTCTCCACCAGCTAATGATGAGGGGCATATCAGGGGCGTCAGCGCAGCGGTGTCTGACCGGAGTAGCATTTCACTTCCAACTACTGAATTGGGGAGATGTGACAAAGAGATTCATCATCAGACAATCCATAAAAGGGTGGAAAAGGGGTCAGCCAAGTCAGGAGTGTAGACGTCCCGTCCCGTGTCACTAAAACTGATTTCTCACATCATATCCCTAACACCATTAACATGACACTCACAATTTGAAGCAGCACTACTGTCTACTGCATTTGTGATCGCCTTCTTCGGGGCGCTATGCATAAGCGAATTAGTCCCTCAATCCAAAATTACCACCAGTGGAGGCTTATTACACCAGGACGTAGTCATAGCCAATAATGCAATACGTCTACGCATATGCAAATCGAAAACGGTTCCAGCGGGCAGGGGCACTTGGGTACTTCTACAACCCACAAGCGGTACACTGAGTCGGGTAACAATAGTAAAAACATATATAACCATCAGATCACAAAGTAATTTCTTCCTATCACACATTGATGGAACGCCATTATCAAGATACCAGTTCCAAGCTATATTTAATAAATGCCTAACATCGGCAGGGAACCACCCCAAAGATTACGGGACACACTCATTCCGCATAGGCGCGGCCACGGAAGCAGCAAGAGCAGGACTGTCAGAAACGGAAGTTCAGAGGATAGGGAGATGGCGATCCACGTGTTTGGCGAGATACATAAGACCGGACTTGTTATCCTAACGTGGTTTGTTTCTTTTACAGGTGACGCTAAGCCAATAGTGTGGGTGATAGGCCACTCGTATATATATTGGGCAGAAAAAAGGGCGAAAGTCCGCCCAGGCGGGAGGAAATTAGAGTTTCATAACACATATTTCAACTGGAGAGGTATTAGAGGCCTGCTATGGCCACAGGTACTAATGGATGTAATCAAGGTAGGGAGAGAGGCAAGATGTCCGGTCATCTTAGTTATACAGGCCGGGGGAAACAACCTAGGTCATCATAACAGCGCATAACTAATGGCAATAATGAAACTAGACACAGCGCTTCAGAGAATTTTTCACAAAACTAACTATAGTTTGGTCAGAGATTGTGCCGATAGCGGTATGGCAAGGTACGCGAGACATCACGGCCATAGAACGGACAAGGCGGGTAATAAATATTCGGATGGCAAAATTTAGAAGAGACAGAGGCGGTGTAGTGATATGACACCGACAACTGGAAGGAGATAAAGCAGGCCTCATACTCCACCTGACTCATATTCCTGTCAGGACTCCAGGACGGAGTGGAACAAGTGTTAAGAGTGATGGATGGGGGTCAGAGTCCTGCATACGAGTACGCAGGATCCTCCGTGGCCTGGAAATAGAAAGGACATGTTGGAGAGTTACACTTGTTGGCCAACTTGCCGGTGTGGAGACGCAGGGCATGCTGCAACAAACTGAATTATTTTAGAAATAAAATGCCTTTCTAATGGAATGAGTATAAAGAGTTAATAAAGCTGTGACCGATCCTCACCCATCCAGTTGTAAGAGTTACATTATTGTATTGTCAAGGAAAGGGGGGCGGTAGGGGGGCTGAGCGTCTGGGTTTGGTTGGGGGTCCCCACAGTCTGCCTAGGCTAGATGCAGTTAAAAATTCTTATTAGATACACAGGCGGTGCAGCTTGCTTCAGAGCTGGGCATCTACGCTGACTAGCAGACACTGAAGCTTTGGAGCAGACCTCTGAGTAAACAGCTCTTCAGATTCAACCATCTGTGTTACCCCAAGCCATAGTGTATGTAGTTTCTTACGGTTAAAAGGGGGGGGGGGAGCGACCCAACCCACCTTGAATTGATGATGCCAACGTCACGTAAAACACAGCAAGGGGACTCCAAAAAGAGTCTCCATTTTTTCCAAAAATTGTGGCACAGACACCACTTAAGTGGCATCAATTGCCCCAGAGTTGCTTAAAACGCTTGGTGAGGTGATTTTACCAAATCCTCAAGCTTTTAGTCTCCCCAGGATGACACAGGGGTAGAAAAGTCCTTGCGGATCCATGATTTGTTCATCTTTATGAACGTGAGTGTAGTGCCGGCGTCCCTGCCCTCTGCTAGGCAGGGACGCTGTTCCCCTCACCGCTCTGCTCCGTGCCCGGCGTCCCTCTCCCGCTCTGCTGGCAGCGCGCGCTCCTTCCCGGCCACTGTGCTTAGGGCGCGCGCGCTCGCCCTCCCTCCCTCTTAAAGGGGCCGCGCGCGCCGTCCTAAGGAGTCCCCGGCCAATGGCCGGAGGACTTTACCATATATAAGGCACCTCCTCCAAAATGGAGGTGCCCGAGCAATGTTGTTGCACCGTTCTACTCTGCTTCAGCCCTCAGGTCCCGTTGCCAGTTACCTGCCAGATTCCTGCCAGCTTGCTGTCCTAATCCTGCCTGATTTCCTGTTACCTGCCTGCCTGCCTGAGGTCCGACGGTCTGCCTTACAACTCCGGTCAGTCTGTCTAAGGACCAACTTGCCCGCTCACCTGGGAGCGCACATCAGCTACCTGCCTGCTTGCCTGAGGTCCGACGGTCTGCCTTACAACTCCGGTCAGTCTGTCTATGGACCAGCTTGCCCGCTCACCTGGGAGCGCTTCTCCGCTACCTGCCTGCTTGCCTGCCCGGAGGCTCCGCTGTCACATGCTGTGACAACCAGCTATTCCAGACTCTTGCCCGCTCACCTGGGAGCGCTTCTCCGCTACCTGCCTGCTTGCCTGCCCGGAGGCTCCGCTGTCACGTGCTGTGACCACCAGCTATTCCAGACTCTTGCCCGCTCACCTGGGAGCGCTTCTCCGCTACCTGCCTGCTTGCCTGCCCGGGGGTTCCGCTGTCACGTGCTGGGACCACCAGCTATTCCAGAGACTCTTGCCCGCTCACCTGGGAGCGCTTCTCCGCTACCTGCCTGCTTGCCTACCTGGAGGCTCCGCCGTCACGTGCTGTGACCACCTGCTATTCCAGAGACTCTCGCTTGCTCACCTGGGAGCACACATCCTCCATCTGCCTTGCTAGCCTACCTGGAGGTTCAGCCATCACAGGTCGTACCTTCCCTTTACCTAGAGACTGCCCCGGTCACTTGCCGTGACCTCCAGCCCGTTCTTCCAGAGACTGCCCCGGTCACTTGCCGTGACCTCCAGCCCGTTCTTCCAGAGACTCCCCTGATCACTTGCCGTGACCTCCTGCCCGTACACCCAGAGACTGTCCCGGTCACCTGCTGTGACTGCCTGCCTGGTCGCCACCCGCTCCCTTACAAGGACCGCTCCCTTGTATAGTAGCCCAGAGGTTCCGCCTCCCAGACCCGTTACAGTTTGCTCGGGCCATGGAACCCGGTGGCACCCAAGCTCCCTCGCTCTCGGACCTGTGTCATGAACTGTCCCGTCAAAGGTCCCAACAGGAGTCCATCCTGGGTCACCTGCGGAATGTCAATACTCGCCTGGACACTCTGACTGTTCCACCAACAACCTCCGCCAGTGCCATGTCTCGCAATCCGGCAGCTCCGCTGTCCACTAACACCATGATATCCTACCCCGGACCTCGGCTTTCTGCACCTCCTCGCTTCGGAGGCGACTCAGCCCAGGCTCGGGGCTTCATAAATCAGTGCACCCTGCACTTTGAACTATTGTCCCACCAGTTTAACTCTGACCGAGCCAAAATTGCATTCATCATGTCCCATCTCACCGGGGAGGCCCTGGCCTGGCTAAATCCTCTATGGGAGAGAGGAGACCCCCTGGTGTCCAACTTGCCTGCTTTTCTCACGGCTTTCCGGAAAGTCTTCGACGAACCCGGACGGAAGACCTCATCCGCATCATCGTTGCTACGCCTCCGTCAGGAAAGTCTCACCATGGGCCAATATGCCATACGGTTCCGTACCCTTGCCTCGGAGCTGGCCTGGGATAACGACGCTCTGGTTTCCGTCTTCTGGGAGGGTCTGTCCGGCCATATTAAAGATGAACTTGCCGGTCGGGACATTCCTACCACTCTCGATGATTTAATAACTCTAGCCACCCGGATTGACCTACGGTTCCAGGAGCGTGCCAGAGAGGTCACCCGTGAGAGGAGGTTACCACGTCTAGCTCCTACTTTTCAGAAACCCGTCACTCCTTCTGTCTCTAACCAGGTACACCCTCCTGAGCCTATGCAGGTCGACCAGACCAAGATGGTCAAGACCCGTCAGGACTTATGCCGTGCCGAGGGGACCTGCTTCTACTGTGGCAGTAAGGAGCACCGGATCCGTGCCTGCCCGGAGAGGTCGGGAAACGCCTGTGTCTAGGTTCGCTCAGAGAGGTCCACCTAGACAAGAATAAATCCTCTCCATCCCTGCTGATGTCAGTTTCAATCGTCTGCGGGGAGAACCGTTATTTCGAACTAGCCCAACTGGACTCTGGAGCAGCCGGGAATCTTATTTCACAGTCCCTGGTAGAGAAATACCGCATCCCCACCAAACCTCTGGCTGTACCCTTGTCTGTTGCTGCCGTGGATGGGGGGCTCTTACCACGCCCCATCCAACTCATCACCGAATCCATTACTCTGCAGGTGGGAATGCTGCATTCTGAAAGTATCTCCTTCCATGTTCTGCCTGGACTCTCTCACGCCCTCTTGCTAGGCCTACCTTGGCTCCAGAAACATGCACCCGTTCTTGACTGGCAGACCGGAGAAGTCCTTCGCTGGGGACAGGGCTGCCATAAGACCTGTCTGGTTCCCGTTCATCCCGTCCGTCCTTCTCCTACCCCAGCTAATCTACCTGGACTTCCGATTCCTTATTGGTCTTATGCTGATGTCTTTAATAAAAAGGAGGCAGAGACACTACCCCCTCATAGACCATACGACTGCCCTATCGACCTGTTACCTGGTACTTCTCCTCCCCGTGGGCGTATTTATCCATTATCCGCTGCTGAGACCCGGTCGATGTCCGAATATATTGAGGAGAATCTGGCCAGGGGATTCATCCGGAAATCTACCTCCCCGGCGGGAGCAGGCTTCTTTTTCGTCAAAAAGAAGGACGGCTCTCTCCGTCCCTGTATAGACTATAGAGGCCTTAACCAGATCACGGTGAAGAATAAGTACCCCCTTCCGCTCATTCCGGAGTTATTTGATCGTCTGAGGGGGGCTAGAATCTTCACCAAACTGGACCTCCGTGGGGCGTACAACCTGGTTCGTATCCGTCAGGGGGATGAATGGAAGACGGCATTCAACACCCGGGACGGCCACTATGAATATCTGGTAATGCCCTTTGGCCTCTGTAACGCTCCTGCCGTCTTTCAAGAGTTGGTCAATGACATCTTCCGGGACCTTCTCTACTCCTGCGTAGTGGTGTACCTGGACGACATGTTGGTCTTCTCTCCGGATCTCCAGACTCATCGGAGGGATGTTCGTCAGGTCCTGCTCAGGCTCAGGCAGAACCATCTCTACGCTAAATATGAGAAGTGCCTCTTTGAGCAGACCTCGCTTCCGTTTCTGGGCTACATTATCTCTCAGACCGGCCTACAAATGGATCCTGAGAAACTGTCTGCCATCGAGAAATGGCCCCGACCAGAGGGGTTGAAGGCTATTCAACGGTTCCTGGGCTTCGCCAACTATTACCGCCTCTTCATCCCGCAGTTCTCTTCCCGGACTGCCCCAATTTCCGCGCTCACCCGTAAGGGTACTAATCCCAAAGAGTGGCCGCCCGAAGCAGAGGAGGCCTTTCTTTCCCTAAAACAGGCCTTCTCTTCCGCCCCGGTGCTGCATCGCCCGGACGGCAACAAGCAGTTCTTCCTGGAAGTTGACGCCTCCTCCTCTGGAGCCGGAGCGGTACTTACTCAAAAATCATCTTCCGGGAGAATGGTAACTTGTGGCTTCTTCTCCAAACTCTTCTCCTCTTCTGAGCGCAACTATTCCATAGGAGACCGAGAGTTATTGGCCATCAAGCTGGCGTTGGAGGAGTGGCGTTACCTACTCGAGGGGGCTCTTCATCTGGTAATAATTTACACTGACCACAAGAACTTGGCTTACCTCCAGCATGCCCAGAGACTTAACCCGCGCCAAGCCCGGTGGTCCTTGTTTTTTGCTCGCTTTGATTTTGTTCTTCATTTTCGCCCGGCTGACAAAAACGTCAAAGCAGACGCCTTGTCCCGATCCTTTCTGGTGTCCGATCTCGAGGAAGAACCTAAACATATCATCGATCCCGCCAGACTAATGCAGGTGGCTCCCGTGAGTCTAAATCGTCTCCCTCCCGGTAAGACGTTTGTTTCAGTACCTGATCGGGAGAAGATCCTACACTGGGGCCATTCGTCTAAACTAGCTGGCCACGCCGGTCAGAAAAAGACCCTCCAGCTTATTGCCCGGCACTATTGGTGGCCTACCCTGCACAAGGACATAATAGACTTTGTTTCTGCCTGTGTGTCCTGCGCCCGCAACAAAGTCCCGAGACATCTGCCAGCCGGACGCCTCCTTCCGCTTCCTGTACCTGCTGCCCCCTGGCAGCATATAGCAATGGACTTTATAACTGATCTCCCCGTCTCTGCCGGTTGTACGGTCATTTGGGTGGTCGCTGACCGCTTTTCCAAGATGGCTCACTTTATTCCCCTGCCTGGCCTTCCGTCTGCACCCGAGCTGGCTAAAGACTTTATCCGCCACATCTTCCGTCTTCATGGCCTGCCCCTCCACATCGTGTCGGATCGTGGGGTACAGTTCACCTCACGTTTCTGGAGAGCCACTTGTAAACTACTAGACGTCACCCTGGACTTCTCTTCCGCTTACCACCCACAGTCCAATGGTCAAGTGGAGCGGATCAATCAGAACCTGACCAGTTACCTCCGGCACTTCGTTAATGCCCACCATTCTGACTGGGTGGATCTCCTACCATGGGCCGAGTTCTCTTAGAATAATCACGAGAGCGAATCCTCCTCCAAATCCCCGTTTTTTGTAGTCTTTGGTCAGCATCCTCGGATTCCTTTTCCTGTCTCCACCTCTGTGGACAACCCGGCTGCGGAATCTCTCGTTAGCAAATTTTCCTCCATATGGGAGAGTACCCGGTCCGCACTCCTTCTGTCATCCGAGCGTATGAAAAGACACGCTGACAAAAAACGCCTGGATCCTCCACAATTTCGTCCAGGAGATAAAGTCTGGCTCTCATCTAAATATGTTCGACTCAAGATACCTTCTTACAAGTTAGGGCCTCGGTTCATCGGTCCTCTGGAGGTCATCAGTCAGATCAACCCGGTGGCCTATAAATTGAAACTCCCGGCCAACTTACGGATCCCTAACTCCTTCCATGTATCTCTCCTCAAACCCGTGGTGCTTAACTCTTTTTCCAAGTCTACAGGTACGCCTCCTGCTCCGGTTTCTGCTGAGGACGAGTTTGAGGTAGAGAACATTCTTGCCACCAAAAGGGTAAGAGGAAAGACCTTTTTTCTGGTAGATTGGAAGGGGTTTGGTCCTGAGGAGAGAACGTGGGAGCCCCGGGAGAACATCCATGCCCCTCTCATCCTAGCTAAATTTCTATCTGGCCTAAAAAAGGGGGGGCCTAAAGGGGGGGTACTGTAGTGCCGGCGTCCCTGCCCTCTGCTAGGCAGGGACGCTGTTCCCCTCACCGCTCTGCTCCGTGCCCGGCGTCCCTCTCCCGCTCTGCTGGCAGCGCGCGCTCCTTCCCAGCCACTGTGCTTAGGGCGCGCGCGCGCGCCCTCCCTCCCTCTTAAAGGGGCCGCGCGCGCCGTCCTAAGGAGTCCCCGGCCAATGGCCGGAAGACTTTACCATATATAAGGCACCTCCTCCAAAATGGAGGTGCCCGAGCAATGTTGTTGCACCGTTCTACTCTGCTTCAGCCCTCAGGTCCCGTTGCCAGTTACCTGCCAGTTACCTGCCAGATTCCTGCCAGCTTGCTGTCCTAATCCTGCCTGATTTCCTGTTACCTGCCTGCCTGCCTGAGGTCCGACGGTCTGCCTTACAACTCCGGTCAGTCTGTCTAAGGACCAACTTGCCCGCTCACCTGGGAGCGCACATCAGCTACCTGCCTGCTTGCCTGAGGTCCGACGGTCTGCCTTACAACTCCGGTCAGTCTGTCTATGGACCAGCTTGCCCGCTCACCTGGGAGCGCTTCTCCGCTACCTGCCTGCTTGCCTGCCCGGAGGCTCCGCTGTCACGTGCTGTGACCACCAGCTATTCCAGACTCTTGCCCGCTCACCTGGGAGCGCTTCTCCGCTACCTGCCTGCTTGCCTGCCCGGAGGCTCCGCTGTCACGTGCTGTGACCGCCAGCTATTCCAGACTCTTGCCCGCTCACCTGGGAGCGCTTCTCCGCTACCTGCCTGCTTGCCTGCCCGGGGGTTCCGTTGTCACGTGCTGGGACCACCAGCTATTCCAGAGACTCTTGCCCGCTCACCTGGGAGCGCTTCTCCGCTACCTGCCTGCTTGCCTACCTGGAGGCTCCGCCGTCACGTGCTGTGACCACCTGCTATTCCAGAGACTCTCGCTTGCTCACCTGGGAGCACACATCCTCCATCTGCCTTGCTAGCCTACCTGGAGGTTCAGCCATCACAGGTCGTACCTTCCCTTTACCTAGAGACTGCCCCGGTCACTTGCCGTGACCTCCAGCCCGTTCTTCCAGAGACTGCCCCGGTCACTTGCCGTGACCTCCAGCCCGTTCTTCCAGAGACTGCCCTGATCACTTGCCGTGACCTCCTGCCCGTACACCCAGAGACTGTCCCGGTCACCTGCTGTGACTGCCTGCCTGGTCGCCACCCGCTCCCTTACAAGGACCGCTCCCTTGTATAGTAGCCCAGAGGTTCCGCCTCCCAGACCCGTTACAGTGAGTCTGTCTATATTCTCAGTGGACAGCCACGTGCGCTTATCTGTCAGCACACCACCAGCAGCGCTGAACACACGTTCAGAGAGAACGCTGGCTGCAGGGCATAAGATCTCCAAGGCGTGAGTGGCGAACTCTGGACATTTTTCCAGATTAGAAGCCCAAAATCAGCAAGGGTCAAGTGACACAGTCATGGCTTCGATGTTCACTTGGAGATACTCCGGTACCATCCTCTCTAGGCGTTGACTATGTGTCAGACTTCTTGTCTCCTGTGGCCTTGCAAAGGATGGTCTAAAAAAGTGGTGAAACGATTCCACAAAATTGCTGTTACCAGCAGATACTGTGTTACTGTTACGGTTTGAGTGATGAAGACTCGACAGTCCCACGGTTGGCAAGTTAGAACTGTGAGATTCACTACGTGCACCACTGGTGTTTTGTGGAAAAGCACATGTAAGATTCTGCAACAGCCTCTGCTGATACTCCTGCATGCGTGAATCCCTTTCTATGGCAGGAATTATTTCGGCAAATTTACTTTTGTACCGGGATGGTACAAAAGTGTGGCAACCCAGTAGTCGGGATTACTTCGAATTCTGACAATCCGAGGGTCATGTTGCAGGTAGTGCAGCAAGAAAGCACTCATGTGTCTTGCGCATCCAGGAGGACCAAGTCCTTGTTGTGTTGGTAGTGAGGTAAGAATCATGCTTCCTTCCTCTGCCCTCTTCCCCCAACCTCGCACAACAGAAATGTGATCAAGGTCTCCCTCATCTGATGAGTCTTCCATGCCCATCGCCAGTTCGTCCTCCACTTCTTCCTCGGCTCCTGCACCTTCCTCAACAGTTTGGCTCTCCCCCACCTTCCTATGCCTGCCGCCTTGGTGCTGCCGACCGTCTGGACCTTGGAGATGTTATCCCTTCCGCATAAGACTCCTCCTCCACTTCCTCCACCTCCTCTTGTCCCATCACCTGACTCCGAATTCTGTTTACCGTGTGTTCCAGCATGTAAATCACCGGAATAGTCATGCTGATAATGGCATCGTCAGCACTAAACATCTTCGTCGCCATTTCAAAACTGTGCAGAAGGGTGCACAGGTCCCTGATCTGAGACCACTCCTCCAGCATGATTTGCCCCACCTCTGGATCTCGTTGGCCCAGGCTATACGTTAGAACGTATTGCACCAGGGCTTGTCGGTGCTGCCACAGTCGCTGCAACATGTGCAGAGTTGAATTCCACCGTGTCGGCACATCGCATTTCAGCCGGTGAACTGGCAGACCCAACGACTTCTGTAGAGATGTAAGTCGTTGAGCTGCGGGATGCGAACGGCGGAAGTGAGCACACAGCGACCGTGCCCTCTGCAGAAAGCCATCTAGTCCAGGACAGTGGGCTAAAAATTGCTGGACAACCAGGTTTAACACGTGAGCCATACAAGGCACGTGTGTGACATTGCCCCGGCGAAGGGCCGCACCCAGGTTTGCAGCATTGTCGCACACGGCCTTCCCTGGTTGCAGGTCCAGTGGAGACAACCATTCATGAAACTGGGTCTCCAGAGCTGACCACAACTCCTCAGCTGTGTGACTCACATTTCCCAGACATTTCAAAGTAAACACCGCCTGATGCCGTTGAGCCCTGCTGCCAGCATAGTAAGGAGATGTGCAGGATTCCTTCTGCGCAGTTAGAAAGTGGGTGGCATTACCAGACAGGCTTTGGGTGCAGGTGGAGGACCGAGAGGAGGTTGAGGAGGCAGAAGCAGTGGAGGAACTTCTAGATAAAGAGGATTGATGCACAACTCGTGGGGACGGCAAGACTTGGACAGCAGCCCCTTGTCCTGCTGTCACCATAGTTACCCAGTGCCCAGTCAGCGACATGTAACGCCCCTGTCCATGCCTACTCGTCCAAGTGTCTGTGGTGAAATGCACCCTGTCACACACAGAGTTTCTCAAAGAAGCAGTGATGTTGTGTGCGACATGCTGGTGTAGCGCAGGCACACCTTTCTTTGAGAAGTAGTGCCGACTGGGCATCTGGCATTGGGGCACTGCGACGGACATAAGGTCTCGAAAATCCTCTGTGTCCACCAGGCGGAAAGGCAGCATTTCTGTAGCCAAGAGCTTGCAGATGGTGAAATTCAACCTCTTAGCTTTGTCATGGCTAGGAGGAAATGGTCTTTTACTTGTCCAGATCTGAGTGACCGAGGGCTGGCTGTTGTGCTTAGACGAGGTTGAGTAGGGTGTCTCCGGCAAACTGCCGGTCTGTGAGGAAGATGCAGAACCTTCTTCATCTGGTCTGGATCCGACTCAAAGATTCTGCGCATCAGTGCAGATCATTTCCTCGTCTGGATTAACAGAAGCTCTGGAGCAGACCTCAGTTTCCCAGGCTATAGTATGAGTAAACAGCTGTGCAGACTCAACCATCTGTGTTACCCCATACTCAGACGGGCAGCTGGAGATTTGGCAGCTGTGAGGAAGCAAGTGCGATTGGGGTGACACCTCTGAGGACTGGAGTATTTGTGATGTTGAAGTTGAGGCGGAGGAGAGCCCATTTGAAGGAGCACTTGATATCCGTTGAAGCACCTGCTGTTTTTGTGCCTCATCTGGAATTTGTAGCGATGGGCGTGTCCGTAAAAAAGGGATCGTATCACATTGTCCACGAAAAGAAGTAGACATCTTAGTTTGGCTGGAAGATGGTCTTTCTTCTTCAGATGTTACCCCCCCCTACCGCGGGGGGGCTCGACCCACCAGCGGACAGGCACCAGTATTGGGAGAGGGGGGCTGGCCGTCAGGGTCCACCGTGGCTCTGGCACAAACCCGGCGACAAGGAGGTCGCACGGGCAGGAACGGACTGGCCGTGTCGGCTTCGCACTCCAGCGTAGTCCCTCTGCCCTCTCGCGCCCGTAACCTCAAAGGGATGCACAAGCGGATTTTCTTCCCAGGGCTGTTCCCCGCCCAGCAGGAACTTGGGGGAGCTCAGGTCGGCCTTCTACTGTACTCCCTTACCTCCCTCACCCTCTTTCCTTCTTCCGTTCTCCATCTAACCCCTCGGCTCTGTGGTGTCCGCTCTCCCTCCAGCTCTCTCTTTCTCACAGGTGGACTACCGCGTGTATTCACACTGTGGCGAATCTTTTGGGCCCAGGCATAAGAAGTTGTCGAGGTAATGGATAATATGTGCCCCCTTAGAAACATCCATTACAACCCATTCGAGGAAGCAACTAAACGCCTCAAATAGTGAGCAGGATCTGGACCACCCCATGGGCAAACAGCGATCTATATAGTATGCTCCTTCCAAGAAGCAGCCCAATAGGTGGACACTATTCGGAGGCACAGGTAGTAAGTAACCGGAACGCCGCATCAATGTCTGTTTTGGCCATTAGGGTGACCCTTCCCAACTTCTTGATCCGCCTGATTGCCTTGTCAAAGGATGTACAGTATATACTACTGTACTTGGTTCCGCGTCGATGTTGTCGTTTACTGACATGTCCCTTGGATATGACAAATGGTGGATTAGTCCGAATGTATTGGGTTCCGTTTTTGGCACAACTCACAACGAGGATACCACTACGTCTTCTAAGGAAAGTGTTCTGAATGGAACCGCCATTCTACCTAAAGATATTTCTTTTTTTAATTTTCTTGTCACGACGTGTGGGTGTTGGTAGGCTGATTTTAGATTTTTACTCCAGCCTTTCTTGATTTTACAAGGGCATGACATGCCTATATCTGTGTCTCCCCCTCCTTTTACTCCTCCACGTCTTTTCTTTTCGCACGAATATATGTACTTGTCACTTTTCCATGTGTTAGTTGTGTCTTCTGAGCAGTTTGTCAGCTTTTGGACAACTTTGAAGGTGTTTTCTATGTGTTTCTATGTGTTTTTGTTTGCCTGCCATTGGTTTTAACGGTGTTTGACGGTGTTCGACGAACAGTTCGGCGAACATACCGGTGTTCGACGAACCGAACCGAACCCGAACACTACGGGGGTGGCTCATCTCTAGTCAGCAGTTCCTGCAAGATGAAGGCATTGAAGCTATGGACTGGCCTGCCAGTTCCCCAGACCTGAATCCGATTGAGCACATCTGGGACATCATGTCTCACTCCATCCACCAACGTCACGTTGAACCACAGACTGTCCAGATGCTTTAGTCCAGGTCTGGGAGGAGATCCCACAGGAGACCATCCGCAACGTCATCAGGAGCATGACCAGGCGTTGTAGGGAGGTCATACAGGCAAGTGGAGGCCACACACAATACTGAGCCTCATTTTGACTTGTTTTAAGGACATTACATCAAAGTTGGATCAGCCTGTAGTGTGTTTTTCCACTTTAATTTAGAGGGTGACTCCAAATCCAGGCCTCCATTGGCTAATAAATTTGATTTCTATTGATGATTTTTGTGTGGTTTTGTTGTCAGCACATTCAACTTTCTACAGAACAAAGTATTTAATGAGAATATTTCATTCATTCAGATCTAGTTTGTGTTATTTGAGTGTTCCCTTTATTTTTTGAGCAGTGTACAATATAAAACACATTGTCTGAGGGGATACTTAAGTCCTTTGATCAATTAAAGGGGGGATTTGGGATGACAAATAAACAATTGTATAAATCTCTACAGTCTCGGCATTCATTTAATGCACAATCAAGATGGACTCCCTTTTAGGTAGAAAATAATACTTTTGTTAAGTTGGTATTAGAGAAGGGAAATACTAAGGGTCGTATTTCTGATATTTACTGAATCCTTCTTGATAATTATTTAAAAATATTTCCTTCTCCAGCTAGACAAAAATGGATGGAAGATATAGGTCCAATTTCTGAGGATCAATGAAGAGCGGTATTAGAACTGGTTCCCCAATTATCTTTATACGAGGCTCAGAGATTCTCCCAGATCATATTAATACACAGGAAATATAAGACGCCTAGATTCCTATGTAACATAGGATACCGGACTGCTGCTGAACGTCCAAGATGTAACATGGATGCTGCGGGCCTATTACATACGCTATGGGAATGCCGGGAGTTAGGTAAATACTGGAAAGGAGTTCTGTCTATTATAAAGAGGGTATATAAAATAGATATTCAACCAGACCCAAAAAATGCCTATTAGGTATATTAGAAGATGATATGGAATTTGACCCAATTTCAATAGGGATTTCACATATTTTATTTCAAGCTAGGAGACATATTGCATCCAAATGGATTAACCCCTCACCTCCAGAAATTAGTGAACTCAAAAATAGGATAAATAATATCAGATTAGAAAAAGGGTATATAAAAAACTAAACTGAATGAATAAATTAGAGAAAATATGGGGCTTATGGTTGGATACACCTGGAATGCCATCAAGAGGGTTATTGTTGGAGAGACAATTTGACTTATAGGGGAAGGGGGGAATTGGCGAGGTCTAATGTTTCATTGTAATGTGTATTGGAATTCCTTAACATGTGGTATGGGTAATATAGCACACCTATATGTGTATAGGATTATAATGTTTATTACAATATTATGGTTATAAAAGAGATTTCAAGAATGTGGAATGTTAATTGTAAGATATAGTAACTGCAAGTTATCAGACGGTAATGGGCAAGCTGAAAGGGTATATAGGAGAGATGCATGTATTTCATCCCTATGGTATGTTATTTTATTATTGTATGTACTGGTTTATTGTTTTGAAAATAAAAACTAATGAAAAAATCTCAATAAAAATGTCTTGGATTAAAAAAAAAAAGAATAGGAAAAAGGCTTCTCCCCTGTGTGGGTTCTCTGGTGGTTATTAAGATGCGCTTTCTGGTTAAAACATTTCCCACATTCTGAACATGAAAAGGGCTTCTCCCCTGTGTGGGTTCTCTGGTGGTTATCAAGAATCACTTTACAATTAAAACATTTCCCACATTCTGAACATGAAAAAGGCTTCTCCCCTGTGTGGGTTCTCTGGTGGTTATTAAGATGCGCTTTCTGGGTAAAACATTTCCCACATTCTGAACATGAAAAAGGCTTCTTCCCTGTGTGAGTTTCTCTTGTGGTTATCAAGAATCATTTTACGATTAAAACATTTTCCAAATTCTGAACATGAAAAAGGTTTCTCCCCTGTGTGGGTTCTCTTGTGGTTATCAAGAATCATTTTACGATTAAAACATTTTCCACATTCTGAACATGAAAAAGGCTTCTCCCCTGTGTGAGTTCTCTGGTGATCAATCAAATCTGATTTCTGGTTAAAACATTTCCCACATTCTGAACATGAAAAAGGTTTCTCCCCTGTGTGAGTTCTCTTGTGGTTATCAAGAATCATTTTATGATTAAAACATTTTCCACATTCTGAACTTGAAAAAGGCTTCTCTCCTGTGTGAGTTCTCTGGTGCTTAATCAAATCTGATTTCTGGTTAAAACATTTCCCACATTCTGAACAGGAAAAGGGCTTCAACCCTGTGTGGGTTCTCTGGTGGCTATTAAGATGCGCTTTCTGGTTAAAACATTTCCCACATTCTGAACATGAAAAAGGCTTCTCCCCTGTGTGAGTTCTCTGGTGCTTAACCAAAGCTGATTTCTGGTTAAAACATTTCCCACATTCTGAACATGAAAAGGGCTTCTCCCCTGTGTGGGTTCTCTTGTGGTTACCAAGAATCATTTTACGATTAAAACATTTTCCACATTCTGAACATGAAAAAGGCTTCTTCCCTGTGTGAGTTCTCTGGTGCTTCACAAAATCTGATTTCTGGTTAAAACATCTCCCACATTTGGAACAAAAATATCTATTGCTGTCCACTGTGTGAATTTTTTGATGTTTAAGAATAGACTTTTCGACGGTAAAACTATTTCCATTTTCTGAAAGTGAAAAGGACTTCTTTCCTTTATGAGCAGTTCGTTTTTTAATGCTTATTTTTTTATTTTGACTTTCCTTAGTAGTCAGTAATGAATCAGAAGACAGAACCTGTTTCAAAGGATCAGATGACAGATCTTTGCTGTGAAGGGATGATGGTATATATGGAGTAATGATATTCACTTCAATTGTATCCTGTGGGATCTCAAGATCATCCGATTTAAAAATCTCCTGTCCCTCTGATCTCCTGGTACAGTCATCTGCCAAGAAAAAAAACAATTATTAATTTTGAATAAAATATCCTTGAATTTATATTTTTGAACATTTCTACTTAAAATGTCTGTAGAAATGACAAGTTATTGACAGAATGACAGTTCACAGTCTAATTGAAAACCTCATAGAATAAACCAGTGGAGCATAGAGTTCAACTGTTTGTTCATTCAGCCTCCAAAATATGGAATAAGAAGCCATCAAAAAATGTTATGTAGGTGAAAATTATACCAATAAAAGCTTCTATTCATCAATAAACCGATCCAGCAATATCCGCTCTGCCAAAATCAAATCTCCCCTCCACTACAGAGCCTTGCAGTGTGCCATAACCACATTTAGCCTCCATGTATTTGGCATTACTATAGTGAGTGTAGCATCGGCGTCTCTGCCCCCTGCCAGGCAGAGACGCCGTCCCTCTCACCTCCTCGCTCCCCACCCGGCATCCTCCAGCGCTCCTCTTCCTGCTGCTGCTGCTGGCGCGCGCAGCTTCCCGGTCACTGTGCTTAGGGTACGCGCGCTCCCTCTCTCTTAAAGGGGCCGCGCGCCGTCCTAAAGAGTCCGCGGCCAATAGCCGGAGGTCCTCCCATATATAAGGCACCTCCTCCAAAATGGAGGTGCCCGAGCAATAGTTGTTGCACAGTGTTCTTACCTCTGCTTCAGCCCTCAAGTCCCGCTGCTAGCCTGACTACTAGTCCTGCCCGCCAGCCTGACTACCAGTCCTGTCCGCCAGCCTGACTACTCTCCAGCCCGACAGTCTGTCTTTCCTTCAGTCCGCCAGTCTGTCTATGCGCTCTGCCCGCCCGCTTACCTGGAAGCACCTGCCTGTTACCTGCCGTGCCTGCCAGCCCGCTTACCTGGAAGCACCTGCCTGTTACCTGCCGTGCCTGCCAGCCCGCTTACCTGGAAGCACCTGCCTGTTACCTGCCTATTACCTGCCGTGCCTGCCAGCCCGCTTACCTGGAAGCACCTGCCTGTCACCTGTCTGTTACCTGCCGTGCCTACCTGAAGGCCTCCGCCGTCACTTGCCGTGACCACCTGACAGCCTACCTAGAGACTCCTGCCAGCACTTGCCGTGCCTACCTGACAGTCTACCTAGAGACTCCTGCCAGCACTTGCCATGACTACATAACCGCTTACCTGGAGGCTTCAGCTTGTTATCTGCCGTACCTACCTGGAGGTTCCTGCTTGTCATCTGCCTTGTCTGCCAGTCCATCTACCTGGATTACTCGTCAGCCTGCCTGCTGCGCCCATCTGCAATACTGGTCAGTCCCTACTATCTGTACCGTGGGAGTCACCTGCTCCCTTACAAGGTCGTCCCCAGAGTAGCAGCTGGTCCCTCTGCTCGGACCCTCCCTGGTCACGGAGTCGATTGCCGCCGTATGACCTTGGTCGCTTCGAGCTGATACCTAGTTACGCCCCTCTGGGTCACTCCTTGCACCGCAGCACAGAGGTTCCACCTCCCGTAACAGTTTGCTCGGGCCATGGAACCCGGTGGCCCCCAAGCCCCCTTGCTTACTGACCTGTACTAGGAGGTCTCTCGTCAGAGAGCCCAACAGGAAACCATCCTGAACTATCTGCGGAATGTCAACTCCCATCTGGACACGCTGTCTGTCCCACCTGTGTCCACCTCAAGTCGTGCGACTCCCGCTCTGGCAGCACCGCGGTCCACCAATACCACGGCATCCAGCCCAGGTCCCCGGCTTTCTGCGCCTCCTCATTTTGGAGGTGACCCAGTCTCATGTCGGGGCTTTCTGAACCAGTGCACGCTTTGAACTTTTGGCACATCAATTTCCCTCCGACCGGGCCAAGGTGGCGTTCATCATGTCTCACCTCACTGGGGAAGCACTGGCATGGCTCAACCCCCTAAGGGAGAGAGGGGATTCCCTGGTGTCTGATCTTCCGGCTTTCCTCTCTGCCTTCCGGAAGGTCTTCGATGAGCCCGGACGAAGAATTTCTACTGCCTCCTCATTGCTCTGTCTCCGCCAAGGGAGTCTCACCGTGGCCCAGTATGCCATACGCTTCCGTACCCTTGCTTCTGAGCTGACCTGGGGCAGCGAAGCCCTGGTGTCCACCTTCTGGGAGGGTCTTTCCGGTCGGATTAAGGATGAGTTAGCCGGCCGGGACATTCCTACCACCTTGGATGATCTGGTGTCACTCGCTACCCGGATCGACATTCGTTTCCTGGAACGTGCTAAAGAGACTACCCGGGAGAGAAAGTTTCCTCGCCTTGTTCCTACTTTCCAGAGACTTGCCTCTCAACCAGCTACTCCCCGGGCACGCTCGCCCGAACATATGCAGATCGACCAGACCAAGATGGTCAAATCTCGTCAAGAGTCACGCCGAGCCGAGGGGAGCCTTTCTATTGTGGCAGTAAGGAGCACTTCATCCGTTCATGCCCGGAGAAGCCGGGAAACTCCAGTGTCTAGGACCACTCAGAGAGGTCGTCCTAGGCAAAAGTAAACCCTCTCCGTCCCTGACTTTGTCTGTCTCTATCTCCTGGGGAGATAACCGTTACTTTGAAATTGCTCACCTGGATTCTGGAGCTGCTGGAAACCTCATTTCCCAGTCCTTGGTAGAGAGATATCCTTCCGGTGACCATCCTGCTCGTCACAGAACCTATAACCCTGCAGGTGGGAATGCTGCACTCTGAGAGGATCTCCTTCCATGTGCTGTCCGGACTCTCTCACTCCCTATTGCTAGGTCTACCCTGGCTTCAGAGACATGAACCCGTGCTGAACTGGCAATCCGGTGCCTGGTTCCGGTTCGCCCGGCTCGTCCTCTACCTACCCCGGCTAATTTACCTGGTCTACCGGCACCTTACTGGTCCTATGCAGATGTCTTCGATAAAAAGGAAGCAGAGACACTGCCACCTCATAGGCCATATGATTGCCCGATCGACCTGGTACCCGGTGCCACTCCACCCCGTGGGCGTATTTACCCGTTGTCGTCGGCCGAAACCCGGGCCATGTCGGAGTACATCGAGGAGAATCTGGCCAGGGGATTCATCCGGAAATCTACCTCCCCGGCTCGAGCCGGATTCTGCTTCATCAAGTAGAAAGATGGTTCATTACCCCCCTGTATTGACTATAGAGGACTCAATCAAAATCACGGTCAAAAACAAATACCCCCTGCCGCTCATCTCCGAGTTGTTTGACCGTCTTAAGGGAGCTAGGATCTTTACCAAGCTAGATCTACGTGGGGCATATAACCTGGTCCGGATCCGTCAAGGAGACAAGTGGAAGACGGCATTCAATACCCGGGATGGTCACTATAAATACCGTGTGATGCCCTTCGGTCTCTGCAATGCTCCCGCCGTCTTCCAAGAATTGGTCAACGACATCTTCCGTGATCTTCTTTACTCTTGCGTGGTGGTGTACCTGGAAGATATCTTGGTCTTCTCTCCGGATCTTCCCACACACCGGAGGGATGTTCGTCAGGTACTGCTTAGGCTCAGGCAGAATCACCTCTATGCAAAATTTGAGAAGTGCCTCTTCGAGCTGACCTCTCTTCCATTCCTGGGCTATGTTATCTCCCAGACAGGCCTATGAATGGATCCCGAGAAACTCTCTGCTGTCCTAAAGTGGCCCCGTCCGGAGGGGTTGAAGGCGATTCAGAGATTCCTGGGCTTCGCCAACTACTATCGTCTCTTCATCCCGCACTTCTCTTCCCGGACTGCTCCCATCTCTGCGCTGACCCATAAGGGAGCAAATCCCAAGGAATGGCCGCCTGAAGCTGAGGAGGCCTTCCTTTCCTTAAAGCAAGCCTTCTCCTCTGCCCCAGTGCTGCACCGTCCGGACTGCAACAAACCGTTCTTCCTGGAGGTTGATGCTTCCTCCTCCGGAGCCGGAGCGGTGCTCACCCAAAAGCCTTCATCCGGGAGAATGGTAATCTGCGGCTTCTTCTCCAAACTCTTCTTCCTCGTCTGAGCGCAACTACTCCATAGGAGACCGAGAACTGTTAGCCGTTAAATTGGCACTGGAGGAGTGGCGTTACCTGCTTGAAGGGGCTCTTTACCCGGTGATCATCTATACGGATCACAAAAACCTGGCATATCTCCAGAATGCCCAAAGACTCAATCCGCGTCAGGCCCGGTGGTCTTTGTTCTTCGCCCGCTTCGACTTTATCCTACATTACCGCTCGGTGGACAAGAATGTCAAAGCCGACGCCTTGTCCCGATCCTTCCTGTCCTCCGATCAAGAGGAGGAGCCTATGCACATCATCGACCCCTCCAAAGTGATGAATGTGGCCCCCTTGGATCTGACTCGTCTTCCACCCGGTAAGACGTTTGTAGCGGTTCCAGATCGTGAGAAGGTTCTTCACTGGGGTCATTCATCTAAACTAGCCGGCCATGCTGGCCAAAAGAAGACCTTCCTGCTTATTACCCGGCATTACTGGTGGCCTACCCTGCGCAAGGATGTGGCAGACTTCGTCTCGGCCTGTTCATCCTGTGCCAGCAACAAAGTTCCCAGACATCTTCCAGCCGGTCGCCTCCTGCCTCTTCCTATACCTGCTGCCCCGTGGCAGCACATTGCCATGGACTTTATTACAGATCTCCCTGTTTCTGCCGGTTGTACAGTCATTTGGGTGGTCGCCGACCGCTTTTCTAAAATGGCCCACTTCATCCCTCTGCCTGGTCTCCCGTCTGCATCAGAGCTGGCTAAGGATTTCATCCTTCATATCTTCTGTCTCCATGGCCTACCCCTCCACATTGTGTCGGATCGAGGGGTTCAGTTCACCTCACGCTTCTGGAGAGCTACGTGTAAGCTGCTGGATGTCACCCTGGATTTCTCCTCCGCCTACCATCCACAGTCCAATGGCCAAGTGGAGCGTATCAACCAAATCCTTACCAGCTACCTCCGGCACTTTGTTAATGCTCACCATACCGATTGGGTGGAGCTCCTACCATGGGCCGAGTTCTCCTACAACAACCATGAGAGCGAATCTACTTCTAAATCCCCGTTCTTTGTGGTCTACGGTCAACTTCCCCGGATTCCGTTTCCCATCTCTGCCTCGGTGGACAACCCTGCCACGGAGTCTCTGGTCAGCGAATTCTCCAACATTTGGGAAAATACTAGGTCCGCGCTTCTTCAGTCCTCTGAGCGCATGAAGAAACATGCTGAGAAGAGACATCTGGATCCGCCTCAATTCCGTCCAGGAGATAAAGTCTGGCTCTCTTCCAAACATGTCCGGCTCAAAATACCCTCCTATAAGTTGGGTCCTCGGTTCATCGGTCAATTTGAAGTTCTCAAACAAATCAACCCAGTGGCCTACAAGTTAAAACTCCCGGCCACCTTGCGGATTCCCAACTCCTTCCACGTATCTCTCCTCAAACCAGTTGTGTTTAATTCTTTTTCCAACAATCCAGGTACTCCCCCTGCTCCGGTTGCCGCTGAGGACGTTTTTGAGGTAGAGAACATTCTGGCCACCAAGAGTGTAAGAGGAAAAACCTTTTTTTCTGTTGGACTGGAAGGGGTTTGGCCCAGAGGAGAGAACTTGGGAACCCAGGGAGAACATTCATGCCCCGCTTCTCCTTGAAAAATTTCTTTCTAGCCTAAAAAAGAGGGGGCATAAAGGGGGGGTACTGTAGCATTGGCGTCTCTGCCCCCTGCCAGGTAGAGACGCCATTCCTCTCACCTCCTCGCTCCCCGCGCGGCGTCCTCCAGCGCTCCTCTTCCTGCTGCTGGCATGCGCAGCTTCCCGGGGCACTGTGCTAAGGGTGCGCACGCTCCCTCTCTCTTAAAGGGGCTGCGCGCGCCGTCCTAAGGAGTCCTCGGCCAATAGCCGGAGGTCCTCCCATATATAAGGCAACTCCTCCAAAATGGAGGTGCCCGAGCAATAGTTGTTGCACAGTGTTCTTACCTCTGCTTCAGCCCTCAGGTCCCGCTGCTAGCCTGACTACTTGCCCTGCCCGCCAGCCTGACTACCAGTCCTGTCCGCCAGCCTAACTACTCTCCAGCCTGACAGTCTGTCTTCCCTTCAGTCCGGCAGTCTGTCTATAGGCTCAGCCCGCCTGCTTACCTGGAAGCACCTGCCTGTTACCTGCCGTGCCTGCCAGCCCGCTTACCTGGAAGCACCTGCCTGTTACCTGCCGTGCCTGTCAGCCCGCTTACCTGGAAGCACCTGCCTGTTACCTGCCGTGCCAGCCAGCCTTCTTACCTTGAAGCACCTGCCTGTTACCTGCCGTGCCTGCCAGCCCGCTTACCTGGAAGCACCTGCCTGTTACCTTCCTGTTTCCTGCCGTGCCTGCCAGCCCGCTTACCTGGAAGCACCTGCCTGTTACCTGCCGTGCCTGCCAGCCCGCTTACCTGGAAGCACCTGCCTGTTTCCTGCCGTGCCTGCCAGCCCGCTTACCTGGAAGCACCTGTCTGTTACCTGCCGTGCCTACCTGGAGGCCTCCGCCGTCACTTGCCGTGACCACCTGACAGCCTACCTAGAGACTCCGGCCAGCACTTGCCGTGCCTACCTGACAGCCTACCTAGAGACTCCTGCAAGCACTTGCCGTGCCTACCTGACAGCCTACCTGGAGGCTTCTGCTTGTTATCTGCCGTACCTACCTGGAGGTTCCTGCTTGTCACCTGCCTTGTCAGCCAGTCCATCTACCTGGATCACTCGTCAGCCTGCCTGCTGCGCCCATCTGCAATACCGGTCAGTCCCTACTATCTGTACCGTGGGGGTCACCTGCTCCCTTACAAGGTCGTCCCCAGAGTAGCACCTGGACACTCCCTGGTCACGGAGTCGATTGAGCCGCCGTACGACCTTGGTCGCTTCGAGCTGATACCTAGTTAGGCCCCTCTGGGTCCCTTCTTGCACCACAGCACGGAACCCACTTAGTTTACAGTGTGTGGGTCTCCTGGAGCACAATCTGGGCACTATGTGTTGGGTATTAAAATAGTATATTTGCAATTTTCACTCTCCAACATCCACTGCGTGCTAATTTCCAGAAGGGGCCTGTGGAGTCAAAATAATCGCTACTCTTATAGATTAATTCACTGAGGGTTATAATTTCCAAAATGGAGTCACTTTATGAGGATTTCTATTGCTCTGGTTTTCTGCCATTTTGTCATATTAAGGTTTCTGTAAATGGTGTGTCCCCATCTCCTCTGGGATCTGCTCCTGGGACGTCTGCTTCTGTCACCAGGCGTCTCCTTATTTATTCTGCAGGCGGCGCTGGTGATTGAGGAGACGTCAGAACCAGAAGCTCTGGGCGGTACAGGTTCTGTCCTGCCACTAAGATTAGGGTGCCTGGGACCTGTAGTACCATCCAGTCTGGCAGTATGGGTGTGTGCTGTCCAGTTGGAGTAATCTGCTCCCTCCTTCAGCCAACTGGAAAGCACCGCACCCTACTAAAGCTGGAAGCATATTGCTGGAAGCTGCCAGATACAGCCTTGTTCTCCTCTGGTTCAGTCCTCTGTGCTCAGCTCCCGGCCTGTAGATTTGTTTCCTGTTGTGACCCCGGCCCGTTTACTGACTGATCCCACCACAATAAAGCTATCATACAAAATGAACCTGTTAAAAAAAAGACAGAATAAAAGATATGTTACATCCCAAACAACAACGTATTTAAGAGGGGAGAGCTCCAATACTAAATCGGAGTTGCACTCATTTATGGTGGACCATTGGAGCTACTATGAGTCCTGACCAGAAGAGTAGAGAAAATATTAATGCCCCCATTTCAGGAGAGATTGTGCAGTAATCTGAATTCCTTAGGACTGAAAACATAATGGAATTTATGACGTGGAGTGAATCCATGAAACCAGGGCTGGAGCCAACACATCTCCTGCAGGCGTGAATAAATGTATATTACAGCCATCAGCCACGCACAGCTTAGAGATATATCATGGCACAGGTGTAATGTTTTCTGTATAGTTTATCACTATCCTGTTTGAAGTTAGTTGGTTTTAAAAGAAACTGTAAAGTCAGGATAAAGGGAAACTCTGCTGTTATTATACAGAAATTCACACTTGGCCCTCACTGCACATTTAATGTTGTCGATCATAAAAGTGAAGTTTGGCCAGAAAGACTGTACCTGGTCTTGTAGGGACCATATGAGGACATTCAGCAGCACAGAAGGGAGAGAAGGTAGATTCATCCAATAATATATCAGGGATCTAGGAAGCCAACAGCATCATTACCCTCCGCTTTCTCTTCAACTGATTTTCTCACTTGTCAGCACATTCTACGTACGCTGTCATTTGGCTTTGTAGTTTACAGATCTGGGCAGGTAAGGGTCAGCGTCTCCTAATCCCAGGGGGTAGGTGGATCCTCCAGATTGTAAATCCTACAGAAAAGGGCTTTCACAATTGCAAAAAGTAATGTGAACATTTTTGGATGGAGGAAAATGTTGTGGTCTAGAGGTAAAATGGTGATCACTAGTGTTGAGCGAGCATGCTCGACACTGCTCGGTACTCGCCCAAGCATCACGCTACTCGGGATGTTCGGCGAGCAGCGAGCATTTCCGGGTTACACGGGCGGGAGCTCGGGTCTCCGCCCAGCATGTCTGGCGCTCTTTACAGAGCCAATGAACATGCAGGGATTGCCAGCCAGTCACTGTAATGCAGTAGCCATGTTGTTTGTGGGCATTACAGTGATTGGCTGGCCGCACAGCGTCACCTCGAGTATTTAAAACCGGGCGCCGCCATCTTGGACACTGACGGCAGGGATCAGCTAGTGTAGGGAAAGTGCTGCTGAGCTAGGGAGAGATTTATAGTGCGAAATAGGTAGTGTAGGGTCTCTAAAGCCTGCCAAATCAAACAATCAGTCCTTCTCCGGACTAATATCCATCCCAGATATCAGGCAGGCAGGCTGTATAGGAGACGCAGTGGTTATACCAGCAAACGCTGCACTACAGTCCTGTGTGCTGCTCCTGTTGCTGAAATTACTGGACTTACACTGTGTGCAGAATTATTAGGCAAATGAGTATTTTGATCACGATACTTTTTATACATGTTGTCTTACTCCAAGCTGCATAGGCTTGAGAGCCAACTACCAATTAAGTAAATCTGGTGATGTGCATCTCTGTAATGAGGAGGGGTGTTGACTAATGACATCAACACCCTATATAAGGTGTGCTTAATTATTAGGCAACTTCCTTTCCTTTGGCAAAATGGGTCAGAAAAGAGATTTAACGGGCTCTGAAAAGTCCAAAATTGTGAGATGTCTTGCAGAGGGATGCAGCAGTCTTGAAATTTCCAAACTTTTGAAGCGTGATCACCGCACAATCAAGCGTTTCATGGCAAATAGCCAACAGGGTCGCAAGAAGCGTGTTGGCCAAAAAAGGCGCAAAATAACTGCCCATGAATTGAGGAAAATCAAGCGTGAAGCTGCCAAGATGTCATTCACCTACAGTTTTGCCATATTTCAGAGCTGCAACGTTACTGGAATATCAAAAAGCACAAAGTGTGCGATACTCAGGGACATGGCCAAGGTAAGGAAGGCAGAAAAACGACCACGTTTGAACAAGAAACATAAGATAAAACATCAAGAATGGGCCAAGAAATATCTTAAGACTGATTTTTCAAAGGTTTTATGGACTGATGAAATGAGAGTGACTCTTGATGGGCCAGATGGATGGGCCAGAGGCTGGATCAGTAAAGGGCAGAGAGCTCCACTCCGACTCAGACGCCAGCAAGGTGGAGGTGGGGTACTGGTATGGGCTGGTATCATCAAAGATGAACTTGTGGGACCTTTTCGGGTTGAGGATGGAGTGAAGCTCAACTTCCAGACCTACTGCCAGTTTCTTGAAGACAACTTCTTCAAGCAGTGGTACAGGAAGAAGTCGGTATCGTTCAAGAAAAACATGATTTTCATGCAGGACAATGCTCCATCACATGCATCCAACTACTCCACCCCGTAGCTGGCCAGTAAAGGTCTAAAAGAAGAAAAAATAATGACATAGCCCCCTTGTTCACCTGATCTGAACCCCATAGAGAACCTGTGGTCCATCATAAAATGTGAGATCTACAGGGAGGGAAAACAGTACACCTCTCGGAACAGTGTCTGGGAGGCTGTGGTGACTGCTGCACGCAATGTTGATCGCAAACAGATCAAGCAACTGACAGAATCTATGGATGGAGGCTGTTGAGTGTCATCATAAAGAAAGGTGGCTATATTCATCACTAACTTTTTAGTTTTTTGTTTTTGCATGTCAGAAATGTTTACTTCAAAATTTTGTGCACTGATATTGGTTTACCTGGTGAAAATAAACAAGTGAGATGGGATTATATTTGGCTTTTATTAAGTTGCCTAATAATTCAGCACAGTAATAGTTACCTGCACAAACAGATATCCTCCTAAGAAAGCCAAATCTAAAAAAAACCCACTCCAACTTCCAAAAATATTAAGCTTGGATATTTATGAGTCTTTTGGGTTGATTGAGAACATAGCCTAATAATTCTGCACACAGTGTAGCTCCAGGTCTCGGGGGCCAGGAAAAATCCTTTTTTTCATCTAAATCCTCTTTTTTTTTTTTTTTTCCTCCTTCACACCGTACAAATACCCAGCTTATTAACCCCCCCTCCCAAAAAAAAAAAAAAAAAAAAATGTCTGTGACAGTTCAGACACAAATATATCTGTTTAAAAGAGTCTGGTGTAGGCCAGAGAAATAGAAGTGTGGTTTTGCAGTTCCACGGTTCAAACCTCTGTATTATCCACTTTTGGGCCATTTTTACCTAAAAAAAACAGTTTGAGTGTGTCGCTCACTGTTCAGCCGCAAATATATCTATTTAAAAAAGTCTGGTATACACCAGTAAATTATAACTGTGGTTTTGCCGTTCCACGGTAAAAAAACCTCTATTATCCAGCTTTTGGTATTTTTTCCGTAAAGAAAAACAGTAATAGTGTCTCCTGATTGTTCAGACACAAATATATCTGTTTAAAATAGTCTGGTGAAGGCCAGAGAAATAGAAGTGTGGTTTGCAGTTCCACGGGTCAAATCTCTGTATTATCCTGCTTTTGGCATTGTTTGCCCTAAAGAAAAACAGTAATAGTGTCTCCTGATTGTTCAGACACAAATATATCTGTTTAAAAGAGTCTGGTATACACCAGTAAATTATAACTGTGGTTTTGCCGTTCCACGGTAAAAAAAACTCTATTATCCAGCTTTTGGTATTTTTTCCGTAAAGAAAAACAGTAATAGTTCTCCCTGATTGTTCAGATTGTTTAAAAGAGTCGGGTGTAGGCCAGAGAAATAGAACTGTGGTTTTCCTCTTCCACGAGTGTAAGCTATTTTACTTCATTTACAATGGGCAAGGCGCGTGGCAAGGGACGTGGAACTGGACGTTCTGGTGATGGTGCGTGCAGAGGCCGGGGCCGTGGCCAAGGTGGAAATGTGCCACAACCAACAGCCACATCTTCTCACTCCCAGTTCTTGACCGAATTACTAGGGAAGAACAGAACAACACCAGTATTGCGACCTGATCAGTGTGAACAGGTTATTAATTGGATAGCAGATAATACTTCCAGTTACCTGGGCCCCAACACCTCCCGTCTGTCTTCCACACGGTCAAATCTTAGTAGCCGTGAGTCTCGACCGCATACTCCTCCTCACCCTGATGCTCCTTCCTCCCACCATGCCGAGTGTCGTCAGACAGCAACTGATCCCACACTTGGACACTCTGAAGAGCTGTTCACTGGTCCATTTCCAGATTTGTGCCCCTCGCCTGCTCCGCTTGAAGTGGTGGAAGAGGAGATCCCATGTAGCGATGCCCAAATATTTGAACAGCCACGGCCACAGGAAGTCGACGCTGGCAATTTGTCACAAGAGGAGGACGATGACGAGACACAATTGCCAGGAAGTGAGGAGGAGGATCGTGGTGCGCAAGTGGAAGAGGAGGAGGTGGTGGATGATCTAGTAACTGACCCAACGTGGCAGGAGGACATGCAGAGCGAGGTCAACAGCACACAGGGTGAGGGAGGCAGAGTACCCCAACAGGCAGGAAGCAGTGTGGTGGCCGCACACAGTAGGCAGGCAACAGTTCCCTGTAACACCAACATGAGGGACGTTGCCAGTACAACCTGTAGGTCTTCCAGAGTCTGGAATTTTTTTAAAGACTCTGCTGATAACCCCAAAAAAGGCCATTTGTACCACCTGCCATGCCAGCATCAGCAGGGGTGACAAAACTACCAGCCTGACCACCACCAGCATGATCAGGCACATGGCAGCAAAGCACCCGACTTTGTGGGGTGAACCCCAGGGTCCACGACAAGTGTCAGCTGGTGTCACCACTGCTTCTTCCGCTGTTGTGCATGCAATAGAACCCCCTGTTGTGTGTGCAAGGCAATTCCCTGTCCAAACTGCATGCAAAGATGCCCCCTCCTCTCAGTCTTCACTTGGTACGGCAGTTTCTCAAGAAACAGCATCAACGTCCACGTCCATGTCCCACCGCAGCATTCAATTTTCCATATCCCAGACCTTTGAACGAAAGCGGAAATTCGCAGCCAACGCCCCACAGGTCACAGTCCTAAATTCGCACATTTCACGACTGCTTGCATTGGAAATGCTGCCTTTTAGGCTGGTGGAGACGGAATCCTTCCGCAACCTTATGGCGGTGGCCGTCCCTTGGTACTCGGTCCCCAGCCGACACTATTTTGCCCGGTGTGCCATCCCCGCACTACACAAGCACGTGTCCCAAAATATCTGCCGTGCCCTCAATAACGCAGTTACTGGGAGAGTCCACCTGACAACAGACACGTAGACAAGTGCTTGTGGCCAGGGACGGTACATCTCCCTGACGGCACACTGGGTAAACATAGTTGAAGCCGGGACCCAGTCGGACCTTGGGACGGAACACATCCTCCCCACACCGAGGATTGCGGGCCCTAGGTCAGTCAGAATTGGCCCCACAGTGTACAGCTCCGCGCATCCTGCTCCTCCTCATGTTCAGCCTTCATCTCAGATATCACCACATCAGTTACAAGCTGGAAGCACTGCAGTACGGTCTCCGCCAAGCGGCAACAGGCTGTGCCGAAACTCATAAGCTTAGGTGAGAAACCTCACACTGCCTGTGAGTTGTGGACAGCTGTGAAAGAGCAGACAGATCTGTGGCTGAGACCGCTGAACCTACATCCAGGCATGGTCGTGTGTGACAATGGCAGAGGCGAGATCACACACGTACCATGCCTGTCTCATGTGCTCAACCTCGTGGTTCAGCGGTTTCTTAAATCGTACCCCGAGTTGCTAGATCTGCTCGTCAAAGTACGCCGCCTGTCAGCTCATTTTCGCAAGTCAGCTACAGCTTCCGCCGCCCTTGCTGTGTTGCATAAGCGTTTGCAGCTTCCGTCACACCAACTTGTGTGTGATGTCCACACACGTTGGAACTCTACCCTCCACATGTTGCAAAGGATTTGTGAGCAGAAGAGAGCAGTTGTGGAGTACCAGCTGCAACAAGGTCGTCGATATTCAGGTCAGACTTCACACATAAGACCTCAGGAGTGGACCTGGATGTCTGACATATGTACCATCTTGACAAACTTTGAGGAAGTCCACCAAGATGTTGAGTGGCAATGACGCCATCATTAGCGTCAGCATTCCACTTGTCTGTCTTTTGCAACGCTCTCTGCAGAGAATTAAACAGGAGGCATTGCAGCCAGAGTATGATGAGATGGATCAAGAAGCCATAGCGGTCGATTACACACAGCCCAGCCTCATCTCATCCCAACGAGCATTGGGGGACAATGAGGGAGAGGAGGAGGGGGAAGAACAGGAGCTGGTATCATGCGCTGTAGACGGTAGTACCTGTACAACTGTCATACCGTCGGTTCAGCGTGGGTGGCCTGAGGACAGGGAGGAAGAAGAGGAGGAGGAGGAGGAGAGCATGGTCAGTCGTCATCTTGGTGAGGACACAGAAGTCTTGCCCGTTACCAGTCTGGCACGCATGGCTGACTTTATGTTACGCTGCCTTAACCGTGACCCTCGCGTTGTCAAAATGTTGGTTGACGGTCATTACTGGTTGGTGTCACTTTTAGACCCCCGCTACATGAGAACTTTCACTCTCTTATTCCTGAGGTAGAGAGGTCTACAAAAATGGGACAATATCAGAAGGCCCTTGCTGCAGAACTGTTAAAAAAGTTCCCATCTGAACACGCTAGCGGCAGACGTCACAGTTCGTTGCCCAACCAAGGCGTACATGCGAGAGAGACACAACTCCAATCCAGCAGAGGCAGGGGAACACTGTCAACGTTCTGGGACAGTTTTCTGAGACACGCCCAGCTTACAGGCCCTGAGGCGCGGGGTACTCTCACAAGGAGTGGAAAGTTTCAAAAGATGGTGAGGGAGTACCTTGCCGACTATACCAGCGTCCTCCGTGATTCCTCTGTGCCTTTTAATTTTTGGGTATCCAAGCTGGACACTTGGAATGAACTTGCTCTGTACGCCTTGGAGGTCCTGGCTTCCCTGCCGCTAGCGTGTTATCGGAGCGTGTTTTTAGTGCCGCTGGGGGAATTATAACTGATAAGCGCACTCGCCTGTCAACTGACAATGCTGACAAGCTGACCCTTATCAAAATGATCAAGGGTTGGATTGGGCCAGACTTCTCATCACCACCAAATGACAGCAGAGTAACAAAGTCAAATCCACTGTGTTATTTCGGGAGGTGTATTCACATACACAGCTTCACACCCACACATGGGTATATGCTTCCTCATTTCGGCTGATTTATGCTCTTCTCCTTATCCTCAGCCTCCACCACCATTATACCACCAGGGTGACCGTGGTCCGTGTTGCCATTATTGCAATTTCCTCCGTCCTTATTTTTGGCAGCTTTTGCTTGGAAGGCATAAGCAAAGACTATGGGAGACCCACTCCCCAATAATGGGAATAATGTTTTTAAGATGCTGTACTGTATGGCTCTTGTAAGGGGCATTAAAACCGTCTTGTTAAGCTACTGTGACCTCCACCACTTTTCCAAGGGGCATTGAAACCGTCTTGTTAAGTTACTGCGACCTCCACCACTTTTCCAAGGGGCATTAAAACCATCTTTTTAAGCTACTGTGACCTCCATGTCTCTTCCAAGAGGCATTAAAACAGTCTTGTTAAGCTACTGCGACCTCCACGTCTCTTCCGAGGGGCATTAAAACCGTCTTGTTAAGCTACTGTGACCTCCACCACTTTTCCAAGGGGCTTAAAACCGTCTTGTTAAGCTACTGCGACCTCCACCACTTTTCCAAGGGGCATTAAAACTGTCTTGTTAAGCTACTGTGACTTCCACGTCTCTTCAAAGGGGCATTAAAAGCGTCTTGTTAAACCACTCTGAACTCCACAGCTCTTCCAAGGGGCATTGAAATGTTGTTTTTAATTACCTCTAACCTCCACAACTCTTCCAAGCGGCATTGCATTTCCTCTTAATTTTAGTCAGCTTTTGCTTTTCAATGCAAAGGCGAAAACTAAGGGAGACCCACTCCCCAATAATGGGTAGAAGGTTTTTAGTACGCTGTAATCCACGTCTGTTTCAAGGGGCATTGCAGTTCCTCATAATTTTTGGAAAGCCTTCCATTCACTGCTTAGGCCAACAGTGTACAGGAGACCCAGTTGCTATAAATGGAAAAAACGGTTTAGTTAAGGCCCTCTGACCTCCATGTCACTTCCAAGGGGCATTGGAGTGCCTCGAAATTTTTGGTAGGCATTGCACTCACTGTATGCCCTATAACTGTGTAGCCGAACCGCTCCTTTTGGTACAGAAACATATCCTACAAGACATGTGTGGTTGACTGGCCTGATATTGATGTGAATGGTCCCTGTTCCTCCTGCTCTTTCTCCTTTGCCACCACCTCATCCATCATTTATCACCTGAAGCTTTGTTTTAATGGGAGTCATAGAACTGGAATAGTAGCAGGAAAACATTCAGCAATCCTCGGAGGAGGTAGGAAATGCGCCAAAATGCTGACCACCTCAGGCCTAGCCGCTACTATATACATGCGCTTGCATTCCAAGTAAACAAAGCAGATGCTAACTTCTATCATCATCATCATGCTCCTCACTTTGGCACTCTCAACTCCCCTGATGGAGAAGCCAGGGCCCACCGGAGGAGTGTGGTTCTCTGGTGGGCTCGTCCAATGCTGCCCTAAAGCAGGCCAGGCTAAGAAAAGTGTGGGGGAAGGTCACAGGAGAAATAGGGGCGGCTGGGGACCGTTTATGGACACCCGGCCGCCCCCAGGTGGCTGGGGACCGTGTGTGGACACCCGGCCGCGGGGCGGCTGGGGACCGAGTGTGGACACCCGGCCGCCGGGCGGCTGGGGACTGAGCATGGATACCTCGCTACCGAAGCAGCCATGAGATAATGGCCAGCTTTGGCCTCCTCCAAACTAAAAGGCCCCATTTCAAGTGCAAGCTAGCAGTATGGTATTGCAGCTTGCGGGTGGGTGGGTGGTTGGCTACATATTTGTGCTTGCATTGTAAGGAATGGAGGAGGTACAATTGAACACTGCCCTGGGACAAGGACTTGCATGGGGATAGTTGCAAGTCTGCATCTTCTGATGCGGCAAGGATCACTTCTGATGGGCACACTTTTAGGCAGTGACCTGGGAGTCAGAGATGCTTCCAGGGGTCTTCCCCATGCTCTTCCCATGTCTTTTTAGCACTGTATGCATGTGTCACACAGCACATGGCCAGATAAAGTTGTAAAATGTTAAAATGACATTTCCCGGTGAATGCATTTGTCACAGTTGAAAGCAATACAAAAGTGCAAAAACGCATAAAAAATGCTACTTGTGAACATAGCCCAAGGTGTAGAGGAGTATTTTTGTTTTTGGTTATTTATTTTACCTTATACACAAGTCTTTACCCTGGAAAGGAAATTCCTTAACATATTTCACAGGAAAACCGCTTCAGTTTCGTCTTTGAACGTTTTATTGTGAGCCCGTAATAGTGGCTTAATACCTCTGACCACGTTGTTGACAGCAGTGACCTGGGGGTCAGAAATGCTTCCTGGGGCGATTCTCATGCTGTCCCCATGTCTTTTGAGCACTGTCACTATCGTTTTGGGCACTTTTTAGGCTTTCTACAGACTGCCGGAGGTGCCGCCGCAAAAATGCTCGGGTCTCCCATAGACTAACATTGGGCTCGTTGCTCGGGTCGAGCACCCGAGTATCACGGCGAGCTCGGCCCGAGCTTCGAGCACCCGAGCATTTTCGTGCTCGCTCAACACTAGTGATCACACAATTGTGACACAACAGCACTACACCACTGATAAAGCAGCCACAGCCACTGACTGAGAAGAATCTGTTGCTTCTTTGCATTTAGTGGTTACTACTCACCTGGGTAGTCATATGTAGGAATCTCCTCTTTACACCGCTCATCACCCCTCACATATGTCTCTGTAGTATTAATATGGGTCAGATCTTCACCCTGAAACAAATATTGTAAAAGTCACAGACAGATGGAGAAGTCCCATTTATGATCAGCTCTAATCCTGCAATCTCCACCGTAATCATTACACAAATATAAAACATATAATACTGGTGGATAAAACAAGACTGAGCACAAGACCTTCACAGCCGTCTACACATCATAGGGGAAATCTCATGACACCTTCTCTCCATCTACCTGATGATCCTGAGGAACATTGGGATCTTCTTGTTTACATTCCTGTGGAAGAAGAGGACGGGGACATCTCTCTGGTGTTGTCCTCTTACGGGATAGATCTGGAGGAAACACATACAGGGACTGAATTCATTCTTTACATACAGATAATTATAGGCCGTGTGTATTTAGTCCTGTCCATTACCTAGTGATGTGAGGGGCTGGGGAACCTCCATTGTGACGTTCTTGTATAGATCTTTGTGTTCTTCTAAATACTCCCACTCCTCCATGGAGAAATAGACGGAAACATCCTGACACCTGATAGGAACCTGACACATACAATGATACCATCACCCCCCCGATCCCTTCATAGCGTTACTGTATAATGTCCCAGCATTCCCAGCAGTGTCACCTCTCCAGCCAGCAGCTCAATCATCTTGTAGGTGAGTTCTAGGATCTTCTGGTCATTGATGTCCTCATGTATCAGGGGGTGAGATGGAGGTCCTGTGATTGGGCTCAGGCGTCTTCCCCATCCCTCAGACACAGGGTCCTGACAGCGCTCACTAGAGGTCTTCTTCACTACTGTGTAATCCTGTTTATGGAGAGACACGTTAATAAATCTCATTACAGACATTTCCAGAGTCCTCACCTCTCCAGTTCTGTCCATCTGTTATTCCCATAGATAAGAATGATGTAATGTGACATCATCAGAATCTCTCACCTCTCCAGTAAGCCGGAAGAGGATCTCTAGGGTGAGGTGGAATATCCTCTCCGCCATCTTCTTTCTGTCTCTATCCATTCTTCTATAGGAAAATTATATAGATAAATTATTAGTATCTCATTTTGTGGGAATCTGAGTGAATTGAAGATGAGTTGGTGTAAAATATATTAAATTCTGTGTAATAAAAAAATTAATAGCATTGTGATGCCGGTATAAAGTAATAATGTGGTAGTGCTCTTCATAGATCTTCAAGTCAGACAGAGATACCTATGTGCTATCAGTTGGGATTACGGAAGTTATAAAATAATTCAGGTAATTTAGCAATATAAAGAATGCAACAGTCTTTGTGCAGCCAATAAAATATATTAAAGGTTTATTTGTATACATTTCACCACTCCACGATAAGTTCTAGAAAGAAGAGATGTTCTAACTGCACCGCCTACTCTACACTGTGTGCACAATTATTAGGCAATTTGTATTTTTGATGATTACTTTTACATCTCCAGTGCTGATGGTCAATCCAAAGGGTAATAAACCTGAAACCTGAATATTTAAGAAAGTAAAAGTGAGGTGTTGTCTTAGCAGAATATCTCTGTGTCCAGAATTATTATGCAACTAAATGAAAATTTTCCATCTTAATTGTTTATTTTCGTCTGTTATACTATACATCTGACATTTAATAAATATATATCAGTGACCAATATAGCCACCATTCTTCTAAACATCCATCCATGGAGTCCATTAGTTTCTTACTCTGTTGACGTTCATCTTTGTGGGCAGCACCAGGCACAGCCCCCGACACTGATCACAGAGGGGACTGTTCTCCTTCACCACAAATCTCGAGTTTAAGAAAAGCTCAAAAGTTCTCGGTAAGGTTTAGGTCCAGTGAGGAAAAGGTCATGCCATTAGTCTTTCATCGTTAAGACCTTTCCAAGTACTGAGCAGTGAAGACTTCGATGCTGCGATTGAGCATTGTCCTGCAGAACAATCCTGTTTTTTTTTAAAGATGTAGATTTTTTCTGTACTTCTGTTTAAAGAAAGTGTCATCTAAAAATTGGCAGAAGGTTTGGGAGTTGATTTTGCATCTATCTTCAACTTGAAAAGGTCCAACTAGCTCATGTGTAATAATACCAGCCTATAGCAGTTCCCACCTCCACCTCGAAGTCGAGGTCTGTGCCCATTACTGATGCAGCCACGGGCCCATCCATCTGGTCCGTCAAGAGTCACTCTCATCAGTCCATAAAACCTTTGAAAAATCTGTCTTCCGATATTTCTTGGCCAAGTCTTTTCTTGTGTCTTGTTCAGTGGTGGTCGGTATTCAGCCTCGGCCTTGTCTCTGAGCACTGAACATCTTGTACTTCTGGGCCTCCAGGGAGGCTGCAGTTCTGGAATACGACAGCACTGGAGGATAATATCTTCCTGGTCGCTTCACGTTTGAGTCTTCTGAAATCTTTTGCAGTTAATGCTATTCTTTTTTTTTCTTTTGTGACCCCATACACTTTTGAAGGTTCTGTGATCACACCCAATATCTGAGTAATTTAAGGAGTGCTGCATCCCTCTGTAAGACTTAACCATTTTTGAGATTTTATAGTCAGTTAAAACTCTTTTTGGCCCATTTTGCCTGAGGAAAAGAAGCTGCCTAATAATTCTGCCCCCCTGATAAAGGGTTTCATTATTCATAGGCCACACACCCCTCATTACAATACACATCGCCTGATCTACTTCATCCACTAAACATTTAAGTTTATACAGCTTGTATTTGGAAAATCTGTATAAAAATGATGATACAGCCAAAATATTCACGTGCCTAATAATTGCGCGCACAGTGTATGTTTCAAAGTGATAAAGAAAACTATTTTTTATTCTCAACTGCTACAAGCTATGGGTGCAATGTTCAGGAATCATCCCTCAATCCATAGAACGTGGATTCCACATCTCACCCCTGACAAAGCCAAAAAGTGAAAATAGTTGGGCAATATTCTGAAGCTTGTCTCCATTGTGATTATGATATGTTATAAGCAAGTTTAAATCTCTCAGTTCTTTCAATGTGTATTAGGGGTGCACTGTTTTTTATGGTAATACAAAAAGAAACACTGGCATGGTGGCACCTAGCAGGGTGCAGTACATGCTTAGGAGTTACAAAAAATAAATGATTACAACCATATCCTGTAGAATACAGCAAAAGAGAAGAACAACCATATTAGCGGTGTGGGGCACTAAAACTATGGAGGTAACAAAGATGAGGATCATTACTATATATGGCAATGAGAGGGGGGCTATTACTTCTTAGGGCACTATAGATGGTTATAACACTATGTGGAAGTGGGGAAAAATAGGCAGGACACCTAAGGAGAGTAATGAAAAAAAAAAAAAATATATATATATTTATTTATTGTGAGGGGTCAGCTCTGTGGTAGGCGCTGGTTCACACAGGGATGCAGTCCGTAGGTTCAAACAAACTGGTGGTTTATTAAATGTCCATAAACCAGGCAGGAGACAAAAATATCACAGCCTCTTTCAGGTTCCGAAAAGGTATAACAGAACAAAACATAAAATAGCTGGTCCATATAGAGCACGGCCTCAGCCGTTTAAATGCAGATGCCTTTCTCTGCCTCCAGCAGACTCTAAGCAGCACATGCAAGGCTTGCTCACCTTGCACAACACACAGACAAACTGAGACAGACGCAGCTGTCTTAAATCAGGCCTTCCAAGACCTGGACTGGAGGTAAGTGAACAGCTGATCGCCCCCCAGCTCTTTCAGCTGCTCGTAAAACCCAGCCCTTTAATCTGGGCCCATTAACTACCTCTCAGCACTATGTGTGCTGGAGCCTGCTTCTCGGGTCCTACATCACCGAACCTTGGTACTTCGGGGACTAATACCTCCCATCCACAACGTGTCCAGCTGCAATCTTACCTACCCCCACCCCACTTCCTCTGCCTATATATACACAGTACAGACCAAAAGTTTGGACACACCTTCCCATTTAAAGATTTTTCTGTATTTTCATGACTATGAAAATTGTACATTCACACTGAAGGCATCAAAACTATGAATTAACACATGTGGAATTATATACTTAACAAAAAAGTGTGAAACAACTGAAAATATGTCTTATATTCTAGGTTCTTCAAAGTAGCCACCTTTTGCTTTGATGACTGCTTTGCACACTCTTGGCATTCTCTTGATGAACTTCAAGAGGTAGTCACTGGAAATGGTCTTCCAACAATCTTAAAGGAGTTCCCAGAGATGCTTAGCACTTGTTGGCCCTTTTGCCTTCACTCTGCGGTCCAGCTCACCCCAAACCATCTCGATTGGGTTCAGGTCTGGTGACTGTGGCGGTCAGGTCATCTGGCGTAGCACCCCATCACTCTCCTTCTTGGTCAAATAGCCCTTACACAGCCTGGAGGTGTGTTTGGGGTCATTGTCCTGCAGAAAAATAAATGATGGTCCAACTAAACGCGAACTGGATGGAATAGCATGCCGCTGCAAGATGCTGTGGTAGCCATGCTGGTTCAGTATGCCTTCAATTTTGAATAAATCCCCAACAATGTCACCAGCAAAGCACCCCCACACCATCACACCTCCTCCTCCATGCTTCACGGTGGGAACCAGGCATGTAGAGTCCATCCGTTCACCTTTTCTGCGTCGCACAAAGACACAGTGGTTGGAACCAAAGATCTCAAATTTGGACTCATCAGACCAAAGCACAGATTTCCACTGGTCTAATGTCCATTCCTTGTGTTCTTTAGCCCAAACAAGTCTCTTCTGCTTGTTGCCTGTCCTTAGCAGTGGTTTCCTAGCAGCTATTTTACCATGAAGGCCTGCTGCACAAAGTCTCCTCTTAACAGTTGTTGTAAAGATGTGTCTGCTATTGGAACTCTGTGTGGCATTGACCTGGTCTCTAATCTGAGCTGCTGTTAACCTGCGATTTCTGAGGCTGGTGACTCGGATAAACTTATCCTCAGAAGCAGAGGTGACTCTTGGTCTTCCTTTCCTGTCGCAGTCCTCACGTGAGCCAGTTTCTTTGTAGCGCTTGATGGTTTTTGCAACTGCACTTGGGGACACTTTCAAAGTTTTCCCAATTTTTCGGACTGACTGACCTTCATTTCTTAAAGTAATGATGGCCACTCGTTTTTCTTTACTTAGCTGCTTTTTTCTTGCCATAATACAAATTCTAACAGTCTATTCAGTAGGACTATCAGCTGTGTATCCACCTGACTCCAGCACAACACAACTGATGGTCCCAACCCCATTTATAAGGCAAGAAATCCCACTTATTAAACCTGACAGGGCACACCTGTGAAGTGAAAACCATTTCCGGTGACTACCTCTTGAAGTTCATCAAGAGAATGCCAAGAGTGTGCAAAGCAGTCATCAAAGCAAAAGGTGGCTACTTTGAAGAACCTAGAATATAATACATATTATCAGTTGTTTCACACTTTTTTGTTAAGTATATAATTCCACATGTGTTAATTCATAGTTTTGCTGCCTTCAGTGTGAATGCACAATTTTCATAGTCATGAAAATACAGAAAAATCTTTAAATGAGAGGGTGTGTCCAAACTTTTGGTCTGTTCTGTATATATATATATATATATATATATATATATATATATATATATTCACACACACACACACACTGCTCAAAAAAAATAAAGGGAAAACACTTAAACAACAGAATATAACTCCAAGTAAATCAAACTTCTGTGAAATCAAACTGTCCACTTAGGAAGCAACACTGATTGACAATCAATTTCACATGCTGTTGTGCAAATGGAATAGACAATAGATGGAAATTATTGGCAATTATCAAGACACCCTCAATAAAGGAGTGGTTCTGCAGGTGGAGACCACAGACCACATCTCAGTACCAATGCTTTCTGGCTGATGTTTTGGTCACTTTTGAATGTTGGTTGTGCTTTCACACTCGTGGTAGCATGAGACGAACTCTGCAACCCACAGAAGTTGCTCAGGTAGTGCAGCTCATCCAGGATGGCACATCAATGTGAGCAGTAGCAAGAAGGTTTGCTGTGTCTGTCAGCGTAGTATCCAGAGGCTGGAGACGCTACCAGGAGACAGGCCAGTACACCAGGAGAAGTGGAGGGGCCGTAGGAGGGCAACAACCCAGCAGCAGGACCGCTACCTCCACCTTTGTTCAAGGAGGAACAGGAGGAGCACTGCCAGAGCCCTGCAAAATGACCTCCAGCAGGCTACAAATGTGCATGTGTCTGCACAAACGGTTAGAAACTGACTCCATAAGGGTGGTATGAGGGCCCGACGTCCACAGATGGGGGTTGTGCTCACAGCCCAACACCGTGCAGGACGCTTGACATTTTCCACAGAACACCAGAATTGGCAAAGTCGCCACTGGAGCCTTGTGCTCTTCACAGACGAAAGCAGGTTCACACTGAGCACATGTGACAGACGTGACAGAGTCTGGAGACGCAGTGGAGAGCGATCTGCTGCCTGCAACATCCTTCAGCATGACCGGTTTGGCAGTGGGTCAGTAATGGTGTGGGGTGGCATTTCTTTGGAGTGCCGCACAGCCCTCCATGTGCTCGCCAGAGGTAGCCTGACTGCCATTAGGTACCGAGAGGAGATCCTCAGACCCCTTGTGAGACCATATGCTGGTGCGATTGGCCCTGGGTTCCTCCTAATGCAAGACAATGCCAGACATCATGTGGCTGGAGTGTGTCAGCAGTTTCTGCAAGATGAAGGCATTAAAGCTATGAACTGGCCCCCCCCGTTCCCCAGACCTGAATCCGATTGAGCACATCTGGGACATCATGTCTTGCTATATCCACCAGCGTTATGTTGCACCACAGACTGTCCAGGAGTTGGCGGATGCTTTAGTCCAGGTCTGGGAGGAGATCCCACAGGAGACCATCCGCAACCTCATCAGGAGCATGCCCAGGCGTTGTAGGGAGGTCATACAGGCACATGGAGGCCACACACAATACTCAGCCTCATCAGGAGCATGCCCAGGCGTTGTAGGGAGGTCATACAGGCACGTGGAGACCACACACAATACTCAGCCTCATCAGGAGCATGCCCAGGCGTTGTAGGGAGGTCATACAGGCACATGGAGGCCACACACAATACTCAGCCTCATCAGGAGCATGCCCAGGCGTTGTAGGGAGGTCATACAGGCACGTGGAGGCCACACACAATACTCAGCCTCATCAGGAGCATGCCCAGGCGTTGTAGGGAGGTCATACAGGCACGTGGAGACCACACACAATACTCAGCCTCATCAGGAGCATGCCCAGGCGTTGTAGGGAGGTCATACAGGCACGTGGAGACCACACACAATACTGAACCTCATTTTGACTTGTTTTAAGGACATTACATCAGAGTTGGATCAGCCTGTAGTGTGTTTTTCCACTTTAATTTTGGGGGTGACTCCAAATCCAGGCCTCCATTGGTTAATAAATTTGATTTTCATGGATGATTTTTGTGTGATTTTGTTCCCAACACATTCAACTTTGTACAGAACAAAGTATTCAATGAGAATATTTCATTCATTCAGATCTAGGATGTGTTATTTGAGTGTTCCCTTTATTTTTTTGATCAGTGTATAAATATATGACAAAATATAAAAAAACACAAACAATAAATGTTTATATGATTCCGCTTCCCCCCCCCCCAAGGTAAATAGCAAAATGTAATACATGATAATAATCTTTATTTTTATATAGCGCTAACATATTCCGCAGCGCTTTACATACATAATTATTGCAGTCCCCATCAGGGCTCACAATCTCAATTCCCTATCAGTATGTCTTTGGAGTGTGGGAGGAAACTGGAGAACCCGGAGGAAACTCACGCAAACACGGGGAGAACATACAAACTCCTTGCAGATGTTGTCCTTGGTGGGATTTGAACCCAGGACCCCAGCGCTGCAAGGCTGCAGTGCTAACCACTGAGCCACCGTGCTGCCCAGTACATTAAAAAAAAATATTCGGTATTGCCATGTACATAACTGCCTGAATTAATAACATTTTGAAATATTTTTTCCCATGTGGTATAAATCGAAAAACTAGGAATAATATTTTGGCCACCACAATTCCACATAAAAATGTAATAAAAAGCTACTAAAATGTCATATTTCCTCCAAAATTGTATCAACAAAAAGAAGAAAACAAGAAATAATCATTGAAACCGGACCATCGATGGAAGAATGAAAATAGTTACAGGTCTCAGAAAATGGTGACACGTAAAAATTGTTAGATACTAAATTTTCAGCCCTGGTGACATCACACCTGTAGAGCATTAGACCGCTGACTGACTGCGGTTGTCACTCTAAAGACATGACATCACCACTGCAGCCTATAAAGAAGACCCGAGCAGCAGCAGAGCCGGCACAGGAGCAGGGGAAGGTGAGTAATGCTGATTGTAGTATTTGTTACACAGGCTCGTAGATTGTGTTCAGAACACTGAAAGGGGAAACCTCTTCTACACTTTCTGCTGTTGGTTCAGGGCACATTGTGATGTTCAATGTTGTAATGAGCCTTAGCCTGAGGACAGACAGGAATAATGATGAGATGGCCTGAGAGCAGAGAGGAACGCTGAGGAGAAGGTCTGAGGGAAGAGAGGAATGTTGAGGAGACAGCCTGAGTGAAGAAAGGAGCGCTGAGGAGACAGCCTGAAAGTTGAGAAGAGTGTTGAGGGGATGGCCTGAGGTTAGATATGAGCACCAGTGAGGTATCCAGAGAGCAGAGAAGAAAGGAGATGGCCTGAATACAGAGAGGAGCGCTGAAGAGACGACCTGAGGATAGAAAGGAGCGCTGAGGAGACAGACTGAGCATAAAGAGGAGCGCTGAGGAGACAGCCTGAGGATAGAGAGAAGCACTCAGGAGACAGCCTGAAGGAAGAGATGAGTGCAAAAGAGGTAGCCTGAGAGCAGAGAGGAACACTGAGGAAACAGCCTATGTTTAGAGAGAAGCACTGAGGAGACTGCCTGGGAGCATAGAAAAGCAATGAGGAGATGGCCTGAGGGCTGAGAGGAGCGCTGAGGAGATGGCCTGAGAGTAAAGAGGAGCGCTGAGGAGATGGCCTGAGAGTAAAGAGGAGCGCTGAGGAGATGTCCTGAGAGTAAAGAGGAGCGCTGAGGAGATGGCCTCAGAGTAAAGAGGAGCGCTGAGGAGATGGCCTCAGAGTAAAGAGGAGCGCTGAGGAGATGGCCTGAGAGTAAAGAGGAACGCTGAGGAGATGGCCTGAGAGTAAAGAGGAGCGCTGAGGAGATGGCCTGAGAGTAAGGAGGAGCGCTGAGGAGATGGCCTGAGAGTAAAGAGGAGCGCTGAGGAGATGGCCTGAGAGTAAAGAGGAACGCTGAGGAGATGGCCTGAGAGTAAAGAGGAGCGCCGAGGAGATGGCCGGAGAGTAAAGAGGAACGCCGAGGAAATGGCCTGAGAGTAAAGAGGAGCGCTGAGGAGATGGCCTGAGAGTAAAGAGGAGCGCTCAGGAGATGGCCTGAGGGCAGAGAGGAGCGCTGAGGAGATGGCCTGAGAGTAAAGAGGAGCGCTGAGGAGATGGCCTGAGAGTAAAGAGGAGCGCTGAGGAGACAGCCTGAAAGTTGAGAAGAGTGTTGAGGTGATGGCCTGAGGTTAGATATGAGCACCAGTGAGGTATCCAGAGAGCAGAGAAGAAAGGAGATGGCCCGAATACAGAGAGGAGCGCTGAAGAGACGACCTGAGGATAGAAAGGAGCGCTGAGGAGACAGACTGAGCATAAAGAGGAGCGCTGAGGAGACAGCCTGAGGATAGAGAGAAGCACTCAGGAGACAGCCTGAAGGAAGAGATGAGTGCAAAAGAGGTAGCCTGAGAGCAGAGAGGAACACTGAGGAAACAGCCTATGTTTAGAGAGAAGCACTGAGGAGACTGCCTGGGAGCATAGAAAAGCGATGAGGAGATGGCCTGAGGGCAGAGAGGAGCGCTGAGGAGATGGCCTGACAGTAAAGAGGAGCGCTGAGGAGATGGCCTGAGAGTAAAGAGGAACGCTGAGGAGATGGCCTGAGAGTAAAGAGGAGCGCCGAGGAGATGGCCGGATAGTAAAGAGGAGCACTCAGGAGATGGCCTGAGAGTAAAGAGGAGCGCTGAGGAGATGGCCTGAGAGTAAAGAGGAGCGCTGAGGAGATGTCCTGAGAGTAAAGAGGAGCGCTGAGGAGATGGCCTGAGAGTAAAGAGGAACGCTGAGGAGATGGCCTGAGAGTAAAGAGGAGCGCCGAGGAGATGGCCGGATAGTAAAGAGGAGCGCTCAGGAGATGGCCTGAGAGTAAAGAGGAGCGCTGAGGAGATGGCCTGAGAGTAAAGAGGAGCGCTGAGGAGATGTCCTGAGAGTAAAGAGGAGCGCTGAGGAGATGGCCTCAGAGTAAAGAGGAGCGCTGAGGAGATGGCCTGAGAGTAAAGAGGAGCGCTGAGGAGATGGCCTGAGAGTAAAGAGGAGCGCTGAGGAGATGGCCTGAGAGTAAAGAGGAGCGCTGAGGAGATGGCCTGAGAGTAAAGAGGAGCGCTGAGGAGATGTCCTGAGAGTAAAGAGGAGCGCTGAGGAGATGGCCTGAGAGTAAAGAGGAACGCTGAGGAGATGGCCTGAGAGTAAAGAGGAGCGCCGAGGAGATGGCCGGATAGTAAAGAGGAGCGCTCAGGAGATGGCCTGAGAGTAAAGAGGAGCGCTGAGGAGATGGCCTGAGAGTAAAGAGGAGCGCTGAGGAGATGTCCTGAGAGTAAAGAGGAGCGCTGAGGAGATGGCCTCAGAGTAAAGAGGAGCGCTGAGGAGATGGCCTGAGAGTAAAGAGGAGCGCTGAGGAGATGGCCTGAGAGTAAAGAGGAGCGCTGAGGAGATGGCCTGAGAGTAAAGAGGAGCGCTGAGGAGATGTCCTGAGAGTAAAGAGGAGCGCTGAGGAGATGGCCTCAGAGTAAAGAGGAGCGCTGAGGAGATGGCCTGAGAGTAAAGAGGAGCGCTGAGGAGATGGCCTGAGAGTAAAGAGGAGCGCTGAGGAGATGGCCTGAGAGTAAAGAGGAGCGCTGAGGAGATGGCCTGAGAGTAAAGAGGAGCGCTGAGGAGATGTCCTGAGAGTAAAGAGGAGCGCTGAGGAGATGGCCTGAGAGTAAAGAGGAGCGCTGAGGAGATGGCCTGAGAGTAAAGAGGAGCGCTGAGGAGATGGCCTGAGAGTAAAGAGGAGCGCTGAGGAGATGGCCTGAGAGTAAAGAGGAGCGCTGAGGAGATGGCCTGAGAGTAAAGAGGAGCGCTGAGGAGATGGCCTGAGAGTAAAGAGGAGCGCTGAGGAGATGGCCTGAGAGTAAAGAGGAACGCTGAGGAGATGGCCTGAGAGTAAAGAGGAGCGCCGAGGAGATGGCCGGATAGTAAAGAGGAACGCTGAGGAAATGTCCTGAGAGTAAAGAGGAGCGCTGAGGAGATGGCCTGAGAGTAAAGAGGAGCGCTCAGGAGATGGCCTGAGGGCAGAGAGGAGCGCTGAGGAGATGGCCTGAGAGTAAAGAGGAGCGCCGAGGAGATGGCCGGAGAGTAAAGAGGAACGCTGAGGAAATGTCCTGAGAGTAAAGAGGAGCGCTGAGGAGATGGCCTGAGAGTAAAGAGGAGCGCTCAGGAGATGGCCTGAGAGTAAAGAGGAGCGCCGAGGAGATGGCCGGAGAGTAAAGAGGAACGCTGAGGAAATGTCCTGAGAGTAAAGAGGAGCGCTGAGGAGATGGCCTGAGAGTAAAGAGGAGCGCTCAGGAGATGGCCTGAGAGTAAAGAGGAGCGCTCAGGAGATGGCCTGAGAGTAAAGAGGAACGCTGAGGAGCTGGCCTGAGAGTAAAGAGGAGCACTGAGGAAATGTCCTGAGAGTAAAGAGGAGCGCTGAGGAGATGGCCTGAGAGTAAAGAGGAGCGCTGAGGAGATGGCCTGAGAGTAAAGAGGAGCGCTGAGGAGATGGCCTGAGAGTAAAGAGGAGCGCTGAGGAGATGGCCTGAGAGTAAAGAGGAGCGCTGAGGAGATGGCCTGAGAGTAAAGAGGAACGCTGAGGAGATGGCCTGAGAGTAAAGAGGAGCACCGAGGAGATGGCCGGAGAGTAAAGAGGAACGCTGAGGAAATGTCCTGAGAGTAAAGAGGAGCGCTGAGGAGATGGCCTGAGAGTAAAGAGGAGCGCTGAGGAGATGGCCTGAGAGTAAAGAGGAACGCTGAGGAGATGGCCTGAGAGTAAAGAGGAGCGCTGAGGAGATGGCCTGAGAGTAAAGAGGAGCGCTGAGGAGATGGCCTGAGAGTAAAGAGGAGCGCTGAGGAGATGGCCTGAGAGTAAAGAGGAGCGCTGAGGAGATGGCCTGAGAGTAAAGAGGAGCGCTGAGGAGATGGCCTGAGAGTAAAGAGGAGCGCTGAGGAGATGGCCTGAGAGTAAAGAGGAGCGCTGAGGAGATGGCCTGAGAGTAAAGAGGAGCGCTGAGAAGACCGTCAAGAAATGCAAAGGAGATGGTCTGAGGATAGAGAGGAACACCAAGGAGACAGCCGAAGTGTAAAGGGGTCGTACATTTACTTTATGTGTTTAGGGTAGAATTAAATGGTAATGGGTGGTGTTAGGGGTTAGAGGAATGGTTATGGACGTGGCCTAAGATGTAATGATGTACAATCTATCCCTCTTTATCTTCTCTAACAGTTGGGAGGTCACACAAATGTAAAACTCTAATTGTTTTTGTAGCTGCAAAATGCAATTGCAATGTGTGAATAAAGTCTATAGAGAGTGTGAGCCTCAATGGGGACGGTGATAATAATGTGTGTACAGCGCTGCAGAATATGGTGGCGATATAGAGAATAATGGGGAATCTCCACATACCTCCACCTGCAGAGCCGCCACCACATATATGGCTGTTCTGTGGGTACAGGACCTGTGATGAGGTCACAGGAGGGGAGGAGTCAGGGGTCACATGATCAGGGGCCTCAGTGGATGCAGGACTCTGCTGTACCCTGCAGGATGGAGCGCGTACAAGTGTTTAGTGTGTGGTGAGCATCTCTATTAGGTTATAGGCCAGACACTATGTACCACGCTTATCTGTATGACTGGCGCCCTATACCGGCCTTATCCATGTGCATTTATAATACAACGCAGCCGCCCCTCCATGAACCGTCAGTGTAAGTGGTTGTTTCATCTATTTTGCACCTGTGCTGCCTCCGCCTTTATCATGGGGACTGTTGTGTCCTGCAGTGTAGTTGATATTGTGTCTGTCACGATTCCTCCGCTCAGTGTGTCTTGGACGCAGTTAGTGACAGCTCAGTCATCCAAAACTATTGCAGGGATGTGCTGAGCTGTCGGTACTTTGATTGACAGCTCAGCCGTCCAATCTGAGACTGGGAGGTGCTGAGTTTACTTCAGCTGTTCCCTGTTCCTAGTGATTACCCAGCTACTTAGCTGAGCTGTAAGTTCCCGATAGCTGCCGGTCGTAGCTTTCAGCTCAATGTGGTCTGTTCCCTCTGCGCTTTATGCTCTGAATTCAGACATTCTGATCTTCTGTTGCCGGACCCTGGCTTTCCCTATTGACTACCAGTTTGTATTAACCCTTTTGCCTTGACACACGCTGACCTTGGAATTCTGACTCTGGACTGTGACCTGACTAGGCCTTTGTCTCTTCCCTCTTTTTATAATGTATCCTCCTGGCTATTGACCTCGAACTCCTTGACTATGCTGACTCACGGCTTGTCCGTGAGAAGTGATTCAGGGTCACAGCATCTTGGTTTTGGTAAATATGGCCGCCTTTTTTCCGTGAGGTTTTTTGAATATGTGGTGGGAGAAAAAATAAATATTTCTAATACTGTGGGCTCTACTGGTATCACGTGCTGAGCGTCTCTGCTCTATGAGGACTGATGAAAGCTCGGTCTGAACTGTGTCCTATAGATTACAGCAAAGAGGATAAAAACAACCTCGTTACGGGTCATTCACATGTCCAAGTGAGACTACAATGCATGGGCTGGCCGCGAGTCTCCTGACCGGAGCGGGATGACAGCCTCATATATTTATATAATTGTGAGGTAAAAAATGAGAAAAGAAGCTTTATGGTGGGCGCTGTCATGCTGAAGACAAGGATGAGAAGGTGTAGAAAAACAACAAACATATTAAAAGATAGCAAAGTGTTTCAAAATCGATCTGACATCTTCCTAGGGCCATCATAAAGCCTTTTTTCCTCATTTTTTGCCTCCTTCTGTTGACTTCAACAGTGGAGAAGCAGTCTATACGAGGAATACCATTGTGCTACTTCTCTCAGCACAGTTGTGCCTGACCGGCTCAACTCCACCAGGTGGGAAGATTCCATCGACCCTTCCCTGTTTCTTATCACCAGGACTTCATCATGGAGCTGCATATACTTCTATGAAGCCGTCATGCTCAGGTCAGGAGACCCACGGCCAGTCCATACATTGCACAGACATATAAATGAGCCCTTAGTATTGTTGAGCACAATAACTGTGGAGGGGAATAAAGTTGTGCATCATTATTGTCTATGGCAATTGGGGAGGCGGGTGTATTACTATTACCGCAGGGCTGGCCTGGGCAGGGGGGAATCTGTGTTGGCTCCCTCACAAGTGCTGACCCTCTGTGTGGTTACATATACTGTAAGCCTGTCTATATGTGGGTGTACGTATGGATAAGGTCTCTCTACTTCAAAAAAAGATATAACTTTGTCAATTACATGCTTTATAAGGAACAATCAATTTTTTTAAAGGAAAAAACAATGATGTGGATATACGTATTGTGTCTTATGATGTAAGAAATCACAGGTTATGCAGACATAATGTTTTCATATGTTTGTCATTAAACTCATCTCCTCTCGATCATATATATATTATATATTATATATTAAAAACAATAAACACTTAAATCCTTCTCCTTCTTCCTCAAATTCAGAATTTTATTTTAACCACTAAATAATAAATTCTTCTTAATTTTGGTATCGCACCGACCGGGAGGATGACATCGCCGCTCATTCACACCGGACATTTAATGATGTTTTTTTTTCTTTTTTTTCAGTGCATTTTAAAGTGAATTTAGTTCTAAAGCACAAAAATTTTAAATTGCCTGATGCCAAGGGGTTAAATATTCCTAAAAATGGATGAAAACATCATTATGTGGCACCCCAGGGGTCTGGTTGCCACTGTAATAGAAATATTACTGAGAGCAAGTGGGAGGTTTGTCTGGTCAGGAGCCCTCAAACATGCAACCCCACCCGCCCAGACCTGGGAGGGGAGGAATCAGCCCTTATAAACTGGGTCTGGGGCGGGATTAGTTAGTCAGAGCCTGGAGACAGTTCCAGACACAGGGAGAGTTACAGCAGGAGCTCTGTAGGAGCAGTAGCTGAAGACCAGGGGCTGGAGCTGAGCAGAGATATAGCTCGCCCTGGCATTAGAACCTAATAACCGGACACCGGAGTCCGAGGCTGTGGGGACGGATATCCACCCAGCAGCAGAAACCAGCCGGCAGGGGATTCCAGGTCCTCTGGCCATAGAAGCCCGGAGGCTCAGTCACAAGGAAGGGACCAGAACCGCCATCCAGGAGCGGAGGCTAACAGAAGGCCCCAAGTCACCAGCCATACGGGTGAGCACCACACGGTATACTCAGGGACGTGGGCTACTTCAACCCGCTTACGGCAAGGTAGCCAGAAAGAGTGCAGATAGATGGGGAGGCCTACAACTCCACCTGGCCAGGGGAACTCCTGTTTGCTCGCAGACTGACCAGGCCCCTTATGCTAGCCAGTACTCCCGGGAGGGTCTGCCTTAATATCACCAGTAAAGACCCTGAACTGCACTGCAAAGACTCTGAGTCGTTCCTGCTTCAGCGCCGCACCAGCACTACTAGTACTGGGACTCTCGTGCACCATCACCCTCACCATCAACTACAGTGCCCTGGGGCTGCACTCTTCCCGTGGGGAGTCACACTACCTAAACTGCATATACCATCAGCCCCAGCGGTCTGCCTTGCAGCGGCGGTCCGCACTGACCGCAATCCACGGGTGGCGTAGTCGGACATTAAACCACAAAAAAAACCACAAAATACCGCCATTGGCCTGACCACCCTGAGCCACGGGACCGGGTCACCGCCATGGACCCTACAACCCCCAGAAGCCCGGTTCCGGGTACCCCTCGGCCCAGGGGACGAGTCATTTACACAGATTGCGAAGGCGGCAAATGTGAACAGGTGTGAAGAAAGACTAAGGAGAGAGTGAGGCCTGATGGGGACAGTGATAATAATTTGTGTACAGCGCTACGGAGTATGGAGGCGACATAGAAGGAAGAGGAAGAAATAATAGAGACTAATGGGAAATTTCCACATACCTCGACCTGCAGAGCCGCCACCACATATATGGCTGTGATGAGGTCACAGGAGGGGAGGAGTTGGGGTCACATGATCAGGGGCCCCAGTGGATGCAGGACTCTGCTGTGCTGGTTGTCATGGTGCTGGATGAGCTGAAGTTTATGTGTGGGGTCAGGAGGGGTTTACAGTGTGGATGTAGCAGAGCCGCATGTGTACGAGGTGTACGGAGCAGAGCTGTGTGTGTACGAGGTGTACGGAGCAGAGCAGCGTGTGTACGGAGCAGAGCCGTGTGTGTACGAGGTGTATGGAGCTGAGCCGCGTGTGTACGAGGTGTATGGAGCTGAGAAGCGTGTGTACGAGGTGTACGGAGCGGAGCCGCGAATGTACGAGGTGTACGGAGTGGAGCCGCGTGTGTACGAGGTGTACGGAGCGGAGCCGCGCGTGTACGAGGTGTACGGAGTGGAGCCGCACGTGTACGAGGTATACGGAGCGGAGCCGCGCGTGTACGAGGCGTACGGAGCGGAGCCATGCGTGTACGAGGCGTACGGAGCGGAGCCGCGTGTGTACGAGGCGTATGGAGCGGAGCCGCGTGTGTACGAGGCGTACGGAGCGGAGCAGCGAGTGTACGCGGCGTACCGAGCGTAGCAGCATGTGTACTAGGCGTTCCGAGCAGAGCCATGTGTGTACGAGGCGTACGGAGCGGAGCAGCGCGTATAAGAGCAGTACGGAGCAGAGCCGTGTGTGTTTGGCAGTCCTCGCCAGGGCTGTGGAGTCGGAGCACATTTTGGTGGAGTCGGAGTTGAAATTGGTATAAAATGGACCGACTCCGACTCCTAAAATACACTGCTCAAAAAAATAAAGGGGACACTTAAACAACAGAATATAACTACAAGTAAATCAGACTTCGGTGAAATCAAACTGTCCACTTAGGAAGCAACACTGATTGACAATCAATTTCTCATGCTGTTGTGCAAATGGAATAGACAATAGATGGAAATTATTGGCAATTATCAAGACACCCTCAATAAAGGAGTGGTTCTGCAGGTGGGGACCACAGACCACATCTCAGTACCAATGCTTTCTGGCTGATGTTTTGGTCACTTTTGAATGTTGGTTGTGCTTTCACACTCGTGATAGCATGAGACGGACTCTACAACCCATAGAAGTTGCTCAAGTAGTGCAGCTCATCCAGGATGTCACATCAATGCGAGCTGTGGTAAAAAGGTTTGCTGTGTCTGTCAGCGTAGGGTCCAGAGGCAGGAGACACTACCATGAGACGTGGAGGGGGCCGTAGGACAAAAACCCAGCAGCAGGACCGCTACCTCCGCCATTATGTAAGGAGGAACAGGAGGAGCAATGCCAGAGCCCTGCAAAATGACTTCCAGCAGGCCACAAATGTGCATATTTCTGCACAAACGGTTAGAAACCGACTCCATGAGGGTGGTATGAGGGCCCGACGTCCACAGATGGGGGTTGTGCTCACAGCCCAACACCGTGCAGGACGCTTGCCATTTGCCACAACACCAGGATTAGCAAAGTCGGCACTGGTGCCCTAAGCTCTTCACAGATGAAAGCAGGTTCACACTGAGCACGTGACAGACGTGACAGCGTCTGGAGTCCCCGTGAAGAGCAATCTGCTGCCTGCAACATCCTTCAGCATGACCGGTTTGGCAGTGGGTCAGTAATGGTGTGGGGTGGCATTTCTTTGGAGGGCCGCACAGCCCTCCATGTGCTCACCAGAGGTAGCCTGACTGCCATTACGTACCGAGATGAGATCCTCAGACCCCTTTTGAGACCATATGCTGGTGTGGTTGGCCCTGGGTTCCTTCTAATGCAGGACAATGCCAGACCTCATGTGGCTGGAGTGTGTCAGCAGTTCCTGCAAGATGAAGTCATTGAAGCTATGGACTGGCCCGCCCGTTCCACAGACCTGAATCCGATTGAGCACATCTGGGACATCATGTCTCGCCCCATCCACCAACGTCATGTTGCACCATAGACTGTTCAGGAGTTGGCGGATGCTTTAGTCCAGGTCTGGGAGGAGATCCCACAGGAGACCATCCGCAACCTCATCAGGAGCATGCCCAGGTGTTGTAGGGAGGTCATACAGGCACGTGGAGGCCACACACAATACTGAGCCTCATTTTGACTTGTTTTAAGGACATTACATCAAAGTTTGATCAGCCTGTAGTGTGTTTTTCCATATTCATTTTGTGGGTGACTCCAAATCCAGGCCTCCATTGGTTAATAAATGTGATTTCCATTGATGATTTTTGTGTGACTTTCAGCACATTCAACTTTGTACAGAACAAAGTATTCAATGAGAATATTTCATTCATTCAGATCTAGGATGTGTTATTTGAGTGTTACCTTTATTTTTTTTAGCAGTGTATATAATAAGTTGGGTACAGTAATTCATTGCAGTTTGTGAGGAATATTTTTATATAAGAATTTGGGAAAGTTATGAAATGTCTTATAAATGCCTGTCCCATTCCTGATCTAAGGGTCTAGACTTTTAGCTGAAAAAATGTGTCCTACCGTAAATTTATCACTTAAACATGAGCCATGTATGAGGGAGTCGTGGAGTCGGTGTCATGGAAATTGATTAGTCGGAGTCGAAGGTTTGGCTTACCGACTCCACAGCCCTGGTCCTCGCTTGTGGGGGCCAATAGCAAAGCCCCCGAGGTGTGAACAACATACAACCCCCTAAAGTGACCCCATTTTGGACACTGTACCCATCAGGGAAGTCATCTGAGGGTGTGCTGTCCAGCTCTTTGTTTGAAAAGACTTTCTGCCATTTTGGGCATTACCTAATGATTATTGTATTGTTGTGCTTTGCTGCCATCTACTGGCCATTGTTATAACATGTATTATTCCTGTGTTTTACCCACAACACCTTTCGGTATGTAACTCCTCCTACCTCCTGCTCCTCACTTCCTTCTTCTTCACATCCGTCTTGACTACACATGCTGCAGGACTGGAGAAAGGATTCTCTTGTTACCACTTTACCTAGCGCTTCTAATACCTACAATTCCTAATCTTTCCTCATCCTTCACTTTCCCTCATCTCACCTCATCAAGAACTGTAAATAAATCTGCTGAATTCATCACTGCATCATCATTCTGGATTACCACGTGCACTTCATGAGGAACAGGAGCGCAGGTCAGTGAGTTGACGCTATCTGCCATTGCTTATACAGAGATCTGTGTCACATCCCTCATACACATCTCGCCCCACGTACATCGGTGGCAGAATAGTAACAAGACACCTAAGTCTTCAGTATCTGTGTGCATATGCATGTCTGCTAGCAAGTCTACCATCTTAGCTAAAGCATGTCTACAAAAGGCACAGTGGATCCATCTGTGGGAGAAGCACATCATGTTCCTGACACCACAGATGCTCCAGGAGCAGAGTCCACACTTACTGCAGAAAAGGATGTACGACCACAACGAGTAACCAAGCCAACACAAAAGGTCATAGAGAACCTGGAGACAACCAGAGATGAGCTCCATGATAACATAGATTATTTACGGGGCAGAGTTGAGCACTATTTAGCAGCTCTTCCACGTGCTAACAATGACGCAGCAGATTTAACCGCCAAATTGAAGAGTTTATCTGCCGCCTATGATCGCTACCAGAGACTGTTAAGTACATTGCATTCCCGAGTAACTGTGATATGGATGATGCCCCAGCAGAGCTGAAATGGAGACTCTTCTCCAAGAAAAGACCGTATTAGTGTGAGATGCCCAGGATAAGGCAGAACTCCGCATCGCACACCTCCAAGAGGTTAGATCACATCGTACAGCCTTGACCAAAATCACATCTCGGTCTTCCAGATCATCTCAGTCCAGGAAGTCAACATTGTCTGACAAGATACTGGAAATACGTGCATCTGCAGAGGCTAGAGTAAGAAGCTCCTTTGCTAGGAAGGAGGCTGAAGTAGAAGCCCAATTGAAAAAAGCAGGAAGCTGAGATGGGAAACTCAATTAAAAATACTCCAAGCAGAAAGGGAAGAAGCAGCAGCCCTCGCTAAACTGAAGGTCCTTGAACAAGCACTAGTTCAAGATGCTAATATGGACTGCTTTATTCCAGGAGAAATGGAGGACCCAGCTGATCGCACTACAGACTATGTGCTAAAACATTTACCATCTGTACCAATGCCACCTCCAATCCACCACACGGATGCACCCGTAAGCCAAGAAATGTTGCCACCTACTGCCGACAAGGTAACTTCCAGCACTATCCCACAATTTAGGCCGCAGCCAGCAGATCCTATAGAGACTAAACCACAACTTAACCCTCATGCCACATCATTCCGTCCTGACCTGTCTCAGTCATATAAGCCAGAGAATTTACATTCCCCAGGGATACCACAAGTTAATCCTGCAACTATGACTGGGAGGTCGGACATGTCTGAATTCGCCAGATATATGATTCGCAGGTAGTTAATAAACATCAGTCTCTCAAAGTTTGATGATTGTGCCGAAAATTATAGAGCCTGGAAATCAACCTTTCAAGCAGTAATCCAAGACCTTAATCTCACCGGCAAGGAACAACTAGATTTGCTTGTCAACTGGTTAGGCCCTGAATCAGCGGAGCGTATCGAGACAATAAGGGTAGTTCATGTGGACTATTCAGATGCAGGTCTTATTGCAGCATAGGAGAGACTGGAGCAAACCCACGGCAGCTCAGAAGCCATAGAGTATGCCTTATTTAAGAAACTGCAAGCCTTCGCAAAAATAACTAACAAGGACAATCGAAAACTTCAAGACCTGAGTGACCTGCTAAAGGAAATAGAATTGGCAAAATTAGACCCACGTCTTTCAGGACTGAGCTACCTTGATACTGCTCATGGCGTGACTCCAGTAATTCTCAGGCTGTGTGCCCACTATGCGTTTTTCAAGCATTTATGCTGCGGAATTTCCGCGGCATAAACGCTTGGGAAACACTTGGTAATCCGCCCCCCATGGTCCCCAATGACAAGCCGCACTGTTAATGTCCATGCTGCGGATTTTTCCGCAGCGTTTATGCTGCGCTCAAAAATCTGCAGCATGTCCATTAATTTTGTGAACACGCAGCATAATCGCCGCCATTGACTTGCATTGGACCGCGTCATATCCGCATCACAGCATCTCCACAAGCGGATATCACATGGTTCAATGTGCGGATGGTACCCAGGTCTGGAGGAGAGGAGACTCTCCTCCAGACCTGGGTACCATTGTACCTGGAAAAAAAAGAATAAAATAAAAAATAAAGATTATATTTACCTTCTGGCGGCCCCCGCAGCGCTTGTTCTCCTTTGTCAGCAAATCGCGAAGGACTGAAGGACCTGCGCTGACGTCATAGTCATGTGACGGCAGGTCTTTCAGTGTACGGCGATCTCCCAGCAGCCAGAACGGAGCGAAGCAAGACACCGGGGACTGTCAGAAGGTAAGTATAATATTTATTTTTTACCATTCTCTCAGGTCACACTATATAAATCCATGCCGGTTGCATGCATTTATATAGTGTGACCAAGTTGTCAAGCACTTTCCAAGTGATGCTAAAATCGCTTGGAAAGCGCTTGACACCCGCATGCGGAAATGCATGTGAAGAACGCTTCATTTCCGCTTGTCCCTGGCAGGAAAAACACATGTACAATCTGCATGCGTTTTTTCTGCCAGGGAGATGCAGAAATGCTGCAGAAATTTTCTGCTTCATTTCTGCATCGTGGGCACATAGCCTCAAGTTGCCAAAATGCATGCAGGATAAATGGGCAGACCATGGCTCACGGTATAAAGGACAGCATAATGTGTCTTTTCCTCCCTTTTCATATTTTTCCAGGTTCGTCAGTGATCAAGCTTGGAAGAAGAATGATCCCAGCTTTGACTTCACTGAACCTACTCCACCAGCTTCATCATCATCATCATCTACAAGGTATGATAACAATATCACCAAACGTAAAGAGATAAGGAGCACAGTATCCGTGAGAAAGACTGACGTTCCACTTACTGCACCCTCTTTTAACAAAACAAACGCTGTTGCTCCTAAAACTATCACCCACTTAAGGAATGCCGTGGATTCAGGGCAAAGACTTTGCAGGAATGCAGAGATACTCTCAAGGAGCTAGGAATATGTTACAAGTGTTGCACCTCCTCAGACCACCTTGCTAAGGACTGTAAGGCTGTCATTAAGTGCACTGAATGCAGTAGTGACAAACACGTTACATCTATGCATCCCACACCAGCTCCACACAATTCACAATGCAGCACCCAATCCTGCTCAAAATCATGGCGGGGAGCCACAAGTTTCTGATCCAGCTGCAACTGCTGTTTCCTCCTCATGTATGGAAGTATGTGGAGAAGGGACTGGTCCTAAATGCTGAGCTAAAGTATGTCTGGTCAAGGTCTATCCAGAAGGACAACCCGACAAGGCCTCTAAAATGTATGCCAAAATGTATGCCATAATAGATGAGCAAAGTAACAGGTCTCTAGCAAAGCCAAAACTCTTTGAGATCTTCAATATAAAAGGACAAACGGCTCCGTAACCCCTCATCACCTGTTCTGGTCATATTGAGACTTCTGGTAGGAGAGCCTCTGGGTACATTATCTCTTCAATCAAGGGGAACATGCACATACCCTTGCCAACTTTAATTGAATGTGACCAGATACCTGATAACATGGAAGAAATTCCCACGCTTCATCATCCCCACTTGAGGCACTTAACTAACGAAATTCCTCCTCTGGACACGAATGCTGATATTATAATCCTACTGGGGAGAGACATTCTAAGGGTCCACAAAGTGCGCCAACAATGCAATGGCCCAGATGATGCTCCATACGCCCAAATACTTGATCTAGGCTTGGTAATCGTGGGCAATGTATGTCTGGATAAGAGTCACAAGGCATCCGAAGTCAACTCCTTTAAAACGTATGTACTTCAAAATGGTTGCACAACTCACTTCAAACCATGCTCTCATCACTACGAGGTGAAAGAAAGGTTCTCTGACTTCATCCAAGAGCCTGACATCATTCCCACTCCCTATGGTGACGACTTAGGGAGAACAGTGTTTCGCACAACACAAGATGACAACAAGGTCGCCTTATCCATAGAAGACAAGGAATTTATTAAAATAATGGACAGTGGATTCTTCAAGAACGAATCTGACCATTGGGTCGCTCCCTTACCCTTCAAGGGTACAAGGGCCATGCTTGCTAACAACCAAGAACAGGCCTTATCAAGGTTCACCTCACTGCAGAGAACATTGCGAAATAAGCCTGAAATGAAGGACCATTTTGTAGCATTGATGGAGAAGATATTTCGCAATGACCACGCAGAGCCAGCTCCACCCTTGCAAGCCAATGAAGAATGCTGGTATCTACCTTCCTTTGGAGCATACCATCCAAGAAAGCCTAAACAAATCAGAGTGGTGTTCGATTCAAGCGCCAAACTTGATGGTGTATCTCTGAACGATGTTCTCCTCACTGGTCTCAACCTGACTAATAACCTGGTGGGAGTGCTCATGAGATTCAGAAAAGAGCCAGTCGCCATTACTGCTGACATTGAACAAATGTTCCATTGTTTGATCGTGCGACAAGATCACAGAAATTATCTCTGTTTTCTATGGCACCGAGACAATGACACCAGCAAGGAAATAGTTGAATACTGCATGAAGGTGCACGTGTTTGGAAACAGTCCTCCTGCAGTTGCTACATACGGCCTACGTAGGACCGCCTCTGATGGTGAAGCAGAATTCGGGAAGGACGCCCAACAGTTTGTTGAAAAGGACTTCTACGTGGACAACGGTCTCAAATCCCTGCCCACAGCGGACGAAGACATAGATCTGCTCAAATGGACACAAGGTATGCTTTCTAAAGCTCATTTAAGATTGCATAAAATTGCCTCCAATAGTGCTGTTGTCATGAAGGCCTTTCACTCTAATGATCATGCTTCAGAATTCAGAGACTTGAATCTAGGTTCAGACAACCCACCAGTACAGAGAAGTCTGGGCTTGAGATGGAACTTACTAAAGGACTCCTTCAGTTTTCAGGTTAGTGGTACAGAAAAACCATTTACTAAGCGTGGAGTTCTGTCAGTGGTGAACAGTCTATACGATCCACTCGGGTTTGTTGCACCCCTGACTATACAAAGCAAGCTTCTGTTAAAGCAACTTTCAGAGTCTATTAAGGACTGGGAAGCACCACTCCCTGCTGCCAAACAACTAAAGTGGAAGTCATGGAGGGAATCTCTTTGCGCCTTGGATAAAATCCACATACCACGTTGTTACACTCCAGCATCTCTTGCTATGAGTCAAAGGAAAGAGATCCATATATTCTCTGATGCCTCTACTGAAGCTATTGCAGCTGTTGCCTATTTGAAGGTTATAGACTCTAACAATGAAGCCCATGTTGGATTTCTATTTGGAAAGGCTAAATTGGCTCCTAAACCCGAGCACACCATACCCAGACTTGAGCTCTGTGGGGCTGTACTAGCCATGGAGATTGCAGACTTCATACAGAGTGAACTAGCTTTTCACGTGGTTGACATAAGATTCTACACAGACAGCAAGGTTGTTCTGGGCTACATATACAACCAGAAAAAATGCTTCTATGTCAGTAACCACGTTGAAAGGATCAGGAAATCCCCTAAACCTGAGCAATGGCAGTATGTTCCAACCCATCTTAACCCTGCTGACCTTGCTACTAGGCCAGTGTTTGTTGGTGCCTTCGTAAACTCTTCTTGGTTAACAGGACCGGAGTTCCTTTGCGACCAGTGTGAAGAGACTGCCGTTGAAGACAACTTCAGTCTTCAGGATCCAGATGTTGACCCAGAGATCCGTCCTGATGTCAGCACCCTCATCACCAATTCCAAGGAAAAGGATGGCTTGGACTGTCGGCGATTTGATCGCTTCTCCAGATGGACAAGGCTTGTTCGTGCTATTGCAAGGTTAGTCCACATCGCACAATGCTACTGCAATAAGGACAGTAACGCTGAGTGTCGCAGTTGGCACATCTGTCATAAGCCTCTCTCTGCAGAAGACATTATTCTGAGTGAACTGTTTGTGATACATAATGTGCAGCAATGAAATGGAATGTATACTTAAAAAGCAAGATGTCCCTTAAAACAGCCCTATTGTCAACTTAAATCCCGTAATTGATAAGAAGGGTTTACTGAGAGTCGGTGGTCATTTAAACAAAGCCAAGTTGGAGGAGGCAGAAAAGAATCCTCTAATCATTCCTGGCCATCACCACTCTGCTAATATGACATTACCATGAAAAGGTCAAACATCAAGGCAGACACTTCACTGAAGGTGCCTTAAGAGTTGCAGGCTTCTGGATTGTGGGAGCAAAGAGACAAGTTTCCCATTTAATTCATCTTTGTGTTCAGTGTCGCAAGGCAAGAGGAAAACTGCAACAACAACAGATGTCTGATTTGCCTGCTGATAGGACAAGCACAGAGCCACCGTTTACCTATATTGGTTTGGACGTTTTTGGCCCGTGGGAAGTCACTGCATGTAGGACTAGAGGCGGACATGCACAAAGTAAATGTTGGGCAGTGTTGTTCACATGCATGAGTGTACGAGCAATACACATAGAAGTAATAGAATCAATGGATTCCTCCCAGTTTTATCATAGAATCATAGAATGGTAGAGTTGGAAGGGACCTCCTGGGTCCTCTGGTCCAACCCCCTGCTCAAAGCAGGATTCACTAGATCATCTCAGACAGATGTCTGTCCAGCCTCTGTTTGAAGACGTCCATTGAAGGGGAACTCACCACCTCTCGTGGCAGCCTGTTCCACTCATTAATCACCCTAACTGTCAAACTTATCAATGCCTTAAGACGATTCCTCGCCATACTAGGACCAGTCAAGCAAATAAGGTCTGATTGTGGAACAAGCTTTGTAGGTGCCTGTCGAGAACTACAATTAGATTCAACAGCAGTCCAGGATTTCTTGGCAAACAATGGCTTTTCGTGGGTCTTCAACCCTCTTCACGCTTCCCATATGGGCGGATCATGGGAAAGAATGATAGGCATCACTCGTTGGATACTGGAGTCTATGTTGATGGACTCAAACCTCTCGAGACTCAGTCAAGAGACCTTAACCACTTTCTTAGCAGAAGTATCTGCTATTGTAAACTCAAGACCACTTGTTCCCATATCTATGGATTCGGAATCTCCTGCTATTCTTACACCAGCAACTCTCCTCACTCAGAAACTTGGAACCCTTCCTAACCCACCTGAAGACTCTGTGTCCGGTAACAAATATTAGAGACGTTGGAAACACGTGCAACATCTGGCTGTTTCTGGAGTAGATGGAAGAGGGAGTACCTTAATCTTCTTCAAGGACAGAGAAAATGGCAACAAGTTAAACCTAGCTTACAAGTAGGAGATTTTGTTCTCATGAAACCAGAAAGTAAAAAGAAACGCATGGCCTATGGGACTTATATTGAAAACCTTTTCAAGTGAAGATGGCAAGGTGTCCAAAGTGGAAGTAACAGTCAAGAAGCAAGGTGACCCCAAATCTTTCATTAGGCCTATATCAGAGGTCATCTTACTTATGTCAGTTGAGAATTAAGGACTATCCATTCAACCACAAGGAACTTTCCAAGAACTGTAACCACTGGATTACAATTGGGTTGGAGACAGTTTGGCCTAGTGCGGCTTCTCCAATCCGAAGATGGGCATCCTTTGGATTGCTTCAGGAACTGTTATAGACATTCGTCTACCTCGTTTGTTATTTGTTATTGTTGCTTTGTTGTTGTTTGTCTTTCAGGTTGAGGTATCCCTCAGTACTTCAGGAAAACACCTTCACCTCAAGACATTTAATATAGTGAAATCCAGGGATTTCAGACGGAAAGTGTGCTGTTCAGCTCTTTGTTTGAAAAGACTTTCAGCCATTTTGGGCATTACCTAATGATTATTGTATTGTTGTGCTTTGCTGCCATCTACTGGCCATTGTTATAACATGTATTATTCCTGTGTTTTACCCACAACACCTTTCGGTCTGTAACTCCTCCTACCTCCTGCTCCTCACTTCCTTCTTCTTCACATCCATCTTGACTACACATGCTGCAGGACTGGAGAAAGGATTCTCTTGTTACCACTTTACCTAGCGCTTCTAATACCTACAATTCCTACCCTTTCCTCATCCTTCACTTACCCTCATCTCACCTCATCAAGAACTGTAAATAAATCTGTTGAATTCATCACTGCATCATCATTCCGGATTACCACGTGCAGGTCATGAGGAACAGAATCGCAGGTCAGTGAGTTGACGCTATATGCCATTGCTTATACAGAGATCCGTGTCACATCCCTGAGACACATCTCGCCCCACGTACATCGGTGGCAGAATAGTGAGTATCATTAATAGTTTAGTTTCTTCATGTATTTTGTCAATCCAAGGTTGAGATGTGAGTGTCCAGAGAGAGAGGTCCTCTTCCAGTTTCATCCACTGCTTATTTTCCATAGACCTAAACCAGTCCACTGTTCTCATAAGAATCGAAGATTGATGGGATTTTTTTTTAGATCTGGCAGATTAGTACCCCATTTTATTCTTTGGGACGACACAATATTTTAACACGTAACCTAGGCCTTGATGTTCCCCATACAAACTCGCTGTTAGAATTGTTGAGATGGGAGAAAAAGGTCTGAGGAACGCAGACCGGAACGGTCTGGAATATATAAAGATTTGCCAATTTTTATCACATTAAAACGTCCAAACCAGGACAAGAGTTTTAAGTTCTAATTAATTAGATTTTGAATTGTTTGTTCAAGTATGGGGGATATAATTTAAATGATACAGATCATCCAAGTTCACCGGAATTTGTATACACAGGTACTTAATAGCATCTTTCTGCCACTTAAAGGGAAAGTTAGAAATAAATTATTGCGTCGGTTCAGCGTTAAAAGTTATGTTCATGGCTTCTGTTTTAGAGTAGTTGACTTTAAAATTGCTTACATGGCCGAATTCTTTTAAATCCTTTATTATAGAGGGAAATTAGATAAGTGGGTTTGAAACATAGAGCAACAAGTCGTGTGCATGGAGAGCTAATTTATAGTGATGTGAGCCTATAGTAACTCCACTAATATCTAGATTTATATGTAATGCTACCGTGAAATGTTCCATCACCAATGTGTATAGGAGAGGTGATAAGGGACACCCTTGTCTCGTCCCCTTTTTAATAGAAAATGTGTCAGATAGAAGGCCGTTTACCCTATCGCTTTAGGGTCAGTGTATAAGGATAGAATTTTAGATAACAAGAAAGAGTCCATCCTAATTTGTGGTAGGGGGCTCTTCAAGAAAGTCCAATGCACTGTGTCAAATGCTTTTTTAGTGTAGACAGAAACAAGGCTCATTGGGATCCCCTCGGCTTTTGCATGTGAATTTAACAACAATGTTTTATCTGTAGTATCACGAGCTTCTCTACCCTAACAAAACTAACCTGATCGTTGCTAACAATTGAGGGTAGATAGTGGGAGAGCCATGTTGTAATTATTTTAGAAAATATTTTGACGTCTACATTAATGAATAATATTGGATGAATATTAGGGCAGGTACAGTATTTGGTCCTTTTCCAGGCTTTGATAAAACCATTATATAAGCTTCAAGTGATTTGGGGGGTAAAGTCTGCTGAGATTTTATTGAACACTTTAGTTAAAAAGGTAATAACAGAGGTGCAAACATCTTATAAAATCTATTACTGAATCCATCTGGCCCAGGGCTCTTCCCAATAGGAGAGGCCATTAAATCATTCCCTATCTGTTGTTCAGTGAAAGCTTTGTCTAGTATCTCCTGCTCAGGGGTCTGTAAGGAAGGAAAGTCAGTGTCCATAATATATTTGTTAATTTTTGTTTCAAAAGTATTAGTGGTATTGTCCATGAATATTATATAGCGAGCTATAATAGCAATGAAATGCTTCCGCTATGTCAGAGGGGTTATGAATTTATAGCCGCGGTGCTCCTTTTATTTTGGATACGTATGTCCTTTGCATCCGTGGATGTAACTTCCTTGTCAATGAGAGACCACATTTATCTGTGAATTCATACGAGTACCTTTGCATGCGATCTTGATATTTTCTATACGTTTGATCTATTAAAGGCCTTCGCTCCTTTCTTTTTTTCAATCAGATCATTTTTATTTAACAAAAGAAAGAATTACCAACATTTTGTTTTTGTCATATAAACTTTGTGACAAAAAAAAATAAAAAGAAAAACCAGTAAACGATACAAGAACCGGTTTACAATGATATAAATCCTAATATCGCTCTATAGTGCAATGTTTTGGAACAGTAATTTTACATTTGTACATAAATATCTGAATACTTCCTGACGGCTTATTTTCACTATTGGGACATCAAAAGAAAAAGAATATATCTAAGAAGGGACAATTGTGTGGACTGAGACAATTAATATTTGCTGACACCTTAGGTATAAGGATATACATTCCTGGTTTATTGCAGGGATATGTACAAATGATCCAGGGTAGTATTTCTGAAGCAATACCTGGAGTAATTAACCATTGTTCCCATATGTGTATGGATTTCTTGAGAGCGTTCCATTAATATAAGATCCACTTTCCAAGCATAGAGTGTTATTTATCCTGGATCTTAGTTCTGTTATCGTTGGGGGAGAATTGTCTATCCAATGTAGTACTAACAACTTTTTGTCTTGGAATAATATTCCTGAGCTAGCTATTGCCATATGGGAGTCTGGGTCTATGTCCTCTCCCAGGAGTCCTAGGATACAGATTTTAGGTTCCAACTGAAGTAATATCCCAAATACAGATAGTACAAGAGCGATCACCCCCTTCCAGTAGTCGCCAATATTTACACATTCCCACGTCATATGCATCAAGTGGGTAACATTTTAACCACATCTAGGACATGTGTCATCCGTTTGTATTTCAATTTTAAATAAAATACTTGGGGATCTATATACCCTATGAATGAGAAGAATTCGGGACAATCTTTGTGACTCTGACAATGAAAGTTTCGGTGTCAAAATCCAGTATTTCCCCCATTGCTCCTCAGATAAGGGACCCACATCCTCCTCCCATTTTGTCTTAACCATCAAAGGATATTTATCCAAATGTAACATAGTATCATAGTGAGATGTAGGTTTCCATGTAAGCAAGTGATGGCTTATTAAGGAAAAGTCTCTACGGCTATATGTATTGTGTAAAGGAGGATAATACGTACAATCCTTTAAGTCTGGATGTAGTATCCTCCATACATCGACCAGTTGGAAAGACCAGAGCAGGTTTAGCAAAGCTTTTGATTGTGATTTAGATTGGTGACACCAGCCCAGGGACGCGTCTAAAGAAGGATCCAAGACAAAATTAATGTCACCTCCAATGATGATAAGGTCCTTAGCAAAAAGTAAGTATTGACGGCCTGTCTTAATTTGGTCACAATTAGGGAGATAGCCGTTTACCAAAGTCAAAATTTTGGAGTAGATCGAGATCTTAAACACATACCTCCTCTCCGTGTCAGACAGTGTTTCTACAATAGCATGCGACAGTGATCTGTGCCGGCCTATACTCAGCACCTTAGACTTCAAAACTGCATTTTTCTGGGACGCCAAGATGAATAATATCTGTTAGAAAACTGAGGTATATGATCGTCTCTAAAGTGTGACTCCTGAAGAAAGAGAAAATGTACGTGCTGTTTATGCCTACGATAAAACACTTGAGCTCCTTTCTCTGGAACATTAAGTCCTCTGACATTCAATGAACAAGTTTTGAGTTGTGCCATATTATATGAAAAAAAAGGAGGAGGGGGAAGAGAGAAAGATTAAAAGAAAAGAGGATGTATAGACGATAGATAGTAACGTCTACCTCTCAGTGTCTAAGAAGTATAGATTATGAATATATCAAAACAGTAGGAAATTGCGAAACAAGCAGATCCCAATGCAAGTCCCTAACTGGGGGTTGTCTTTACAGGCGTAAGTCAAACTTTCAGTTCTAGGATTCCTATTAGGTGGAACCATGGAATATAAAGCAAGTAAAGTAATACAGCCCGATATTACAGTAGTATCATGTGAACTCAACTTATATGCTGGTCTAAGATCTTATATGAACTTAGACATTCTATATAGTGGAAGAGTGGCACCTAATGCTCTATTTAGATATATCTAATTATATGCTTAAAGAAATAAGTAAGCATCTGCAAACTGTCTCTCATCAGGGAAGACAACATTCATTTCAGGAGCTCATATGATTGGCAGGTTCCTTTCCCATCTGGCTGCATCATCATCAAGTTCCTGATCCATTGAACACCTCCTGTGACGTGCTGGAACTCTCTGTGGCAATGGTGGAGCAGGTGGCCAGTCAGATATATGGATTCTGGGAATGTCCAGGACATCACAGAAAGGTCTCGTCACTTTGATCTTTCAAAGTATACAATGTTCCATTTTTCGGACCTGCAGCTGGAAAGGGTACCGCAGAAGTACATCAGGCCATTTTTCAATAGAGCATCAAGTAGTGGTTTCAATACCCTTCTTTTAGCAAGTGTCATTCAGGATAGATATGTGATCGATTGTATACGTTTTCCATTGAAAATCACCAGGACTCAACTCCCCTGCTTTCCTCACAATGGCCTCTTTTACATTGAAAAAATGTATGTGACAGATAATGTCCCTTGGATGCTCAGGATCTGGGCCATGATTGCCTAATGTATGGTGTTCCCTGTCAGTCTCCAGCTCCTTATCAATAGGGTCACCAAGGATATTATTGATTAATGTCAATAGTGTTGGCATGATCGCTTGTGCATTGATGCTTTCATGTATACCCCTTATCCAGATATTATTGTGATTTTCATGGTCATCAACCAAATTAAACAGACTGTTTATTTATGAGCATTTTGATAGCCCACATCTTGTACGACATCCGCCTCTAATCTCTGTACCTCGTCAGTAAGCTGTGACAGGCTAGAAGTGAGGGGACGTATTTCAGTTTTGTATTTGGTCTCCAGCATTTGTATATAATGCTGCATCTATTGTTTAGTAGGGATAGATGCAATATGATATACAAATCAATTATGGCGTTCTCCATATCAGAATTCCCTGTGGCTGGGGGAGTAAATGTCCCTGTGAAGCAAGCACTGCTCAGGCCGACATTAAGAGAGAAGTTGGTGCAGGATTTACAGGCTGGAGCTGTCTGGCATCATGAGGGTTAAGACTGCTTCTTTTACCACGCTGAGATGAGGCAGTAATGGCTCCGGAGCAGGAAGATAAGACCTTCCATAAGAAACGCTGCATACCAGACATGCTGACGGAGGTGGAGGACCTCAGATTAACCTCCGATCTCCTCTTTCTTTCCTATATCGGACGTCATGTTTGAGGCTGTAAATTGCTTATAATTCCCCCCGGAACACGGTCTGAAGAGAGTGTTTTCAGTGTGTGCGTTCTCTCGGTGCTATGTCCATGCCATGGCCTTCCTGTTGATGTTCAATACATCCAAAGGTGGTGTTGATTAGGAGCAGGATTGTGTGATGTAACAACCTTATGTGAGCACTGGAAACGCAAGTTGTGACAACAATGGAACGGTGCCAGAATGGGAGTTGCGTATGATTGTTTTTTATTTTAACAAGGCCAAACATGAGGAATGAGAAGAAGTTGTCCTAGTAGTGGAAAACCCCTTTAAAAAGATACAATTTTAGATTAGAATGAAAAAGGCTTCTCCCCTGTGTGACTTCTCTGAAGTTTAAAAAAAGTTGATTTCCAAGGAAACCATTTCCCACATTAAGAACATAAAAATGGCTTCTCTCCTGTGTCAGTACTTTGGTAACTAAGAAGTGATGATTTATTCACAAAACATTTCCCACATTCTGAACATAAAAAGGCTTCTCCCTTGTGTGGGCTCTCTGGTGGTCATCAAGATGCGCTTTCCGTATAAAACATTTCCCACATTCTAAACATGAAAAAGGCTTTTCCCTTGTATGAGTTCTCTGATGCTTGTTAAGAGTTGATTTATCTGCATAACATTTCCCACATTCTGAACATGAAAAAGGCTTCTCACCTGTGTGAGTTATTTGGTGATTAACCAAAGCTGATTTCTGGCTAAAACATTTTTCACATTCTGAACAAGAAAAAGGCTTCTCCTCTGTGTGAGTTCTCTGATGATTAACCAAAACTGATTTCTGGCTAAAACATTTCCCACATTCTGAACAAGAAAAAGGCTTCTCCCCTGTGTGAGTTCTCTGGTGATTAACCAAAGCTGATTTATGGCTAAAACATTTCCCACATTCTGAACAAGAAAAAGGCTTCTGCCCTGTGTGAGTTCTCTGGTGATTAACCAAATCTGATTTATGGCTAAAACATTTTCCACATTCTGAACAGGAAAAAGGCTTCTCCCCTGTGTGAGTCCTCTGGTGATTAACCAAATCTGATTTCTGGCTAAAACATTTCCCACATTCTGAACAGGAAAAAGGCTTCTCCCCCGTGTGAGTTCTCTGGTGATTAACCAAAGCTGATTTCTGGATAAAAAAATTCCCACATTCTGAACAGGAAAAAGGCTTCTCCCCTGTGTGAGTTATTTGGTGATTAACCAAACCTGATTTCTGGCTAAAACATTTTTCACATTCTGAACAAGAAAAAGGCTTCTCCCCTGTGTGAGTTCTCTGGTGATTAACTAAAGCTGATTTATGGCCAAAACATTTTCCACATTCTGAACATGAAAAAGGCTTCTCTCCTGTGTGGGTTCTCTGGTGTATAACCAAAGATGATTTATGGCTAAAACATTTCCCACATTCTGAACAAGAAAAAGGCTTCTCCTCTGTGTGGGTTATCTTATGTCTGATAAAACTTGATTTCAGCTGTCCCTCTGATCTCTCGGTACAGTCATCTGGAAAGAATAAAACCAATTATTATTTATGAATAACATATCCTTAAAATTTATATTGTTGAACATTTCTACTTAAACTCTCCGTAAAAATTCACTTTATGTAAAAGTTATTTACCAAGAAAACATCACAGAAAAATCAGTCTTACCAACACCAAATCAGATAACAAATGCACTAGCAATTTAGTGTTGGTTGGGTGTACTGGGGTGTCTGTCCATGTGGGTGCACTTATATAGTGCTGGGTAGCCCTCCTGATCTAATAGTATGAGCATCATCAATAGGCTAAGCCAGACACTGTGCATCAAACCTGCCTGTGTGACTGGTGTCCTATGCAAGCTTCTTCTGTGTGCATCTAATATATATAATTATCTTATCCCGTCTGTCTGTCCAGGAAATCCCGCGTCGCTGATTGGTCCGGCCGCGGCCAATCAGCGACGCGAGATTTCAGAAAAAGATGGCGGCCGTTAGCGGTTCATCTGCCGCACGGAGGTCAGTGGCGATGCAGCCAGCTGCTGGCAACATAAGTACCCCGACCGGAGGCGCCGCTGACCTCCATTCGGCTACCGTCGGGAGATCAGCGGCAACGGGCATTATATGGGGGTTATGTGACTTCCTGCATGGGGCATTATAAGGGTGGGGGGGATGTGTCTTCCTGCATGGGGCATTATAAGGGAGGGGGGGTGACATCCTGCATGGGCCATTAAAATAGAAGGGGGAATGTGACATCCTTCATGGGGCATTATAAGAGAGGGAGGGGATGTGACATCCTGCATGGCGCATTATAAGAGAGGGAGGGGATGCAGGACATGGGGCATTATAAGGGAGGGGGGGATGTGACTTCCTGCATGGGGCATTATAGAGGAGGGGGGAGGTGACATCCTGCATAGGGCACTAAACAGGGGGGAGGGAGACATCCTGCATGGGGCATTATAAGGGGGGTGACATCCTGCATGGGCCATTATATGGGGGGGATGTGACTTCCTGCATGGGGCATTATATGGGAGCGATGTGACTTCCTGCATGGGGCATTATATGGGGGGGATGTGATTTCCTGCATGGGGCATTATAAGGGGGGGATGTGACTTCCTGCATGGGGCATTATAAGGGGGGGGATGTGACTTACTGCATGGGGCATTATAAGGGAGGGGGGGATGTGACTTCCTGCATGGGGCATTATATGGGGGGGTGACATCCTGCATAGGGCATTAAACAGGGGGAGGGGGTGACATCCTGCATGGGGCATTATATGGGGGGATGTGACTTCCTGCATGGGGCATTATATGGGGGGGGATGTGACTTCCTGCATGGTGCATTATATGGGGGGATGTGACTTCCTGCATGGGGCATTATAAGGGAGGGGGGATGTGACTTCCTGCATGGGGCATTATTAGGGGGGTGACATCCTGCATGGGCCATTATATTGGGGGGATATAACTTCCTGCATGGGGCATTATATGGGGGGGATGTGACTTCCTGCATGGGGCATTATTTGGGGGGGATGTGACTTCCTGCATGGGGCATTATAAGGGAGGGGGGATGTGACTTCCTGCATGGGGCATTATAAGGGGGGGGTGACATCCTGCATAGGGCATTAAACAGGGGGGGGGGGTGACACCCTGCATGGGGCATTATAAGAGGGGGTGATATCCTGCATGGGGCATTATATGGGGGGAAGTGACTTCCTGCATGGGGCATTATAAGGGAGGGGGGGATGTGACTTCCTGCATGGGGCATTATAAGGGGGGTGACATCCTGCATGGGCCATTATAATGGAAGGGGGGATGTGACATACTGCATGAGGCATTATATGGGGGGGGTTGACTTCCTGCATGGGGCATTATAAGGGAGGTGACTTCCTGCATGGGGCATTATATGGGGGGTATGTGACTTCCTGCATGGGGCATTATAAGGGAGCGAGGGATGTGACTTCCTACATGGGGCATTATAAGGGAGGGGGGGTGACATCCTGCATGGGCCACTATAATGGAAAGGGGGATGTGACTTCCTGCATGGGGCATTATATGGGGGGGATGTGACTTCCTGCATGGGGCATTATAAGGGGGGGATGTGACTTCCTGCATGGGGCATTATAAGGGGGGGATGTGACTTCCTGCATGGGGCATTATAAGGGAGGGGGGGGATATGACTTCCTGCATGGGGCATTATATGGGGGGGGAGGTGACATCCTGCATAGGGCATTAAACAGGGGGGGGGGTGACATCCTGCATGGAGCATTATATGGGGGGATGTGACTTCCTGCATGGGGCATTATATGGGGGGGATGTGAGTTCCTGCATGGTGCATTATATGGGGGGATGTGACTTCCTGCATGGGGCATTATAAGGGAGGGGGATGTGTCTTGCTGCATGGGGAATTATAAGGGGGGGTGACATCCTGCATGGGCCATTATATTGGGGGGATATAACTTCCTGCATGGGGCATTATATGGGGGGGATGTGACTTCCTGCATGGGGCATTATTTGGGGGGGATGTGACTTCCTCCATGGGGCATTATAAGGGAGGAGGGATGTGACTTCCTGCATGGGGCATTATAAGGGGGGGGGGGTGACATACTGTATAGGGCATTAAACAGGGGGGGGTGACACCCTGCATGGGGCATTATAAGGGGGGGTGACATCCTGCATGGGGCATTATATGGGGGGAAGTGACTTCCTGCATGGGGCATTATAAGGGAGGGGGGGGATGTGACTTCCTGCATGGGGCATTATAAGGGTGGGGGTGACATCCTGCATGGGCCATTATAATGGAAGGGGGGATGTGACATACTGCATGAGGCATTATATGGGGGGATGTGACTTCCTGCATGGGGCATTATAAGGGAGGTGACTTCCTGAATGGGGCATTATATGGGGGGTATGTGACTTCCTGCATGGGGCATTATAAGGGAGGGGGGGATATGACTTCCTGCATGGGGCATTATAAGGGAGGGGGGGTGACATCCTGCATGGACCATTATAATGGAAAGGGGGATGTGACATCCTGCATGGGGCATTATAAGGGAGGGGGGGATGTGACTTCCTGCATGGTGCATTATAAGAGAGGGAGGGGATGTGACATCCTGCATGGGGCATTATAAGGGAGGGGGGTGACATCCTGCATGGGCCATTATATGGGGGGGATGTGACCTCCTGCATGGGGCATTATATGGGGGGGATGTGACTTCCTGCATGGGGCATTATATGGGGGGGGTGTGACTTCCTGCATGGGGCATTATAAGGGAGCGAGGGATGTGACTTCCTACATGGGGCATTATAAGGGAGGGGGGGTGACATCCTGCATGGGCCACTATAATGGAAAGGGGGATGTGACTTCCTGCATGGGGCATTATATGGGGGGGATGTGACTTCCTGCATGGGGCATTATAAGGGGGGGATGTGACTTCCTGCATGGGGCATTATAAGGGGGGGATGTGACTTCCTGCATGGGGCATTATAAGGGAGGGGGGGGATATGACTTCCTGCATGGGGCATTATATGGGGGGGGAGGTGACATCCTGCATAGGGCATTAAACAGGGGGGGGGGTGACATCCTGCATGGAGCATTATATGGGGGGATGTGACTTCCTGCATGGGGCATTATATGGGGGGGATGTGAGTTCCTGCATGGTGCATTATATGGGGGGATGTGACTTCCTGCATGGGGCATTATAAGGGAGGGGGATGTGTCTTGCTGCATGGGGAATTATAAGGGGGGGTGACATCCTGCATGGGCCATTATATTGGGGGGATATAACTTCCTGCATGGGGCATTATATGGGGGGGATGTGACTTCCTGCATGGGGCATTATTTGGGGGGGATGTGACTTCCTCCATGGGGCATTATAAGGGAGGAGGGATGTGACTTCCTGCATGGGGCATTATAAGGGGGGGGGGTGACATACTGTATAGGGCATTAAACAGGGGGGGGTGACACCCTGCATGGGGCATTATAAGGGGGGGTGACATCCTGCATGGGGCATTATATGGGGGGAAGTGACTTCCTGCATGGGGCATTATAAGGGAGGGGGGGGGATGTGACTTCCTGCATGGGGCATTATAAGGGTGGGGGTGACATCCTGCATGGGCCATTATATTGGGGGGATATAACTTCCTGCATGGGGCATTATATGGGGGGGATGTGACTTCCTGCATGGGGCATTATTTGGGGGGGATGTGACTTCCTCCATGGGGCATTATAAGGGAGGAGGGATGTGACTTCCTGCATGGGGCATTATAAGGGGGGGGGGTGACATACTGTATAGGGCATTAAACAGGGGGGGGTGACACCCTGCATGGGGCATTATAAGGGGGGGTGACATCCTGCATGGGGCATTATATGGGGGGAAGTGACTTCCTGCATGGGGCATTATAAGGGAGGGGGGGGGATGTGACTTCCTGCATGGGGCATTATAAGGGTGGGGGTGACATCCTGCATGGGCCATTATAATGGAAGGGGGGATGTGACATACTGCATGAGGCATTATATGGGGGGATGTGACTTCCTGCATGGGGCATTATAAGGGAGGTGACTTCCTGAATGGGGCATTATATGGGGGGTATGTGACTTCCTGCATGGGGCATTATAAGGGAGGGGGGGATATGACTTCCTGCATGGGGCATTATAAGGGAGGGGGGGTGACATCCTGCATGGACCATTATAATGGAAAGGGGGATGTGACATCCTGCATGGGGCATTATAAGGGAGGGGGGGATGTGACTTCCTGCATGGTGCATTATAAGAGAGGGAGGGGATGTGACATCCTGCATGGGGCATTATAAGGGAGGGGGGTGACATCCTGCATGGGCCATTATATGGGGGGGATGTGACCTCCTGCATGGGGCATTATATGGGGGGGATGTGACTTCCTGCATGGGGCATTATATGGGGGGGGTGTGACTTCCTGCATGGGGCATTATAAGGGAGGGGGGATGTGACTTCCTGCATGGGGCATTATAAGGGAGGGGGGTGACATCCTGCATGGGCCATTATAATGGAAGGGGGGATGTGACATCCTGCATGGGGCATTATATGGGGGGATGTGACTTCCTGCATGGGGCATTATAAGGGAGGGGGGGATGTGACTTCTTGCATGGGGCATTATAAGGGAGGGGGGGTGACATCCTGCATGGGCCATTATAATGGAAAGGGGGATGTGACATCCTGCATGGGGCATTATATGGAGGAGATGTGACTTCCTGCATGGGGCATTATAGGGAGGTGACTTCCTGCATGGGGCATTATAAAGGGGGGATGTGACTTCCTGCATGGGGCATTATAAGGGAAGGGGGATGTGACTTCCTGCATGAGGCATTATAAGGGAGGGGGGGTGACATCCTGCATGGGCCATTATAATGGAAGGGGGGATGTGACATCCTGCATGGGGCATTATATGGTGGGGGGGGACAAGGGACATCCTGCATGGCGCATTATAAGAGAGGGAGGGGATGTGACATCCTGCATGGGGCATTATAAGTCCTCACTATAATTGCCCGGTCCTCACTAACACGGTTCGCTGACTGGTCGCGACCGGCGGCTGCGACCAATCAGCGATATCAGCCCCAAATTTAAACACCGTCTCCGGCCAATTGGCGCCAGATTTAAAATAAGTACGCCACCGTCGGGAGACATATTCTAGAATACCCGATACGTTAGAATCGGGCCACCATCTAGTCTTTAATACTAGGCAACCACACCCTCCATGAATTGGTAGGTTTGTGAGTGATTGCTCCATAAGTATTTTGCACCTGCACTGCCTTTATCATGGGGGTCTGCGGCATCCTGCTAGTGCATTTGTTATATGATTTGGTGTTGGTAAGGCTGTATCTTTTTCAGAGATTTTTTTTTAATTTTGCCTTATGTTAGCCGTCATTATTCACCAAGACAATAACAGTTTACAGTCTAATAGAAAACCTCATAGAAAGAACCAGTGGAGCGTGGTGTTCAACTGTTTGTTAATTCTGCCTCCAAAATATGGAATAAAAAGCCACCAAACAATGTTATGTAGGTGAAAAAATACCAATAAAAAGTTCTACTCATCTCACAAAAAAACAAGTCCTCACTCAGGTCCATCATCTGTCAGTGGAAAACCAGAGGTTTCCACATCATTAGTGGCTCAAAGGCTTTTGAAAAGCAACATGGCTTCCATAAACCAATCCAGCAATATCCACTCTCCCAAAGTCAAATCTCCCCCTCGCTTCTGAGCCTTGCAGTGCGCCCAAAACACATTTAGCATCCATGTATTTGGCATTACTATAGTGAGAAGAACCCACTTAATTGATGGTGTGTGTCTCCTGGAGCACAATCTGGACACTATGTGTTGAGCAATAAAATGATATATTTGTAATTTTCACTCTCCAACATCCACTGCGTGCTAATATCCTGAAAGTGCCTGTAGAGTCAAAATAGTCACTACTCCTATAGATTAATTCACTGAGGGTTATAATTTCCAAAATGGAGTCACTTTATGGGGATTTCTACTGCTCTGGTTTTCTGAAATTTGGTCACATTAGGGCTTCTGTAAATGGTGGGTCCCATCTCCTCTGGGATCTGCTCCTGCGACGTCTGCTTCTGTCACCAGGAGCCGCCTTATTCATCCTGCAGGCGGCGCTGGTGATGGAGGAGACGTCAGAACCAGAAGCTCTGGGCGGAGCAGGCTCTGTCCAGCCAGTAAGATTAGGAAGCCTGGGACCTGTAGTACTATCCAGTCTGGCAGTATGGGTGTGTGTGCTGTCCAGCTGGAGTAATCTGCTTCCTGCTTCAGCCAATTGGAAAGCACCACACCCTACTAAAGCTGAAAGCATATTGCTGGAAGCCGCCAGATACTGCCTTGTTCTCCTCTGGTTCAGTCCTCTGTGCTCAGCTCCCGGCTTGTGTATTTGTTTCCTGTTGTGACCTCGGCCCGTTTACTGACTACTCTTGCGTCTTCTGATTTTGTATTTTCTCTGCCCTCATGGATATGACCCGGCTACCTGACCATTCTTCTTCCCATCTCACACCACAGAACAGCAGGTAACACCGTGGCCCAAGCCTAGGGGTCTCTGTGGAAGTCCAGATCCATGTAGAGGGGTTAAAGGGTGATGAGCAAGGCAAACCCTGGGATCTGGAAAATGGAGTAGATGGCGCCAAGTCTGTTCGTGGTAGCCATCTTTTGAGCTGCCAGGTGACTATGAACAGTGCCCCCAATACATTGTGTCTGCGAACTATTCTATCAAGATCTGCATTCAAATAGCTAAATGGCGCTTCTTCCCTTCTTAACCTGCCATGTGCCCAGACAGTAGTGTACAACCGTATATGGGGTAGTGTCACATTCAAGAGAAGTTGGAATATTATTTGTAAGGTCCATTTGCTTCCTATTATCCTTTGTGAAGAATTCCAAAATTATCACCACATAAAGTGACACACGTCAGATTTGAAAAATGGGCCCTGATAGGAACACAAAACTGGCTGTAGGAAAGGGTTAAATCAGAGTATTTTTGGCACTAATTACTGTAGTCAAAACTGTGAGTATAGACAATAACACATCTACTGAAATGATCAAACTCAACAGTCTCCATCAGTAAATAGTGAGTAACTAGTGGTGAAACCTCTCTGGGGTAATTAGAGTATGGGGCTCGGTGGCTCTTGGCAATCTAAACTATCGTAAGGGCCAATATTTTCTGTCAGATGAATTTCATGAAGAAATATTAGACATTCAAAGAGAACTTTTTATAATAGTGCAGAGCTGAGGTGTCTTAAATTTAGCTTAGAGATACAGTATATCATAGCACAGGTGTAATGTTTTTAATATAGTTTATCACTATCCTGTTTGAAGTTAGTCGGTTTTAAAATAAATTGAAAAATCAGGATAAAGGGAAACTCTGTTGTTATTGTACAGAAATTCACACTTGGCCCTCACTGCACATTTAATGTTGTAGATCATAAAAGTAAAGTTTGGCCAGAAAGACTGGACCTGGTCTTGTAGGGACCATATGAGCACATTCAGCAGCACAGAAGGGAGAGAAGGTGGATTCATCCAATAAGATATCAGGGATCTAGGAAGGAACAGCATCATTACCCTCCGCTTTCTCTTACAGACCCATCATATTATTTTTCATCAAGTGATTTTCTAACTTGTCAGCAAATTCTATGTATGCGGTCATTTGGCTTTGTAGTTTACAGATCTGGGCAGGTAACGATCAGCGTCTACTAATCCCAGGGGGTAGGTGGATTTTCCAGGTTGTAAGTTCTATGGAAAAGGGTTTTAATGCTCAAAATCATTTGAACAGTTTTGGGTGGAGGAGAATGTTGTGGTCTAGAGGCAAAATGGTGATCACATGATTGTGATACGGCCGGACTACACCACTGATAAAGCAGCCACAGCCGGTGACTGAGAAGAATCTGTGACTTCTCTGAGTTTAGTGGTTATTACTCACCTGGGTAGTCATATGTAGGAATTTCCTCTTTACACCACTCATCACCCCTTACATATGTCTCTGTAGTGTTAATATGGGTCAGATCTTCACCCTGAAACAAATATTGTAAAAGTCACAGACAGATGAGAAGTCACATCTATGATCAGCTCTAATCCTGCCATCTCCACCGTTCTCATTACACAAGCAAAAAACACATAATACTGGTGGATAAAACAAGACTGAGCACAAGACCTTCACAGCCGTGTACACATCATAGGGGAGCTCTCATGACACCTTCTCTCCATCTACCTGATGATCCTGAGGAACATTGGGCTCTTCTTGTTTACAGTCCTGTGGAAGAAGAGGACGGGGACATCTCTCTGGTGTTGTCCTCTTACTGGATATATCTGGAGGAAACACATACAGGGACTGAATTCATTCTTTACATACAGATAATTATAGACCGTGTGTATTTAGCCTCGTCTGTTACCTGGTGATATGAGGGGCTGGAGAACCTCCATCATGACGTCTTTGTACAAATCTTTGTGTCCTTCTAAATACTCCCACTCCTCCATGGAGAAATAGACAGCAACATCCTGACATCTTATAGGAACCTGACACATACAATCATACAGTCATACCCCTGATCCTTTCATAGTATTACTGTGTAATGTCCCAGCATTCCCAGCAGTGTCACCTCTCCAGTCAGCAGCTCAATCATCTTGTAGGCAAGTTCTAGGATCTTCTGGTCATTGATGTCCTCATGAATCAAGAGGTGAGATGGAGGCCCTGTGATTGGGCTCAGGGGTCTTTCCCATCCCTCAGATACAGGGGCCTGGCAGTGCCCACTAGAGGTCTTCTTCACTACTATGTAATCCTGGTTATGGAGAGACACATTATTAAATCTCACTTCAGACATTTCCAGAGTCCTCACCTCTCCAGTTCTGTCCATCTGTTATTCCCATAGATAAGAATGATGTAATGTGACGTCATCAGAATCTCTCACCTCTCCAGTAAGCTGGAAGAGGATCTCTAGGGTAAGATGTAATATCCTCTTCGCCATCTTGTCTCTGTCCATATCCATCTTTGATGGGTCCATAAGAAAAATTCTCTTAAATGGAAGACCTTCACTGAGAGGATCTGATATTGTAGGGACCTAAATGAGAAGATGATGAGCCGATGTAACATCATAAAAGTCCTGTGTAATAATACAATTACTGGAGATAATAAAGGGAAACATATGAGGAGATATATTATTTTACAGTATTTAGATTTCTTCTTTACATCTGGTAATAAAACCTATATATTTTAGGCCACAGACAACAAGCAGTTTCTTTCTTGGAGTCTGCAGCTGAACACTTTCTCAAAGATTCATCTTCCATAAAGCTAATTCTCGTCTCATTTACCGACAATGTTTCAATAATCCACCTCAACGCGTTTCCCCAACAGGTTCATCAGGAGGCTTGATATAAGGATGATAATTCATGATGTTCAGCATAGTGTGCCTAATAGCCAGGTGCCCATGTATAAATATCCCAATTCATCCAAAACCCCTCCCAGACTAGGAGGCTCATTCCCATTCCTAGAGGTGAATTGTCACAGGATATACAAAATGGAGTCTGTCTACAATAATGTACTGCACCTACGCTACTTCTCATGAGCTAGAGGTCCGATAATGTCCATCCCCTAGTGCGATTGTCCAGAAGTGACGTGCTTTATGCTGAAACACCAGATAAACTGATTGCCGCTGCTCCACTCGTACCTGTGACTGTGCATGCCCGTACTTATCATTCCACGCCGGAGCGAATCTAGGATCATTGTCCACGATTGCGCATGCCCAGATGTCTGCGCTCCACACCGGAGTGCATATGATATTGGATCGCATTCCATCAAATGAAAAATCCTCCCTCTGAGATCAGCATCATGGGAGACTAACAACAAGTATTGCACATCCTCCCATCATACAATAAGCATGTAGATCTACTTCTAGAAAATATGGGATGGTGGCCCACAGTAAATTTCTAAATGGTCAAATTTGACCCCTATTGCATAATTAGACATACACAAGGAACACCACACTTGTTAGTTACTAAATAGTATAAGTGGGATATAACTAATAAGAAATAATTCTGATACAGAAGCTCAGATCTCTCGAAGAAGTAAAACAATATGTGAACCCCATTCTCAGGAAACTGAGTAGCAATGGGTAGAATATAAAATCCAAAAATGTAAATCAGAATATGGATGTATTCACACAAAACAGGCATAGGAAATTTGCTCCTCGAGTACCTTAGGGGCTTGTGCATCCAGTCTGGAATCCACTCGCTTTCCTTTTTGATACATCTATTGTGATCACCTCCTCTCACATTGGGTTTAACCGCCGCAATGATACAAAACGAGATGTTTCCGGTTTCACCTCGATGTGCACTGTTCATGAGTCTCACTAATTGGGGTGTCCTGACCATGGCATAAATTACCCAAATGCCCCCTCCCCCACCCTCCTCTTAGACTGCCTCTTGGTCGTTCATACAAAATCTAGGGGGCAGGTGCATGTGGCCATATATAAAAGTCCTGAGGTTTTACAGTTGGAATAATCCCTCTGGAAAAAGATTTTACCTGTAGAGGAACTCGAGAAAGATTTACATGGTCTCATCCAATTACATGTACAACTTTATCCACATCTAAAGAAACCGCACACTCTTCTATCCAGCCAAGTCCACTTGGGTGCAGGTTTTTATAGAAACTATGCACTAAACGGTCCCTAATTGACCGACCCTTTCTGAAAGTTATTGTGGGAGTACATCCCACAGCACCCTCAGGTCCCGGTTGGCCAGGGTTTTCTGAGGATATTAAAGATATGGTCACTCTGATTGTGATAAGTTCCTATTACTCGTGTTATCCCATCTTTTTCTTGCTCTCTTGGTTAGGTATGGAGGAATGTCTGTCTCTCCTGATTTTCTGCAAACAATCGTGTGGAATCCAAAATGTATCGTGGGTACCCTTTTCCATGAATCTGGTGTTCATGTCTATTGCCTGTATATTAAACTCTGTGACATTAGAGCAGTCTCTTCTCAATCGTAAAAATTGGCTCTTGGATATTGCTTTTTTTTAATGAGGATGGGGTGGTGACTATCCCACTTCAATAGTTTATTAGTGCTTGTAGGTTTATGGTAGATGAGTGTACCTAAGGTCCCATCCCCTTCATTCTTGATTAGTACATCCAGCAAAGGCAACTGGTAATATTTAAACTCTGACATAAATCTCAGGCTCACTCTATAGATATTGAGTTCCCTGACAAATTCAAGAAACTTTTCACTCGTTCCTGACCAGATGATAAAAATGTCGTCAATATATCTATACTAAACCCCAATATATGGATGCCACCACTTATGATCATCTATGAATATTGTATTTTCCTCCCACCAGCCCAGGAATAGGTTAGCATATGAGGGGGCACAACAGGTCCCCATCGCAGTACCCCTGAGCTGGTGGAAGTACTTCCTGTCAAAAAGAAAGAAGTTATGTGTAAGAGTGAATTTTAGAAGATCCTCCATGAAGTCATTATGTCTGCTACACTCTATTGATCTCGATTTCAAGAAATGTCTTACTCCTCTGATATCATCCTCATGCGGTATATTACTGTACGAAGCCTCGATATCTAGTGAGGCCTGCTCCCCTACATGAGTGTATACATGCTCAAGGGTCTATATGTAGGGGAGCAGGCAGAGGGAAAACCATTTTCCAGAGGGATTATTCCAACTACAGGACCTCAGGTGGTACTGGGGAGAAATTATACTGTGGGTGGGGGCATAATACATACTGCATAAGGGGCATAATGGGGGCATTACACTGTGTGGGGTATCATACATACTGCATAAGGGGCATAATGGGGGCATTACACTGTGTGGGGGCATCATACATACTGCATAAGGGGCATAATGGGGACATTAAACTGTGTGGGGCTTCATACATACTGCATAAGGGGCATAATGGAGGCATTACACTGTGTGGGGGCATCATACATCCTGCATAAGGGGCATAATGGGGGCATTACACTGTGTGGGGGCCTCATACATCCTGCATAAGGTGCATAATGGGGGCATTACGCTGTGTGGGGTATCATACATACTGCATAAGGGGCATAATGGGGGCATTACACTGTGTGGGGGCATCATACATACTGCATAAGGGGCATAATGGGGACATTAAACTGTGTGGGGCTTCATACATACTGCATAAGGGGCATAATGGAGACATTACACTGTGTGGGGGCATCATACATCCTGCATAAGGGGCATAATGGAGGCATTACACTGTGTGGGGGCCTCATACATCCTGCATAAGGTGCATAATGGGGGCATTACGCTGTGTGGGGGCATCATACATACTACATAAGGGGCGTAATGGGGGCATTACACTGTGTTGGGGCATCATACATCCTGCATAAGGGGCATAATGGGGGCATTACACTGTGTGGTGTCATCATACATACTGCACAAGGGGCATAATGGGGGCATTACACTGTGTGGGGGCATCATATATACTGCATCAGGGCAATAATGGGGGCATCATACATCCTACATAAGGGGCATAATGGGGGTATTACACTGTGTGGGGCATCATACATACTGCATAAGGGGCATAATGGGGGCATTACACTGTGGGGGGCATCATACATCCTGCATAAGGGGCATAATGGGGGCATTACACTGTGGGGCCAGTAAAGGGGCCCTGTACTATGAGAACAATACGTTTCCTCCCTTCCTGTCTCCATAGTTGGGTCGTATGTATCTATTACAGGAAACAGAACAAAAACCTTATGATTCTTATAAAGGGGCAACACAAGACCCCAAAAGAGTCTCCGTGCTGAAGGGGTTAATGCCCCCTGCGCCCAGTAATGGGAGTCTCCACATACCTCCACCTGCAGAGCCGCCACCACATATATGGCTGCTCAGTGCGCACAGGAGCTGTGATGAGGTCACAGGAGGGGAGGAGTCAGGGGTCACATGATCAGGGGCCTCAGTGGATGCAGGACTCTGCTGTGCTGGTTGTCATGGTGCTGGATGAGCTGAAGTTTATGTGTGGGGTCAGGAGGGGTTTACAGTGTGGATGTAGCAGAGCCGTGTGTGTACGAGGTGCACGGAGCGGAGCCGCGCGTGTACGAGGTGTACGGAGCGGAGCCGTGTGTGTACGAGGCGTACGGGGCGGAGTCGAGTGTGTACGAGGAGTACAGGGCAGAGTCGCGCGTGTAGGAGGCAAACGGAGTGAAGCTGCACGTGTACGAGGCTTATGGGGAGGAGTCGCGCGTGTACGAGGCGTACGGAGCGGAGACGCGTGTGTACGAGGCGTACGGGGCGGAGTCGAGTGTGTACGAGGCGTACGCAGTGAAGCTGCACGTGTACGAGGCTTACGGGGCGGAGTCGCGCGTGTACGGGGCGTACGGGCTGGAGTCGCGCGTGTACGAGGCGTACGGGGCGGAACCGCTCGTGTACGAGGTGTACGGAGCAGAGCCGCGCGTGTACGAGGCGTACGGAGCAGAGCCGCGCGTGTACGAGGTGTACGGAGCGGAGCCGTGTGTGTAGGAGGTGTACAGAGCGGAGTCGAGTGTGTACGAGGCGTACAGGGCAGAGTCGCGCGTGTAGGAGGCGTACGGAGTGAAGCTGCACGTGTACGAGGCTTACGGGGAGGAGTCGCGCGTGTACGGGACAGAGTCGCGCGTGTACGAGGCGTACGGAGGGGAGACGCGTGTGTACGAGGTGTACGGAGCGGAGCCGTGTGTGTATGAGGTGTGCGGAGCCTCGCGTGTACGAGGCGTACGGGGCGGAGTCGAGTGTGTACGAGGCGTACAGGGCAGAGTCGCGCGTGTAGGAGGTGTACGGAGTGAAGCTGCACGTGTACGAGGCTTACGGGGTGGAGTCGCGCGTGTACGAGGTGTACGGGGCGGAGTCGCGCGTGTACGAGGTGTACGGGGCGGAGTCGCGCGTGTACGAGGTGTACGGGGCGGAGTCGCGCGTGTACGAGGCGTACGGGGCGGAGTCGCGCGTGTACGGGGCGGAGTCGCGCGTGTACGGGGCGGAGTCGCGCGTGTACGAGGCGTACGGAGCGGAACCGCGCGTGTACGAGTCGTACGGAGCGGGGCCGTGCGTGTACAAGGCATACGGAGCTGGGCCACGCGTGTACGAGGCGTACGGAGAGGAGCCGCGCGTGTATAATGTGTACGGAGCTGAACAGGGTGTGTATGAGGTGTACGGAGCAGAGCCGTGTGTGTATGGAGCGGAGCCATGTGAGTATGGAGCGGAGTTGTGTGTGTACAGCTGTAGAATCCCCAGGTTCGGTCGGCACCGGTTACGTAGATCTTATTGTTGTATTTTATTAGCAATTTGCTTGCTCGTCAGTTGAGATGGGTGAACCCGAACAGTAAAGTTCTGGGTTTGTTCCAAACATCTAGTGATCGGGCATGGATCCTGGAGACGGACTTCATCTAACAGCGTGAGTCCGCAGCGCTCTGACCAGTGATAACAATCTTACCGCCGATCAGAGCCTGTGTTTCCCACAGATGTTTGGGCCCCCCATTCATATGAATGAGGTTCAGGTTCAGATACCATTCGGGTACCCAAACCAAAATTTTTTAGGTGTTCGGCTGAACCTGCTGAACCCAAACATCCATGGGTTCGTTCATTACTACTCGTCAGCTAAGGTGCACAAATCTCTCAGGAATTGATGTTTTCATTCAGTTACAGTAAACAGAGGACACGTGCTGGCTGGATCTTATGAATATATAAGGCCAGACAGGAGATAGGTAAAGATAAAGCAATCATTCCATCACTCTCATCAGTGTTTCAGGGGCCTCAATTAAGCTATTCACCCAGTCACTAGGAGGAGATGGAAGCGTGCCCTTCATTAGGCCTTTCAGACGTCAGTGTTGCGTGTACGTGTGGTGTCCGTTTCCACATGTACTGGAGACACTGACACTCGTAGACCCATTAAAATGAATGGGTCTGTGCACATCAGTGTGTTTCCACGGACAGTGTATCTGTGGGCAAAACACGCTGATACGTCCATTTTTTTCTCACAGCACGGCCGCAAAACGTCTTGCACACGTGCACAGTGATGACACATGGATGACATCTGTGTGTCATCAGTATCACACGTACCGGCGCCTGGGAATCAACGGTACAGGTAGCGCTGTTCCCAAGCACCGGGTGCTGAACGCTCCCCTTATCATTGTCCCCCGATCAGCGCGAGCAAGGGACAATCTTGAAAGTAGTATTCTGCTCCCCCTGTGTCCTGGTGTAAAAATAAGAATAAAATTAAAAAATCCTTATATTCACCTGTCCGAAGATGTCCCCCACTGTAATTCACCTGACCGCTCATGGCGGGGAGAATGACTCGCTACAGCGAGCAGGCCCCTGCTCTGGGCTGAGCTCAGCGGGAGCAGAATACTACTCTCATCATTGTCCCTTGCTATCGCTGATCGCAGTGTAAGCAGGGGACAATGATGAGGGCAGCATTCTGCACCCGATACTTGAGAACAGCGTTAACTGTACCACTGATTCCCAAGTGCCGGTACTGATGGGGCACATGGGTGACACACGGTTGCTACACATATCACACACATGGACACGGATATTTCCAGTAACGGAAATATCCGAATGTGTAAAAGAGGCCTTACAGAGAGGCATTCTGGATACTGGTGCTAGATTCGTCCTGCTCGCGGGACTTGAAGAAGCAAACCGATTTGATTCTGCATGATTAAACATCAATCATTCATATAGAAATGTATGATTATATTTGATTTTTGATTTTTTTCTTGGGAGTCAAAGAATCTACTCCTTCTGGAAATGATGGAGACAATCAATGTTTCACTGCTAAACACAGTAAGTCATCCTGACCCTCTTTGTCCGGTCTGCAGTGGTCTATAGGCCATCATGTTGTAGCTTGTGATCCAAAAGTGTAATGTGAACATGCACACGAAGACTCAGAAGGATGAACAGTCCAGCTTCTCAGTGTATAAAAAGTCTCCTTACTTTTTAGTTTTCTTCCATTTTTTTAAAAGAGGCAAATTCAGTCTTGTGCCAAACTGCTCCTGAATTCTGTGCCCATGACATGATATGGGCACATACTGATTCTCTATATGCCCTTAATGTTACAATGAAGTTTTATCTAATTGATTCTATGGTAACAATGTGGCATGCTGCAACTAATGTCATATTAATAATGGAACAAAGCTCCTTGAGAAGACATAAAGAAATATAGAGCTTCATATTTATCAGGTTTCAACGTAATTTAATGCAAACTTATTAAAGGGAACCTGTCAGCAGGATTTTGCTAAGAAAACTACAGGCATTGTCATGTTGGGGCTGTTGCTGTTGTCCTTGTTACATGGAAATTGCTGCTGTCACAGTTTTTGCTGCCATTAGATGGAAGTTGTAGTTATCGTAAATGGATGTTGCTGTGGTGGCCGTTACGTGGAAGTTGCGGTTGTTGTTCCCGTTACATGGAAATTGCTGTTGTTGTTGCCTTTAGATGGAAGTTGTTGTTGTTGCCATTAGATGGAAGTTGTTGTTGCCATTGTTGCCATTAGATGGAAATTGTTGCTGCCGTTAAATGGAAGTTGTAGTTGTTGTTGCCGTTAGATAGAAGTTCCCGTTGTTGTTGCCATTACATGAAATTTGCTGTTGTTTTTGCCTTTAGATGGAAGTTGTTGTTGTTGCCGTTAAATGGAAGTTATTGTTGCCATTGTTGCCATTAGATGGAAGTTGTTGTTGCCGTTAGATGGAAATTGTTGATGCCGTTAGATGAAAGTTGTTCTTGCCGTTAGATGCAAGTTGTTGCCGTTAGATAGAAGTTGTTGTTGCTGCAGTTAGAAGGAAATTGCCATTGTTGTTGCCATTTGATGTACGTAGTTGCCGTTGATGTTGCCGTTAGACGGAAGTTGCTGTTGTTGTTTCCATTACATGGAAATTGCTTTTGTTGTTGACTTTAAATGGAAGTTTTTGTTGCCGTTAGATGGAGGTTGTCGTTGTTGCCGTTAGATGGAAATTGTTGTTGCCGTTAGATGGAAGTTGTTGTTGCGGTTAGATGAAAGTTGTTGTCATCAGATGGGGAAGTTGTTGCTGTTAGATGGAAGTTGTTGTTGCAGTTAGATTGAAGTTGTTCTCATTAGATGGGGAAGTTGTTGCCATTAGATGGAAGTAGCTGTCATTAGATGAAAGCCAGGGTGTGCGTTTATGTGCTGTATGTACACCAACGTAAACCAATCTCAAATTCTGTGTTTTATCTTTGTATTTTTTGCATTCTGTGCAAGCCAGGGTGTGGCCTCCCTTCCTAGAGCTGGATAATACATTTAAAGCACTGAAATCAACTTTGACACATGGTAAGGTTTTTAATATTAGACAGAGTAGGACTATCCTGAATGGGTTCAATTTGCTTTGATGGGATAGCTTTCATGCTATTTTTGATTAAAACAGTGTTACTAAGCTTTTTATTTATTTATAGCAGGGTTTATGTTCATTTTGCTTCTAGTAGTTTTTTTTATTAGATGGAAGTTGTTGCAGTTAGATTTAAGTTGTTGTTGCCATTAGATGGAAGTTGTTGCTGTTAGGTGGACATTGTTGTTGTTGCCATTAGATGGAAGCTTCTGTTGTCATTAGATGGAAACTGTTGTTGCCGTTAGATGGAAGTTGTTGTTTTCATTAGATGGATATTGTTGATGTTATTGCCGTTAGATGGAAGTTGTTATTGCCGTTAGATGAAAGTTGTTGTTGCAATTAGATGGAAGAAGTTGCTGCCATTAGATGGAAGTTATTATTGCCGTTAGATTGAAGTTGTTGTTGCCATTAGATGGAAGTTGTTGCTGTTAGGTGGACATTGTTGTTGTTGCCGTTAGATTGAAGTTGTTGTTGCCATTAGATGGAAGCTGTTGCCATTAGATGGAAGTTGTTGTTGCCGTTAGATGGAGGTTGTCGTTGTTGCCGTTAGATGGAAATTGTTGTTGCTGTTAGATGGAAATTGTTGTTGCCGTTAGATGGAAGTTGTCATGAGATGGGGAAGTTGTTGCTGTTAGATGGAAGTTGTTGTTACCGTTAGATTGAAGTTGTCATTAGATGGTGAAGTTGTTGCCATTAGATGGAAGTAGTTGTCATTAGATGGAAGCCAGGGTGTGCGTTTCAGTGCTGCATGTACACCAACGTAAACCAATCTCAAATTCTGTGTTTTTTCTTTGTATTTTTTGCATTCTGTGCAAGCCAGGGTGTGGCCTCCATTCCTAGAGCTGGATAATACATTTAAAGCACTGAAATCAACTTTGACACATGGTAAGGTTTTTAATATTAGACAGAGTAGGACTATTCTGAATGGGATCAATATGTCTTGGTGGGATAGCTTTCATGCTATTTTTGATGAAAACAGTGTTACTAACCTTTTTTTTTTATTTATAGCAGGGTTTATGTTCATTTTGCTTCTTGTAGGCTTTTTTTTATTAGATGGAAGTGATTACCGTTAGATGAAAGTTGTTGTTGTTATTAGATGGAAGAAGTTTCTGCCATTACATGGAAGTTGTTATTGTTGCCGTTAGTATGAAGTTGTTGTTGCCATTAGATGGAAGCTTCTGTTGTCGTTAGATGGAAACTGTTGTTGCTGTTAGATGGACATTGTTGATGTTCTTGCCGTGAGATGGAAGTTGTTGTTGCCGTTAGATGGACGTTGTTGATGTCGTCAGTTGGAAGTTGTTGCCGTTAGATGGACGTTGTTGTTGCCGTTAGATGGAAATTATTGTAGCCATTAGATGGAAGTTGTTCTTGCCGTTAGGTGGAAGTTGTTGCCGTTAGATGGACATTGTTGATGTTATTGCCGTGAGATGGAAGTTGCTGATGTCGTTAGTTGGAAGTTGTTGCCGATAGATGGATGTTGTTGTTGCCGTTAGATGGAAGTTGTTGTAGCCATTAGATGGAAGTTGTTCTTGCCGTTAGATGGAAGTTGTTCTTGCCGTTACATGGAAGTTGTTGTTGTTGCCGTTAGATGGAATTTGTTGTTGTTGCAGTTAGATGGAAGTTGTTGTTGCCTTTAGATGGAAATTTTTGTTGCCTTTAGATGGACATTGTTGATGTTATTGCCATTAGATAGAAGTTGTTGTTGTTGCAGTTAGATGGAAGTTGTTGTTGCAGTTAGATGGAAATTGTTGTTGCCACTAGATGGAAGTTGTCGATGTTGCCATTAGATAGAAATTGTAGCTATTGTTGCCCTTAGAAGGAAATTGCCATTGTTGTTCCCATTAGATGTAAGCTGTTGTTGTTGCCGTTGTTGCTGCCGTTAGACGGAAGCTGCCATTGTTGTTTCCATTACATGGAAATTGCTGTTGTTGTTGAAGTTAACCCCATAAGGTTCAATGACGGACACAGCATGTCATTAGCGTGTGTTAGTTCCTGCTCTTTGCCGTGCAGTATTGGTCATGCATTTAAACTGTCACTGCCTGTAAGCAGGCAGTGACAGTTTCGTGCCGACAGCTGTCACAGACAGCTGATCGGTACGGGGTGCGGTGCAGGGACCCATGCCGGCGGTCTGCGCACCCATAGCGCTGCGATCGGTCAGTCAATGTGACTGACCGATCACAGCACGATCGCTCAGGAGGTGCTGAAATATCAGCATCTCCTGCACGATCAGAGCAGCAGCTCGGCGCTGTCAGTGGCATAGCTGCTGCTGTGAGAGCCGGGGGCGGTGCTGCTGTGGATAAAGGGGAATTACCTGTACCTATTCAGGATTTTTGGAACGTTTTTTCTGAGGAGGAGTCGCAAATTTTGCCTCCCCATAGAGACTATGATTGTACCATGAATTTGTCCCTGGAGCGACTCTTCCTAAAAGTCGTTTATTTAATCTTACTATTCCTGAGAGAAAGGCTTTGGAGGAATACATACAGACGAGCTTGGCCGCCGGTCATATCAGACCCTCTAAGTCACCTGTGGCTGTTGGATTTTTCTTTTGTTAAAAAAAAGGACGGCGGTTTACGTCCTTGTCTGGACTTTCGCGAGATTAATAAAATTACTGTACGCAATCCCTACCCACTGCCATTGATTCCTGATTTGTTTAACCAGTTAGTGGGGGCCAAGTGGTTCTCTAAAATTGATCTCCGGGGGGCATACAATTTGTTGCGCATGAAGGAGGGTGATGAATGGAAGACTGCTTTTAAACACTCCTGTGGGTCATTTTGAGAATCTGGTTATGCCTTTTGGTCTTACCAATGCACCAGCATTTTTTCAGAATCTTATTAATGACATCCTTAGACCTTTGATCGGCAAAAATGTGGTTGTGTATTTGGATGACATTTTGATTTATTCGCCTGATTTGGAGTCTCATTGGCGGAGCGTATGTGAAGTATTACAGTTATTAATTGACAATTCGCTTTTTGCTAAGCTAGAGAAATGTGAGTTTGCTGTACAGAGAATTAGTTTTTTGGGCTACATTATCTCCAGCGAGGGCTTTGAGATGGACCCGGTGAAAGTTCAAGCTGTGCAGGAATGGCCTAGGCCTATTGGTTTGAAATCGATACAGAGGTTTTTGGGTTTCACCAATTATTACAGAAAATTCATTAAAAATTTTTATATTATTGTTAAACCACTGACCGATCTCACCAGGAAAGGTGCTAATATGGTTCAGTGGACTACTGAGGCCATTGAAGCTTTTGTGTTTCTAAAGGAGAGGTTCAGCTCTGCCCCCATCCTTATGCAGCCTGATGTGACTAAGTCGTTTTTGGTTGAGGTTGATGCTTCTTCTGTGGGGGTCGGTGCGGGGTCGGTGCGGTGTTGTCTCAGGAAAAACAAGGATGGAGTACATCCCTGTGCCTTTTTTTTCAAAAAAATTTTCTGAGACTGAACTTAATTACGATATTGGTAATCAGGAATTGCTGGCTATTAAACTCGCATTTGAACACTGGCGTCATCTCTTGGAAGGTGCTGAATTTCCCATTCAGGTTTTCACTGATCATAAAAATCTGATCTATCTTGATGCTGCCAAGCGCTTGAATGCCCGTCAGGCTAGGTGGGCACTTTTTTTTTCGCGGTTTAATTTTTCCGTTACTTACATCCCGGGTACCAAGAATGTTAAAGCTGATGCGTTGTCTCGCAGCTTTTCTCCCATGGTTGGTGCTGAGGAGGAGGAGAGCATTTTACAAGAAGGTGTTGTGATTGCTGCATTGGACTCCGTTTTGGAAGATGAGATTCTCAAAGCACAGGAGAATGCCCCATCTAACACTCCCCATGGGAGGTTGTTTGTGCCTAGGACCTTTAGGAGTGTCATGAGTCTTGGTTGGCAGGTCATCCAGGAATTTCTGAGACCAAGAGACTTGTGGGTCACAGTTTTTGGTGGCCTGGATGGCAGAAGGAAGTCATTAAGTCTTCACATACTCCTGCTGCGGGGTTGCTTTGCCCTCTGGAGGTTCCTAGTGCACCTTGGACACATCTGGCTATGGACTTTATTACTGACCTTCCCCCCTCTGAGGGTTTCACGGTCATCTGGGTGGTCGTGGACCGTTTTAGCAAGATGTGTCACTTGGTTCCCTTCATCAAACTGCCCTGCGCTAAGACACTCGATAAGGCCTTTGTCAAGGAAATTGTCAGACTCCATGGTGTTCCTACTGACATTGTTTCTGATAGGGGACCTCAGTTCGTGGCTCGTTTTTGGCGTGCCTTTTGTGACAGGTTGGGAGTTCATTTGTCGTTTTCATCTGGATATCATCCTGAGTCTAATGGCCAGACAGAAAGGAAGAATCAGGATGTTGAGCAGTTCTTGCGTTGTTTTGTGGCAGACAATCAAGAGGGGTGGTCTGAGTTTCTGCCGCTTGCTGAATTTGCTCTTAACAACCATACATCCTCTTCTGCTGGGTGTTCGCCTTTTTTTTTGTTGTTCTGGGAGACATCCGTCTTTTGGGTCATTCTCCAAATTGGTATCGGCTGTGCCTGAGGAGGAGAGTTTTTCCGGTGATTTGGAGAGAGTTTGGACGGATGTGCGTGGTAATCTTCAGGAGGCTAACAAAAAATCTAAAAGGTACTTTGACAGGAAACGTCAAGAGGTTTTGTTTACGGTTGGTGACATGGTTTGGTTGTCCTCTAAAAATCTGCGATTGAGGATTCCTTCTAAAAAATTGGGTCCCAAGTTTGTAGGGCCCTTTAAGGTGCTTCAGGTAGTTAACCAATCTGCTGTTAGGTTGGAGGTTCCTACCTCCTGGAAGATTAATCCGGTGTTTCATGTTTCTCTGTTGAAAAAAGCTGATGTATCAGATAGAGACGCCACTGCCACTGTTCCTCCGGTGGTGGAGGACGGGGAATATGAAATTTCCCGCATCCTTAATTCTAGACGGTATAGGGGGAGTTTGCAGTATCTCGTCGCGTGGAAGGGTTTCGGTCCCGAGGATAACTCATGGGTGAGGGCGGATGATGTTTCTGCTTCCAGACTTGTCAGAGCATTTCACAAGAGGTTTCCTGAGAAGCCTGGGCATAGGGGATCCGGAGGATCCTCATAGAAGAGGGGGTACTGTTAGAACTCTCCTGTTAGGTTTTTTCTATTTTGCTGGTCACTTGACCTTTTTTGCCTATTTAATCCTGCTCCGCCCTTCTGGCCATGCTGGACTTCATTGTAATTTCTACTCTTAAGATAACCAGGTGCTTTGTAACCTTTCTCAGTCAGTTTAGCTAGGTCTTTTGACCTCTATGTTCTATGTTGTTTGTTTGTCTTTTTACTGCTACAATTTCTGCTAGGAGGTGTCCATCTTTCTCCCAGTCCCTAGTTCTTGTAGGGATCCCTCCCTCACATCTATAGGTCTTCGTTCTGACTAGCTGAGGACTTTAGCGGGTCTGATCGCAGGATCAGGTTCCCCGTTACATCGTAGGGATCTAGCTTAGTTCTATTGTAGGGACAGATCTCCTGTCTTCCCTTAGTGCTTGTAGCAGATCACAACAAAGTGTTGTCACGTTTGCCTGTGGTATTTCAATTATAAATACAATACTGTGTGCATGCCTTTTTACCCAGGACTCTGCAGCACAATACTCCTATCAGGAGAAGGTCTGCTAGAGTCAAAGACATTGTCAAGAGGATGAGCTCGTTCTAGACCCACACTCCAACATCATCACTGACCTACACACATATATATATACTGAAATGGCTGCACACATGTATACGGCAGATGAGGCTTACGCCATGATCTGTTCGGATACAGACAGCGCCAGTGAGACAGACGAGCAATTTTTGTAGATGTCCTCGTAAACTAGTTCTAGCGATGACGAGACTCAGCAACAGCGCAGTTGTCGAGAACATGCTCGCTCTACTGCCGCTGTAAATGACTGGGTGCCCACCGAATCCTATACTCCGTGCGTGCCAGAATTCATTTCTGCCACGGGCATCCATGTGAACACTGCTGAATTTAGGGAGGTGGATTTTTTTTTAAATTTTCTTCAGTGAAGAATGAATAAATTGAATGATTGAGCAGACCAGTTCTTATGCTGCCGAGTTCCTTGACGGCCACCCCACATCCTATTACTCCAAAAGTAATAACTGGAGTCCTATTGATGTGGCGGATGTTTTCAAAATTTGTGCCCTTTTTCTCAATATGGGTCTGATAAAAAAAAAAAAAACATGATAAGATCATATTGGTCAACTGATGTCCTGTTTGACACCTCTATGTACAGAGAGGTAATGCCCCGGTGACAATTCCTAAGTATTCTGCGATTTCTACATTTCACAGAAAATGCAAATTGCCCCCCTCCCAGTGACCCCAGCTATGACCGACTCTACAAAGTCAAGCCCCTAATAAATTATTTTAATAATAAATTTTCCCAGACGTATACCCCCGAAAAAAACATCTGTGTGGACGAGTCTCTGGTCCTTTTCAAGGACAGGCTGCACTTCAAGGAGTACTTGCCGGATAAAAGGTCCCGATTCGGACTAAAAATATATAAGCTGTGTGAAAGCGACACTGGCTAAAAACACAAATTCCGGCTGTATGAGGGGAAAGATAGCCAGATTGTTCCTCCTGAATGCCCACCCTCCCTAAACATAGCTGGGAAAATTGTTTGGGACCTGGTCCATCCCCTTTTAGATAAGGGGTACAACTTGTACGTAGATAACTTCTATACGAGTGTACCCCTGTTGAGGTGCCTGTCTGCCAAAAAAAACGTGGCCTGTGGAACCATACACCGGAACCAAAGAGCGCTGCCCAAGACTCTTGTCACCCAAAAATTAAAGGCAGGTGAAATAAAGGCACTCTGTAATGCAGAAATGCAGCTTGTCAAATTTTGTGACAAAAAAGATGTCCTCATGCTGTCATCTATACATGCTGACAGAAGCATCCAGGTCTCTGTACGCAGGGCAAGTTCTACTGTCTGGAAGCAAGTCTGCATACAGGACTACAACGAGTTCATGGGTGGTGTGGACCTTGCGGACCAGATGCTGCAGCCTTACAGTGCCATTCACAAGTCTCACGTATGGTATAAAAAAACTTGCCGTACACCTTATCCTAGTGGCCCTATACAATTCCTTTGTTCTATACCAGAAAACTGGGGAACCAAGGAACATATCTTGAGTTCCAGGAAAAAGTCATAAAACACTTAATATTTGGAGACCAAGGGAGGGTGGGGGTTGAATCATCTAGCGCGGCCAGCAGTTTTGTCCCCGGGCAGCATTTTCCATCACAAGTGCCACCGACAGCCAAAAAAGGTCGACCCCAAAAGAGATGCAGGGTGTGTTATAAAGGTGGAGTTAGAAGGGAGACCATTTACCAGTGTGACACTTGTCCTGATAAGCCGGGCCTCTGCATTAGGGAATGTTTCCGTCCCTACCACACATCCCTAGAATAAGTGGATTTATTTTTTTCATTTTTACCCTTGCGACCTGCTACCATTTTCTGTTTATTCTTTTTATTTCTTCGTCCATTAATAAATTGGAGTCCAAAAAAACAACTAAATTTAAAAGTTAATGTTCACTATACCCCTAGATGAATACTGTAAGGGGAATTTACTGAAATAGCATACATTTTATTTTTTTTCGCCAGATTGACTATGCCGTGCCATCTAAAGAAGTCATTATAAACCTTTCTACTGTTTGGCGTTATAGAAATGGCGGATTTTCATGGAGGATACCTAGTACACGAGCTGTTTCTGGTCAATAAAGAATGGGCTTTCTTATTGTTTTATTTGGCTATTATAAAGCCCGTTATACCTGCAAAAACTGCCCTCATGTACTGTGGCATACTGTCTCTTTATGTATTCTGTAAAAGGATGGGTTGTTCTGCGCTCATGGCATTTCCTACCTTGCCGGGCAGGGACCTGCTATAGTGTGCCAGCGTCACTTGGCACATCCGTCCCTCATATAGGGATTGATTGCGCTATAGAGAAGTTGTACAACTAGTCCCTTTTTTCCCGAGAGTGGCAGTAGATCCGGATGTTCTTTTATCCTGTGAACATGCTCAGCTTTGCAACATTGTTACACTCCATTTTGAAACATGTTGCCTTTCATTTCAATGCAATTTTTTCCAGCACTAATGAAATAACTTGTGGTATGCTCTGTGAGCAAGGTATAGTCGTATTTACTGCCAAATGTGATGCTGGGGACATTGTACCCTATATATATGAATTTATGACCTAAAAAGACAGGGTGCTCCATCCATTTTGGGTCCGGTCATTCAGTCAAACTTTGCTAATGGCGTTACGTTTGCGCACAAGAGGAATCTGAATTTTGGAGTCCACTTCCTCACCTCTCACTATTATGTATTGAAAATTTGTCCTAAATATTACGCTTTGTGAAAAAAAAGAATTTTTTTTTTTTTCACACTCATTTTGAAGTAAATCCTCTAACAAAACGTGGATTCAAAAGACTCATTACACCCATAAATTAATTCATTAGGCGATGCAGTTTAGAAAATGGGGTCAATTGTGGCGTTTCTGCTGTTTTGGCATGTCACGAACTCTATTTCAGCCAAATCTGTGTTGTAAAATTCAAATAGTGCTTCTTCCGCTCCGAGCCTTGCCATTTGTCCAAACAGTGTTTTTTGACCACATGTGGAATATTGCTACACTCAGAAGAAAGTGGGTAACAAACTGAGTGGTCCATTTTTTCATGTTACCTCTTGCAAAAGGGAAAAAATTGGGGCTAACACAACAGTTTTGTGAAAAAATTGAAATGTTTCTATATGACGATCTAATGTTATCACATTGTGTAGTACCTGTGGGTTCAAAATCCTCACTATACCCCGGGATAAAATCTTCAATGGGTGTAGTTTTCAAAATGGTATCACTTGTGGGGAGTTTCCACTATTTAGGCACATCAGGGGCTCTCCAAACATGACATGGCGTCCATTGCAAAAGTCGAATGGGGCTCTTTTCCTTCCGAGCCCCCAAACAGTAGTTTTCCCCACATATGGGGTATCAGCGTATTCAGGAGAAATTGCACAATAAATGGTATGGTGCATTTTCTCTTTTTACTATTCTGAAAATGCTAAATTTGGGCATAAAACAGAAGTTTTGTGGTAAAAATAAGATTTTTTATTTTTTCGGCTCAACGTCATAAACTTCTGTGAAGCACCTGTGGGTTCAAGGTGCTCACCACATATGTTGATAAATTCCTTGAGGTGTCTAGTTTCCAAAATGGGGTCACTTGTAGGGGGTTTCCACTGTTTAGGCACATCAGGGGCTCTTGAAATGCAACATGGCGTCCGCTACCGACTCCAGCCAATTTTTTGTTGCAAAAGTCGAATGGTGATCCTTTCCTTCCGAGCTCTGTCGTGACCCCAAACACTAGTTTTCCACCACATATGGGATACCAGCGTATTCAGGAGTAATTGCACAACAAATTGCATGGTCTATTTTCTCATGTTAGATTTGTGAAAATGCAAAATTTTGGACAAAAGTAAAATTTTTGTGGGAAAAAATAAAATGTTCATTTTTTTCCATTCACATTCCTGTGAAGCACCTGAAGGGCTAATAAACTTCATGAATGTTGTTTTGAGCACCTTGAGGCGTTCAGGTTTTAGAATGGTGTCACTTTTGGTATTTTCTGTCATATAGACCCCTCAAAGTCGCTTCAAATGTGATGTGGTCCCTAAAAAAATGGTTTTGTAAATTTTGTTGGAAAAATGAAAAATAGCTGGTCAACTTTTAACCCTTATAGCTACCTAATAAAAAAAAATTTTGGTTCCAAAATTGTGCTGAAATAAAGTAGATATGTTTGACATGTGGAAAATGTTATTTATTAACTATTTTTTGTGAAATATCTCTCTGATTTAAAGGCATAGGAATTCAAAGTATGAAAATTGTGACATTTTAGAAATTTTCCATATTTTTTTTCACAAATAAACGCAAGTCATGTCAAAGAAATTTTGCCAATGTTGTGAAGTACAACATGTCACAAAAAAAAAACAGTCTCAGAATCAGGGGGATCCGTTTGAAGCATTCCAGAGTTATTACCTCATAAAGTGACAATGGTCAGAATTGAAAAAAAATGGCCTGGTCACTAACCTACAAAGTGGCTCGGTGCTTAAGGGGTTAAACGAAGTATAATTATTATTATTTATTATTATAGTGCCACTAATTCCTTGGTGCTTTACATGTGTAAAAGGGTATACATAGCAAACAATGAGTACATTAATTTCAACAAAAATTAGTCACCGACTGGTACAGGCGGAGAGAGAACCCTGCCGGCGAGGGCTCACAATCTACAAGGGATGGGTGAGTACAGTAGGTGAGTAAATATTTGACACGTTCCCTAAAAATTTCTGGATTAGTACCGCAGTAATATCTGATATGTATGACGACCACGGTTTTAGGTACTGACCTTGTAGTATGGTATTGGTCAGCGACCAAGTGTGAATAGTTTGGAACAACACACAACTGCCAGACTTTAAATGGAGTATAAAGAACGCCTTGTAAACACCACAACACACGGCTCCACTTCGTACACCTCGTACACGCACGGCTCCGCTCCGTACACCTTGTACACGTAAAGCTCTACTACGTACGCCTTGTACACGCACGGCTATGCACACCTCGTACAAGCACGGCTCTGTTTCGTACCCCTTGTACATGCTGTGATGGATCAGCTATTGAGTAGGCGCAGTTTCACACAGGAATGCAGCCTGCAGGTTCAAAAACAAAGTGATGGTTTATTAAATGTCCATAAACCAACCAGGAAAACAAAACATAACAGCATTTTTCTGGCACAAAAAGGTATAACAGAACAAAACTCAAAATAACCAGTCCATATGCAGCACGACTTCAGCCGTTTAAATGTGTTTTTCTCTGCCTCCAGCAGACTCTGAGCAGCACATGCAAGGTCTGCTCACCTTGCACAACCCACAGCACACTGAGACAGGCGCAGCTGTCTTAAATCAGGCCTTCCAAGACCTGAACTGGAGGTAAGTGAGCAGCTGATCCCCTCCCCCAGCTTTTTCAGCTGCTTGTAAAACCTGGCCCTTTAATCCGGGCCCATTAACTCCCTCTCAGCACTATGTGTGCTGGAGCCTGCTTCTTCGGGTCCTACATCACCGAAGCTTGGTACTTCGGGGACACATACCTCCCGTCCACGACCTGTCCGGTAGCAACCTTACAAACCCCCATTCTGCCCAAAGCGGGGGCCTTGGCACCTTCTGCCACCATACAACAGACCCTTGACAGGGCATCAGCATTCCCATGTTGTTTCTCAGGCCTATGCTCTACCTGGAAACTAAAATCTTGTAGGGCTAGGAACCATCTAGTTACTCGGGCATTGTTCCCCTTCTTTTCTCGCATTCACCGCAGTGGGGCATGGTCCGACACTAACCTGCACCTTCTACCTAACAGGCAATATCTCAGAGTGTCCAACGCCCACTTGATGGCTAAACATTCTTTTTCCACTATAGAGTAGTTCTTCTCGCATGTGGACAGTTTTCGACTGAGGTACATTAGAGGGTGTTCGTCTCTGTTAATCTCCTGGGACAAGACTGCTCCCAGCCCGACATCCGATGCATGCATCTGGACCACAAACTCTTTGGAGAAGTTGTGCGCCACCAAGACTGGCTGTTTACAGAGGGCCAGTTTCAATTCCTGGAAGGCCACTTCAGCTTCCGTGGACCACTTGGCCATAGCTGACTTCGTCCCTTTCAGCAGATCCATCTGCTATCAGGGCAAAGTTAGGGACAAATCTTCGATAGTAGCCCACGATGCCTAGAAATGCCCTGACCTGCTTCTTCGAGAGGGGCTGTGGCCAGTTCAGGATCGCCTCGACCTTATTTATTTGTGGTTTTATTTCCCCTCTACCATCCACGTAGCCCTGATACTTTGCTTCCTCAATCTCCATGGCACATTTCTTCGGGTTGATGGTAAAGCCCGCCTTCCTTAGGGCGTCAAGTATGGCTTGAACTTTCCAAGAATACGTTCCCAGTCCTGGCTGAATATGATGATGTCATCTATGTAGGCCGCTGCATACTTTTTGCGGGGTGCTAAGATCCGGTTCATGGCTCTCTGGAAGGTGGCCGGAGCTCCCTGCAACCCAAACGCCATCCTGATGTATTGATAACATCCGTCTGGCATCGAGAAGGCCATCTTCTCTCTGGCCTCTTTGGACAGGGAAATTTGCCAATATTCTTTGGTGAGGTCCAGGGTGGTGATGTACCGAGCGGGTCCTAGCCTTTCAATAAGCTCATCTAACCTAGGTATTGGGTAGGCGTCAAACTTCAAGACCTCGTTCAGCTTCCTATAGTCGTTGCAAAACCGTGATTCTCCATCTGGTTTCGGCACAAAGACTATAGGACTGGACCAGCCACTCTTGGACTCCTCAATGACTCCCAGGTTCAGGATCCGCTTCACCTCTTTCGAGATCACCTCTCTGCAGGCCTCTGGGTCCGATATGGTTTTAGGTTGACACGAACATGAGGCTCTGTGAGTACTTCATGCTCTATGGCCTGATTGAGTCCTGGCAACTCCGAAAACGGGTCTTTATTTCAATGTAGCAACTCTTTGCACTGTTGCTTTTGGGCACGTGACAGTGACTCTGCCACCTTGACCTCTTTCACATAAGCGTCAGGCTCAGCCAATAAACACGAAGCTTCCACGGGTTCCCTATCTCACTATGGCTTAATCAAGTTGACGTGGTACACCTGGTAGGGCTTCCTTCTCTCTGGCTGGTGGAGTTTATAGTTGACCTCACCAACCTTTTCAACTATTTCGTAGGGGCCCTGCCACTTCGCTAAGAATTTGCTCTCCGCTGTAGGTACCAGTACCCGATCCCTAGGATTGAAGTGTCTCACTTGTGCTGATCTATTGTTCACCCTAGATTGCGCCTCTTGTGCTTGGAGGAGGTGCTCTTTCACGATGGGCATCACCCTGGCAATTCTCTCTTGCATTTGAGCCACGTGTTCGATTACACTCCTGCAGGGTATAGACTCCGCCTCCCAGGTCTCCTTTGCCATATCCAGGAGTCCTTGGGGGTGTCAGCCATCCAACAGTTCAAAAGGGGAGAATCCAGTACAGGACTGTGGTACCTCTCTGATGGAGAAGAGAAGGTACGGAAGTAGGCAGTCCCAGTCTTGGACTTCCTCTCTACGACCTTCTTTAACATTGCCTTCAAGGTTTTTCCAAACCTTTACACCAAGCCATCCGTCTGTGGGTGGTAGACTGAGGTCCGTATTTGTGTGATTTGCAGAGTTTTGCACTACTCTCTCATCACCTTTGACATAAATGGGGTCCCTTGATCCGTTAGGATCTCCTTAGGTAACCCCGTTCTAGAAAAAAAATGAACCAACTCCCGAGCTATATACTTGGAGGAGGAGTTACGTAGCGGCACAGCCTTCGGATACCATGTCGCATAGTCGAGTACCACTAGGATACACTGATGTCATCTGGTGGACTTTACCAGGGGCCCCACCAGATCCAGTGCTATGCGATCAAAGGGCACCTCGATGATAGGTAACGGCACCGGAGGCGTGTCAACGGAGTGGTCAGCTGGCAGGTGGGACAGGACCTACAATAATTTGCAATTTCTCGGTGACAACCGGGTCAATAGAACCTCTGGAGGATTCGTTCCTGTGTTTTTTCTACCTCCAGGCAACCACCTAACACATGTGCATGGGCCATGTCTTAATACCTTACGACTGTATGTTCCCGGCACCAGCAACTGCTCGACAAGCTCCCCTTTCACCTTGGTGACTCAGTCCCCATTGACGGCAAAGTATGGGTATCTGGTGTCACCCCCGGCTCTTGAGCAACAACGTGAAGTATAGACACATTATCAAATGTCCCTTTAAGAGTTAAATCCCTGAGTTGGGCAGTTCCAAAGTTTCCCTTGGACACCTCCAGCTCAGGGATGTTGGCGTCAGGTGATGCTGCCCCATCCTCATCGCCCACAAACACACATGGGAAACTCTTCGGTTACGGCCTACGGCGAGGTTTCTTCAGGGGTGTTCTGGCTGTCATCTAAGCAACCAGATGTCACCACTTTCCCCCTCATGTCCCAGAATAATGCACAATCCCGTCCGATTATTATCAGGTGCAACAAGTCTTTAACGACCCCCACTTCCTGAGCTGTGGTGCCACAGTCCGTGTTTACATCCACCCGGGCAACAGGACATTTTTTAGCGTCCCCATGGATACACCGGACACCCACCACCTTCCCAAGAACCAGCCAATGAGGGAGTTTGGCGCTTATCAGGGTTACCAAACTTCCTGAGTCCAGCAGTCCAGACACTTGCATCCCGTTCACGGACACTGAGCACGCCAGAGGGCTCTCGCCGTGTTGATGAACCGCACTAGAGGCAGGGTAGGCAAAGTAGAAGCAATGCCGGCCTATGCTGCAGTCCATTGGCTCAGAGTTCCTGGGCCACCGAGCAGCTATATGGCTAGGGGCATGACAACTCCAACAGAGGATGGATTGGGACTGATTCCCCAGCTGCGATTCATCTGCCTCTTGGACTTTGGACGAACGCCCAGTGAAGATTTAGTCCCCTTCTTTTGGGAGCCCCAGAAAGGTGACCTAACCACTGCTAGACCACCCAGGGAGCCCTCTACCACCCGGTACCTCTCTACTAGGCCCACCAGGTTGTCTGCATTTTGGGGATCTCCCTGGGCAACACAGGACTGAAGCGGCTTCGGCAGAGAGTGGATAAACCGATCCACGATCCATGACCACTCTCTCTACCATCTGGCTGGGGAACAAGTCTCTGGCTGCAGCGACTTCTGTACCAGGTGCAGAAGATCAAACATTTGTGACCAAGGAGTTTTGTCCCTGTGGAAGTCCCAGAGGTGGACTCGTACTCTGACTGCCAGGGTTATGCCCAGCCGCCCCAGGATCTCAGCCTTAAACTTGCTATACTCCTTAGAGTCCTGCAGTGCCAGATCAAAATACGACTTCTGTGGTTCCCCGATCAGATATGGCGCCCACTGCTCTGGTAGTAGTCTCTCATGGTCCGCCACCCTCTCAAACACGGCCAGGAACGCCTTGACGTCAACCCCCCGGAGTCATCTTTTGCAACGCCCCTCTCACGGTTTTCCTCACCTGGGTCTCATAGCTGTGGCCTGGAGGTGGTGCGGCTTCTCCGATACGGAGGGCCTCCGCCAGGAGCGTCATCTGTTCCTGCTGCTGTCAAAGCTGCATCTATTGCTGTTGAAGCTGGAACTGTTGTACTAACAATTTGTTGGTCTGCTGAGCTTGCTGCTGAGGCATATTCGCCTGCACCAGTTGCTTTATCAGCTCCTCCATGTTGCCGGACGAACCTTGCTGGCTGGCGGCCTTCACCCAGGACATATACGTTTTCCTGTAGCAGTCACACTGCCCCTTGGGATTTGTGCCCGCATTCTCCACCAATCTGTGACAGATTAGCTCTCGGGCCGGCGCAGGTTCACACAGGAATGCAGTCCGCAGGTTCAAAAACAAACTGGTGGTTTATAAAATGTCCATAAACCAACCAGGAAAACAAAACATAACAGCCTTTTTCTGGCACAAAAGGTATAACAGAACAAAACTCAAAATAACCCGTCCATATGCAGCACGGCTTCAGCCGTTTAAATGTAGTGCTTCTCTCCGCCTCCAGCAGACTGAGCAGCACATGCAAGGTCTGCTCACCTTGCACAACACACAGCACACTGAGACAGGTGCACCTGTCTTAAATCAGGCCTTCCAAGACCTGGACTGGAGGTAAGTGAGCAGCTGACCCCCCCCCACCCCCAGCTCTTTCAGCTGCTCGTAAAACCCGGCCCTTTAACTCCCTCTCAGCACTATGTGTGCTGGAGCCTGCTTCTCCGGGTCCTACATCACCGAAGGTTGGTACTTCGGGGACACATACCTCCCATCCATGACCTGTCCGGAAGCCACCTTACAGCGCACAGATACGCACACTTCGTACACGCGCGGCTCTGCTCCGTACATCTCGTACACACGTGGCTCCACTCCGTACACCTCGTACACACGCGGCTCCGCTCCGTACACCTCGTACACGCGCGGCTCCGCTCCGTACACCTCGTACACGCGCGGCTCCGCTCTGTACACCTCGTACACGTGCAGCTCCGACCGTACACCTCGTACCAGCGCGGCTCCGCTCCGTACACCTCGTACATGCGCGGCTCCGCTCCGTACACCTCGTACATGCGCTGCTCCGCTCCGTACACCTCGTACATGCGCGGCTCCGCTCCGTACACCTCGTACACGCGCGGCTCCGCTCTGTACACCTCGTACACGTGCAGCTCCGACCGTACACCTCGTACACGCGCGGCTCCGCTCCGTACACCTCATACACACGCGGCTCCGCTCCGTACACCTCGTACACGCGCGGCTCCGCTCCGTACACCTCGTACACACGCGGCTCTGCTCCGTACACCTCGTACACACACGGCTCTGCTCCGTACACCTCGTACACACACGGCTCCGCTCCGTACACACGGCTCTGCTCCGTACACCTCGTACACACGCGGCTCCGCTCCGTACACCTCGTACACACACGGCTCTGCTCCGTACACCTCGTACACACACGGCTCTGCTACATCCACACTGTAAACCCCTCCTGACCCCACACATAAACTTCAGCTCATCCAGCACCATGACAACCAGCACAGCAGAGTCCTGCATCCACTGAGGCCCCTGATCATGTGACCCCTGACTCCTCCCCTCCTGTGACCTCATCACAGCTCCTGTGTGCACAGAGCAGCCATATATGTGGTGGCGGCTCTGCAGGTGGAGGTATGTGGAGACCCCATTACTGGGCGCAGGGGGCATTAACCCCTTCAGCACGGAGACTCTTTTGGGGTCTTGTGTTGCCCCTTTATAAGAATCGTAAGGTTTTTGTTCTGTTTCCTGTAATAGATACATACGACCCAACTATGGAGACAGGAAGTGAGGAAACGTATTGTTCTCATAGTACAGGACCCCTTTACTGGCCCCACAATGTAATGCCCCCATTATGCCCCTTATGCAGAATGTATGATGCCCCCACACAGTGTAATGCCCCATTATGCCCCTTATGCAGGATGTATGATGCCCCACACAGTGTAATGCCCCCATTATGCCCCTTATGCAGGATGTATGATGCCCCCATTATGCCCCTTATACAGTATGTATGATGCCCCACACAGTGTAATGCCCCCATTATGCCCCTATGCAGGATGTATGATGCTCCCACAGTATAATGCCCCCATTATGCCCCTTATGCAGGATGTATGATGCCCCCACACAGTGTAATGGCCCCATTATGCCCCTTATGCAGGATGTATGATGCCCCCACACAGTGTAATGCTCCCCATTATGCCCCTTATGCAGTATGTATGATGCCCCACACACAGTGTAATGCCCCCATTATGCCCCTTATACAGGATGTATGATGCCCCCACAGTATAATGCCCCCATTATGCCCCTTATGCAGTATGTATGATGCCCCACACAGTGTAATGCCCCCATTATGCCCCTTATACAGTATGTATGACGCCCCCCACACAGTGTAATGCCCCCATTATGCCCCTTATACAGGATGTATGATGCCCCCACAGTATAATGCCCCCATTATGCCCCTTATGCAGTATGTATGATGCCCCACACAGTGTAATGCCCCCATTATGCCCCTTATACAGTATGTATGACGCCCCCCACACAGTATAATGCCCCCATTATGCCCCTTATGCAGTATGTATGATGCCCCACACAGTGTAATGCCCCCATTATGCCCCTTATGTAGTATGTATGATGCCCCCCACACAGTGTAATGCCCCCATTATGCCCCTTATGCAGTATGTACAGTGGTGGCCAAAAGTATTGGCACCCCTGCAATTCTGTCAGATAATACTCAGTTTCTTCCTGAAAATGATTGCAATCACAAATTCTTTGGTATTATTATCTTCATTTAATTTGTCTTCAATGAAAAAACAAAAAGAGAATGAAGCAAAAATCAAATCATTGATCATTTCACACAAAACTCCAAAAATGGGCCAGACAAAAGTATTGGCACCCTCAGCCTAATACTTGGTTGCACAACCTTTAGCCAAAATAACTGCAAACAACCGCTTCCGGTAAGCATCAATGAGTTTCTTACAATGCTCTGCTGGAATTGTAGACCATTCTTCTTTGGCAAACTGCTCCAGGTCCCTGAAATTTTGAAGGGTGCCTTCTCCAAACTGCCATTTTGAGATCTCTCCACAGGTGTTCTATGGGATTCAGGTCTGGACTCATTGCTGGCCACCTTAGAAGTCTCCAGTGCTTTCTCTCAAACCATTTTATAGTGCTTTTGGAAGTGTGTTTTGGGTCATTGTCCTGCTGGAAGACCCATGACCTCTGAGGGAGACCCATGACCTCTGAGGGTGACCCAGCTTTCTCACACTGGGCCCTACATTATGCTGCAAAATTTGTTGGTAGTCTTCAGACTTTATAATGCCATGCACACGGTCAAGCAACCCCAAAACATCAGGGAACCTCCTCCATGTTTGACTGTAGGGACCGTGTTCTTTTCTTTGAATGCCTCTTTTTTTTCCCTGTACACTCTATGTTGATGCTTTTTCCCAAAAAGCTCTACTTTTGTCTCATCTGACCAGAGAACATTCTTCCAAAACGTTTTAGGCTTTCTCAGGTAAGTTTTGGCAAACTCCAGCCTGGCTTTTTTATGTCTCGGGGTAAGAAGTGGGGTCTTCCTGGGTATCCTACCATACAGTCCCTTTTCATTCAGACGCCGACGGATAGTACGGGTTGATATTGTTGTACCCTCGAACTGCAGGGCAGCTTGAACTTGTTTGGATGTTAGTCGAGGTTCTTTATCCACCATCCACACAATCTTGCGTTGAAATCTCTCGTCAATTTTTCTTTTCTGTCCACATCTAGGGAGGTTAGCTACAGTACCATGGGCTTTAAACTTCTTGAAGACACTGTTAACGGAAGACACAGGAACATTCAGGTCTTTGGAGATGGACTTGTAGCCTTGAGATTGCTCATGCTTCCTCACAATTTGGTTTCTCAAGTCCTCAGACAGTTCTTTGGTCTTCTTTCTTTTCTCCATGCTCAATGTGGTACACACAAGGACACAGGACAGAGGTTGAGTCAACTTTAATCCATGTTAACTGGCTGATTTAGTTATTGCCAACACCTGTTAGGTGCCACAGGTAAGTTACAGGTGCTGTTAATTACACGAATTAGAGAAGCATCACATGATTTTTCAAACAGTGCCAATATTTTGTCCACCCCCTTTTTTAGGTTTGGTGTGGAATTATATCCAATTTGGCTTTAGGACAATTCTTTTTAGTATTTTTTCATTGAAGACAAAATAAATGAAGATAATAATACCAAAGAATTTGTGATTGCAATCATTTTCAGAAAGAAACTGAGTATTATCTGACAGAATTGCAGGGGTGCCAATACTTTTGGCCACCACTGTATGATGCCCCACACAGTGTAATACCTCCATTATGCCCCTTATGCAGTATTTTTGATGCCCCACAAAGTATAATGCCCCCGTTATGCCCTTATGCAGTATGTATGATGCCCCCACACAGTGTAATGCCCCCATTATGCCCCTTATGCAGTATGTATGATGCCCCCACACGGTGTAATGCCCCCATTATGCCCCTTATGCAGTATGTATGATGCCCCCACACGGTGTAATGCCCCCATTATGCCCCTTATGCAGTATGTATGATGCCCCCACACGGTGTAATGCCCCCATTATGCCCCTTATGCAGTATGTATGATGCCCCCACACGGTGTAATGCCCCCATTATGCCCCTTATGCAGTATGTATGATGCCCCCACACAGTGTAATGCCCCCATTATGCCCCTTATGCAGTATGGATGATGCCCCCACACAGTATAATGTTCCCACAGTACCGCCTGAGGTCCTGCAGTTGGAATAAGTCCTGAGGTTTTACAGTTGGAATAATCCCTCTGGAGTTGGTTTTCCCTCTGCCTGCTCCCCTACATATACCCTCGAGCATGTATACATGCATGTAGGGGAGCAGGCCTTACTAGATATCGAGGCTTTGTACAGTAATATATCGCATGAGGATGGTATCAGTGGAGTAAGATGTTTATTGAAATCGATATCAATAGAGTGTAGTAGACATAATGACTTCATGGAGGATCTTCTGAAATTCATTCTTACTCATAACGTCTTACTTTTTGACAGGAAGTACTTAAACGAGCTCAGGGGTACTGCGATGGGGAGCCCCTGTACCCCCTCATCTGCTAATCTATTCCTGGGCTGGTGGGAGGAAACCAAAATACTCAGTGATGATTATAAGTGGTGGCAACCATATATTGGGGTATGATATAGATATATTGACAACATTTTTATCATCTGGTCAAGGACGAGTGAACAATTTCTTTAATTTGTCAGGGAACTCAATATCCATAGAGTGGCCCTTAGATTTATATCAGAGTTTAATTATTACCAGTTGCCTTTCCTTGATGTACCAATCAAGAAAGTACGGGATGGGAGCCAGGGCTGTGCAGTCGGTAAGCCAAACCTTTGACTCCTACTCCTAAATTTCCATGACACCGTCTCCGACTTCATGACTCCGACTCCCTCATACATGGCTCATGTTTAAGTGATTTACAGTAGGACACATTTTATTCGTTCTCCCATGACCGCACCACGAGAGAGAGGATCTGCCCATCAAGGACAGGAAACCTACAGGTTAAAAAGGGCGGCGCCTCTCTCTCGCCTCAGTTTAGGTTTCCTGTCCATGATGGGAGACCTCGCAGGCTTACCTGCAGAAGATGGTCTCTTTCCCCAGAGGGAGCCACAGGGTGCTGGATGGAGCTGTCTGTCCTGGGCCTCTGGAGACGTCACGGCAAGGCTCATTGGGGCACCTCCGTGTGCGTTGCGGCAGGCAGTACAAGGCAGGAGATCCGGGGCACGTGACAGGCGCGGCCCTGTGACGTATTTCCGGTGCGTCGGGGATGTCACCGGAAGTGGGCGGAGCTCTCGCGCGCAACCAGGAAGTGCGCGCGAGCATGAGGACGCCGAAGCCACGAGGAGAACAACGTCAGCTGGGCAGGCGGCGGTGAGCCCACCTGGGGAGGGGGGGGGGGAACCACGTGGGAACAATTAACTCCCTCCTGGGTTCGAAAAAAGAAAAAAACCCACACATGGTACCTGGTATGGCCAGTATAAAAGAGTCCTGGCAACATACAGAGGTGCTTCCCAGCCCATTGTTACCTTGGTAGACATGGGAGATTCATAGGAGCAGCTTTCACCTCAGCAAGAGCAACTGCTGCAGGAGCAGCCCTCTGGGGAGCCCTCACAACTGGTGGTGCAACGTCATTCCCGGTCTGGGTCTAGTCGTTCAGCTAGGAAGTTCACCACTAAGAGCAGAAAAAATAGTCCGGTTCAGCGTGATTCCCCGCCGGTTATGATGGATTCTTCTGCTTCTACGGTACCAGATATTCTGTGGGGTAAGTGGAATCTTCGTGGAAGTTCTACTAATAGTTTCCTTCTCCTTTTTTCTTTCTATAAACTCCTCTTTAAGAGCAAGAAATGTTGAGCTAAAATGAAACATAAAGAATGGGCCTTATGCAGCAATCCGCTCCCAGATGCATATAATAAGAAATTGTGCCAGCTGTGTATTAACAAAGTAATGGCGGAGGAAACCCCGGGGTTTTCCCTGGACCTAAAGACTTTAATTAGAGAGGAAATAGGCAAGGCTTTGCAAGGCTCAGAATCTACTCATATTTCTCGGGAACCTGAGCCGGGTTCAGACTCTGACATATCTGACATTTCCTCCTCCGCTCTCTCTTCTTCTGATAGTGAATCGGATAGACAGTGTTTTCCTCTGCAGGAGGTTGATTCCTTGGTAAAAGCTGTCCGGTCTACCATGGGCATTGTAGACATGAGGGCAGAAAAGTCTGTGGAGGACGTAATGTTTGGTGGATTAGGTCAGAAAAAGAGAAAACGTTTTCCCGTGAATACAAGAGTAAAAGACCTCAATGATAGAGAGTGGAAAAAACCCGACAGGAAGGGCAGTGTTCCTCCATCTTTCAAGAGGAGGTACCCATTTGAGGATGCCATATGTTCCTCTTGGTCAAAAGCACCAAAGCTGGACGTTGCTGTCGCTAAAGCGGCAAAAAAGACTTCCCTCCCGTTTGATGACATGGGAGCATTAAAAGACCCCCTGGACAGACGAGCCGATACCTTCTTAAAAGGTGCATGGGAGACAGCTGCAGGAGCACTGAGACCAGCAGTAGCAGCCACCTGCACATCTAGAGCCCTGATGGTTTGGCTGGAACAGTTAAACAGTCAGCTAAGGGATGGTGTCTCTAGGAAGGAGATTATTTCTTCCCTTCCACTGGTTCAGGGTGCAGCGGCCTTTCTTGCTGATGCGTCTGCGGACTTAGTCAGATTGGCAGCAAAGTCATCAGCTCTGTCAAATGCGGCTCGACGAGCGCTATGGATTAAATGCTGGCCTGGGGATGTACAGACAAAGTCCAGGCTGTGTACAATCCCTTGCGAAGGGGAATATCTCTTTGGCCAGACTATGGACGAATTATTGGAGAAGGCCGGAGATCCTAAGAAGTGTTTTCCATCAGTACCTCTACCCTCCTTTAAGAGATCGTTTCGGAAAAGAAAATTCATCCGAAGAAGATTCTTCAGGGAACCGGACAAGTCCGAAGAAAGAGGTCGAAAAGGTAGAGGCCTTCTCTTTGGTTCATCTCCAAAAAATGAGCAGAAGCCAGGGAATGCACAATCAGCCCAGGTGGGAGGGAGATTGTCATTATTTTTCCCAGCTTGGGAACAGATTTCTCATAGTAATTGGATTTTGAGCCTGATTAAATATGGTCTAAAATTTCAATTTCAAGCTTTTCCTCACAAGAGATTCATGATTGTTCCCTCTAGTTCCTCCCCAGAACGCCAGACTGCCCTCGTATCGGAAATTCAAGTCTTAATAAGGAAAAACGTTCTGATTGAGGTTCCGGATTCAGAAAAGGGTCTCGGATTCTACTCCCCGCTCTTCTTGGTCCCAAAACCGGATGGGAGTTTCAGGACAATTATAAATCTAAAATCCTTAAATAGCTTCCTTAAAGTAGACACTTTCAAAATGGAATCCTTGAAAACAGTAATAAAGTTGCTTTTTCCCCACTGTTATATGGTAGTTCTCGATCTCAAGGATGCGTATTACCATATTCCCATTCATAGTTACTATCAGAAATACCTGAGGCTGGCCATTGAAATTGAGGGGGTGGTTAAACACTTTCAGTACACTGCACTTCCCTTTGGGTTAGCAATAGCCGCGCGAATTTTCACCAAATTAATGGCAGAGGTTACGGCCCATATAAGAGAAAGAGACATTCTAATAATCCCTTACCTAGATGATCTCCTGATAGTGGGAAACTCTTTTGTTCAATGCGAGGCCCACCTTCGGGTGACCATGTCTGTCTTGGAGGGCTTGGGGTGGTTTCTAAATTTGGAAAAATCTAGATTAACTCCACTCAAAGCTCAGCAGTATCTGGAGGGTCATGTTAGATTCTAAAAAACAGTTATGTTATTTATCTGAAGAAAAAATCACAAGAATCCAGGGTTTGGTAAGACAGTGTATGGATAAACCCTCTATGTCACTCCGTAAAGCCATGTCGCTATTAGGGACCTTAACCTCGAGTTTTTCCGCAGTTCGTTGGTCACAATTTCATTCAAGGGCTCTTCAGTGGGATGTATTGTATAACAACTCAGTCCTAGAGGGACATTTAGACCGTGAGTTTACCCTGTGTCCTCGGGCCATACATTCCCTTCATTGGTGGTTATGACACGATAATCTTTCTAGGGGGGTCCCCTGGGAGTGTAAGCCGACGGCAGTCTTAACTACAGATGCGAGTGCTGCAGGTTGGGGAGCTCACTTCAATGGGAACTTAGTTCAGGGGACCTGGTCAAGGAGTGAGATACAGTTGTCATCAAATGTTAAGGAGCTTTTGGTGGTGGATTATGCGTTCAACAAGTTCCTTACAGGGCCAGCATGTCCGTATACTCTCGGACAATCAAGTCTCAGTAGCTTATATAAATCACCAAGGGGGAACCCGCTCAAGAGACTTAAAGAGGGTAGCGGACAGACTTCTTCAGAAGGCAGAAGATCATTGTCTCTCCCTTTCGGCTATTCATCTAAAAGGGAAAGAAAACGTCACAGCGGATTTCCTAAGCCGTATTTCCATAAAAGAGGGAGAATGGTCCTTGAATCCTCAAATCTTCTCCAGAATTGTGGCAATGTGGGGTCTTCCGACAGTGGACTTATTTGCGACAAAATCCAACCGGAAGGTGACAACATTCTGTTCCCTAGACCCCAGAGAAGAACCCCTGACAGTGGACGCCTTTATGGTTCCCTGGAAATTCCCTCTGGCATATGCATTTCCTCCCATGATCCTGCTTCCAGCAGTTATAAGGAAGATCAGGGCAGACAGGGCCAGAGTAATACTCATATGCCCCTTTTGGCCAAAAAGACCGTGGTTCCCTTGTCTCCGAAAAATGTCCATATCAGATCCCTGGATCCTTCCGGAGATTCCGGACCTTCTCACTCAGGGTCCGGTTTCCCATCCTCCAGCCTCGAGTCTCCATTTGACGGCGTGGAATTTGAGAGGGTGCTGTTAACCAACAAGGGATTCCCCGCAAATGTAGTAAATACTCTCTTGTCTAGCAGAAAACCCGTTACCACCCGCATTTATGCTAGGACCTGGAGGAAGTTTTTATCATTTACTGAATTTAAATCAGAGGAGGGGCCCCCTATTGGGAAAATACTAGAGTTTCTGCAGCGGGGCTTAGAATTGGGGCTTACCACTAGTACCTTAAAAGTACAGGTGTCGGCTTTGGGAGCTTTGTTTTCTTCCGATATTGCAGCTAATTATTGGATAGCACGATTTATAAAAGCTTCCTTTAGGTGTAGACCCATTATCAAAGCAAAATCCTCTCCCTGGGATTTGAATTTGGTCCTAGAGGCCTTAACTAATCCTCTCTTCGAGCCCCTAGATTTAGCCTCCCCAAAAATTATTCTCCTAAAAACAGCCCTGTTAGTGGCCCTGACTTCAGCCAGAAGAGTGAGTGACATACAGGCTCTTTACATATGTCCGCCATTTACTCAGATTCTGGATGATAGGATTGTATTAAAACCTGACCCAGCCTTTCTTCCAAAAGTAGTCACTCGGTTCCATAGAACTCAGGAGGTAGTTCTCCCAACCTTTTGCTTTCCCCCCAAAAATCAAAAAGAGGAGAGGCTACACACTTTAGACGTGAGGAGGTGCGTACTCAAATACCTACAGATTTCACGCAGTTTTAGGAAGGATAATTCCCTATTTATATGCCATCAGGGGGCTAGAAAGGGTTGTAAGGCCTCCTTTGTTTTGTGCACCTTTGGGAGAAGTTGGTGAAAGTAATGTACTTAATGTAATGATGTGTTTATTGTAACTAACCTTGGCGGTCCTCTCATGCGCTGTTAACTAAACTGAGGCGAGAGAGAGGTGCCGCCCTTTTTAACCTGTAGGTTTCCTGTCCTTGATGGGCGGATCCTCTCTCTCGTGGTGCTGTCATGGGCTCCGAAAAATCCCGTTACCGGTAAGTAACTAAGGCTTTTTCTCAGCTAAAAGTCTAGACTCTTAGATCAGGAATAGGCAAGACATTTATAGGACATTTCATAACTTTCTCAAATTCTTATGAAAAAATATTCCTCACAAACTGCATTGAACTACTGTACCCAATTTATTATATATTTTAGGCGTCGGAGTGGGTCCATTTTATACCGAATCCACCAAAATGGGCACCGACTCCGACTCCACAGCCCTGGTTTGAACCCTAGGGACACTCATCTACCATAAACTATTAAAGTGGGATAGCCACCACTGCATCCTACTAAAAAAAAAAATATATATCCAAGGGCCAATGTTTTACAGTTGAGAAGAAACTGCTCTAATGTCACAGATATTAATATACAGGCAATAGACATGAACACCAGATTCAGGGAAAAAGGTATCCACAGTACATTTTGGATTCCGCACGATTGTTTGCTGAAGAACAGGAGAGAGAGACACTTCTACATACCTAACCAAGACGCCAAGAAAAATATGGGATAACACAAGTAATAGGAACTTGTGACCATATCTTTAATATCCTCAGAAAACACTAGGATGTACTTGTGGCCGACCTGGACCTGAGGGTGCTTTGTGATCTGCTCCCACAATAACTTTCAGAAAGGGTTAGTCAATTAGGGACCGTTTAGTGCATAGTTTCTAAAAAAAACTGCACCCAATGGGACATGGCTGGATAGAAGAATCTGGTTTCTTTAGATGTGTAGAAAGTTGTACATGTAATTGGATGAGACCATGTAAGTCTTTCTCGAGTTCCTCTACAGGTGAAACCTTTTTCCAGAGGGATTATTCCAACTGTAAAACTTTAGGACTTGTATATGTGGCCACATGCACCTACCTCCTAGGTTATGTAAGCACGACCAAGAAGCAGTCTAAGAGGAGTGTCGGGGGGGGGGGGGGCATTTGGGCGAAATACGCCATGGTTGGGTGTCACGGGTGTGTCAGAGGTGACAGACAGTCGCCCTGCAGGGGTTTGCAGGAGATCTCCACGTTTGGCTATGCAGACAGCTGCCTAGATGAGAGGCTGTGTTTAGGACCCAGATTCTACCTCCATTTAGTCTGGGTGTATATATCCCTGGTGTGTCTATGTTGGCGTCGCCGGGTATACTCATTTCTACTTGGAACTTGGCTGAAGCAGTATCACGTCCTCTTTGGAGTCTTGAGGCCGTGTGCCCTGTTGGAGTTTCTTCTAAAGCGAAGTTTTAATTCCCCTGTGTTGTCTTTCCCTTTTGTCTTTAGAGTGCTAGCGGAGGTTGACTAGTGCTCATCTCCTTCCACCCCCAGCTATAGCCTTACGACAGGGATAGTTGGGCGAGGCATGTGATGGGCGACAGCTGCGGAGGCTGTATAGAGACGTTAGGGGGAGACAGGGTGATGCTAGTCCAGATTAGGAGGTCACCTCTTCCCCCTTTTCCATAGTGTCTGGGCTCCCTTTCCCTTTCTCCTCTGTGTTGCACTCACGCCTGGCGTGATTCTTTGTGTTACACTCACACCTGGCGTGACATTGGGACACCCCATTAGTGAGACACATGAACAGTGCACATTGAGGTGAAACAAGAGACATCTCCTTTTGCATCATTGAGGTGGTTAAACCCAATGTGAGAGGTGGTGATCTTAATAGATGTATCCTCAAAAAAGAAAGTGAATGTATTTCCAGACTGGATTCACTAGGCCCTAAGGGACTGAATGAGCAAATTTCCTATGCCTGTTTTGTATGAATACAGGCCCATTCTGGATTACATTTTAGGATTTTATACTCTACCCATTGCTACTCAGTTCCCTGTGAACGAGGTTCACATATTGTTTTACTTCATCAAGAGATCTGAGCTTCTATATCAGAATTATTTCTTATCAGTTATATCCCAATTATACTATTTAGTAACTAACAAGTGTGGTGTTCCTTGTATATCTCTAATTATGCAATAGGGGTCAAATATGACCATTTAGGAGTATACTGTGGGCCACCATCCCATATATTTTGTAGTGATAAAGTAGATCCACATGCCGATTGCATGATGGGAGGATGTGCAATACTTGTTTTTAGTCTCCCATGATACTGATCTCAGAGAGAGGATTTTTCTGTTTGTGGAATGCAATCCAATACCATATGCGCTCCGGTGTGGAACGCAGACATATGGGCATGCACATTTGTGGACAATGATCCTAGATGGAATGATGACTACGGGCATGCGCAGTCACAGGTACGAGTTTCACGGCAGCAATCAGTTTATCTGGTGTTTCAGCATAAAGCACGTCACTTCCGGACATGCACACTAGGTGATGGACATTATCGAACCTCTAGCTCATGAGAAGTAGCGTAGGTGCAGTATATTATTGTAGACAGACTCTATTCTGTATATCCTGTGACAATTCACCTCTAGGAATGGGAATGAGCCTCATAGTCTGGGAGGGGTTTTGGATGAAGTGGGATATTTAAACATGGACACCTGGCTATTAGGCACATGTTGAACATCATGAATTATCATCCCTCTATCAAGCCTCCTAATGAACCTGTTGGGAAAATGCATTGAGGCGGATTATTGAAACATTCTCTGAGTACCATACCCTTTCCTTTATACATATTGTAGGGGTTTTACTCACTGGGGCACTATAGGAGGAAAACAGGAGGCATGTTCTTAAATTTCATGTGGGTTTATTACTTCATAAACCCAGAAGCCAAACAGAAAAGCAAATAGCCTTTAGATCAGGCAAACAAAGCAAATGTCCTTAGCAGGTCTCTACTCAGCCAGGCCTGTGTGGCACACAAGCTGGAGTAGCGTCCAGTGTCTTGGCTTGGTCTGAAGACAAACATACACAGTAGGCCTTCTACCTCCAAACACACAGACTATGTGCCAAACAACTGCCTTCATTTTATAGGCTGTTAACCACACCCAGAGATGAGGTATGTGGGTAGCTGGACCCGCCCATTCTCTCCTAGCTACCTGTAACCCGGCTCCCAGGTGCACCAAACGATCCTCTTAGTGCTTATGTGCTCTAGAGAAACACTCCGGGTTACATCACACAGACCAGCCATCTCTGTGACACATACCTCCCATCGACTACGCGACCATTAGCCACCTTACATACCCCCCCCCCGCCTAAACCTGTGGGCTTGACACCTTTTACTACCAGACAGGGGATTCTCGAGAGAGCATCGGCATTACCATGTAGCTTCCCTGCTCTATGTTCTACAGGGAAGTAGGAGTCCTGTAGGGCTAAAAACCCGAGGGTGACTCTGGCATTTTTTCACTTGTTTCCCTCATCCATCTGAGTGGAGCATAGTCGGATAATAATCTAAATTTTCGACCTAACAGTACGGTAAGGTGTCCACCGCACACTTTATAGCCGAGCGTTCCTTCTCTATGACCAAATAATTTTTCTCGCAGGAGAACAGCTTTCTACTCAGGTAGAGGACAGGGTGCTCCTCCCCGTGTATCTCCTGGGAAAGGACTGCTGCTAACACGACATCTGGGGCATCTGTCTGGAGTATAAACTCTTTCTTGAAGTCCGGGGCAACCAGGACCGGTTGCCTACACAGAGCCAGTTTCATCTTTTGAAAGGACGTCTCCGCCTCTGCTGTCCACTTGGCCTTGGCTGATTTTGTCCCTTTAAGGAGGTCAGTCAGGGGTGCGGCCATCATGGCGAAGTTTGGGATGAATTTTCCTGTAGTATCCCACGATTCCCAGGAAGGCTCTGACTTGCTTTTTCGACACCGGTCTCAGCCAATTTTGGATTGCTTCTACTTTAATATTTTTGGGTTTTATCTTGACTCTACCCACTACATATCCGAAGTACTTGGCTTCTTATTTCCCCATGCCATATTTCTTCGCGTTTATTGAAAACCCCACCTTCCTCAGAGCATCAAACACAGCCTGAATCTTTTCCAGATGACTCTCCCAGTCTGGACTGAAGATAATAATATTGTTCAGGTATGTTGCAGCATATTTCTTATGGGATGCAAGGATGCAATCCATAGCTCTCTGGAATTTTGCAGGGGCCCCCTACAGTCCAAACGGCATCCGGGCATACTGGAAGCATCCGTCCAGCGTAGAAAACGCAGTCTTCTCTTTGGCTACCTGTGCCATGGGGATCTGCCAATATCCCTTCGTCAGATCCAAGGTGGTTATGTGCCTTGCTGGCCCAAGCCTCTTGATCAGCTCGACGACGCGTGGCATGGGATATGCATCAAATTGGAAACCTCATTCAACTTCCGATAGTCGTTGCAGAATCTCCACTCACCATTGGGATTTGGGACCAAGACAATCAGGCTCGACCAACTGCTCTTGGATTCTTCAATGACACTGAGCTTCAGCATACAAGCTACCTCTTTGGATATCAACTCTTGTCGGGCCTCAGGTATCTGATAGGGCTTCAAGTTCACCCACACATGTGGCTCCGTCAGAACCTTGTGTTCTATGACCCTTGTGCAGCCCGACAATTCCGAGAACAGATCCCTATTCTTCTGCATCAACTCCCAACACTGCTGTTTCTTGGCCTTCGTTAGCGTTTCCGCTATTGCGACTCCTCCAACGTCACCTTCTAGCTTGCCCAGCAAGCATGGAGCTTCCACAGCCTCTCTGTCTTGCCACGGCTTGATGAGGTTGATGTGGTATATCTGGTACGGCTTACGTCGTCCCGGTTGATGAACCTTGTAGTTCGCTTCACCCATTTTTTCCACCCTTGCCACATGGCCAAGAACTTACTTTCCACCATAGTAATTAGCATGAGGATTCCGGTCTCCCGGATTGAATTGCCTCACTCTGGCTGACTGGTTGTAGACTCTGGCATGAGCTTCTTGTGCCTGGAGGAGATGTTCTTTTACAATGGGCATCACCTTCACAATCCTCTCCTGCATCAGAGCAACCATGCTCGATGACGCTCCTATGGGGCGTGAATTCGGCTTCCCAGATTTCCTTTGTGACATCCAGAAGACCCCGCGAATGTCGGCCATACAGAAGTTCGAATGGCGAGAACCCTGTAGAGGCCTGTGAAACCTTTCGGTTGGAGAACAACAGATACGGTAGGAGACAGTCCCAGTCTCTTCTGTCCCTTTCTATGTCCTTCCTCAGTATACTCTTCAGAGTCTTGTTAAACCTTTCGACTAGGCTATCCGTCTGAGGATGGTATACTGAAGTCCTCAGTTGGGAGATTTGGAGGGCTTTGCATAACTCCCTCATCACCTTACTCATAGAGGGAATTCCCTGGTCAGTGAGTATCTCCCTTTGGTAAGCCTGTTGGGGGAAAAACATGGACCAACTCACGGGATATATTCTTTGCGGAGGAGTTTCTCAGTGGAATCACTTCAGGATAGCGTGTGGCATAGTCCAGGATAACCAATATAAATTGATGCCCACAAGCAGATTCAACAAGGGGACTGACCAATTCTCTCGAACGGCACTTCAATAATGGGCAATGGCACGAGGGGACTTCAAAAGTGAGAGGTGGGGTCGGTTAACTGGCACGTAGTGCAAGACCTGCAATACTTAAATATTTCCCGGTGACATCTGGGCCTATAGAACCTTTGTAAAAGATAATGCCTTACCAACAACAGATGCAGCAAGCCTCCATGATAAAGGCGGGGCTAGCACATGTGCAAAATACTGATGCAGACAGCCACTAACCTACCAATTCATGGAGGGGGGTGGCTGTCTAGTATTATATATGCACACCGATGGAGTCTGCATAGGGCGCCAGTCACACAGATAAGTGTGGTGCACAGTTTCTGGCTTGCAGCTTGTTGATGACGCCCATACTATTAGATCAGGCCGGCTGCCCAGCACTATATACGTGCACCCCCACAAGACAGACGCCCCAATTCACCCAGCCAACACTAAAGAGGCCTGGCCTCATCCTGCAAAAAAATGTGCAAAAAAGATGAAAAATAGCGTAGAAGATAAATACACCACATGAGGTGTTGGTCGATATTTTGGCCAAAATACACAAGCTCGCAACCCAAACGTCAAGGGTCCTCATACTTGCGAGTCCTAACACTAAACATTAAAAATGGTGAACATTGGACATAATTTCAAAAAACATCACAGTAAGGCTGTATGCCCACTATGCGTTTTTTAAGCGTTTCCGCAGCGGCAATTCTGCTGCAGAAACGCTTAAACGCTTGGTAGAAGGTCTGTCATGTTCCCCAATGATAATCCCATGTGCTGTGCACATGCTGCGGAAATTTCCGCTGCGGATTATCATTGCGGAAAAATCCACAGCACTACCAATTATTTTGCGGAAGCGCGGCATGTTCGCCGCCATTGACTTACATTGGAACGCATGGAATCCGCATCATTGCATCTGCAGATGCGGAATCCATGCGTTTCAATGTGCGGATGGTACCTGGGTTTGGAGAAGAGGAGACTCTCCTCCGGACCCGGGTACCATAGAACCTGTAAAAAAAAGAATAAAATAAAAAATATACATTATACTTACCTTCTGATGGCCCCCGGTGTCCTTAGCGATGCGTCTTGGCTTGCTGGCAGCTCACGATGGTCTGAAAAGGACCTGCCATGACGTCAAATAGTCATGTGACGGGTCACGCGACCGCTGACGTTGGCAGGTCCTTTAGTCTACCGCGAGCTGCCGGCAAGCCAGGACGCATCGGATAAAGACACCAGGGGCCATCAGAAGGTAAGTATATATTTATTTTTTACCATTCTTTCGGTCACACTATATAAATCCATGCCGGTTGCATGGATTTATATAGTGTGACCAAGTTATATAGTGTGACCAAGTTGTCAAGCACTTTCCAAGTGATGTTAAAATCGCTTGGAAAGCGCTTGACAACCCGCATGCGGAAATGCTTGTGAAGAACGCTTCACTTCCGTACAATCCGCATGCGTTTTTTCTGCCAAGGAGATGCAGAAACGCTGAGGAAAAAATCCAGAGCATTTCTGCATCGTGGGCACATAGCCTAAAAGATAATGCCTTACCAACACCAGGTCAGATTACCAATGCACTGCAGGATGCAGTAAGCCTCAATGATAAAGGCGGGGCCAGCACATGTGCCAAATACTGATGCAGACAGCCACTCACTAACCTACAATTTCATGGAGGGAGTGGCTGTGTAGTATTATACATGCACACCGATGGGAGTCTGCATAGGGCGCCAGTCACAGATATGTGTGATGCACATTGTCTGGCTTGCAGCCTATTGATGACGCCCATACTATTAGGCTGTGTGCCCACAATGCGTTTTTAATGCGTTTTTGCAGTTGCGGAAATGCATTAAAAATGCATGTAGAAGGGCAGCAATGTTCCCCAATGATAATCCGCAAATTTAATTTCCGGTGCGGATTATCATTGCGGAAAAAACGCAGCACTACCAATTATTTTGCGGAAGCGCTGCGTTTTCGCCGCAATTGACTTGCATTAGTACGCGCCAATTCCGAAAGACTGCATCTATACTTGCGTAATTGGCACGTTCTAATGTGCGGATGGTACCCAGGTGTGGAGGACAGGAGACTCTCCTCCACACCCAGGTACCATTAAAAAAGCTGTAAAAAAGAAGAATAAAATAAAAAATAAATATATACTTACCTTCTGGTGGCCCGCAGTGCACTCCTCCTTGCTTCACGGCACTTAGCGATGGAATGAAGGACCTGCTCTGACGTCAGAGTCATGTGACGGGTCACACGACACTGACGTTGGCAGGTCCTTCAGTCTACCACTGCCGGCAGCCGGGACCGAGCGAAGCAAGACAGCGCAGGCCATCGGAGGGTAAGTATAGATTTATTTTTTTACATTCTCTCAGGTCACACTATATAAATCCATGCTGGTTGCATGGATTTATATAGTGTGACCAAGTTGACAAGCACTTTCCAAGTGATACTAAAATCGCTTGGAAAGCGCTTGTCAACCCGCATGCGGAAACGCAAGTGAAGAACGCTTCACTTCCGCATGTCCCTGGCAGGAAAAAGACATGTACAATCCGCATTCATTTTTTTCTGCCAGGGAGATGCAGAAACGCTCAGGAAAAAATCCTGAGCATTTCTGCATCGTGGGCACATAGCCTTAGATCAGACGGGCTGCCAAGCACTATATACATGCAAGCACACAAGACATATACCCCAATTCACCCAGCCAACACTAAAGAGGCCTGGTGGGGTATTTATCATGTGGTGTATTTATCTTATACACTATTTTTAGTCTTTTTTGCACATTTTTTTGCACTATGCATCACACATATCTGCGTGACTGGCGCCCGCCCTATGCAGACTCCATCGGTGTGCATGTATAATACTACACAGTCACCCCCTCCATGAATTTGGTAGGTTAGTGAGTGGCCGTCTGCTTCAGTATTTTGCACATGTGCTGGCCCTGCCTTTATGATGCAGGCTTGCTGCATCCTGCAGTGCATTGGCAATCTGACCTGGTGTGGGTAAGGTATTATCTTTTACTGTGATGTTTTTTGAAATTTTGTCTAATGTTCACCAATAGAACCTTTGCACGATCCGTTCCTGCGTTTTAACCACTCCCAGATGTCCCCCCAAGACATGTGAATGGGCCATGTCCAACACCTTCCGTCTAAAGGGGCCCGGCACTATTAACTGCTCCACACTCTCCTCCCTCACTTTCTTGACCCACTACAACAACTCCTTACTCAGCATAAAATGGGGAAACCTTGTGTCAGTCCCTGACTACTGTGCAACCCCATTTATAATAGTGACATTATTAAAGGCTTCCTTCAGAGTTAGGTCCCTATGTTGGGCAGACCCAAAATTCTCGCTGGTCACCCCTAACTCTGGAATTGCAGACTCAGGGGGCACTACCTCCTCATCCCCCACAAGGACACAAAAAGGAAACCTGTCTGACTCTGGGTGTGGTGATACCTCATTAAGGTTAATTTTTTTCTTATCTGAGCCAGCGAACTCAGAACCCTTCCTCCACAGATCCCAAAACAAGCAAAAGTCCCAGCCTATAATAATAGGGTGCAGCAAGTCCTGAACGACGCCGACCTCGTGGGACTCTGTACCGTGGGCCATTTCAATGTCCACTCTGGCCCGTAGGGTAGTCTTTAGCATCACCATGAATGCGCTGAATGCCGACTTTTTTCCCCGGGATAATTTGGAGAGGGTCACCAGGCTCCCGGAGTCTAGCAGTGCCTTTACTTCCCATCTGTTCACCTTCATGTGACATGCTTGTGGCCTCTCGCTGGATGGACAGTTCACACTGCAGGCCGGATAAGCATAATATGAACAACGTTGTCCTATGCTGCAGTCCATCGGCTCAAGGGTCAGGGGACAACGGGCGGCTATATGGCCTGGGCCGTGGCACCGCCAGCAAACAACATCACCTGTATGGACCTTGGGCACCACCTCCCTCGTCCATTTGGACCTTGGAAGTCCCAACACCTTTTGGGCCTGCACCCCCTGTTGGGAACTCCAGCATGTAGTGGGCTGCCTTCCCAAGGAACCTTCAACCCCCTGGTATCTCTCGATCAGTCCGACCAGTTCATCCGCATACCGGGGATCACCCTGGGCAACCCAAGGCTGTATGGGCCTCGGCATGGAGTGCACAAACCGGTCCATCACCACCCACTCTACCATCTGCGCAGGCATTGAGGACTCTGGCTGCAGGCATTGAGGACTCTGGCTGCAGCCACTTCTGGACCAGGTGCAGCAGGTCAAACATTTGGGACGGAGGTGGTTTGTTCTGGTGATACGAACCCACTGTGCCCTGATAGTCATTGTCAACCCCAAGCGTGCGAGAATCTCACTTTTTAGCTTGCCATACTCTTTGGCATCCTGGAAAGCTAAATCATAGTACGCCTACTAGGCGTACTTCTGGGGCTCTCCAAGTCAAGTATGGCGACAGTACCTCTGCCCACTGCTCTTGTGGAAATTTCTTCCTCTCGGCCACCCTTTGAAACACCATCAGGAAGGTCTCAACGTCATCCCCCGGGGTCATTTTCTGCAAAGCCCATCATACCGCCTTCCGGACATGGGAGTCCTCAGTCGGACCTGGGGTTGGAGCGCTCATCCTGTCCTGGATGGCGGTTGCCAGAAGCTGCATCTGCTGACGTTGTTTCTGCTAGTGCTGCTGGATCTGCTGTAACTACAGCCTGTTGGTCTCCTGTTGATGCTGCTCCGACTGGACCAGGTGTTTCAGCAGGTCCTACATTTCGTCTGGCGATGCTTGCTGGCTTGCAACAGACTTCACCCAGGGCATGCAGTCCATCCTGTAGCAGTCACACGTCTCTGCTGGTAATACTACCCGCAAGTCTAACACTAATTGTGGAGGTTTTACTCACTTGGGTGTGACAGGAGGAAAACAGGAGGCATGTTCCTTTAAAAGTTCATGTGGGTTTATTGCTTCATAAACCCAGAAGCCAAACAGAAAAGCAAATAGCCTTTAGATCAGGCAAACAAAGTAAATGTCCTTAGCAGGTCTCTGGCCAGCCAGGCCTGTGTGGCACACAAGCTGGGGTAGCGTCCAGTGTCCTGGCTTGGTCTGAAGACAAACATACACAGGAGGCCTTCTCCCTCCAAACACACAGACATTTTATAGGCTGTTAACCACACCCAGAGGTGAGGTATGTGGGTAGCTGGACCCGCCCATTCCCTCCTAGCTACCCGTAACCCGGCTCCCAGGTGCACCAAACGATCCTCTTAGTGCTTATGTGCCCTAGAGAAACACTCCGGGTTACATCACACAGACCAGCCATCTCTGTGACACATGCCTCCCATTGACTACACAACCATTAACCACTTTAGAATACTTTGATACATATCTGGTTTTATGATTACCCCACGGCTGATTAAAGGGAATCTATCACCCCCTGGGACTTATCTGACCTCTAATATTGGCATACAGGTGATAGAAATGTGAATCTATACATACCTTTATGCCTCATATTAGAGGTCTGTTTGCTGAGAAATGGCTTTTTATTCAGTGAAGATTCTGATGCTTGCTGGCCGTGGGGAGTGGATTCCCTATAATAAATACTCACTTAGCCCCATTCTTCGTGCAGATACTAATAAATACAGGACCTATGAGATTTTTACCATATGATAGTTGGATAGTTAGGGGTGTATCATCCATAGCAGCAGCCCACAGGGCCACTATGGTGCCCGTGAAAAAACACAGAATTTGAGCTTGGTTTAAGTTGGTATCCATGCAGCACATAAATGCATGTTTACTATGGCCATAAATCAGAAAAAAAACCTTTAAGAAGAAAAATGATCATAAACCCTGCTGTAAATAAATAAATAAAAAGCAAAAGTGCATTTAAATAAAATAGGGTTCCTAGTAACACTGTTTTTGATCAAAAATAGCATGAAAGCTATCCCACCATGGTAAAATGAACCCATTCAGGATAGTCCTACTCTGCTTAATATTAAAAAACTTACCATGTATCAAAGCCTCAAACTTCTGTGTGTGAATCAGACATGAGAACTAACGTGATAGAAGATTACAGTCCGGGGAAGACGGGAAACATTCATATAGACGGCCGGTGGAGATGTAGTCAGTGAAGAACTCTGGCTAAATATGTTTGTAGAGCCGTAGTAGAAGATGAAGATGTCGTCGTCCTCCTCATGAAGTAGTTATTTCTCATGTCACGTGTAATGAATATCTCCTGCAGTATTGCTAATGCCGATTGCAGTGTCGGTAAATGAGACGAGAATTAGCTTTATGGAAGATGAGTCTTTGAGAAACGTATTCAGCTACAGACTCCAAGGAAGAAACTGCTTGTTGTCTGTGGCCTAAAATATATAGGTTTTATTACTAGATGTAAAGCAGAAAACGAAATACTGTAAAATAATATATCTCCTCATATGTTTCCCCTTATTATCTCCAGTAATTGTATTATTACACAATATCAGATCCTCTCAGTGAAGATCTTCTATTTAAGAGAATTTTCCTTATGGACCCATCAAAGATGGATATGGATAGAGACAAGATGGCAGAGAGGATATTACACCTCACCCTAGAGATCCTCTTCCGTCTTACTGGAGAGGTGAGAGATTCTGATGACATCACATTACATCATTCTTATCTATGGGAATAACAGATGAACAGAACTGGAGAGGTGAGGAGTCTGGAAATGTCTGTAGTGAGATTTATTTATATGTCTTTCCATAACCAGGATTACATATTAGTTAAGACCTCTAGTGAGCGCTGTCAGGACCCTGTGTCTGAGGGATGGGAAAGACCCCTGAGCCCAATCACAGGGCCTCCACCTCACCCCCTGATACATGAGGATATCAATGACCAGAAGATCGTAGAACTCACCTACGAGATGATTGAGCTGCTGACTGGAGAGGTGACACTACTTCGAATGCTGGGACTTTATACAGTAATGCTATGAAAGGATCGGGGGGATGACTGTATCATTGTATGTGTCAGGTTCCTATAAGATGTCAGGATGTCACTGTCTATTTCTCCATGGAGGAGTGGGAGTATTTAGAAGGACACAAAGATTTGTACAAAGACGTCATGATAGAGGTTCCTCAGCTCCTCACATCATCAGGTAATAGACAGGACTAAATACACACGGCCTATAATTATCTGTATGTAAAGAATAAATTCCGTCCCTGTATGTGTTTCTTCCAGAGCTATCCAGTAAGAGGACAACACCAGACAGATGTCCCCATCCTTTTCTTCCACAGGACTGTAAACAAGAAGATCCCAATGTTCCTCAGGATCATCAGGTAGATGGAGAGAAGGTGTCATGAGATCTCCCCTATGATGTGTAGACGGCTGTGAAGGTCTTGTGTTCAGTCTTGTTTTATCCACCAGTATTATGTGTTTTCTATTTGTGTAATGAGAACGGTGGAGATGGCAGGATTAGAGTTAATCATAGATGTGACTTCTCATCTGTTTGTGACTTATACAATATTTGTTTCAGGGTGAAGATCTCACCCATATTAATACTATAGAGGCATATGTGAGGGGTGATGAGTGGTGTAAAGAGGAGATTCCTACTTATGACTACCCAGGTGAGTAGTGACCACTAAATGCAGAGAAGTTACAGATTCTTCTCAGTCACCGGCTGTGGCTGCTTTATCGGTGGTGTAGTCCGGCCGTATCACAATCATATGATCACCATTTTGCCTCTAGACCACAACATTCTCTTCCACCCAAAACTTCAAATGATTTTGGGCATTGAAACCCTTTTCCATAGAACTTACAACCTGGAGGATCCACCTACTCACTGTGATTAGGAGACGTTACCTGCCCAGATCTGTAAACCACAAAGCCAGAAAATCACTTAAAAAAATATTATGATAGGCCTGTAAGAGAAAGTGGAGGGTAATGATGCTGTTGGCTTCCTAGAACCCTGATATCTTATTGGATGAATCTACCTTTCTCCCTTCTGTTTTGCTGAATCTGCTCATATGGTCCCTACAAGACCAGGTCCAGTCTTTCTGGCCAAACTTCACTTTTATGATCGACAACATTAAATGTGCAGTGAGGACCAAGTGTGAATTTCTGTACAATAACAACAAAGTTTCCCTTTATCCTGACTTTTCAATTTCTTTTAAAACCGACTAATTTCAAACCAAATTGTGATAAACTACACAAAAAAAACATTACACCTGTGACCCGGTGTATCTTTAAGCTAAATTTAAGACTCCTCATCTCTTCACTATTATAAAAAGTTCTCTTTAAATGTCAATATTTCTTGAAACTCATCTGACAGAAAATATTGTCCCTTACGATAGTTTAGATTGCCAAGAGCCACCGAGCCCTATACTCTAATTACCACAGAGAGGTTTCACCACTAGTTACTCACTACTTACTGATGAAGACTGTTGAGTTTGATCATTTCAGTAGATGTGTTATGGTCTATACTCACAGTTTTGACTATAGTAGTTAGTGCCCAAAATAGTCTGATTTCACCCCTTCCTGCAGCCAGTTTTGTGTTCCTATCTAGGCCCATTTTTCAAATCTGACGTGTGCCACTTTATATGGTGACTAGCTACTGAACTCGTTCTACGCCCGGGTGGTGAGCATTTTTATTGGTATATGGTCTCCCATGCTGGTATGTGTGGTATGTGCTGCCCCCCTCCTGGTATTTGTGCTGCCCCCATCCTGTCCCCACCATCTTATCCTGGTATGCATGGCACCCTCATCCCCAATCCAGGTATGCGTGGTACCCCATCCCTCATCCCCAATCGCGGTATGCGTGGCTCCCCATCCCCAATCACGGTATGCGTGGCTCCCCTCATCCCCAATCGCGGTATGCGTGGCTCCCCTCATCCCCAATCGCGGTATGCGTGGCTCCCCTCATCCCCAATCGCGGTATGCGTGGCTCCCCTCACCCCCAGTCGCGGTATGCTTGGCTCCCCTCACCCCCAATCCCGGTATGCATGGCTCCCCTCACCCCAATTCCCGGTATGCGTGGCTCCCCTCACCCCCATTCCCAATATGCGTGGCTCCCCTCACCCCCAATCCCGGTATACGTGGTACCCCTCACCCCACAATCCTGGTATATGCATGGTCCCCTCACCCCACAATCCTGATATGTGTGGCCCCCTCATCCCTTCCACACTGTACACACAAACAAAAAAAATAAACAGTTATACTCACCTTTCTTCTCTGCACTCCAGCGCTGCAGCGTCCTGTTCTGCCGTAGGCCGGGGGAGGAGAGTGGCGCCATTTTGCTGAAGACACACTGTAAATGTGTCTTCAGTAAAATGGCGAAGGATAGCGCTATGTGCACGCGCCGATCCGACGCCTCACTCCGCCCCCGGTCTCCGGCCAGAAGAGAGGCGCCGCGGCAACGCTCCTCCTGGTCAGGTAAGTATGCAAGTATGGCGCCGGAGATCGCGGTATGCGTTCAGTGTCTACACATACCGCGATCTCCGGCGCCATACACCTCCTCTTACCTGTAACAGCTGGATGCCTGCTTCTGTCTGGAGCCAGACTGCGCGTCACGCATGCGCAGTCTATCGAGGCTTCGGACAGAGGGACTCTTAGCCGATTATATTATAGATAACTTTTGAATTCTTCACAAAGGATTATAGGAAACAAATGGACCTTACAATTAATATTCTAACTTCTCTTGAATCTGACAATACCCTGTATGCAATTGTACACTACTGTCTGGGCACATGGCAGGTTAAAAAGGGAAGGAGCGCAATTTAGCTATTTGAATGCAGATTTTGCTGGGATAGTGTGCAGACACAATGTATTGGGGGCACTGTTCGTTGTCACCTGGCAGCTCAAAAGATGGCTACCACAAACAGGCTTGGCGCTATCTACTCCATTTTCCAGATCCCAGGGTTTGCCTTGCTCATCATCCTTTAACCCCTCTACATGTATTTGGACTTAGACAGAGACCCCATAAGCTTGGGCCACAGTGTTAACTAATGTTCTGTGGTGTGAGATGGCAAGAAGAATAGTCAGATAGCCGGGTCAGAACATGGAGGTCAGAGAAAAGCCGGGAGCTGAGCACAGAGGACTGAACCAGAGGAGAACAAGGCTGGATCTGGCCGCTAACGGCAATATGCTTCCAGCTTTAGTAGGGTGCGGTGCTTTCCAGTTGGCTAAAGCAGGGAGCAGATTACTCCAGCTGGACAGCACACACACCCACACTGCCAGACTGGATGGTACTACAGGTCCCAGCAACCCTAATCTTAGTGGCTGGACAGAGCCTGCGCCGCCCAGAGCTTCTGGTTCTATCGTCTCCTCCATCACCAATGCCGCCTGCAGGATGAATAAGGAGGTGAGAGAAGCAGCCGTCTCAGGAGCAGATCCCAGAGGAGATGGCACACACCATTTGCGGAAGCCCTAATGTGACCAAATTGCAGAAAACCAGAGCAGTAGAAATCCCCATAAAGTGACTCCATTTTGGAAATTATAACCCTCAGTGAATTAATCTATAGGAGTAGTGACTATTTTGACTCCACAGGCACTTTCTGGAAGTTAGCACGCAGTGGATGTTGGAGAGTGAAAATTACAAATATATAATTTCATTACCCAACACATAGTGCCCAGATTGTGCTCCAGGAGACACACACCATCAATTAAGTGGGTTCTTCTCACTATAGTAATGTCAAATACATGGATGCTGAGTGTGGTTTGGGCGCACTGCAAGGCTCAGAAGCGAGGGGGAGATTTGACTTTGGGAGAGTGGATATTGCTGGATTGGTTTATGGAAGCCATGTTGCTTTTCAAAAGCCTTTGAGCCACTAATGATGTGGAAACCTCTGTTTTTCCACTGACAGATGATGGACCTGAGTGGGGACTTGGTTTTTGTGAGAGGAGTAGAAGTTATTATTGATATTATTTTTGCCTACATAACATTGTTTGGTGGCTTTTTATTCCATATTTGGGAGGCAGAATTAACAAACAGTTGGACACTACGATCCACTGGTTCATCCTATGAGGTTTTCTATTAGACTGTGAACTGTTATTGTCTTGGTGAATAATGACGGCTAACATAGGGCACAATTAAAAAAAAATCACAGAAAAAGATACAGCCTTACCAACACCAAATCATATAACAAATGTACTAGCAGGATGCCGCTGACCCCCATGATAAAGGTGGGGGCAGCGCAGGTGCAAAATACTGATGAAGCAACCACTCACAAACCTACCAATTCATGGAGGGGGTGGTTGCCTAGTATTAAAGATGCACACAGATGAAGCTTGTATAGGACGCCAGTCACACAGGTAGGTGTGATGCACAGTGTCTGGCTTAGGATAGTGATGATGCCCATACTATTACATCAGGAAGGCTGCCCAGCACTATATAAGTGCACCCCACATGGACAGACACCCCAGTACACCCAACCAACACTAAAATGCTAATGCATTTGTTATCTGATTTGGTGTTGGTAAGGCTGATTTTTCTCTTTCCCCATGACGGCACCACGGAGAGAGGGGATCCGCCCTTCAAGGACAGGAAACCTACAGATAAAAAGGCCGGCACCTCTCTCCCGCATCAGTTGGTTTCCTGTCCTTGACAGGGACCTACGGATGAAATCCTGAAGAAAGAAGATTTTACTTACCAGGCCCGACTGTTAGAACCTTGCTCTTAGGTTTTTTCCTTTGCTGGTCACATGACCTTGTTGGCCTATTTAATCCTGCTCCGCCCTTCTGGCTTTGCTGGACTTCATTGTATAACTACTTTCTAGCTAGCCTGTGCTCTGTATCTAACTCTGTTAGTTTGCTTGGTCTACGGACCTCTATGTTCTATATATTTTGTTTGTTCGTCTGTCTGCTACTATTTCTGTTAGGAGGTGTCCCATTTTCCTCCCAGTCCTTAGTACTTGTAGGGATTCCTTCCCCACATCTATAGGTCTCCGTACAGACTAGCTTAGGACTTTAGCAGGTCTGATCGCAGGATCAGGTCCCCTGTTACATCGTAGGGATTCAGCTGAGTTCTATCGTAGGGACAGATCTCCTCTCTTTCCTTAGCTCTGGTAGCAGAACATAACAGTAAGTCCAGCCTGCAAATTCTCTAAGGAAAGATTTTTCTGTTCCATCATGGTGTCGGTTCTGGATTTGGCTAAACGCCTGCAGGGACTCTCTCTGGAGGTGGCCGAGCTCCGTCAGCACGTGAGTAACTGTCCTGGAGCACATTTCTTGGAGCCTAAGGTATGTTTGCCGGATTTATTTTTTGGTGAACACCAAGAATTTTTTTCATTTAAAAATGCTTGCTTATTGTATTTTCGTTTGAGACCCAAGTCCTCTGGGGATGAATCCCAGCGCATAGGGTTCATAATGTCACTTTTGCGCAAAGAGCCTCAGGAGTGGGCCTTTTCTTTGCAACCTAGTGATACATGCTTCAGATCAGTGGATAGTTTTTTTTCTGCTTTGGGACTATTATATGATGATCCTGACCGTGTCGCATCAGCTGAGACTGAGTTGAGACGTTTGAAACAGGGATCAGGTAATGTGGAAAAATATTGTACTCATTTCCGTCGTTGGTCTACTCAAACAGGGTGGAACGATTCTGCTCTGAAAAGTCTATTTCTTGCTGGGCTCAATGAAAGGGTTAAAGATCTGCTAATTGCTTATCCTACACCTGAAGATTTGCAACAGGCTATGCAATTAGCTATACGGGTGGATAGGAGACTGCGTGCAAGGGTTAATGAGAGAAAATCCTCTGCTATGTCAGTTTCTGGTTATGAGAATGTGTGTACTAACAGTGGTGAACCGATGGAGATTGGATCGGTGGCACCTCGCTCTCAAGAAAAAGACCGTAGATTTTCTGAAGGCTTGTGTTTCTATTGCGGAAAATCTGGTCATTTGATTAAAGGCTGTGAGCTTCGTATGAAGAAAGAAAAAAAAATGGTCAGTCATGCCCGTATTGCCTGTTTAAATTCCAAGGGTGTATTTTTAGCTGCTTCCACGATTGCTCAGGAAAAATTAATGGAATTTCGGGTGTTTGTTGATTGTGGGTCTACTCTGAATGTAATTGATGGGGGATTCTTGGAAAGACTCAATTTAAAACCCGAACCTTTATCATCCCCCATTGCTGTGGTTTCTGTGGATGGTTCCCCTTTGAAGAATATTACTCTCAAGGTCTGTGAATTTCCTCTCACTATTAATGGTGTTCACCATGAGAAATTGGATTTGGTAGTTTTGAATAACTTGCCTTCTCCAGTAATATTGGGATTGCCCTGGTTAAAATTTCACAATCCTGTACTGGATTGGTCTACCAGTGAAATTAAATCCTGGAGCCATAAATGTTATGACAAGTGTTGTAACGGGCGTATTGCAGCTTTGGATAGGGGAGAATTGCCTGTTCCTATTCAGGATTTTTGGAGAGTTTTTTCTGAGAAGGAATCGCAGGTTTTGCCTCCCCATAGAGACTATGATTGTTCTATTGAATTTGTCCCTGGAGCGACTCTTCCTAAAAGTCGTTTATTTAACCTTACTATTCCTGAGAGGAAGGCTTTGGAGGAATACATACAGACAAGTTTGGCCGCCGGTCACATTAGGCCCTCTAAGTCTCCTGTGGCGGTTGGATTTTTCTTTGTAAAAAAAAAGGACGGCGGTTTACGTCCTTGTCTGGATTTTCGTGAGATTAACAAAATTACTGTACGCAATCCTTACCCACTGCCATTGATTCCTGATCTGTTTAACCAGTTAATGGGGGCCAAGTGGTTCTCTAAAATTGACCTTAAGGGGGCATACAATCTGTTGCGCATGAAGGAGGGTGACGAATGGAAGACTGCTTTTAACACTCCTGTGGGTCATTTTGAGAATCTGGTTATGCCTTTTGGTCTTACTAATGCTCCTGCATTTTTCCAGAATCTTATTAATGACATCCTTAGACCTTTGATCGGCAAAAATGTGGTTGTGTATTTGGATGACATTTTGATTTATTCGCCGGATCTGGAGTCTCATTGGCGGAGCGTACGTGAGGTATTACAGTTATTAATGGACAATTCGCTTTTTGCTAAGCTGGAGAAATGTGAGTTCGCTGTACAGAGAATTAGTTTTTTGGGTTACATTATCTCCAGCGAAGGTTTTGAGATGGACCCGGTTAAAGTTCAAGCTGTACAGGAATGGCCTAGGCCTATTGGTTTGAAATCGATACAGAGGTTTTTAGGTTTCGCCAATTATTACAGAAAATTCATAAAAAATTTTTCTAGTATTGTCAAACCTCTGACCGATCTCACCAGGAAAGGTGCTGATGCGGTTCAGTTGTCTTCTGAGGCCATTGAAGCTTTTGTGTATCTCAAGGAGAGGTTCACCTCTGCTCCCATCCTTATGCAGCCTGATGTGACTAAGCCGTTTTTGGTTGAGGTTGATGCTTCCTCTGTGGGGGTTGGCGCAGTATTGTCTCAGGATAACGGGGATGGATTACATCCCTGTGCCTTTTTTTCAAAAAAATTTTCGGAGACTGAACTGAATTACGATATTGGTAATCGGGAATTATTGGCTATTAAACTCGCATTTGAACACTGGCGCCACTTCTTGGAAGGTGCGGAATTTCCCGTTCAGGTTCTTACGGATCATAAAAATCTGATATATCTTGATGCTGCCAAGCGCCTGAATGCCCGTCAGGCTAGGTGGGCACTGTTTTTCTCGCGGTTTAATTTCTCCGTTACTTACATCCCTGGTACTAAGAATGTTAAGGCGGATGCCTTGTCTCGCAGTTTTTCTCCCATAGTCGGTGCTGAGAAAGAGGAGAACATTTTACAAGAAGGTGTTGTGATAGCTGCTTTGGACTCCGTTTTGGAAGATGAGATTCTTAAAGCACAGGAGAATGCCCCATCTAACACTCCTCATGGGAGGTTGTTTGTGCCTGGGACCTTTAGGAGAGATTTGTTTGTTGAGTGTCACAAATCTCGGTTGGCAGGTCATCCCGGAATCTCTGAGACCAAGAGACTGGTGGGTCGCAGTTTTTGGTGGCCTGGATGGCAGAAGGAAGTCATTAAGTGGGTGCGTCAATGTACTATATGTGCTAGATCTAAGTCCTCACATACTCCTGCTGCGGGGTTGCTTTGTCCTTTGGAGGTTCCCAGTGCTCCTTGGACACATTTGGCTATGGACTTTATAACTGACCTTCCCTCCTCTGAGGGTTTTACTGTCATCTGGGTGGTCGTGGACCGTTTTAGCAAGATGTGTCACTTGGTTCCCTTCGTCAAACTGCCCTGCGCTAAAACTCTCGCTAAGGCCTTTGTCAAGGAAATTGTCAGACTTCATGGCGTTCCTACTGACATTGTTTCTGATAGGGGTCCTCAGTTCGTGGCTCGTTTTTTGGCGTGCCTATTGTGACAGGTTGGGAGTTCATTTGTCGTTCTCGTCCGGATATCATCCTGAATCTAATGGCCAGACAGAAAGGAAAAACCAGGATGTTGAGCAGTTCTTGCGTTGTTTTGTGGCAGACAATCAAGAGGGGTGGTCTGAGTTTCTGCCACTTGCTGAATTTGCTCTGAACAATCATACATCTTCTTCTGCTGGTTGTTCGCCTTTTTTTTGTTGTTCTGGGAGACATCCGTCGTTTGGGTCGTTCTCCAAGTTGGGATCTGCCGTGCCTGAGGAGGAGAATTTTTCCAGTGATTTGGAGAGAGTTTGGACGGATGTGCGTGGTAATCTTCAGGAGGCCAACAGAAAATCTAAAGACTACTTTGATAGGAAACGACAGGAGGTTTTGTTCGCTGTTGGTGACATGGTTTGGTTGTCCTCTAGGAATCTGCGGTTGAGGATTCCTTCTAAGAAATTGGGTCCCAAGTTTGTAAGGCCCTTTAAGGTGCTTCAGGTTGTCAACCAATCTGCTGTTAGGTTGGAGGTTCCTACCTCCTGGAGAATTAATCCGGTATTTCATGTCTCTCTGTTAAGAAAAGCTGTTGTGTCGGATGGTGACGCCTCTGCCTCTGTTCCTCCGGTGGTGGAGGATGGGGAATATGAAATTTCTCGCATCCTTAACTCTAGACGGTATAGAGGTAGTTTGCAGTATCTTGTGGCCTGGAAAGGTTTCGGACCCGAGGATAACTCTTGGGTGAGGTCAGATGATGTTTCCGCGTCCAGACTTATCAGAGCGTTTCACAGGAGATTTCCTGATAAGCCTGGTCCTAGGGGATCCGGAGGATCCTCTTAGAAGGGGGGGTACTGTTAGAACCTTGCTCTTAGGTTTTTTCCTTTGCTGGTCACATGACCTTGTTGGCCTATTTAATCCTGCTCCGCCCTTCTGGCTTTGCTGGACTTCATTGTATAACTACTTTCTAGCTAGCCTGTGCTCTGTATCTAACTCTGTTAGTTTGCTTGGTCTACGGACCTCTATGTTCTATATATTTTGTTTGTTCGTCTGTCTGCTACTATTTCTGTTAGGAGGTGTCCCATTTTCCTCCCAGTCCTTAGTACTTGTAGGGATTCCTTCCCCCACATCTATAGGTCTCCGTACAGACTAGCTTAGGACTTTAGCAGGTCTGATCGCAGGATCAGGTCCCCTGTTACATCGTAGGGATTCAGCTGAGTTCTATCGTAGGGACAGATCTCCTCTCTTTCCTTAGCTCTGGTATCAGAACATAACACCGACCAGTCCGGCTCAGGCAGCGGGGGTTCCCTGCCTCTGCTGGTGCGGTGTCCTGAAGCGCCACAGCTGGGGTCAGCGGGCCTCTAGGGTGGCTTGGGAGACGCGAAGCAAGCCGCGGTCTCCTGTGGCGTCGGGCCCAGGCGGTAAGTATAGAAGGCTCAGGGCTCGGGTTGGCCTGAGCCCTGGGTCAGGGTCTGGGCCTTGTGCAGCGCGCGCCCCGCATGCTTGCCGGATAGCGATTCGGCGTTTGGGCGGGTGCGTGCGCTCACCGACGCTCCCCCTCGTGCGCGCGCCGGAAGTGACGCGGGAGGCGCCCGGAAGTGACGCGGCCGCAGGAGCGGCGAATTCAAACGCGCGCGCGGGAAAGGCCTAACATGGAGGACACAGCGGTGTCCTGGCCAGAGGGGGGCGCACCCCACAGCGGTGTTGGAGGGGGAGGGGGCGGTCACCTGCATAGCTTAAATTGCCAGGGAAGCAAAAGGAAAATGCTTCCTGTCATACGTGAAAATCAGCAGTATGAGTGACCAGGAGCCCCAGGAGGTGCAGTCCCTGCGCCCCCACTCACCATCTCCATCACCATCGCCTCAGAGGAAACGCACGAAAGGACCCTCCAGCGGCCCTCCGCGTCAACATAATCAAGGTGACGGAGGAAGCGGTCGGTCCAGCAGGTCTTCTCAGCGTGGCAAAGATTCCGGCACAGCATCAGCCTCGGCGAAAGACCCAGCTACCAGAGCAGGTTCCTCTTCGAATGCGGTATTCCCTCTCTCTCTTTCGTATAGGCGGTAAGTGATCTTCGTGAAAGTTCACTTGTAATTTGGACCCTCCCCCCTCTCTTTTCTTCTTAGGGAAGGAAGAGCACGGGGAAGTTTAAAAACAGGGCCTGCGCACTTTGCGCAGCAGATCTACCCACCACATGGCAAAAGAGACTATGTAGCTCATGCATCGAGCAAACCATCTGTGAGGAGACCCCTAAGTTTGCTACCGAGCTCAGATCCCTGATAAAATCGCAAGTCGAAGATACCTTCAAATCCCTCCAAAAGGGGGGGAAGAAGCATAAAAAAACTAGGCACCTTTCCCCGGAGTCAGAGTCTAGTAAATCAGATGAGGAAGTTGCGGGGTCTGAATCATCCTGTTCATCATCTGCTTCCTCATCTTCAGAGGACGGTGGTCGTAACGGTTTCCCTATAGACGGAACAGGGCACAGGGACTACCAGAAATTCCTGAGGGTAGCCATACCAATAAGGGGCACAATCAGACACTTCCAGTATGGGGCCCTTCCCTTCGGATTAGCAATAGCCCCCAGAGTCTTCACGAAAGTGATGTCGGAAGTCATGGCTCATCTGAGGGAGAGGAACATCCTGATAGTCCCATACCTGGACGATCTACTGGTTATAGGCAACTCGTTCAGCCACTGCAAAGACCAGCTAGCAGTAGTTATGGATTCTTTGACAAGTTTGGGATGGCTTCTAAACCTAAAAAAATCCAGAGTGGAGCCAGTTCAGCTACAGGAATACTTAGGTATCCTGTTAGATTCAAGAAGTCAGGAATGCCATCTTCCGGAAGAGAAAGTCCAAAATATGATAGCCCGTGTGTCCTATGTGAGGAAGCATCCGGTTATGACACTAAGGGGAGCAATGTCCCTCCTCGGTTCTATGACTGCCTGCATCCCGGGTGTCCGCTGGGCTCAGTTGCACACCAGGGTCTTACAATGGGAGATTTTGAGGGCGGAAAAATCTCTAAGAGGGCACTTAGAAGGGCGACTGACCTTATCCTCAAAAACTTTACTTTCCCTAACATGGTGGACAAAGAAAGAAAATCTAGGCAGGGGCGTCCCATGGACAATACCGTCACCCCAGATTCTGATGACAGATGCAAGCCCCAGGGGGTGGGGGGCTCATCTAGACCAGGGTTCCCCAACTCCAGTCCTCAAGGCCCACCAACAGGTCATGTTTGCAGGATTTCCTTAGTATTGCACAGGTGATGTAATTATCACCTGTGCAATACTAAGGAAATCCTGAAAACATGACCTGTTGGTGGGCCTTGAGGACTGGAGTTGGGAAACCCTGATCTAGACGACCGAGTGGCTCAGGGAGTCTGGGCAAAGGGGGTGGAAGGTTCTTCCTCCAACATGAAAGAACTTCTGGCGGTGAAGTATGGCCTCTTGGAATTTCTAAACGTGTTAAAGGGTTACCACGTGAGAGTGTTCTCGGACAACCAAGTAGTGGTGGCATATCTAAATCACCAGGGGGGTACCCGGTCCATCTCCCTTCTTCAGGCGTCAAGCTCCATCCTCCACGTAGCAGAGAGGAATCTAGAGTCCTTATCAGCTCTGCACATAAAAGGGTCAATGAACGTCACGGCGGACTTCCTAAGCCGTACCCAGTTGAGACAGGGCGAATGGGAGTTGAACCAGCTAGTGTTCAAAAAAATCACGAGGGCTTGGGGAATCCCATGTATAGACCTATTCGCCAACTGGAAAAACAAAAAGGTGGACACGTTTTGCTCGATCGACCCCAGGGGGAACCCAGTAGCACTAGACGCTTTTTTGATTCCATGGGGCCACCAGCTAGTATATGCCTTTCCTCCGATTGCTCTCATTCCGGCAGTTCTGAGGAAGATCAGGGAAGACGAGGCGAATGCGATCCTGATCGCCCCTTTCTGGCCAAGAAGGCCTTGGTTTTCCTGGCTGAGGATCATGTCTGTCTCCGACCCCTGGGTCCTTCCGGAAGTTCCGGACCTGCTGTCTCAGGGTCCAGTACTACACCCGCAGGTAACAAACCTGCACTTGACAGCTTGGAATTTGAGAGGTCACTCTTGAGGGATAAAGGGTTTTCCCCCAATCTAATCTCTACCTTGCTGCAGAGTAGGAAACCTGTAACTACTAGGCTCTACAGGAAAACTTGGAAGAAATTCCTTTCCTTTGCAGGTACGGATATAGTAGGGGAGGCCCCCGTGGTTACCATCCTGGAGTTCCTTCAGAAGGGGTTGGAACTGGGGTTGGCCACGAGCACGCTGAAGGTTCAGGTGGCAGCTATGGGAGCCCTGTATAACTGCAACCTGGCAAGGGATAGATGGGTCTCCAGGTTCATCAGAGCATCTCATAGATCCAGGCCCATCCCCTCCCGGAAGGCTCCTCCGTGGGATTTAAATCTTGTTCTTTCAGCCCTGACCAGAGGCCCCTTTGAACCTCTAGGGGAAGCGTCCCTTAAAATCTTGTCCCTTAAGACGTCCCTTCTGGTAGCCCTCACCTCGGCTCGCCGCATTAGTGATATCCAAGCACTATCCGCAGGACCCCCTTTTACACAAATACTAGACGACAGAGTGACGCTTAGGACCGACCCTGCGTACCTTCCTAAGGTGGGATCCCTTTTTCACAGGTCACAGGAGGTTACCCTCCCTTCCTTCTGCGCAGCCCCAAAAAACAAGGGGGAAGAGGCCCTTCACACCTTGGACGTCAGGAGGTGCATTATGCAATATTTAGAGGCCACACGGGAGTGTAGGAAGGACAGGGCTCTTTTTGTGTGCTTCCAGGGATCTCGGAAGGGACAGAAAGCTTCCAAAGGAACCCTGGCAAGGTGGATAAGGGAAGCCATTTCCCTGGCTTATTCCTCAAGCGGGGAAACAGCGCCGGTGGGCTTAAGGGCGCACTCGACAAGGGCAGTGGCAGCCTCCTGGGCGGAGAAGGCCAGAGCTTCAATCGAACAGATATGTAGAGCGGCGACCTGGTCTTCTCCCTCCACGTTCTTTAAACACTACCGGCTGGATCTAACATCGTCTTCAGATCTTACCTTTGGCAGAAGGGTTCTGGAAGCGGTGGTCCCTCCCTAATCTTCACTGCTCTGCAATCTCTCCGTGGTGCCGTCATGGGGAAAGAGAAAGAGTAGTTACTTACCGGTAACGAAATTTCTCGGAACCCATGACGGCACCCGTACATTCCCTCCCCTTTTTTCTTACACATGGGTGTGCACAATCGTTACTACCTGTTGTTTAGTCACAGGGTGTGTCTGAAAAAAAAAAATATATATACATATATAGTATATATAATAAAAATGCCATATTTGGTGTTACTAACCTGGCGGTGCTCTGTAAACCAACTGATGCGGGAGAGAGGTGCCTCCCTTTTTATCTGCAGGTTTCCTGTCCTTGAAGGGCGGATCCCCTCTCTCCGTGGTGCCGTCATGGGTTCCGAGAAATTTCGTTACCGGTAAGTAACTACTCTTTTTCTGTGATGTTTTCTTGGTAGATAATGATACTATTACGTAAAGTACATTTTTACGGAGAGTTTAAGTAGAAATATTCAACAATATAAATTTTAAGGATATGTTATTCATAAATAATAATTGGTTTTCTTCTTGGCAGATGACTGTACCAGGAGATCAGAGGGACAGCTGACATCTTCAATTTTTAAATCAGATGATCTTGAGATCCCACAGGACACAATTGAAGTGAATGTCATTACTCCAGATATACCATCATCCCTTCACAGCAAAGATCTGTCATCTGATCATTTGAAACAGGTCCTGTCTTCTGATTCATTATCGACTACTAAGGAAAATCAAAGTCACAAAATAGGCATTAAAAAACGAATTGCTCCTAAAGCAAAGAAATCATTTTCATGTTCAGAATATGGAAATAGTTTTTCCCTCGAAAAGTCTTTTCTTAAACATCAAAGCATTCACACAGCAGAGAATAGATTTTTTTGTTTCAAGTGTGGGAATTTTTTTTAACCAGAAATCAAATTTTGTTAATCACCAGAGAAGTCACACAGAGGAGAAGCCATTTTCCTGTTCAGAAAGTGGAAAATGTTTTACAGAGAAATCAAGTTTAATCAAATATCAGAGAACTCACACAGGGGAGAAGCCTTTTTCCTGTTCAGAATGTGGGAAATGTTTTAGCCGGAAATCTCTGGTGCTTAACCAAACCTGAACTCACACAGTGGAGAAGCCTTTTTTCTGTTCAGACATGAGACCTAACGTGATGGAAGATTACAGTCCGGGGAAGATGGGAAACATTCATATAGACGGCCGGTGGAGATGTAATCAGTGAAGAAATCTGGCTAAATATGTTTCTGGAGCTGTAGTAGAAGATGAAGATGTCGTCCTCATCATGAAGTAGTTATTTCTCATGTCACATGTAATGAATATCTCCTGCAGTATTGCTAATGCCGATTGCAGTATCGGTAAATGAGACGAGAATTAGCTTTATGGAAGATGAGTCTTTGAGAAACGTATTCAGCTACAGACTCCAAGGAAGAAACTGCTTGTTGTCTGTGGCCTAAAATATATAGGTTTTATTACTAGATGTAAAGAAGAAAACTAAATACTGTAAAATAATAAATCTCCTCATATGTTTCCCCTTATTATCTCCAGTAATTGTATTATAACGCAGGATTTTTATGATGTTACATCGACTCATCTTCTTCTCATTCAGGTCTCTACAATATCGGATCCTCTCAGTGAAGATCTTCTATTTAAGAGAATTTTCCTTATGGACCCATCAAAGATGGATATGGACAGAGACAAGATGGCGGAGAGGATATTCCACCTCACCCTAGAGATCCTCTTCCGGCTTACTGGAGAGGTGAGAGATTCCAATGACGTCACATTGCATCATTCTTATCTATGGGAATAACAGATGGACAGAACTGGAGAGGTGAGGACTCTGGAAATGTCTGGAGTGAGATTGATTTATATGTCTTTCCATAACCAGGATTACATATTAGTGAAGACCTCTAGTGAGCGCTGTGAGGACCCTGTGTCTGAGGGATGGGAAAGACCCCTGAGCCCAATCACAGGGCATCCATCTCACCCCTTCATACATGAGGACATCAATGACCAGAAGATCGTAGAACTCACCTACAAAATGATTGAGCTGCTGACTGGAGAGGTGACACTGCTGGGAATGCTGGGACATTATACAGTAACGCTATGAAAGGATCGGGGGATGACGGTATCATTGTATGTGTCAGGTTCCTATAAGATGTCAGGATGTCACTGTCTATTTCTCCATGGAGGAGTGGGAGTATTTAGAAGGACACAAAGATCTGTACAAGGACGTCATGATGGAGGTTCCCCAGCCCCTCACATCACCAGGTAATAGACAGGACTAAACACACACTGCCTATAAATATCTGTATGTAAAGAATGAATTCAGTCCTGTATGTGTTTCCTCCAGATCTATCCAGTAAGAGGAGAACACCAGAGAGATGTCCCCGTCCTCTTCTTCCTCAGGACTGTAAACAAGAAGATACCAATGTTCCTCAGGATCATCAGGTAGATGGAGAGAAGGTGTCATGAGATCTCCCCTATGATGTGTAGACGGCTGTGAAGGTCTTGTGTTCAGTCTTGTTTTATCCACCAGTATTATATGGTTTATACTTGTGTAAAGAGAATGGTGGAGATGGCAGGATTAGAGCCGATCATAGATGGGACTTCTCCATCTGTCTGTGACTTTTACAATATTTGTTTCAGGGTGAAGATCTGCCCCATATTAATACTACAGAGACATATGTGAGGGGTGATGAGCGGTGTAAAGAGGAGATTCCTACATATGACTACCCAGGTGAGTAGTAACCACTAAATGCAGAGAAGTCACAGATTCTTCTCAGTCACCGGCTGTGGCTGCTTTATCGGTGGTGTAGTCCGGCCGTATTACAATTGTGTGATCACCATTTTTCCTCTAGACCACAGCATTCTCTTCCACCCAAAACTGTTCAAATGATTTTGGGCATTGAAACCCTTTTCCATAGAACTTACAACCTGGAGGATCCACCTACTCCCTGGGATTAGGAGACGCTGACCGTTACCTGCCCAGATCTGTAAACTGCAAAGCCAGAAAATCACTTGAAGAAAAATATTATGATAGGCCTGTAAGGGAAAGTGGAGGGTAATGATGCTGTTGGCTTCCTAGATCCCTGATATCTTATTGGATGAATCTACCTTCTCTCCCTTCTGTGCTGCTGAATGTGCTGATATGGTCCCTACAAGACCAGGTCCAGTCTTTCTGGCCAAACTTCACTTTTATGATCTACAACATTAAATGTGTAGTGAGGGCCAATTGTGAATTTCTGTACAATAACAGCAGAGTTTCCCTTTATCCTGACTTTTCAGTTTCTTTTAAAACCGACTAACTTCAAACCAGATTGTGATAAACTAAAAAAAAAAACATTACACCTGCGCCATGATATATCTCTAAGCTAAATTTAAGACGTCTCAGCTCTGTAGTATTATAAAAAGTTCTCTTTGAATGTCTGATATTTCTTCTTGAAACTCATCTGACAGAAAATATTGTCCCTTATGATAGTTTAGATTCCCAAGAGCCACCGAGCCCCATACTCCAATTACCGCAGAGAGGTTTCACCACTAGTTACTCATTACTTACTGATGGAGACTGTTGAGTTTGGTCATTTCAGTAGATGAGTTATTGTCTATACTCACAGTTTTGACTATAGTAGTTAGTGCCCAAAATACTCTGATTTAACCTCTTCCTGCAGCCAGTTTTGTGTTCCTATCAGGGCCCATTTTTCAAATCTGACATGTGTCACTTTATATGGTGATAACTTTGGAATTCTTCACAAAGGATAAAAGGAAACAAATGGACCTTACAAATAATATTCCATCTTCTCTTGAATCTGACAATCCCCTATATACGGTTGTACACTACTGTCTGGGCACATGGCAGGTTAAGAAGGGAAGGAGCGACATTTAGCTATTTGAATGCAGATCTTGCTGGGATAGTTTGCAGACACAATGTATTGGGGACACTGTTCATGGTCACTTGGCAGCTCAAAAGATGGCTACCACAAACAGGCTTGGCGTTATCTACTCCATTTTCCAGATCCCAGGCTTTGCCTTCCTCAACATCCTTTAACCCCTCTACGTGGATTTGGACTTAGACAGAGACCCCCTAAGCTTGGGCCACAGTGTTACGTAATGTTCTGTGGTGTGAGATGGCAAGAAGAATAGTCAGGTAGCCGGGTCAGAACATGGAGGTCAGAGAAAATACGAAACCACACAAAAGTAGTCAGTAAACGGGCCGAGGTCACAACAGAAACAAATACACAAGTCGGGACCTGAGCACAGAGGACTGAACCAGAGGAGAACAAGGCTGTATCTGGCAGCTTCCAGCAATATGCTTCCAGCTTTAGTAGGGTGCGGTGCTTTCCAAATGGCTGAAGCAGGGAGCAGATTACTCCAGCTGGACAGCACACACCCCCATACTGCCAGACTGGATGGTACTACTGGTCCCAGCAACCCTAATCTTAGTGGCTGGACAGAGCCTGCGCCGCTGAGAGCTTCAGGTTCTGACGTCTCCTCCATCACCAGCGCCGCCTGCAGGATGAATAAGGCGGCGCCTGGTGACAGAAGCAGACATTACAGGAGCAGATCCCAGAGGAGATGGGACCCACCATTTACAGAAGCCCTAATATGACATAATAACAGAAAACCAGAGCAGTAGAAATCCCCATAAAGTGACTCCATTTTGGAAATTATAACTCTCAGTGAATTAATGTATAGGAGTAGTGACTATTTTGACTCCACAGGCACTTTCCGGAAATTAGCACACAGTGGATGATGGAGAGTGAAAATTACAAATATATAATTTCATTACCCAACACATAGTGCCCAGATTGTGCTCCAGGAGACACACACCATCAATTAAGTGGGTTCTTCTCACTATAGTAATGTCAAATACATGGATGCTAAATGTGGTTTGGGCGCACTGCAAGGCTCAGAAGTGAGGGGGAGATCTGACTTTGGGGGAGCAGATATTGCTGGATTGGTTTATGGAAGCCATGTTGCTTTTCAAAAGCCTTTGAGCCACTAATAATGTGGAAACCTCTGTTTTTCCATTGACAGATGATGGACCTGAGTGGGGACTTGTTTTTTATGAGATGAGCAGAAGTTTTTATTGGTATTATTTTTGCCTACATAACATTGTTTGGCTGCTTTTTATTCCATATTTGGGAGGCAGAATTAACAAACAGTTGGACACTACGATCCACTGGTTCATCCTATGAGGTTTTCTATTAGACTGTGAACTGTTATTGTCTTGGTGAATAATGACGGATAACATAGGGCACAATTAAAAAAAAATCACAGAAAAAGATACAGCCTTACTAACACCAAATCATATAAGAAATGCACTAGCAGGATGCCGCTGACCCCCATGATAATGGTGGGGGCAGCACAGGTGCAAAATACTGATGAAGCAACCACTCACAATCATACCAATTCATGGAGGGTGTGGTTGCCTAGTATTAAAGATGCACACAGAGGAAGCTTGCATAGGACGCCAGTCACACAGGTAGGTTTGATGCACAGTGTCTGGCTTAGCCTAATGATGCCCATACTATTACATCAGGAAGGTTGCCCAGCACTATATCAGTGCACCCCACATGGACAGACACCCCAGTACACCCAACCAACACTAAAATGCTAATGCATTTGTTATCTGATTTGGTGTTGGTAAGGCTGATTTTTTTCTGTGATGTTTTCTTGCTAAATAATGATACTTTTACACAAAGTTCATTTTTACAGAGAGTTTAAGTAGAAATGTTCAACAGTATAAATTTTAAGGATATGTTATTCATAAATAATAATTGGTTTTATTCTCGGCAGATGACTGTACCAGGAGATCAGAGGGACAGATGACATCTTCAATTTTTAAATCAGATGATCTTGAGATCACACAAGATACAATTGAAATGAATGCCATTACTCCAGATATACCATCATCCCTTCACAGCAAAGATCTGTCATCTGATCATTTGAAACAGGTCCTGTCTTCTGATTCATTACAGACTACTAAGGAAAATCAAAGTCACAAAATAAGCATTAAAAAACAAATTGCACCGAAAGCAAAGAAGCCATTTTCATGTTCAGAATATGGTAATAGTTTTTCCCTCGAAAAGTCTTTGCTTAAACATCAAAGCATTCACACAGCAGAGAATAGATTTTTTTGTTTCAAGTGTGGGAAATTTTTTAACCAGAAATCAGATCTTGTTAATCACCAGAGAAGTCACATAGAGGAGAAGCCATTTTCTTTTTCAGAAAGTGGAAAATGTTTTACAGAGAAATCAGGTTTAATCAAATATCAGAGAAATCACACAGGGGAGAAGCCTTATTCATGTTCAGAATGTGGGAAGTGTTTTAGCCGGAAATCAGATTTGGTTGAGCATAAGAGAACTCACACAGGGGAGAAGCCTTTTTCCTGTTCAGAATGTGGAAAATGTTTTAGCCGGAAATCAGATTTGGTTGAGCATAAGAGAACTCACACAGGGGAGAAGCCTTTTTCCTGTTCAGAATGTGGAAAATGTTTTAGATTGAAATCAAGTTTTATCAGACATCAGAGAACTCACACAGGGGAGAAGCCTTTTTCATGTTCAGAATGTGGGAAATGTTTTAGCCGGAAATCAGATTTGGTTGAGCATAAGAGAACTCACACAGGGGAGAAGCCTTTTTCCTGTTCAGAATGTGGAAAATGTTTTAGCCGGAAATCAGATTTGGTTGAGCATAAGAGAACTCACACAGGGGAGAATCCTTTTTCCTGTTCAGAATGTGGAAAATGTTTTGGATTGAAATCAAGTTTTATCAGACATCAGAGAACTCACACAGGGGAGAAGCCTTTTTCATGTTCCATATGTGGAAAATGTTTTAGATTGAAATCAAGTTTTATCAGCCATCAGAGAATTCACACAGGGGAGAAGCCTTTTTCCTGTACAGAATGTGGAAAATGTTTTAGATTGAAATCAAGTTTTAGCAGACATCAGAGAACTCACACAGGGGAGAAGCCTTTTTCCTGTTCAGAATGTGGAAAATGTTTTAGATTGAAATCAAGTTTTATCAGCCATCAGAGAATTCACACAGGGGAGAAGCCTTTTTCCTGTTCAGAATGTGGAAAATGTTTTAGATTGAAATCAAGTTTTATCAGACATCAGAGAATTCACACAGGGGAGAAGCCTTTTTCCTGTTCAGAATGTGGAAAATGTTTTAGATTGAAATCAAGTTTTATCAGCCATCAGAGAATTCACACAGGGGAGAAGCCTTTTTCCTGTTCAGAATGTGGAAAATGTTTTAGCCGGAAATCAGATTTGGTTGAGCATAAGAGAACTCACACAGGGGAGAAGCCTTTTTCCTGTTCAGATTGTGGAAAATGTTTTAGCCGGAAATCAGATTTGGTTGAGCATAAGAGAACTCACACAGGGGAGAAGCCTTTTTCATGTTCAGAATGTGGGAAATGTTTTAGATTGAAATCAAGTTTTATCAGACATCAGAGAACTCACACAGGGGAGAAGCCTTTTTCATGTTCAGAATGTGGGAAATGTTTTACAGTGAAATCAAGTTTTATCAGCCATCAGAGAATTCACACAGGGGAGAAGCCTTTTTCCTGTTCAGAATGTGGAAAATGTTTTATCCGGAAATCAGATTTGGTTGAGCACCAGAGAACTCACACAGGGGAGAAGCCTTTTTCCTGTTCAGAATGTGGGAAATGTTTTAGCTGGAAATCAGTTTTGGTTACGCACAAGAGAAATCACACACGGGAGAAGCCTTTTTCCTGTTCAGAATGTGGGAAATGTTTTATCCAGAAATCAGTTTTGGTTAAGCACCAGAGAATTCACACAGGGGAGAAGCCTTTTTCCTGTTCAGAATGTGGGAAATGTTTTAGCTGGAAATCAGTTTTGGTTACGCACAAGAGAAAGCACACAGGGGAGAAGCCTTTTTCCTGTTCAGAATGTGGGAAATGTTTTAGCTGGAAATCAGTTTTGGTTACGCACAAGAAAAATCACACACGGGAGAAGCCTTTTTCCTGTTCAGAATGTGGGAAATGTTTTAGCTGGAAATCAGTTTTGGTTAAGCACCAGAGAACTCACACAGGGGAGAAGCCTTTTTCCTGTTCATAATGTGGGAAATGTTTTAAAGATAAATCAGATTTGGTTAAGCACCAGAGAACTCACACAGGGGAGAAACCTTTTTCCTGTTCAGAATGTGGGAAATGTTTTGTGAAGAAATCATCACTTCTTAGTCACCAGAGAACTCACACAGACGAGAAGCCATTTTCATGTTCTTAATGCGGGAAATGTTTTACACGGAGATCAACTCTTAACAAACTTCATAGACGTCACACAGGGGAGAAGCCTTTTTCATTTTTAACTGAAAATTATATCTTCATAAAGGGGTTGTCCACTACTAGACCAACTCCTTCTCATTCCTCATGTTTGGCCTTTTTAAAATAAAAACACTCATACCCACTTCCTGTTCTGGCGCCGTTCCATTGGTGTCACAACTCGCGTTTCCTTAAGGATGTTACATCACACAAGATTGTTACATCACACAATCCTGCTCCCAATCAACGCCACCTTTAGACGTATTGTACATCAACAGGAAGGACATGGCCTGGACACAGCATCAAGGGAACGCACACACTGAGAGCACTCTCTTCAGACCGTGTTCCTGGGGGAATTATAAGCAATTTACAGCCTCAAACATGACGTTCGATATGGGAAAGAAAGAAGAGATCGGAGGTTAATCTGAGGTCCTCCACCTCTGTCAGCATGTCTGGTATGCAGCGTTTCTTATGGAAGGTCTTATCTTCCTGCTCCGGAGCCATTACTGCCTCACCTCAGCATGGAAAAAGAAGCAGCCTTAACCCTCATGATGCCAGACAGCTCCAGGCTGTAAGTCCTGCACCAACTTCTCTCTTAATGTAGGCCTCACAAGAAAACAGCTCCACAAATCTCCTTGTACTCTCACCAAAGCCCACATACTGAGCAGCGCATGCTTCACAGGGACATTTACCCCCCAGACACAGGGAATTCTGATATGGAGAACAACATAACTTATTTGTATATCAGATTACGTCTATCCCGACTAAAGAAGACATGGAGCAATATATTCAGAGGCTGGAGACCACATACAATACTGAAATACGTCCCCTCACTTCTATCCTGTCACAGCTTACTGACAAGATACAGAGATTAGAGGATAATGTCGTCCAAGTTAGAGGCCATCATAATGCTCAGAAACTAACACTGGATCTTCACAGCCAGTAAATAAACCATCTGTTTAATATGGTTGATGATCAAGAAAATCACAATAATATCTGGATAAGGGGTATACCTGAAAGCATCATTGCACAAGTGATTATGCCAACACTGCGATCATTATTCAATAATATCCTTGGTGATCCTATTGATAAGGAGGTGGAGATTTTAAAGGCGCACCGTACAATAGGCAATCATGCCCAGATCCTGAGCGTTCAAGGGACATTATGTGTCGCATACATATTTTCAATGTAAAAGAGGCCATTGTGAGGAAAGCAGAGGAGTTTGATCCTGGTGATTTCAATGGAAAACGCATATAATTGCTCACATATCTATCCTGAATGACACTTGCTAAAAGAAGGGTATTGAAACCACTACTTGATGCCATCCGGGAAAATGGCCTGATGTACTCCTGGGGGTACCCATTCCAGCTGTATATTTTCAAAGATCCAATCAACATGAGACCTTTCTGTGATGCCCTGGACATTCCCTATATCTGACTGGCCACCTGCTCCACCATTGCCACAGAGAGTTCCAGCACGTCGCAGAAGGTGTTAAGTGGATCAGGAACTTGATGGTGATGCAGCCAGATGGGAGAGGAACCTGCCAATCATATGAGCTCCTGAAATGAATCTTGCCTTCCCTGATGAGAGACAGTTTGCAGATGCTTACTTATTTCTTTAAGCATATAATTAGATATATCTAAATAGAGCATTAGGTGCCACTCTTCCACTATATAGAATGTCTAAGTTCATATAAGATCTTAGACCGGCATATAAGTTGAGTTCACATGATACTACTGTAATATCAGGCTGTATTACTTTACTTGCTTTATATTCCATGGTTCCACCTAATAGGAATCCTAGAACTGAAAGTTTGACTTGCGCCTGTAAAGACAACCCCCAGTTAGGGACTTGCATTGGGATCTGCTTGTTTCGCAATTTCCTACTGTTTTGATATATTCATAATCTATACTTCTTAGACACTGAGAGGTAGATGTTACTATCTACCGTCTATACGTCATCTTTTCTTTTAATCTTTCTCTCTTCCCCCTCCTCCTTTTTTTCATATAATATGGCACAACTCAAAACTTGTTCATTGAATGTCAGAGGACTTAATGTTCCAGAGAAAGGAGCTCAAGTGTTTTATCGTAGGCATAAACAGCACGTACATTTTCTCTTTCTTCAGGAGTCACACTTTAGAGGCGATCATATACTATACCTCAGATTACTAATAGATATTATTCATCTTGGCGTCCCAGAAAAATGCAGTTTTGAAGTCTAAGGTGCTGAGTATAGGCCGCCACAGATCACTGCTGCATACTATTGTAGAAACACTGTCTGACACGGAGAGGAGGTATGCGTTTGTTAAGATCTCCATCTACTCCAAAATTTTGACTTTGGAAAAGTTCTATCTCCCTAATTGTGACCAAATTAAGACATACCGTCATAACTTAAACAAACTAAAATATTTTGCGGCGGACCTTATCATCATTGGAGGTGACTTTAATTTTGTCTTGGATCCTTCTTTAGATGCGTCCCTGGGCTGGAGCCACCAATCTAAAACACAAACAAAAGCTTTGCTAATTGTGCTTTGGTCTCAACCGGGCGATGTATGTAGGATACTACATCCAGACGTAAAGAATTATACCTATTATTCTCCTTTACACAATATGCATAGCAGTATAGTCCTTTTCTTAATTAGCCGTCACTTGCCTACATGGCAACCTACATCTCAGGTAGGAACTGCTGTATGGTGAGATCATGCTCCTGTATATTGTAATCTGACTATACGTGACTCCACCAAGGCTTCAGATGTTGGAACTTAAATGATAATCTGCTGAAAGACTCACTCTGTGTCCCAGACCTTCTTGAGACTATAGACTGCTTCAAATATATGAGCATGATGAAATGCCTTACCATTTAAATGGGAAGCACTCACATGCGTCCTCAGAGGGATAATAATAAAAAATACAGTACAGACCAAAAGTTTGGACACACCTTCTCATTTAAAGGTTTTCCTGTATTTTCATGACTATGAAAATTGTACATTCACAATGAAGGCATCAAAACTATGAATTAACACATGTGGAATTATATACTTAACAAAAAAGTGTGAAACAACTGAAAATATCTCTTATATTCTAGGATCTTCAAAGTAGCCACCTTTTGCTTTAATGACTGCTTTGCACACTCTTGGCATTCTCTTGATGAGCTTCAAGAGGTAGTCACCGGAAATGGTTTTCACTTCACATGTGTGCCCTGTCAGGTTTAATAAGTGGGATTTCTTGGGGTTGGGACCATCAGTTGTGTTGTGCAGAAGTCTGGTGGATACACAGCTGATAGTCCTACTGAATAGACTGTTAGAATTTGTATTATGGCAAGAAAAAAGCAGCTAAGTAAAGAAAAACGAGTGGCCATCATTACTTAAAGAAATGAAGGTCAGTCAGTCCGAAAAATTGGGCAAACTTTGCAAGTGTCCCCAAGTGCAGTTGCAAAAACCATCAAGCGCTACAAAGAAACTGGCTCACATGAGGACCGCCCCAGGAAAGGAAGACCAAGAGTCACCTCTGCTTCTGAGGATAAGTTTATCCAAGTCACCAGCCTCAGAAATCTCAGGTTAACAGCAGCTCAGATTGGAGACCAGGTCAATGCCACACAGAGTTCTAGCAGCAAACACATCTCTTTAGCAACTGTTAAGAGGAGACTTTGTGCAGCAGGCCTTCATGGTAAAATAGCTGTTAGGAAACCACTGCTAAGGACAGGCAACAAGCAGAAGAGACTTGTTAGGGCTAAAGAACACAAGGAATGGACATTAGACCGGTGGAAATCTGTGCTTTGGTCTGATGAGTCCAAATGTAAGATCTTTGGTTCCAACCACCGTGTCTTTGTACGACGCAGAAAAGGTGAACGGATGGACTCTACATGCCTGGTTTCCTCCGTGAAGCATGGAGGAGGAGGTGTGATGGTGTGGGGGTGCTTTGCTGGTGACACTGTTGGGGATTTATTCAAAATTGAAGGCATACTGAACCAGCATGGCTACCACAGCATCTTGCAGCAGCATGCTGTTCCATCCGGTTTGCGTTTAGTTGGACCATCATTTATTTTTCAACAAGACAATGACCCCAAACACACCTCCAGGCTGTATAAGGGCAATTTGACCAAGAAGGAGAGTGATGGGGTGCTACGCCAGATGACCTGGCCTCCACAGTCACCAGACCTGAACCCAATCGAGATGGTTTGGGGTGAGCTGGACCGCAGAGTGAAGGCAAAAGGGCCAACAAGTGCTAAGCATCTCTGGGAACTCCTTCAAGATTGTCGGAAGACCGTTTCCAGTGAGTACCTCTTGAAGCTCATCAAGAGAATGCCAAGAGTGTGCAAAGCAGTCATCAAAGCAAAAGGTGGCTACTTTGAAGAACCTGGAATATAAGACATATTTTCAGTTGTTTCACACTTTTTTGTTAAGTATATAATTCCACATGTGTTAATTCATAGTTTTGATGCCTTCAGTGTGAATGTACAATTTTCATAGTCATGAAAATACAGAAATTTCTTTAAATGGGAAGGTGTGTCCAAACTTTTGGTCTGTACTGTAGATAAAGGCTAAAAAAAGGAGAGAACAGCTAAAGTCTCCCATTTGCTTGAACAGATTGATCTGCTTCCCTCCAGGTATACGCAGACCTGCTTAACGCTAGAAGGGAGCTAAAGTAGTTTTATGGATGGGGTACTCGCAAATATTGTGTAATTTCAGGGCACCTACTTATGGAAGGAACCAAGTGGAAACTTCCATTCTCGGTACTAGATATGGGGCCTCCTCGAGAAAATTGCTTAAAATGTTGTACACTAAAGTTAATATATAAGGCGTGGGATAGGGGTAAAATTTTTCTGGGGATTGGAAAGTACTCAAACTATACCCCTTTATGGCACAACTATAACTTACCAGAGCTACATAAACTAAAAAATGTTATCGAGTGGGAGGATAGGGGTATATGTTTGGTGTCACAACTCTTGAGGGATGGATTATTCAAGATGTTTGAACAAATAAAGTCAGATTTTAACCTTCCACATAGGGTGTTTTATCAATATCTGCAAATACATCTTGCATATAGTAGAATAAACGCCATACTGATTGACATCACCCAATAGATACCATTACTACATCGATGGATACAAAAGGTCTAATATCCCTTTTTTATAGGCAGTTACTGGCCCTACATTTGGATAAATATCCTTTGATAGTTAAGACAAAATGGGAGGAGGATGTGGGTCCCTTATCTGAGGAGCATTGGGGGAAATACTGGATTTGACACCGAAACTTTCATTGTCGGAGTCACAAAGATTGTCCCGAATTCTTCTAATTCATGGGATATATAGATCCCCAAGTATTTTATTTAAAATTTAAATACAAACGGATGACACATGTCCTAGATGTGGTCAAAAGGACGACCACCTGGTGCATATGATGTGGGAATGTGTAAATATTAGCGACTACTGGAACATGGTGATCGCTCTTGTACTATCTGTATTTGGGATACAACTTCAGTTGGAACCTAAAATCTGTATCCTAGGACTCCTGGGAGAGGACGTAGACCCAGACTCCCATATGGCAATAGTTAGCTCAAGAATATTATTCCAAGCCAGAAACTTGTTGGCACTACATTGGATAGACAATTCTCCCCCAACGATAACAGAACTAAAACCCAGTATAAATAACACTCTACGCTTGGAAAGTGGAGCTTATATAAAAAGGAACGCTCTCAAGAAATTCATACACATATGGGAGCAGTGGTTAAATACTCCAGGTATTTCTTCAGAAATACTCTACTGGACCATTTGTACATGTCCCTGCTGTAAACCAGGAATTTATATCCTTATATGTAAATAATAATTGTCTCAGTCCACACAATTGCCCATTCTTAGATATATTCTTTTTCTTTTGACGTCGCAATAGGGAAAAAAAAGCCGCCAGGAAGTATTCAGATATTTATGTACAAATGTATAATTACTGTTCCAAAACCTTGTACTATAGAACAATATTGGGTTTTATTTCACTGTAAACCGGTTCTTGTATTTACTGTTTTTTCTTTATTTTTATTTTTTTTGTCACAGAGTTTATATGACAAAAACAAAATGTTGGTCTTTCTTTTGTTAAATAAAAATGATCTGATTGAAAAAAAGAAAGGAGCGAAGGTCTTTACTAGATCAAACGTATACAAAATATCAAGATCGCATGTGAAGGTACTCTTATGAATTCACAGATAAATGTGGTCTCTCATTGACAAGGAGGTTACATCCACGAGTTTCCAAAACAAAAGGGGCACCCGGCTATAAATTCATAACCCCACTGACATAGCGGAAGCATTTCATTGCTGTTATAGCTCACTACATAGTATTCATGGAAAATACCATGACATGCCACCTTATAGTATTAAAACAAAAATTGACAAATATATTAAGGACACTGCCGTTCCTTCCTTACAGACCCCTGAGCAGGAGATACTAGACAAAGCTTTCACTGAACAAGAGATAGGAGAGGCCAATAAATCATTCCCTATCGGGAAGAGCTCTGGGCCAGATGGATTCAATAATAGATTTTATAACATGTTTGCACCTCTGTTATTACCATTAGTGTTCAATAATATCTCAGAAGACTCCCCTTTGCCCCCCAATCACTTGAGGCTCACATAACAGTTGTATCAAAGCCTGGAAAAGAACTAAATGCCTGCCCTAATGTTCATCCAATTTCATTAATATATACATCAAAATATTCTCTAATATAATTGCACCATGGCTCTCCCACTACCTACCCTCAATTGTTAGCAATGATCAGGTTGGCTTTGTTAAGGGTAGAGAAGTGCGTGATAATACCAATAAAACGTTGTTAGTTTCACGTGCAAAAAAAACAGGGGATCCCAATGTGCCTTGTTTCTGTGGACGCTGAAAAAGTGTTTGACAGAATGAACTGGACTTTCTTGAAGAGCACCTTACGAAAAATTGGGTTGGACTCTTGTTATCTAAAATTCTATCCTTCTACACTGACCCTAAAGCGATAGGGTAAACGCCTTCTATATCACACATTTTCTATTAAAAATGAGACAAAGCAAGATTGTCCCTTATCACCTCTGCTATACACATTGGTGATGGAACATTTCGCGGTAGCATTACAAAAAAATCCAGATATTAGTGGAGTTACTATAGGCTCACATCACTATAAACTAGCTCTATACGCAGATGACCTGTTGCTCTATTTTCAAACCCAATTATCTCATTTCCTTCTATACTAAAGGAATTCGAAGAATTTGGCCAAGTAAGCGATTTTAAAGTCAACTACTCTAAATCAGAAGCAATAACATAAGACAACAGCTAATTTTTAACTTTCCCTTTAAGTGGCAGAAAGACACATCTAAAAACCTCGGTATACAAATTGCAGGGAACATGGATGATCTGTATAGTTTAAATTATATCACTGTCCTTGAACAAACTCTTCAAAATGTAATGAATTATAAATTCAAACCCTTGTCCTGGTTTGGTTGTATTTATGTGATAAAATGGACATTTTGCCAAAACTTCTTTATATATTCCAGACCGTTCCTGTCTGCGTTCCTCAGACCTTTTTCTCCCATCTCGACAACGCTATTAGGTAGTATGGGGAACGTCGAGGTCTAGAATACGTTTTAAAATATTGTGCTGTTCCAAAAATAAAGGGGGTACTAGTATGCCTGATCTAAAAAAATTACCATCAATCTTTGATTCTTATGAGAGCACTGGACTGGTTCACATGTGTGGAACATAAGCAATGGGTGAAACTGGAAGAGGACCTCTATCCGTGGATACTCACATCTCTACCTTGGATTGACTAAATACATGTACAAACTAAACAATTACCAATACCCATTCAACACATTTTGAAAACATGGGATCAAGTCTTAATCTCTTCATTTATACCACGTAGGTTGGGTCCATTAACGCCCTTGTTTGGCAACCCAGATTTTCCCTCTGCTTCAGGTACGGACTCATTTCTAATCTGGGACTGATCTGATGGGGTTAGATTGAGACACGTTCTCATGGGATCAGGCTCTTTTCCTTCCTTTATAGAACTTCGTGGCTCCTTTCTAATTAGGAGTCTATCCTGCCTGGCTTATTTCCAGCTCATTTATAAATTCTCACATGTTACTAGTATAAAGGATGAACTCACTCCGTTTGAACCCATAATCACTCAAGTAGGTCTTTGTACTAAACTTCTATCTTGCATATGTAGCACCCTGAGGACTCGGCTGCTACAGGGGTATTACACCTCAAGCCAGAGGTGTGGTATTCCACTCCCGGGTAAGGATGGAGTGTGGAACTGAGCTAGTAGGCTGCATGCACTACATACATCCCATTTCCGGGGGACAGATCGACGGTACTCCCACCAGTTTATGTGCAGGTACGACAGTGTCTGTCCCTGGCTGGAGTGGGAGGGGGGTGGAACATCCCAGTAGTGTAGGGGCAGATAGGGGGGAGCAGTCTGGGTAAGGCTAGGAGCTCATTGGGTGCTGGTCACCTGAGCTCACACACAGAGGGAGTATATAAGGTGGGCACCATCTTAGGACAGGGTCTTTTGTAGAGTGGGTCAGTCTGTCAGAGTTGAGTCAGAGGAGCAGAGCAGAGAAGCTCAGCCAGAAGGGCTGACAGGGAGTTGTGGTTCCGGCTGGGCCCAGCTCCAAGGCCAAGACTGAGAGAGACAGAGAGGAGTCAGAAGGACCCAGAGAGAGAAGAAGAAGGAACCCCAAGACCCCAGAATACAAGCAGCAGGGTGAAGGGTTGGCACCCAGGGTACCGGATCCCAAGCTGGCAGAGGACAAAGCACACCTTAGCCAGAGACCGGAGGTCGTGGGCAGGATCTGCCACGACCCTCACTAAATCCACTAGGAAGGCATACCAGGTATAGGGTCAGGGAACCCAGAAGGGGTGTACCCACCAAGAGACCTGAGGGAGCCGGACATAGGTGGATCCCTGGTGAGAACGGCCAGAAGAGAGGGAAAGTCAGACAGGAGCTCAGGACCACGCTCCAGAATTACTTGGGGGTTGGCCGAGTCCAGGACCTGGTGGACGCAGCACGGCTCGGGTGGTCGCTTCAGGCCAGAAGTGACCATAAGAACACCCGTAAGTAAAAACCCCTGAACTGCACAGCCCGACTCTGAGTCTTCTTGCTGATTCATCCTGCACCTTCACAACCACCATCCTCTACCCCTGACCCCCTGAGGCTATACCCCTCCCGTTGGGGGTTATACTATCACAGCTGCACACACACCACCAGCCTCAGCGGACCCTTCTGCAGCGGCGGCCTTTTGACCGCAAATCAACGGGTGGCGTAGTCGACACTAAGGACCTTTAACAACATCTGTAAAGACTGCCACACACTGAGTTTGACACCCTGGGCACGGACCGGGTCGCCGCCACTCGGAGACTACAACCCCCATCTGATCCGGCTCCGGGTAATCCCCAAACAGCACTGGCCCAGGGGGCGCGTCAACTTTGGCGTAGTCGGCAGGATTTCGTGCCCACAACCACCGGGTACTGCGTGCCTGAAGAGAAGTTCAAATTTACCTTAAGAAGAAGTCTCCCGCCGGTTCCAGAGGGTCCCCGCCATGGGACGCCATCACGGATCGTTTCCCGCCGGTTGCCCGCCATCTGCAGCTTTTTCCCGCCATCCACGGAGTTTCCCGCCACTGGGAGGCGATTCCCGCCATTTCCAGAAGATTTCCCGCCTTGGAAGAGCGGACGCCATTATGGGCGTGCCAGAGGGTGGCAAGAGGTCACCTCCCATCGTGGGCCAGGTCAAGGAATGGCGCCAAAAGCGGAAACCGCCCCCACCAACAGAGACTGTGATGCTAGAGATGTCCATCAGCGTGAGAGAACTGCCCCTGGAACTGACAATCACAAAGTTGCCCCGGGACCACCTTCAATGTGGGAGGAGACAGAACAAAAGAACGAAGATGGGTGCAGCCTGGAGGAGTCTGGAGAGAGCGCACCCGGAGACAAGAAGTCTGGAGAGGACTCCGGAGAAGTCGTACCCGGAGATGGAAGGAGAGTCAGGCAGCACCGACCCAGTGGTCAGGAGCCTGCTGCAAGCAACAACCCCACTAGGCTTAGTGGAAATCCTGGCACAGCTCCCCCGAGACCGGGAGTGTGCGCAGACCGAGCTGGAGCGCCTCGCACGGAGGATGGCCCAGGTGCAGCGAGAGACGCTGACGGAGTGGAGCCGAGAGATGGCCCTGCAGGCAAGAACCCACCAGCGAAGCACGCCACCCGAGACGAGGAGACAGACCGCCTCTGAGGATGGTGCAGGAGGAGTGAAGGCCGGAGACGGCGCCGAGGAGGGAGCTGAACAGACGGAGGCAGGTAAAGGGGACGTCACTACCCCGAGCCGAGAAACCGTGAGCCTGCCCCAGCTCCCCGTCGCAGAGCCCGAAATTCCCCCTGCCGTGCCCGTCGCTGCATCGTCACCGCTCCAGACAAGGCCTCAAGCAGAAGCCGCGGCCGCGACCCCTGTGACGTCACACGCCTCAACCCTGAGCGCGGCAAAGCAGGAAACACCACCGGCCTGGTCGCAAGGTCTAGTACCCCCGGGCGCCGCAGTTCCCACAGCGCCCTCTACCTCCACTGAGCCACCGGCCTGGTCGCTGGGCCAAGTAACCCCGGGCGCCGCCGTCTTCACGGTGCCCTTTACGTTCAGGGTACCCCAGGCCTGGTCGCAAGGCCTGGCGAACCCGGGCGCCGCTTCCACCACCGCGCCCTCAACATCTAGAGTGCCGCACCTGGGTGAAGACTTGTTTGCCCAGCACACGTGCCCGGATGGGCAGCCCTTTGTGTGGCCACCGGAGTTCCACCATCCCCGACTCCGGAAAGAAAGACCCCTAGATGAGCCCCTGATTCCGGTTCCGAAGCCCGTTAAGATCACCCCCACTCTCATTGGAGGAAGCGCAGTTTGCGTGGGACCCCACCGGAGGAGACCTCATGGGATTCACCCAAGAGACTCGGGCAGCCGCAGCTGAGCGTGCGGAGTGCTGCCGGCAGCAGTTAGAGGTCTTTGACCGGGAGCGAAGAGAGAGGCGGGTCCGAGAGCAGCGGCTGCAGGAACAGAGTGCAGAGCAGAAGAGCCGGACCAGGAGGAACCCCCGTGCAGCCCACGGTCCCCGTGCCACCGGGACTGTAATTAAATTCCAGCTGCAGCACGGTTGGGGTTTCATCAGGGATCATCACACCCCCGGCGACGTCTTTGTCACCCGCAGAGACGTGGAGTCCCATCTGCCGGAGGGACACAGAGGTCGTGACCTATATGTAGGGGACGAGGTCACGTTCACCCGGCACAAGTGTGCCAAAGGACCCTACGCCCTCCATGTACACCGGCTGACGGAGGAGGAGCTACGGTGTGAAGAGGAGCAAGAGGATCTGGACGGGTCTGAAGGAGGAGCAGGAGTACGCCGTCATTAAAGTACGGTAAAGAGACTGTACATAGTTACCCGTCAGGGTATAAGAACTGTTACTGCTGCTAGTTAAAATATAGTCCCCGTTGGGACCAGCAAATTGAACTGAAACCCGTGTGTCCCTATTCCCACTGACCGAGGACTGAGAGCGGTCATTCCTTCCTGATACCTGGCCGAGGACTGAGAGCGGCCATACCTTCCCTTGTATATAGTTGCGCTTTCTAAGGCGCCCCCTACCGGTTTTATAGGAAACTGTTGTCTTTACTACAAGAGACTGTCGCACTTTACCCGGTCACAAGTTGCACCGTGGCCGGAGGAACAAGAGTGTTATTTATGAAAAGCTTTATATGAAAAGTTTATGCTGATAATATATGATGTTTTATATGTTTATGTTTTATGAAAAAAAAATGTATGTTTGTGGATGTTTTTATTCTTTTACAGCCCGAGGACGTGCTGTGATTTACCAGGGGGGAATGTAGCACCCTGAGGACTCGGCTGCTACAGGGGTATTACACCTCAAGCCAGAGGTGTGGTATTCCACTCCCGGGTAAGGATGGAGTGTGGAACTGAGCTAGTAGGCTGCATGCACTACATACATCCCATTTCCGGGGGACAGATCGACGGTACTCCCACCAGTTTATGTGCAGGTACGACAGTGTCTGTCCCTGGCTGGAGTGGGAGGGGGGTGGAACATCCCAGTAGTGTAGGGGCAGATAGGGGGGAGCAGTCTGGGTAAGGCTAGGAGCTCATTGGGTGCTGGTCACCTGAGCTCACACATAGAGGGAGTATATAAGGTGGGCACCATCTTAGGACAGGGTCTTTTGTAGAGTGGGTCAGTCTGTCAGAGTTGAGTCAGAGGAGCAGAGCAGAGAAGCTCAGCCAGAAGGGCTGACAGGGAGTTGTGGTTCCGGCTGGGCCCAGCTCCAAGGCCAAGACTGAGAGAGACAGAGAGGAGTCAGAAGGACCCAGAGAGAGAAGAAGAAGGAACCCCAAGACCCCAGAATACAAGCAGCAGGGTGAAGGGTTGGCACCCAGGGTACCGGATCCCAAGCTGGCAGAGGACAAAGCACACCTTAGCCAGAGACCGGAGGTCGTGGGCAGGATCTGCCACGACCCTCACTAAATCCACTAGGAAGGCATACCAGGTATAGGGTCAGGGAACCCAGAAGGGGTGTACCCACCAAGAGACCCGAGGGAGCCGGACATAGGTGGATCCCTGGTGAGAACGGCCAGAAGAGAGGCAAAGTCAGACAGGAGCTCAGGACCACGCTCCAGAATTACTTGAGGGTTGGCCGAGTCCAGGACCTGGTGGACGCAGCACGGCTCGGGTGGTCGCTTCAGGCCAGAAGTGACCATAAGAACACCCGTAAGTAAAAACCCCTGAACTGCACAGCCCGACTCTGAGTCTTCTTGCTGATTCATCCTGCACCTTCACAACCACCATCCTCTACCCCTGAGGCTATACCCCTCCCATTGGGGGTTATACTATCACAGCTGCACACACACCACCAGCCTCAGCGGACCCTTCTGCAGCGGCGGCCTTTTGACCGCAAATCAACGGGTGGCGTAGTCGACACTAAGGACCTTTAACAACATCTGTAAAGACTGCCACACACTGAGTTTGACACCCTGGGCACGGACCGGGTCGCCGCCACTCGGAGACTACAACCCCCATCTGATCCGGCTCCGGGTAATCCCCAAACAGCACTGGCCCAGGGGGCGCGTCACATACACAAAGCAACACAAATGGACACCAGCAATGACCCTCTACCCTTTACTGGGGTTGGGAGAAGGAATTGGGTAGTCAAATTTCAGAGATGGATAGGAAAAAACATTCATACTCTCCCACAAATTATCTAATACTTGCCGTGCCTAGGAGAAAAACGATAAGATTCTATCTAGATGGCACCATTGTCACATTATGCTAAGTAGCATCTTCGGACTTGTGCTGGCGGTGTGGTGCAGACGGGTCTGTGTTACATATATGGTGAGAATGCCCATCATCGTCGGATTCGGTGGACTACGCTGGACCTGAATGCTTTTTTTGGGGGGGTGGGGTTGATTTAATGAAAAAAAAGTGTTGGGGAGTGTTTATTCAAATTAAGTATTTTTTCGTGGGTGTTTTTATTTTTGATTACTAGGTCAGTAATGGGTTTGTCTGATAGACACCTCTCCATTACTATCACCAGGGTTTGATGCCAGCTGTGATTTTTGACAAACCACAGCTGACATTAACCCCAAGATACTTTATGTAGCACCCCGAGGGTTCGGTTGCTACAGAGGTATTGCATCTCACCCAGATGTGCGATATCTCACTTCCAGGTAAGGATGGAGTGTGGCTCAGGACCCTAACACCCACATGCACTACACCACATTTCCGGGGGACAGCTCGACGGTGCTCCCATTAGTTATGCAGGCACGAGTGAGCATGTCCCTGGCTGGAGTGGGGGGAGGGAACACCTAGAGAAGGGAACCCGGTAGTGTGTGCGTGGGGGAAGTAGATCCTGGGTGCACTCTGTACAGGAGTATAAAGGGAGGCACCATCTTGGAAAGGGAGGGAGTTGAGAGAGGAGAAGACAGGGAGCAGAGCTGCTTTATGGGCTCTGCTCCACAGGCAGGCCCTGTCAGGAGGCCTGAGCCTGGAGGAGGGAAGAAGGAGGAAGAGGAGCAGACTGGGCTCCAGGAAGGACAGAGGGGACCCCAGGGGTGTGGACTGGCTGGTAGCCACCACACGCCCGCCGCTACCTGAGTAGGGGGGTCAGGTCAAGAAGATGGGAACCGGATCCCAAATTAGTGGAGGAGAGAAACTACCCTCAACTAAGAACCGGAGGCTGCGACATTACATGTGGAGCAGCCCCTCACCACACCCGCTAGAAAGGCACCACATAGGACCTGGGAAACGCAGGCCAACGTTTGCCCACCAAGAAGGTCCGAGGCAGCTGGACATAAGCGTGGTCACTAGTGGGGTTGAAGACCAGAGACAGGGGACATAAAAGGGGGTCCTGCAAAGCACTCCAGAAAGACCTGGGAGTTAACCGAGCCCCTCACCTGGTGAGCACAGCGCGACACAGGCGGCCACCTCTGCAGCGGTGGCCTGGAGCAGTAACCGAGTAACCGTGAGTAAAGACCCTGAACTGCACCACCAAGACTCCGAGTTGTCTTTGTTGCGCTCGTGTACCACCATCACCCCCATCATCTATCCCTGCTGCCCTGAGGCCATACCCCTCCCGTTGGGGGTTATACCACCACGCTGCACATCCTCATACACCTGGCGTCAGTGGACTGTTCTGCAGCGGCGGCTTCAAAGCCGCACTCAACGGGTGGCGTAGTCGATCAAGTTAACATCTACTGCCATAGACTGCCACTTAGTCTGACTCCCTGGGCACGGACCGGATCACCGCCACGAGACTACAACCCTAAAGAGATCCGGCTCCGGGTAAGCTCCCGCGTGCGCAACGCAGCGCGACACAGGCCCAGGGGCGCGTCACTTTACACCAATTGTCAATGCATCTGGGCAATTGGGAAGAGCAAAGGCAAAAAGCCATAATTGGTGCATCTCATGTGATGCGCCACTTCTGAGGTGGCTACGAGCTGATATTTTTAGGCTGGGGAGGGCCCCATAACAAGGGACCTTCCCAACTTGATAACATCAGCTCTCAGCTGTCTGCTTTACCTTTGCTGGTTACAAAAAAAAATAGGGGGACCCCATGTCGTTTTTTTGCAATTATTTATTAGGTTAAACAAGGCTCAACACCCTTTAGTTCCACATAAAAGACTCTAAAGGGCGCAGATTTATAACATATAGGAGGTTGTGAAATTATATATCTGCAGGACATCTATCTATTCTCTATCATATCTCTATAACTTCTTTCTATCGATATCTGTATATAAGATTGTTTTCTTCATTTTGTAAACCAGCTTTAAGTTACATAGAGGATTATAGTAAGTAAAAGACGATGTTAAAACGCACTGTATATGGATGCAGGCGAGAATGAGATCTCACACTCGCATGACACTCGTCCAATTATTCGAGATGAACATCGGAGCAATTTATAATCCGGTGATGTTAACGAACCCTAAGCCGGACTCTGAATATATCAAGGCCTCCCTCCCTGGAAGGGGTTAAACATGAGATTTCTGCATTTTGCTCCTGGTAGGAAGTGGATAGCACAATCATATGCCATCATATAGTAGACGTCCGGTAACTGGTAATAATCACCTCATGTGTCGTCTATTTGTCTCCAAGCAGGAAAATCCCACGTTACATCCTCACATAAAACTGTAGAAAAGGCGGCGCGGGGTAATTGTGCCAGTAGTGAGGGGCAAATAATGCCGGAAATGTCACTGACTGCGGAGACGTCTCCATGTAGCGTCTTCACTCCGGATATCACTGTACAGGAGCCGCACTGTTCACACTGTGCATTCACTGAGGCCCCTGATCATGTGACCCCTGACTCCTCCCCTCCTGTGACCTCATCACAGCTCCTGTGCGCACAGAGCAGCCATATATGTGGTGGCGGCTCCGCAGGTGGAGGTATGTGGAGATCTCCCATTACTGGGCGCAGGGGGCATTAACCCCTTCAGCACTGAGACTCTTTTGGGGTCTCTGTGTGATGTGAACAGTGAGGTAACAGCTGTGGACAGAATGCGGCTTAGCTGGTTCCCGTCCACATTAGATCCATTCAGACGACTGCAGGATGAAGGACAGAAGCCCAGAGAAGTCCTCACACAACGCCATTATTCCTCTCCTAGCTCCAGCGCAGTAATGTAGATAGTAGTGATAACCGTCCACACATAGAGGACGATCCAGGACCTCAAATAACATAAAACTTTTATTCCTTCATTTTATAACCTTATGTCACAATAATGATGGGACGTCATCAGAACATTGGAGGAAAGAATCCAGAGAGATAAGGTGGAGGTGACGCGTTTCGGAGTGATACTTCTTACCCAGAACCGAAGGTAAGAATGAAACCCGAGCAGGATATAAATGTCTCCGGAGCAGCCGCTCCTGTGCACAGGATGAATGGCGGCATTAATAGATGTAATAGATGTGATACAAAGAAAGACAAGAAACACAATCATCTTACAGTCATCACAATATGGCCCCTTCACTTGTCTGGTAATGTAAGATCAGATCCTCCTTCTCTTTATACCCTCCGGTACGATGGATTTACCCTCAGTGTCCAGGAAGCTTCACGGTTCAGCAATGCCCCTCCGCCATCTCCCCTCCACCTGAACGATTTACCCTTTCACTGCCACAAAACTGAAAGTTCTTTCAGTCCCCATTGTGTTCTCTTAGGAAATGTGTGGAAACGTTGGAGGGGTTAATGGCCGCGGGATTAGTGGGGTCTCCTATGTGCTCATTAATTCTCTGCCTTATTTACGGGAGGAGCAGCCGACATATCTGACATTACATCCCAGACACTGAATACAATATATTACAAATTCACGTGTAATGAAATGTTTTATTTAATGTGATTAAATCTATTTCTTGTGTTCGGCATATTTACATGGTGGACATTTATCAATGCCGCATTTGAGAAAACCCAGAGGTGTAAGCCAGGTTCTCGTTATGTGTTTCTCTTACGATTAAACCAGGAGACAGGAGTTGTGAAAGGGTCGGGCCAAGAACAAACAACCATCTCATAATAACCATCAGATAACCATCTTGTGAGAAAGTATTCAGCTGCAGACTCCAAGGAAGAAACTGCTTGTTGTCTGTGGCCAAAACTATATATATTTTATTAGTAGATGTAAAGAAGAAAACTAAATACTGTAAAATAATAAATCTCATCTGTTTCCCTTATTATCTCCAGAAATTGTATTATTACACAGGATTTTTATGATGTTACATCGGCTCATCTTCTCATTGAGGTCTCTAAAATATCAGATCCTCTCAGTGAAGATCTTCTATATAAGAGAATTTTCCTTATGGACCCATCAAAGATGGATATGGAAAGAGACAAGATGGTGGAGAGGATATTACACCTCACCCTAGAGATCCTCTTCCGGCTTACTGGAGAGGTGAGAGATTCTGATGACGTCACATTACATCATTCTTATCTATGGGAATAACAGATGGACAGAACTGGAGAGGTGAGGACTCTGGAAATGTCTGTAGTGAGATTTATTAATGTGTCTCTCCATAACCAGGATTACACAGTAGTGAAGAAGACCTCTAGAGAGCGCTGTCAGGACCCTGTGTCTGAGGGATGGGGAAGACCCCTGAGCCCAATCACAGGGCCTCCACCTCACCCCCTGATACATGAGGACATCAATGACCAGAAGATCCTAGAACTCACCTACAAGATGATTGAGCTGCTGGCTGGAGAGGTGACACTGCTGGGAATGCTGGGACATTACACAGTAACACTATAAAGGGATCAGGAGGATGACGGTATCATTGTATGTGTCAGGTTCCTATAAGGTGTCAGGATGTCGCTGTCTATTTCTCCATGGAGGAGTGGGAGTATTTAGAAGGACACAAAGATCTGTACAAGGACGTCATGATGGAGGTTCCCCAGCCCCTCACATCTCCAGGTAATAGACAGGACTAAATACACACTGCCTATAACTATCTGTATGTAAAGAATGAATTCAGTCCCTGTTTGTGTTTCCTCCAGATCTATCCAGTAAGAGGACAACACCAGAGAGATGTCCCCGTCCTCTTCTTCCACAGGACTGTAAACAAGAAGACCCCAATGTTCCTCAGGATCATCAGGTAGATGGAGAGAAGGTATCATGAGATCTCCCCTATGATGTGTAGACGGCTATGAAGGTCTTGTGCTCAGTCTTGTTTTATCCACCAGTATTATATGTTTTATACTTGTGTAATGAGAATGGTGGAGATGGCAGGATTAGAGCTGATCATAGATGGGACTTCTCCATCTGTCTGTGACTTTTACAATATTTGTTTCAGGGTGAAGATCTGACCCATATTAATACTACGGAGACATATGTGAGGGGTGATGAGCGGTGTAAAGAGGAGATTCCTACATATGACTACCCAGGTGAGTAGTGACCACTAAATGAAGAGAAGTCACAGATTCTTCTCTGTCACCGGCTGTGGTTGCTTTATCAATGGTTTAGTCCGGCAGTATCACAATCGTGTGATCATCATTTTGCCTCTAGATCAAAACATTCTCCTCTTCCAAAAACAAAACTGTTCAAATGACTTTGGGCATTGAAAGTACTTTCTGTGCTGCTGAATGTCCTCATATGGTCCCTACAAGACCAGGTCCTGTCTTTCTGGCCAAACTTCACTTTTATGATCGACCACATTAAATGTGCAGTGAGGGCCAAGTGTGAATTTCTGTACAATAACAGCACAGTTTCCCTTTATTCTGACTGTTCAATTTCTCTTAAAACCAACTAACTTCAAAAAACAGGATTGTGATAAACTATACAGAAAACATTACACCTGTGCCATGATATATCTCTAAGCTAAATTTAAGACACCTCAGCTCTGCACTATTATAAAAAGTTATCTTTGAACGTCTAATATTTCTTCTTGAAACTCATCTGACAGAAAATATTGGCCCTTACGATAGTTTAGATTCCCAAGAGCCACCGAGCTCCATACTCCAATTACCCCAGAGAGGTTTCATCACTAGTTACTCATTTATTACTGATGAAGACTGTTGAGTTTGATCATTTCAGTAGATGTGTTATGGTCTATACTCACAGCTTTTGACTACAGTGGTTAGTTCCCAAAATACTCTGATTAATCCACTTCCCACAGCCAGTTTTGTGTTCATATCAGGGCCCATTTTTTAAATCTGACGTGTGTCACATTATATGGTGATATCCTTTGTGAAGAATTCCAAAGTTAATAGGAAACAAATGGACCTTACAAATTATTTTCCACCTTTTCTTGAATCCAACAATTCCCTATATACGGTTGTATCCTACTATCTGGGCACATGGCAGGTTAAGAAGGGAAGGAGCGACCTTTAGCTATTTGAATGCAGATCTTGCTGGAATAGTTTGCAGACACAATGTATTGGGGACACTGTTCATGATCACCTGGCTGCTCAAAAGATGGTCACCATGAACCGGCTTAGCACTATCTACTCCATTTTCTCTGTATCTGGACTTACACAGAGACCCCTAGGCTTGGGCCACGGTGTTACCTGATGTTCTGTGGTGTGAGATGTGAAGAATAGTCAGGTAGCCGGGCCAGAACCAGGAGAGCAGAGAAAATGCTAAATCAGAAGACACAAAAGTAGTCAGTAAACGGGCCGGGGTCACAACAGGAAACAAATACACAAGCCGGGAGCTGAGCACAGAGGACTGAACCAGAGGAGAACAAGGCTGTATCTGGCAGCTTCCGGCAATATGCTTCCAGCTTTAGTAGGGTGCGGTGATTTCCAGTTGGCTGAAGCAGGGAGCAGATTACTCCAGCTGGACAGCACACACACCCATACTGCCAGACTGGATGGTACTACAGGTCCCAGGCACCCTAATATTAGTGGCTGGACAGAGCCTGCGCGGCCCAGAGCTTCTGGTTCTGACGTCTCCTCCATCACCAGCGCTGCCTGAAGAATGAATAAGGCGGCTCCTGGTGACAGAAGGAGACATCGGGGGAGCAGATCCCAGAGGAGATGGGACACACCATTTGCAGAAGCCCTTAATATGACAAAAGGCAGAAAACTAGAGCTGTAGAAATCCCCATAAAGTGACTCCATTTTGGAAATTATAACCCTGAATGAATTAATCTTAAGAAGTAGGGAATATTTTGACTCTACAGGTACTTTTCGGAAATTAGCACTCAGTAGATGTTGGAGAGTGAAAATTGTGCATTTGCCATTTTGTTACCCAACACATAGTGCCCAGATTGTCCTCCAGGAGACACTCACACCGTAAGTCAAGTGGGTTCCTCTCACTATAGTAATGTCAAATACATGGATGCTAAATGTGGTTTGGACACACTGCAAGGCTCAGAAGTGAGGGGGAGATTTGACTTTGGGAGAGCGGATATTGCTGGATTGGTTTATGGAAGCCATGTTGCTCTTCAAGAGCCTTTGAGACACTAATAATGTGGAAACCTCCATTTTTCCACTGACAGATGATGGGCCTGAGTGGGGGCTTGATCTTTGCGGAATGAGTAGAAGTTTTTATTGGTATTATTTTCCCCAACATAACAGGTTCATCCTATGAGGTTTTCTATTAGACTGTGAGCTGTCATTGTCTTGCTGAATAATTCATATTTTTACAGAGAGTTTAAGTAGAAATATTAAAAAATATAAAATTCAAGGATATTTTATTAAAAAATAATAATTGATTTTTATCATAGCAGATGACTGTACCAGGAGATCAGAGGGACAGCTGACATCTTCAATTTTTAAATCAGACGATCTTGAGATCCCACAGGATACAATTGAAGTGAATGTCATTACTCCAGATATACCATCATCCCTTCACAGCAAAGATCTGTCATCTGATCCTTTGAAACACGTCCTGTCTTCTGATTCATTACCGATTACTAAGGAAAATCATAGTCACAAAATAAGCACTAAAAAACGAACTGCTCCTAAAGCAAAGACGCCATTTTCACGTTAAGAATGTGGTAATAGTTTTCCCCACGAAAAGTCTTTTCCTATATATCAAAATATTCATACGGCAGACAACAGATTTTCTTGTTCCAAGTGTGGGAAATATTTTAGCAGGAAATAAAATCTTGTTATTCACCAGAGAACTCACACAGGGGAGAAGCCATTCTCATGTTCAGAATGTGGAAAATGTTTTACACACATGACTAGTTTTATCAGACATCAGAGAATTCACACAGGGGAGAAGCTTTTTTCATGTTCAGAATGTGGGAAATGTTTTAACCAGAAATCAGCTGTTGTTATACACCAGAGAACTCACACAAGGGAGAAGCCTTTTTCATGTTCAGAATGTGGAAAATGTTTTACACACATGACTAGTTTTATCAGACATCAGAGAATTCACACAGGGGAGAAGCCTTTTTCATGTTCAGAATGTGGGAAATGTTTTAACCAGAAATCAGCTGTTGTTATACACCAGAGAACTCACACAATGGAGAAGCCTTTTTCATGTTCAGAAAGTGGGAAATGTTTTGTGAAGAAATCATCTCTTCTTAGTCACCAGAGCAGTCACACAGGGTAGAAGCCTTTTTTATATTCTTAATGTGGGAAATGTTTTCCTTGAAAATAAACTCTTAATAAACTTTAGAGAAGTAACACAGGGGAGAAGCCTTTTCCATGTTCAGAATGTGGGAAATGTTTTAACCAGAAATCAGCTGTTGTTATACACCAGAGAACTCACACAGGGGAGAAGCCTTTTTCATGTTCAGAAAGTGGGAAATGTTTTGTGAAGAAATCATCTCTTCTTAGTCACCAGAGCAGTCACACAGGTTAGAAGCCTTTTTTATATTCTTAATGTGGGAAATGTTTTCCTTGAAAATAAACTCTTAATAAACTTTAGAGAAGTCACACAGGGGAGAAGTCTTTTCCATGTCCAGAATGTTGGAAATGTTTTAACTGAAAATTGTACAATCTTAAAGGGGTTGTTCACTACTAGGAAAACCTGTGTCATTCCTCATGTTTGGCCTAGTTAAAATAAAAACACTCATACTCAGCTCCCATGCCAGCGCCGTTCCAGCGGTGCCGGGACTCATATTCCCGGGGTTGTTACATCACATGAGCCCTGCGCCCAGTCAATGCTGACTTCACTGTCCCAACCTTTGGACATATTGAACATCAACTGGAAGCCAGGGCTGCAGCTGCTCTCAGATTTCCTCATGATGTTCGATTTTTCTGAAGGTGGATACAGTGATTCCAGCAGTTACTGGGCTCACACGACGTAACAATCTCACATGAGCCCCAGGAACGCACGTGCCGACACCGCTGGAATGGCGCCAGCATCGGAGGTTTGATACAAATCTTACAGACTGTTTCATACAGAAAATATAACATATAATAAAACATCACATTTACAGGATTTAAAAAAACACCCCAACCGTCCCCACCAGAACCCCCCCTTTTCATCCCTTACCCATCTGATTTTGCATAAGACTATCATCCCTCCTTGACGTACAAATACCAAATGTATCATGAATTGCACAACATTCTATCCATCCTATTATGTTGCTATTAAAGAACTAGCATATCAAATATTATGTCTCTGACCAACTCATCCAACGCCACACTTGAGCATTTAACCCATTCTCCCCCACTGTTTCCCAAATTTAGCTGTGGTCCCTTTTCATATAGACCCATTTTTCCATTAGAATAGTACTGTTTAAAGCTCCCACTACTTCTTCTATTAAAGGAGCATTGTTCGCCAACCAATGCCTACTTATAGCCTTTCTAGTATGATATAGAATCTTGGCTATTGGCAATTGTATACAAAGATCTGTACAAGGACGTCATGATGGAAGTTCCCCAGTCCCTCACATCACCAGGTAATAGACAGGACTAAATACACACTGTCTATAACTATCTGTATGTAAAGAATGAATTCAGTCCCTGTTTGTGTTTCCTCCAGATCTATCCAGTAAGAGGACAACACCAGAGAGATGTCCCCGTCCTCTTCTTCCTCAGGACTGTAAACAAGAAGACCCCAATGTTCCTCAGGATCATCAGGTAGATGGAGAGAAGGTATCATGAGATCTCCCCTATGATGTGTAGACGGCTGTGAAGGTCTTGTGCTCAGTCTTGTTTTATCCACCTGTATTATATGTTTTATACTTGTGTATTGAGAACGGTGGAGATGGCAGGATTAGAGCTGATCATAGATGGGACTTCTCCATCTGTCTGTGACTTTTATAATATTTGTTTCAGGGTGAAGATCTGACCCATATTAATACTACAGAGACATATGTGAGGGGTGATGAGCGGTGTAAAGAGGAGATTCCTACATATGACTACCCAGGTGAGTAGTGACCACTAAATGAAGAGAAGTCACAGATTCTTCTCTGTCACCGGCTGTGGTTGCTTTATCAATGGTTTAGTCCGGCTGTATCACAATCGTGTGATCATCATTTTGCCTCTAGATCAAAACATTCTCCTCTTCCAAAAACAAAACTGTTCAAATGACTTTGGGCATTGAAAGTACTTTCTGTGCTGCTGAATGTCCTCATATGGTCCCTACAAGACCAGGTCCTGTCTTTCTTGCCAAACTTCACTTTTATGATCGACCACATTAAATGTGCAGTGAGGGCCAAGTGTGAATTTCTGTACAATAACAGCAGAGTTTCCCTTTATTCTGACTGTTCAATTTCTCTCAAAACCAACTAACTTCAAACAGGATCGTGATAAACTATACAGAAAACATTACACCTGTGCCATGATATATCTCTAAGCTAAATTTAAGACTAGTGTTGAGCGAACATGCTCGACACTGCTCGGTACTCGCCCGAGCATCACGCTACTCGGGATGTTCGGCGAGCACCGAGCATTTCCGGGTTAGTCGGGCGGGAGCTCGGGTCTCCGCCCTGCATGTTTGGCGCTCTTTACAGAGCCAATGAACATGCAGGGATTGCCAGCCAGTCACTGTAATGCCGCAGCCATGCTGTTTGTGGGCATTACAGTGATTGGCTGGCCGCGCAGCGTCACCTCGAGTATTTAAAACCGGGCGCCGCCATCTTGGACACAGTCGCTCCGGATCAGACAGTGTAGGGACAGCGCTGCTGATTTAGGGAGAGATATATCCTGCAAAATAGTTAGTGTAGGGTCTGTAAAAGCTGCCAGATCAAACAAACAGTCCTTCTCAGGACTAATATCCATCCCAGGTATATCAGGCAGGCCGGCAGGCAGGCTGTATAGGAGACGCAGTGGTTATACCAGCAAACGCTGCATTACAGTCCTGTGTGCTGCTCCTGTTGCTGAAATTGCTGGACTTAGCTCCAGGTCCCGGGGGCCAGGAAAAATCCTTTTTTTTTTAATCTAAATCCTCTTTTTTTTCCCTCCTTCACAATGTACAAATACCCATCTTATTAACCTTTTGGTGCCCCTCCCCCCCCCCAAAAAAAAAGTGTGCCTCTGATTTTTCAGACACAAATATATCTGTTGAAAATAGTCTGGTGGAGGCCAGAGAAATAGAAGTGTGGTTTTGCAGTTCTATGGGCCATTTGTATCTAAAAAAAACAGTTTGAGTGTGTCGCTCACTGTTCAGCCGCAAATATATATATATTTTAAAAAGCCTGGTATACACCAGTAAATTATTACTGTGGTTTTGATGTTCCACGGTAAAACATCTCTATTATCCTGTTTTTGGCATTTTTTGCTGTATAAAAATAATAATAGTGTCTCCCTGATTTTTCAGACACAAATATATCTGTTGAAAATAGTCTGGTGTAGGCCAGAGAGACAGAAGTGTGCTTTTGCTGTTCCACGGTAAAAAATCTCTATTATCCTGCTTTTTGCATTTTTTGCTGTAAAAAAAAAAAAAAATAGTGTCTCCCTGATTTTTCAGACACAAATATATCTGTTGAAAATAGTCTGGTGTAGGCCCGAGAAATACAAGTGTGGTTTTGCAGTTCAACGGTACAAACCTCTGTATTATCCACTTTTGGGCCATTTGTATCTAAAAAAAACTGTTTGAGTGTGTCGCTCACTGTTCAGCCGCAAATATATATATATATTTTAAAAAACCTGGTATACACCAGTAAATTATTACTGTGGTTTTGATGTTCCACGGTAAAACATCTCTATTATCCTGTTTTTGGCATTTTTTGCTGTATAAAAATAGTAATAGTGTCTCCCTGATTTTTCAGACACAAATATATCTGTTGAAAATAGTCTGGTGTAGGCCAGAGAGACAGAAGTGTGCTTTTGCTGTTCCACGGTAAAAAATCTCTATTATCCTGCTTTTTGCATTTTTTGCTGTAAAAAAAAAAAATAGTGTCTCCCTGATTTTTCAGACACAAATATATCTGTTGAAAATAGTCTGGTGTAAGCCCGAGAAATACAAGTGTGTTTTTGCAGTTCCACGGTACAAACCTCTGTATTATCCACTTTTGGGCCATTTGTATCTAAAAAAAACAGTTTCAGTGTGTCGCTCACTGTTCAGCCGCAAATATATATATATTTTAAAAAGCCTGGTATACGCCAGTAAATTATTACTGTGGTTTTGATGTTCCACGGTAAAACATCTCTATTATCCTGTTTTTGGCATTTTTTGCTGTATAAAAATAATAATAGTGTCTCCCTGATTTTTCAGACACAAATATATCTGTTGAAAATAGTCTGGTGTAGGCCAGAGAGACAGAAGTGTGCTTTTGCTGTTCCACGGTAAAAAATCTCTATTATCCTGCTTTTTGCATTTTTTGCTGTAAAAAAAAAAAAAATAGTGTCTCCCTGATTTTTCAGACACAAATATATCTGTTGAAACTAGTCTGGTGTAGGCCCGAGAAATACAAGTGTGGTTTTCCAGTTCCACGGTACAAACCTCTGTATTATCCACTTTTGGGCCATTTGTATCTAAAAAAAACAGTTTGAGTGTGTCGCTCACTGTTCAGCCGCAAATATATATATATTTTAAAAAGCCTGGTATACACCAGTAAATTATTACTGTGGTTTTGATGTTCCACGGTAAAACATCTCTATTATCCTGTTTTGGGCATTTTTTGCTGTATAAAAATAATAATAGTGTCTCCCTGATTTTTCAGACACAAATATATCTGTTGAAAATAGTCTGGTGTAGGCCAGAGAGACAGAAGTGTGCTTTTGCTGTTCCACGGTAAAAAATCTCTATTATCCTGCTTTTTGCATTTTTTGCTGCAAAAAAAAAAAATAGTGTCTCCCTAATTTTTCAGACACAAATATATCTGTTGAAAATAGTCTGGTGTAGGCCCGAGAAATACAAGTGTGGTTTTGCAGTTCCACGGTACAAACCTCTGTATTATCCACTTTTGGGCCATTTGTATCTAAAAAAAACAGTTTGAGTGTGTCGCTCACTGTTCAGCCGCAAATATATATATATTTTAAAAAGCCTGGTATACACCAGTAAATTATTACTGTGGTTTTGATGTTCCACGGTAAAACATCTCTATTATCCTGTTTTTGGCATTTTTTGCTGTATAAAAATAATAATAGTGTCTCCCTGATTTTTCAGACACAAATATATCTGTTGAAAATAGTCTGGTGTAGGCCAGAGAGACAGAAGTGTGCTTTTGCTGATCCACGGTAAAAAAATCTCTATTATCCTGCTCTTTGCATTTTTTGCTGTTAAAAAATAGTGTCTCCCTGATTTTTCAGACACAAATATATCTGTTGAAAATAGTCTGGTGTAGGCCCGAGAAATACAAGTGTGGTTTTGCAGTTCCACGGTACAAACCTCTGTATTATCCACTTTTGGGCCATTTGTATCTAAAAAAAACAGTTTGAGTGTGTCGCTCACTGTTCAGCCGCAAATATATATATATTTTAAAAAGCCTGGTATACACCAGTAAATTATTACTGTGGTTTTGATGTTCCACGGTAAAACATCTCTATTATCCTGTTTTTGGCATTTTTTGCTGTATAAAAATAATAATAGTGTCTGCCTGATTTTTCAGACACGAATATATCTGTTGAAAATAGTCTGGTGTAGGCCAGAGAGACAGAAGTGTGCTTTTGCTGTTCCACGGTAAAAGATCTCTATTATCCTGCTTTTTGCATTTTTTGCTGTAAAAAAAAAAAATAGTGTCTCCCTGATTTTTCAGACACAAATATATCTGTTGAAAATAGTCTGGTGTAAGCCCGAGAAATACAAGTGTGGTTTTGCAGTTCCACGGTACAAACCTCTGTATTATCCACTTTTGGGCCATTTGTATCTAAAAAAAACAGTTTCAGTGTGTCGCTCACTGTTCAGCCGCAAATATATATATATTTTAAAAAGCCTGGTATACACCAGTAAATTATTACTGTGGTTTTGATGTTCCACGGTAAAACATCTCTATTATCCTGTTTTTGGCATTTTTTGCTGTATAAAAATAATAATAGTGTCTCCCTGATTTTTCAGACACAAATATATCTGTTGAAAATAGTCTGGTGTAGGCCAGAGAGACAGAAGTGTGCTTTTTCTGTTCCACGGTAAAAAATCTCTATTATCCTGCTTTTTGCATTTTTTGCTGTAAAAAAAATAGTGTCTCCCTGATTTTTCAGACACAAATATATCTGTTGAAAATAGTCTGGTGTAGGCCCGAGAAATACAAGTGTGGTTTTGCAGTTCCACGGTACAAACCTCTGTATTATCCACTTTTGGGCCATTTGTATCTAAAAAAAACAGTTTGAGTGTGTCGCTCACTGTTCAGCCGCAAATATATATATATTTTAAAAAGCCTGGTATACACCAGTAAATTATTACTGTGGTTTTGATGTTCCACGGTAAAACATCTCTATTATCCTGTTTTGGGCATTTTTTGCTGTATAAAAATAATAATAGTGTCTCCCTGATTTTTCAGACACAAATATATCTGTTGAAAATAGTCTGGTGTAGGCCAGAGAGACAGAAGTGTGCTTTTGCTGTTCCACGGTAAAAAATCTCTATTATCCTGCTTTTTGCATTTTTTGCTGCAAAAAAAAAAATAGTGTCTCCCTAATTTTTCAGACACAAATATATCTGTTGAAAATAGTCTGGTGTAGGCCCGAGAAATACAAGTGTGGTTTTGCAGTTCCACGGTACAAACCTCTGTATTATCCACTTTTGGGCCATTTGTATCTAAAAAAAACAGTTTCAGTGTGTCGCTCACTGTTCAGCCGCAAATATATATATATTTTAAAAAGCCTGGCATACACCAGTAAATTATTACTGTGGTTTTGATGTTCCACGGTAAAACATCTCTATTATTCTGTTTTTGGCATTTTTTGCTGTATAAAAATAATAATAGTGTCTCCCTGATTTTTCAGACACAAATATATCTGTTGAAAATAGTCTGGTGTAGGCCTGAGAAATACAAGTGTGGTTTTGCAGTTCCACGGTACAAACCTCTGTATTATCCACTTTTGGGCCATTTGTATCTAAAAAAAACAGTTTGAGTGTGTCGCTCACTGTTCAGCCGCAAATATATATATATTTTAAAAAGCCTGGTATACACCAGTAAATTATAACTGTGGTTTTGCTGTTCCACGGTAAAAAAATCTCTATTATTCAGGTTTTGGTAGTTTTTTCCGTAAAGAAAAACAGTAGTGTCTCCTGACTGTTGTGACACAAAAATATATCTGTTGAAAATAGTCTTGTGTAGGCCCGACATCCCAGTGTGGTTTCGCAGTTCCATGGGTCAAATCGCTGTACTATCCAGTTTTGGGCCTTTGGTATCTAAAAAAAAAAGCAATTTGAGTGTGTCGCTCACTGTTCAGCCGCAAATATCTCTATTTAAAAAAGTGTGGTATACCCCAGTAAACAATAACTGTGGTTTTCCTCTTCCACGTTCTAATCTACTCTTTATTACCCTTTTTCCATTGATAGTGCAAGTGTAAGCTATTTTATTTCATTTACAATGGGCAAGGCGCGTGGCAAGGGACGTGGAAGTGGACGTTCTGGTGATGGTTCGTGCAGAGGACGGGGCCGTGGCCAAGGTGAAAATGTGCCACAACCAACAGCCACATCTTCTCGCTCCCACTTCTTGACCGAATTACTAGGGAAGCACAGAACAACACCAGTATTGAGAACTGATCAGTGTGAACAGGTTATTAATTGGATAGCAGACAATACTTCCAGTTACCTGGGCACCACCACCTCCGGTCTGTCTTCCACACGGTCAACTCTTAGTAGCCGTGAGTCTCGACCGCATACTCCTCCTCACCCTGATGCTCCTTCCTCCCACCATGCCGAGTGTCGTCAGACAGCAAGTGATCCCACACTTGGACACTCTGAAGAGCTCTTCACTGGTCCATTTCCATATTTTGGCCCCTCGCCTGATACGCTTGAAGTGGTGGAAGAGGAGATCCCATGTTGCGATGCCCAAGTATTTGAACAGCCACGGCCACAGGAAGTCGACGTTGGCAATCTGTCACAAGAGGTGGACGATGACGAGACACAATTGCCAGGAAGTGAGGAGGAAGATCGTGGTGCGCAAGTGGAAGAGGAGGAGGTGGTGGATGATCTAGTAACTGACCCAACGTGGAAGGAGGACATGCAGAGTGAGGCCAGCAGCACACAGGGGGAGGGAGGCAGAGTACCCCAACAGGCAGGAAGAAGCAGTGTGGTGGCCGCAGACAGAAGGCAGGCAACCGTTCCCCGTAACACCAACATGAGGGACGTTGCCAGTACAAGCGGTAGGTCTTCCAGAGTCTGGAATTTTTTTAAAGACTCTGCTGATAACCCCAAAAAGGCCATATGTTCCACCTGCCATGCCAGCATCAGCAGGGGTGACAAAACTACCAGCCTGACCACCACCAGCATGATCAGGCACATGGCAGCAAAGCACCCGACTTTGTGGGGCGAAACCCAGGGTCCACGACCAGTGTCAGCGGGTGTCACCACTGCTTCTTCCACTGTTGTGCGTGCAATAGAACCCCCTGTTGTGTGTGCAAGGCAATCCCCTGTCCATACTGCATGTAAAGATGCCCCCTCCTCTCAGTCTTCACTTGTTATGGCAGTTTCTCAAGAAACAGCATCAACGTCCACGTCCACGTCCCACCGCAGCGTTCAATTGTCCATATCCCAGACCTTTGAACGAAAGCGGAAATTCGCAGCTAACGCCCCACAGGCCACAGTCCTAAATTCGCACATTTCACGACTGCTTGCATTGGAAATGCTGCCTTTTAGGCTGGTGGAGACGGAATCCTTCCGCAATCTTATGGCGGTGGCCGTCCCTCGGTACTCGGTCCCCAGCCGACACTATTTTGCCCGGTGTGCCATCCCCGCACTACACAAGCACGTGTCCCAAAGCATCTGCCGTGCCCTCAACAACGCAGTTACTGGGAGAGTCCACCTGACAACAGACACGTGGACAAGTGCTTGTGGCCAGGGATGGTACATCTCTCTGACGGCACACTGGGTAAACATAGTGGAAGCCGGGACCCAGTCGGACCTTGGGACGGAACACATCCTCCCCACACCGAGGATTGCGGGCCCTATGTCAGTCAGAGTTGCCCCCACAGTGTACAGCTCCTGCGCATCCTCCTCCTCCTCATGTTCAGCCTCCATCTCAGATATCACCACATCAGTTACAAGCTGGAAGCATTGCAGTACAGCCTCCGCCAAGCGGCAACAGGCAGATCTGTGGCTGAGACCGCTGAACCTACATCCCGGCATGGTCGTGTGTGACAATGGCCGTAACCTGGTGGCGGCTCTGAGGCGAGGTGAGATCACACACGTACCATGCCTGGCTCATGTGCTTAACCTCGTGGTTCAGCGGTTTCTTAAATCGTACCCCGAGTTGCCAGATCTGCTCGTGAAAGTACGCCGCCTGTCAGCTCATTTTCGCAAGTCGGCTACAGCTTCCGCCGCCCTTGCTGTGTTGCAGCAGCGTTTGCAGCTTCCGGCACACCGACTGGTGTGTGATGTCCCCACACGTTGGAACTCTACCCTCCACATGTTGCAAAGGATTTGTGAGCAGAAGAGAGCAGTTGTGGAGTACCAGCTGCAACAAGGCCGTCGATATTCAGGTCAGACTCCACACATAAGACCTCAGGAGTGGACCTGGATGTCTGACCTATGTACCGTCCTGACAAACTTTGAGGAGGCCACCAAGATGGTGAGTGGTGATGACGCCATCATTAGTGTCAGCATCCCACTTGTCTGTCTTTTGCAACCCTCTCTGCAGAGAATTAAAGAGGAGTCATTGCAGCCAGAGTATGATGAGATGGATCAAGAAGCCGTAGCGGGCGATTACACACAGCCCAGCCTCATCTCATCCCAACGTGCATTGGGGGACAATGAGGGAGAGGAGGAGGAGGAGGAGGAGGAAGAACAGGAGCTGCTATCATACGTTGTAGACGGTAGTACCTGTACAAGTGTCATACCGTCGGTTCAGCGTGGGTGGCCTGAGGACACGGGGGAGGAGGAAGAGGTGGAGGAGGAGGAGAGCATGGTCAGTCGTCATCTTGGTGAGGACACGGAAATCTTGCCCGTTACCAGTCTGGCACGCATGGCTGACTTTATGTTACGCTGCCTTAACCATGACCCTCGCGTTGTCAAAATGTTGGGTGACAGTCATTACTGGTTGGTGACACTTGTAGACCCCCGCTACAAGGAGAACTTTCACTCTCTTATTCCTGAGGTGGAGAGGTCTACAAAAATGGGGCAATACCAGAAGGCCCTTGCTGCAGAACTCTTAAAAAAATTCCCATCTGAACACGCTAGCGGCAGAGGTCACAGTTCATTGCCCAACCAAGGTGTACAGGCGAGAGAGATGCAACTCCAATCCAGCAGAGGCAGAGGAACACTGTCAACGTTCTGGGACAGTTTTCTGACACCCGCCCAGCTTACAGGCCCTGAGGCGCGGGGTACTCTCACAAGGAGTGGAAAGTTTCAAAAGATGGTGAGGGAGTACCTTGCCGATCGTACCAGCGTCCTCCGTGATTCCTCTGTGCCTTTTAATTATTGGGTATCCAAGCTGGACACTTGGAATGAACTCGCTCTGTATGCCTTGGACGTCCTGGCCTGCCCTGCCGCTAGCGTGTTATCGGAGTGTGTTTTTAGTGCCGCTGGGGGAATTATAACTGATAAGCGCACTCGCCTGTCAACTGACAATGCTGACAAGCTGACCCTTATCAAAATGAACAAGGGCTGGATTGGGCCAGACTTCTCATCACCACCAAATGACAGCAGAGTAACATAAAGTCAAATCCACTGTTTTATTTCGGGAGGTGTATTCACATGCACCGCTTCACACCCACACATGGGTATACGCTTCCCCGTTTCGGCTGTTTAATCTTCTTCTCCTTATCCTCAGCCTCCACCACCACTATACCACCAGGGTGCCAGCATTGCAAGTTCCTCCGTCCTAATTTTTGGCAGCTTTTGCTGGGAAAGCATAAGCAAATACTATGGGAGACCCACTCCCCAATAATGGGACTTATGTTTGTAATATGCTGTACTGCATGGCTCTTGTAAGGGGCATTGCAAGTTGCTCCGTCCTAATTTTTGGCAGCTTTTGCTGGGAAAGCATAAGCAAATACTATGGGAGACCCACTCCCCAATAATGGGACTTATGTTTGTAATATGCTGTACTGCATGGCTCTTGTAAGGGGCATTGCAAGTTGCTCCGTCCTAATTTTTGGCAGCTTTTGCTGGGAAAGCATAAGCAAATACTATGGGAGACCCACTCCCCAATAATGGGACTTATGTTTGTAATATGCTGTACTGCATAGCTCTTGTAAGGGGCATTGCAAGTTGCTCCGTCCTAATTTTTGGCAGCTTTTGCTTGCAAGGCATAAGCAAATACTATGGGACACCCACTCCCCAATAATGGGACTTATGTTTGTAATATGCTGTACTGCATGTGACGCGCCCCCTGGGCCGTGTGTACACGTGTGTGGGATACCCGGTGCCGGGTCTCTGGGGTCTGTAGTCTCCGTGGCGGTGACCCGGTCCCGTGGCTCAGGCTGGTCAAACCAGTGGCAATCTTTCTTAGGTTTTGAGGTTAATTGTCCGACTGCGCAACCCGTGGATTGCGGTCAGGGAGTACCACCGCTGCGAGGCAGACCGCTGAGGCTGGTGTTGTGTGCGCAGCATAAAATGGGATAACTCCCCTCGGGAGGAGTATAGCCTCAGGGCAGTGAGTGTGGATGATGGGGGTGATGGTGCACGAGCGCAGCAGGAATGACTCAGAGTCTTTGCAGTGCAGTTCAGGGTCTTTACTGATGATTATAAGGTAGACCCTCCTGGGAGTACTGGCTAGCATAAGAGGCCTGGTCAGTCTGTGAGCAAGCAGGAGTTCCCCTGGCCAGGTGGAGTTGTAGGCCTCCCCGTCTGTCTGCACTCTTCCTGGCTACCTTGCTGTAAGAGGGTAGAAGTAGCCCATGTCCCTGAGTGTACAGTGTAGTGCTCACCCGTATGGCTGGTGACTTGGGGCCTTCTGTTAGCCTCCGCTCCACGACGGCGGTGCTGGTCCCTTGCTTGTGACTGAGCCTCCGGGCTTCTATGGCCAGAGGACCTGAAATCCCCTGCCGGCTGGTTTCTGCTGCTCGATATATAAGTCCTCACAGCTTCGGACTCCTGTGTCCGGTTCCTATTGTCTTCTGCCAGGGCGAGCTCTGCTCAGCTTCCAGCCCCTCGTCTTTGGCTCCTAGCTCCTACAGAGCTCCTTGCTGTTACTTTCCCTTGCTCTCACTCTGACTCTGACTGTTCTCTGACTCACTCAACCCCACCCCATATCCAGTTTATAAGGGCAGAATTCTCCCCTCCCAGGACTGGGGCAGGAGGATGTTGCATGTTTAAGGGATCCTGACCAGGAAACCTCCCACTTGCTCTCCGACGTAATCTCTATTACTGTGGTGACCAGACCCCTGGGGTGCCACACATGGCTCTTGTAAGGGGCATTGCAGTACCTGATAATTTTTGGAAAGCATTCCATTCACTGCTTAGGCCAACAGTGCACAGGAGACCCAGTTGCTATAAATGGAAAAAAAGGTTTAGTTAACGCCCTCTGACCTCCATGTCATTTCCAAGGGGCATTGGAGTGCCTCGAAATTTTTGGTAAGCATTGCACTCACTGTATGCCCTATAACTGTGTAGCCGAACCGCTCCTTTTGTTACAGAAACATATCCTACAAGACATATCTGGTTGACTGGCCTGATATTGATGTGAATGGTCCCTGTTCCTCCTGCTCTTTCTCCTTTGCCACTACCTCATCCATCATTTATCACCTGAAGCTTTGTTTTAACGGGAGTCATAGAACTTGGATAGTAGCAGGAAAACATCCAGCAATCCTTGGAGGAGGTAGGATATGCGCCAAAACGCTGACCTCCTCAGGCCTAGCCGCTACTACATACATGCGCTTGCATTACAACAAAACAAAGCAGATGCTAACTTCTATCATCCTCATCATGCTCCTCACCTTGGCACTCTCAACTCCCCTGATGGAGAAGCCAGGGCCCACCGGAGGAGTCAGATAGTCCGGTGGGCTCGGCCAATGCTGCCCTAAAGCAGGCCAGGCTAAGAAAAGTGTGGGAAAGGTTACCGGTACAAATAGGGGTGGCTGGGGACCGAGTATGGACATCCGGCCACCCCCTGGAGGCTGGGGAGCAAGCGGGGACACCCGGCCACCAGGCGGCTGGGGACTGAGTATGGATACCAGGCCACCGACACAGCCATGGCGTGGTGGCCAGATTCCGCCTCCACATGCCTAAAAGGCCCAATTTAAAGTGCAAGCAAGCAAGCAGTATGGTATTGCAGCCTGGGGGTGGGTGGGTGGCAGGCTGCATACTTGCGCTTGCATTGCAAGAAATGGGAGAGGTACAATTGAACACTGCCCTGGGACAAGGACTTGAATGGGGATAGTTGCAAGTCTGCAACGACAGGTGCAAGTTGGGAGGCATCTTCGCATGTACCATGAACAGGGGTTTGGCATGCACACACTACAGCGGAATAGGCTCTCCTTCCCACTAAATGCACTGGGGAGGGCACAGGTAATGTTTTGGTATACGCGCTTAATCTTATGTATAAGGCACACCAGGACAAATAGGGGCGGCTGGGGACTGAGTATGGATACCTCGCTGCCGAAGCAGCCATGAGGTAGTGGCCAGCTTCGGCCTCCTCTAAACTAAAAGGCCCCATTTCAAGTGCAAGCTAGCAGTATGAATTGCAGTCTGGGGGTGGGTGGGTGGCAGGCTGCACACTTACACTTGCATTAAAAGAAAGCATCTGCTATGTTAACTTCTGTCATCATCATCATGCTCCTCACCTTGGCACTCTCAACTCCACCGATGGAGAAGTCAGGGCCCACCGGAGGAGTCTGGTTCTCTGGTGGGCTCGTCCAATGCTGCCTAAAGCAGGCCGGGCTAAGAAAAGTGTGTGGGGGGATGTTCCAAGGAGAAATGGGGGCGGCTGGGGACTGTTTATGGACACCCGACTGACCCCAGGCGGCTGGGGACCGTGTGGACACTCAGCCGCGGGGCGGCTGGGGACTGAGTATGGAAACCCGGCCGCCGGGCGGCTAGGGACTGAGTATGGATTCCAGGCCGCCAACACAGCCATGACGTGGTGGCCAGATTCCGCCTCCACATGCCTAAAAGGCCCAATTTCAAGTTCAAGAAAGCAAGCAGTATGGTATTGCAGCCTGGGGGTGGGTGGGTGGCAGGCTGCATACTTGCGCTTGTATTGCAAGGAATGGGGGAGGTACAATTGAACACTGCCCTGGGACTAGAACTTGCATGGGGATAGTTGCAAGTCTGCATCTTCTGATGCTGCAAGGATCACTTATGATGGGCACACTTTTAGACAGTGACCTGGGAGTCAGAGATGCTTCCAGGGGTCTTCCCCATGCTGTTCCCATGTCTTTTCAGCACTTTATGCATGTGTCACACAGCACATGGCCAGATAAGGTTGTAAAATGTTAAAATGACATTTCCCGTTGAATGCATTTGTCATAGTTGAAAGCAATACAAAAGTGCAAAGACGCATAAAAAATGCTACTTGTGAACATAGCCGAAGGTGTGGAGGAGTATTTTTGTTTTTGCTCATTTATTTTAACTTATACACAAGTCTTTTCCCTGGAAAGGATGTTCCTTAACATATTTCACAGGAAAAAAGTTTCACTTTCGTTTTATTGTGAGCCTGTAAAAGTGGCTTAATACCTCTGACCACGTTGTTGACAGCAGTGACCTGGGGGTCAGAAATGCTTCCTGGGGCGATCCCCATGCTGTCCCCATGTCATTTGAGCACTGTCACTATCGTTTTGGGCACTTGTTAGGCTTTTAAAAGACTGCCGGGGGTGCCACCGCAAAAATGCTCGAGTCTCCCATAGACTAACATTGGGCTCGTTGCTCGGGTCGAGCACCCGAGTATCACGGCGAGCTCGGCCCGAGCTTCGAGCACCCGAGCATTTTAGTGCTCGCTCAACACTAGTAATAACCTGTCTTGGTATTGCAGACCCCCCAGTCCTCTAATAACCTTGGTCGCTCTTCTCTGCACCCGCTCTAGTTCAGCTATGTCTTTCTTATACACCGGAGACCAGAACTGTACACAGTATTCTAAGTGTGGTCGCACTAATGACTTGTATAGAGGTAAAATTATGTTCTCCTCATGAGCATCTATGCCTCTTTTAATGCATCCCATTATTTTATTTGCCTTTGTAGCAGCAGCCTGACACTGGCCACTAAACGTGAGCTTGTCGTCCACCAATACACCCAAGGTCTTTTTCAGTTACAGTTTTGCCCAGTGTTTTACAATTAAGCATATAATTATACATTTTATTTCCTCTGCCCAAGTGCATTACATTACATTTATCCCCATTAAAGCTCATTTGCCATTTATCAGCCCAAGCTTCTAGTTTACATAGATCCTCCTGTAATATAAAATTGTCCTCCTCTGTATTGATTACCCTGCAGAGTTTAGTGTCATCTGCAAATATTGAAATAATACTCTGTATGCCCCCTACAAGGTCATTAATAAATATGTTAAAAAGAAGGGGGCCCAATACTGACCCCTGTGGTACCCCACTGTTAACTGAGACCCAGTCTGAGTGTTTTCCATTAATAACCACCCTTTGTTTCTTATCACTGAGCCAATTCTTAACACACATACATATATTTTCCCCTATCCCCATTGTTCTCATTTTATGTATCAACCTTTTGTTTGGAACCATATCAAAAGCTTTTGAAAAGTCCATATACACAACATCCACTGCATTTCCTTGGTCCAGTCCAGAACTTGCCTCCTCATAAAAACTGATCAGATTAGTTTGACAGGAACGGTCCCTCGTAAACCCATGTTGATATTGTGTCATGAGGTTATTCTTCTTCAGATACTCTAGTATAGCATCTCTTAGGAAACCCTCCAGGATTTTACCCACAGTAGAGGTTAAGCTTACCGGCCTATAATTTCCAAGTTCAGTTTTTGCCCCCTTTTTGAATATTGGCACCACATTTGCTATACGCCAGTCCTGTGGTACAGACCCTGTTATTATGGAATCTTTAAAGTTTAAAAATAATGGTCTATCTATGACGTTACTTAATTCCTGCAGTACTCGCGGGTGTATCCCATCCGGGCCCGGGGATTTGTCAACTTTAGTGATTTTTAGACGCCGCCGTACTTCCTGCTGGGTTAAGCAAGTGACATTTAATGGAGAATTTTTGTTATCACTAATCATGTTTTCTGTCATGCGATTTTCTTGTGTAAATACGGTTGAAAAAAAATCATTTAGCATATTGGCTTTTTCCTCATCCTCATCCACCATTTCACCCAGACTATTTTTAAGGGGGCCAACACTATCATTTTTTAGTTTTTTACTATTTATGTAGTTAAAGAATATTTTGGGGTTATTTTTACTGGCAATGATTCTCTCTGCCTCAATCTTTGCTGCCTTGATTTGGTTTTTACAGAATTTATTTAATTTTCTATATTTATTTAATGCCTCATCACTACCTACTTGCTTTAGTTCTCTAAATGCTTTCTTTTTGTCACATATTGCAACCCTTACAGCTCTATTTAGCCATAGTGGTTTCCTCCTATTTCTAGCATGTTTATTCCCATAGGGTATATATTGTGCACAGGTCCTATTCAGGATGTTAATAAATGTCTCCCATTTGCTTTGTGCAGCTTTGTCTCAGGATATCGTCCCAGTTTATTGCACTAAGATCATCTCTCAACCGTTGGAAATTTGCCTTCCTGAAGTTTAGTGTCCTTGTAACCCCTCTACTACACATCTTATTAAAGGTTACATGAAAACGTATTATTTTGTGATCACTATTACCTAAGTGACCCCCAACTCGTATATTTGATATGCGGTCTGGCCTATTGGTTAATATTAGGTCTAGCAGTGCACCCCTTCTTGTTGGGTCCTGAACCAGTTGTGAAAGGTAATTGTCTCTCATAGTTGTCAAAAACCTATTACCTTTGCTTGAACTACATGTTTCTGCCCCCCAATGTATTTCAGGGTAGTTGAAGTCTCCCATAATAATGACTTCTCCTTGAGTCGCTGCTTCATCTATTTGCTTTTATGAGGATATTCTCCGCTACTTCCATTATTTTTGGAGACTTATAACAAACCCCTATCAGTAATTTATTATTTTTTCCCCCTCCCCTTATCTCCACCCACAGGGACTCTACATTTTCATTAGATTCACCTATATCCTCCCGCAAGACGGGTTTTAAGGATGATTTTACATATAAACACACACACCCCCCTCGCTTGTTTGTACGGTCATTTCTGAACAGACTATAGCCCTGTAAATTAACTGCCCAGTCATGGCTCTCGTCCAGCCACGTCTCAGATATCCCTACCATGTCATAATTATTTTCCAACAAAATTAATTCTAATTCCTCCATTTTGTTGGTGAGGCTTCTGGCATTAGTGTACATGCATTTTATGTATCTCTCTGTACCTCTATTCCTTCTTACTTTATAGACTGTTCTAACCCCACCCCCAATTTCTTTATTTGTGCCCAGGTCACGATCTGCACTATCTTCCCCACCTATAAAATTAATACCCTCCCCCCAATCCCTAGTTTAAACACTCCTCCAACCTTCTAGCCAATATCTCCCCCAGCACAGCTGCACCCTCCCCATTGAGGTGCAGCCGGTCCCTAGCGTAGAGTCTGTAGCCAACTGAGAAGTCGGCCCAGTTCTCCAGGAACCCAAATCCCTCCTTCCTACACCAGTACATGAGCCACTTATTTATCTCCCTAATCTCCCGTTGCCTCTCTGGCGTGGCACGTGGTACCGGTAGTATTTCAGAGAATACCACCTTGGAGGTCCTTGCTTTCAGCTTGCAGCCTAATTCCCTGAAATCATCTTTAAGGACCTTCCACCTACCTCTAACTTTGTCATTTGTGCCAATGTGCACCATGACCGCTGGGTCCTCACCAGCCCCTCCCAGTAATCTGTCAACCCGATCAGCGATGTGCCGGACTAGGCAGGTAGGCAGCACACTGTTCGACGATCCCTGTCTTTGTGACAGATTGCCCTATCTGTTCCCCTAATAATTGAGTCCCCCACTACCAGCACCTGCCTGGCCTGCCATGCTCTCCTATTTCCCTCTTTACTGGAGCTGACACTCCTCCGGCTTTCAGGGGACATGCCTTGCTGCAGCAGTGCTACCCCTGTACCGTCACTCCCCTCATCTGCCAACTTTGCAAACTTATTGGGGTGTGACAGATCAGGACTAGCCTCCCTGGCACTCTTCCCTCTACCCCCCCTTCTAACTGTCACCCAACTAACGGCCTCACTGTCCTGCAGCTCCCGACTACCACCCTCCCCCACATCTACCCCAGTGAGCTGCTGCTCAGTGAGCAGCAGACTTCTTTCCATATTGTCAATGGATCTCAGTGTTGCCAGATGCTCATTTAGATCCAGTACCTGGGCTTCCAAACGCACAACGTGCACACATCTCGCACAGCAGTATGCAACCCCGACCGGCTGTTCAAGGATTGCATACATGTGGCAAGATGTACACTGGATAGCATTGTCAATAATGGAGCTCATTTCCTAATGGGGATTGCAATAGACAGAATGTTAAGTAAAAAGAAAAGTAAAGAATGAATAAAATACAGACAGCAATTAAGTCCAAAGTCCTCCCTTCCAAACTCCCTGAATCCAAAGTCACTGAAAAGCAAGTCACACACTTACTTTCATTCGCACTTACGCTCCGGTCACACTCAGCTCGTTCACACTCGCAAACTAAGAGATTTAAAGAGCTTCCCCCCCCCCCTTTTCCAGCAATGCACCCAATGCACCCTCGTGTCTCCACACTATCTATTTATTTCAAAATGTTTATGAATTTCTCTATAAAATGCTCTATGACAATGATTATATAATGTACATTGTGGACCATTCAGCCTCAGATGCAGAGTGTGAACATTGCCAAAAACCTTTATTGTACATTTAACTGAAATAAATGATACAATTCATCAGAAATGTTAACCATTTAGACGGTTTTCCAAAGTTCCTGATATATATGAACAAAATGTAAATGTTGATTGATAAGCCATGAATTCAGCGGGTCGGTCCTGAGGGAACTTACATCCCATGTAGGAATTCAGGGGATCTGGGAAGGGATTTCACACCATATGAACAACACCGGATGGAATGGGACAGATAACCCGGCACCCAGACTGGAAAAGATCCATACGCTGGTTTTCTTCGATGCCGATATGAAAGAAATAAAAACAAATATTTTCTAACATGTTTCTATTTTTTTTTATAAATATTTGATATTAACCCCATTATCACCTTGGGTTTCTCCATTTTTGCATTTTCGTTTCTCGCTCCCCTTTTTCCCAGAGCCGTAAAGTTTTTTTATTTTTCCGTCAATATGGCCATGTGAGGGCTTGTTTTTTTGCGGGACGAGTTTTACTATTGAACGACACCATTGGTTTTACCATACTGTGTACTGGAAAATGGGAAAAAAAGTTCACATTTTCCAAGACCCGGAGCGTCTTCATTTTTCGCTCTCTGGGGCCGGGTGAAGGCTTATTTTTTGCATGTCGAGCTGATGTTTTTACTGATACCATTTTGGGGGTAGATATGTTGTTTTGATCGCCCATTATTGCATTTTATTACAATGTTGATACCAAATATGTGTATGTGATTTTTTTGTTATTGTTTTATTTTGAATGGGGCAAAAGGGGGGGATTTAAACGTTTATATTTTTTAATATTTTTATAAACATTTTTTTTTTTACTTTTCACTTGCTTCAATAATCTCCATGGGAAACTAAAAGCTGCGATCATCAGATCACCTGTGTGTAGCAGAAATGCTCACTGGCTATGAGAGCCGACCGCTGGGCTCATAGCAATCTGGCAATGACAACCGCAGGGGTCTCCTGGAAACCCCGGGTTATCATGCCAACCCATCGGCGATCCGCAGTCATGTGATATGGGTGGTGATGAGTGGGACTTATGACGTCCTTCCGCCGTGGCCATGTTAAAGAGATTGACAGAAGCATTTAACGTGTTAGCAGCTGAGGGTGGATTGCGATTTTTCTCAGGAGTGGAAGCCAAAACCAGGTGAGGAACAATCAGAGAAAAGGTATAATAGAAACAAGTCACCAATTCTGCATTTATCACCCACTCCTGGTTTTGGCTCCCACCCCTGAGAAAATACTGACCAAATACTGATAGTGGGTCTGTGGCCTTTTGTAGACTTCTGAAGATAAAGCATCTTCAGCCTCGGCTCTTTACTTCCTACAGACAAAGTGGTGGGAAAACGAAACACTTTTTATAATCAGTTATTTTTTATTACAGTTTTATTTAAAATGAAATTACAGTAAAATGTCCCCAATCCCTTTTCCTCCATCTCCCAATCCATAATGCTGGGGTAAGATTATCTCTACAGAGACCCCTGTACAGGAATATTAGGGCTCCAGCGACATCACATCTATTATACAGAGAATAGCGCTATCTCCATAGCTCTGTACACAAGGACATAGAGATCAGACAAGGTCCTCATATTCAGGCAGCTTCTATTTTACTCCAACCCTCTTTATAAGAACAAGATCAGAGTCTCATTATACCGAGCAGAGAAGCTCCAGGGACAAAGACCCTGTCTGCTCCTAACACGCCGGGGGTCCGGAGTATCCAGCCACGGGGCCCGGATTCTCTCATTTGTGGCCCCAGCGTTTCTTGTAGAATAAATCCCTTTCTCATCCAGTCCTGTAGTAATGACTTTGTTATCAGGTTTTGTAGGAGGGTTCGTCTGACTCCATCTTATGTTATCAATATCTGTGCGAGAAACAGGAGACGTCCGAGCGCAGTTTTACTGAGGGTCCAGTGTCAGATAAAGAGCCGCGGTGTCTGCGACCGAACCTGGGAGTATACAGCTGTATACAGTGTACACACACGGCTCCGTACACCTCGTACACACATGGCTCCGCTCCGTACACCTCATACACGCGCGGCTCCGCTCCGTACACCACGTACACGCGCGGCTCCTCTCCGTACACCTCGTACACACATGGCTCCGCTCCGTACGCCTCGTACACGCGCGGCTCCGCTCCGTACACCACGTACACGCGCGGCTCCGCTCCGTACACCTCGTACACACACGGCTCCGCTCCGTACACCTCGTACACACGTGGCTCTGCTCCGTACACCTCGTACACACGCGGCTCCGCTCCGTACACCTCGTACACACGAGGCTCCGCTCCGTACACCACGTACACACGAGGCTCCGCTCCGTACACCTCGTACACACACGGCTCTGCTCCGTACACCTCGTACACATGAGGCTCCGCTCCGTACACCTCGTACACATGAGGCTCCGCTCCGTACACCTCGTACACACACGGCTCCGCTCCGTACACCTCGTACACACGTGGTTCTGCTCCGTACACCTCGTACACACGCGGCTCCGCTCCGTACACCTCGTACACACACGGCTCTGCTCCGTACACCTCGTACACACGCGGCACCGCTCCGTACACCTCGTACACACGCGGCTCTGCTCCGTACACCTCATACACACGCGGCTCTGCTCCGTACACCTCGTACACACGCGGCACCGCTCCGTACACCTCGTACACACGCGGCTCTGCTCCGTACACCTCGTACACACGCGACTCTGCTCCGTACACCTCGTACACACGCGGCTCCGCTCCGTACACCTCGTACACACGCGGCTCTGCTCCGTACACCTCGTACACGCGCGGCTCTGCTCCGTACACCTCGTACACACACGGCTCCGCTCCGTACACCTCGTACACACGCGGCTCTGCTCCGTACACCTTGTACACACGCGGCTCTGCTCCGTACGCCTCGTACACACGGCTCCGCTCCGTACGCCTCGTACACACGCGGCTCAGCTCCGTACACCTCGTACACACACGGCTCTGCTACATCCACACTGTAAACCCCTCCTGACCCCACACATAAACTTCAGCTCATCCAGCACCATGACAACCAGCACAGCAGAGTCCTGCATCCACTGAGGCCCCTGATCATGTGACCCCTGACTCCTCCCCTCCTGTGACCTCATCACAGCTCCTGTGCGCACAGAGCAGCCATATATGTGGTGGCGGCTCTGCAGGTGGAGGTATGTGGAGACCCCATTACTGGGCGCAGGGGGTATTAACCCCTTCAGCACGGAGACTCTTTTGGGGTCTTGTGTTGCCCCTTTATAAGAATCATAAGGTTTTTGTTCTGTTTCCTGTAATAGATACATACGAGCCAACTATGGAGACAGGAAGGGAGGAAACGTATTGTTCTCATAGTACAGGACCCCTTTAATGGCCCCACAGTGTAATGCCCCCATTATACCCCTTATGCAGGATGTATGATGCCCCCACACAGTGTAATGCCCCCATTATGCCCCTTATGCAGGATGTATGATGCCCCCACACAGTGTAATGCCCCCATTATGCCCCTTATACAGTATGTATGATGCCCCCACACAGTGTAATGACCCCATTATGCCCCTTATACAGGATGTATGATGCCCCACAGTGTAATGCCCCTTATGCAGGATGTATGATGCCCCCCACAGTGTTATGCCCCCATTATGCCCCTTATGCAGTATGTATGATGCCCCCGCACAGTGTAATGCCCCCATTATGCCTCTTATACAGTATGTATGATGCCCCCCACAGTGTAATGCCCCCATTATGCCCCTTATGCAGGATGTATGATGTCACCACACAGTGTAATGCCCCCATTATGCCCCTTATGCAGGATGTATGTTGCCCCACACAGTGTAATGCCCCCATTATGCCCCTTATGCAGTATGTATGATGCCCCCATTATGCCCCTTATGCAGTATGTATGATGCCCCCCACACAGTGTAATGCCCCCATTATGCCCCTTATGCAGTATGTATGATGCCCCCATTATGCCCCTTATGCAGTATGTATGATGCCCCCCACACAGTGTAATGCCCCCATTATTCCCCTTATGCGGTATGTATGATGCCCCCACACAGTGTAATGCCCCCATTATGCCCCTCATACGGTATGTATGATGCCCCCACACAGTGTAATCCCCCTATTATGCCCCTTATGCGGTATGTATGATACCCCCCACACAGTGTAATGCCCCCATTATGCCCCTTATGCGGTATGTATGATGCCCCCACACAGTGTAATGCCCCCATTATGCCCCTTATGCAGGATGTATGATGCCCCCACACAGTGTAATGCCCCCATTATGCCCCTTATACAGTATGTATGATGCCTCCACACAGTGTAATGCCCCCATTATGCCCCTCATGCAGTATGTACGATACCCCCACACAGTGTAATGCCCCGTTATGCCCCTTATACAGTATGTATGATGCCCCCACACAGTGTAATGCCCCCATTATGCCCCTTATGCAGGATGTATGATGCCCCACAGTGTAATGCCCCTTATGCAGGATGTATGATGCCCCCCACAGTGTAATGCCCCCATTATGCCCCTTATGCAGTATGTATGATGCCCCCATTATGCCCCTTATGCAGTATGTATGATGCCCCCGCACAGTGTAATGCCCCCATTATGCCTCTTATACAGTATGTATGATGCCCCCCACAGTGTAATGCCCCCATTATGCCCCTTATGCAGGATGTATGATGTCCCCACACAGTGTAATGCCCCCATTATGCCCCTTATGCAGGATGTATGTTGCCCCACACAGTGTAATGCCCCCATTATGCCCCTTATGCAGTATGTATGATGCCCCCACACAGTGTAATGCCCCCATTATGCCCCTTATGCAGTATGTATGATGCCCCCCACACAGTGTAATGCCCCCATTATGCCCCTTATGCAGGATGTATGTGCCCCCACACAGTGTAATGCCCCCATTATTCCCCTTATGCGGTATGTATGATGCCCCCACACAGTGTAATGCCCCCATTATGCCCCTCATACGGTATGTATGATGCCCCCACACAGTGTAATGCCCCCATTATGCCCCTTATGCGGTATGTATGATGCCCCCACACAGTGTAATGCCCCCATTATGCCCCTTATGCGGTATGTATGATGCCCCCACACAGTGTAATGCCCCCATTATGCCCCTCATACGGTATGTATGATGCCCCCACACAGTGCAATCCCCCTATTATGCCCCTTATGCGGTATGTATGATACCCCCCACACAGTGTAATGCCCCTTATGCAGGATGTATGATGCCCTCTACAGTGTAATGCCTCCATTATGCCCCTTATGCAGGATGTATGATGCCCCTCACACAGTGTAATGCCCCCATTATGGCCATTATACAGTATGTATGATGCCCCCACACAGTGTAATGCCCCCATTATGCCCCTTATGCAGTATGTATGACCCCCCCCACACAGTGTAATGCCCCCATTATGCCCCTTATGCAGTATGTATGATGCCCCCATTATGCCCCTTATGCAGTATGTATGATGCCCCTACACAGTATAATGTTCCCCCAGTACCACCTGAGGTCCTGCACTTGGAATAATCCCTCTGGAATTGGTTTTCCCTTTGCCTGCTCCCCTACATGTAGACCCTCGAGCATGTATACATTCATGTAGGGGAGCAGGCCTTACTAGATATCGAGGCTTTGTACAGTAATATACTGCATGAGGATGATACCAGAGGAGTAAGACATTTCTTGAAATCGAGATCAATAGAGTGTAGCAGACATAATGACTTCATGTTGGATTTTCTAAAATTCACTCTCAGGCTATGTGCCCACAATGCGGATTTAATGCGTTTCCTCAGTGGAAAAAAATGCTTGTTAAATTGTCTGCCATGTTTCCCAATGATAATCCGCATGTGCTGTGCACATGCTGCGGAAATTTCCTCTGCGGATTATCATTGCGGAAAATTCCACAGCACAACCATTAATTGTGCATAATCGGCGCCATTGACTTGCATTGGACCGCATAACATCCGCATGACTACATGTGCACATGTGTATATTATGCGATTCAATGCACGGATGGTACCCGGGTTTGGAGAAGAGGAGACTCTCCTCCAGACCCGGGTACCATAGTACCTGTAGTTAAAAAAGAATTTAAAATAAAAATATTATACTCACCTTCTGATGGCCCCCTGTCTGCTCCCTGCGGCGCTGCTGGCTCTTCGGCTTCTTGCTGTGGTGTAAAAGGACCTTCCATGACGTCATTTAGTCATGTGACAGGTCACATGACCGCTGACGTCGGTGGTCGTGTGACCTGTCACATGACTAAATGACGTCATGGAAGGTTCTTTTACACCACCGCGAGCAGCCAAAGACACCGGACGCACCGTAGAGGAGATCGGGGGCCATCGGAAGGTGAGGATAATGTTTTTTTGTTTTTTTTTCAACATTTTTATTCATTTTTTTTTTACTATTGATGCTGCATTTTCAGCATCGTAACTTGGTCACACAACATAAATCCATGCCGGTTACATGGATTTATATAGTGTGACCAAGTTGTCAAGCACTTTTTGTAGTGATGCTAAAATCGCTTGGAAAAGCGCTTGACAACCCGCATGCGAAAACGTGTGTTCAAAACCCTTCTCAAACGCTTCTACCTGGCAGAAAAGATGCATGTAAAATCCACATGCGTTTTTTCTGCCCGGGAGATGCAGAAACGCTCAGGAAAATCCGGAGCATTTCTGCAACGTGGGCACTTAGCCTTACTCATAACTTCTTTCTTTTTGACAGGAAGTACTTCCACCAGCTCAGGGGTACTGCGATGGGGAGCCCCTTTGCCCCCTTGTATGCTAACCTATTCCTGGGATAGTGGGAGGAAACCACAATATTCAGGGATGATCATAAGTGGTGGCATCCATATATTGGGGTATGGTATAGATATATTGACAACATTTTTATCATCTGGTCGGGGACGAGTGAACAATTTCTTGAATTTGTCAGGGAACTCAACATCAATAGAGTGGGGCCTTAGATTTACATCAGAGTTTAATTATAACCAGTTGCCTTTCCTGGATGTACTTATCAATAAAGAATGGGATTGGACCCTAGGGACACTCATCTACCATAAACCTACAAGCACTAATAAACTATTGAAGTGGGATAGCCACCATCCCATCCCCCTAAACAAACGAATACCCAAGGGCCAAATTTTATGGTTGAGAAGGAACTGTTCTAATGTCACAGATTTTAATATACAGGCAATAGACATGACCAGCAGATTCAGGAAAAAAGAGTACCCACAGTACATTTTGGATTCTGCACGATCATTTGCAGAAAAATGGGAGAGACAGACAATCTTCCATTCCAAGAGACCAAGAAAATGATGGGATAACACAAGTAACAGGAACTTACGACAATCAGAGTTACCATATCTTTAACCCCTTAAGCCCCGCGGGTGGTTTGCACGTTAATGACCGGGCCAATTTTTACAATTCTGACCACTGTCACTTTATGAGGTAATTACTCTGGAACGCTTCAACGGATCCCCCTGATTCTGAAATTGTTTTTTCGTGACATATTGTACTTCATGATTGTGGAAAAATTTCTTCGATATCACTTGCGTTTATTTGTGAAAAAAACGGAAATTTGGTGAAAATTTTGAAAATTTTGCAATTTTCAAAATTTGAATTTTTAAGCCCTGAAATCAGAGCGATATGTCACACAAAAGAGTTAATAAATAACATTTCCCACATGTCTACTTTACATCAGCACAATTTTGGAACCAAAATTTTTTTTTGTTAGGGAGCTATAAGGGTTAAAAGTTGACCAGCGATTTCTCATTTTTCCAACAAAATTTACAAAACCATTTTTTTAGGGACCACATCACATTTGAAGTCACTTTGAGAGGTCTTTATGACAGAAAATACCCAAAAGTGACACCATTCTAAAAACTGCACCCCTCAAGGTGCTCAAAACCACATTCAAGAACTTTATTAACCCTTCAGGTGCTTCACAGGAATTTTTTGAATGTGGAAGAAAAAAATGAACATTTAACTTTTTTCACAAAAATGTTACTTTAGACCCAATTTTTTTTATTTTCACAGGGGTAACAAGAAAAAATGGACCCCAAAATTTGTTGTGCAATTTCCCCTGGGCACGCAGATACCCAATATTTGGGGAAAAAATACTGTTTGGGCGCACGGCAGGGCTCGGAAGGGAAGGAGCGCCATTTGACTTTTTGATTGTAAAATTTGCTTGAATAATTAGCGGACGCCATGTTGTGTTTGGAGAGCCCATGTGTGCCCAAACTTTGGAGCTCCCCCACAAGTGACCCCATTTTGGAAACTAGACCCCCCAAGGCACCTTTCTAGATGCATAGTGAGCACTTGGAACCCCCAGGTGCTTCACAAATTGATTCGTAACAATGAAAAAGTGAAAAAAAAAAAACACTTTTTCATTTTTATGAATCAATTTGTGAAGCACCTGAGGGTTCCAAGTGCTCACAATGCATCTAGATAGGTGCCTTGGGTGGTCTAGTTTCCAAAATGGGGTCACTTGTGGGGGAGCTCCAATATTTGGGCACACAGCGGCTCTCTAAATGCAACATGGTGCCCGCTAACAATTTGAGCCGATTTTCCGTTAAATTTGTTAGAGGACACCATGTTGCATTTAGAGAGTCCCTGTGTGCCCAAACATTGGAGCTCCCCCACAAGTGACCCCATTTTGGAAACTAGACCCCCCAAGGCACCTATCTAGATGCATAGTGAGCACTTGGAACCCCCAGGTGCTTCACAAATTGATTCGGAACAATGAAAAAGTGAAAAAAAAAAAACACTTTTTCATTTTTATGAATCAATTTGTGAAGCACCTGAGGGTTCCAAGTGCTCACAATGCATCTAGATAGGTGCCTTGGGTGGTCTAGTTTCCAAAATGGGGTCACTTGTGGGGGAGCTCCAATATTTGGGCACACAGCGGCTCTCTAAATGCAACATGGTGCCCGCTAACAAATTTAACGCAAAATTGGCTCAAATTGTTAGCGACACCATGTTGCGTTTGGAGAGCCCCTGTGTGCCCAAACATTGGAGCTCCCCCACAAGTGACCCCATTTTGGAAACTAGACCCCCCAAGGCACCTATCTAGATGCATAGTGAGCACTTGGAACCCCCAGGTGCTTCACAAATTGATTCGTAACAATGAAAAAGTGAAAAAAAAAACACTTTTTCATTTTTATGAATCAATTTGTGAAGCACCTGGGGGTTCCAACTGCTCACTATGCATCTAGATAGGTGCCTTGGGGGTCTAGTTTCCAAAATGGGGTCACTTGTGGGGGAGCTCCAATGTTTGGGCACACAGGGACTCTCTAAATGCAACATGGTATCCGCTAACAAATTGAATGGAAAATCGGCTCAAATTGTTAGCGGACGCCACATTGCGTTTGGAGAGCCCCTCTGTGCCCAAACTTTGGAGCTCCCCCACAAGTGACCCCATTTTGGAAACTAGACCCCCCAAGGCACCTTTCTAGATGCATAGTGAGCACTTGGAACCCCCAGGTGCTTCACAAATTGATTCATAATAATGAAAAAGTGAAAAAAAAAACACTCTTTCATTTTTACGAATTAATTTGTGAAGCACCTAGGGGTTCCAAGTGCTCACTATGCATCTAGATAGGTGCCTTGGGGGGTCTAGTTTCCAAAATGGGGTCACTTGTGGGGGAGCTCCAATGTTTGGGCACACAGGGACTCTCCAAATGCAACATGATATCCGCTAACAATTTGAGCCGACAATTTGTTAGCGGATATCATGTTGCATTTGGAGAGTCCCTGTGTGCCCAAACATTGGAGCTCCCCCACAAGTGACCCCATTTTGGAAACTAGACCCCCAAGGCACCTATCTAGATTCATAGTGAGCACTTGGAACCCCAGGTGCTTCACAAATTGATTCATAAAAATGAAAAAGTGTTTTATTTTCACTTTTTCATTTTTACGAATCAATTTGTGAAGCACCTGGGGGTTCCAAGTGCTCACTATGCATCTAGAAAGGTGCCTTGGGGGGTCTAGTTTCCAAAATGGGGTCACTTGTGGGGGAGCTCCAAAGTTTGGGCACAGAGGGGCTCTCCAAACGCAATGTGGTGTCCGCTAACAATTTGAGCCGATTTTCCATTCAATTTGTTAGCGGACACCATGTCGCGTTTGGAGATCCCGTGATGTGCCTAAACAGTGGAGCTCCCCCACAAGTGTCCCCATTTTGGAAACTATACCCCTCAAAGATTTTATTAAGGTGTATAGTGAACATTTTGAACCCAGAGGTACGGCACATTATTTGTTTACATTAGGTCATCATATTGAATAAGTTGTCATTATTCTTGAGCGCAAGTGCTCGCTACTTGAGTTTGCATCGGGTACTCAGGTATGCACCATGTACAGCGTGTGCTCGAGTGACATGCTCGAGTCCCTGCTCCGCATGTTTCACGGTTATTATACACCCAAAAAAAAACATGCGGGGATCGCTCGTGCATGGCAGGCAATCCCCGTAAAGTTTTTTGGCCGCGAAGCATATGGGGCAGAGACTCGAGCATGTCACTCAAATACCCACGATACTAAATGCATACCAGAGCACCCGATGCAAACTCAAGTAGCGAGCACTTGCTCTCAACACTAGTCGCCATATCGTCATCTTTTTTTCTTACTTTTGAATAAAATCCCAACCCCAGCACAACCCTAGCCCCAAACCCAGCCCTAACCCTAGCCCAATCCTAACTCAAGAGTTTATTTTTGACGCCGTTCCTTGTGCGGTATAAGTGATTAGACGACTTTATTCTTCGGGTCGGTGTGATTACAGCAATGCCAGAATCATATGGGGTTTTTATGACTGACAGCTGTCACACACTAAAAGACGCATTTTTTGTAAAATCTAGTTTTTGCATCGCCATATTTTGAGAGCTATAATTTTTCCAGATTTTGGCAGACAGTCATGTGACGGCTCGTTTTTTGCGGGATGACTTGACGTTGTTATTGGTGCCATTTTCAGGCACGTGACATTTTTTGATCGCTTTCTATTCCGATTTTTGGGAGGCAGAATAAACAAAAACCAACAATTCAGGAATTGTTTTTTTTTTTTTTTTTTTTTTATTCTGTTCCGCGTGTGGTAAAATTGATGAGGCAGCTTTACTCTTCGGGTCAGTACGTTTACAGCGGTACCACATATGTATCATTTTTCTATGTTTTGGCGCTTATACACAATAAAAGCTATTTTATAGAAAAAAATATTTTTTAGTATCGCTTTATTCTGAGAGCTATAACTTTTTTATTTTTCGGCTGATGGAGCTATATGGCGGCTTGTTTTTTGCGGGACGAGATGACGTTTTCAGAGGTATCATTTTTATTTATATGCGTCTTTTTGATCGCGTGTTATTCCACTTTTTGTTTGGCGGTATGGTGATAAAGCATTGTTTTTTGCTTGTTTTTTTTTTTTTTTTTTTTTTTTTACCGTGTTCACTGAAGGGGTTAACTAGTGGGACAGTTTTATAGGTCAGGTTGTTCCGGACGCGGCGATACCAAATATGTGTACTTTTATTGTTTTTTTTTATTTTTTTTATAATATTTATTGATGGGTACATTATATTTTTATTTTTGGTGTATTATTTTTTTTTATTTTTTTATAATATTTTTGCACATTTTTTTTTTTTTTTTTTCCACTTTCACACAGTTTATTCACTTTATTACTTTGTCCCACTCTGGGACTTTCACTTTTTTTTTTCTGATCGCCTGCATGGCACAGGAATGGAGCACCATCCCTATGCCATGAAGGCTGTCAGAAGTGCACAGTGTGAAGATTGCTTGGAGATGCACTGCGCATGTCCAAGCAATCTTCCTGCTCTCTGGTGACCCGGATGTTGTCATGACGACATCGGGTCGTCATGGCAACACCCGGGAAGCCTTTGCAGACTGCGCTGGAAGCCGGAAGAGGAGGTGAGTATCGCCGATCACCTCCCCTTGCCCCCGCAATGCCGCGATCGACTTCGATCGACTTCGATCGCAGCATCGCGGGGGTTAATGTGCTGGGAGCGGTGCGTGACCGCTCCCTGCACATAGTACCGGGTGTCAGCTGTGACAATCAGCTGACACCCGGCGGCGATCGCGCCCGCACAGCCTGTGTGCGCGCGCGATCGCGATGACGTACTAATACGGGTCTGGCTCTTAAGTCCCAGGGCACAGACGCGTATTAGTACGTCAGATGTTATTAAGGGGTTAATATCCTCAGAAAACACTGGTATATACTTGTGGTCGATTTGGACCTTTCAGAGTGATGTGGGATCTACTCCCACATTAACTTTCAGAAAGAGTCGTTAAATTAGGGACTGTTTAGTGAATAGTTTCTATAAAAAACCTGCACCCAAGGGGACTTGGCTAGACAGAAGAATCTGTGGTTTCTTTAGATGTGGAGAACGTTTTACATTTACTTGAATGAGAGCATGTGAATCGAGTTCCTCAATGGGTAAAACCTTTTATCCTGAGGGATTATTCCAACTGTAAAACCTCAGGACTTGTAATGTAGGCAAAACCAAGAGGGAGTTTAGGAGGAGGATGGGGGACAGTTTAGGTGATATACGCCATAGTTGGGACACCCCATTAGCAAGACACACGAACAGTGTACATTGAGGAGAAACTGGAGACATCTCCTCTTGTATCATTGAGATGGTTAAACCCAATGTGAGAGGAGGGGATCACAATAGAAGTATCCTCAAAAAGGAAAATGAATGGATTGTTAGACTTGATTCACGAGCCCATAAGGGAGTCAATGACAAATTTCCTATGCCTTTTGTATGGATACAGCCCCATTCTGGATTACATTTTAGGATTTTATACTCTACCCATTGCTACTCAGTTCCCTGTGAATGGGGTTCACATATTGTTGTACTTCATCGAGATATCTGAGCTTCTATATCAGAATTATTTCTGATCAAGTTATTTCCCACATATACTATTTAGTAATTAACAAGTGTGGTGATCGTTGTGTGTCTCTAATTATGCATTATGGGTCAAATTTCATAGAATCATAGAATGTTAGACTTAAAAGGGACCTCCAAGGTCATCTGGTCCAACCCCCTACTCAATGCAGGATTCACTAAACCATCTCAGACAGATATCTGTCCAGCCTCTGTTTGAAGACTTCCATTGAAGGGGAACTCACCACCTCTCGTGGCAGCCTGTTCCACTCATTGATCACCCTCACTGTCAAAAAGTTTTTTCTAATATCTAATCTGTATCTTCTCCCATTCAGTTTCCTTCCATTGCTTCTCGTGTTTCCATGTGCAAATGTGAATAAAGCTGACAGATATTAAGTCTCCTCTCAAACTTCTCTTTTGCAAGCTAAACATTCCCAGAACCTTTAACCGTTAGAAGATTGTTTTTAGACCATTCTGCTATCTCTTCTCTGAACTTGCTCCAGTTTCTTCATGTTGTTTTTAAGATTTGGTGCCCAGAACTGGACACAGTATTCCAGATGAGGTCTGACCAAAGAGGAGTAGAGGGGGATTATTACTTCACGTGATCTAGAATATATGCTTCTGTTAACCCCTTGGCAACCCTGGGATTTTCCGTTTTTTGCTCCCCTTGTTCCCAGAGCCATAGCGTTTTTATTTTTTGGTCAATATGGCCGTGTGAGGGCTTATTTTTTTCGAGACAAGTTATACTTTTTAACGCCATTACTAGTTTTACCATATCATGTACGGGAAAACGGGAAAAAAATTCCAAGTGCGGGGAAATTGCAAAAAAAGTGCAATACCACAGATGTTTTTTTTAAAAATTTTTTACCACGTTCACTGAATGCTAAAACTGACCTGCCGTTATTATTCTCCAGGTCATTACAAGTTCGTAGATACCAAACATGTATAGGTTCTTTTTTATTTAAGTGGTGAAAAAAAAATTCCAAAGTTTGCTAAAAAAAAAAGAAAATGGCGCCATTTTCCAAGACCTGTAGTGTCTCCATTTTTTGGGATCTGGGGCCGGGTGAGGGCTTATTTTTGGGCGCCGAGCTGAAGTTTTTATTGATACCATTTTGGGGTAAATCCGATGTTTTGATCGCCCGTTATTGCATTTTATTGCAATGTTGCGGCAACCAAAAAACGTAATTCTGGTGTTTTAAATTTTTTTTCTTGTTATGCCGTTTACCGATCGGATTAATTATTTTTTTATATTGGTAGACCGGGTGATTCTGAACGCGGCGATACCAAATATGTGTATGTGTTTTTTTTAAATTATTATTTTATTTTGAATGGGGCGAAAGGGGGGTGATTTAAACTTTTATATTTTTTTAATTTTTTAAAATTATTTTTAAAAACATTTTTTTTCACTTTTTGCTTGCTTCTATAATCTCCATAGGAGACTAGAAGCAGCACTTGTCTGATCGCCTCTGCTACATAGAGGTGATCAGCAGATCACCTCTATGTAGCAGAAATGCTCCTGTGAAGCACTGGGTGGTGCTCATAGCGAGCAGCACATGACAACCACTGAGGTCTGCTGCAGATCCAGGGTTGTTATGCCCACACATCGGTAACCCGCGATCACGTGACAGGGTCACTGATGGGCAGGGTAAGTGACGCGCTTCTGGCGCGACGCTGTTAAATGCCGCTGTCAGAGATTGACAGCGGCATTTAACTGGTTAACAGCCGCGGGTGGATCGCGATTCCACCCGCGGCTGTTGCGGGCACATGTCCGCTGTAATAATCAGCTGACATGTGCTCGGTTCAGTGAGGGCTCAGCGCCGGAGCCCTCATTGAACCGGGGGTTACAGCCTTGTACGTACCAATACGGCACAGGCTGTAAAGGGGTTAATGCAACCCAGAATTGTGTTTACCTTTTTTGGCTGCTGCATTAGCTCATGGTCAGTCTGTGAGCTACTAGTATACCTAAGTCTTTTTCACACGTGCTTAGCCCTATTCTTCCCATTGTGTATTTGCTTTTTTTTTTTTTTTTCATTTTTCTTGCCCAGATGTACTACTTTGCATTTCTCCTAGTTAAAAACCATTCTTTTAGTTGCTGCCCATAGTTGCAATTTTTTAATTCTCTTTCTTTCTCTCTCTCTCTCTCTCTCTCTCTCTCTCTCTCTCTCTCTCTCTCTCTCTCTCTCTCTCTCTCTCTCTCTCTCTCTCTCTCTCTCTCTCTCTCTCTCTCTCTCTCTCTCTCTCTCTCTCTCTCTCGTATTAGCTATCTCTCCTAGATTTGTGTCATCAGCGAATTCAATCAGTTTACCCTCAATTCCTTCATCTACAGTCATGGCCAAAAGTATTGAGAATGAGACAAATAGTAATTTTTCCAAAGTTTACTGCTTAATTTTTTGTAATGGCAATTTGCATATACTCCTGAATGTCAAAGAGTGATCAGCTTAACAGCAATTACTGTACTTGCAAAGTCAATATTTGCCCAGAAAATGAACTTTAACCCCCAAAACACATTTCAACATCATTGCAGTCCTGCCTTAAAAGGAGCAGCTAACATCGTTTTAGTGATTGATCCATTAACACAGGTGTGGGTGTTGATGAGGACAGGGCTGGCGATCAGTCAGTCATGATTAAGTAAGAATGACATCACTGGACACTTTAAAAGGAGGCTGGTTCTTGGTATCATTGTTTCTCTTCAGTTAACCATGGTTATCTCTAAAGAAACACGTGCAGCCATCATTGCACTGCACAAAAATGGCCTAACAGGGAAGAGTATCGCAGCTACAAAGATTGCACCTCAGTCAACAATCTATCGCATCATCAAGAACTTCAAGGAGAGAGCTTCCATTGCTGTCAAAAAGGCTCCAGGGCGCCCAAGAAAGACCAGCAAGCGGCAGGACCGTATCTTAAAACTGTTTCAGCTGCGGGATCGGACTAACAGCAGTGCCGAGCTTGCTCAGGAATGGCAGCAGGCTGTTGTGAGTGCTTCTGCACGCACTGTGAGGCGGAGACTTTTTGAGCAAGGGCTGGTTTCAAGGAGGGCAGCAAAGAAGCCACTTCTCTCCAGAAAAAACATCAGGGACCGACTGATATTCTGCAAAAAGTACAGGGAGTGGACTGCTGAGGACTGGGGCAAAGTCATTTTCTCTGATGAATCCCCTTTTCGATTGTTTGGGACATCTGGAAAACAGCTTATTCGGAGAAGAAGAGGTGAGCGCTACCACCAGTCTTGTCTCATGCCAACTGTAAAGCATCCTGAAACCATTCATGTGTGGGGTTGCTTATCAGCCAAGGGAATCGGCTCACTCACAGTCTTGCTTAAAAACACAGCCATGAATAAAGAATGGTACCAGAATGTCCTCCAAGAGCAACTTCTCCCAACCGTCCAAGAGCAGTTTGGCGCCCAACAATGCCTTTTCCAGCATGAAGGAGCACCTTGCCATAAAGCAAAGGTGATAACTAAATGGCTCATGGAACAAAACATAGAGATTTTGGGTCCATGGCCTGGAAACTCCCCAGATCTTAATCCCATTGAGAACTTGTGGTCAATCATCAAGAGATGGGTGGACAAACAAAAACCAACAAATTCTGGCAAAATGCAAGCATTGATTATGCAAGAATGGACTGCTATCAGTCAGGATTTGGTCCAAAAGTTGATTGAGAGCATGCCAGGGAGAATTACAGAGGTCTTGAAGAAGAAGGGGCAACACTGCAAATATTGACTTGCTGCATTAACTCATTCTAACTGTCAATATAACCTATTGGTACTCATAATATGATTGCAATTATATTTCTGTATGTGATATAAACATCAGACAAACACTAATAAAAACCAGAGGCCAGCAGATCATGTGAAAATATAATTTTGGTGTCATTCTCAAAACTTTTGGCCATGACTGTAAATCATTGATAAAGATGTTGTTGAACAACACAGGGCCCAGTACATTGCCTTTTGGTACCTTACTTGAGACATTCTTCTAACTGGATGTGCAACCATTTATGACCACTCTTTGGGTCTGATCACTAAGCCTGTTATGAATCCACCTAACAGTTGCCTTTTCCATTTCATAGTTGGTCATTTTTTCAATAAGGATGGTGTGAGATACTTTTGTCAAATGCTTTTCTGAAGTCAAGATATACTATATCTACTGTGTTTCCCTGATACACCCAGTCAGTGATTCAGTAGATTTACATGCCTATTGCATGATGAGAGGCTGTGCAATACTTATTTTTAGTCTCCCATGACGCTGATCTCAGAGATGGGACTTTTCTACATTGGTGGGATACAATAATAATAATAATTATTATTAATTATTTATATAGCGCCAACATATTCAGCAGCACTTTACAAATAAGCGGAGATGTGTACATACAATAAATTCAATAAAAGGTAAGACAGTTTAAACAGTTACATTAGGAGTGAGGTCCCTGCTCGCAAGCTTACAATCTACAAGGAAATGGGGTGACACAGTAGGTGAAAAGTGCTTATTTCAGGTCAGGCAATTATAATAAATAGGGATTTTCATATAAGGCTGCATGAACCGGTCATCAGTCCGTTTGTTTAAGTGCAATAATCAAGTAACGAGTGCAGTTATCGTGTGCATGGAGGGTGTGGAGACAGATGAATAGTAGGGAACAGATTCTGAATAATATTTAGAAGGAGGGAACAGGGGAAAGTTAGTTTACTAAGTTGAAGTGGTAGGCTTGTTTAACCCCTTTCTGACGTGTGACCTAATAGTACGTCATGGTGACCTGGACCGATTGGACCAGTGACGTATTATTAGGTCATATGGCGATCGCACCTGCACACGTGCCTGATAATCACAGCTGACACCTGGTGCTATGTGCAGGGAGCGGTCCCGCACCGCTCCCGGCACATTAACTGCCGCAATGCTGCAATCGAAGTCGATCGCAGCATTGCGGTGGCAAGGTGAGGTGATCGCAATACTCACCTCCTCTCCCGGCCTCCAGCGCTGTCTGCCGCAGCTTCCTGGATGTTGCCATGACGACCCGATGTCGTCATGACAACATCCGGGTCACCAAACAGCAGGAAGATATTTTGGTCATGCGCAGTGCATGGCCAAAGTATCTTCTACATCTGCAGGACTGACAGCCTGTATAGCACAGGGATGGTGCTCCATCCCTGTGCTATACAGGCGATCAGAATAAAAGAAGTGAAAGTCCCATATTGGGACACAGAATAAAAGTCCAAAAAGTGTTAAAAAATCCACCAGAAATAAAAATATAATGTACCTATCAATAAATATTATTATGAAAAAAAAACCAATAAAAGTACACATATTTTGTATCGCCGCGTCCGAAACGACCTGACCTATAAAACTGTTCCGCTAGTTAACCCCTTTAAAGAACACGGTAAAAAAAAAACAACTAAGCTAAACACAATTCTTTATCATCATACCGCAAAACAAAAAATGGAATAACACGCTATCAAAAAGACAAATATAAATAAAAATGGCACCGCTGAAAACGTCATCTTGTCCTGCAAAAAACAAGCCACCATACAGCTCCATCAGCCAAAAAATAAAAAAGTTATAGCTCTCAGAATAAAGCGATGCAAAAAAATATTTTTTTATATAAAATAGCTTTTATTGTGTAAAAGCGCCAAAACATAGAAAAACTATATAAATGTGGTACTGCTGTAAATGTACTGACCCGAAGAATAAAGCTACCTTATCAATTTTACCACACGCGGAACAGCATAAAAAAAAAACCCATACAAACAATTCCGGAATTGCTGTTTTTTGTTTATTCTGCCTCTTAAAAATCGGAATAGAAAGCGTTCAAAAAATGTCATGTGTCATAAATTGGTACCAATAAAAACGTCAACTCATTCCGCAAAAAACAAGCCCTCACATGACTCTGTCGGCCAAAATATGGAAAAATTATAGCTCTCAAAATATGGCGATGCAAAAACTAGATTTTACAAAAAAAATGCGTCTTTTAGTGAGTGACAGTTGTTAATCATAAAAACCCGATATAATTCTGGTATCTCTGTAATCGCACCGACCCGAAGAATAAAGTCGTCTAATCACTTATACCGCACGAGAAATGGCGTAAAAAATAAACTCTAGGGTTAAGGTTGTGTTAGGATTAGGGTTGGGGTTGGGGTTAGGGTTGAGCTAGGGTTAGGATTTTTTTCAAAAGTAAAAAAAAAAAAGATGACGATATGGCGACTAGTGTTGAGCGCAAGTGCTCGCTACTTGAGTTTGTATTGGGTGCTCGGGTATGCACTGAGTATCGCGGGTGCTGGAGTGACATGCTTGAGTCTCCGCCCCATATGCTTCGTGGCCAAAAAAACCCATGCACAAGCGATCCCCGCATGTTTTTTTTGGGGTGTCTAATAACGATGAAACATGCGAGCGGGGACTCAAGCATGTCACTCAAGCATGCGCGATACATGGTGCATACCCGAGTACCCGATGCAAACTCAAGTAGCGAGCACTTGTGCTCAAGACTAATGACAACTTATCCAATATGATGACCTAATGTTATCACATTCTGTGTCGTACCTCTGGGTTCAAAATGTTCACTATACCCCTTGATAAAATCCTTGAGGGGTGTAGTTTCCAAAATGGGGTCACTTGTGGGGGGTTCCCACTATTTAGGCACATCAGGGGCTCTCCAAACACGACATGGCATCCGCTCTCAATTCCAGCCAGTTTTGCGTTCAAAAAGTTGCACAGTGCTCCTTCCCTTCTGAACTCTGCAGTGCGCCCAAACACTATATTTTCCCCACATATAGGGTATTGGCGTACTCAAGAGAAATTGCACAACAGTTTTTGGGGTCCATTTTCTCCTCTTACCCTTGTGAAAATAAAAAATTGGGGCTAAAATATAATTTTTGTGGAAAAAATTTGATTTTTTTATTTTCACGGCTCCATGTTATAAACTTCTGTAAAGCACTTGGGGGTTCACACATCTAGATAAGTTCCCTGAGGGGTCTAGTTTCCAAAATGGTGTCACTTGTGGGGGTTTTCCACAGGGGTACATCTGCTAAGTATTCAAGCAAATTTTACATTCAAAGTCAAATGACGCTCCTTCCCTTCCGAATCCTGCCGTGCGCCCAAACAGTGTTTTTTCCCCACGTATGGGGTATCTGCATGCTCAGGGGAAATTGCACAACAAATTTTGGGGTCAATTTTTTTCCTGTTACCCCTGCGAAAATAAAAAAAAATTGGGTCTAAAGTAACATTTTTTTTTCTTCCACATTCCAAAAATTCCTGTGAAGCACCTGAAGGGTTAATAAAGTTCTTGAATGTTGAAGGGTTAATAAAGTTCTTGAATGTTGTTTTGAGGGGTGCAGTTTTTAGAATGGTGTCACTTTTGGATATTTTCTGTCATAAAGACTCCTCAAAGTGACTTGAAATGTGATGTGGTCCCTAAAAAAATGGTATTGTAAATTTTGTTGGAAAAATTAGAAATCGCTGGTCCTCTTTTAACCCTTATAGCTCCCTAAAAAAAAAATATATATTGGTTCCAAAATTGTGCTGATGTAAAGTAGGCATGTGGGAAATGTTATTTATTAACTATTTTGTGTGACATATCTCTCTGATTTAAGGGCATAAAAATAAAAATTTTGAAAATTGCTAAATTTTCTAAATTTTCACCAAATTTCCATTTTTTTCACAAATAAACGCAAGTGATATCGAAGAAATTTTACCACAATCATGAAGTACAATATGTCACGAAAAAACATACTCAGAATCAGGGGGATCCATTGGAGCGTTCCAGAGTAATTATCTCATAAAGTGACAGTGGTCAGAATTATAAAACTTGGCCCAGTCATTCACGTGCAAACCACCCTCGGGGATAAAGGGTTTTAAAGAGAGAGGTTTTTAATGCGCGCTTGAAGACGTGGGGGCTAGGCATCAGTCAGATCGTCTGGGGTAGAGCATTCCAGAGAACTGGTGCAGCAGGAGAGAAGTCTTGGAGACGGAGGTGCGAGGTTCGGATTATGGGGGATGTTAGTCTTTGGTCATTTGTAGAACAGAGGGCACGTGTAGGCGATAGACAGAGATGAGAGAGAAGATATAAAGCAGTGCAGAACTGTGGAGAGCTTTGTGGGTGAGAGCGATGAGTTTATATTGGACCCTGTAGCGAATGGGTAACTTGTATAATGATAATGACTGGCACAAGATGGAGGCATCGGTGAAGCGGCTGGACAGAAATACGACCCTGGCTGCCACATTCAGGATGGATCGGAGAGGAGAAAGTTTGGTAAGAGAGACCGATCAGAAGAGAGTTGCAGTAGTACAAACGAGCGTGAATAAGAGCAACAGTAAGAGTTTTAGCAGTTTCAAAGGTGAGAAAAGGTCGGATTCTGGAGAGGTTTTTAAGATGCAGGTGACAAGAGCGGGTGAGTGATCGGATATAGGGAGTAAAGGAAAGTTTAGTGTCGAATATGACCCCAAGGCAGCGGGCTTGCTGCTTGGGAGTTATGGTTGAACCCTCCAAGGTAATTTCAATGTTAGGTATGTAGGGATTGTAGTCACTCAGGTGCGATGAGAGGCAAAAAGGAGGCATGTTTCTTTAAATATCCATAGCGGTTTATTGGCTTCATAAACTGTCAAAAGAAAAATGCAAACAAACAGCCTTCTGTCCAGGCAAAAGAGAAAGCAAAACAGTCCTTTTAGCAAAATTTCTGGTAAACTGGATCTGTGGTCACACAGGCTGGTAAGCATCCAGCACACCGCTCAGTCTGGAGACAACACACAGGAGATCTTCTCCCTCCAAACACAGACCATGTATCAAACAACAGCCTCCATTATATATGCTGTTATCCACACTCAGAGGTGCGGTATGTGGGTAATAGACCAGCCCAACTCTTCACAGCTACCCATAACCTGGTCCCAGGTGCACCAATTGGGCCTCTTAGTGTGTTCGTGCACTAGAGAAAATACTCCGGGCTACATCACAGAGACCAGCCATCTCTGTGATACATACCCCCCTCTGCCTAAAGCCGTGGGGCTTGGCACCTTCTACTACCAGACAGGGGATTCTCGAAAGGGCATCGGCATTGCCATGTAGCTTCCTTGCTCTATGTTCTACATGGAAGTTAAAATCCTGTAGGGCTAAAAGCCAGGCCTGGCATTTTTTCCCTTTGTTTCCCTCATCCTTCTGAATGGGGCATGGTCGGATACTAATCTCAAATTTTCGACCTAAGAGGTAATACCGTAATGTGTCCACCGCCCATGTTATAGCCAAGCACTCCTTCTCTTTGACCGAATAATTTTTCTCGCAGGACAGCTTTCTACTCAGGTAGAGAACTGTGTGCTCCTCTCCGTGTGTCTCCTATGAAAGGACTGCTCCCAAACCAACATCTTAGGCGTCTGTTTGGAGTATAATCTCTTTCTTAAAGTCGGGGGCAACCAGGACAGGTTGCTTACACAGCACCACCTTAATTTCTTGAAAGGCCGACTCCGCCTCTGCAGTTCACTTGGCCATAGCTGATTTCGTCCCTTTAAGGAGGTCAGTCAGGGGTGCAGCCATCATGGCAAAGTTTGGGATGAACCTCCTGTAGTATCCCACGATCTCCAGGAAGGCTGTAACCTGCTTTTCTGACAGCGGTCTCTGCCAGGTTTGGATTGCCTCCACTTTACTGATTTGGGGTTTTATCTCGCCTCTACCAACTACATAACCCAGGTATTTGGCTTCTTCTTTCCCCATGGAACATTTCTTTGGGTTTATTGAAAACCCCGCCTTCCTTAGAGCATCAAACACCATCTGGATCTTTTCCAGATGACTCTCCCAGTCTGGGCTGAAGATAACAATATCATTCATGTATGCTGCGGCGTATTGCTTATGGGGAGCAAGAATTCGATCCGTAGCGCTCTGTAAGGTGGCAGGGGTCCCATGCAGTCCAAACAGAATCCGGACTTACAGGAAGCATTCGTCCGGCGTAGAAACCGCAGTCTTCTCTTTGGCTCACTGTGCTATTAGGGATCCGCCAATAACCCTTCGTCAGATCCAAGGTGGTTATGTTCCTTGCTGGCCCAAGTCGCTCGATCAGCTCATCGACGCGTGGCATGCGATATGCATCGAACTTGGAGACCTCATTCAACTTCCGATAGTTGTTGCAGAACCTCCATTCCCCATCGGGCTTTGGGACCAGGACAATCGGGCTCGACCACCCGCTCTTGGATTCCTCAATGACCCCGAGCTTCAGCATACAAGCCACCTTTTTGGAGATCATCTCTTGTCGAGCCTCGGGTATCCGATAGGACTTAAAGTTCGCTCATACATGTGGCACCATCAGAATCTCGTGTTCTATGACCCCTGTGCAGCCCAGCAATTCCGAAAACAGATCCTGGCTCTTCTGTAGCAACTCCCCACACGGCTCTTCGTTAGAGTTTCCATTATTGCGACTCCTCCAACGTCACCTTCTGGCTTGCCCAGCAAGCATGAAGCTTCCACAGCCTCTCTGTCTTGCCAGGGCTTGATGAAGTTGACGTGGTATATCTGGTACGGCTTAAGTCGCCCTGGTTGATGAACCTTGTAGTTCACGTCACCAATTTTTTCCACCACCTCATATGGCCCTTGCTATTTGGCGGCCAAGAACTTATTCTCCACTGTAGAAATTAGCAAAAGGACTTGGTCTCCCGGATTGAATTGCCTCACCCTGGCTGACCGGTTGTAGACCCTGGCCTGAGCTTCTTTTGCCTGGAGGAGATGTTCTTTTACAATGGGCATCACCTTCACAATCCTCTCCTGCATCAGAGCAAGGTGCTCGATGGCGCTTCTGTGGGGCGTGACCTCGGCTTCCCAGGTTTCCTTTGCGACATCCAGGAGACCTTGCAGATGTCAGCCATACAGGAGTTCGAATGGCGAGAACCCGTAGAAGCCTGTGGAACCTTTCGGATGGAGAACAATAAATATCGTAGGAGACAGTCCCTGTCTCTACCGTCCTTTTCTATGGCCTTCCTGAGCATACTCTTCAGAGTCTTGTTAAACTTTCCCGCAAGGCCATCTGTCTGAGGATGGTATACTGAAGTCCTCAGTTGGGAGATTTGCAGGATTTTGCATAGCTCTCTCATCACCTTACTCATAAAGGGAGTTCCCTGGTCAGTCAGGATCTCCTTTGGTAAGCCTGTTCAAGAAAAAACGTGGACCAACTCGGGGGCTATACTCTTTGCGGAGGAATTTCTCAGTGGAATCGCCTCAGGATAGCGTGTGGCATAGTCCAGGATAACGAATATATATTGATGCCTGCAAGCAGATTTAACTAGGGGACCAACCAAGTCCATAGCAATTCTCTCAAACGGCACTTCAATAATGGGCAATGACACGAGGGACTTCGAACAGTGAGAGGTGGGGGCGGTTAACTGGCACATAGGGCAAGACCTGCAATACTTCAATATTTCCCGGTGAAACCTGGGCCAATAGAACCTTTGCGCCATCTGTTCCTGCGTTTTTTTTCACTCCCGGATGCTCCCCCCATGTGATGGGCCATGTCCAACACCTTTCGTCTATAGGGGCTCGGCACTATTACCTGCTCCACACGCTCCTCCCTCACTTTCATTACAACAACTCCCCACTCATCATAAAATGGGGAAACCTTGTGTCAGCCCCCGGCTCCTTGTCAACCCCATTTATGACAATGACATTATTAAAGGCTTCCTTCAGAGGTAGGTCCCTATGTTGGGCAGACCCAAAATTCTCGCTGGTCACCCTTTAACTCTGGAATGTCAGGCTCAGGGGACACTACCTCCTCATCCCGCACAAGAACACAAAAGGGAAACCAATTTGAGAAACCAGGTAATCCTGAAGAGGTATCACCACAACCAGTGTCAACCGCGCCATCTAACGCTGAACCTTTCCCCCACAGATCCCAAAATAAACAAAAGTCTCGGCTTATAATGATACCGTTCAACAAGTCATGAATGACACCGACCTCGTGGGACTCGATACCGTTGGCTGTTTCAATGTCCTCTCTGGCCATAGGATAGTCCTTAGCATTGCCATGAATGCACCGTACGCCTGATTTTTTTCCCGGTATCAGTTGGAGGGGTAGAGTGGCCCTCACAAGGGTCACCAGACTCCCGGAGTCTGGCAGCAATGTTATCTGCCGCCCGTTCACATTCACGGGACGCGCATGTGGCCCCTCACTGGGTGGACAGTTGACCCTGCAGGCCGAATACGCGTAATATGAACAGCGGCATCCTATGCTGCAGTCCATCTGTTCGGGGATCCTTTTGCATGGATTTATATAGTGTGACCAAGTTGACAAGCACTTTCTAAGTGATACTAAAAACGCTTGTAAAGCGCTTGTCAACAGACATGCGGAAATGCATGTGAAGAATGCTTCACAACCGCATGTGTTTGGCAGGAAAAACGCATGTACAATCTGCATGCGTTTTTTCTGCCAGGGAGATGCAGAAACGCTGCAGAAATTTTCTGCTTCAATTCTGCATCGTGGGCACATAGCCTAACATCAATTGTAAGGATTGTACTCACTCAGGTGCAATGAGAGGCAAAAAGGAGGCATGTTTCTTTAAATGTCTATAGCGGTCTATTGGTTTCATAAACCGTCAAAAGAAAAATGCAAACAAACAGCCTTTAGTCCAGGCAAAAGCAAAAGTAAAACAGTCCTTTTAGCAAAGTCTCTGGTAAACCGGACTTGTGGTCACACAGGCTGGTAAGCATCCAGCACACCGCTCAGTCTGGAGACAACACACAGGAGATCTTCTCCCTCCAAACACAGACCATGTGCCAAACAGCCTTCATTATATAGGCTGTTAACCACACCCAGAGGTGAGGCATGTTGGTAGCTAGACCCACCCAAATCTTCACAGCTACCCGTAACCAGGTCACAGGTGCACCAATTAGTCCTCTTAGTGCGTGCACTAGAGAAAATACTCCGGGTTACAACACAGACACCAGCCATCTCTGTGATACATGCCTCCCATCGACTATGCGGCCATTAGCCACCTTACAGGTAGAGTTAGGTTAGTAGAGGGAGAAACACAAGAAGTTCACTTTTGGAGATATTCAGTTTAAGATAGAGGGAGGACATGATGTTAGAGACAGTGGACAGACAATCATTGGTATTTTGAATTAGGGTAGGGTTGATTTCAGGGGAACAAGTGTATAATCCAAATCCATTATGTGCTTTGGCATGGAGCGCATGCTTGCAGCCATTCGCAGTCGCAGATAGGAGACTTCGATGCTCTCCAGCGTGGAACGCACACGTCTGGTTATGCGCAATCGCGGACAATGACACATAATGCACTCCAGTGTGGAACGCATAACTACGGGCATGCACAGTCACGGGTACGAGTGGCGCGACAGCAATCAAACAGCAGTATCACTGCTTGATTTGCCAGCAAACTCGCCTGACCTTAACATCATAGAGAATCTATGGGGTATTGTCAAGAGGAAGATGAGAGACACCAGACCCAAAAAATGCAGACGAGCTGAAGGTTGCTATCAAAGCAACCTGGGCTTCCATAACACCTCAGCAGTGCCACAGGCTGATCGCCTCTATGTCACTCCACATTGATGCAGTAATGGATGCAAAAGGAGCCCTGACCAAGTATTGAGTGCATTTACTGAACAGACATTTCTGTAGGCCAACATTTCGATTTTAAAAATCATTTTTAAGCTGGTGTTATAAAGTATTCTAATTTAATGAGATAATGACTTTTGTGTTTTCATTGGCTGTAAGCCATAATCATCAACATTAACAGAAATAAACACTTGAAATAGATCACTCTGTTTGTAATGACTCTACATAATACAGTGGGTACGGAAAGTATTCAGACCCCTTTTCTCATTAAAGTACTCTCTGCACCCCATTTTGACTGAAAAAAATAGAAATGTAGAAATTTTTGCAAATTTATTAAAAAAGAAAAACTGAAATATCACATGGTCATAAGTATTCAGACCCTTTGCTTAGTATTGAGTAGAAGCACCCATTTGAGCTAGTACAGCCATGAGTCTTCTTGGGAATGATGCAACAAGTTTTTCACACCTGGATTTGGGGATCCTCTGCCATTCTTCCTTGCAGATCCTCTCCAGTTCCGTCAGGTTGGATGGTGAGCGTTGGTGGACAGCCATTTTCAGGTCTCTCCTGAGATGCTCAATTGGGTTTAGGTCAGGGCTCTGGCTGGGCCAGTCAAGAATGGTCACAGAGTTGTCCTGAAGCCACTCCTTTGTTATTTTAGCTGTGTCCTTAGGATCATTGTCTTGTTGGAAGGTGAACCTTCAGCCAAGTCTGAGGTCCAGAGCACTCTGGAAGAGGTTTTCATCCAGGATATTTTTGTACTTGGCCGCATTCGTGTTTCCTTCAATTGCAACCAGTCGTCCTGTCCCTGCAGCTGAAAAACACTCCCATAGCATGATGCTGCCACCACCATGTTTCACTGGTGGGATTGTATTGGGCAGGTGATGAGCAGTGCCTGGTTTTCTCCACACATATTGCTTAGAATTATCACCAAAAAGTTCTATCAATGTCTCCTCAGACCAGAGAATCTTATTTCTCATAGTCTGGGAGTCCTTCATGTGTTTTTTGAGCAAACTCTATGCGGGCTTTCATATGTCTTGCACTGAGAAGAGGTTTCCGTCAGGCCACTCTGCCATAAAGGCCCGACTGGTGGAGGGCTGCAGTAATAGTTGACTTTGTGGAACTTTCTCCCATCTCCCTACTGCATTTTTGGAGCTCAGCCACAGTGATCTTGGGATTCTTCTTTACCTCTCTCACCAAGACTCTTCTCCCACGATTGCTCAGTTTGGCTGGACGGCCAGATCAAGGAAGACTTCTGGTGGTCCCAAACGTCCTCCATTTAAGGATTATGGAGGCCACTGTGCTCTTAGGAACCGTGAGTACTGCAGAAATTCTTTTGTAACCTTGGCCAGACCTGTGCTTTGCCACAATTCTGTCTCTGAGCTCCTTGGGCAGTTCCTTTTGAGCTCATGATTCTCATTTGGTCTGACATGCACTGTGAGCTGTGAGGTATTATATGGACAGGTGTGTGCCTTTCCAAATCAAGTCCTATCAGTTTAATTAAACACAGCTGGACTCCAATGAAGGAGTAGAACCATCTCAAGGAGGATCACAAGGAAATGGACAGCATGTGACTTAAATATGAGTGTCTGAGCAAAGGGTCTGAATACTTATGACCATGTGATATTTTAGTCTTTCTTTTTTAATAAATTTGCAAAAATTTCTACATTTCTGTTTTTTTCAGTCAAGATGGGGTGCAGAGTGTACTTTAATGAGAAAAAAAATGAACTTTTTATAATTTACCAAATTGCTGCAATGAAACAGAGTGAAAAATTTAAAGGGCTCTGAATACTTTCCGTACCCACTGTATATGAGTTTCACTTTTTATATTGGCAAACTGAAATAAACTTTTTGATGATATTTTAATTTTGTGAGAAGCGCCTGTATATAGAACACCTCAATTTTTATATTACATAGGATTTTGTTCAAGTTTTTTTTTTTGTCCTAGATGCAACTTACTCAGCAGACATGCTTCATATGATATGGAATTGTCCTATCTTAGTGTCCTTTTGAACAGAAGTTCTAGCAGTCAATAGCAGGGTTTATACAATGCAGAACTTTCACCATTACTATGTGTACTAAGGTATGTTGAAGATCTGACTATCGATGAGCATCGTAAAATAGCGGTGGCACGTATGTTATATATGGCAAGGAAATTAATAGCCTAAAAATGGATAGCAGATCAGGAACCTGTGATGTCAGAATTTATAGACAAAGTTGATTGGCTAGTAAACTTGGAAAAAGGCATATACCTAACATCTCTTTTTATCTCTAAATATGATAAGTTATGGAGTTTATGGATTGATGGCTCCGGTTTGGCGTCCAGGAAATTGCAGAGATTTCGCTACATCTATGTTCTGGTGTCCTATAGAGTTAATTTTTTTAAACAAATGTTTAACATGTTAAAAAATAACAATCTGTCTTATGCTTTTTGCATGTTTTTTTCTTATTACAAGACTTGTTGGCGCCAATTTTCTTTTGAAACTTTTTAATATCTGCTTTTTTCTGGTGTTTTTATTGTAATATAGGAAAGCCTAAGGCCAGAAATAAACCCCATAAACACTGTATATGTAGACTTAGGTGTCAAGTAATTTCTGTCCATGGTGTTTGTGCAAACAAAAAAGCTTTTATAAAAGCCTGAAATTTCTGTGTGTGAATCAGAGATGAGATGTAATGTGATAGAAGATTAAAGTCCGGGGGAGACGGGAAACATTCATATAGACGGCCGGTGGTGATGTAGTCAGTGACGGACTCTGGCCAAATATGTTTCTAAAGCCGTAGTAGACGATGAAGATGTCATCCTCATCATGAAGTAGTTATTTCTCATTTCACGTGTAATGAATATTTCCGCAGTATTGCTAATGCTGATTCCAGTGACTATAAATGAGATGTGAATTAGCGTTATGGATGATGGGTATGTGAGAAATGTATTCAGCTGCAGATTCCGAGGAAGAAACTGCTTGTTGTCTGTGACCTAAAATATATAGGTTTTATTAGTAGATGTAAAGAAGAAAACTACTGTAAAATAATATATCTCCTCATATGTTTCCCTTATCTCCAGTAATTGTATTATTGCACAGGACTCTTTATGATGTTACATCGGCTCCTCTTCTTCTCATTCAGGTCTCGACAATATCGGATGCTTTCAGAGAAGATCTTCTATATAAGAAAATTTTCCTGATTTACCCATCAAAGATGGATATGGACAGAGACAAGATGGCGGAGAGGATATTACACCTCACCCTAGAGATCCTCTTCCGGCTTACTGGAGAGGTGAGAGATTCTGATGACGTCACATTACATCATTCTTATCTATGGGAATAACAGATGGACAGAACTGGAGAGGTGAGGACTCTGGAAATGTCTGTAGTGAGATTTATTAATGTGTCTCTCCATAACCAGGATTACACAGTAGTGAAGAAGACCTCTAGTGAGCGCTGTCAGGACCCTGTGTCTGAGGGATGGGGAAGACCCCTGAGCCCAATCACGGGGCCTCCACCTCACCCCCTGATACATGAGGACATCAATGACCAGAAGATCCTAGAACTCACCTACAAGATGATTGAGCTGCTGACTGGAGAGGTGACACTGCTGTGAATGCTGGGACATTATACAGTAACGTAAGGGATCAGTGGGATAACTGTATCATTGTTTGTGTCAGGTTCCTTTAAGGTGTCAGGATGTCGCTGTCTATTTCTCCATGGAGGAGTGGGAGTTTTTAGAAGGACACAAAGATCTGTACAAGGACGTCATGATGGAGGTTCCCCAGCCCCTCACATCACCAGGTAATAGACAGGACTGAATACACACGGCCTATAATTGTCTATATGTAAATAATGAATTCAGTCCCTGTATGTGTTTCCTCCAGATCTATCCAGTAAGAGAACAACACCAGAGAGATGTCCCCGTCCTCTTCTTCCACAGGACTGTAAACAAGAAGATCCCAATGTTCCTCAGGATCATCAGGTAGATGGAGAGAAGGTATCATGAGATCTCCCCTATGATGTGTAGACGGCTGTGAAGGTCTTGTGCTCAGTCTTGATTTATCCACCATTATTATATGTTTATACTAGTGTAATGAGACTGGTGGAGATGGAAGGATTAGCGCTCTTCTTAAATGTGACCCCTCCATCTGTCTGTGACTTTTACAATATTTGTTTCAGGGTGAAGATCTGACCCATATTAATACCACAGAGACATATGTGAGGGGTGATGAGAAGTGTAAAGAGGAGATTCCTACATATAACTACCCAGGTGAGTAGTAACCACTAAATGTAGAGAAGTCACAGATTCTTCTCAGTCACCGGCTGTGGCTACTTTATTGGTCGTGTAGCCCGGCCGTATCATAATCGTGTGATCACCATTTTTGCCTCTAGACCACAACATTCTCCTCCACCCAAAACTGTTCAAATGACTTTGTGTATTTGTCAGGGACGTCAATGACGACACCGGGGAGATCATATAATATCCCACCGCTGCCAACCATTTTGTCAGGGACGACTCCGGGGAGATCACACAATATCCCATTGCTAGCCGTCACTTTGTCAGGATTGAGCAGGGATTCGCGCACACACGATCCCGATTACTAAGTAGGTATCGGCAAGCGCGCAGTGAGCGTTTGGCGTACACACCTCCGGAGTCCAACGCATGGAATATATGTATACGGCCCAGTACGGTCACTGCCAGCTTCACGGTAACCCACTTATTATTATTCGCTGCCACCACCGACCAGCTATTAAAATACAATACAGACCTGATCAGACGCCTGCTTTCTGGTAACCTATGGCTTCGGGGGAGGGAACGATTACATAGCAAAAGAAACAGAATTATTACATTTTATATATAATCCAAAAGGGAGACAGTGTTTATGAAAAATATACAAAGATTTTACAAATGGAGACAATACAGTACAGAATATACAGTTACACAAAATAAAAAGGATTAATAGAAGACTTACTCGACAGATCGCAGAGACGATTCAGTCCAGCTGGAGAGGGGGGGTGCTCCACTTGATTTGACCATTATCGAACGGGACCCCTTACTTATAGCATCTATACCCCCCCCCCCCCTGCAATGAGTACTGACCCATTTTCGGTGGGGTCTTTTATGCCAAAGGGGGAGACCTGCCCACATACCCCCTGTAATGACATCACGTGGGCTGGTCTCCAGCCTTCATATTTTTATTAAAATATCTGGCTTCTGTGATAACTTATCGCTGGTTGATCGCAGAAGCCCGAAAGTGATACCATATATTTCCATTATGAATTTACCTTTCTTTAGAGACCACACATGACATAGCTGTGGTCTGTTATTTTGTACTTTTGCATTACCGCTCTCCGGAGTGGCATACAGCTATGGAAAATTATGCATATTATTCCTTAGCTGACCCTGCAACTAAAAATATGGGTCCCATTATTATCAGAGGAATAGAACTTTAGATATTTCATATTTCGCGTCGGTGCCGGACAGACTGAAGATTGTTGTTCAGCAAAAGGGGGAGGCCCTGGGGGGTGAGAGAGAATTCTTTTGAAGCCCGGGAGTACGTGCTTCTCACCTAGGTGTAAATTTATCGCAGGTCTCTGTTAATTGGGTTTGCCACCTCTCATGTGTGCTGCGATTTACATGGAGAGCTTCTTGTATTGACAAATGGTCAGTAAGGGAGGGGTAAAGAGCTGCTTGGGGAGAGCGACATTTTCTTAATATTTTCTAGGACCTCTCCCTCTCTTTGAGGTAGCATAGGGGCCGATTTACAGATCGCCCCTTAAAGGAGTATTCCCATCTCCAAGATTCTATCCCATTATATAGTAGGTGTAATAATAATAATATTATCAAATACCTCCAATTAGAAATGTAGTATAGTATTTTTGATTCGCCATCTCTCTTACCTCCTGTGCAGGCACTGCAGAACCTTAGTTATCCACGGTTACGTCCACTGATAAAGTCACAGTTAGTTAGATAGATGCTAGTGGTCGTAACCGTGAATACCTAAGGTCCTGTGGTGCCTGCACATGAGGAAAGAGATAGCGAATCAATAATACTATACTACATTTCAAATTGGAGATATTTGCTAATATTATTATTATTACACCAACTACATATTGGGATAGGATCTTGGAGATGGGAATACCTCTTTAAGCCTACCTCCTCAGTATCTCCTTGACTGTACAACCCGTCGGCGTTACCACATTCACTACCCTTCTTGTGCTGAATGGTAAAATCGGAATGCTGTAGAGCCAAGCTCCACCGCAGTAGTTTAGCGTTGTTACCAGACAACCGGTGCAGCCAGCTGAGGGGGTTGTGGTCAGTTACTATGGTGAAGTTGCGCACCGTATAGATAGGGCTGAAGCTTCCGCAGGGCCCACACTATAGCGAGGCATTCCTTCTCCACAGTGGCGTATACCACGTCCCGAAAACATCACCAGATGCTCTTCCCCCTGTCCGTTTACCTGGCTGAGCACAGCACTCAGGCCAAACACACTGGCATCCGTTTGGACTACAAATGGCCGGGTGAAGTCCGGGGCCTGCAGAACTGGGGAGCTGGCCAAGGCTGCTTTTAGCGCCGCGAAGGACTGCCCACAGTCAGCTGTCCACCTGACTGTCAGCGGTAGCTTCTTTTTCGTGAGATCCATCAGAGGCTTAGAAGGGCACAATAGTTGGGAACAAACTTCCTATAGTACCCTGCTGTATCCAAGAAGGACATCACCTGCTTCTTGGTTTTGGGGGAAGGCCAGGAGATGATGGTATCAACCTTCCCGGGCTCTGGCTTCAGAGTTCCGCCACCCACTCAGTTGACTAATCGCTGGAAAGTGGCAGGTGCATTCTTCAAGCCAGAGGGCATGACGAGGGATTTATACAGCCCAAATGGTGTAATGAAGGCGGACCTCTCCTGGGCCTCCTGTGACAGAGGAATCTGCCAGTATCCTCGACTCGGGTCCATAATTGTCCGGGCCCCAGCTAAGCGATCCAGCAGCTCATTGATGCGTGGCATTGGGTACGCATCAGTAGCTGTGATGGCATTTAGCCTCCTTTAGTCCACAGAGAACCGGGTGGTCCGGTCCTTTTTCGGAACCAGGACTACAGGCGAGGCCCACACAATCTTTGACCTTTTGGATCACTCCCAGTCGCAACATCTCACCTATCTCCGCCTTCATGTCTTTCTGCACCTCTAGAGAGACACGGTAAGCGGATCGATGGACTGGGGGGTGGCTCCCTATGTCCTCCTGATGGACAGCTAGCTGCGTCCTCCATTGTACACCCGTGAAGAGGCTCAGGTAAGTCAGGAACACCTCCCGCAGCTGGGACTTCTGGTCTGTGGATAGCTGCAGGTTGAATTCACCGTCCTCAATAGACCCTTTGTCTTGGGCTGTGGCCAGTAAGTCCACCGAGACTTCTGACTCGCCTTCTTCGGGGACGATACACATAGGAAGGGTACAGGCTTCCCTTTCATGATGAGCTTTCATCATTTTGACGTGGAAGACCTTCTGCCTCTTCCTGGCATGGTCAATGGTGACCACGTAGTTTACATCATTGAGGCGCTGGCATATGGGGTATGGGCCTTCCCAGGCCGCCTGAAGCTTGTTTTGGGACTAGGACCCACACCTTCTGACCACTTCAGGTCGTACCACAGCTTCTGGCTGGCCTGGGCCTGCACCATATTCTCATGCACCAGCTGCGTCATTGCCTGCATTTTGTCATGGAACCGCATGACCTACTCTATGACGGACATTTTGGGTGAGTTCAGTTCCACTTCCCAGGATTCTCTTACCAGACCAAGGGGCCCCCAGACTCGTCTGCCATACAGGAGCTCGAAGGGGGAGAACCCCATTGAGGCCTGTGGTACCTCTCTGTAAGCAAAGAGCAGGTGTGGGAGGTACCGCTCCCAGTCACGCCCATGGGACTCAACCAGCATCTTAAGCATCTGCTTAAGGGTACCGTTGAATCGTTCACACAAACCATTAGTCTGTGGGTGATACGAACTTGATACCAGGTGCTGCACCTGCATTTTCTTACAGACAAATTCCTTTAGACGAGACATGAACTGAGTCCCCTGGTCTATAAGCATCTCTCTGGGAAATCCTACTCTCGAAAAAATGGCCAGTAGTGCATCTGCCACCTTATCAGCCCGAATGGAGGACAGAGCTACTGCCTCTGGTTACCGGGTAGCATAATCTACCACAGTAAGGATGAACTGTTTTCCAGAGCTTCTGGGGATGGCCAGTGGTCCAATGATGTCCACAGCAATCCTCTGGAATGGCTCCTCTATCACTGGCAAAGGGATCAGGGGAGCCTTGGGTGCTCGCCCCGACTTCCCCACCCTTTGACACGTGATACAGGAGTGGCAGTAGTTGGCAACATCTGTCCCCATTTGGGGCAATAGAAGTGGTGTGATAGCCAGGCCTTGGTTTTGCAGACCCCCAAGTGTCCAGCTAGTGAAATCTCATGGGGAACCCACAACAACTACTCCCTAAATTGATAGGACACGACCAGCTGTCTTTCTCTCATCCACTCCTGTTGGGGGTTACATGGGACCGTTTCCCAGTACAACCTCCCCTGATCCCAGAATACCCTCTACTTATTGGATTCGGAGATGGGCTTCTCTGCAAGGTCCCTTAACGTCTCTAGACTGGCATCTGTGCACAGAGTTGCCTGGAACACCTGGCTGGAGGTAACCAGAAGCGACGTTAAGGCCCCAACCTCATTGGAACCGTCTAGTACCGGCTCTGGGTCCACAGCCAGTTCTGTTGTCCCACCAGGTGATGAGGGCCCAGAAGGCAGCGCATCGCGTGCGTTCTGGGCACTCATACTTTGAGTGACAGCGGCTATGTAGGCCGTCTCCCCGGAGGACAACAACCCTTTACCATCAGCCTGACAGGCTGGGGGCACCATCTACCCATCAACCCCCAATACCTCAGGAGCCGTGCCAATAATGGGACAGTTACGACCTGCCAAGTCACAGTCCGTCGTGACACTGGTCGGCGGCACGGGACCGCTGGCTTCAAAGTCTCCTTGCCTGCTCCCTTTGTCACCCTTAGCACTCACGCTGGCTTCGTTTTGGGGGTCCTCAGCAACATCACCCCACAGGGCGACATGGTTGAGCACTCCTTTACTACAAGACATATTATCATTATGCATCATATTTTTCCCCTTCTCCCATGACAGCACCACCTGAGAGAGGGTATCCGCCCACCAAGGACAGGAACCTACTGAATAAAAAGGCGGTACCTCTCCTCCGCATCAGTTTTGGTTCCTGTCCCTGATGGGAGCCTCACCAGGTGGTACCTCACGTACCTGGATTATGGACGGTGCGGCCTGGAGGCCGTGGAAGCAGCAGATGGTCCCTGTTCCCAGCCCGTCTGGCTGCTGCCCGGGTCTGCGTGTGGGGAGGAGGTGCTGTTTCTGGATTCCTCCCCGCGTGCGCCGGGGCCTGCGGCCGGGTCTGCGCCTCGCAAAGATGAACTGAGCGCGCCGGCCGGCAGGTCTTCCGGGCTGCGCACGTGGGGGTCGCGTCGCACCCTGTGGCGGAGCGCGCCGGAAGTCCGGGCTGCGCACGCGCGGGGTGCTGACGCGCCCTATCACGGAGTGCGCCGGAAACCGGGTCTGCGCATGCGCGGGTGGGAAGCTGTCATCCCGCTGCAAGCGCGCCGGGTGCCGCTGGGCTGCGCACGCGCAGAGGCAGGTGGATCTGCGGGTAGCGCGCCAGCTGGCTAAAATTAAAAAAAAAAAAAGAGAGATGAGCACACTGCCGGAAAGGGAGGAGCCTAAAGGAGGTGGAGCCCTACTGCTTTTAAGGATGGGGAGCAATCAGGATGGCGGTGTCTGCATCCCCGCCATGATGGATGAGGAACCGCAGTCACCTGGGCAGCAGCTGTCACCGCCACAGGAAGTACAGCAGCAGCCACAGCCATCAAAGCAGCGCAAGCAACTCAAACAAATGGAACGGGAATCTTCCCATCGACAAAGTCACAGCAGTGAGGGGCGTACGAGTTCCGACAAGACTGGTCAGAAAAGACTTCGTCAGTCCACCTCCGCCAGATGGGAGCCCTCATGTGAACGGCAACCACCGCCTCCGGTACCCTAGTCTGAACGGCAGTGTGGTGAGTGATCTTCGTGAAAGTCTCACCTTGAATAATGTGCTCTTCTCTCTCTCTCTTTTCCTCCTTCTTCTCCTTTTATTTCTTGGGGCAGGAGGCGAAGAAGTGTAGTGCTAAAAGTAAAAACAGGGAGTGTGCTTTATGCAAAATCGGTCTTCCCACCTCCTATGCCAAAAACCTATGCTCGGACTGTATTCAGAAAACCATTGCAGAGGAGTCCCCCAGGTTTTCTTTAGAATTAAAGGATCTAATCCAGACAGAGGTCAGAGAGTCCTTAAGAGGCTTAACCTCACTCAAAAAGAAGAAGCGAAAACTAGTTTCTTCAGAATCAGAGGAATCAGTGGAGTCCCGTTTTACGAGAGAACTGCCTTCCTCCTCTAATCACTCCTCATCGTCATCGGAGTCTTCGGATGATGATGGGGGGGGCAGACCTTGTTTTTCGGTTGAGAATACTGAGAGACTAGTTAAAGCCGTCAGAGGGACTATGGGTATTACCGATACCAAAGTGCCCAGAACAGTCCAGGATGTTATGTTCAGGGGCTTAGACCAAAGGAGGAGACGCTCATTCGCGGTCAATGACAGGATTAAATCTCTGATAGAAAGGGAATGGAAGAAACCGGAGAGGAAGGGTCAGCTGCCGTCATCCTCCAAGCGGAGGTACCCCTTTGAGGATGAGGATGCGGCTAAATGGGACAAAACCCCTAAGATTGACGTGGCCATTTCAAAATCTTCAAAAAAAAAAAAAATCCACTCTGCCCTTTGAGGATTTAGGAGCCTTAAAAGACCCACTGGATAAAAAAGCGGAGTCCTTCCTTAAGCAAACCTGGGAGTCGTCAGCAGGGGCCCTTAAACCGGCAGTAGCAGCGACCTGCACTGCTAGATCTATGATGATCTGGCTTCAACAATTGGAAGACCAGATCAGGGGGAATGTGTCCAGGGAGAAAATTCTATCAGACCTTCCTCTTGTGCAGGGAGCGGCTGCATTCCTGGCAGATGCATCGGCAGATTCAGTTAGGCTGGCTGCCCGGTCTGCAAACCTCTCTAATGCAGCCCGTAGGGCGCTATGGCTCAAGAGCTGGCCAGAAGATGTGCAGTCACAGTCTAAACTGTGCTCAATCCCTTGTGAGGGGGACTTCTTGTTCGGCAAAGGTCTAGATGACATCCTAGATAAAGTTCCCGATTTAACAGTTTCTTTCGGAAGAGAAAATACAGCCGCAGTAAAGCTCCCAGAGACCAAGGTAGCTGGAAAGACCGAAAGCCGTATAGCAGAGGCTTCATGTTTGGGGGTCCCTCCTCCGAGAATAAGAAAGCCCCTAAGTGACAGTTCCCCCCGGGTGGGAGGAAGATTGTCCCACTTCCTGCCTGCCTGGAAGGAAATTTCATCCAATTCTTGGATCTTAGGGATAATCAGGAGGGGGCTCACATTAGAGTTCAAAAGCAGGCCCAAGAACACTGTCAAAATATCAGCCCCAGAGGTTTAGCGGAACAGATAGCCTTACAGCAGGAAGTTCTCTCTCTGCTCATGAAAGGAGTTCTGGTGGAAACACCTGCACCCGAGCAAGGAAGAGGATTCTATTCGACTCTCTTCCTAATAAAGAAGCCGGACGGCTCCTTCAGGACCATTGCGAACTTAAAGAGACTGAACGACCATTTAATCTACAGGCCTTTCAAGATGGAAACAATAAAATCAGCCATAAAGATGTTATTTCCGGACTGTTTTATGTGCGTCCTCGATCTGAAGGACGCCTACTACCACGTCCCGATTTTGCCAGATCATCAACAGTTTCTAAGAGTAGCTGTACAATTCGGCAGGCACGTAAGGCATTTTCAGTTCGCAGCTCTTCCCTTTGGCATTTCCATGGCGCCGAGAGTCTTCACAAAAATCATTCTGGAGGTCACAGCGCACTTGAGGGAAAGAGACATTTTGGTCATCCCTTATCTGGACGACTTCTTAGTAGTGGGCAGATCAAGTCAACTCTGTGCTCTAGCCCTGGCGGACGTCATGGCCAGTCTAAGACGCCTAGGTTGGCTGTTAAATCTGGAGAAGTCAAGGCTGGAACCAAAGAGGGTTCAGTCTTTCCTGGGTCTCATTCTGGACTCAGAAAACCAAACCTGTCTTCTGCCAGAGGAAAAGAAACTGAAGATCAGATCCCTAACATCTCAGGTTGTCAGCAATCCGACCATGACCCTGAGGAGTGCAATGTCTCTGTTGGGTACAATGACGTCTTGCATCCCGGCGGTTCAGTGGGCCCAGCACCATTCCAGATGTCTTCAACAGGAGATTCTGGCAGCGGACAGGCGGCTCAAAGGTCGCCTGAATGGGAAAATATCTCTTCCAGATGTTGTGATCAACTCCCTGGACTGGTGGACATCTCCGGTCAACCTATCTTTGGGGGTTCCTTGGACCTTCCAGGTGTCGGATACAATTACAACAGACGCAAGTGCGGAAGGTTGGGGAGCTCACCTAAGGGATCGTTCTGTACAAGGCCTCTGGTCGGACAGCGAGACAAGTCTCTCTTCCAACATGAAAGAGCTGTTGGCAGCCAGAAACGCGCTAAAAGAATTCAGTTCTGTTCTTCAGGGTCCTCACGTCAGGATAATGTCAGACAACAGATCAACAGTCGCCTACATCAATCATCAGGGGGGTACCAGATCTCTCCCTCTGATGTTAATAGCGGATCAGATCTTCAGGTTTGCCGAGAGTCGGCTGGTTACGCTCTCGGCACTGCATATAAAAGGGGAAGAGAACATAAAGGCCGATTTCTTGAGTCGTCACATCTTGAAACAAGGAGAGTGGGAGTTGAATCCAGCCGTTTTTCAGCAGATTGTGGATCGGTGGGGACAGCCCCAGATAGATCTGTTTGCAAACAGACACAATCGGAAGACCGAAACCTTTTGCTCCCTGAATCCAAAAGAGGGGGCGTTTGCGGTGGACGCGCTGCAGATTCAGTGGGATTTCACTCTAGCTTATGCCTTTCCCCCTTTAGTACTGATCCCTACTATCCTGAGGAAGATCCGAGAGGAACGGGCGAGGGTTATATTGATCGCCCCGTTCTGGCCCAAGAGACCATGGTTCACTTGGATGAAGAGAATGTCCCAAGCAGATCCATGGGTTCTTCCGGACATCCCGGATCTCCTCAGGCAGGGCCCAGTCTGTCATCCCCAAAGAGCGGGCCTGCATTTGACGGCTTGGATTTTGAGAGGTCGCTATTGACGCAAAGGGGGGCACTGTATAATTATGACTTGGCAGCAAATAGATGGATCATTAGATTTATTAAAGCCTGTCATAGATCCAGACCTATTCCTGTTCCAAGAATGCCTCCTTGGGACCTTAATTTAGTTCTGGAAGCATTAACCAAACCTCCCTTCGAGCCCTTAGAGAAGGTTTCAGAAAAAATCTTAACTTTAAAGACTGTGCTATTGGTGGTCCTGACATCAGCTCGTAGAGTCAGTGACTTACACGCACTATCCGTTAACCATCCATTCACTCAAGTATGTATGGATAGAGTAATCTTAAGACCAGACCCGGCCTATCTTCCAAAGGTAGCCTCCAAGTTCCATAGGACGCAAGTAATCACTCTCCCTTCCTTCTATCCTAATCCTAGGGATTCTGAGGAACATAAGCTTCACACCTTAGGTGTTAAGAGGGTGTTAGTCCAGTATTTGGAAGTGACAAAAGCCTGGAGAAAGAGTGACGCTTTATTTATATCCTTTCAGGGGGCTAGGAAAGGACTTAAGGTTACAAGGGGGACCATAGCTAGATGGGTCAGGGATACTATTACCTTAGCCTACTCTTCTAAGCAATCTGCCGGTTCCTGAGAACCTGAAGGCCCATTCCACCAGAGCGGTAGCTGCTTCCTGGGCTGAGAAGGCGGATGTGCCCATCGACATTATATGTAAGGCGGCAACTTGGTCATCCCCTGCTACATTTTACAAACATTACCGTCTTGACCTTTCCTCTTCTACTGATCTGTCCTTTGGTAGAAGGGTGTTGCAAGCGGTGATCCCTCCCTCTGGTATTTGATCTCTATAAATCTCTCAGGTGGTGCTGTCATGGGAGAAGGGGAAAAGATCCTAGTTACTTACCGGTAACGGGATTTTACAGAGCCCATGACAGCACCCTATTAATTCCCTCCCCTTTATCACTGTGGTGTGCACTTTTTTTAAGGTGTTTAGTACATATGTTGAGGTGGTGGTTATGTATTAACCTGTCTTCGGAGGCCCTCTCATGCTCTGAAACAAAACTGATGCGGAGGAGAGGTACCGCCTTTTTATTCAGTAGGTTCCTGTCCTTGGTGGGCGGATACCCTCTCTCAGGTGGTGCTGTCATGGGCTCTGTAAAATCCCGTTACCGGTAAGTAACTAGGATCTATCGTCCATATAATGCAGTATTTTCCTCACAGACGATATTAGATCAGGGAGGGTTGTCAGGAATATATTGGGCAATCAACCGTCCCAGATCAGTCCCCATAAGCACATTTGTCGGGAGGTTCTCGGAGACACCCCCTTTTTCCCGCAACCTCCTCCCCGCACCCAAGTCTAGGAAAACCCTGGCCATTGGCAAAGGACGGTGAGCACACCCAATCCCGGTGACAGTCAGGGTTTTCCCAGGGATAAGGTCTTCAGGGGACACCAACTCAGAGCGGATGAGGGTCCATTCGGCTCCGGTGTCCTTGAGCCGCATAGTGACTTTATCACCCACAGTGACTGATTGTAAGTTGTCACAGACCCCCTAGCTTCCCCACCCACAAAGAGAACCGCTGCAGTAGGCCCCTGGTCCTTGGGTGTAGGGCTCTTCTTCTGCCTCTACAAGCAGGTGAGGCTGATGTGACCAGTCCTGTCACAGGTATAGCACTGGCGTGAGTCAGATGCAGGCCAGGTGCTGGAAGATGGGGCAGTACCCGCTGAGGGCCGGCTGGCTGGAACACTGGCTGTGGTTGTCGGCTTACTCCCTTTCCATCTGGCGGCGGCTGACTTCCGCACCTCTAGTGTGCGGTTGGCCTCATAAGCATCTGCGATCTGGGCTGCTGTGGCGGCTTCCTTTGGCTCCCGGTCCATCACAACTGTTTCACTTCCGCAAGGCAAAGATGAAGAAACTGGTCCTTCACCATCAGATCCTTCAGGTCCTCGAAGGTACTGCTCAAAGTTGGTCCTGAGCCCATCAACCACGTCACCGTAGCTACCATGTAGTCCACACTGGAGGGCTCGGAACTTTTGCTGGTAAATCTCTGGAGTCGGCTTGTACTTTTTTTTATCAGGGCCTGCTTGACGGCCTCATAGTCTCCATCTTGGTCTCAAGGGAGAGAAGAAAACACCTCCAGAGCTTTTCCTCTGAGCCCTGGGGTTAAATACCTGGCCCACTGGGCTTCAGGCAGCTGGTACTGCCTGCAGACTTTTTCAAATCCCTGCAGAAATAGCTCCAAGTCCCCATCCTTTTCCATTACCGGAAAATTCTCAGGACGGGGTTTAAAGCTGTTGGTGTTGCCTGGCTCACAGCCCGATGGGGCAGATCTCAGCAGCTGGATTCGGGCTAACTCCAGCTGGTACCACTGCTCATCTTGCTACTTTCGCTCAGCAGCCACTCTGTCAGCTTGGGCCTGTCGCTCAGCAGCCTCTTCAAACAAGATTGCGATAAACTATACAGAAAACATTACACCTGTGCCATGATATATCTCTAAGCTGTGCATGGCTGATGGCTGTAATATACGTTTATTCACGCCTGCAGAAGATGTGTTGGCATGGCTCGAGCTCTGGTTTCATTGAATCACTCCACTTAATAAATTCCATTATGTTTTCCCCTCACCCATGACAGCACACCTTGAGAGAGGGATCCACCCCACCAAGGACAGGAAAACGTCTGAAATAAAAGGGCGGTACCTCTCCCTCGCTTCAGTTGGTTTCCTGTCCTTAATGGGAACCTGTTGAAGATGTCCATACTTACCTGGGCCTGTTCTGGTGTGGAAGAGCGGGCAGCAGCCAGTGCACCGGGTTCCAGGTTCCAGAAGCACCATCCGCGGTTCCCTGGAGCCGTGTCCGAGCGTGCGCAGGCGGTGAGGAGGGCTCCGGCTCCCCGCAGACCGCTGCGCTGTCCTCACCCTGCCGCAAGCTCCTGGCTGGCCGCACGCCGGGAGCGGCGTCTTCCGGGTGTGACGCGCCTGACGGCGCGGCGCACGCTTGGAGAGGCGTGCCCGATGACGTCGGAGGGCGGCACCCGGATCCAACATGGCAGCGCCCTGTAAGCGTTTGCCGGCCGGAGGTTCCGGATGTGCTCTATTTTGGAGGGGTTGTCCTGGTCAAATGCTGCCTTGTGGTATAGCAGCTATGGCAGACCAGGACAGCCAGGAACAGCAGCAGCTGACCCCTCCATCTCAACAACGCCAGCGGAAGAAGCAGTCGGACGCCTCTCACGCGGACAGCCGCTCCAGCAACCGTAGCTTCAGCAGAAGTAAGGTGTTGGACACTTCAGGGCCATCCAGAAGGGATTCATCTTATGTCCCGCCACAGCCTCCAAATCCGGTACCCTTTTGTGACTTCAGGGGTGAGTGATCTTTGTGAATGTCACTTAATAGTAACGCGGGTTACTAGGTGCGCGTGTGCTCCTAGTAACCCGATGTTTACCATGGTTACCAGCCTGCTCCTGCTTCAGCAGGCTGGTAACCAGGAGCAGGACATCGTGGAAAGATTCTTTCCACGATGTCACTGCTCCCCTGATCGTTGGTGAGCCTGCCTGTTTGACAGCTCACCAGCGACCACATAGCGACGCAGCAACGATCCCTGACAGGTCGTATCGTTGTCGGGATCGCTGCAGCGTCGCTAAGTGTGACGGGGCCTTTAAGGACCATTATCAACCTCAAAAGTCTAATTCAGCTGATAGAGAACCAGACTTTCAAGATGGAATCAGTGAACTCAGCAGTAAAACTCCTACACCACAATTGTTTCATGGCAGTTATCAACCTAAAAGATGCCTACTTATCACGTCCCAATCCATCCAGACTACCAGAAGTACCTAAGGGTAGCCCTATTCATCCAAGGGGAATTGAGACATTTCCAATTTACTGCCCTACCTTTTGGACTCTCAATAGCACCGAGAGTGTGTACAAAGGTTATAGCTTAGGTGACAGCCTTTTTCCAAATCAAAAAACGTGATGATTGTTCCCTACTTGGACGACTTTTCGGTAATAGGGAAATCGGAGGACCACTGTTCCTCTCAACCTTTAGAGGTCAGGACAGCCTTACACCAGCTAGGATGGTTGATAAATATTCAAAAATCAAAACTATCCCACTCAAGGACTCAGATCTTTCTGGGCTTGAACCTAAACTCCCAACTCCAAGTCTGCTTCCTCCCGGAAGACAAGGTTTGCAAAATAATCAGCTTGGTCTCAAGGGCCATAAAGTCTCCTGTCATGTCCCTGAGAGGAGTGATGTCCCTACTGGGCTCCTTGACGTCCTGTCTCCCGGCTGTCAAATGGGCCCAAGGTCATATGAGGCTTCTTCAGTGGGAGGTCCTGTCAGCCCAAAAATCCTTCAACGGACATTTCGAAAAAAGACTGTCTGTCTCTTTCCTTGCAGGCGGTGTAGACTCCCTCTCATGGTGGACAAACAGGGAGGATCTGATCTCAGGCTTGCAGTGGTCCAGACCAGTCGACCATACAATTACAACAGATGCAAGTGGCTCCAGCTGGAGGGGTCATCTAGCAGATCTCTCGGTTCAGCGGCTCTGGCTACATCACGAGATAGGGGCATCATCGAACCTAAAAGAGCTGTTGGCATTGGAGAAATCCCTGATACACTTCCTTCCCCACATACAGGGTCGCCATGTCCAGATCAGGTCTGACAATCGGACGACAGTAGCTTATATAAATCACCAGGGAGGAACAAGATCACGTTCCCTGATGGTAGTGGCAAACAGAATCCTGCAACTAGCAGAACAGCATCCCCCATCCCTCAGTGCTCTTTACATCCGGGGGGTAGAAAATTCAAAAGCGGATTTCCTCAGTCGCCACACTTTAAGACAGGGAGAGTGGACTCTAAACCCGATAGTCTTCCAACAAGTTATCCAGCTATGGGGGTCACCGGACATAGATTTGTTCGCCACCAGGGCAAACAGGAAGGTGGAGAGATTCTGTTCACTAGATCCGACAGAGAATCCCTATGCTGTAGACGCTCTCCACATACCCTGGAAGTTCACGAAGGCCTACGCTTTTCCACCGATGGTAATGATCCCTGCAGTTGTGAGGAAAATTCAGGAGGAGGGGGCAAGGATAATTATGATAGCCCCCTTTTGGCCAAAAAGACCCTGGTTCTGCCTGCTTCGCCAAATGTTGGTCTCAAATCCCTGGGTTCTGCCGGACAGGCCGGACCTTCTCATCCAGGGGCTAATGTTCCATGCACAAGCCAAAGGTTTTTCCATCTGGTGTCTTAGAATTTGAGAGGATGTTACTGAGAAATAGGGGGTTTTCTCCAGGCCTAGTTTCCACCCTATTGGGTAGTAGGAAGCCCATAACAACTAAGATCTATAGCAGAATCTGGGGAAAATTCCTGGTTTTTATAGACTCCCGTTGTCGGATAAACCTCCAATTAAAGATGTCCTAGAGTTTTTACAGAAGGGACGTGACCTGGGGTTAGCTATGGGAACACTTAAAGGTCAGGTGTCCGCCCTAGGGGCGCTCTATAATTGCAACCTGACAGGGAACATGTGGGTCTCTGTTCCAGAGCTAAGCCAGTTCGGGCCTCAGAGTCCCTTCCTGGGACCTGAATTTGGTTTTAAACGCACTCTCTGGCGACCCATTTGAACCCCTGCAGGTTATCTCTCCAAAGTTCCTCACCCTCAAAACCATTCTCCTGGTGGCTCTAACATCGGCCCGTAGGGTGAGTGACCTGCAGGCCCTTTCTGTTCATCCCCCATACACTCAAATTAATGATGACCGGGTCGTCCTACGTACAGATCCAGCATACCTTCCAAAAGTAGTTTCCAGATTCCACTGTAATCAAGAAATTGTGCTTCCCTCATTCTGCAGTAACCCAAAAAACCCCGGGGAGGTTAGATTCCACAATCTAGATGTTAGAAGGGCTTTACTACAGTACATAGACATGACTAGTCAGTGGAGGAAGGATCGCTCCTTGTTTCTGGCCATTGAGGGGAGTTAGAAGGGTCATGGGGTGTCAAAAGGAACTATTGTCTAGCTTACATATCTACAGGTGTTCCGGCACCGGACGGTGTTTAAGCTCATTCCACCAGAGCTGTCGCAACCTCCTGGACAGAGAGAGCAAACGTCTCTATTGACCAGATATGTAAACCTGCTACTTGGTCTGCACCATCCACCTTCTACAAGCACTATAGGTTGGTTCTATCCTCCTCTGACCTCACCTTTGGGAGAAGGGTACTTCAGGCGGTGGTCCCTCCATAGGGTGCTCATATTCTCCAAAATTCTCTCAAGGTGTGCTGTCATGGGTGAGGGGAAAACACCATGGTTACTTACCGGTAGCCGGTTTTTCCTGAACCCATGACAGCACCCGCCGTTTTCCCCCCGTTTCTTTCTCACACCCTGGTGAGCACTTTACGTTTTGGGTGATTATATATATATATATATATGTATGTATGTATGTATGTATATGTGTGTGTGTGTATATATATATATATATATATATATATATATATATATATATATATAATGTATACCTCCTTGCATGAGTATGGACCCATCTTCAGCTGGGTCTTTTATGCCGAAGGGGGGTCCTGCCCACACACCCCCTTGTGATGACCTCGCGTGGGCGGGGCTCCACCCTTCATGTTTTTATTAAAAACTCTAACTTCTGCGATAACTCCTTGCTGGTTGCAGAAGCTCGCAAGTTATACCATATTTTTTATTACGAATTTACCTTTCTTTAGAGACTACAAATGGCATAGCTGCGGTCTGTTATTGTTGTACTTTTGAATTATAGCTCACCGGAAGGACGTACAGATCCGGAAAAATATACGTATTGTTCCTTAGCTGACCCTGCCGCTAAAAATGTGTCCCATTGTTATCGGAAGTATGGAACTTCCGATATTACATATTTCGTGTAGGTGCCAGCGAGACTGCAGATTGGACACATATGCAAATGAAGATGTCTTGGTGTGAGGTAGGACGCCTTTGAAACTTAGGAGCTGCATCCTCCTCACCCAGGTGTATATTCACCACCCCTGTCTCTCCATTTGATATGTTAACTAGAATGGACACTTGGTGGCTGCTGCTATTTGCATAGCAACAGCTCCTTAGATGGCAAGCTTCTTTTACTCTGATAGATGGTCGATAAGAGAGGGGGGGGGGGCTTGGGGAAAGAGATTTTTAATATTTTCTATGACATTGGGGAGGTAAATTTTTTTTTTTTTACTCTGTCTTCTTTTACAGGTTCATTCATGATAGTTTGATTGTGGTGGGATCGGCCTGCCTCACTTTTTTGAGTCTGTAGCTCCCTGGTAGTCTTTAAAAAAAGGTGTCCATTGCCTCTTCCAAATGCCCGAAGTCTAAATTAAAGACACCTTAGCTCTGCTCTATTATAAAAAAGTTCTCTTTGAATGTCTAATAGTTATGCCAACTACATGGATGCTAAATGTGGTTCGGACACACTGCAAGGCTCAGAAGCGAGGGGGAAATTTCACTTTGGGAGAGCTGATATTGCTGGATTGGTTTATGGAAGCCATGTTGATTCCCAAGAGCCTATGAGCCACTAATAATGTGGAAACCTATGTTTTTCCACTGACAGATGATGGACCTGATTGAGGGCTTGTTTTTTTTGTGAGATGAGTAGAAGTTTTTATTGGTATCATTTTTGCCCACATTACATTATTTGGTGCCTTTTTATTCCATATTTGGGAGACACAATGAACACACAATTGAACACCACGCTCTACTAGTTCATCCTATGAAGTATTCTATTGGACTGTAATCTGTCATTGTCTTGGTGAATAATTAATATTTTTTTTACATAACTTGCCATTTTAACAGACATTTTAAGTAGAAATGTTCAAAAATATAAAATTCAACTATATTTATTCAAAAATATTAATTTGTTTTATTGTTTAGCAGAAGACTGTACCAAGAGATCAGAGGGACAGCTGACCTCTTCAATTTTTAAATCAGATGACCTTGAAATCCCACAGGATACAATTGAAGTGAATGGCATTACTCCAGATATACCATCATCCCTTCACAGCAAAGATTTGTCATCTGAGCCTTTGATACAGGTCCTGTCTTCTGATTCATTACCGACTACTAAGGAAAATCAAGGTCACAAAATAAGCATTAAAAAACGAACTGCTTCTAATGCAAAGAAGCCATTTTCAAGTTCAGAATATGGAAATGGTTTTCCCCTCAAAAAGTCTTTTCTTAAACATCAAAGAATTCACACGGTAGAGAATAGATTTTCTTGTTCCAAGTGTGGGACATGTTTTAACCAGAAATCAGATCTTGTTAGGCACCAGAGAAATCACACAGGGGAGAAGCCATTTTCATGTTCAGAATATGGAAAACATTTTAACCATAAATCAGATGTTGTTATACACCAAAGAACCCACTCATGGGAGAAGCCATTTTCATGTTTAGAATGTGGAAAATGTTTTAACCTTAAATCAAACTTTGTAAAGCACCAGAGAACCCACACAGGGGAGAAGCCTTTTTCCTGTTCAGAATGTGGGAAATGTTTTGTACAGAAATCAACTCTTAATAAACATCAGAGAACTCACACAGGAGAGAAACCTTTTTCATGTTCAGAATGTGGGAAATGTTTTGTACAGAAATCAACTCTTCATAAACATCAGAGAACTCACACAGGAGAGAAGCCTTTTTCATGTTCAGAATGTGGGAAATGTTTTGTACAGAAACCACATCTTAATGCACATCAGAGAACTCACACAGGAGAGAAACCTTTTTCATGTTCAGAATGTGGGAAATGTTTTGTACAGAAATCAACTCTTAATAAACATCAGAGATCTCACACAGGAGAGAAGCCTTTTTCATGTTCAGAATGTGGGAAATATTTTACATGGAAATCAACTCTTAAAGAACATCAGAGATCTCACACAGGAGAGAAGTCTTTTTCATGTTCAGAATGTGGAAAATATTTTACACGGAAATCAACTCTTAATGGACATCAGAAAAGTCACACAGGGGAGAAGCCTTTTCATGTTCAAAATGTGGGAAATGTTTTAATCAGAAAACGCATTTTGGTAGCCACCGGAGAACCCACACAGGGGAGAACGCTGCAACAACACCCAACTAGTCTTTGTGCAGACTAGAAAGGCCCTAGCTGCACAACTAAAATCACATTGGACCTACATCATTAATAAGCCATTGAGGGGTTTCTCATACCTCCTGAGGAACCAGAGAGGAGGCCCCAACACTCTGTCAATTAGGGGAAAGGAAATTGTGAAGTAAGATACGAAAACCCTGGGTGAGAAACTAAATCACATTAATATAGGGCAAAGAAGGTTAGCTAAGGAGAATCAAAAATAAAAGGAACAAGTATAACCTTGCAGAAACCTAACAGTGGTAAAAGGAAAAGGTACTGGGAGGGAAAGCAAATAGACCCAGAGGATAGTTTCACCTTTGTGGTGAAACTTACAAAAAGAGGGGTATATTACCTTTATCCCTTTGTGTTCAGCAAAAGTCCTTTTTCCAGTTCTGGATTTTGCATGTTTTTTGTATGTGCATGTATCTCTAGTAGATGTGTGTTCTGGGGACATTGTTTCCCTTTCCAGCTCAGTCTTTATTGCATTCTCAGGTAGGATTTCATTCCACCATATCTTTATTAGGTAAATAAACAAAAAAGCTGCCTCAACGTGTCCTATTTATATGAGATCTCAGTGAATAAGGGCTTTTTGCCAGAAACGCGTTGAGATGTATTCCCAACCTGTATGATCTTTTAATTAGTTTGCAATAAATTGAGGATTTTAATTATTTTTGGGACGCACCATAATTATTTTTCCCATATCTTTATTACTGTTCTGGTGTAAAAATTTGCTCTCTTATATGCATTTGGGAGATGGTGACCAAATATTGCTGTATATTATATGACCTACTGGTATGGTTTGCTTAATTGTGATACTTTCCTTTTAATCGTTTTTATGAATTTGTTGATATATGTTAATAAAGAATATTTTTTTATTTCCAAATTTGGCTCTCATCCCTGTATGAAGTTTTGGTTTTGCTGATTTTATGTAGGGAGAGCTCTTGATGGTGTTGGCCCATTGTGTAAAAATACTTTGTTCATTTGGTGTGCAATCTGTACAGCACTTTTATGGACATCAGAAACTGACTTTTACTTAATAATGTGATCAACTCTGAAGGAAGTTTTCTGTGGTTGTCCACTTCTAGGTTTGTCAGCTGTTCCATAACCTTTTTCTTTACTTAATATACATGACACTTGACTCTGAGAACAGTTACATTCCATAGCTAACTCTTTTTGGCTTTTGCTTGACTTCACTCTCGGAGTAATAAGCTTCCTGAAATCTGGTGATAAATTTGGCTTTGTCTTTGCCATGTTTTAACCTAAAAACATATACACAAAAAAAATGTAGGCAACATTTGACTACCCATGGCAAAATATGCAAAACATTTGGCCAAGCAAATGTTGAAAACTTACACATAAAGGGATAAAGCAATGTCAGACATAATTTGCATTTTTTATCACTGACAACCATTTGACCTGACTACATTTAGAAATATGGTGCATATCCCATCCCTTGTAGACAGTGAGCCCTCTCAGGCATGTTCCTCTCTCCTCTTGTACCAGTCGGTGACTCCTTTTGTTCACGATTATTGTACCTATTTTTATTATATAGACCCCTTTTCACATGTAAAGCTCCATGGAATAAATGATGCTATAATAATAAATAATAATAGTATCCAGCCTTAGGTCTCGCTCACACGAGCGTGTAACACGGCCGAGTGCGAAACCATGTCATACTATGGGGCAGCTCCGGTCTGTGATTATTTTCTCATGCCGGTTTGGCAGCATGCTGCAGGTGGCTCAGATATTCGGATCACTCGCACACATATAAATCAGTGGGTGCTTGTGAAACATCGGTCTGCACTATGTTCTCCGTCTCCTCCGCACCTGTGCTGTGATTCTCCCATGCGAGACAATCGGATCACACTAAGATGACACTGGGATCAGACTCTGACAGATTCTCTATCATCCACATGAAGGAGGACGGACATGACAATCAAAGAGGAGTCGCCGGATCAAGAGCTGTGATACACGTCTGCTTGGAGCCTGGTATAGATGACTATAATAAAAGGTGTTTTTTTCAGACAGTGTTTACCGCATTCCAAAATGTTGGATATAAGGACCTACAGGTGCTGGCCGTAGTTTTTATGGGCCAAAACTGGTGACAGGTGGAATACCAATTAATACCTATCGCTTTCCATTGTGCTCTCTGGAACGCACGTTCTGTGTGTAACTAACTTACATTCACGATTTTTTCCTCTCTAATTCTCTTAACCTTCTGGCTATTACAGAAACCTGGATCCAGCAGTAAGGCACCACCGCCGCTGCTGCACTCTCATTTGGTGGGCTGAAATTTTCACATACCGCCAGACCTGAGAACAGACAGGGTGGAGGTGTTGGTTTGCTCCTTTCATCACAATGTGCTTTCCAGGTCATCCCCCCGGTTTTCTCACTTATGTTTCCTTCCTTTGAAGTCCACACCGTCAGACTCTTCAAACCCTTCTCCCTGCAAGTGGAGTGGCGGTTGTGTATCGCCCTCCAGGCTTCTCCCGCCAGTTCCTGAATCACTTTGCCACCTGGCTTCCTCACTTTCTATCCTGTGACATGCCCACCCTCATCATGGGAGACTTTAACATCCCCATCGATGATCTCCTGTCCCAATCTGCCTCTCATCTACTCGCTCTAAACTCATTCGGCCTCTCACAGCTTACTAACTCTTCTACGAATGAAGACGGGAATGCTCTGGACTTGGTCTTCTCCCGTCTCTGCTAGCTGCATGACTTTACTAACTCCCCTCTCCCGCTCTCGGACCACAACCTTCTTTCCTTCTCTGTCAAGAACCGTCTCTTCACCCGAGACACCCACACTTATAGGAATACACATACACGTACCATTAATACCCAGCAGCTTATGGACAATCTACACACATCTCTAGCTCTCATCTCCTCAATCTCCTGTCCAGGCTTAGCATTGTCACACTACAATAATACACTGAAGAGCGCCCTAGATGAAGCAGCACCTTCTACACGCAGAAAGACCCAACACAGACAACGGCAGCCCTGGCACACGATGCAAACGCATTTTCTTCAGCGTTGCTCAAGGTGTACTGAGCATCAATGGAGAAAATCACTTTTAGCAGAGGACTTCACCCACTATAAATTCATGCTCAAAACTTATAACTCTGCCCTTCATCTGGCCAAACAATCCTACTTCACTACCATCATCACTTCACTATCCAACAATCCAAATCGACTTTTTGAAACCTTAAACTCCCTCCAGAGCCCTAAAGCACAGACCCCCACCACCAACCTCAGGGGGGACGATCTGGCCACTTATTTCCTATAAAAAATCAACCACATCCAGCAAGACATCTCAGCCCAATCTTCTCAGTGCCTGGATCCCCTTCCCTGCCGCACTTCAAGCTCACTTGCATTCTTTGAGCCTGTCACAGAAGAAGTTGTTACCCAGCTCCTCGCTTCTTCTCGGCCTACAACCTGCAACAGTGACCTCATTCCCTCACATCTCCTGCAGTCTCTCTCACCAGTGGTCACCACTCACCTGACTAAAATATTTAACCTCTCTCTTTCTTCTGGTATCTTTCCCTCCTCATTTAAACATGCCATCCTAACCCCTTTACTTAAAAAGCCATCCCTGGACCAGAACTGCACTGCTAACTACACACGCGGCTCCGTACACACACGGCTCAGCTCCGTACACATACAGCTCCGCTCCAAACACCTCGTACACACACGGCTCCACTCCGTACACACACGGCTCCGTACAGACACAGCTCCGCTCCGTACACCTCGTACACACGCGGCTCCACTCCGTACACCTTGTACACACACGGCTCAGCTCCGTACACCTCGTGCACACAAGTCTCTGCTCCGTACACATGCGGCTCCGCTCCGTACACCTCGTACACACGGCTCCGCTCCGCACACCTCGTACACACGCGGTTCCGCTCCGTACGCCTCGTACACACGCGGCTCAGCTCCGTACACCTCGTACACACAAGGCTCCGCTCCGTACACCTCGTACACATGTGGCTCCGCTCACCTCTTACACACGTGGCCCCGCTCCGTACACCTCGTACACAACGCACGGCTCCGCTCTGTACACCTCATACACGCATGGCTCCGCTCCGTATGCCTCGTACACACTTGGCTCCGCTCCGTACGCCTCGTACACACTTGGCTCCGCTCCGTACGCCTCGTACACACTTGGCTCCGCTCCGTAAGCCTCGTACACGCGCGGCTCCCCTCCGTGCGCCTCGTACACGCGCGGCTCCGCCCCGTTCACCTCGTACACACACGGCTCCGCTCCGTACACCTCGTACACACACGGCTCTGCTACATCCACACTGTAAACCCCTCCTGACCCCACACATAAACTTCAGCTCATCCAGCACCATGACAACCAGCACAGCAGAGTCCAGCATCCACTGAGGCCCCTGATCATGTGACCCCTGACTCCTCCCCTCCTGTGACCTCATCACAGCTCCTGTGCGCACAGAGCAGCCATATATGTGGTGGCGGCTCTGCAGGTGGAGGTATGTGGAGATCCCCCATTACTGGGTGCAGGGGGCATTAACCCATTCAGCACGGAGGCTCTTTTGGGGTCTTCTGTTGCCCCTTTATAAGAATCATAAGGTTTTTGTTCTGTTTCCTGTAATAGATACATACGACCCAACTATGGAGACAGGAAGGGAGGAATCGTATTGTTCTCATAGTACAGGGCCCCTTTACTGCCCCACAGTGTAATGCCCCCATTATACCCCTTATGCAGGATGTATGATGCCCCCACACAGTGTAATGCCCCCATTATGCCCATTATGTAGTATGTATGATGCCCCCACACAGTGTAATGCCCCCATTATACCCCTTATGCGGGATGTATGATGCCCCCACAGTGTAATGCCCCCATTATGCCCCTTATATAGGATGTATGATGCCCCCACAGTGTAATGCCCCCATTATGCCCCTTATGCAGTATGTATGATGCTCCCCCACAGTGTAATGCCCCCATTATGCCCCTTATGCAGGATGTATGATGCCCCCACACAGTGTAATGCTCCCATTATGCCCCTTATGTGGGATGTATGATGCCCCCCACACAGTGTAATGCCCCCATTATGCCCCTTATGCAGTATGTATGATGCCCCCACACAGTATAATGTTCCCCCAGTACCACCTGAGGTCTTGCAGTTGGAATAATCCCTCTGGAAAATGTTTTTCCCTTTGCCTGCTCCCCTCCATGTAGACCCTCGAGCATGTATACATGCATGTATGGGAGCAGTCCTTACTAGATATCGAGGCTTTGTACAGTAATATACCGCATGAGGACAGTATCAGAGGAGTAAGACATTTTTTGAAATCGAGATCAATAGAGTGTAGCAGACATAATGACTTCATGGAGGATCTTCTAAAACTCACTCTTCCTCATAACTTCTTTCTTTTTGACAGGAAGTACTTCCACCAGTTCAGGGGTACTGCAATGGGGAGCCCCTGTGCCCCCTCGCATGCTAAACTATTCCTGGGCTGGTGGGAGGAAACCACAATATTCAGGGATGATCATAAGTGGTGGCATCCATATACTGGGACATAGTATAGATATATTGACGACATTCTTATTATCTGCTCGGCGACGAATGAAAAGTTTCTTGAATTTGTCAGGGAACTCAACATCAATAGAGTGGGCCTGAGATTTATATCATAGTTTAATTATTACCAGTTGCCGTTCCTGGATGTTCTAATTAAGAAAGAGTGGGATGGTACCCTAGGAACACTCATCTACAAAAAACCTACAAGCCCTGATAAACTATTGAAGTGGGATAGCCACCACCCCCTCCCCCTAAAAAAAAACAAAAAACAACCCAATATCCACTGGCCAATTTTTATGGTTGAGAAGAAACTGCTCCAATGTCTTTTAATATACAGACAGTAGACCTGAACACCAGATTCATGGAAAAAGAAAAAGGGTACAGACACTCCTTCATACCTAACCAAGAGACCAAGAAAAAGATGGGATAACACGAGTAGTAGGAACTTGGGACAATCAGAGTGACCATATCTTTAATATCCTCAGAAAACATTAGCGTGTACTTGTAGTCAACGCGGACCTGGGGGTGCTGTGTGATCTACTCCCACATTAACTTTCAGAAAGGGTCGGTCAATTAGGGACCGTTTAGTGCAAGGGGACTTGGTTGGATAGAAGAATCTGCTGTTTCTTTAGATGTGGAGAATGTTGTACATATATTTACATGGTCTCATCCAATTACATCTTGAGTTCCTCTACAGGTAAAACCTTTTTCCAGAGCAAGAGGGATTATTTCAGAGGGACTTGTATATATGGCCATATGCCACTGCCCCCTAGATTATGTATGCATGACCAAGAGGTAATCTAGAGGAGTGTGGGGAGCATTTGGGCGATATACACCTTGGTCCAGACACCCCATTAGTGAGACACATGAACAGTGTACATTGAGGTGAAACCGGAGACATCTCCTTTTGCATCATTGAGGTGGTTAAACCCAATGTGAGAGGAGGTTCCTCAAAAAGGAAAGTAAGTGGATTTCCAGACTGGATTCATAAACCCCTAAGGGACTCAATGAGCAAATTTCCTATGCCTGTTTTGTGTGAATACAGCCCCATTATGGATTACAGTTTTGGATTTTATACTCTACCCATTGCTACTCAGTTCCCTGTGAATGAGGTTCACATATTGTTTTACTTCATGAAGATATCTGAGCTTCTACAGTACAGACCAAAAGTTTGGACACACCTTCTCATTTGAAGAATTTTCTGAATTTTCATGACAATGAAAATTGTACATTCACACTGAAGGCATTAAAACTATAAATTAACACATGTGGAATTATATAGTTAACAAAAAAGTGTGAAACAACTGAAAATATGTCTTATATTCTAGGTTCTTCAAAGTAGCCACCTGCTTTGCACACTCTTGGCATTCTCTTGATGAGCTTCAAGAGGTAGTCACCAGAAATGGTTTTCACTTCACAGGTGTGCCCTGTCAGGTTTAATAAGTGGGATTTCTTGCCTTATAAATGGGGTTGGGACCATCAGTTGTGTTGTGCAGAAGTCAGGTGGATACACAGCTGATAGTCCTACTGAATAGACTGTTAGCTGCTTTTTTCTTGCCATAATACAAATTCTAAGTAAAGAAAAACGAGTGGCCATCATTACTTTAAGAAATGAAGGTCAGTCAGTGCGAAAAATTGGGAAAACTTTGAAAGTGTCCCCAAGTGCAGTTGCAAAAACCATCAAGTGCTACAAAGAAACTGGCTCACATGAGGACCGCCCCGGGAAAGGAAAACCTAGAGTCACCTCTGCTTCTGAGGATAAGTTTATCCGAGTCACCAGCGTCAGAAATTGCAGGTTAACAGCAGCTCAGATTAGAGACCAGGTCAATGCCACACAGAGTTCTAGCAGCAGACACATCTCTTCAACAACTGTTAAGAGGAAACTTTGTGCAGCAGGCCTTCATGGTAAAATAGCTGCTAGGAAACCACTGCTAAGGACAGGCAACAAGCAGAAGAGACCTGTTTGGGCTAAAGAACACAAGGAATGGACATTAGACCAGTGGAAATCTGTGCTTTGGTCTGATGAGTCCAAATTTGAGATCTTTGGTTCTAACCACCGTGTTTTTGTGCGACGCAGAAAAGGTGAACGGATGGACTCTACATGCCTGGTTCCCACCATAAAGCATGGAGGAGGAGGTGTGAGGGTGCTTTGCTGGTGACACTGTTGGGGATTTATTCAAAATTGAAGGCATACTGAACCAGCATGGCTACCACAGCATCTTGCAGCGGCATGCTATTCCATCCGTTTTGCGTTTAGTTGGACCATTATTTATTTTTCGACAGGACAATGACCCCAAACACACCTCCAGGCTGTGTAAGGGCTATTTGACCAAGAACGAGAGTGATGGGGTGCTACGCCAGATGACCAGATGGTGGAGATACATGGGGCAAAAAACAATAATAAAATTATCATTGGAGTCTGTTATAAACCACCAAATATAGCAGAAGCCACGGAAAGTCTAATAATGAGACAAATAGACGAAGTAGCAAAAAATAACGAGGTGATTATTATGGGGGACTTCAACTACCCCGATATAGACTGGGAAACCGAAAGCTGTAGATCTCAGAAAGGAAACACTTTTCTGTCAATTATCAAAGACAATTATTTGTCACAACTTGTGCAGGAACCAACTAGAGGGACGGCCCTTTTTGACTTAATATTAACTAACATGCCAGACAGAATAACTGAGGTGCAGGTCGGGGGGCACCTGGAAAATAGTGACCACAACATTATACAATTCCACGTGTGCTTCAGTAGGGTGCCCAGCAAGGGAGTCACAAAAACACTGAACTTCAGGAGGGCAAAGTTTGATCAGCTAAGAGATGCCCTTTACCTTATAGACTGGGATAGTATCTTCAGTAATAGGAGCACGGATAGAAAATGGGAGATTTTCAAAACAGTCCTACATAGTCACTGTAGAAGGTACATACCTTATGGGAATAAAAGGGCTAGGAATAGGAGGAAGCCAATGTGGCTAAATAAGGAAGTCAAGAGGGAATGAAAAACAAAAAAAGGGCTTTCGGTAAATTTAAACAAGAAGGCAGCGAGGAAGCGCTAATATCTTATAGGGAAAAAAACAAAATCTGTAAGAAACAAATAAGAATAGCAAAAGAGGAGACAGAGAGACTAATTGCCAAGGAAAGTAAAACGAATCCCAAACTGTTCTTTAACTATATAAACAGTAAAAGGATTAAAACTGATGGAGTTGGCCCATTGAAAAATAACCTGGGTAAAATCATAGAGGGCGATGAGGGTAAAGCAAACCTACTCAATAGCTTCTTCTCCACTGTTTTCACAAAAGAAAACAATTTATCGGAGGAAATGCAGAGTGATAAAGTAAACCCTCCGCTAAATATCACCCACCTAACCCAGGAGGAAGTTCAGAAACGCCTAAATAATATCAAAATAGACAAGTCACCAGGCTCAGATGGCATACACCCCCGGGTACTAAAAGAAGTAATGTGATAGACAGCAGGGCCGGCCCGAACGTATAGGCGAACTAGGCGGCCGCCTAGGGCGCCGACCCTAAGGGGGCACCAGAGAAAAAATAGAAAAAATTATAAAAAATCTTTTCAAAAGGCAAAAAGTTTTAGGTATGGAAAGAAAAGTGTACATAAATTTTTTTACCATAAATTTAAAAGAAAAACCGTTGAGCTTCAATTTACGCACGGAAAGGAGGCGCTAAACTACGGACGTGAGTAGTTTGCATCGTCTGCTGACAGGTGTTTGATCCCGCGCGTTTATTTTGCTCCTAAGTTTTCAAATGTTGGCAAAGCAAAGCAAACAACCAAAAATGCACACACTACACTAAGGGGGCGCCCGAGAGAAAAAAATACGTATACTTAAAAGGTAGGTGTACCATATGGCCTATTTATACGTAGTTTGGACTTTAGGTACTAGGTACTAGTTGGCGATTATATTGATAGATGTCATCAGCAGTCGATGCGGCTAGTGGGAGGAGTCTGTTTTGACGCATTGGTGTAGACAGCCTGGACTGCCAGTCAGGCCAGCTAAGGCAAGGGAGATAGTATCTACGTTTTTTGCATATCGGCGCGCGCGATTATAATATTTTAGAGGTATGTCTCTACTGTTTGCATGCTTTATCATGTGAGCCATTGCTGTTATTTTGTATATTCATTAGATTCATTGTTCCATGAGGTTTCATGAATGCAAATAGAAAATAGGAGGTTTTTAGTACATTTTTGGCCTAGGTTCTAAAGTGTTAGGCGCTGCGAGGTAGGTATATTGTTTTGATTTTCAAAAATATTGGAAACATTGGAAATTGTTAAAGAAATTTGTGGTTTTTGTCTTAAAAGTAAAATCGTATTATATAATGTTCAGATAACAATTTTAATTGGCGCGTTAACTTTTAGGTAAATGCTGTGTGTTGTAACGAGTCATGGCTGATAAGAAGAAAAAACTTTCGGAGTTTCAGAACCGTAAAAGAAAAGCTGAGGAGGAGAAATCACTTTCAAAAATCAAAGGGTCATTTTTAAAATATCTAAGCAATAGAAATGAAGACGCGGAATTCCAAACGTTGGAACAACAGGCTTCTGTTGCCTCGGAAATATCGAATGTGGAAATAGAATTTGTTTCTCATGCTGAAAATAGTGAACTACAACCATCAATATCTGGTGGTAGATCTGATCAAAGTACCAGTACTGACATGGAGGCTGGTACATCTATAGAAATACTACGCAAAGACTATTCGGATGATCCCGCTACGTGGACCGTAATCAATGATGACTTACGCCTAGATGTAGTAAAACTCGGCCCCACACAAGTTAAAGATTTCGACTTTCCTTTGGACACTAATCGTACAAAATTTTCTTGTGTTCACTATAAACGTCGTCTTGTCAATGGTGAAAGTCTTGAATTCAATTGGCTAGCGTATTCTATTCAGAAAAATTCAGTTTTTTGTTTTTGCTGCACGTTGTTTCCAGACTCATCACTTCAACTAGGAATCATCAAATGCTCAGTCTTAGGTACTGATGGTGTAAATGACTGGAAAAACATCTGCTATTTTAGCCAGCCACGAAAAAAGCAAAGATCACATGATTAGCTTTCAAAAATGGAAGGAACTCGAAAATAGACTTAAGATGAAAAAGACCATTGACGAAGAACACTTACGCAAAATTGAAGAGCAAGAAAAATACTGGCATCAAATTTTAGAAAGGTTGATAGCTCTAGTGAGGGTACTAGGTACGCAAAACTTAGCGTTCCGTGGATCAAATGATGCATTGTTTGCATCTAATAATGGGAACTTTTTGAAATTTGTGGAGTATTTGGCTATGTTCGATCCCGTCATGTGTGAGCACATTCGGAAAATCCGGGACAAAGAGATTCATGCACATTATTTGGGAAAAACAATACAGAATGAGATGATTCAACTGCTAAGTAATGGTATTCAGGAAAAGATTCTTGACGATGTCAAAACTGCAAAATACTTTTCTGTAGTGCTGGATTGTACTTCTGACGCGTCTCATGTTGAACAAATGACTATCATTGTTCGATTTGTTTCCCCATCAGAAGACAAAAAGTTTGAAATTAAAGAGCACTTCTTGGGATTCATTCCTGTTTCTGATACAACTGGAGGTGGTTTGACAGCCGCTGTCTTGAACAAATTTGAAGAACTGTCGCTCTCTGTGGACAACTTACGAGGGCAAGGCTACGACAATGGGAGCAACATGAAGGGAAAAAAACATTGGACTACAAAGACGAATTTTGGACATACACCCACGTGCATTCTTTGTGCCTTGCAGCTCCCATTCTCTAAACTTAGTCGTCAACGATGCCGCTAAATGTTGTTTTGGAGCGACAACTTTTTTCCTGTTAGTTCAAAATCTCTACGTATTTTTCTCTTCGTCAACTCAGCGTTAGGAAGTACTCGTGCGTCATTTGCCATCTCTGACTCTAAAACCTCTAAGCGAAACAAGGTGGGAAAGTAGAATTGATGCTCTGGCCCCCCTCCGTTACCAATTGAGCGAAGTCCATGATGCCCTAATGGACATAGCAGAAAATATTAAGTCTCACAGGAAGCTCTGGAAATGTCTCCCGGCTAGAAGCTCAAGGTCATGTTAAACAAGTTGGAACCTTTTCTTGTGTTACATCTGTTCTAGTAAGGTTCAACATTTTGTACGAAATCAATTTGACAAGTAAGTTACTTCAGTCACAAGAATTCGATTTAGCTGCTGCTTCTCAACACCTTGACAAAACAAAGAAATATCTGCAATCATTAAGAAGCGATGAAGAGTTTGAGAAGCTGTTAGTTGATGCGAGGGAAATCGCAGAAGAGCTTGGCATACCAGCTAATTTTGAGTCAAGTTCTGCGCCAAAACGTTTAAAGAAAAAAACCAGACAGTTCTCTTATGAAGGGAAAGATGAGCCCATAAGAGATGAGAAACAGAGTTTCAAAATTAACTTTTACTTTGCGATCTTAGATACTGCTATAAATTCAGTTGATGAGCTGTTCACTCAGCTGAAAGAAATGGAATTGAAATTTGGATTTTTGTACCACATCCGTTCACTTGAGGGAAAACCAAGCAAATTTGTTCTGGATAAGTGTAAAGCTCTGGAAAAGTCTCTTACACACAACGAAGTAAAAGACATCGATGCCATAGAGCTATGTGGTGAACTGCAGGCAATGTCAAGACGTGTTCCAGAAGATTCATCATCAAAAGACGTTCTTGAACTTTTGCTTAAATCTGACTTGAAAGAAAGTGTCCCCAACCTGGTGGTGGCTCTAAGAATTCTTTTGACTCTGCCTGTGTCCGTGGCCTCAGGAGAGAGAAGCTTCTCAAAACTAAAGCTAATTAAAACATATTTAAGGGCAAATATGACGCAAGAGAGGTTGGTTGGGTTGGCAACAATTTCGATAGAATCTGAAGTTGCTAAACAAATTAATCTCGGTGACTTAGTGTCATTCTTTTCAAAAAAAAGGCAAGGAAACAAAAATTTTAATTACCTATGGTCGTTTTTGTTTTGTGTTATTGATTACTTTGTATATATTTGTCCTATACAACTTCTCAGAAGATTAAAGAGTTAGGAGAGAGTTAATTAATCATTGTTGTTGTGGTTTATTTTGCTCCTAAATTTATATCCCAAGTTTTCATCTACTGCCAAGAATAGTAGGGGCGCAACAAAATAGTTTTGCCTAGGGCGCCGTAATCTCTCGGGCCGGCCCTGCTCTTAATGTATTAACTGCACATGAAGGAATGGGCACACGATGGGGTTCTCCCAAAAAAACATATCTCATGCTGGTGAGACTTCTGTACGCCGATAGTCACAGATACCTGGGTGTTAGAAAAATAAAATATAGTTTATTTACATTTTATTTGACCTTGTATAGCGTATAGATGTAAAGAAGGTTGTAATTATTTTGATTCGAGGGAACAAGTCTATAAACACTATTTTCCTGCAGATATAGTGGTGATCTGCAGATAATTAGCATTAGGGCTCTCACCACCTTATAAATCACAAGCTCTATCTGATGGTTTATTGGATAACACACCCACCCATGTTTTTCAATGGGGCGGTGCAGATGGACAATTTTTTTCACTGATATTTTCTCTGTGAAAAAAAAAATTGCAGCCTGCTGCGATCTGACTCTAATATGACATGCCACTCACACATTCAAGTCTATGGATGCAGAAAAAAAAGAAAAATCGGATGACTTACAGAGCCACAGTTTGGCATGTGATTTTTACAAATACAGGGCATCAGCCACTAAGTAGTGGACAACTCCTTTAAGGCAACAAGTTATATATCCTATCAAAAATCTATTTGTTTGGCACTTTGTTCATCATGGAAAAATATGATGATGACCTAGCCTATTGGTCGTTTGATTAAGATCATTGGCGGTTGAACACTATGACCCACGCTGTGATTCACAACCTGAACTTGCTTATGCAAATTTGGATAATTCAGATAAATCTGGTCAGGAAGTATAGCGGCCGGGGCAGGATGTATAGCGGCCGAGGCAGGATGTAGAGCGGCCGAGGCAGGATGTATAGCGGCCGAGGCAGGATGTATAGCTGCCGGGGCAGAATGTATAGCGGCCTAAGCGGGATGTATAGCGGCCGAGGCGGGATGTATAGCGGCCGGGGCGAGATGTATAGCGGCCGGGGCGGGATGTATAGCGGCCGGGGCGGGATGTATAGAGGCCGGGGCGGGATGTATAGCGGCCGGGGCGGGATGTAAAGCGGCCGGGGCGGGATGTATAGCGGCCGGGGCGGAATGTATAGCAGCCGGGGCGGGATGTATAGCGGCCGGGGCGGAATGTATAGCGGCCGGGGCGGGATGTATAGCGGCCAGGGCGGGATGTATAGCGGTCGGGCCGGGATGTATAACGGCCGGGGCGGGATGTATAGCGGCCGGGGTGGGATGTAAAGAGGCCGGGGCGGGATGTATAGTGGCCGGGGCAGGATGTATAGCGGTCGGGGCAGGATGTATAATGTCCGAGGCAGGATGTATAGTGGCCGGTGAGGATGTATAGTGGCTGAGGCAGGATGTATAGTGGTCGGGGCAGGATGTATAGCGGCCGGGGCAGGATGTATAGCGGCCGAGGCAGGATCTATAGCGGCCGGGGCAGGATGTATAGCGGCCGGGGCAGGATGTATAGCGGCCGGGGCAGGATGTATAGCGGCCGAGGCAGGATGTATAGCGGCCGGGGTAGGATGTATAGTGGTCGGGGCAGGATGTATAGTTGTTAGCACCACGCCGGATTCCTGCTCTGACAGGCAGGGTCTCCAGCGTGTCACTTCACTCACCCGCGCTGCGGTTGATGCTTCCCTCCCCTGCGCTGTGTCTGCTTCCAGCAAGGCTTCCAGTCATGTGCTTAGGGCACGCGCGCGCTCCCGCTCTCTTAAAGGGCCAGCAAGTGCACTTGCTATTACGTCCCCAGCCAATGGCTGTGGGACATTACATATATATTGCTTCGTCCCCACAAGGGAGGTGCCTGAGCAACCTTCCTGTTTCACAGTCAAAGTTGTTAAGGTTGCATACCAGTCCTGCCTGCTGCACTTTGGTGCGAATCCAGCCTGCTGCAGTCTGGTGCGAATCCTGCCTGCTGCACTCTGGTGCGAATCCTGCCTGCTGCACTCTGGTGCGAATCCTGCTTGTTGCACTCTGGTGCGAATCCTGCCTGCTGCTCCATCCAGTCTGTCCTACTGGGTCCAGGTGCTGCGCGCCTGTTGGTCTGTCCTGAAGTGGCATCTGGCGTTCATCGGGAGCCAAGTCTAACCTCACCATCAGAGGCTCAAGTGAACAGTCAGGTGCTCATCTAGTCATGCCCCTCCAGGCTCTCCGCGGTCCGTGGCACAGTGGTTCCTCAAACCACGTCCGTGACAATAGTGTCCGGGGCAGGATGTATAGTGGCCGGCGGGCAGGGTATATAGTGGTCGGGGGGCAGGGTATATAGTGGCCGAGGCTGGATGTATAGTGGCCGGACAAGGATGTATAGCGGCCGGACAAGGATGTATAGCGGCCGGGGCAGGATGTAGAACGGCCGGTGCAGGATGTAGAGCGGCCGGGGCAGGATGTAGAGCGGCCGGGGCAAGATGTACAGCGGTCGGGGAAGGATGTATAGTGGTCGGGGCAGGATGTATAGTGGTCGGGACAAGTATTCAATCGAGAGCACAGTGTTTGCTTTATGTATGTGATATTGATATTTAGAGAACATTTTAATGATTATTACTTACCGATTCTCATGTCGATTACATTGTCTTTCTGTCAGTTGACGGCCAGACTGGCTAATCCTGATTTGAAAGTCTCTTGACAAAATCTCTGTGTTGAGCTGGGGATCGTCCGTCACACATTGGTGAGTTTCTAAAATATGTGACATAGATTGATACTCAAGGCTGCAGACGCCTTCTTCTACTGTTGGCATTACCGAGCATTATCTGTGCTCAACAATCTTCCATGTGGATCTGGTGTTTGAGTTGGACGTTCCTCACTGTGGATCATTTTGGAAACACCATGGGTTAAGTCAGTTTTCTACATCAACACGACTCTGCAGTCTGTCTAGCAAGGCTTGCAATCCCTTAAAAAGAACAAATAACTCCTAATATGGTACAGACTGGTGAGCCGCACTTCAAAAATGTTTTCTTAATTTTGGTTAACATTATAAGTTAAAAACATGAATGGATTAAAAAAAATTACACACAGTATATGTTTATACCCTTTGATAGAGGTTTTGTTTTTTAGGATAGGTCATCAATACATATTAGATTGCGGTGGGAAATAGCAGCCAAGATAAACTATTTATTCCAACTTTGTACTTTAGAAGTAAAAGTGTACAATGCAGAACAGCGTTGCCGCACAAGTACACTTCAAAAAAATATAACATGAGAAGATTTGCAGCATCCGGCACCACCACTTACTAAACTGTGATGGAGCAGCGGTGTCAGCACCATAGACTTTGCTCCAGGAGACCCCAAACTGTGATCTAATCAATTTATCAATGAACAATTAGAAATCAATGTAATCCCAAGGTGTTGTGCTAACTAATATACCTACAGAGTTAGAGCCTTGAGGGGGATGAGTTGAAGTTGGTCATCATCACAATCATCCTCTGTTTCTTCCTGCAAATATAAAATGCAAATTAGCATAATAATAATGCAACTAAATAGACCTTAGAATGAAAATGTAGAATTATACTTAACAAATTGTTACCTCGGAAGCTGGATCAATGTCTGACTCTGATTCATAATCAATTAGTTCAGCAGTAAAAGTTCACGAGACTATTGGTAAACACAACATGTAAAAGTAGATTATTTTAGTGTTAAAAAACAACAACAATAATATTAGACATTAATATTAGCACTATGCATATTCCATTTACAGTATACTGTATTTAATGGGATTGTCCAGTAATTTACATTGATGGCTTAGCCTAAGGATAGGTGATAAATATAAAATCAGCTGTTATTGGCATCGGTGGCCAGACAGCAACAGCAACATCAACTACCTGGTGGACATGGCCGGGTAATGCACATCTGCCCTAATGGAAATGAACAAGGTTAGATCGGTAGCACCACACTGTGGCTGCCGTACAGTGGGAGTGAGGTAGCTCCACTACTGAGCAGATCTCTCCGCTGTCGGTGCCAATAACAGCTCGTCGGTGAGGGTGCTGGATGTCGTATCGCCACCCCAGTGATGACCTACCCGAAGGAAAGTCCATAAATATAAAGTAATGCACAAGTACTGAACAATCCCTTTAATATATGATACTTAAACTGTTTGTGATCTATAAGATGCACAGAGTATGTTCCATTCACTATGTAACCAGCGTTATACCCATGACAGCAGTCTGTGCATCAAGCTGCATGAGAACAAGTTGCCATCCATCATCTCATGCCTGGCCAACCTGCTAACAGACTAATTTGAAGGGGTTATCCGTCATTAGACTACAAGTCTGTAGTCACTCAGGGTGAATGGAGACTTGTGATTCCTCACATCACACACAGGGAGCGAGCATCCTGTGAGTGCAAGTATGTGATTTGATTACTTCCAATGGTGTTGGCACTGTGTCTACCGCCGATTGTGACATTATGTGAACCTTGTAGACGGTCAGTGGCCGCTTCACTTTCTTCACCTTAGTAAAAATCGCTTGCATCTGGAGGAAGAGAAAAAGCAGCAGCAGCGCTCACGTTCTACAGATAGAAGTGGTTGGTCAGAAGGTGGGAAGAGTGAAGTGACCACTGATTGACCACAGGGTTCGAGTGAGGTCACACTGTGATGCAATCGCTGAGAGAGACACAGTGCCGACACCATTGGAACTTGCAGGCACTGGAATTAAGTAAGCAGACTAAGAAGGGGCTGTTAGAATAGTGGACAAACCCTTCAAAGTTCATATATAGTTTTATATACAGTACAGACCAAAAGTTTGGACACACCTTCTCATTTAAAGATTTTTCTGTATTTTCAGACTATGAATATTGTACATTCACACTGAAGGCATCAAAGCTATGAATTAACACATGTGGAATTATATACTTAACAAAAAGTGTGAAACAACTGAAAATATGTCTTATATTCTAGGTTCCTCAAAGTAGCCACCTTTTGCTTTGATGACTGCTTTGCACACTCTTGGCATTCTCTTGATGAGCTTCAAGAGGTAGTCACCGGAAATGGTCTTCCAACAATCTTGAAGGAGTTCCCAGAGATGCTTAACACTTGATGGCCCTTTTGCCTTCACTCTGCGGTCCAGCTCACCCCAAACTATCTCGATTGGGTTCAGGTCTGGTAACTGTGGAGGCCAAGTCATCTGGCATAGCACCCCATCACTCTCCCTCTTGGTCAAATAGCCCTTACACAGCCTGGAGGTGTGTTTGGGGTCATTGTCCTGATGAAAAATAAATGATGGTCCAACTAAACGCAAACCGGATGGAATAGCATGCCGCTGCAAGATGCTGTGGTAGCCATGCTGGTTCAGTATGCCTTCAATTTTGAATAAATCCCCAAAAGTGTCACCAGCAAAGCACCCCTACACCATCACACCTCCTCCTCCATGCTTCACGGTGGGAACCAGGCATGTAGAGTCCATCCGTTCACCTTTTCTGCGTCACACAGAGACACGGTGGTTGGAACCAAAGATCTCGAATTTGGACTCATCAGAACAAAGCTCAGATTTCCACTGGTCTAATGTCCATTCCTTGTGTTCTTTAGCCCAAACAAGTCTCTTCTGCTTGTTGCCTGTCCTTAGCAGTGGTTTCCTAGCAGCTATTTTACCATGAAGGCCTGCTGCACAAAGTCTCCTCTTAACAGTTGTTGAAGAGATGTGTTTGCTGCTAGAACTCTGTGTGGCATTGACCTGGTCTCTAATCTGAGCTGCTGTTAACCTGCGATTTCTGAGGCTGGTGACTTGGATAAACTTATCCTCAGAAGTAGAGGTGACTCTTGGTCTTCCTTTCCTGGGGCGGTCCTCATGTGAGCCAGTTTCTTTGTAGCGCTTGATGGTTTTTGCAACTGCACTTGGGGACACTTTCAAAGTTTTCCCAATTTTTCGGACGGACTGACCTTTATTTCTTAAAGTAATGATAGCCACTTGTTTTTCTTTACTTAGCTGCTTTTTTCTTGCCATAATACAAATTCTAACAGTCTATTCAGTAGGACTATCAGCTGTGTATCCACCAGACTTCTGCACAACACAACTGATGGTCCCAACCACATTTATAAGGCAAGAAATCCCACTTATTAAACCTGACAGGGCACACTTGTGATGTGAAAGCCATTTCCAGTGACTACCTCTTGAAGCTCATCAAGAGAATGCCAAGAGTGTGCAAAGCAGTCATCAAAGCAAAAGGTGGCTACTTTGAAGAACCTAGAATATAAGACATATTTTCAGTTGTTTCACACTTTTTGGTAAGTATGTAATTCCACATGTGTTAATTCATAGTTATGATGCCTTCAGTGTGAATGTACAATTTTCAAAGTCATGAAAATACAGAAAAATCTTTAAATGAGAAGGTGTGTCCAAACTTTTGGTCTGTACTGTATATTGTCATAGAAAATGTTAAGAAAATTTCTCTCTCCCCCCTCCACTATACTATGTGTCAAAAGAGCTATAAGCAGTTGCTCATATGCAAATAGCAGAAGCCGCCAAGTGTCCAGGCTAATTAACACATCATATGGAAAGACAGAGTTGGTGAGGAGGATACAGCTCCACTGAGCTTCAAAGAAATTCTTTCACACTTCACAAAATAGCAGAGTCACACTCATTTGCAAAGTCTTTTTGCTCAACAGAAATCTGCAGTCTCGCCGGCACCGACATGAAATATGGAATATCAGGGTTTCTATAATACCGATTGCGATGGGACACATATTTTTAGCGGTGGGGTTAGCTAAGGAACAATATGCATATGTTTCCGTATCTGCACGCCCTGCTGGTGAGCTATAATGCAAAAGTACAAAAATAACAGTCACAGATATGCCATGTGTAGTCTCTAAAGAAAGGTAAATTTGTAATAAAAAATATGTCATCACTTGCTAACTTCTGCGATCAACCAGCGAGGAGTTATCGCAGAAATTAGATAGTTTAATAAAACCATGAAGACTAGAGCCCAGCCCACGTGAGGTCATCACATGGGAGTGTGTGGGCAAGTCCCCCCTTCGGCATAAAAGATCCAGCGAAAGATGGAGCAATACTCATGCAGGAAGTTACATAATTTCATGTAGCACAGGTCCCGTTACATAATGGCCAGAATTGGGGTGCTTCCCTCCAGCTAAACTGAATCGTCTCTGCAATCTGTATAGTAAGTTTCTTATATTAATCCCATTTATTTTTGTGTAACTGCATTTTATGTACTGTATTGTCTCTCTTTGTAAAACCTTTTGTATATTTTTCATAAACACTGCCTCCCTTTTGGATTAAATATAAAATTGAATAGTCCTATTTCTTTTGCTCTGTAATCGTTCCTCCCCCGAAGCCATATACTGCCAGAAAGCAGGCGTCCGATCAGGCCTGTATTTCAAACTTGATCGGTAGTGGCAGCAAATAATATTAATTGGGTTATCGTGAAGCTGGCAGTGATCGTATGGGGAATATACACATACTCCATGCGTTGGAATTCGGATGTGTATACGCCATATGCTCACTGCGCGCTTGCCAATACCGCTGTAGTGAGTAATTGGGATCATGTGTGCATGAATCCCTGACAATCCTGACAAAGTGACGGCAGCAGTGGGATATTGTATGATCCCCCCAGTGTCGTCCCTGACATACATATATATAGACATATCTGACTCTGCATCAAAATATTCAAGTGTATTGTATATGAATAACTATTTTTTTTCTTACATGCATACACATAAAAATATATATTTGTGTGTGTATATCAGGGTTGACATAACACTGGTGCAATCTGTGCAGCCAAGAGGCAAGGGGGGATCATCTCTACCTCCAGAGCAGGTGGAATTGTGCATTATGATGAGCTGTAAGGGTATGTGCACACCATCCGTACTGTCAGTGCTTTGAACGCAGTATACTTTATGTTGCGTCCAAAGCGCTGCATGCAGGTGAATCTGCATGTGTTCATTGAACCATGCAGATTCACTGCATCCAATACATTGTAGTGATAGAATTTCTCTTTCAGAGACTAGCGGCTCCGCAAGAGAAATTGAAATACTGCGGTCTGGAAAGACACGCCGCATGTCCGTGTCCGCGGGTGAGCTGCAGGTGCACGGGGTTGCATAGTGGGCATAAGATTTCTTGAAATTCCATCCACTATGCTGTAACATCCGGCCGCTGCGGATTGCACACAGCGAATACTGATAGGGTGCACATACCCTTGTACTGCAAAGGGCCCATATACCGTTTCTGAAACAGGGGTCTCTCCTGTATATGAGCCCTTATGGTGTAAAATACACACACATATAATATGCATACAAGTATATGTAGATGGACATATATACCCACACGTGTAGTGTGCATTTACTTATATGAGACATATGTACAGTGAGATCTCTCTATATCACATATCTATACTAATCTTTATATACTATGAAATATATCACAAAGAGCAAAAGATAAAAGCTTTATTACCATGGCTGTGCCGTCCTTGGTGCTGGAGCTTGTGACACTGATGTGATGTCTCCTCAGCCATAGTTGCTTGTGTCACAATAAGATGCTACAGATTGAAGATAGAGGAGGGTGAGGAGGGTGGGTGTGCTAGGTGCTGGCTTACAGGCCAGTGCAATGCATGATGGAACTTATAGTATTAGAACACAGGAAGTCAGGAGACAGGAAGTTGTCGATTAACCCCATTAGAGCTGGAGCCAGCACTTCTTTAAATCAGACCTTGAAGGAATCTCCAGTTCTTGAGGAGGCACATCTTCTGGTATCCCTCGCAATTTTACATTGTTTCCTCGAAATCCACTAGTTTAGTTTGTATAGCTTACAATTCGTCTGAGAGTTCATTATGTGCAGCTATCAGCTTGTTGTGTGATTTAGCAAAGGCTGCCATTTTATTTTCCATGTGAGATACTCTCTTATCTAGTTGCTTAGTTACAGTTTGTATAGTCAATAGTGATGAGCGAGTATGTTCGGTTAACCCTTTCGCCGAGTATACTCGGACAAACACCGAGTATTTATAGAATACTCGGGCTGTAAGTTTTCGTCGCTCCGTGAACATGATTTGCGATTGTTTAACAGATTTAATACATGTGAGGAATGCCTGTTTTTCCAGCATTCCTCATATGTATTAAATCTGTCAAACAGTTGCAAATCATGGAGCGACGAAAACTTAAAGCCCGAGCATTCTATAAATACTCGGTGCTCGGCCGAGCATACTCGGCGAAAAGGTTAACCGAACATACTCGCTCATCACTAACAGTCAATAATAAAGTGGTAAAGTCCTTCTGCATAGAACTGCTGCCACCAGCATATCTCTAAGCAAGTTGCCTGATGCTGGTTCATCTGAGGTGGTGAACTGTGCCAGTGCTATTGAAGAACTAGATATAGCAGAGCTGCATGTCTCCCCTGCTGACACTTGCAACTCCTCCTCCAGCCTCTGTCTGTGTGAAGCTGAATTAATTGTGGGAGAGGAAATATACCTACATCAAACTGTTTGACAGCTTTAATACATGTGAGGAATGCTTATTTCTTTCGCATTCCTCACATGTATTAAAGCTGTCAAACAATCGCAAATCATGCACACGGGAGTGATTCAAATATATCACCGAGTACGCTGAAAATACTCAGTACTCACCCGAGAATACTCACCGAAAGGGTTAACCGAACATACTCGCTCATCACTTTGTGTGACATAGAATCATAGAATGGTAGAGTTGGAAGGGACCTCCTGGGTCATCTGGTCCAACCCCCTGCTCAAAGCAGGATTCACTAGATCATCTCAGACAGATGTCTGTCCAGCCTCTGTTTGAAGACGTCCATTGAAGGGGAACTCACCACCTCTCGTGGCAGCCTGTTCCACTCCTTAATCACCCTAACTGTCAAAAAGTTTTTTCTAATATCTAATCTGTGTCTCCTCCCATTTAGTTTCATCCCATTGCTTCTAGTCTTTCCTTGTGCAAATGAGAATAAAGATGATCCTTCTACAATGTGACAGCCCTTGACATATTTGTAGACAGCTATTAAGTCTCCTCTCAGTCTTCTTTTTTGCAAGCTAAACATTCCCAAATCCTGCAACCGTTCCTCATAGGACATGGTTTGCAGACCAGTCACCATTCTGGTCGCTCTTCTCTGAACTTGCTCCAGTTTGTCTATGTCTTTTTTAAAATGTGGTGCCCAAAACTGTACACAGTATTCCAGATGAGGTCTGACCAAAGAGGAGTAAAGACCGATAATGACTTCACGTGATCTAGACTGTATGCTTCTGTTAATACATCCCAGAATTGTATTTGCCTTTTTTGCTGCTGCATCACACTGTTGACTCATGTTCAGTCTATGATCTATTAGTATACCTAAGTCTTTTTCACATGTACTGTTGCTTAGCTCTATTCCTCCCATTCTGTATATGCTTTTTTCATTTTTATTGCCCAGATGTAGTACTTTGCATTTTTCCCTGTTAAAAACCATTCTGTTGGTTGCTGCCCACTGCTCCAGTTTATTTAGGTCTTTTTGAATCCTCTCTCTCTCTTCTCTAGTATTAGCTATCCCTCCTAGCTTTGTGTCATCAGCAAATTTAATCAGTTTACCCTCAATTCCTTCATCTAAATCATTGATAAAGATGTTGAACAATACAGGTCCCAGGACGGAGCCCTGTGGTACCCCACTTGAGACATTCATCCAGCTGGATGTGAAGCCATTTACAACCACCCTTTGAGTCCGATCACTAAGCCAGTTATGAATCCACCTAACAGTTGCCTGGTCCATTGCATACTTGGTCATTTTTTCAATAAGGATGGTGTGAGATACTTTGTCAAATGCTTTGCTGAAGTCAAGATATACTATATCTACAGCATTTCCCTGATCCACCCAGTCAGTGATTCTGTCATAGAAGGAAATTAAGTTAGTCTGACATGACTTGTTAGTTACAAACCCATGCTGACTCTGGTTAATCACTTCATTCTTATCCATGTACTTACATACATGTTGTTTAATAATTTGTTCAAAGATCTTTCCTGGTATAGAAGTCAGACTCACTGGCCTATAGTTCCCTGGGTCCATCTTCTTCCCCTTTTTGAAGATAGGAACAACATTTGCTCTTCTCCAGTCTTCTGGGACTTCTCCTGTTCTCCAAGAATTTTCAAAGATTATGGAGAGTGGTTCTAAAATTTCTTCTACGATCTCCTTCAGTACTCTGGGGTGTAATTCATCTGGACCTGGAGACTTGAACTCATTTATGTTAGCTAAATATTCCCTCACAATCTTTCTGTTTACAGATAACTTGGATTCCTCTATTCCTTTAAAAGGACAGTGAAGATCAGTTGATGTTACATTTTCTTTCTGAGAGAAAACAGATGCAAAATAGGAATTAAAAAGTTCGGCCTTCTCAACATCCTCTCTTACCATTTCTCCATTTTCATCCTGTAAAAATCCTATAGCATCTTTGACTTTTCTTTTACTTTTGACATACCCCCAAAATCCTTTTTTATTGCTTTTGACATCTCTTGCAAGCCTTAATTCATTGTCAGCTTTAGCTAACCTGATACGTGCCCTGCAGGATCTGCAGACTGCATTATAATCTTCTTTAGATATGCCTCCCTCTTTCCATTTAATAAACATTTCTTTCTTTCTTTTTAGCATGTGTTTAAGTTCTGTGTTCATCCATCCTGGTTTCCTTAAATGCTTCCCATTCTTCCTACTTTTCGGGATTGTTAACGATTGTGCTTTGAGAATCTCATTTTTAAAAATTTCCCATCCTTCCTGGACATTTTTGTCCTTAAGGACATCCAGCCATTGGATCCCTCCTATTCTCTTTCTGAGTCTCTTAAAATCTGCCTTTCTAAAATCTACCCTTGAAGTCTGAGTCTTCACATGTCTTCCTCCTCTAGTTATCCAAAATTCTATAATAGCATGATCGCTGCCTCCTAGGGTCCCAGCCACCTTTACCTCCTCAACCATTTCCTCCCTGTTTATAAGGATTAGATCCAAAGTAGCAGATCCCCTTGTTTTCTCCCCTACCTTTTGGAAGATAAAGTTGTCAGCAAGAGAGGATAAGAATTTGCTTGACCTGTTAGTTTTACTTGAGAGAGATTCCCAACAAATGTCTGGATAGTTGAAATCTCCCATGACCACTACGTCATATTTTTTGGAGAACTTGGTCATTTGATACATAAAGAGTTCATCCATATCTTCAGCTTGCCCAGGTGGCCTGTAGTAAATGCCTACAATGGTGTCCTTTCCGTTGTTCTCTCCTTGTATTCTTACCCAAACAGTTTCCACAGAACTCCCAGTCTCTGAAGCTTCAATCTCTGTGCAGATATACGCTTTTCTAACATACAATGCAACACCTCCTCCTCGTTTATCAAGTCTGTTTCTTGCAAATAAGTTGTATCCTTTTAGCCTTTTATTCCAATCATGTGTATCGTCCCACCAAGTTTCAGTGATTCCAATGACATCATATTCCTTTTCCTGCATTAGTAGTTCCAATTCTCCTTGTTTGTTGCCCATGCTTTGTGCATTTGTATAAAAACATTTTAGTTTGTGATTGGTTTCTCTTCCTCCCATATTTTTATTATTTAAATTGTTTTGTCTTTGTTCTTCCTTTCCACTTCCAGTAGCAGAGATCTCAATAGTATTTGTCAGCTGTATGGCTTTTTCTGGCCTTTTGCTTCCCTTCCCACATTGTTCTAGTTTAAAGCTCTTCTGATGAGTGTAGCAAGGCGACTTCCAAATACATGTTTTCCAGTCTTCGTAAGGTGCACCCCATCTCTAGCAAGTAGTCCATCGTATAGGTAATTCATTCCGTGATCCAGAAATCCAAATCCTTGTTGACGGCACCATCGACGTAGCCAGTTGTTCACCTGTAGAATCTTATTCCACCTCATTGTTCCATGGCCATCCACTGGGAGGATGGATGAGAAGACCACCTGCGCTCCCAATTCTTTCACTTTCTTGCCTAAGTCTTCAAAGTCACTGCAGATGGTTTCCAGGTCCTTTCTTGGAGAGATATATCTCTCTGATTTAAGGGCATGAAAATTCAAAGTTTGAAAATTGCTAAATTTTCACCAAATTTCCGATTTTTTAACAAAGTAACGCAAGTGATATCGAAGAAATTTTTCCACAATCATAAAGTACAATATGTCACGAAAAAACAGTCTCAGAATCAGTGGGATCCGTTGAAGCGTTCCAGAGTAATTACCTCATAAAGTGACAGTGGTCAGAATTGTAAAAACTGGTCCAGTCATTAATGTGCAAACCACCTTCGGGGGTAAAGGGGTTAAGGCAAATAAGTGGAATATTCTGCAATGGTCGGGTCAGTCACCAGATCTCAACCCCATCGAGCTGCATTTCACAGGCCGTAGACAAAACATAAGGCAGAAAGACCCACAAACAAGCAATAACTGAAGTCACTGCAGTGAAGGAGGCAAAGCCTCACAAAGGAGGAAACCCAGCCTTTGACATCCATGGCTTCCAGACTTCAGGCCGTCATTGCTGCAAAGGATTCTCTTCAAAGTATTAAACATGCCTGCCTTTTCTTTGAGCTGGACAATATATTCATGCAGTTTCCCATGGCTGGGTGTCCATTAGCCGGGTCTCGGTACTTCTCAGTCCTTATCCACGTACACTCTACTTGACAAATGGTAAGGTTTTAATATTAGAGGTTAGGACCGTCCCGAATAGGGTCACCGAGGCGTGGTGGGATGTCTTTTACATTTTTTTGATCAAAATTATGTTAACTAAGCACCTTATATTATTTTCATGCACTCACTGTTGTTGTTCATTTACTGCCAGAGTATTTACTTACTATGTTTTTATCTTGGGTCTTTTAAAGTATTAAACATGAACATTGTATTTATGGTAAAGTTAATTTGTCCAATTACTTTTGAGCTGCTGAAATGAGGAGGGTTCGTAGAAAAATGGTTGCAATTCCTAAACATTTCACAGGATATTTTTGTTGAACTGATTTAATTAAACCTGAAAGTCTCCCGTTCTATTGTATCTCAGTTGTTTCATTTTAAATCCTAATAAGTAGGCTGCAGAGCTGAAATCACAAAGATTCAGTCACTGTCCAAATATTTCTGGACCTAACTATATTCATATATTTACACTATATGGACAAATATTACATCTATTGCCCCCAAAACAAAATCGAAAATGTTCTCCTGCCCCTTTTCCTAACTCATAATCCCAAAATAGACAAGGACATTCGGAGCTGCCAATCCTCCCTCTTTTGTAGACTTCTGGAGATAAAGCATCTTCAGCTTCGGCTCTTTACATCCTACAGACAAAATGGGGGAAAATGAACCACTTTTTTTAATCAGTTATTTTTTATTACAGGTTTTGTTTTTTTTTAAAGGGAAATTACAATAAAATGTCACCAATCCGCTTTCTCCTTTCTCCCAATCCATAATGCTGGGGTAAGATTATCTCTACAGAGACCCCTGTACAGGAATATTAGGGCTCCAGAGACATCACATCTATTATACAGAGAATAGCGCTATCTCCATAGCTCTGTACACAAGGACATAGAGATCAGACAAGGTCCTCATATTCAGGCAGCTTCTATTCTACTCCAACCCTCTTTATAAGAACAAGATCAGAGTCTCATTATACCGAGCAGAGAAGCTCCAGGGACAAAGAACCCGTCTGGCCCTAACACGGCGGGGGCCCGGAGTATCCATCCAGCACCATGACAACCAGCACAGCAGAGTCCTGCATCCACTGAGGCCCCTGATCATGTGACCCCTGACTCCTCCCCTCCTGTGACCTCATCACAGGTCCTGTGCGCACAGAGCAGCCATATATGTGGTGGCGGCTCTGCAGGTGGAGGTATGTGGAGACCCCATTACTGGGCGCAGGGGGCATTAACCCCTTCAGCACCAAGACTCTTTTGGGGTCTTGTGTTGCCCCTTTATAAGAATCATAAGGTTTTTGTTCTGTTTCCTGTAATAGATACATACGACCCAACTATGGAGGCAGGAAGGGAGGAAACGTATTGTTCTCATAGTACAGGACCCCTTTACTGGCCCCACAGTGTAATGCCCCCATTATACCCCTTATGCAGTATGTATGATGCCCCCACACAGTGTAATGCCCCCTTGATGCCCCCACAGTGTAATGCCCCCATTATGCCCCTTATGCAGGATGTATGATGCCCCCACACAGTGTAATGCCCCCATTATGCCCCTTATGCAGGATGTATGATGCCCCCACATAGTGTAATGCCCCCATTATGCCCCTTATGCAGGATGTATGATGCCCCCACAGTGTAATGCCCCCATTATGTCCCTTATGCAGGATGTATGATGCCCCCACACAGTGTAATGCCCCCATTGTGCTCCTTATGCAGGATGTATGATGCCCCCACACAGTGTAATGCCCCCATTATGCCCCTTATGCAGGATGTATGATGCCCCCACAGTGTAATGCCCCCATTATGCCCCTTATGCAGTATGTATGATGCCCCCACACAGTATAATGCTCCCTGAGGTCCTGCAGTTGGAATAAGTCTTGAGGTTTTACAGTTGGAATAATCCCTCTGGAGTTGGTTTTCCCTCTGCCTGCTCCCCTACATGTAGACCCTCGAGCATGTATACTTGCATGTAGGGGAGCAGGCCTTACTAGATATCGAGGCTTTGTACAGTAATATACTGCATGAGGATGGTATCAGAGGGCTAAGACGTTTATTGAAATCGACATCAATAGAGTGGAGCAGACCAGGGGCGGAACTACCGCCCGTGCAGCCGGTTCATTGAACGGGGGCCCCGAGGGAGAGGGGGCCCCTCCAGCCTCCATCAGGGCATGACTGCCCTGACTCCAGTATGGGGCCCCCTCGGGGGCCCCCCTCTTGTGCGTCTCTCTCCTCATGGGGCCCCCGGCCCCATGCTATGCGCCGGGTCCGGGACATTTCAGCGCTGAGCTGCGCTGTTGCAGCAGCGCCTTCATGATTCCCCTGACTTCCGGTCATGTGACGGTGCCGTCACATGGCCGGAAGTCAGGAGAACCTGCTGTCAGCGACGTGGACGAGCGCCAGGATTCTGCAGGGATCGCATGGGGGTAAGTATAACAAGTTTTATTTTTTTTTAAAATACAATTAACTAGGAGTGGAGAGATGGGAGAAGCACATGTGTGTGTGTGTGTGTGTGTGTGTGTGTGTGTGTGTGTGTGTGTATGTATGTGTGTGTGGGGGGGGAGATGGGAGATGCACATGTGTGTGTGTGGGGAGGGAGATGGGAGATGCACATGTGTGTGTGGGGGGGGAGATGCACATGTGTGTGGGGGGGGGAGATGGGAGATGCACATGTGTGTGTGTGGGGGGGGAGATGGGAGATGCACATGTGTGTGGGGGAGGAGATGGGAGATGCACATGTGTGTGGGGGGGGAAGATGGGAGATGCACATGTGTGTGGGGGGGGAAGATGGGAGATGCACATGTGTGTGGGGGGAGATGGGAGATGCACATGTGTGTGGGGGGAGATGGGAGATGCACATGTGTGTGTGTGTGGGGGGAGATGGGAGATGCACATGTGTGTGTGTGGGGGGGGAGATGGGAGATGCACATGTGTGTGGGGGAGGAGATGGGAGATGCACATGTGTGTGGGGGGGGGGAGATGGGAGATGCACGTGTGTGGGGGGGGAGATGGGAGATGCACGTGTGTGGGGGGGAGATGGGAGATGCACATGTATGTGGGGGGGGAGATGCACATGTGTGTGGGGGGGGAGATGGGAGATGCACATGTGTGTGGGGGGGAGATGGGAGATGCACATGTGTGTGTGGGGGGGATGGGAGATGCACATGTGTGTGTGGGGGGGGATGGGAGATGCACATGTGGGGGGGGATGGGAGATGCACATGTGGGGGGGGATGGGAGATGCACATGTGGGGGGGGGGGAGATGGGAGATGCACGTGTGTGGGGGGGGAGATGGGAGATGCACATGTGTGGGGGGGAGATGGGAGATGCACATGTGTGGGGGGGAGATGGGAGATGCACATGTGTGGGGGGGGGAGATGGGAGATGCACATGTGGGGGGAGATGAGAGAGGTGCACATGTGGTGGAGGGGGATGAGAGAGGGGCACATGTGGTGGAGGGGGATGAGAGAGGGGCACATGTGGGGGAGGGGGATGAGAGAGGGGCACATGTGGGGGAGGGGGATGAGAGAGGGGCACATGTGGGGGAGGGGGATGAGAGAGGGGCACATGTGGGGGGGGGGGGTGAGAGAGGGGCACATGGAGGGGGATGAGAGCTGCACATGGGGGGGTTTGAGAGCTGCACATGGGGGAATTGGGAGTAGGGGGATAATGAGCTGCACATAACGAATGTGGGGTGGGGGAGAGTAAATGATAAATGATGATGGGGTGGGGAGAGCACGGACATGATATAATGAATTGGGGCAGGGGGTGCATGTAAATATTGAATGCGGGGAGCAGGAAGTATAGAGTAGGGGGCGTTGCGGATGCAGGAGTGTGACTGGTAACAAATTGGCGGAAAGAGTAGAGGTTCTAATTAAATTATATATTAAGTGCCTATTTACAGTTAATGGGGGCACAGTGGTGGATTACAATTTATATTTGGAATGGTAGGTTGCCTAATAACTAACCATATATTGATGGTGGGTGCACGTCTGTATTCAGCTGCGTAATGTAGAAGTTGGGGAATGTGCTCTAGATAACTGTGTTATTTTATGCAGAGACGAGTCCTGGCTGGAAGACGTGATGGCGGTCTGTGCTGGATGAAGGAGAAAAGCGAAGATGAAGGACTTCACCTAGAGACGTCACCGGTGAGTCAGTCTATTACATGTACACTGTGTATAATGTCACTGGTGATCACTGTATTACCTGTACACTGACACTATATTCAGAGCTCCTGTGTATAATGTCACTGGTGATCACTGTATTACCTGTACACTGACACTATATACAGAGCTCCTGTGTATAATTTCACTGGTGATCACTGTATTACCTGTACACTGACACTATATACAGAGCTCCTGTGTATAATGTCACTGGTGATCCCTGTATTACCTGTACACTGACACTATATACAGAGCTCCTGTGTATAATGTCACTGGTGATCCCTGTATTACCTGTACACTGACACTATATACAGAGCTCCTGTGTATAATGTCACTGATGATCACTGTATTACCTGTACACTATATACAGAGCTCCTGTGTATAATGTCACTGTATTACCTGTACACTGACACTATATACAGAGCTCCTGTGTATAATTTCACTGGTGATCACTAGATTACCTGGACACTTACGTTATACATACCATGTATAGAGCTCCCGTGTATAATGACACTTATGGTAATATTAGTAATGTGGTGGTAATATTAGTAATGTAGTGGTAATATGTGGTCTGGTCATGGTGTGGCAGTTTTTCTCCCTTCTGTGTGGTATTATTCGGTCACTATGTTGTGGTAATATGTGGTCTGGTCATGGTGTGGCGGTATTCCCTGTATGTGGTATTATTGGTCATTTAAAAAAAAAATGTATATGACACATTCCCTTAAAGAAAACTAAATAAAAATATATCTAAAAAGAGTATTGGATATTTTAAGAAAATTTTAATAGGTTAGAGTAGGGCCCGCCCAGAAGAGTCTACCTTATCGTGGTGGCGGCTTTAAAAATCTTTTGGCCAAAACAAAAGCTGATGGCTATGTATGTGGCGCCGTCACATGGCCGAACGTCAGGAGAACCTGGTGGCAGCGACGTGGACGAGCGCCAGGATTCTGCAGGGATTGCATGGGGGTAAGTATAACAAGTTTTATTTTTTTTAAATACAATTAATTAACTAGGAGTGGGGGGAATCAGAGATGCACGGGGGGGATGAGAGATGCACATGGGGGGGGTGAGAGATGCACATGGGGGGGTGAGAGATGCACATGGGGGGGTGAGAGATGCACATGGGGGGGTGAGAGATGCACATGGGGGGGTGAGAGATGCACATGGGGGGGTGAGAGATGCACATGGGGGGGTGAGAGATGCACATGGGGGGGTGAGAGATGCACATGGGGGGGATGAGAGATGCACATGGGGGGGATGAGAGATGCACATGGGGGGGTGAGAGATGCACATGGGGGGGATGAGAGATGCACATGGGGGGATGAGAGATGCACATGGGGGGGATGAGAGATGCACATGGGGGGGATGAGAGATGCACATGGGGGGGATGAGAGATGCACGGGGGGTGAGAGCTGCACATGGGGGGGTGAGAGATGCACATGGGGGGTTATGTTTACATAACTTTGTTGCCTTATGAAGGGCAGGGGGGGCCCCCCAAAATTTCTTGCACAGGGGCCCACTACAGTCTGTGTCCGCCCCTGGAGCAGACATAATGACTTCATGGAGGATCTTCTAAAATTCACTCTTACTTATAACGTCTTTCTTTTGACAGTAAGTACTTCCCCCAGCTCAGGGGTACTGCGATGGGGAGCCTCTGTGCCCCCTCATATGCTAACCTATTCCTGGGCTGGTGGGAGGAAAACACAATATTCAGGGATGATCATAAGTGATGACATCCATATATTGGGGTATGATATAAATATATTGACTACATTTTTATCATCTGGTCTGGGAAGAGTGAACAATGTTTTGAATTTGTCAGGGAACTCAATATTTATAGACTGGGCCTGAGATTTATATCAGAGTTTAATTATTACCAGTTGCCGTTCTTGGATGTACTAATCAAGAAAGATTGGAATGGGACCCTAGGAACACTCATCTACCATAAACCTACAAGCACTAATAAACTATTGAAGTGGGATAGCCACCACCCCATCCCCATAAAAAGAGGAATACCCAAGGGCCAATTTTTATGGTTGAGAAGGTACTGCCATAATGTCACAGATTTTAATATACAGGCAATAGACCTGAACACCAGATTCAGGGAAAAAGGGTACTCCTGGTACATTTTGGATTTCACATCATCGTTTGCAGAAAAATGGGAGAGACACACACTCCTCCATACCTAACCAAGAGACCAAGAAAAATATTGAACTACACGAGTAAGAAAAACTTATGACAATCAGAGTGACTGTATCTTTCATATCCTCAGAAAACACTGGGATATACTTGTGACTGTCCCGGACCTGAGGGGTGCAGTGGGATCTACTCTCACAATAACTTTCAGAAAGGGTCGGTCCATTAGGGACCATTTAGTGCATAATTTCTATAAAAAACCTGCACCCAAGGGGACTTGGCTAGATAGAGGAATCTGCAGTTTCTTTAGATTTGGAGAACATTGTACATGTAATTGGATGAGACCATGTAAATCGTTCTAGAGCTCCTCCATGGTTAAAATCTTTTTTTCCAGTGGGATTATTCCAACTGTAAAACCACAGGACTAGTATATATGGTCACATGCACCTGCCCCCTAGATTATGTAGGCAAGATCAAGTGGGAGTCTAGGAGGAGGGTGGGGGAGCATTTGGGTGACATACGCCATGGTTGGGACACCTCATTAGAGAGACACATAAACAGTGTACATCGAGGTGAATCTGGAGACATCTCCTTTTGTATCATTGAGATGGTTAAACTCATTGTGAGACGAGGTGATAACAATAGATGTATCCTCAAAAAAGAAAGTGAGTGGATTGTTAGACTGATTTCACTGGCCCCTAAGGGACTCAATGAGCAAATTTCCTATCCCTGTTTTGTATGAATACAGTCCCATTCTGGATTATATTTTTGGATTGTATACTCTACCCATTGCTACTCAGTTCCCTGTGAATGGGGTTCACATATTGTTGTACTTCATCGAGATATCTGAGCTTCTATATCAGAATTATTACTTATCAATTATATTCCACTTATACTATTTCATAATTAACAACTGTGGTGATCCTTGTGTATCTCTAATTGTGCAATAGAGAGAAAATTTGACCATTTAGGAATATACTGTGGGCCATCATCCCATATCTTATGTAGTGATATAGTATATCCACATGCCTATTGCATGATGGAAGGATGTGCAATACTTGTTTTTAGTCTCCCATGACGCTGATCTCAAAGATAGAAAAATCCTATGTTGGTGGAATGCAATCCAAAACCATTATGCGCTCCAGTGTGGAACGCATGCTTCCGGACATGCGCATTCGCAGATAGGAGACCATGATGCACTCCGACATGGAACGCACATGTCCGGGCACGTTTGTGCTTTCTGCCCGCCCCTCTCCGTTGTTTTGTGCTGAATTGTGGGGAATACTTGAGAATTTATTTTTGTTCTGTCTTTAGTTGATCCCACTGATACATCAGATAAGTCCTCGGAGAATTATAATTAGAGGAACCCATGGACACATTAGGATTTGTGAAGCTGACCTCCGCTCTCCTCTGTTTCCTTTGAATTTGTTGTGTGATCTGTATTTCAGAACAGTAGCTCTTGGTTTGTTTCATTTCCATGTGTAAATTGAATTTGACTCGTAGTCTTTGATATCTCTTTCAAACTTAGTTTTTTTGATGTCTGAGATCCATCCTCCAGACTTTGTAAATTCTTCTGCATATTTTGAGTTTTGTATCCAAAAAGGCTTCTACACTCGGCGGAAAACTTTCACCTAGTTATTTTCAAGAAACAAATATCAAACGCAATGTGACTTGGTTATCCTATAATTTTTTTTTTAAATGTGGACATACACCCTGTAAAGCATGCAACTATGTTAATAAAACTGACACATTTGAAGAAAACCTAATGGGACAGCAATTTGCAATACACAGTTTCATCAATTGTAACACTATAGGGGTCATCTATTTAATAGAGTGTATAGAGAGTTAACTACAATATGTGGGATGCACGTCAGGTCCGCAAAAAACTATATTAGCAGACAATTATCCGACGACATCAATCCCACAACATTAAACGTGTCTGTGGTTTCAAGACACTTTTCACAAAAACATAACGCGGGTGCTCGGGTTCAACATATTGCGGATCGGATAGACAGATTGCTGGGTGTAGCTGGGGTAAACCCACCGTTCATGGTACACATTGGTACTAATGACAAAGTTAGAGGGAGGTGGAAGGTCCTTAAAAATGAGTACAGGGAAGCTGAAGACCAGTACCTCAAAGGTGGTGTTTTCACAAATACTGCCGGTGCCACCTGCGTCACTAGAAAGATGTCGGGAGCTTAGGGAGATAAGTCAGTCGCTTAGAAATTAGTGCAGGAAGGAAGGGTTTGGGCTCATGGAGAACTGTGCCGATTTCGCGGTTGGCTACAGGCTCTACGGTAGGGATGGGCTGCATCTCAATAGGGGAAGGTGCAGCTTTGCTGGGGGAAAAAATGGTCAGACGGATGGGGGAGCTTTTAAACTAAGTTCTGGGGGGATGGTAGTCATGCTTATAAGGGGTTAGATAGACTAGACAGAGTGGGAGAGTAGGGGCTATGGAGGATCTAGGGAGGCTGGGATAAGCAAGGAAAGTAAGGAGTTGAGTAGGAGTAGGAAATTTGCTAATTGTATTAAATGTCTGCTAGCAAATGCAAGAAGTCTTGCAAACAAAATGGCTGAACTGGAGACTCTTATGTCGGTCAGAGAATACGATGTGGTGGGTATTACAGAAACCTGGCTGGATGAAAGCCATGACTGGGTGACAAATATAGAGGGATACACTACATTTAGAAAGGACAGGAAAGAGAAAAAAGGTGGAGGGATGTGTATTTTCGTAAGATCCAACTTAAAATCTGTGCTCAATGACAACATTGGTGGGAGCTGCGACAATGTAGAGTCAATTTGGGTAAATGTACATGGGGATGGCAATAATGGAAAGCTGCTAAGAGGAGTTTGTTACAAGCCTCCTAATATAGCTGAACTTCTAGAGGACGAAATGTTGGAACAAATTAAAAATGCAGCAAATAATAATAGGGTCCTTATTATGGGGGATTTTAACTATCCAGATTTTCATTGGGACATAGAATCTTTTGTGCTAAAAGCTGCAAATTCTTATCCACAGTTCAGAACAATTACCTCTCTCAGTTGGTAGATGAACCAACCAGGGGAGGTAATCTGCTGGATCTGGTGCTGTCAAATAGACCACATACAATTTCAGATCTAGAGGTCCGGGAGCATTTGGGAAACAGCGACCATAATATGATAAGTTTCAATGTAATATTTAATAAAACATTTCAAAACGAAAATGCTAAAACCTGGAACTTTAGGAAAGCTGATTTCAACAAATTAAGGGAAGAGCTTAATTGTGTAGACTGGGACCATATCATGGTAACTGGGAATACCAAATGTAAATGGGTCATGTTTAAGGAAATACTACTAGATTCCTGTAGAAAATTTATACCCTGGAATAAAAAGGAACCAGGAATAAAAATAAACCATTATGGATAAATAAGACAGTACAAAGTTTAATAAGACAAAAACAAAGGGCATTCAAAATCTTGAAGGCCGAGAATACAGAAATAGCATTTCAGTAGTATAAAGACCTAAATAAGAAATGTAAAAAAGAAATCAACCTAGCAAAATTATCTACAGAGAAACAAATTGACAGAGACATTAAATTCCATTGCCAAAAAGAGTAAATCAGATGGTATTGGCCCCTTAAAAGACAATAATACCAAGATAATTATAGAGGACAAAGAAAAGGCTGAGATATTAAGCTGACACTTTTCATACGTGTTCACCAACAAACAGTCTGTTTCAGGGTTCTTTCAAGAGGGCAAAAATCAAAGTTCACCTCCTAATATAACTAGTTTAACACAAAAAGAAGTACGCCTGCGTCTGAGCAAATTAAACATTGTCAAATCTCCTGGACCAGATGGTATTCATCCACGGATACTGAGGGAATTGAGCTCAGTAATTGACAAACCGCTGCATCTCGTATTCTTAGACACTCTTGTAACAGGGGTAGTGCCACAGGATTGGAGGATAGCAAATGTACCGATATTTAAGAAAGGTAAGAGGGTGGATCCAGGTAACTACCGTCCGGTAAGTCTGACATCAGTAGTGTGCATAGTTTTTGAGGGCATCATAAGAGTTGACCTGCAGAGATATATTGCAGAGAATAATATAATAAATGATAATCAGCACGGATTCATGAAAAATAGGTTGTGTCTAACCAACATGTTGGGGTTCTATGAGGGGATAAGTGCAAATCTAGATGTTGGTAATGTGGCTGATGTGATTTACCTGGACTTTGCAAAGGCATTTGATACTGTACCACATAGCAGCCTTATACTGAAGCTACAGAAGCAATGACTTGGGGGAACTATATGTAGATGGGTAAGGAATTGGCTAAATGATAGGAAACAAAGAGTCGTCATAAATGGTACATTCTCTAAATAGGACATAGTCCGCAGTGGGGTGCTACAGGGATCTGTGCTAGGACCAATTCTTTTTAACCTCTTTATTAATGACCTTGGGAATGGGATTGTAAGTAAAGTGCCAGTTTTTGCTGACGATACCAAACTATGTAGGATATTAAAATCTGATCTTGACATTACGATATTGCAGAACGATCTGGATAAGATGACTGAATGGGCAAACACTTGGCAGATTAAGTTTAATGTAGATAAATGTAGAGTAATGCACCTAGGATGGAGTAATCCTATTGCTGCATATACATTAAGTGGGAGTATACTCAGGACTACAGAACAGGAGAAGGATTTGGGTATTCTGGTTACAAGTAAGCTGAGCAGCAGTGCTCAATGTCAAGCAGCAAAAGCAAACAAGATTTTAGTGTGTATAAAAAGAGAAATAAAATCCTGCAATCCCAACGTATTGTTACCCCTTTATTAATCACTGGTGAGGCCACATCTGGAATATGGGATCAAGTTTTGGGCTCCACATTTTAAAAAGGATATTCAGAAGTTAGAGTCAGTTCAAAGGTGGGCAACTAGATTATTATATAGGATGGTAGACCTCTCATATGATGAGAGGTTGAAAAAGTTGAGCTTCTTTAGCTTAGAAAAACGACGCCTCAGAGGGGATCTCATCTACATATATAGAGATATGTGTGGTCAATACAAAGGTCTAGCACATGACTTATTCCTTCCAAAGACTATACTAAGGACCAGGGGGCAATCATTACAGGTGAAAGAAAGGTGATTCCGGCACCTAAACAGGAAATGGTTCTTTGCAGTAAGAGCAGTTGGGCTGTGGAATGCCCTACTACAGTAGGTAGTAATGGCAGACACTATATCAGCTTTCAAAAAAGGGCTGAATGATTTCCTTGACACAGGTAACATTGTGGGTTACAGTTAAATTATACAAAATGTTACACCTATAGTAGTACATTTGATCCAGGGTTCTTGTACTGATCGCTTTTTCTCGGGGTCAAGAAGGATGCAAATTGTCTGAATGTGTCCTGGGTTTTTTGCCTTCTTCTGGATCAACAGATTTAAGTACAGGGATTTTAGTAATACCATATGAGTAATACAAAAAATAAAACTAATTAAAAAATTATAAACTGGTTCATTTGTAACTGTAATAGTGCAGTAATAATAAAAATGGTAATACATTTGTGAGGCCTGGTTCCATTAAGTTAGTTTAGTGTTAGCGTAGGGAGTACAATTGGGGGAGAAAGGTTGAACTTGATGGACCTAGGTCTTTATTCAACCTACTTTACTATGTTACTTTGTATAAAGGGGATATCATATCCTTCAGATTTTAGGAATAGAAAAGGCTTATAAACCATTAAGAGGTGGAGATATGAAAAGAAAAATGTTAAATAGAAAGTCATATTGGATTTTTAAATTACAAACTAGAGCCCCACAGGGAATGAATATCAGACAGGATTTAATATTACAGTGCAATTAATTGTATTTGTTTTTGATTTTCAGTGATTTTATTGAATATCTCATGCATGAGTTGCATTTGTGTATTATTGTGACGCTGAGTCACTTTTTACAGCCAAGCTGTGAGACGGAATAGCCGAGGAGTCCGGAGTTAAAAGCCAGTAGGGTACGTCATAAACAGAAGGAAGAGGCAAAGGCTTAGGCAGGTAACGTTATGTTGGTCAGAATACCAGGAGGATAGCGAATCAGAGCAGAAGGGGTTAAACAGACGGATGGTCAGAACAAGGTCCAAGGTCAGGCAACAGAATTTCAATACACAGAACACTTAGGCACAGAGAATCAAACCTCACACTAGCTGAATGTACGTCTGGCAGAGGTCAGGGAGAAACAGCTAGTTATGTAGCCTGGCAGTCATCTGGAATGATGAACACCTGGAGATAGCAAGTGCCACCCAGTCTCAGATTGGACAGCCGAGCAGGCAATCATCACACTGACAGCTTCAGCACGCCCCTATACCAGATTGGACCACCGAGTTGTCAAAGTACCGACAGCTCCAGCATGCCCCTGTACAAGATTGGATGGCTGAGTTGTCAGTAACTGTATCCCAGACACAGTGAGGGGTGGAACCTTGACAGTACCCCCTCTTCTAAGGGAGGCCGCCGGACCCCAAGGCTTCCCAGGAAACTTTAGATGGAAGGCCCTGACTAACTGATCGGCCTTCACATCTCAAGCAGGGACCTAGGATCTCTCCTCTGGTCTGTATCCCCTCCAGTGGATGAGGTATTGGAGGGAATTTCGGACCCTACGAGAATCCACCACCCTCTGAACCTCATGCTCTAAGCCATCGTCGACTGACACTGGAGGAGGCGGGGATGAGAGAGATAATACCGAAGGGATAAACGCCTTTAATAGGGATTTATGGAAGACATTAGGGATGCGAAGGGATGGAGGAAGCTTTAATCTGAATGCCACTGGATTGACCACCTCAACGATCTCATTTGGACCAATAAACTTTGGACCCAATTTTGCAGACGGCACTTGAAGTTTAAAGTTCCTGGATGACAACCAAACCTTATCCCCGATCTTAAAAACAGGACCCACTGAACGTCTTCTATCGGCCTTCTGTTTTTGGCGAGTCTAAGTGGTCCAATATTCTTCTGAACCTCCTTCCAGACATCTCCAAGTATTTGTACGGCGACTTCCACCCCAGGACATTTAGAACTAATCCTAGAAAATTCACCAAAATGGGGATTCAATCTATAATTACAGAAAAACGGAGAGGTTCCAGTAGACTGTACTCGACTGTTAAATGCAAATTCAGCAAGAGGTAAAAACGAAGACCAGTCCTCCTGCTGAGCTGCCACAAAGCACCTTAAAATTTGTTCCAAAGATTGATTTGTCCTCTCAGTCTGACCGTTGGTCTCAGGGTGGTAAGCAGATGAAAAGGACAAGTTAATCCTGACCTTATTACAAAAAGCTCTCCAGAACTTGAAGACAAATTGTACTCCCCTATCAGACAAAATGTTAAGAGGGATACCATGTAACTTACAATATGAGAAATAAACAACTTGGAGAGTGTCTCTGCATTAGGTAATCCTGACAAAGGAACAAAATGAGCTTGTTTGCTGAATCGGTCAACTACCACCCAGATAGCAATTTTCCCACCAGACAGAGGCAAATCCATGATGAAATCCATGGACAAATGAGTCCATGGCCTTTCTAGAATTGGCAGTGGAGCCAATTCCCCGGACGGCCGGATGTGACTGACTTTAGCGCGTGCGCAGGCATCACAAGCAGATACAAAATCTTTGATATCATTATGCATGGACAGCCACCAAAAAAGTCTGGTAATGACTTTCCATGTAGCAGTAACCCCAGGATGACCACTTAAGACGGAATCATGAAATTCTTGTAACACACACAATCTTAGGTACACAGGCACAAATGATTTAGATCCTGGAGTGTCGGAAGAAGCCAATGACTGGGCGTTATGGATCTCCTTTTCCAATTCTGAGGTTACCATAGAAACCACAATACCCTGAGGAATAATGGAGGATGGAGGTTCTGGAGGAGAAACTGAATCGAGACTACGAGATAATGCGTCAGCTTTCACATTCTTAAGGCCCCGTCACACTAAGCGATATCGCTAGCGAGATCGCTGCTGTGTCACGGTTTTGGTGACTCACCAGCGACCTCACCAGCGATGTCGCTATGTGTGACACTTTGCAACGATCAGGCCCCTGCTGTGAGGTCGCTGATCGTTGCAAAGTGTCCTGGACCATTTTTTGGTCGTTGGCCTCCCGCTGGCCAGCACACATCGCTGTGTGTGACCAGCGGGACCAACGATCTGACTGGTAACCATGGTAAATATCGGGTTACTAGGGGCACGCGCGCACTTAGTAACCCGCTGTTTACCATGGATACCACTCTGCTACAGTGAGCGGAGGCTCCAGCGCACCGTAGCAGAGTGGTATCCATGGTAAACAGCAGGTTACTAGGGGCACACGCGCACTTAGTAACCCGATATTTACCATAGTTACCAGCCTGCTCCTGCTTAAGCAGCAGGCTGGTAACGGGAGCAGGACATCGTGGAACGATTCTTTCCACGATATCGCTGCTCCCCTCATCGCTGGTGAGCCTGCCTGTTTGACAGCTCACCAGCGATGTATTAGCGATGCAGCAACGATCCCTGACAGGTCGTATCGTTGTCGGGATCGCTGCTGCATCGCTTAGTGTGACGGGGCCTTTAGACTCCGGTCTGAATGTAATGCCTCTGTGGGAGTTTATCTTTTAGCTGATTCAATGTAAGCTAGATTCTTCTGATCACTGACCACAGTAACTGGATGAACCGCTCCTCCAAAAAATGCCTCCATTCCTCAAAGGCTAATTTTACAGAAAGTAACTCACGATTCCCAACATCATAACTTCTTTCTGCCGAAAATTATTTAGACAAAAAAGCCCATGGACGCAAGTTAGTCAGAGTTTTGGACCCCTGCGACAAAACCGCCCCCACTCCGACCTCCGAAGCATCCACCTCTACAATGGATGGCTCTTTGAGATCCGATTAGATCAGAATGGGAAGAGGCATGAAACACTCTTTTCATTTTTCAAAAGCCCTGATAGCACTCTGTGACCACACCTTGAGATTTGCCCCCTTACGTGTAAGGTCAGTAAGAGGTTATACAATCTGAGAAAACCTCTTGATAAATTTCCTATAATAGTTGGCGAATCCCACAAAATGCTCCAAAGGCTTGAGATCACGAAGCTGAACCCAGTCAATTATGGCCTGTACCTTCCAAGGGTCCATCTTAAACCCTTCTGCTGACAAGATGAACTCCAAGAATGAAATTTCCTGAACAGAACAAACACATTTCTCTAATTTAGCACACAAAGAGTTCTCACTTAATCTTTGTAACACAACACGGACGGGTGCATTTAGTAACCCAAATGGCATGACAAGTAGTGTTGAGCGAATTTGTTTGGCATTTAAAATTCGTGTTTGTGTGCAGGGTTCCGACTTTTTCACGCCAAAAAATCAGCTCCGAAATGCTGAACAAATTCGCTCAACACTAATGACAAGGTTTTCAAACAGACCCTCAGACCTTAAAAACGCTGTTTTCCACTAATCACCCTCCCGGATGCGGATCAAATTGTAAGCCCCTCTAAGATCAAGTTTAGAGAACACCATGGCCCCCAGAAGCTGATTATATAGGTTGTGGATGAGTGAAAGTGGGTACGTATTTTTAACCATGATTTTGTCGAGTTCTCGGAAATCGAGACAAGGATGGAGACCCCCATCTTTCTTTTTTACGAAGAAAAAAATGGCAGCTACCGGAGAGGAGGAAGGACGGATATGACCCTTCTGTAAACTTTTGTTAGCATATTCTTGCCCATTCAGGCCCAGACAAATTGTAAAGGAGAGCTTTAGGCAATTTGGCACAAGGAATAAGATCAATAGCACAATCATAAGGATGATGGGGAGGTAGTATCTCCGCCTCTTTCTCTGAGAACACATCTCCAAAGTCCTTCAGGTACCCCGGCAGACCCTTCAGACTAGCAGAGCATGTTTGTACAGTTTTTAAACATTTCTTGCAACAATTAGGGCCCCATTTAACAATCTCCCTCTGACACCAATCAATAACAGGATTGTGAATCGGCAACCATGGAAGCCCTAGTACCAACCCAACAGGTAAATTATCCAACACAAAACATGAGAAGGATTCAAGGTGGAGTGCTCCCACATGAAGCGTGAAATCCACTGTTACCTTCTTGATCAAATTCCTAGATAATGGCGTCTTGTCAAGGGCAAAGATTTGCTTGGGTCTTTCTAAACGAACTGTCCCTAACCCTAACTTCAGAACCAGTCCCGAATCAATAAAGTTAGCAGCAGACCCACAGTCAATGAAAGCCAATGTTGATAACACCTGGTTCTCAAAGCATAACACTGTATTTATCAGTACTTTAGCAGAAAAAGGTACGTGGGAGTCTGGGTGACCTCCTTGGCCATCACCCAGACTCGGACGTTCTCCTGATGGTGTGCTAGCCTGAGGGCAAGTAGGGCAATTCTTGAGAAAATGTTCAGCGAGACCACAATACAGGCAGAGTCCGAGATCTTGTCTACGTCTACAACACGAAGACTGGCAACTTTAATCTCCAATGGCTCCACCTCTGGTAAATGGACCTGCTCCGGGAGAATATAATGGGCAGCTTGTTGTTCCTCACGTCTCTCATGGATTGTACAGTCCATTCATATGGCCTGGGTCATGGCCTCCGCCAGGGAACAAGGAGCTTCATGGAGGACCAGGGCGTCCTTAAGGGTTTTAGAAAGGCCTTTGTAGAACTGGCACCTGAGAGCTGCATCGTTCCACAACTGCAGTGGACCACTGCCGGAACTCAGTACAGTAGTCCTCAGCTGTGCGACCCCCTTGAGCCAGGATCTTAGCCTCAGCGACCTGGATCCTGTTGGGTTCGTCATATATCAGTCAAAGAAGGCGTCAACAGAAAACCGTTCTGGGGCTTGTGGGGACAAGGAAAATGCCCAGGTCTGAGGGCACCCTTGCCGAAGGGACATGATTATTCCCACCGGCTAGAACTCCTCCCCTGACAGCTCTCCCTGAAGACCCTAAACTGGTCTTTCTCTCCAGAAAATTTATCATGGAGGTCTAATACAGATTCAGGAGAGACCAACTGTACATCAGAGGGTACTAACGTCACTGTCACTGCCGGCAGTGGAGGGTTATCCGAGATTTTCATTAGATTAGTTATCTGACCCTGCAACTGACATTGTGATGACTCCAGACTCTGGCATTTCTTAGCCAGATCCTGAGTCATCAGCTTCAAATTCGCCATATGGTCACAGAGCGTGTGAACAGTCTCCATACAGATGAAAAAGAAAAACGTATTGGCCAGACGTAATGTGACGCTGAGTCACTTTTCACTGCCAAGCTGTGAGACAGAATAGTCGAGGGGTCCAGAGTAAAAAAACAGGAGGGTACGTCATAAACAGAGGGAAGAGGCAAAGGCATAGTCAGGTAACGTTACGTTGGTCAGAATACCAGGATAGCGGATCAGAGCAGAAGGAGTTAAACAGACGGATGGGCAGAGCAAGGTCCAAGGTCAGGCAACAGAATATCAATACACAGAACACTTAGGCACAGAGAAACAAACCTCACACTAGCTGAATGTACGTCTGGCAGAGGTCAGGGAGAAACAGCTCAGTTATGTAGCCTAGCAGTCACCTGGAATGATGAACACCTGGAAATAGCCAGTGCCTCCCAGTCTCAGATTGGACAGCCAAGCTGTCAATCAACACACTGACAGCTTCAGCACGCCCCTGTACCAGATTGGACCACCGAGCTGTCAATCAAAGTACCGACAGCTCCAGCATGCCCCTGTACAAGATTGGACGGCTGAGCTGTCAGTAACTGCATCCCAGACACAGTGAGGGGTGGAACTGTGACAATTATCTTTTCCTTCCATACAGTACAGAGTCAAATTGTCTGAGAAGTACTCAGTAATCAACGGACACCCAGGTGTTTGAAAGGGAAGGATATAAAAGTATCAGAGACTCACATGTTGCAAACCATGAATAAGCCTTGGTTTGGTATGTGGGCACTTGGTGGTATGCCATCACAACAGTTTTTATGAATTTACAATAAATGTGAGGTTTTAACAATATAGACAATGCTGGAGAATTCATCCCTCCTCCTTTCTCTACTTGAAATGTCCCTGACCAGGGCGGCTCCAGTGATCTTTAGACAAAGTGCATTGAATAAACAGTGAGCTGACCTCCCTCTCCATTTTCCCATTACATGCATGCTTTCCCTATAGTGACAAATATTTATTTTTGCTAAAACTGTGATATTTTCACTTAAACTTTTTTTTAAACCTTTTTTATAAACTTTTTTAAACAACTTTCATTAGTGCAATCATACAACATACAAACCTTTGATTGCTCAGGTGATGCACTGTACTACTGTAGTGCCGTGTATTATCACTGCCTGTCAGTGCAATAGTAACGACCCCATACACATGAGATAAGTATTGGTTGAATGGTCATTTGGCAGACGGCTATCTCTCCCGACTCCCCCATACACACAAATATTCCAGCTTTCCTGTGGTCTGTATGACTGACTGCATCTGTAGGGAGGCCCCCAAATACATTATATAGTCGACCAAAACCCCCAAAATCAGTGCTTTCATGCAACTTTAGTCTAATATTTAAGGGTGGCGTTAAAAGGTAACTTATTGGACGCTGCCTATGGCCCGGCCTAATAGACTTTTGTACATTGCAGGCCCAGACACCATTATTAGGCATTTAAGTATTGTAGGAACTATACCATTGAGCATTTGGGGAAGAAGGGGCATTGGGCCAAACTCTGTCACACCTTCTTAGATACCATGTTTGCTTTTTGCAGGAGCAAGTGGTTAAGCTGCCAGGGATTTTGTTGCAGCCGCACCTGTGTCATTCTTGCTGTGTACATCTATGTTCTGGTGCCCAAAAGAGTTCATATAAAAACAAAAACAAATGTTTAACGTGTTAAAAAATAATATGTGTCTTCTGCTTTTTGCATGTTTTTTCTTTTTACAAGAATTGTTGGTGACCATTTTCTTTTGAAACATTTTAATATCTGCTCTTTTTTTCTGGGGGTTTTCTTGTAATATAGGAAAGCCTAAGGCCAGAAATAAAACCCATAATACACTATCCATGTAGACTTTAGTATCAAATAATTGCTGTCCGCGGTGTTTGTGCAATCAAAACAGCTTTTATAAAATCCTCAAACTTCTGTGTGTGAATCAGACATGAGCTGTAACTTGATAGAAGATTACAGTCCGGGGAAGACGGGAAACATTCATACAGACAGCCTGTGTTGATGTGTTTAGTGACGGTTTGTGGCTAAATATGTTTTTAGAGCCGTAGTAGAAGATGTCGTCCTCATCATGTAGTTATTTCTCATGTCACGTGAAATTAATATCTCCTGCAGTACTGCTAATGCCAGTGTCGGAATATGAGACGAGAATTAGCGGTATGGAAGATGAGTCTATGAGAAACGTATTCAGCTGCAGACTCCGAGGAAGAAATTGCTTGTTGTCTGTGGCCTAAAATATAAAGGTTTTATTACTAGATGTAAAGAAAAAACTAAATACTGTAAAATCATAAATCTTATATGTTTCCCCTCATTATGTCCAATAGTTGTATTATACCAACAGGATTTTTATGATGTTCCATCGGCTCATCATCTCCTCATTCAGGTCTCTACAACACCGGATCCTCTCAGTGGAGATCTTCCATATAAGAAAATTTTCCTGATTTATCCATCAAAGATGGATATGGACAGGGACAAGATGGCGGCGAGGATATTACACCTCACCCTAGAGATCCTCTTCCGGCTTACTGGAGAGGTGAGAGATTCTGATGACATCACATTTAATCATTCTTATCTATGGGAATAACAGATTAACAGAACTGGAGAGGTGAGGACTCTGGAAATGTCTGTTGTAAGATTTATTAATGTGTCTTTCCATAACCAGGATTACACAGTAGTGAAGAAGACCTCTAGTGAGTGCTGTCAGGACCCTGTGTCTGAGGGATGGGGAAAACCCCTGAGACTAATCACGGGGCCTCCACCTCACCCCTTGATACATGAGGACATCAATGACCAGAAGATCCTAGAACTCACCTACAAGATGATTGAGCTTCTGATTGGAGAGGTGACATTACTGGGAATGCTGGGACATTATACAGTAACGCTATGAAGGGATTGTGGAGATGACGGTATCAATGTATATGTCAGGTTCCTATACGGTGTCAGGATGTGTGGGAGTATTTACAAGGACACAAAGATCTGTACAGGGACATCATGATGAAGATTCCCCAGCCCCTCACATCACCAGGTAATAGACAAGACTGAATACATGCAGCTTACAATTATCCGTATGAAAATAATTCAGTCCCTGTATGTGTTTCCTCCAGATCGATCCAGTAAGAGGACAACACCAGAGAGATATCCCCGTCCTCTTCTTCCACAGGACTGTAAACAAGAAGATCCCAATGTTCCTCAGGATCATCAGGTAGATGGAGAGAAGGTGTCATGAGATCTCCCCTACAATGTGTAGACGGCTGTAAAGGTCTTGTGTTCAGTCTTGTTTTATCCACAAATATTTATATTTGTGTAATGAGAACAGTGGAGATGGCAGGATTAGAGCTGATCATAGATGTGACTTCTCCATCTTACTTCTATAATATTTGTTCCAGAGTGAAGATCAGACCCATATTAATACTACAGAGACATATGTGATGGGTGATGAGCGGTGTAAAGAGGAGATTCCTACATATGACTACCCAGGTGAGTCGTAACCACTAAATGCAGTGAACTCACAGATTCTTCTCAGTCACCGGCTGTAGCTGCTTTATCGGTGGTGTAGTCCGGTCGTATCACAATCGTGGATCACCATTTTGCCGCTCGACCACAACATTCTCCTCTGTCCGAAAATGTTCAAATTACTTTGTGAATTTGTGAAAGACCTTTTCTATAGAACTTACAACCTGGAGGATCCACCTACTCCCTAGGATTAGAAGACGCTGACCGTTACCTGCCCATATCTGTAAACTACAAAGCCAAATGACAGCGTACGTAGAATGTGCTGACAAGTTAGAAAATCACTTGAAGAAAAATATTATGATGGGCCTGTAAGAGAAAGCGGAGGGTAATGATGCTGTTGGCTTCCTAGAACCCTGATATCTTATTGGATGAATCTACCTTCTCGCCCTTCTGTGCTGCTGAATGTGCTCATATGGTCCTTACAAGACACTGTACAATAACAGCAGAGTTTCCCTTTATCTTGACTTTTCAATTTCTTTTCAACCAACTAACTTCAAACAGGATCGTGATAAACTATACAGAAAACATTACACCTGTGCCATGATATATCTCTAAGCTGTGCGTGGCTGATGGCTGTAATATACATTTATTCACGCCTGCAGGAGATGTGTTGGCTCCAGCCCTGGTTTCATGGATTCACTCCACGTCATAAATTCCATTATGTTTTCAATCCTAAGGAATTCAGATTACTACACAATCTCTCCTGAAACAGGGAGCACTAATACTTTCTATACTCTGCTGGTCAGAATTCATAGTAGCTCCAATGCTCCACCATAAATGAGTGCAACTCCGGTTTAGTGTTGGATTTCTCCCTTCATACATACGTTGTTGTTGGGGATGTTACATGTTTTTATATATATATATTTTTTTTTTACCAGTTCATTCAGTATGATAGCTTCATTGTAGTGGGATCGGCCTTCCTCACTTATGTGACTCTGTAACTCCCTGGTAGCCTTTCAAAAAGATCTCCATTGCCTCTTCCAAATGCCCAAGCTCTAAATTTAAGACACCTCATCTCTGCACTATTATAAAAAGTTCTCTTTGAATGCCTAATATTTCTTCTTGAAACTCATCTGCCAGAAAATATTGTCCCTTAAGATAGTTTAAATTGCCAAGAGCCACCGAGCCCCATACTCTAATTACTCCCATCACCAGCGCCGCCTGCAGAATGAATAAGGCGACTCCTGGTGACAGAAGCCGATTCACAGGATCAGATCCCAGAGGAGATGGGACAAACCATTTGCAGAAGCCCTAATATGACAAAATGTCAGAAAACCAGAGCAGTAGAAATCCCCATAAAGTGACTTCATTTTGGAAATTACAACTCTCAGTGAATTAATCTATAGGAGTATTGATTATTTTGACTACACAGGCATTTTCCGAAAATTAGCCCTGGATGTTGGAGAGTAAAAATTGCATATTGGCCATTTTATTACCCAACACATAGTGCTCAGATTGTGCTCCAGGAGACACAAACACCTTAAATTAAGTGGGTTCTTCTCACTATAGTAATGCCAAATACATGGATGATAAATGTGGTTTGGGCACACTGCAAGGCTGAGAAGTGAGGGTGAGATTTGACTTCGGAAAAGAAGATATTGCTGGATTGGTTTATGGAAGCCATGTTGATTCTCAAGTGCCTTTGAGCCACTAATAAAGTGGAAACCTCTGTTTTTCCACTGACAGATGATGGACCTGAGTGGGGGGCTTGTTTTTTGTAGGATGAGTAGAAGTTTTTATTGGTATCATTTTTGCCTACATAACATTTTTTGATGGCTTCTTATTCCATATTTTGGAGGCAGAATGAACAGTTGGACACCACGCTCTACTGGTTCATCCTATGAGGTTTTCTATTAGACTGTGAACTGTCATTCTGTCAATAACTTCCCATTTCTACAGACATTTTAAGTACAATTAACACAAGAATCCCATAGAAAAATAAATAAAGATTGCATACCACTTCTAAATCAATCTAAACAAACACATCCCTGGGCTACATGCTAGTCCAGGAAAATGAAGAAATATATGCTCAAGTTTAAAAATCAATTTTATTAGACGCAAATCTAAAAAATAGAGGAATATTTAAAATATTTTAAATATTTCTCTATTTTTTAGATTTGTGTCTAATAAAATTGATTTTTAAACTTGAGCATATATTTCTTCATTTTCCTGGACTAGCATGTAGCCCAGGGATGTGTTTGTTTAGACATTTTAAGTAGAAATGTTCAAAAACATAAATTTCAAGGACATTTTATTCAAAATTAATAATTGTTTTTTTTTTTCTTGGCAGATGATTGTACCAGGAGATCAGAGGGACAGGAGATTTTTAAATTGGATGATCTTGAGATCCCACATGATACAATTGAAGTGAATGCCATTACTCCAGATATACCATCATCCCTTCACAGCAAACATCAATCATCTGATCCTATGAAACAGGTCCTATCTTCTGATTCATTGCCAACTACTAAGGAAAATGAAAATAAAATAAGCATTAAAAAACGAACTGCTCCTAAAGCAAAGAAATCATTTTTATGTTCAGAAAATGGAAATAGTTTTACCCTCGAAAAGTCTATTCTTAAACCTCAAAAAATACACAAAGCGGACAATATATTTTTTTGTTCCAATTGTGGAAAATATTTTAACCAGAAATCAGTTTTTGTTGATCACCAGAGAACCCACACAGAGGAGAAGCCTTTTTCATGTTCAGAATGTGGGAAATATTTTAATCGGAAAGACCATCTTGATAACCACCAGAGAACCCACACAGGGGAGAAGCCCTTTTCCTGTTCAGAATGTGGGAAATGTTTTAACCGGAAAGAGCATCTTGATAACCACCAGAGAACCCACACAGGCGAGAAGCCCTTTTCCTGTTCAGAATGTGGGAAATGTTTTAACCGGAAAGAGCATCTTGATAACCACCAGAGAACCCACACAGGCGAGAAGCCCTTTTCATGTTCAGAATGTGGGAAATGTTTTAACCTTAAATCAGCTTTGGTTACGCACCAGAGAACCCACACGGGGGAGAAGCCCTTTTCATGTTCAGAATGTGGGAAATGTTTTACCCATAAATCGGATTTGGTTAAGCACCAGAGAACCCACACAGGGGAGAAGCCTTTTTCATGTTCAGATTGTGGGAAATGTTTTAACCAGAAATCCAATTTGATTAGGCACCAGAGAACCCACACAGGGTAGAAGCCTTTTTTCTAATCTTATTTTTAATCCAATACATTTTTATTGAGATTTATTCATTAGTTGTTTTTTTTGTTTTTTTACAAAACAAGAAACCAGTACATACAATAATAAAATAACATACCATAGGGATCACATACATGCATCTCTCCTATATATCCTTTCAGCTTGCCCATTACCATCTGATAACTTGCAATTACTATATCTTACAATTAACATTCCACAGTCTTGAAATCTCTTATATAACCATAATATTGTAATAAACATCATAATCCTCTACACAATATAGGTGTGCTATATTACCCATACCACATGTTAAGGAATTCCAATACACATTACAATGAAACATTAGACCTCGCCAATACTGCCCTTCTCCCATAAGTCATTGTCTCTCCAACAATAACCCCCTTGATGGCATTCCAGGTGTATCCAACCATAAGCCCCATGTTTTCTTAAATGTATTCACGGAGTTTAGCTTTTTACATACCCCTTTTTCTAATCTGATAATATTATTTATCCTATTTTTGAGTTCACTAATTTCTGGAGATAAGGGGTTAATCCATTTGGATGCAATATGTTTCCTAGCTTGAAATAAAATATGTGAAATCCCTATTGAAATTGGGTCAAATTCCATATCATCCTCTAATATACCTAATAGGCATTTTTTGGGTCTGGTTGAATATCTATTTTATATACCCTCTTTATAATAGACAGAACTCCTTTCCAGTATTTACCTAACTCCCGGCATTCCCATAGCGGATGTAATAGGCCCGCAGCATCCATGTTACATCTTGGACATTCAGCAGCAGTCCGGTATCCTATGTTACATAGGAATCTAGGCGTCTTATATTTCCTATGTATTAATATGATCTGGGAAAATCTCTGTGCCTCATTTAAAGATAATTGGGGTACCAGGTCTAATACCGCTCTCCATTGATCCTCAGAAATTGGACCTATATCTCCATCCATTTTTGTCTAGCTGGAGAAGGAAATTTTGTTAAATAATTATCAAGGAGGACTCAATAAAATATCAGAAATACGACCCTTAGTATTTCCCTTCTCTAATACCAACTTAACAAAAGTATTATTTTCTACCCAAAAGGGAGTCCATCTTGATTGTGCATTAAATGAATGCCGAAACTGTAGAGATTTATAGAATTGTTTATTTGTCAACCCAAATCCCCCCTTTAATTGATCAAAGGACTTAAGTATCCCTTCAGATAACGTTTTATATCATATATATTCCTTTATCCACCCAACTCCAAAATCCCTCTAATTTACAGAACTCAGCATATTTATTATTAAACCATATAGGTGTAGATTCATTGCAGTCTCCTATTTCCATTATATCTTTACCCCTATCCCAGACCTTGTAGAGTAGAGCAAGTGTAGGGTATATTGATTTCTTGTGTGCGAGGTCATTCAGTTCCACTATATGAATAGGAATATTCCACCGTGTTCCTGAGGTAATTAACCGCTTAATACTATTTGGGTTTGCAGCGCTTTGCCACCCACCCAAATGTTGCAATTGCGCTGCCATATAATACAGTGGGGCAAGAAAGTCTTTAGTCAGCCACCAATTGTGCAAGTTCTCCCACTTAAAAAGATGAGAGAGTCCTGTAATTGACATCATAGGTAGACCTCAGCTATGAGAGACAAAATGAGAAAACAAATCCTGAAAATCACATTGTCTGATTTGGAAAGAATTTTTTTTCAAATTTTGGTGGAAAATAAGTATTTGGTCAATTGCAAAAGTTCATCTCAATACTTTATTATATATCCTTTGTTGGCAATGACAGAGGTCAAACGTTTTCTGTAAGTCTTCACAAGGTTGGCACACACTGTTACTGGTATGTTGGCCCATTCCTCCATGCAGATCTCCTCTAGAGCAGTGATGTTTTGGGGCTGTCGCTGGGCAACACGGACTTTCAACTCCCTCCAAAGGTTTTCTATAGGGTTTAGATCTGGAGACTGGCTAGGCCACTCCAGGACCTTGAAATGCTTCTTACGAAGCCACTCCTTTGTTGCCCTGGCAGTGTGCTTGTCATGCTGAAAGACCCAGCCATGTTTCATCTTCAATGCCTTTGCTGATGGAAGGAGGTTTGCACTCAAAATCTCACGATACATGAGCCCATTCATTCTTTCATGTACACGGATTAGTCGTCCTGGTCCCTTGGCAGAGACACAGCCCCAAAGCATGATGTTGCCACCCCCATGCTTCACTGTAGGTATGGTGTTCTTTGGATGCAACTCAGCATTCTTTCTCCTCCAAACACGACAAGTTGTGTTTCTACCAAACAGTTCTACTTTGGTTTCATCTGACCATATGACATTCTCCCAATACTCTTCTGGATCATCCAAATGCTCTTTAGCAAACTTCAGATGGGCCCAGACATGTAATGGCTTAAGCAGAGGGACACGTCTGGCACTGCAGGATCTGAGTCCCTGGTGGCATAGTGTGTTACTGATGGTAGTCTGTGTAACGTTGGTCCCAGCTCTCTGCAGGTCATTCACTAGGTCCCCCTGTGAGGTTCTGGGATTTTTGCTCACCGTTCCTGAGATCATTTTGACCCAACGGGGTGAAATCTTGTGTGGAGCCCCAGATCGAGGGAGATTATCAGTGGTCTTGTATGTCTTCCATTTTCTAATTAATGCTCCCACAGTTGATTTCTTCACACCAAGCTGCTTGCCTATTGCAGATTCAGTCTTCCCAGCTTGGTGCAGGACTATAATTTTGTTTCTGGTGTCCTTCGACAGCTCTTTGGTCTTCACCATAGTGGAGTTTGGAGTGTGACTGTTTGAGGTTGCGGACAAGTGTTTTTTATACTGATAACAAGTTGAAACAGGTGCCAGTACTACAGGTAATGAGTGGAGGACAGAGGAGCCCCTTAAAGAAGAAGTTACAGGTCTGTGAGAGCCAGAAATCTTGCTTGTTTGTAATTGACCAAATACTTATCTTCCACCAAAATTTGAAAAAACATTCTTTCTAAATCAGACAATGTGATTTTCAGGATTTCTTTTCTCATTTTGTCTCTCATAGTTGAGGTCTACCTATGATGTCAATTAGAGGCCTCTCTCATCTTTTTAAGTGGGAAAACTTGCACGATTGGTGGCTGACTAAATACTTTTTTTCCCCACTGTATATTAGTGCATTAGGAATCGCCAAAACACCAGATTCCTTGTCACTTTGTAGTTATTCAAATTTTATCCTCGCCGATTTCTTTTTCCATATAAGAGAACGAAACTTGCTATGAATTTTTTGAAAATAGGAATTATGGATCCAAATAGGGGCATTATGCAGAATGTATAAGAGTTGGGGCATCAATATCATTTTTAATAAGTTCCCTCTTCCTACCGCTGATAATGGTAATCTCCACCACACATCTATTTTCTTTTTATACTTTTCCAGAAGAAGATATAGAATCAGTACAATGTAATCCGGAGATCTTATTGTTATATTTATACCCGGTATTAGAATTTCTCAACCGTTTGTATTCGTGTATGTTCTAATATGCTGGAATCAGGGATATCCTCAAATGGTAGAATAATCGACTTATCCCAATTAATGGACAGGCCTGACCATTCACCAAACTCTCCAATAATGTTCAGAATAGGATCAATAGACTTCTGTATATCACCTACTGTACATATATAACTGTTTGTGTATTATACAATCACTGTATTTTACGTAGTGTGGGCACCCACTTCTGCAGTGCCACCATGTAACCAATTGCTGGTGAAATAAAGGTTTTTGACCAAACTCATGTTTGGTGTTTCTGCTTTGGGTTTCTGATTATTCCCAAATGGTCTGCCATTCATATCCTAGCATAGACATGTCACCATCTTATTGGTACTAGACAATTGTCTGATACGTAGATACTTTCCTTTGGTTTGATATATATTATTTGCTTCGTTCAATTTTTATTTTTGTTGTGTTAACCCCTTTACCCCCTAACGTGATTTGCACGTTAATGACCAGGCCAATTTTTACAATTCTGACCACTGTCACTTTATGATGTAATAACTTTGGAACGCTTCAAAGGATCTCACTGATTCGGAGATTATTTTTTGTGACATATTGTACTTCATGATAGTGTTAAAATTTCTTCGATGTGACTTGTGTTACTTTGTGAAAAAATCAGAAATTTGGCGAAATTTGAATTTTCATACCCTTAAATCAGAGATTTATGTCACCCCAAATAGTTAATAAATAACATTTCCCACATGTCTACTTTACATCAGCAAAATTTTTTAACCAAAATTTAAGGGTTAAAATTTGACCAGCGAGTTCTCATTTTTCCAACATAATTTAAAAAACCCTTTTTTTAGGGACCACATCACATTTGAAGTGACTTTGAGGAGCCATTATGACAGAAAATACCCAGAAGTGACACCTTTCAGGTGCTTCACAGGAAGTTTTGGAATGTGGAAGAAAACCATGAACATTTAACTTTTTTTCACAAAAAATGTTACTTTAGAAACAATTTTTTTTTATTTTTGAAAAGGTAACAGGAAAAAATGGACCATAAAATTTGTAGTGCAATTTCTCCTGAGCACACCAATACCCCATATGTGGGGAAAAACCTCTGTTTGGGCATATGGCCGGGCTCGGAAGGGAAGGAGCGCCATTTGACTTTTTGAATGTAAAATTTGTTTGAATAATTAGTGGATGCCATGTCACGTTCTGGGAGCCCCTGCTGTGCCTAAACAGTGAAACTCCCCATAAGTGACACCATTTTACAAACTAGACCCCTTAGGGAACTTATCTGGATGTGTGATGAGCACCTTGAACCCCCAGGTGCTTCGCAGAAGTTTATAACATTGAGCCATAAAAATAAAATTTTCAAATTTTTCCCACAAAAATGTTTTTCAGCCCCCAATTTGACATTTTCGTAAAGGTAACAGGATAAAATGCACAATACCATTTGTTGTGCAATTTCTCCTGAGTAAGGCGATAGATACTCCATATGTGGGGCAAAACCACGGATTGAGCGCATGGCAGGGTTCGGAAGGGAAAGAGCACCATTTGACTTTCTGAATGTAAAATTTGCTTGTATAATTAGCTGATGCAATGTCGTGTTTGGGAAGTCACTAATGTGCCTAAACAGTGGAAACTGCCAAATTTTGGAAACTAGATCCCTGAAGGATCTTATCTAGATGTGTGGTAAGCACCCTGAACCCCTTGGTGCTTCACAGACGAGCCGTGAAAATAAACAAAACTTTTTCCACAAAAATGATCTTTTAGCCCCAAATTTTTTATTTTCACAAGGGTAAGAGGAGAAAATGGACAGCAAAAACTGTTATGCAATTTCTTCTGAGTACGCCGATACCCCAAATGTGGGGAAAAAACACTGTTTGGATGCACGGCAGGTTCAGAAAGGGAGGAGCACTGTGTGGCTTTATGAACGCAAAATTGGCTGGAATCGAGAGCGGACGCCATGTCGCGTTTGGAGAGCTCCATTTTGGAAACTAGACCCCTCAAGGATTTTATCAAGGGGTATAGTGAACATTTTGAACCCAGACGTACGACACAGAATTTTGATAACATTAGGTCATCATATTGAATAAGTTGTCATTAGTTTTGAGCGCAAGTGCTTGCTACTAGAGTTTGCATCGGGTACTCGGGTATGCACCAAGTATCGTGGGTGCTCGAGTGACATGACATGAGTCCTCGCCCCGCATGTTTCATGGTTGTTAAACACCCAAAAAAAACATGCGGAGCTTGCTCGTGTATGGTAGGCAATCCCCATGTGTTTTTTTATTTGCTGTATAACAGCCGTGAAACATGCGGGGCGGAGACTTGAGTATGTAACCCGAGTACCCACGATACTCGGAGCATACCCAAGCACCCGATGCAAACTCAAGTAGCAAGCACTTGCGCTCAACACTAGTCGCCATATCCTCCTCACTTTTTTTTTTCCTTTGGAAAAAATCCCAACCCTAACACAACCCTAACCTTAAAACAACCCTAATCCTAACCGTAATCCTAACCCCAATCCTAACACAACCCTAACCCTACCCCGAGGGATCCATTCACTATAAAGAGGCAGCAGAGTTACTCTGGACTCTATCTGGCCTCTGTTTAGCCGTGTCCTTTTTTTCAGAGCTTCACAAAACTGTGGCTAACGGCACTTTTATGCAAATCTAATTAAAAGACAGACACCGTGGGATCACAGGCCAGACTGCGTCCACAGTGCCTCCATCTGACTCATTACAGGGAGTCTTCCGCCGGGGGTTCCGTCTGATTTTGATAGCTAGAATTTTTCCATATTTCGACCGACAAAGTCATATAAAGGTTTGTTTTTTGCAGGACAAATTGACGTTTTTATTGGTGCCATTTTCGGGCACATGACATTGTTTGATCGCTTTCTATTCCAATTTTTGGGAGGCAGAATAAACAAAAACCAACAGTTCAGGAATAGCTTTTTTTATGCTGTTCCGCATGTAGGGTGACACCACTGAATTTAAATTCTTGGTGATATTGGACGTTTTTTGATACAGTGGTGGTCAAAAGTATTGGCACCCCTGCAATTCTGTTAGATAATACTCAGTTTCATCCTGAAAATGATTAAAATCACAAATTCTTTGGTTTTATTCTCTTCATTTAATTTGTCTTCAATGAAAAAACACAAAAAGAATTGTCCTAAAGCCAAATTGGATATAATTCCACACCAAACCTAAAAAAGGGGGTGGAAAAAAGTATTGGCACTGTTTGAAAAATCATGTGATGCTTCTCTAATTTGTGTAATTAACAGCACCTGTAACTTACCTGTGGCACCTAACAGATGTTGGCAATAACTAAATCACACTTGCAGCCAGTTAACATGGATTAAAGTTGACTCAACCTCTGTCCTGTGTCCTTGTGTGTACCACATTGAGCATGGAGAAAAGAAAGAAGACCAAAAAACTGTCTGAGGACTTGAGAAACCAAATTGTGAGGAATCATGAGCAATCTCAAGGCTACAAGTCCATCTCCAAAGACCTGAATGTTCCTGTGTCTTCCGTGCGCAGTGTCATCAAGAAGTTTAAAGCCCATGGCACTGTGGCTAACCTCCCTAGATGTGGACGGAAAAGAAAAATTGACGAGAGATTTCAACGCAAGATTGTGCGGATGGTGGATAAAGAACCTCGACTAACATCCAAACAAGTTCAAGCTGCCCTGCAGTCCAAGGGTACAACAGTGTCAACCCGTACTATCCGTCGGCGTCCGAATGAAAAGGGACTGTATGGTAGGATACCCAGGAAGACCCCACTTCTTACCCCGAGGCATAAAAAAGCCAGGCTGGAGTTTGCCAAAACTTACCTGAGAAAGCCTAAAACGTTTTGGAAGAATGTTCTCTGGTCAGATGAGACAAAAGTCGAGCTTTTTGGGAAAAAGCATCAACATAGAGTGTACAGGAAAAAAAAAGAGGCATTCAAAGAAAAGAACACAATCCCTACAGTCAAACATGGCGGAGGTTCCCTGATGTTTTGGGGTTGCTTTGCTGCCTCTGGCACTGGACTGCTTGACCGTGTGCATGGCATTATGAAGTCTGAAGACTACCAACAAATTTTGCAGCATAATGTAGGGCCCAGTGTGAGAAAGCTGGGTCTCCCTCAGAGGTCATGGGTCTTCCAGCAGGACAATGACCCAAAACACACTTCCAAAAGCACTATAAAATGGTTTGAGAGAAAGCTCGGGAGACTTCTAAGGTGGCCAGCAATGAGTCCAGACCTGAATCCCATAGAACACCCGTGGAGAGATCTCAAAATGGCAGTTTGGAGAAGGCACCCTTCAAATATCAGGGACCTGGAGCAGTTTGCCAAAGAAGAATGGTCTACAATTCCAGCAGAGCATTGTAAGAAACTCATTGATGGTTACCGGAAGCGGTTGTTCGCAGATATTTTGGCTAAAGGTTGTGCAACCAAGTATTAGGCTGAGGGTGCCAATACTTTTGTCTGGCCCATTTTTGGAGTTTTGTGTGAAATGATCAATGATTTGATTTTTGCTTCATTCTCCTTTGTGTTTTTTCCTTGCAAGCAAATTAAATGAAGATAATAATACCATAGAATTTGTGATTGCAATCATTTTCAGGAAGAAACGGAGTATTATCTGACAGAATTGCAGGGGTGGCAATACTTTTGGCCTCCACTGTATGTGGTGGCGGCTCTGCAGGTGGAGGTATGTGGAGATTCCCCATTACTCTCTATCAGGATGTTCCTCTTCCTTCTATATCACCTCCATACTCCACAGCGCTGTACACACATTATTATCACCGTTGAGCTTGAGGAAGTGAGAGTAGAAGGAGGAGGATATGGCTGATGGACACTCCGGGACTCTGGGCAGCAGAGAGGTGACGTCTGAGCCAGAGAGGTAGATCTGGGTGTCATCAGCGTACAGATGGTGCTGGAAGCCATGGGGATTTATGAGCTGTCCCAGGCCAAGGGTATAGATGGAGAAGAGTAGGGGTCCTAGGACAGAGCCTTGGGGGATGCCATCAGAGAGGTGGTGGGATGAGGAGGTAGTGTGGGAGTGGAGACGCTGAATGTGCGGCTGGAAAGGTATGAGGAGATCCAGGATGGGGCGAGGTCTTTGACGCCAAAGGAAGAGAGGATCTGTAGTAGGAGGCAGTGGTCAACTGTGTCGAAGGCAGAGGACAAGTCTAGAAGGAGGAGTATAGAGAACTCCGTTAGCTTTAGCTGTAAGTAGGTCATTAGTAATTTTGGTCAGGGCAGTTTCAGTGGAATGGTGGGGGCGGAAGCCAGATTGTAGGCTGTAGAAGAGCAAGTTAGATGAGAGATGGGGAGAAAGTTTAGCGTGAACATGTTGTTGAAGGAGTTTGGAAGCGAATGGGAGCAACGATATGGGGTGATAGCCTGACATAGCAGTCAGGTTGAGGGATGGCTTTTTGAGGACAGGCGTGATTGTGGCATGTTTGAAAGCAGAAGGGAAGGTACCAGAGGTTAGAGATAGGTTGAAGAGGTGGGTTAGGGCCGGGATAAGTGGGGTAGTGAGGTTGGGGAGGAGGTGGGATGGGATGGGGTCGAGTGCATAAGTGGTGAGGTGTGATTTGGAGAGGAGGTAAGTTCTCCTTCAGTGATGTTGGAGAGGGAGGTAATAGGGGAAGGGAATTGGTCTGGTACACAAAGGGGTTGTGGTGGTGGGAAAATAAAGACTTGCCTTGATTGGTAGATCTGTTTTTTTGAAGTGTGTGGCGAAGTCCTCAGCATGATGTGGCCATCTCTTCATTATTCCTGTCTGAGGTTCATTATAACTTTGAACACCACAATGTGCCCTGGACCAACAGCAGAGAGTAGTATCATAGAAGAGGTTTCCCCTTTCAGTGTTCTGTACACAATCTACGAGCCTGTGTAACAAATACTATAATTAGCATTACTCACCTTTCCCCTGCTCCAGTACCGGCTCTCTGCTGCTGCTCGGGTCTTCTTTATAGGTTGCAGTGGTGATGTCATGTCTTTAGCGTGTGTGACAACCGCAGCCAATCTCTGAGCTCAACGGTTCATACTGAATAAATTGGCATCAGTTCCGAGATCAGTGGTTGATTGCAGCGGTCTAATGCGCTACAGTGTGATGTCACCAGGGCTGAAAATTTAGTATCTAACAATTTTTTCGTGTCGCCATTTTCTGAGACCTGTAACTATTATTATTATTATTTATTATTATAGCGCTATTTTTTCCATGGCGCTTTACATGTGATAGGGATATACATAGCAAAAACATTTACATAATCTTAAAACGAGTCAGTGACTGGTACAGGAGGAGCGAGGACCCTGCCCGCGAGGGCTCACAGTCTACAAGGGATGGGTGAGGATACAGTAGGTGGGGGTAGAGGAGGTCATGCAGTAATGTGGTGGAGTGGTGGTTACTGCAGGTTGTAGGCTTGTCGGAAGAGGTAGGTCTTCAGGTTTCTTTTGAAGGCTTCCATGGTAGGCGAGAGTCTGATGTGTTAGGTTACAGAGTTCCAGAGTAGGGGGGATGCACGGGAGAAATCTTGTATGTGATTGTGGGAAGACGAGATAAGAGGGGAGTAGAGAAGGAGATCTTGTGAGGATCGGAGGTTGCGTGCAGGTAAGTTCCGGGAGACTAGGTCACAGATGTATGGAGGAGACAGGTTGTGGATGGCTTTGTATGCCATGGTTAGGGTTTTGAACTTTAGTCTCTGAGCAATGGGGAGCCAGTGAAGGGATTGACAGAGGGGGGAGGCCGGGGAATAGTGGGGGGACAGGTGGATTAGTCGAGCAGCAGAGTTTAGGATAGATTGGAGGGGCACAAGAGTGTTGGAAGGGAGGCCACAGAGCACGAGGTTGCAGTAGTCGAGGCTGGAGATGATGAGGGCATGCACTAGTGTTTTTGCAGAGTCTTTGCTGAGGAATGCACGGATCCGGGAGATATTTTTGAGTTGGAGTCGGCAGGAAGTGGAAAGGGCTTGGATATGTGGTTTGAAGGAGAGATCAGAGTCCATGGTTACCCCAAGGCAGGGAGCTTGTGGGACTGGGGAGAGTGAACAGCCATTTACGTTGATGGATAGGTCAGATGGGGGATATGAATGAGAGGGTCGAAAGATGATGAACTCTGTTTTATTCATGTTGAGTTTTAGAAATCTGGCAGAGAAGAAGGATGAAATAGCGGACAGACATTGTGGGATTTTGGTTAGTGGGGAGGAGATATCGGGTCCAGAGAGGTAGATCTGTGTGTCATCAGCATAGAGGTGATACTGAAAGCCGTGAGACTCTATGAGCTGTCCCAGGCCAAAGGTGTAGATGGAGAAGAGCATAGGTCCTAGAACTGAACCTTGGGGGACACTGACAGATAGGGGGCGAGATGAGGAGGTGGTGCGTGAGTGGGAGACGCTGAATGTCCTGTCTGTTAAGTATGAGGAGATTCAAGATAGGGCCCAGTCCGTGATGCCAAGAGATGAGAGAATCTGTAGTAAGAGGGAATGGTCCACTGTGTCAAAGGCAGATGACAGGTCCAGAAGGAGGAGGATGGAGTAGTGTCGCTTGGATTTGGCGTTTAATAGGTCGTTGGTGACTTTGGTCAGGGCAGTTTCAGTCGAGTGATGCGGTCGGAAGCCAGATTGCAGGCGGTCGAAGAGGGAACAGGAGGAGGGGTGGGAGGACAGTTCAAAGTGGACATGTTGTTCTAATAGTTTTGAGGCAAAGGGGAGAAGTGATATGGGGCGGTAGCTAGTCAGAGAGGATGGGTCAAGGGGGGCTTTTTGAGGATGGGTGTGATTGCGGCATGTTTGAAACATGAGGGGAAGACACCGGTTGTTAGTGACAGGTTGAAGAGGTGGGTTAGGGTTGGGATGAAGACTGTGGTAAGGTTAGGGATGAGATGGGATGGGATTGGGTCAAGTTCGCAGGTGGTGAGGTGTGATTTGGAGAGTAAAGAGGAAACTTGACCTTCTGTAATGGTGGAAAAGTGGTGTTTGGAGGAGGAAGGTTGAGTAGATATGAGGAGGGGTTGTGCGGACTTTAGGCAAAAGCTTTGTCTGATGGTGTCAATCTTCTGCTTGAAGAATGAGGCAAAGTCTTCGGCTGAGATGAGAGAAGAGGGAGGAGGTGCTGGGGAACAAAGGAGAAAATTGAAAGTGTTAAATAGCTGTTTAGGGTTGTGAGAAAGGGAGGATATGAGAGATGAGAAGTAGGTTTGTTTTGCTGTAGTGAGTGCGGACTTGAAAATAGTGAGGGATTGTTTGAATGCAATGAAGTGCTCGATGGAGTGAGACCTTTTCCATTTCCGCTCCGCAACCCTGGAGGCCCGTCGCAGTTCTTTAGTAAGTTTGGTGTGCCAGGGTTGCCTGTTGATTGTGCGAGATTTGGTTTGTGTGAGAGGAGCGATCGAGTCGAGAGCTGCAGTTATTGTGGTGTTATATGAAGCGGCAGCAACATCTGCATTGTGTAAGGAATTTATGTCTGTAAGAGGGAGGAGGGATTCAGAGAGTGAGTGTAGGTCAAGGTGTTTGAGGTTTCGGCGAGTGTGTGTAAGTTTGTGGAGTGGGGATTGTGCATCTGGAGAGGAGAGGGTAGAGAATGTGAGGAGGTTATGGTCAGAGAGAGGGAGGGGTGAGTTAGAGAGGTTAGATAGGGAACAGAGGCGGGTGAAGATGAGGTCCAGTGTGTGGCCATCTTTATGAGTACCTGCCGAAGACCATTGAGCAAGGCCGAAGGAGGAAGTGAGGGATAGGAACTTAGAGACAGATGAGTGGGAAGTGTCAATGGGGATGTTGAAGTCACCCATTATGATAGTGGGGATGTCAGTGGAAAGGAAGTGAAGCAGCCAGGTGGTGAAGTGGTCTAAGAAAGTGGTGGCTAGCCCTGGGGGTCGGTAAATGATGGCCAGTTGGAGGTCAGAGGGGGAATAGATGCGCACACAGTGCACCTCAAAAGAGGGGAGTGTAACGGAGGGTGGCAGTGATATTTGGGTGAAAGCGCAGGTATCTGACAGGAGAAAACCTATGCCTCCGCCATTTGCCGTTGGGGCGGGGGGTGTGGGAAAGGTGGAATCCGCCATATGAAAGTGCAGCTGGGGAGGCTGTGTCAGAGGGGGTGAGCCATGTTTCGGTGATGGCGAGGAAGGAAAGTTTGTTAGTAATGAAAAGGTCATGGATGTAGGAAAGTTTGTTGCTGATGGAGCGAGTGTTCCATAGAGCTCCTGTTAGTGCAACTGAGGAAGTGGGGATTAGAACTATTTTCATTCTTCCATCGATGGCCCGGTTTCAATGATTATTTCTTGTTTTCTTCGTTTTTGTTGATACAATTTTGGAGGAAATATGACATTTTAATAGCTTTTTATTACATTTTTATGTGGAATTGTGGTGATCAAAAACATTATTCCTAGTGTTTCAATTTATACCACATGGGAAAAAATATTTCAAAATTTTTATTAGTTCAGGCAGTTACGTGCATGGCAATACCGAATAATTTTTTCATTGTATTACCTTTTGCTATTTACTTTGGGGGGGGGGATGATATAAACATTTATTGCTTGTGTGTTTTTTAATATTTTGTCTTTTTCATATATATATTTTTCATTACTCTTCTTAGGTGTCCTGCCCATTTTTCCCCAATTATACATAGTGCTATAACCATATATAGTGCCCTATAAAGTAATAGCCCCCCCTCTCATTGCCATATACAGTAATGATCCTCATCTTTGTTACCCCCATAGTTTTAGTGCCCCACAGCGACACCACTAATAGTGTTGTTCTTCTCATTTGCTGTAATCTACAGGATATGGTTGTAATCATTTATTTTTTGTAACACCAGAAATTAACTCCTGAGCGTGCACTGCACCCTGCTAGGTGCCACTATGCCAGTGTTTCTTTTTGTATTACCATAAAAAAACAGTGCACCCCTAATACACACTGAAATAACTGAGAGATTTAAATTTGCTTATAACATATCATAATCACAATGGAGATGAGCTTAAGAATCTTGCCCAACTATTTTCACTTTTTGGCTTTGTCAGGGGTGAGATGTGGAATCCACGTTCTATGGATTGAAGGATGATTCCTGAGCATTGCACCCCTAGCTTATAGCAGGTGAGAATAAAAAATAGTTTTCTTGATCACTGAAACATACACTGTGTGAGCAATTATTAGGCAAGTGAATATTTTGACCATATCACCATTTCTATGCAAATTTTACAAATGCAAGTTATATAAAAGTTTGTTATTGGATGAAGTACTGTATTTTTCGGACTATAAGACGCACTTTTTTCCTCCAAAATTTTGCAGGAAAGTGGGGGGTGCGTCTTATAGTCCGATATACATAAATACTGTGGCTGTGGGTGGTGGGGGATGCGGGGGAAGCGACAGTGACAGTGGTGAAGTAGCGGGGCACAGGAGGCAGCAGCCGCCTGCTGCAGCCTACACTGTGCCCGCTACTAAAGAAAATGAATATTCACTGCTCCCCATGCCCACACCCATGCCTGCAGCGCGGCTCCTGGTCCCCCTCATGGCTCATCCCTGTATGTATGGCCTCCCCTCATGCCTCATCCCTGTATACATGGCCCCCCTCATGCCTCAACCCTGTATGCATGGCCCCCTCATCCTTGTATGCATGGCCCCCTTCATCCCTGTATGTATGGCCCCCTCTGTGGGGAGTTATCACAGAAGCTTCAAAAGTCTACAGCGTTGCAAAAGAAATAAACAGAATAACATTAACTGCAAAATATTTCAGAAGACTCAAACATGAAGCGACCAGGAAGATATTATCCTCCAGTGCTGTCGTATTCCAGAATTGCAGCCTCCCTGGAGGCCCAGAAGAACTAGGTGTTCAGTGCTCAGATACAAGGCCGAGGCTGAATATCAACCACCTCTGAACAAGACACAAGTGCAAACATCAAGACTTAACCAAAAGATATCCGAAGACAGATTTTTTTTAAAGGTTTCATGGACTGATGAGAGTGACTCTTGACAGACCAGATGGATGGGCTCATGGCTAGATCATTAATGGGCACAGACCTAGACTTCAACTCAGACGTCAGCGAGATGGAGTTGGGCAATACTATGGGCTGGTATTACTACATATGAGCTAGTTGGACCTTTTTGAGTTGAATATGGACTCAAAAATCAAATCCCAAACCTACTGCCAGTTTTTAGTTGACACTTTCTTCAAACAGAGGTACAGAAAAAATCTACATCTTTAAAAAAAACAAAACAGGATTGTTCTGCGGGAGAATGCTCAATCGCAGCATCGAAGTCTTCACTGCTCAGTACCCAGAAAGGCCTTAAAGATGAAAGACTAATGACATGACTTTTTCCTCACTGGACCTAAACCTTCCTGAGAACTTTCGAGCTTTTCTTAAACTCGAGATTTATGGTGAAGGAGAACTGTCCCCTCTGTGATCAGTGTCGGGGACTGTGCCTGGTGCTGCCCACAAAGATGATCGTCAGAAGATTAAGAAACTAATGGACTCCATGGATGGATGGCTTATCACTGGTATTGAGAAGAATGTGGGCTATATTGGTCACTGATAAATTTTTAGTAAATGTCAGAAATGTATTTCATAGAATCATAGAATGGTAGAGTTGGAGGGGACCTCCTGGGTCATCTGGTCCAACCCCCTGCTCAAAGCAGGATTCACTAAATCATCTCAGACAGATATCTGTCCAGCCTCTGTTTGAAGACGTCCATTGAAGGGGAACTCACCACCTCTCGTGGCAGCCTGTTCCACTCATTGATCACCCTAACTGTCAAAAAGTTTTTTCTAATATTTAATCTGTGTCTCCTCCCATTCAGTTTCATCCCATTGCTTCTAGTCTTTCCTTGTGCAAATGAGAATAAAGATGATCCTTCTACAATGTGACAGCCCTTGAGATATTTGTAGACAGCTATTAAGTCTCCTCTCAGTCTTCTTTTTTGTAAGCTAAACATTCCCAAATCCTGTAACCGTTCCTCATAGGACATGGTTTGCAGACCCGTCACCATTCTGGTCGCTCTTCTCTGAACTTGCTCCAGTTTGTCTATGTCTTTTTTAAAATGTGGTGCCCAAAGCTGTACACAGTATTCCAGATGAGGTCTGACCAAAGAGGAGTAAAGACCGATAATGACTTCACGTGATCTAGACTGTATGCTTCTGTTAATACATCCCAGAATTGTATTTGCCTTTTTTGCTGCTGCATCACACTGTTGGCTCATATTCAGTCTATGATCTATTAGTATACCTAAGTCTTTTTCACATGTACTGTTGCTTAGCTCTATTCCTCCCATTTTGTATATGCTTTTTTCATTTTTATTGCCCAGATGTAGTACTTTGCATTTTTCCCTGTTAAAAACCATTGTTAGTTACTGCCCACTGCTCCAGTTTATTTAGGTCTTTTTGAATCCTCTCTCTCTCTCTTCTCTAGTATTAGCTATCCCTCCTAGCTTTGTATCATCAGCATATTTAATCACTTTACCCTCAATTCCTTCATCTAAATCATTGATAAAGATGTTGAACAATACAGGTCCCAGGACAGAGCCCTGTGGTACCCCACTTGAGACATTCATCCAACTGGATGTGAAGCCATTTATGACCACTCTTTGAGTCCGATCACTAAGCCAGTTATGAATCCACCTAACAGTTGCCTTGTCCATTCCATACTTGGTAATTTTTTCAATAAGGATGGTGTGATATACTTTGTCAAATGCTTTGCTGAAGTCAAGACATACTATATCTACAGCATTTTCCTCATCCACCCAGTCAGTGATTCTGTCATAGAAGGAAATTAAGTTAGTCTGACATGACTTGTTAGTTACAAACCCATGCTGACTCTGGTTAATCACGTCATTCTTATCCAGGTACTTACAGTACATACATATTGTTTAATAATTTGTTCAAAGATCTTTCCTGGTATAGAAGTCAGACTCACCGGCCTATAGTTCCCTGGGTCCACCTTCTTCCCCTTTTTGAAGATAGGAACAACATTTGCTCTTCTCCAGTCTTCTGGGACTTCTTCTGTTCTCCAAGAATTTTCAAAGACTATGGAGAGTGGTTCTAAAATTTCTTCTACGATCTCCTTCAGTATTCTGGGGTGTAATTCATCTGGACTGGACCTGGAGACTTGAACTCATTTATGTTAGCTAAATATTCCCTCACAATCTTTATGTTCACAGATGACCTGGATTCTTCTATTCCTTTAATAGGACAGTGAAGATCAGTTGATGTTACATTTTCTTTCTGAGAGAAAACTTATACAAAATAGGAATTAAAAAGTTTGGCCTTCTCAACATCCTTTCTTACCATTTCACCATTTTCATCCTGTAAAAATCCTATAGCATCTTTGACTTTTCTTTTACTTTTGACATACCCCCAAAATCCTTTTTTATTGCTTTTGACATCTCTTGCAAGCCTTAATTCATTGTCAGCTTTAGCTAACCTGATACGTGCCCTACAGGTTCTGCAGACTGCATTATAATCTTCTTTAGATATGCCTCCCTCTTTCCATTTGATAAACATTTCTTCCTTTCTTTTTAGCATGTGTTTAAGTTCTGTGTTCATCCATCCTGGTTTCCTTAAATGCTTCCCATTCTTCCTACTTTTCAGGATTGTTAACGATTGTGCTTTGAGAATCTCATTTTTAAAAATTTCCCATCCTTCCTGGACATTTTTGTCCTTAAGGACATCCAGCCATTGGATCCCTCCTATTCTCTTTCTGAGTCGCTTAAAATCTGCCTTTCTGAAATCTAACCTTGAAGTTTGAGTCTTCACATGTCTTCTTCCTCTAGTTATCCAAAATTCTAGAATAGCATGATCGCTGCTTCCTGGGGTCCCAGCCACTTTTACCTCCTCAACCATTTCCTCCCTGTTTATAAGGATTAGAGCCAAAGTAGCAGATCTCCTTGTTTTCTCCCCTACCTTTTGGAAGATAAAGTTGTCAGCAAGAGAGGATAAGAATTAGCTTGACCTGTTAGTTTTACTTGAGAGAGATTCCCAACAAATGTCTGGATAGTTGAAATCTCCCATGACCAGTACGTCATATTTTTTGGAGAACTTGGTCATTTGATACATAAAGAGTTCATCCATAACGGCCAGAATTGGATTGTGTCCCTCCAGCTAAACTGAATCGTCTCCGCGATCGGTCTAGTAAGTTTTTTCTGTTAATCCCTTTTATTTTGTGTAATTGTATATGTTGTATCGTCTTGTCCCCCTTTGTAGAATGTTTGTATATTTTTTCATAAACACTGCCTCCCTTTTGGATTAAATATAAAATGTAATAGTCCTGTTTCTTTTGCTCTGTAATAGTTCCTCCCCCGAAGCCATATACACTACCAGAAAGCAGGTGTCCAATCAGACCTGTATTGAATATTTAAAACTGATTGGTGGTGGCAGCGAATAATCTTAATTGGATTATCGTGAAGCTGGCAGTGACCATACGGGGGCATATACACATATTCCATGCACTGGAATTCGTAGGTGTGTACACCATACGCTCACTGCTCGCTTGCCGATAGTTACGTAATGAGTAATCAGGATCGTGCGTGTGCATAATCCCTGACAAATTGGGGGCAGCGGTGGGATATTGTATGATCTTGCCGGTGTCGTCCCTGACAACTTCATGGCAATGGTGGGATATTACAGAACATCAGTGGCTGGATTGAGCAATCATTCCTGTCACTGAACACTTGCACGGTTCTTGCGAGAATTCTGTGCATAGTTTTAAGGAATCAGACTCAGTGTTTTAATATATTTTATCTGGGACATTACTGTACATGCAGCAGTTGCAACCCCCCCCCCTTCTCTTGTTTTTCTGTCCTATCTTTTGTTTGGCAATGATGGTTATGTGTGGAGAGCCCTGATATCACCAGCAGTCAAAGGACACTATCACTGCCCTCTGCGAGCTGGGACAGATTGACCTCACGGGCAAAACCAAGGCCCAAATGATTGCTGAACTGTTGCAAGGTGCCACAGAGCCAGTCCGACAGCAGAACCCTGTTGATGGGGCGGCCAACCAAGGCCTAGACGGGGCTGTTGCATGGGTCCCACCTGTGATTGACAGTCATACCCGAAGCCAGGGTAGTGTGCACCCCCACCTGCAGATGGCCTGGGAGCAGCTCGCGGCAGACGATTGTGATGGATGACTGCAGTTGATCATGAAATTCTGTGAGGCTGAGAGAGCTGAGTGACAGGCCCAAGCTGACCGAGAGGCTGCTGAGTGACAGGCCCAAGCTCACCGAGAGGCTGCTGAGCGACAGGCCCAAGCTGACGGAGAGGCTGCTAAGCGACACGCCCAAGACGAGCGTCTGTCCTCACTGAAGCTAGCCTGGATTCAGAAGGAGCCATCCCCCATACATAGCCATGAGTGCAACAGTGCCAACAGCTTTAAACCCCATCTCGAGCATATTCCTGTAATGGAAAAGAAGAGGGACTTGGACATATTTCTGCTGAGATTTGAAAAAGCCTGCAGACAGTACCAGTTGCTCGAGGACCAGTGGACCAGATATAACTCCAGGACTCAGAGGAAAAGCTCTGGAAGTGTTTGCTTCTCTCCCTCGAGCCCACGATGGAGACTATGAGGCCATCAAGCAGGCCCTGATTAAAAAGTACCAGCTGACTCCGGAGGCATACCGGAAAAAGTTCAGAGCCATATAGCGTGGACCACATGACAGCTACAGTGATGTGGGTCCAAGGACTGTCAGTCATCACTTTTGAGGACCTGAAAGATCTGATAGTGAAGGACCAGTTTCTTCATCTTTGCCCTGTGGAAGTGCGACAGTTTGTGCTGGACCAGGAGCCAAAGGAAGCCGCCAAAGCAGCCCAGATCGCATACACTAGAACATTCGTCTCTGCCTCAAGCTTCTGTGTTCTCTATGAGAGAGCTGCTCTAGCATTCGCTTATCTCCCTGTGAACAAAAGAATCAGCCCTCAGAAATCCAAAGTTTCGGATCCTTTTCTCTCATCTTATTCATAAGAATAGGAAAGCGCCCATACACATTAGACTGTTGGCAGATCCCATCGATTCGCCTAACTGTAGTCCAATGTGGATGGTGGCCTTTAGCGATAGGCCGCTTCTCATGGGCTAGGGCTTGTAACCCCAGGATATAACATGCCAGCTAGCCCCTGAATCTAAGCCACAATGGATGGTTATGGCTCTATGGGAGTGGGAGGGGGAGGGGGGGGGATGTGCAAGCTGCCGAATGGGGAATAATTGAAAATATAAAAATATATGTAAAAAACAATAAACATTTTAAATCCTTCCCCTTTTATTTTATTTTAACCACTGAATAATAATAAATTCTTCTTAAATTTGGTATCACACCAACCGGGAGAATCGGCGCATGTGACGACACAGCTTTTCTTCTTAATTATGCTAGACATACTTTCTGATGGTCAAGAGCAATATACCTCTATTTTTATGTTGACTTTTTAACTTGTGTTCTTCTTTGGTTGATTAACACAGACTATTGTTTGAATAATCCTGAATGTTAACAATTGAGTTAAGATGTACTACAACTTATTGTCTGCAAATCTTAAAAAGATAGGGTCATGGAGCAATACCGTTTGATAACATGCTGATTACGTATTATACTGGTCCAGGGATTTGTTGATTTGCTGAAGAATGGAGGACAAACTATGCAAGTCGATTAAATGCTCAAACAAACAATCTCTTTCCACCTTCAACCCTGACCCTTGACCTGTGAATGATGGCTGTAAGGACAATTGTGATCTATAAAAAGGGGGTCTCTGCCTCTATTCGGTGTCATTCTACAGCATGTCAGCTTAGGGGACTACAGCCCCAGCTGGAGGAATACAGATCGGCTCCATTGACCATTGCTGAACACTCAGAGATGTCTTGAGCCCTAGTCCATGTGGTCTTTCTAAAGACAGCCGGGCCAGCAGACAAGAGCACCCACTGATCCCCGTGTCTTCACACCGCTCATTCACACTGGACATTTAACCCCTTTACAACCGATGACACACTAATACGCGTCTGTGCCCTGGACTTTAAGAGCCTGGGACATATTAGTACGTCATGGCGATCGCGCCCGCACACAGGATGTGCGGGCGCGATCGCCGCCGGGTGTCAGCTGATTGTCACAGCTGACACCCGGTGCTATGTGCAGGGAGCAGTCCCGCACCGGTCCCGGCACATTAACCCCCGCAATGCTGCGATCGAAGTCGATCGCAGCATTGCGGTGGCTAAGGGGAGGTGATCTGTATACTCACCTCCTCTTCCGGCCTCCAGCGCTGTCTGCCGCGGCTTCCAGGGTGTTGCCATGACGACCCAATGTCGTCATGACAACATCAGGGTCACCAGACAGCAGGAAGATTTTTTGGACATGCGCAGTGCATTTTCAAATTATCTTGTCCCTGTCCAGCGCTGACAGACTGCACAGCACAGGGATGGTGCTCCATTCCTGTGCCATGCAGGCGATCAGAGAAAAAAAAAGTGAAAGTCCCATAGTGGAACAAAGTAAAAAAGTAAAAAAAACTGTCAGAAAGTGAAAAAAAAAAAAAAAAAATTGTAAAAATATAAAAAAAATACAAAAAATAATCCACCAAAAATAAAAATATAATGTACCCATCAATAAATATTATTATGAAAAAAAAAAAAAGCAATAAAAGTACACATATTTGGTATCGCCGCGTCCGAAACGACCTGACCTATAAAAATGTCCCACTAGTTAACCCCTTCAGTGAACACGGTAAAAAATAAAAAACGAAGCAAAAAACAATGCTTTATCACCATACCGCCAAACAAAAAATGGAATAACACGCGATCAAAAAGACGAATATAAATAAAAATGGTACCGCTGAAAACGTCATCTCGTCCCGCAAAAAACAAGCCACCATACAGCTCTATCAGCCGAAAAATAAAAAAGTTATAGCTCTCAGAATAAAGCGATGCTAAAAAAATAATTTTTTCTATAAAATAGCTTTTGTTATGTAAAAGTTGAAAACATAGAAAAACTATATAAATGTGGTACTGCTGTAAACGTACTGACCCAAAGAATAAAGCTACCTTATCAATTTTACCACACGTGGAACAGAATAAAAAAATAAAAAATTCCTGAATTGTTGGTTTTTGTTTATTCTGCCTCCCAAAAATCGGAATAAAAAGCGATCAAAAAATGTCACGTGCCTGAAAATGGCATCAATGAAAACTTCAACTCATCTCGCAAAAAACGAGCCATCACATGACTCTGTCGGCCAAAATATGGAAAAATTATAGCTCTCAAAATATGGCGATGCAAAAACTAGATTTTACAAAAAATGTGTCTTTTAGTGTGTGACAGCTGTCAATCATAAAAACCCCATATGATTCTAGTATCGCAGTAATCGCACCGACTCGAAGAATAAAGTCGTCTAATCACTTATACCGCACGAGGAACGGCGTAAAAAATAAACTCTCGGGTTAGGGCTGGGGTTGGGGTTGTGATTTTTTTCAAAAGTAAGAAAAAAAGATGACGATATTGCGACTAGTGTTGAGCGCAAGTGCTCGCTACTTGAGTTTGCATCGGGTGCTCTGGTATGCATTGAGTATCGTGGGTATTTGAGTGACATGCTCAAATCTCCGCCCCCATATGCTTCGTGGCCAAAAAAAACTTTGCGGGGATTGCCTGCCATGCACGAGCGATCATCGCATGTTTTTTTGGGGGGTGTCTAATAACCGTGAAACATGCGGGGCAGGGACTCGAGCATGTCACTTGAGCACCCGTGATACATGGTGCATACCTGAGTACCCGATGCAAACTCAAGTAGTGAGCACTTGCGCTCAAGACTAATGACAACTTATTCAATATGATGACCTAATGTTATCAAATTCTGTGTTGTACCTGTGGGTTCAAAATGTTCACTATAACCCTTGATAAAATCCTTGAGGGGTCTAGTTTCCAAAATGGGGTCACTCGTGCGGGGTTTCCACTGTTTAGGCACATCAGGGGCTCTCCAAACGCGACATGGTGTCCGCTAACAAATTGAATGGAAAATCGGCTCAAATTGTTAGCGGACACCATGTTGCGTTGGGAGAGCCCCTGTGTGCCTAAACATTGGAGCTCCCCCACAAGTGACCCCATTTTGGAAACTAGACCACGCAAGGCACCTATCTAGATGCATAGTGAGCACTTGGAACCCCCAGGTACTTCACAAATTGATTCGTAAAAATGAAAAAGTGGGAAAAAAAATACTTTTTCATTTTTATGGATTAATTTGTGAAGCACCTGGGGGTTCAAAATGCTCACCACCTATCTAGATAAGTTCCCTAAGGGGTCTAGTTTCCAAAATGGAGTCACTTGTGGGGGGTTTCCACTGTTTAGGCACATCAGAGGATCTCTAAACGCAACATGGCGTCCGCTAATTATTAAAGCAAATTTTACAATCAAAAAGTCAAATGCGCTCCTTCCTTTCCGAGCCCTGCCGTGCGCCCCAACAATGTTTTTTCCCCACATATGGGGTATCTGCGTGCCCAGGGGAAATTGCACAACAAATTTTGGGGTCCATTTTTTCCTGTTACCCCTGCGAAAATAAAAAAAATTGGGTCTAAAGTAACATTTTTGTGAAAAAAGTTAAATGTTCATTTTTTTCTTCCACATTCCAAAAATTCCTGTGAAGCACCTGAAGGGTTAATAAAGTTCTTGAATGTGGTTTTGAGCACCTTGAGAGGTGCAGTTTTTAGAATGGTGTCACTTTTGGGTATTTTCTGTCATAAAGACCCCTCAAAGTGACTTCAAATGTGATGTGGTCCCTAAAAAAATGGTTTTGTAAATTTTGTTGGAAAAATGAGAAATCGCTGGTCAACTTTTAACCCTTATAGCTCCCTAACAAAAAAAAATTTTGGTTCCAAAATTGTGCTGATGTAAAGTAAACATGTGGGAAATGTTATTTATTAACTATTTTGTGTGACACATCTCTCGGATTTAAGGGCATGAAAATTCAAAGTTTGAAAATTGCAAAATTTTCAAAATTTTAGCCAAATTTCCGATTTTTTCACAAATAAACGCAAGTGATATCGAAGAAATTTTACCACAATCATAAAGTACAATATGTCACGAAAAACAGTCTCAGAATCAGGGGGATCCGTTGAAGCGTTCCAGAGTAATTACTTCATAAAGTGACAGTGGTCAGAATTGTAAAAATTGGCCTGGTCATTAACGTGCAAAGCACCCTCGGGGGTTAAGGTGTTAAAAGAAATTGCAGAATTTTTTTTTTCTTTTGTCAGTACATTTTAAAATGAATTTAGTTCTAAAGCACAAAAACTTTAAATTGCCCGATGCCAAGGGGTTAAATATTCATAAAAATGGACGAAAACCATCATTACACAGATGGAGAAAGTGTATTTATGTCAAATGGTGAATGTGAACAGGTGTGAAGAAAGACTAAGGCGAGAGTGAGGCCCGATGGGGACGGTGATAATAATGTGTGTACAGCACTGCGGAGTATGGAGGCGACATAGAAGGAAGAGGAAGAAATAATAGAGACTAACAGGGAATCTCCACATACCTCCACCTGCAGAGCCGCCACCACATATATGGCTGCTCTGTGCGCACAGGAGCTGTGATGAGGTCACAGGAGGGGAGGAGTCAGGGGTCACATGATCAGGGGCCTCAGTGGATGCAGGACTCTGCTGTGCTGGTTGTCATGGTGCTGGATGAGCTGAAGTTTATGTGTGGGGTCAGGAGGGGTTTACAGTGTGGATGTAGCAGAGCCGCGCGGGTACGGGGCGTACGGAGCGGAGCCGCGCGGGTACGGGGCGTACGGAGCGGAGCCGCGCGGGTACGAGGCGTACGGAGCGGAGCCGCGCGGGTACGAGGCGTACGGAGCGGAGCCGCGCGGGTACGAGGCGTACGGAGCGGAGCCGCGCGGGTACGAGGCGTACGGAGCGGAGCCGCGCGGGTACGAGGCGTACGGAGCGGAGCCGCGCGGGTACGAGGCGTACGGAGCGGAGCCGCGCGGGTACGAGGCGTACGGAGCGGAGCCGCGCGTGCAAGAGGAGCTCTGGAGCGGAGCTGTGTGTGTATACCTGGATGGGGGACCATATATACCAACATGGGAATCATATATGTCTGGATGGGGACATATATATATCAGGATGGGGGATATTAGTATAGAATTGGGGTACATTAACCCTATAACAGTGTCAGCAGCAGACCTCCCCCATACCAGGGCATCATATGGTATATCTCAGAGGCACACAGACAATTAATGGATGACTCCACATATGTTCTTTTGCCGGATGATCCTACTAATAAATATAAAATTCAACTCCGTATGTTTTTCAGAAAAAGGTTGAAAAATACTGGTACTATGTACTCAAAGTGCATAAATCCTTAACCTCATCTCCTGGCAGTCCGATAATCTCAGGGATTGGTTCTGAAATGGAACCACTGTCAAAATATCTCGACTGGCTGCTGAGACCATTGTTAACAAATACTCCACCATATCTAAAAGACTCTGGTGAATTCCTGAAGACTTTATATGACACTGAATGACAGGAGAATTTTATTTTAACATTGATAGAATTCCCCAAAAAAACGGCAATTGAATGTACATTAAAACCCCTCTCTAACATTGTCAGCAATGGTACGTCCCTGTGTCCTGAGCCTATTGGACTACTGCTATTACGCACCATGTGATCACGCACGCACGCACACAAGCTGTGCAGGGCGATCGCTGCCGGTGCTGTGTGCCAGGAGCGGTGCCACCCCGCTCCTGGCACATTAACCCCCAAAATGCTGCGATTGAAGTTGATCACGGCATTCCGGGAGCAAGGGGAGGTAAGCACGCCCCTCTTATCTTCTCTCCGGCATCTCGCGCTGTCTGTGCTGGCTCCCGGTAGTTGCCATGGTGACTTGATGTCCGAGTCACCAGGCATCAGGAACGTACTTTGATCATGCGCAGTGCTCAATCAAAGTAACTTCTGCATAAATTTTCTTAGTCGAGGTTATCCATTACCCCTACTAAATGAACAGACAGAGTCAGTAAAAAAAAATCAAAAAGATTTATTAAAACAGATAGATAAGAAAAAGCAGCGTACCGTAGAGAGGTTAACTTTAACTGTCAAACACAAAGCAATGGATAAGGTGATCCATACAGCTATAAGACAAAACGGACACCTGATAGAAAGTGACAAAGAGCTAAACGAGAAAGCCAATAATAATCCCCTATCTTCATGTAGAAGTAGTAAATTGGGAGATTTAATAGCCAGAAACAGAACTGAACACAATACAGGTAACTGGCTAGAGAAACTTCGTTCTGCCACCTGCAGATCACAGATAAAAGCTTCCGCTTAGGACCATTGACCTGACATGTGAAGGACTTTGTGTCATGTAGAACTAAGCATGTGGTATACGTCATCTCCCCATGTAAATTCTATAACAAAGGTAAAACTATATGACCTTTTTCCGAACATTATCGCTCTATAATCACTGGAAAGGGAGCTTCTCCACTTAGAAGACACATGCATGATAATGCTGATCTGAAGTGTTTTGCAGGAATAGAAAAGGTCAAGGTCCCTCCACAATTTGGAAATCTTCATGTTGTTATTATTAAAACAAGAATCAAGGTTGATTCTTAATTCTGCAGCCCAGGGTAAGGCAATAGGACCCCTAACACATCCCCCCACCTAGGTTGGTCAGGTATCATGTTCTGATGACCACTTCCATTAAAATTGTTACCTTTTTCCCAAAAAAATACCAGCAGAACTTAAATATGTGGTGTACTTTAGGGCTGAGGCTTAATAGTGATTGCAATTTCAGAGTTAGAGTCCCTGGGTTACTGCGACAGAGAGGGGTCAGAAGACTGCGGTGCCTGGTTTCATGTACTTCTGCACTGGTTAAAAGTACTTCACCATCATATTCAAAAGTGCAGTTTTTTCCTTGCTAGCAGTGCAAGGGTTAATCTGTTCAGTTGACGCTCCCGGAGCTTTCCTACCTGGATTGTCTCAGCTGTTCAGTGTTGGCCACTGCTATATAAGCTCACCTCTGACACTTATGTAATGCCAGTGTTAGTTCTTACTGCCTGGTTCTGGAGTTGGCAGTAGTAGTGGACAACTCCTTTAAGAAGATACAATTTTCAGTTAAAACATTTCCAACATTCTGAACATGAAAAAGGCTTCTCCCCTGTGTGACTTCTCTGATGTTTATTAAAAGTTGATTCCGTGTAAAACATTTCCCACATTAATTACATGAAAAAGGCTTCTTCACTGTGTGGGTTGTCTGGTGACTAAGAAGGCTTGTTTTCTTCACAAAACATTTTCCACATTCTGAACATGAAAATGGCTTCTCCCCTGTGTGAATTTTCTGGTGTCTATTAAGATGCGCTTTCAGTTTAAAACATTTTCCACATTCCAAACATGAAAATGGTTTCTCCCCTGTGTGACTTTTCTGGTGCGTAACAAGATTTGATTTATGGTTAAAACATTTCCCACATTCTGAACATGAAAATGGCTTCTCCCCTGTGTGAATTATTTGGTGACTTAAAAGATATGATTTGTTCACAAAACTTTTTCCACATTCTAAACAGGAAAATGGTTTCTCCCCTGTGTGACTTTTCTGGTGCGTAACAAAATTTGATTTCTGGTTAAAACATTTACCACATTCTGAACATGAAAATGGCTTCTCCCCTGTGTGAATTATTTGGTGACTTAAAAGATATGATTCTCTCACAAAACTTTTTCCACATTCTAAACAGGAAAATGGTTTCTCCCCTGTGTGACTTTTCTGGTGCGTAATAAAATTTGATTTATGGTTAAAACATTTCCCACATTCTGAACAGGAAAATGGCTTCTCCCCTGTGTGACTTTTCTGGTGCTTAACCAAAGCTGATTTCTGGTTAAAACATTTACCACATTCTGAACATGAAAATGGCTTCTCCCCTGTGTGAATTATTTGGTGACTTAAAAGATATGATTTTCTCACAAAACTTTTTCCACATTCTAAACAGGAAAATGGTTTCTCCCCTGTGTGACTTTTCTGGTGCGTAACAAAATTTGATTTATGGTTAAAACATTTCCCACATTCTGAACAGGAAAATGGCTTCTCCCCTGTGTGGGTTCTCTGGTGGTAATTAAGCTGTGCTGTCGAGTTAAAACTTTTCCCACATTCTAAACAGGAAAATGGCTTCTCCCCTGTGTGGGTTCTCTGGTGGTAATTAAGCTGTGCTGTCGAGTTAAAACATTTCCCACATTCTGAACAGGAAAAAGGCTTCTCCCCTGTGTGAATTCTCTGGTGCTTAACGAAATCTGATTTCTGGTTAAAACATTTCCCACACTTGGAACATGCAAAGCTATTCTCTGTCGTATGAATTTTTTGATGTTTAAGAATAGATTTTTTGATGGGAAAGTTATTTCCACATTCTGAATGTGAAAATGGCTTCTTTGCTTTAGGAGCAGTTTGTTTTTTAATACTTATTTTGTGACTTTGATTTTCCTTAGTAGTCGGTAATGAATCCGAAGACAGGGCCTCTTTCAAATGATCAGATGACAGATCTTTGCTGTGAAGAGATGATGGTATATCTGGAGTAATGGCATTCACTTCAATTGTATCCTGTGGGATCTCAAGATCATCTGATTTAAAAATTGAAGATGTCAGCTGTTCTTCTGAACTCCTGGTACAGTCATCTGCCAAGAATAAAACCAATTATTATTTTAGAATAAAATATCCTTGAATTGTATATTTTTGAACATTTCTACTTAAACTGTCTGTAAAAATGGCAAGTTATGTAAAATATTGAATTATTCATCAAGACAATGACAGTTCACAGTCTAATAGAAAACCTCATAGGATGAACCAGTAGAGCGTGGTGTCCAACTGTTTGTTCATTTTGCCTCCCAAATATGGAATAAAAAGCCACCAAACAATGTTATGTAGGCGAAAATAATACCAATAAAAACTTCTACTCATCTCACAAAAAACAAGCCCCCACTCAGGTACATCATGTGTCAGTGGAAAACCAAAGGTTTCTACACCATTAGTGGCTCAAAGGCTCTTGAAAGGTAACATGGCTTCCATAACCCAATCCAGCAATATCCACTCTCCCAAATTGAAATCTCCCCCTCGCTTCTGAGCCTTGCAGTGCGCCCAAACCACATTTATCATCCATGTATTCGGCATTACTATAGTGAGAAGAACCCACTTAATTTACGGTGTATGTCTCCTGGAGCACAATCTGGGCACTATGTGTTGGGTAATAAAATGGTATATTTGCAATTTTCTTTCTCCAACATCCACTGCATGCTAATTTCAGGAAAGTGCCTGTGGAGTCAAAATAGTCACTACTCCTATAGATTATATCACTGAGGGTTATAATTTCCAAAATGGAGTCACTTATGTGGATTTCTACTGCTCTCGTTTTCAGCAATTTTGTTATTTTAGGGCTTCTGCAAAAGGCATCTCCCATTTTCTCTGGGATCTGCTCCTGCGACATCTGCCTCTGTCACCTTATTCATTCTGCAGGCGGCGCTGGTAATGGAGGAGACATCAGAACCAGAAGCTCTGGGTGATGCAGGTTCTGTCCAGCCCTTGGCTCTGACCTGGCTACATGACTATTCTTCTTCCCATCTCACACCAAAGAACAGCAGGTAACACCATGGCCCAAGCCTAGGGGTGCAAGTCCAGATCCATGTAGAGGGGTAAAAGGGTGATGGGCAAGGCAATCCCTATTTTGGACACTAACTAGTGCAGTCAAAAAGTGTGAGTATAGACAATGACACATCTATTGAAATGATCAAACTCAACAGTCTTCATCAGTAAATAGTAACTAGTGGTGAAACCTCTCTGGGTAATTGGAGTATGGGGCTTGGTTGCTCTTAGCTATCTAAACTATCGTAAGGGCATTTGGAAGAGGAAATGGAGACTTTTTTTTTTTTTTAAAGACTACCAGGGAGTTACAGACATACATAAGTGAGGCAGGCCGATCCCACCACAATCAAACTATCACACAGAATTAAGCTGTAAAGAAAGATATGGAATAAAAAAATGTTACATCTCCAACAAAATTTTATGTATGGGGGGGGGGGGGGGGGACACCAACACTAAACCGGACTTTATTCATTTATGGTGGACCACTGGAGCTACTACGAGTCCTGACCAGAAGAGTAGAGAAAGTATTAGCGCCCCCATTTCAGGAGAGATTGTGCAGTAATCTGAATTCCTTAGGATTGAAAACATAATGGAATTTATGACGTGGAGTGAATCCATGAAACCAGGGCTGGAGCCATGCCAACACATCTCCTGCAGGCGTGAATAAATGTATATTACAGCCATCAGCCACGCACAGCTTAGAGATATATCATGGCACAGGTGTAATGTTTTTTATGTAGTCTATCACAATCCTGTATGAAGTTAGTTGGTTTTAAAATAAAGTGTAAAGTCAGGATAAAGGGAAACTCTGTTGTTATTGTACAGAAATTCACACTTGTTCCTCACTGCACATTAAATGTTGTCGATCATAAAAGTGAAGTTTGGCCAGAAAGACTGGACCAGGTCTTGTAGGTACCATATGAGCACATTCAGCAGCACAGAAGGGAGAGAAGGGAGATTCATCCAATAAGATATCAGGATTCTAGGAAGCCAACAGAGGGTAGGTGGATCCTCCAGGTTGTAAATTCTATAGAAAAGGGCTTTCAATGCCCAAAGTCATTCGAACAGTTTTGGGTGAAGGAGAATGTTGTGGTCAAGAGGTAAAATGGTGATCACATGATTGTGATACGGCCGGACTACACCACCGATAAAGCAGCCACAGCCGGTGACTGAGGAGAATCGGTGACTTCTCTGCATTTAGTGGTTACTACTCACCTGTATGGTTATCGGTAGGAATCTCCTCTTTACACCGCTCATCACTCCTCACATATGTTTCTGTAGTATTAATATAGGTCAGATCTTCACCCTGAAACAAATATTGTAAAAGTCACAGACAGATGGAGAAGTCACATCTATGATCAGCTCTAATCCTGACATCTCCACCGTTCTCACTACACGAGTATAAAACATATAATACTGGTGGATAAAACAAGACTGAACACAAGACCTTTACAGCCGTCTACACATCATAGGGGACATCTCATGACACCATCTCTCCATCTACCTGATGATCCCGAGGAACACTGGGATCTTCTTGTTTACAGTCCTGTGGAAGAAGAGGACGGGGACATCTCTCTGGTGTTGTCCTCTTACTGGATAGATCTGGAGGAAACACATACAGGGACTGAATTCATTCTTTACATACAGATAATTATAGGCCGTGTGTATTTAGTCCTATCTATTACCTGGTGATGTGAGGGGCTGGGGAACCTCCATCATGATGTCCTTGTACAGATATTTGTGTTCTTCTATATACTCCCACTCCTCCATGGAGAAATAGACAGCGACATCCTGACATCTTATAGGAACCTGACACATACAATGATACCGTCATCCCCCCAATCCCTTCATAGCGTTACTGTCTAATGTCCCAGCATTCCCAGCAGTGTCACCTCTCCAGTCAGCAGCTCAATCATCTCGTAGATGAGCTCTAGGATCTTCTGGTCATTGATGTCCTCATGTATCAGGGGGTGAGATGGAGGCCTCGTGATTGGGCTCAGGGGTCTTCCCCATCCCTCAGACACAGGGTCCTGACAGCGCTCACTAGAGGTCTTCTTCACTACTGTGTAATCCTGGTTATGGAGAGACACATTAATAAATCTCACTACAGACATTTCCAGAGTCCTCACCTTTCCAGTTCTGTCCATCTGTTATTCCCATTGATAAGAATGATGTAATGTGATGTCATCAGAATCTCTCACCTCTCCAGTAAGACGGAAAAGGATCTCTAGGGTGAGGTGTAATATTCTCTCCGCCATCTTGTCTCTGTCCATATCCATCTTTGATGGGAGAATCAGGAAAATTCTCTTACATAGAAGATCTTCACTGAGAGGATCTGATATTGACCTGAACAAGAAGAAAATGAGCCGATGGAACATCATAAAAATCCTGGAGATAATAAGGGAAACATGAGGAGATTTATTATTTTACAGTATTTAGTTTTCTGCTTTACATCTAGTAATAAAACCTATATATTTTAGGCCACAAACAAAAATCAGTTTCTTCCTCGGAGTCTGGAGCTGAACACGTTTCTCAAAGACTCATCTTCCATAACGCTAATTCTCGTCCCATTTACCGACACTGGAATCGGCATTAGCAATACTGCAGGAGATATTCATTACATGTAACATGAGAAATAACTACTTCATGATGAGGACGACACGTTCATCATCTACTACGGCTCTAGAAAGATATTTGGCCAGAGTCCATCATTGACTACATCTCCACCGGCCGTCTATATGAATGTTTCCCGTCTTCCCCGGACTGTAATCTTATGTCACGTTAGATCTCATGTCTGATTCACACACAGAAGTTTGATGCTTTTATATATAATTTCACAAGCCCCTACATATAATAAACTTAAGTGCCTTTCATGTGGCACTAAAGAGTGTTTACCCGAATAAATAAATGAAAAAAAACACACTTGGGGTCCCCCACTATTTTTCATAACCAGGCAAGGTGAAGCAGACAGCTGCGGGCTGATATCAGGCTCAGAAGGATCCTGGTTATTGACCCTTTCCAGCCTGAAAATACGCGCTTTGCCCACCTCTTCTCTATTGCCCTGGTGCGGTGGCAATCGGGGTAATGATAGTTGAGGTTGATGTCAGCTGTGAATTGTCAAAAAACACATTTGGCATCAAGCCCTGGGGTTAGTAATGGAGAAAAAAATACACAGACATAAAAAAAAAAATTATTTGAAGAAAGACTCCCCGACACTCTTCCTGGTTCACCAATTTATTTTTGAAAAAAAAAAAAAACATGCAGGTCCGACGTAGTCCATGGCATTCCCATAACGATCCCCGAATCCAACATCCAAAGGCTATGGAGCCTTGTTCAGAGGACGACGCTCTATAGGTCGTAGCAGCAGCCACTCCGGGGCCCACTGCGTTCCACAAGACCTGGCGGCTCTGATGAGCAGTGACCTCAGTAACTACACCGCTCATCAGAGTCACCAAGTCCTCTGTATAATAACCCCATGTAGTGCCCCACAATAATGGCCCCACACAGTGCCCCAGTGTCTAATGGCCCCATATAGCGCACCATACTATAATGTGCCCCACAGTATCATGACCCCATATAGTGAACTATAGTATAATACCCCCCCATATAGTGCCCCAGTGTCTAATGCCCCCGACATATAGTGCCCCAGTGTCTAATGCCCCCCCCAAATAGTGCCCCAGTGTCTAATGCCCCCCCCAAATAGTGCCCCAGTGTCTAATGGCCCCATACAGTGCCCCAGTGTCTAATGGCCCCATACAGTGGCCCACAGTCTAATGGTCCCATACAGTGGCCCACAGTCTAATGGCCCCATACAGTGGCCCACAGTCTAATGGCCCCATACAGTGGCCCACAGTATAATGGCCCCATACAGTGGCCCACAGAATAATGTGCCCCACAGTATCATGGCCCCATATAGTGAACTATAGTATAATGTCTTCCCCATATAGTGCCACCACAGTATAATGGTCCCATGTAGTGCATCCTGGTATATGGCCCGTGACATTACTAATAGATGGGGGCACAGGTGACATTACTAAATATATGGGGGCACACAGGGGACATACTAATATATGGGGGCACACAGGGGACATTACTAATATATGGGGGCACACAGGGGACATTACTAATATATGGGGGCACACAGGGGACATTACTAATATATGGGGGCACACAGGGGACATTACTAATATATGGGGGCACACAGGAGGACATTACTAATATATGGGGGCACACAGGCGACATTACTAATATATGGGGGCACACAGGGGACATTACTAATATATGGGGGCACACAGGCGACATTACTAATATATGGGGGCACACAGGCGACATTACTAATATATGGGGGCACACAGGCGACATTACTAATATATGGGGGCACACAGGCGACATTACTAATATATGGGGGCACACAGGCGACATTACTAATATATGGGGGCACACAGGCGACATTACTAATATATGGGGGCACACAGGCGACATTACTAATATATGGGGGCACACAGGAGACATTACTAATATATGGGGGCACACAGGAGACATTACTAATATATGGGGGCACACAGGGGACATTACTAATATATGAGGGCACACAGGGGACATTACTAATATATGGGGGCACACAGGGGACATTACTAATATAGGGGGGCACACAGGGGACATTACTAATATAGGGGGGCACACAGGGGACATTACTAATATAGGGGGGCACACAGGGGACATTACTAATATAGGGGGGCACACAGGGGACATTACTAATATAGGGGGGCACACAGGAGGACATTACTAATATATGGGGGCACACAGGCGACATTACTAATATATGGGGGCACACAGGGGACATTACTAATATATGGGGGCACACAGGGGACATTACTAATATATGGGGGCACACAGGGGACATTACTGATATATGGGGGCACACAGGGGACATTACTAATATATGAGGGCACACAGGGGACATTACTAATATATGAGGGCACACAGGCGACATTACTAATATATGGGGGCACACAGGCGACATTACTAATATATGGGGGCACACAGGGGACATTACTAATATATGGGGGCACACAGGGGACATTACTGATATATGGGGGCACACAGGGGACATTACTGATATATGGGGGCACACAGGGGACATTACTGATATATGGGGGCACACAGGGGACATTACTGATATATGGGGGCACACAGGGGACATTACTGATATATGGGGGCACACAGGTGACATTACTAATATATGGGGGCACACAGGTGACATTACTAATATATGGGGGCACACAGGTGACATTACTAATATATGGGGGCACACAGGGGAAATTACTAATATATGGGGGCACACAGGCGACATTACTAATATATGGGGGCACACAGGGGACGTTACTAATATATGGGGGCACACAGGGAACATTACTATTATATGGGGGCACACAGGGGACATTACTAATATATGGGGGCACACAGGGGACGTTACTAATATATGGGGGCACACAGGGGACATTACTAATATATGGGGGCACACAGGGGACGTTACTAATATATGGGGGCACACAGGGGACATTACTGATATATGGGGCACACAGGTGACATTACTAATATATGGGGGCACACAGGAGACGTTACTAATATATGGGGGCACACAGGGGACATTACTAATATATGGGGGCACACAGGAGACGTTACTACTATATGGGGGCACACAGGGGACATTACTAATATATGGGGGCACACAGGGGACATTACTAATATATGGGGGCACACAGGGGACATTACTAATATATGGGGGCACACAGGGGACGTTACTAATATATGGGGGCACACAGGGGACATTACTGATATATGGGGCACACAGGTGACATTACTAATATATGGGGGCACACAGGAGACATTACTGATATATGGGGGCACACAGGGGACATTACTAATATATGGGGGCACACAGGAGACATTACTGATATATGGGGGCACACAGGGGACATTACTGATATATGGGGGCACACAGGGGACATTACTGATATATGGGGCACACAGGAGGAGTTGTGGCCGCTGCAGGTGAATAGGGGAATATTATCATGTGGAGTCACAGGGGGAGAAGGGAGAATTATTACAGTGGCCGGTACAGAGGGGAGGACATTACTGTCTGGAGGACAGGAGGAAACCGCAATCACTGCACACACAGATAGGAATCGCAGGTGTGAATAAGGACTATAGTGAGTGCGATAATAATGTGCACAGTGCTGCGGAGTATGGCGGCGATATAGAAGGAAGAGGAAGAAATAATCCGCATAGAGAATAACGAGGAGTCTCCACATACCTCCACCTGCAGAGCCGCCACCACATATATGGCTGCTCTGTGCGCACAGGAGCTGTGATGAGGTCACAGGAGTGGAGGAGTCAGGGGTCACATGATCAGGGGCCTCAGTGGATGCAGGACTCTGCTGTGCTGGTTGTCATGGTGCTGGATGAGCTGAAGTTTATGTGTGGGGTCAGGAGGGGTTTACAGTGTGGATGTAGCAGAGCCGCGTGTGTACGAGGTGTACGGAGCAGAGCCGCGTGTGTACGAGGTGTACGGAGCAGAGCCGCGTGTGTACGAGGTGTACGGAGCGGAGCCGCGCGTGTACGAGGTGTACGGAGCGGAGCCGCGCGTGTACGAGGTGTACGGAGCAGAGCCGCGCGTGTACGAGGTGTACGGAGCGGAGCCGCGTGTGTACGAGGTGTACGGAGCAGAGCCGCGTGTGTACGAGGTGTACGGAGCAGAGCCGTGTGTGTACGAGGTGTACGGAGCAGAGCCGCGTGTGTACGAGGTGTACGGAGCAGAGCCGCGTGTGTACGAGGTGTACGGAGCAGAGCCGTGTGTGTACGAGGTGTACGGAGCAGAGCCGTGTGTACGAGGTGTACGGAGCAGAGCCGTGTGTACGAGGTGTACGGAGCAGAGCCGTGTGTACGAGGTGTACGGAGCAGAGCCGCGTGTGTACGAGGTGTACGGAGCGGAGCCGCATGTACGAGGTGTATGGAAGCAACACAAGTTTTTTCTACACAGTTCTTCTTCACAAGGGAGTTTGAATAGCTCCTCTGATAATATCTACAGGACTTACAAGCAGCAGATAAGGACATGGTGGGAAATTGCGAGTTTTGAAACTTATTTTCAGAGGAGAATCGTATATGGGGGTGTGAGAATCCCAGTCCTTCCCGATGCACATAGAGATGATGAGGCGTTTATGAAAGGTTGGGAAGATCTCCTGACAGCTCCTTACTGATGATTAATCACCTTCTCGAATATGAGAAGAACCTGTTACTGATGAATCAAAAATTAGAGAAAGAGATAATAGAAATTCTACAGTTTGCTTCACAGCCTGATTTCGTGAATTTGGAGTTAAAATTACAAAAAAATCTTGAAATATTTAATAGGGACATCAAAGAAAGGAAGCATCGGGAGTTTATATGAGATCTGAAAGACTTCGAGACTGGAGAGGTATAGAAAAATAAATGTAGTGAGCAAAGATCAACAAGACCCAGGTTTACTGACCTTTCGCGTACTGATCTATCGGAGTCTGATAGCGCTGTCAGTGGGCAGGGAGATTTTAGGTTAGGAATGAAGAGAAAGAGCCGATATAAAAGGAATCGGAGACAAAGGAAATTGTCCTTCTCTAAATCATTGGGGGGGACAATTTGTGGAACAATTCAAAATTGTTTTCCAGAATCCCCCTCTCCTGCTTATTTTCATCTCCATTAACCACTATGAGAACAGAACCAGTAACTCAGGGAGTGGAAAACTCAGCCCACTATACCTGCTGTGTTTGGAAATATGATGTCAACGGGAACACCAATTGTCCCCCAAATGTCAGTAGCGACAGCTTTACCTGCAACCCCCATGACTATGGCAACAACAATGCCATCAATAGGCGCCACTGGACAGACTTTCCCTTTTTTAGGGAACAAATAATAGACATAGAAAGTAATAATAGGTCTCTCGGTAATGATGATAATTTACAGATTTTCACTTAGTGACATACAGATAGGACTTCTAAGGAAAGGGCTGTCATTTACTCCAACCCCAAGGTTTGATCTCTTTGTATGGACGAAGGATGTCAACTTATTCACCCGTAAACTGGCCTTGCATAAATATCATGCAATTAACCCCTTAATGACCAGAGCATTTTCCATTTTTGCATTTTCGTTTTTTGCTCCCCTTGTTCCCAGAGCCATAGCGTTTTTATTTTTCTGTCAATATGGTCGTGTGAGGGCTTATTTTTTGTGGGACAAGTTGTACTTTTGCACGCCATCGCTGGTTTTATCATATCATGTACTGGAAAACGGGGGAAAAAATCCAATTACGGTGAAATTGCAAAAAAAGTGCAATACCACAGTTTTTTTTTTACCACGTTCACTGAATGCTAAAACTGACCTGCCATTATTATTCTCCAGGTCATGACAAGTTCGTAGACACCAAACATATATAGGTTCTTTTTTATTTACGTGGTGAAAAAAAATCCAAAGTTTGCTAAAAAAAAGTCTCCATTTTCCGAGACCCGTAGCGTCTCCATTTTTCATGATCTGGGGCCGTATCTACCATTTTGGGGTAGATCCGATGTTTTGATCGATTGTTATTGCATTTTATTGCAATGTTGCGGCGACCAAAAAAACGTAATTTTGGAGTTTAGAATTTTTTTTCTCGTTACGCCATTTACCGATCAAATTAATTATTTTTTTAGATTGATAGATCGGGCTATTCTGAATGCGACTATACCAAATATGTGTATGTGTTTTTTTTATTGTTTTATATTTAATGGGGCGAAAGGGGGGTGATTTAAACTTTTATATTTTTTTTATTTTTTTAATATTTTTTGCATGCTTCAATAGTCCATGGGAGACTAGAAGCTGCACTTGCCTGATCGGCTCTGCTTCATACAGGCGATGAGCAGATCATCTGTATGTAGCAGAGATGCTCACTGGCTATGAGCGCTGACCACTGGGCGGCACTCATAGTAATCTTTACATGACAACCACAGGGGTCTGCTGCAGACCCTAGGTTGTCATGCCAACCCATTGGTGACCCGCGATCATGTGACGGCATCACTGATGGGCGGGGCTAATGCCGCACTTCCAGCGCGGCGATGTTAAATGCCGCTGTCAGAGATTGACAGCGGCATTTAACTGGTTAACAGCCGCGGGTGACATGTTGCGGGCACATTTCAGCTGTATAGATCAGCTGACATGTGCCCGGTTCAGGCACTGAGCCCGCACTAAACCGGGGGTACTGACATGGTGCATATTAGTTCGTACCACGTCGGTAAGGGGTTAAATCATTAGAACCCATATTGATGAAGGAGAAGGAGGAAGAGGCAATACATTAGAAGACCTGGGAAATTACTCAATGACTTCTGACTCACCCAGTCCTCCTTTTTCAAATTTAAGATCTAAGAGCAAAAATATCCCACCTGTTGCACAATATCACTACATAGATACAGTACAGACCAAAAGTTTGGACACACCTTATGATTTAAAGATTTTTCTATATTTTCATGACTATGAAAATTGTACATTCACACTGAAGGCATCAAAACTATGAATTAACACATGTGGAATTATATACTTAACAAAAAAGTGTGAAACAACTGAAAATATGTCTTATATTCTAGGTTCTTCAAAGTAGCCACCTTTTGCTTTGATGACTGCTTTGCGCACTCTTGGCATTCTCTTGATGAGCTTTGAAGAGGTAGTCACCGGAAATGGTTTTCACTTCACAGGTGTGCCCTGTCAGGTTTAATAAGTGGGATTTCTTGCCTTATAAATGGGGTTGGGATCATCAGTTGTGTTGTGCAGAAGTCTGGTGGATACACAGCTGATAGTCCTACTGAATAGACTGTTAGAATTTGTATTATGGCAAGAAAAAAGCAGCTAAGTAAAGAAAGACGAGTGGCCATCATTACTTTAAGAAATGAAGGTCAGTCACTCTGAAAAATTGGGAGAACTTTGAAAGTGTCCCCAAGTGCAGTTGCAAAATCCATCAAGTGCTACAAAGAAACTGACTCACATGAGGACCGCCCCAGGAAAGGAAGACCAAGAGTCACCTCTGCTTCTGAGGATAAGTTTATCCGAGTCACCAGCCTCAGAAATCGCAGGTTAACAGCAGATCAGATTAGAGACCAGATCAATGCCACACAGAGTTCTAGCAGCAGACACATCTCTTCAACAACTGTTAAGAGGAGACTTTGTGTAGCAGGCCTTCATAGTAAAATAGCTGCTAGGAAACCACTGCTAAGGACAGGCAACAAGCAGAAGAGACTTGATTGGGCTAAAGAACACAAGGAATGGACATTAGACCAGTGGAAATCTGTGCTTTGGTCTGATGAGTCCAAATTTGAGATCTTTGGTTCCAACCACCGTGTCTTTGTGCGACGCAGAAAAGGTGAACGGATGGACTCTACATGCCTGGTTCCCACCGTGAAGCATGGAGGAGGACGTGTGATGGTGTGGGGGTGCTTTGCTGGTGACACTGTTGGGGATTTATTCAAAATTGAAGGCATACTGAACCAGCATGGCTACCACAGCATCTTGCATCGGCATGCTATTCCATCCGGTTTGCGTTTAGTTGGACCATCATTTATTTTTCAACAGGACAATGACCCCAAACAGATCAAAGAGCCTCGGCACTTAATCGTCCTTTTGCAAGAGAAAATTTATTGACTTTGTGAAATAAATCTGCACACAGAAATAACATCAAAACGTTTCGGTCTTAGCGACCTTCAGTTGACTGTAGAAAATAGGACAATGTCATAGACAATTAGATACAGAACGATATAAATATCATTTCTAGATGACATAGTGAAAAAACAGCATATCATAAGTAGTGAAACAGAAATCCTTCCCATTATATTATACAAGTGTGCACAGTAATGCATAAGCGAAATATATAGCACATAGATACACAGTATACTTTTCCATAATATGTAGGGAAATCATAAAGGAGGGGGGGGGGGAGAAGAAGGACAGGGAGAAGGGGACAAAGGTATGGAGCACATAGGTATGGGGGGAAGGGGAAGAAAAAACACAAGACAGCTGGCAGAAGTGGGCACATACCGGGTAATTCTGCGAGAGATGTGAGCAACAAGTGGGTCCCAATAGGGCTGCCTACAGGTGAGAAGGTGAAAGAAATCAGAGGCAAGGACCTCACAGAGTGCGCCAGAAAGCCGTGCTGTGCCAAAGGTTACCTGCTGAGAAGCGCGTGGGGGCATGGACATCACAACGCGGTCTCCACCGTTAGTTGGAGTAACCATAAGTGCAGAGAGGGAGGTTAATAAAGGGTCTAAAATGCAAAAGACGCGCGAATCCGAAACGCCGGACCGCGCATACCGGAAGTGCCATACTACGCAACCGGAAATGACGTTTGCGGGTCACCGTCTGCGTTCCACAGAGGGAGAGCGCAAACCGGAAGTTCCGGTTTGAAGCGAACAGGAAGTGATGAAAGCCGGTGCGTTCCATGAAGGGATCACTTGCGTTCCAGGACGATGTACATAGCCAGGGGAGGGAAACAACGAGAGGTATAGATGGAAAACGAAGGGGAGGTGGGAGAGGACCACAGTACAAGGTGAATCTGCAACAAAAGAGACATAAGTTAGAGCGCACACGCGAACTTACATAAACACGCCAGTCATCACTTCCTGTTCGCTTCAATCCGGAACTTCCGGTTTGCGCTCTCCCTCTGTGGAACGCAGACGGTGACCCGCAAACGTCATTTCCGGTTGCGTAGTATGGCACTTCCGGTATGCGCGGTCCGGCGTTTCAGATTCGCGCGTCTTTTGCATTTTAGACCCTTTATTAACCTCCCTCTCTGCACTTATGGTTACTCCAACTAGCGGTGGAGACCGCGTTGTGATGTCCATGCCCCCACGCGCTTCTCAGCAGGTAGCCTTTGGCACAGCACGCCTTTCTGGGGCACTCTGTGAGGTCCTTGCCTCTGATTTCTTTCACCTTCTCACCTGTAGGCAGCCCTATTGGGACCCACTTGTTGCTCACATCTCTCGCAGAATTACCCGGTATGTGCCCACTTCTGCCAGCTGTCTTGTGTTCTGTTTTTTCTTCCCCTTCCCCCCATACCTATGTGCTCCATACCTTTGTCCCCTTCTCCCTGTCCTTCTTCTTCCACCCCCCACCCCCCCCCTCCCTCCTTTGTGATTTCCCTACATATTATGGAAAAGTATACTGTGTATCTATGTGCTATATATTTCGCTTATGCATTACTGTGCACACTTGTATAATATAATGGGAAGGATTTCTGTTTCACTACTTATGATATGCTGTTTTTTCACTATGTCATCTAGAAATGATATTTATATCGTTCTGTATCTAATTGTCTATGACATTGTCCTATTTTCTACAGTCAACTGAAGAAGGTCGCTAAGACCGAAACGTTTTGGTGTTATTTCTGTGTGCAGATTTATTTCACAAAGTCAATAAATTTTCTCTTGCAAAAGGACGATTAAGTGCCGAGGCTCTTTGATCTGATATACCAGGGTTCGGCCCCTACTCGTGCACACTCATAGGGAGTGCAGTGATTTATATCTTTATTTAATGACCCCAAACACACCTCCAGGCTGTGTAAGGGCTATTTGACCAAGAAGGAGAGTGATGGGGTGCTACGCCAGATGACCTGGCCTCCACAGTCACCAGACCTGAACTAAATCGAGATGGTTTGGGGTGAGCTGGACCACAGAGTGAAGGCAAAAGGGCTAACAAGTGCTAAGCATCTCTGGGAACTCCTTCAAGATTGTTGGAAGACCATTTCCGGTGACTACTTCTTGAAGCTCATCAAGAGAATGCCAAGAGTGTGCAAAGCAGTCATCAAAGCAAAAGGTGGCTACTTTGAAGAACCTAGAATATAAGACATATTTTCAGTTGTTTCACACTTTTTTGTTAACTATATAATTCCACATGTGTTAATTCACAGTTTTGATGTCTTCAGTGTGAATGTACAATTTTCATAGTCATGAAAATACAGAAAAATCTTTAAATGAGGTGTGTCCAAACTTTTGGTCTGTACTGTATATGATAGATAATAGATAGATAAATGATAAATAGATAACAGATAGATAATAGATAGATATATGGTTAGATGGTAGATAAATAGATAGATGATACGAGGGTCAGTCAATAAGTAATGCCTCCTATTTTTTTTTCTCCTTAAATAAGGTAGTTATGTTAAATATTCGAATTTGGCACAATTCCTCAAACCCTCTTCTCCAATCCACAGCAATTGCAACTTCCTGCACAAACAGGTGGCAGGACTGTATCCGTTTGCAAAATGGCTGACATCGATGTTCGTATTAGACAACGTTCTGTGATTGAATTCTTGCATGCAGAAGGTGAAACGCCCATTCGAATTCATGAGAGACTGAAAAATGTGTCCGGTGATGCAACAGTGGATGTCAGTACTGTTAGACGATGGGTTCGTCGCTGTAACACAGCTGAAGGGCCATCACCGTTGGCTGACAAAATGCGGATTGGCAGGCTAGTAACCGCAGTGACTCCAAGCAACATTCAGCAAGTCGATGACACCATTCGTGGTGACCGCCGGGTGACTGCAGATGAATTGTGTGCCATTATCTGCCTCAGTAACGGCAGTGTGATGAAAATTATTGGACAACTGGGATACAGAAAAGTTTGTGCACGGTGGGTCCCAAGAATGCTTTTTACCATGCTGGAATACATGTCCTTGTTAAACGGTGGACCAAGACTGTGGAAGTGGATGGAGATTATATTGAAAAGTGACAAATTAATCGTTAATGTTGTGGTTTTCAACCTCTGTAATTGCATTTGAATTTCTTGCCAATTAAAAGGAGAAAAAAAATAGGAGGCATTACTTATTGACTGACCCTCATAGATAAATAATAGATAGACGATAGATAATAGATAGATAATAGATAGATAATAGATAATAAATATATGATAAATACATAGTTGATAGAGAGATAATAGATCGATGATAGGTAATAGATAGATGACAGATAGATAGATGATAGGTAATAGATGATAAATAGATGATAAGTAATAGATGATAACTAGATATAGATGATAGCTGATAGGTAATAGATGATAAATAGATAGATGATAGATAGATAATAGAGAAATGATAAATAGATGATAGATTACAGATAGATATATGGATAGATATATGATAGATAATAGATGATAAATAGATAGATGATAGATAAATAATAAATAGATAATTGATAGATAATAGATAAATGATTAATAGATAGATAGATAATAGATAGGTGATAGATAGATAATAGATGATTGATAGATAGATGATAGATAATAGATGGATGATAGATAGATAATAGATAGATGATAGATAATAGATAGATAATAGATGATAGATAGATAATAGATAGATAATAGATAGATAATAGATAGATGATAGATAGATAATAGATAGATAATAGATAGATGATAGATAGATAATAGATAGATGATAGATAGATGATAGATAATACATAGATGATAGATAATAAATAGATGATAGATAGATAATAGATAGATGATAGATAGATAATAGATAGATGATAGATAGATGATAGATAGATAATAGATGATAGATAGATAATAGATAAGGTACTCCGGTCTCTTCCTCATGGACTGGTGACACCTAAGATGTCTGACAGCAGCTCGCTGGTGACATCATTATTTCTCTTCTTAGCCATTAAAGACATCAGACCTCCAGGATCATCTTGTTTCCCACTGAGAACAATCTGTAATTATCTGCAAACTGGGGGCATACAGACCCCACCCATAATCCAGCAAAGCAGAGTCCTGCACCCACTGAGGCCCCTGATCATGTGACCCCTGACTCCTCCCCTCCTGTGACCTCATCACAGGTCCTGTGCGCACAGAACAGCCATATAAGTGGTGGCGACTCTGCAGGTGGAGGTATGTGGAGATTCCCCATTACTCTCTATCGGGATATTCCTCTCCCTTCTATATCGCCTCCATACTCCGCAGCGCTGTACACACATTATTATCACCGTTGAGCTTGAGGAAGCGAGAGGAGAAGGAGGCGGATATGGCTGATGGACACTCCGGGACTCTGGACAGCAGAGAGGTGACGTCTGGGCCAGAGAGGTAGATCTGGGTGTCATCAGCGTACAGATGGTGCTGGAAGCCATGGGATTTATGAGCTGTCACAGGCCAAGGGTATAGATGAAGAAGAGTAGGGTTCCTAGGACAGAGCCTCTCCAACAGAGAGGGTGGGCTGAGGAGGTAGTGTGGGAGTGGGAGACGCTGAATGTGCAGCTGGAAAGGTATGAGTCTTTCTAGGATGGGGCGAGGTCTTTTGACACCAAAGGAAGAGAGGATCTGTAGTAGGAAGCAGTGGTCAACTGTGTCGAAGGCAGAGGACAGACTAGAAGGAGGAGTATGGAGAATTGTCTGTTAGCTTTGGCTGTAAGTCATTAGCAATTTTGGTCAGGGCAGTTTCAGTGGAATGATGGGGGCTGAAGCCGGATTGTAGGTTGTCGAAGAGCAAGTTAGATGAGAGATGGGAAGAAAGTTTAGTGTGTACATGTTGCTGAAGGAGTTTGGAAGCGAATGGTAGCAGCGATATGGGGCGATAGTTTGACATAGCGGGCGGGTCGAGGGATGGTTTTTTGAGGGCAGGCATGATTGTGGCATGTTTGAAAGCAGAAAGGAAGGTACCAGAATATTGATAGGTAGAAGAGGTGGGTTAGGGCCGGGATAAGTGGGGTAGTGAGGTTGGGGAGGAGGTGGGATGGGGTCGAGTGCACAAGTGGTGAGGTGTGATTTGTAGAGGAGGCGAGTAAGCTGTCCTTCAATGATGTTGGAGAGGGAGGTAATAGGAAAAGGGAATTGGTCTGGTACACGAAGGGGTTGTGGTGGTGGGAAAATAAAGACTTGCCTTAATTGGTAGATCTTTATTTTGAAGTGTGTGGCAAAGTCCTCAGCATGATGTGGCCATCTCATAATTATTCCTGTCTGTCCTCAGGCTAAAGCTCATTATAACTTTGAACATCACAATGTGCCCTGGACTAACAGCAGAGAGGAGTATCATAGAAGAGGTTTCCCCTTTCAGTGTTCTGAACACAATCTACAAGTCTGTGTAACAAATACTACAATCAGCATTACTCACCTTCCCCTGCTCCAGCGCCGGCTCTCTGCTGCTGCTCGGGTCTTCTTTATAGGCTGCAGTGGTGATGTCATGTCTTTAGCGTGTGTGACAACTGCAGCCAGTCACTGAGCTCAACGAGTCATACTGAATAAATAGTCATCAGTTCTGAGATCAGTGGTTGACTGCAGCGGTCTAATGCTCTACAGGTGTGATGTCACCTGGGCTGAAAATTTAGTATCTAACAATTTTTTCGTGTCGCCATTTTCTGAGACCTGTAACTATTTTCATTCTTCCATCGATGGTCCGGTTTCAATGATTATTTCTTGTTTTCTTTGTTTTTGCTGATACAATTTTGGAGGAAATATGACATTTTAATAGCTTTTTATTACATTTTTATGTGGAATTGAAGTGATCAAAAAACATTATTCCTAGTGTTTCAATTTATACCACATGGGAAAAAATATTTCAAAATGTTATTAATTCAGGCAGTTACGTGCATGGCAATACCGAATAATTTTTTCAATGTATTACATTTTGCTATTTACTTTGGGGGGAGGGGAATGATATAAACATTTATTGTTTGTGTGTTTTTTAATATTTTGTCTTTTTCATATATATATTTTTCATTACTCTCCTTAGTTGTCCTGCCCATTTGTCCCCACTTCCACATAGTGCTATAACCATCTATAGTGCCCTACAAAGTAATAGCCCCCCTCTCATTGCCATATGCAGTAATGATCCTCATCTTTGTTACCCCCATAGTTTTAGTGCCCCACAGCCCACACCACTAATAGGGTTCTTCTCCTCTTTTGCTGTTATCTACAGGATATGTTTGTAATCATTTATTTTTTGTAACACCTGAGCATGCACTGCACCCTGCTAGTTGCCACCATGCCAGTGTTTCTTTTTGTATTACCATAAGAAAAACAGTGCACCCCTAATACACATTAACATAACTGAGAGATTTAAACTTGCTTATAACATATCATAATCACAATGGAGACAAGTGTCAGATTATTGCCCAACTATTTTCACTTTTTGGCTTTGTCAGGGGTGAGATGTGTAATCCACGATCTATGGATTGAGGGATGATTCCTGAACATTGCACCCATAGATTATAGCAGGTGAGAATAAAAAATAGTTTTCTTGATCACTTTGAAACATACACTGTGCGCGCAATTATTAGGCCAGTGAATATTTTGACCATATGATCATTTTTATGCAAATTTTACAAATGCAAGCTATATAAACATTTGTTATTGGATGAAGTACTGTATTTTTCAGACTATAAGACGCACCTTTTTTCCTCCAAAATTTTGGAGATAAGTCGGAGGTGCGTCTTAAAGTCCGATATACATAAATACTGTAGCTGTGAGGGAAGTGACAGTGACAGTGGCGAAGTAGTGGGGCACAGGAGGCAGCAGCCGCCTGCTGCAGCCTACACTGTGCCCGCTACTAAAGAAAATGAATATTCACTGCTCCCCACACCCAGTGAATATCCCATGGGTGTGGTGAATATTAATGGACTTTGATAGCGGGCATGTTGACAGCCGAGCACAGCAGGAGCCGTGCTACGGCTACAGCGTGCGCGCTATTAGGGAGAATGAAGGTCACTGCTCCCCACGCACGCAGTCCCAGCGTGGGGAGCAGTGACTATTCCGGCACAGAGCGGAACACAGCGCTGGAGGAGAGAGGAGGTGAGTATGATTGTTTATTTTTTTCTGTGCGGCGTGATGGAGATCAGGGGGTGCCAAGCATACCAGGATGAGGGGGCCATACATACAGGGATGAAGGGGGCCATGCATGCAAGGATAAAGGGGGCCATGCATACAGGGATGAGGCATAAGGGGGGCCATGCATACAGGGATGAGGCATGAGCGGGGCCATACATACAGAGATGAAGAGGTCCATACATACAGGGATGAAGGCGGCCATACACACAGGGATGAAGAGTGCCATACATACCAGGAAGAGGAATGAAGGTACCATACATACGAAGAAGAGGGATGAAGGTGCCATACATGCCAGGATGGGTGTGAGGGGGGCCATACATACCAGAATGAAGGGTGCCATACATACCAGGAAGAGGGAAGAGGGGGCCATGCATATCAGGATGGGGATGAGGGCCACATATAACAGGGAAAAGGGGGCCATATATACCAGGATGGGGCATATTAACAGAATTGGGGGACAATACCCCTATAACAGTGTCAGCAGTAGACCCCCTCCCCCTTAACAGGGCATCATGACCACATTTTTGGCTTAAATTTTTTTTTCTATTTTCCTTTTCTAAAACCTAGGTGCATCTTATGGTCCGGTGCGTTTTACAGTCCGAAAAATAAAGTAGATCAGGTGATGTGTATTTGTGTAATGAGGGGTGTGTGGCCTATGGATATTGACACCCTTTATCAGGGGGGGGGGGGGTTATTAGACAGCTTCTTGTTCTCAGACAAAATGGGCCAAAAAGAGTTTTAACTGACTCTAAAAAGTCAAAAATGGTTAAAAGTCTTACAGAGGGATGCAGCACTCCTTAAATTGCTCAGATATTGGGGAGTGACCACGGAAGCTTCAAAAGTCTACAGGGTTGAAAAAAAAATATACAGCATAACATTAACTGCAAAAGATTTCAGAAGACTCAAACGTGAAGCGACCAGGAAGATATTATCCTCCAGTACTGTCGTATTCCAGAATTGCAGCCTCCCTGGAGGCCCAGAAGAACTAGGTGTTCAGTGCTCAGAGACAAGACCGAGGCTGAATATCAATCACCACCAACAAGACACAAGTGCATGCAAACATCAAGACTTAACCAAAAGAAAGCTGAAGACAGATTTTTTTAAAAAGGTTTTATGGACTGATGAGAGTGACTCTCGACGGAGCAGATGGATGGCTCGTGGCTGAATCATTAATGGGCACAGACCTAGACTTCAACTCAGACGCCAGCGAGATGGAGTTGGGGAATGCTATGGGCTGGTATTACTACAGATGAGCTAGTTGGACTTTTTTTTAATTGAATGTGGACTCAAAATCAAATCCCAAACCTACTGCCAGTTTTTAGATGATGCTTTCTTTAAACAGAGGTACAGAAAAAATCTGCATCTTTAAAAAAAGAAACAACAGGATTGTTCTGCGGGAGAATGCTCAATCGCAGCATCGAAGTCTTCACTGCTCAGTACCTGGAAAGGCCTTAATGAAAGACTAATGACATGACTTTTTCCTCACTGGATCTAAACCTTCCTGAGAACTTTTGAGCTTTTCTTAAACTCGAGATTTATGGTGAAGGAGAACAGTCCCCTCTCTGAGAAGTGTTTGCCTGGTGCTGCCCACAAAGATGATCGTCAACAGATTAAGAAACTAATGGACTCCATGGATGGATGGCTTATCACTGGTATTGAGAAGAAGGGTGGCTATATTGGTCACTGATAAATTTTTATTAAATGTCAGAAATGTATTTTTGGACATTGAGTTGTTTGGGTCTTATTCTCAATATACCAGATGAAAATAAACAATTAAGATGGAAAATTTACATTTTTCATATAGTTGCATAATAATTCTGGACACAGAGATATTCTCCTAAGATAACACCTCACTTTTACTTTCTTAAATATTCAGGTTTATTACCCTTTGGATTGACCAACAGCACTGGAGATGTTAAATAATAAAAGTAATCATCAAAAATACAAATTGCCTAATAATTGTGCACACAGTGTAGAGTAGGTGGTGGAGATAGAAGACCTCTTCTTTCTAGAACTTATTGTGGAGTGGTGAGATGTATACAAATAAACCATTAACATATTTTATTGGCTGCACAAAGACTGCTGTTTCTTTATATTGTTATATTACTGAATTATTTTATAACTTCCATAATCCCAACTGATAGCACATCGGTATCTCTGTGTGACCTCAAGATGTATGAAGTGCTCTACCACATTATTGCTTTATACCGGCATCACAATGCTATTAATTTTTTTATTACACAAAATTTTATATATTTTACACCAACTCGTCTTCAATCCACTCAGATTCCCACAATATGAGATACTAATAATTTATCTATATAATTTTCCTATAGAAGAATGGATAGAGACAGAAAGAAGATGGCGGAGAGGATATTACACCTCACCCTAGAGATCCTCTTCCGGCTTACTGGAGAGGTGAGAGATTCTGATGACGTCACATTACATCATTCTTATCTATGGGAATAACAGATGGACAGAACTGGAGAGGTGAGGACTCTGGAAATGTCTGTAGTGCGATTTATCAATGTGTCTCTCCATAACCAGGATTACACAGTAGTGAAGAAGACCTCTAGTGAGCGCTGTCAGGACCCTGTGTCTGAGGAATGGGGAAAACCCCTGAGCCCAATCACAGGACCTCCATCTCACCCCCTGATACACAAGAACATCAATGACCAGAAGATCCTAGAACTCACCTACAAGATGATTGAGCTGCTGACTGGAGAGGTGACACTGCTGGGAATGCTGGGACATTATACAGTAACGCTATGGAGGGATTGGGGGGATGACGGTATCATTGTATGTGTCAGGTTCCTATAAGGTGTCAGGATGTCGCTGTCTATTTATCCATGGAGGAGTGGGAGTATTTAGAAGGACACAAAGATCTGTACAGGAACATCATGATGGAGGTTCCCCAGCCCCTCACATCACCAGGTAATAGACAGGACTAAATACACACGGCCTATAATTATCTGTATGTAAAGAATGAATTCAGTCTCTGTATGTGTTTCCTCCAGATCTATCCAGTAAGAGGACAACACCAGAGAGATGTCCCCGTCCTCTTCTTCCACAGGATTGTAAACAAGAAGATCCCAATGTTCCTCAGGATCATCAGGTAGATGGAGATAAGATGTCAAGAGATCTCCCCTATGATGTGTAGACATTTGTGAAGGTCTTGTGCTCAGTCTTGTTTTATCCACCAGTATTATATGTTTTATACTTGTGCACTGAGGACGGTGGAGATGACAGACTTTGTGAGGCAGTGACTGGGATCGTATACGAGGGACGTTATATATCCCCCAGAATGTGTACAGAGACCTATTAAACCCGTTGGTGTGCATTGCAGTCACAGACACCGCTGTAATGAACACGCCCGGGCTGAGCGGCGTGTGATTCCACTGGACCGTGCCAGAGAGTGAATGCCTGGAGGGGCGTAACTAGGTATTCACCCGATCCGACCAGGGTCGCACGACGGCATACGACGCCAGTGCACCAAGGAGGAACCGAGCAGAGGGACCAGGTGCTACTCCAGGACAGACCCCGGACACGGCTGTTGACCCACACAGGGGAATACAGGAACAGACTGGTTAGGCTGGCACACAGACTGGTGGGAATAGGCAGGCACGACTGGTATGCAGGCAGGCGGGTATGCAGGCAGGGGGGTACAGGCAAGCACGGCTAGAGTGCAGACAGGAAGGCACTAGCAGGTAGGAACACAGGCGGGATAGGACCCAGTACACACTGGGACTCTGGAACAGAACCACAGATGTGGCGGACAAACACAGCAGAGTGAGGCCGCCCAGAGAGGTGAGCGAGAGCAGGGCAGGATGAGACCGCCCGGAGCGGTGAGCGAGAGCAGAGCAGGATGAGACCGCCCGGAGCGGTGAGCGAGAGCAGAGCAGGACGAGACCGCCCGGAGCGGTGAGCGAGAGCAGAGCAGGACGAGACCGCCCGGAGCGGTGAGCGAGAGCAGAGCAGGACGAGACCGCCCGGAGCGGTGAGCAAGAGCAGAGCAGGACGAGACCGCCCGGAGCGGTGAGCGAGAGCAGAGCAGGACGAGACCGACTGGAGCGGTGAGCAAGAGCAGAGCAGGACGAGACCGCCTGGAGCGGTGAGCAAGAGCAGAGCAGGACGAGGCCGCCTGGAGCGGTGAGCAAGAGCAGAGCAGGACGAGACCGCCTGGAGCGGTGAGCAAGAGCAGAGGAGGACGAGACCGTCTGGAGCGGTGAGCAAGAGCAGAGCAGGACGAGACCGCCTGGAGCGGTGAGCAAGAGCAGAGCAGGACGAGACCGCCAGGAGCGGTGAGCAAGAGCAGGGCAGGACGAGACCGCCAGAAGCGGTGAGCAAGAGCAGAGCAGGACGAGGCCGCCTGGAGCGGTGAGCAAGAGCAGAGCAGGACGAGACCGCCAGGAGCGGTGAGCAAGAGCAGAGCGGAGCAAGGCTGCCGGAGCAGCGAGCAAAAGGGTCAGAGCGGAGCAAGGCTGCCGGAGCAGTGAACAAAAGGGTCAGAGCGGAGCAAGGCTGCCGAGCAGTGAGCAAGGCAGAGCAGGCTAGAACCGCCAGAGCGGTGAGCAAGGCAGAGCAGGGGGGACAGGGCTCAGTACACACGGAACAGACAGGAAGGGAAAGGCAGAGCCAGATACCCACAGGGTACTTGCAGTGAAGTAGCGAGTGGTCCACAAACTCACAAACGGGAGTACAGAGACAACAAGCAGGAGTTAGGTACGAGTTCAGACTCTGCAGAAAAAGGAAAGGAACGGACATACAGAAAAAACAGGTAAAAGATAGGAGAGAGTTCAGACTGGAACTGAGTGTACGGAGGAGACCGACACTGCAGCGGGATACAGGAGCGGGTCTGGGAATACGGCCCCCAGAGAGGCAGAACGAACAGGCAAGGAGCGTGTTCAGACAGGACAGACAAGATACAGGAGCGGGTCTAGGTAATCGGCCCCTAGAAGGCGGGAGGAACAGGCTAGGAGCGTGTTCAGACAGGCCTGGAAATACAGCCTCCAGGATAGGCAGACAAGAGAACACAGAACGGGACCTGGCACCTTCAGAGTGAAAGCACACACTGAATGAAACACAATGCTCAGGCAGGGATTGATTGGGGCAGCTGGGTTAAATACCAGGTGACAGACAGCAATAGGCTGAGGACGCACAAGGGGTGTGACCCACAGCAGGTACAAAAAGCAGGAAGTGATCGGGCGCCGCCCTTAAGCAGCAGAAACAGACACAAACAGACAGCATGGAGGGAAGCCAGAGAGACATTCTGGACTGGAGATTAAGTGCACGCTCTTGCACAGTGGGAGATGGACCACTATGCAAGGACGCCGCCAGGTATGTTACAGTACCCCCCCCCTTACGCCCCCTCTTCTTCAGGCCGGCCAGAATCTTCCGCAGGGAATTCGAGGGCCAATCCTTCACTTCAAGGAGATCACTTCCACTGTCCACAGGAAAAACTGGTCTCATCTGGTTAGCTAGGATGCTACCTCCTATCCAGCCATCCTCAGCAACAGACAAAACGGGTGGAGTACCAGGAACAGCACACAAGGAAGTCTCTCTCCACATATTTTCAGGTGGCACCCCAGAGGGTACAGGAGACAACTGGAAGTCCTCCACCGGGTTGGAGGGGAGCAGAGACTTGGGGGTAATCTCTGCTTCGAGGTACATCTTGTCAAACTCACAGGAAGAAATAGACGGGTTATCAGGTACAGGATGAGGAAAAGTCACTGTCTCTTTGTTATCTGGTGGTACCCCGGAGGATTCAGGAAACAACTGGAGGTCCTCCGCCGGGTCAGAAGAGTGCAGAGGCTCGGAGAAAGCATCTGCTTCAGAGTACACTAGGTCGGACTCACTGGACGAAGCAGGCGACGTATCGGGTACCGAGTATTGGAAAGTCTCTGTCCATTCACCACCAGGTGGCACCCCGAAGGGTTCTGGAGACAACTGGAGGTCCTCCGCCTGGTCAGAGGGGTGTAGAGACTCATGGGTAACCTCTGCTTCAGAGTACACTAGGTCGGACTCACTGGACGAAGCAAGCGAGGTATCAGATCCAGGATATAGGAAAGTCTCTGTCCATTCACCACCAGGTGGCACCCCGAAGGGTTCTGGAGACAACTGGAGGTCCTCCGCCCGGTCGGAGAGGTGTAGAGACTCGGGAGTAACCTCTGCTTCGGAGTACACTAGGTTGGACTCACTGGACGAAGCGAGCGAGGTATCAGGTACAGAGTATAGGAGAGTCTCTGTCCTTTCGCTACCAGGTAGCACCCCGAAGGGTTCTGGAGACAACTGGAGGTCCTCCGCCTGGTTGGAGGGGTGTAGAGACTCGGGAGTAACCTGTGCTTCGGAGTACACTAGGTTGGACTCACTGGACGAAGCGAGCGAGGTATCAGGTACAGAGTATAGGAGAGTCTCTGTCCTTTCGCTACCAGGTAGCACCCCGAAGGGTTCTGGAGACAACTGGAGGTCCTCCGCCTGGTCGGAGGGGTGTAGAGACTCGGGGGTAACTACCACTTTGGGGTACCCATTGTCAGGCTCACAAGACGGAGCGGACAAAGTATCGAGTACCGGGTGTAGAGAAGTCTCTCTCCATTTGTCATCGAGTGGTATCCCGGAGGATTCAGGAGGCAACAGGGGGTCCTCCGCCAAGTAGTAGAGGTGCACAGACTCGGAGGTAATCACAGCTTCGGAGCATCCTTGGACATGCACACTGGTTAAAGTGGGTGAAGCATCTGATGCCGGGTGCAGGAAGTTCTCCTGTGTGGAGTCTGGATGGGCAGTAGTCTCTTCGGGCAGGAGAACTGGAGCACTACCCACGCACATTACCCGTTGGGGCTTCTCCGGGATACAGGGAGATGAAGCTTCAGTAGGGACCTCAAGGTTGGGGTCAGAAGGTCTCAGGGAGGACAGACCCTGGCGTGACGGCTTGTCTCTACGTCTAGCACTTCTGGACTGCCTCTTGAGGTTGTGAGAAGTATTCCAGAGAGCGTAGTCATCCTGTGTGGATTCTGGGTGGGCAGTAGTTTCTTCGGGCAGGAGGACTAGTGCGCTACCCACACACATTACTCGTCGGGGCTGCTCCGGGATATTGGGAAGCGAAGCTTCAGCAGGGGCTTCAGGGTTAGGGTCCTCGAAGACCATACGAAAGGCCACCAGGAAGGCCTGCAGGTCAAGGACGACAGGATCCCATGCTTCCCATAGGGGGGTGACCCATTTCAAGGCATCACCCGCTAGGTAGTCAATCATAAAGGCCACTTTAGCCCAATCGGAAGGAAAATAGAGAGGGTAGGCCTTGAAGTGTAGCATGCATTGCTCCACAAATGCATGACTTTGTTTTGGATCCCCAAAGTACCGTGGCGGATCCGCAGGAACGAGTGCAGAAAGATCCATCTGGACGGGTGCGTACTTCGCCTGGAACTCAGCTAAAGAAAAAAAAATTTTTATTTATTTTTAATGCACGTATTCACTGGAAAACGTCTCAGAGAGCGAAGGCCGTGGGGCTCAACGGGAACCATGGCCTGAGCATGCTGTAATGCACACGCCCTGGCTGAGCGGAGTGTGCGTGTGATTCCACTGGACCGTGCCGGAGAGTGAATGCCTGGAGGGGCGTAACTAGGTATTCACCCGATCCGACCAGGGTCGCACGACGGCATACGACGCCAGTGCACCAAGGAGGAACCGAGCAGAGGGACCAGGTGCTACTCCAGGACAGACCCCGGACACGGCTGTTGACCCACACAGGGGAATACAGGAACAGACTGGTTAGGCTGGCACACAGACTGGTGGGAATAGGCAGGCACGACTGGTATGCAGGCAGGGGGGTACAGGCAAGCACGGCTAGAGTGCAGACAGGAAGGCACTAGCAGGTAGGAACACAGGCGGGATAGGACCCAGTACACACTGGGACTCTGGAACAGAACCACAGATGTGGCGGACAAACACAGCAGAGTGAGGCTGCCCAAAGAGGTGAGCGAGAGCAGGGCAGGACGAGACCGCCCGGAGCGGTGAGCGAGAGCAGAGCAGGACGAGACCGCCCGGAGCGGTGAGCGAGAGCAGAGCAGGACGAGACCGCCCGGAGCGGTGAGCGAGAGCAGAGCAGGACGAGACCGCCCGGAGCGGTGAGCGAGAGCAGAGCAGGACGAGACCGCCCGGAGCGGTGAGCGAGAGCAGAGCAGGACGAGACCGCCTGGAGCGGTGAGCGAGAGCAGAGCAGGACGAGACCGCCCGGAGCGGTGAGCGAGAGCAGAGCAGGACGAGACCGCCTGGAGCGGTGAGCAAGAGCAGAGCAGGACGAGACCGCCTGGAGCGGTGAGCAAGAGCAGAGCAGGACGAGGCTGCCTGGAGCGGTGAGCAAGAGCAAAACAGGACGAGACCGCCTGGAGCGGTGAGCAAGAGCAGAGCAGGACGAGACCGCCTGGAGCGGTGAGCAAGAGCAGAGCAGGACGAGACCGCCTGGAGCGGTGAGCAAGAGCAGAGCAGGACGAGACCGCCTGGAGCGGTTAGCAAGAGCAGAGCAGGACGAGACCGCCTGGAGCGGTGAGCAAGAGCAGAGCAGGACGAGACCGCCTGGAGCGGTGAGCAAGAGCAGAGCAGGACGAGACCGCCTGAAGCGGGGAGCAAGAGCAGAGCAGGACGAGACCGCCAGAAGCGGTGAGCAAGAGCAGAGCAGGACGAGGCCGCCTGGAGCGGTGAGCAAGAGCAGAGCAGGACGAGACCGCCAGGAGCGGTGAGCAAGAGCAGAGCGGAGCAAGGCTGCCGGAGCAGCGAGCAAAAGGGTCAGAGCGGAGCAAGGCTGCCGGAGCAGTGAGCAAAAGGGTCAGAGCGGAGCAAGGCTGCCGAGCAGTGAGCAAGGCAGAGCAGGCTAGAACCGCCAGAGCGGTGAGCAAGGCAGAGCAGGGGGGACAGGGCTCAGTACACACGGAACAGACAGGAAGGGAAAGGCAGAGCCAGATACCCACAGGGTACTTGCAGTGAAGTAGCGAGTGGACCACAAACTCACAAACGGGAGTACAGAGACAACAAGCAGGAGTTAGGTACGAGTTCAGACTCTGCAGAAAAAGGAAAGGAACGGACATACAGAAAAAACAGGTAAAAGATAGAAGAGAGTTCAGACTGGAACTGAGTGTACGGAGGAGACCGACACTGCAGCGGGATACAGGAGCGGGTCTGGGAATACGGCCCCCAGAGAGGCAGAACGAACAGGCAAGGAGCGTGTTCAGACAGGACAGACAAGATACAGGAGCGGGTCTAGGTAATCGGCCCCTAGAAGGCGGGAGGAACAGGCTAGGAGCGTGTTCAGACAGGACAGACAAGATACAGGAGCGGGTCTAGGTAATCGGCCCCTAGAAGGCGGGAGGAACAGGCTAGGAGCGTGTTCAGACAGGCCTGGAAATACAGCCTCCAGGATAGGCAGACAAGAGAACACAGAACGGGACCTGGCACCTTCAGAGTGAAAGCACACACTGAATGAAACACAATGCTCAGGCAGGGATTGATTGGGGCAGCTGGGTTAAATACCAGGTGACAGACAGCAATAAGCTGAGGACGCACAAGGGGTGTGACCCACAGCAGGTACAAAAAGCAGGAAATGATCGGGCGCCGCCCTTAAGCAGCAGAAACAGACACAGACAGACAGCATGGAGGGAAGCCAGAGAGACATTCTGGACTGGAGATCAAGTGCGCGCTCTTGCACAGTGGGAGATGGACCACTATGCAAGGACGCCGCCAGGTATGTTACAACCGCTATGGCTGCAATGCAGGAATGAAGGTGAGCATTGACCTGGTCAGGCTATCTCTCTAAGGCAGATTAAGTAAAACACGGCAGGGCCTTCATTTCTTGGAGGTGGCTACAGGAAGGCAGTGGGGCTGCCTCCTCCCTCCAACCCAGGTTTTCCAGTGGCTCTTGCCACAGGTCCTTTAAAACCCCTGCATTAAGGATTAGTGTTGTTCAGTGTTGGGACCTTCTAGGAGCATAGCAGGAAAGCCCGGAGGACCTGTGAGTAGCTGCACCCACGCCTGGGAAGGCTCTGCACCCGTCAGGCTCTGAGCGGCTCGGCGCGGCCGTTGCCCCCAGCAACCATTGTTATGGACTTGCGTTAACCCTGCTGCGTACTGGAGTACTTTTCTGTTTACCCGTGAGTCTGCTGAATAAAAGCTGCTTATGTTGGACTTACTTGGGTCACTGCCTCAGTTACTGCACCGCCGCCCTACAACTTAGAGATGATCATAGATGTGACTTCTCCATCTGTCTGTGACTTTTACAATATTTATTTCAGGGTGAAGACTTGACCAATATTAATACTATACAGACATATGTGAGGGGTGATGAGCAGTGTAAAGAGGAGATTCATACATATGACTACCCAGGTGAGTAGTAACCACTAAATGCAGAGAAGTCACATTGGATGAATCTACCTTCTCTCCCTTCTGTGCTGCTGAATGTGCTCATATGGTCCCTACATGACCAGGTCCAGTCTTTCTGGCCAAAGTTCACTTTTATGATCGACAAAATTAAATGTGCAGTGAGGGACAAGTGTGAATTTCTGTACAATAACAACAGAGTTTCCCTTTAATAGACAAACTACGGCCCACATAATTTTATAGTTAGCCAGGGAGGTCGGTCAAAGACCAACAACAACTAGCCCAACACACAACAATTGCATACTCAAAAAGGTATGAAAGGAAGGAGAAAATATGAGTATCGTGGCATAAAAAAATAATTTTTATAAAATAATCTTAAAATACATGATTCAATAAATCCAATATATATAATTAACATGGCGTGCAATAGATCGAAACACCATGCCACCGTGCAGTGCAAAGGGAGCTCAATGTTATATTCCAAAAAGCATGAGATGGTAGTAAGGGAGATAAGTAAGTACATAATTCATATCATTATAGGCACATTACATTCAAGGTTCCCATGTGAACCAAAGAGAATGTCAAATTTAAAAGTACATGTGTCCTTAAACTCACCAAATCACTAAGCTCCAAAGCAGATGCTGGGTGTCACAGAGGGGTGTGCGGAGGTGATAGCACGCCTCAACGCGCATTTTGCCCATTAGAAATGAGGCTTTTTCAAGAGGCGGATTTTTTCAAAATTAAAGAAAAAAAAAATGGTGACGATATGGCGACCAGTGTTGATCGCAAGTGCTCGCTGCTTGAGTTTGCATCGGGTGCTCGTGTATGCACTGAGTATCGTGGGTGTCAAGTGACATGCTCAAGTCCCTGCCCCATATGCTTCGCGGCCAAAAAAACGTTGCTGGGATCGCCTGCAATGCACGAGCAATTCCCGCATGTTTTTTTTTGGGTGTCTAACAACCATGAAACATGCGGGGCAGAGACTCGACCATGTCACTCGAGCACCCGTGATACATGGTGCATAACTGAGTACCCGATGCAAACTCAAGTAGCGAGCACTTGCGCTCAAGACTAATGACAACTTATTCAATATGATGACCTAATGTTATCAAATTTTGTCGTACCTCTGGGTTCAAAATGTACACTATACCCCTTGATAAAATCATTGAGGGGTATAGTTTCCAAAATGGAGTCAATTGTGGGGGTTTCCACTATTTAGGCACATCAGGGGCTCCCGAAATGTGACATGGCGTCCGCTCTTGATTCCAGCCAATTTTGTGTTCAAAAAGTCACACAGTGGCCCTTCCCTTCTGAACCCTGACGTGGGCCCAAACAGTGTATTTTCCCCACATATGGGGTATTGGCGTACTGAGGAGAAATTGCACAACAGTTTTTAGGTTCCATTTTCTCCTCTTATCCTTGTGAAACTAAAAAATTTGGGGCTAAAAGATAATTTTCGTGGAAAAAGTTAGATTTTTTTATTTTCACGGCTTCATGTTCTAAACTTCTGTGAAGCACCCAGGGGTTAAGGGTGCTCACCATAAATCTAGATAAGTTCCTTGAGGGGTCTGGTTTCCAAAATGGTGTCACTTGTGGGGGGTTTCCACTTTTTAGGCACACTAGGGGCTCTCCAAACACAACATGGCGTCCACTAATTATTCAAGCAAATTTTACATTCAAAAAGTCAAATGGCGCTCCTTCCCTTCCGAACCCTGCCCTTCGCCCAATCAGTGGTTTTCCCCCTCATATGGGGTATCAGCTTACTCAGGAGAGATTGCACAACAAGTTGCATGGTGCAATTTCTCCTGTTACCCTTATGAAAATGCAAAACTGGGGTCTGAAAAACATTTTTGTGGGAAAAATGTGAAAATGTTATTTTCACTGCTCCATGTTATAAACTTCTGTGAAGCACCTGGGGGTTCAAGGTGCTCACCATACATGTAGATAAGTTCCTTGAGGGGTCTGGTTTCCAAAATGGTGTCACTTGTGGGGGGTTTCCACTTTTTAGGCACATTAGGGGCTCTCAAAACGCAACATGGCGTCCGCTGTTTGTGCCGAAACAGTGTTTTTTCCCCACTTATGGGGTGTCTACGTGCTCAGGGGAAATTGCACAACAAATTTTGGGGTCTATTTTTTCCTGTTACCCCTGCAAAAATAAAAAAATTGGGGTCTAAAGTAACATTTTTGTGAAAAAAGTTAAATGTTCATTTTTTTCTTCCCAAAGATTCCAAAAAATCCTGTGACGCACGTGAAGGGTTAATAAAGTTCTTGAATGTGGTTTTGAGCACCTTGAGGAGTGCAGTTTTAAGAATGGTGTCACTTTTGGGTATTTTCTGTCATAAAGACCCCTCAAAGTGACTTCAAATGTGATGTGGTCCCTAAAAAATTGGTTTTGCAAATTTTGTTGTAAAAATGAGAAATCGCTGGTCAACTTTTAACCCTTATAGCTCCCTAATAAAAAAAATTTTGGTTCCAAAATTAAGCTGATGTAAAGTAGATATGTGGGAAATGTTATTTATTAACTATTTTGTGTGATTTATCTCTCTGATTTAAGGGCAGAAAAATTCAAATTTTGAAAATTGCGAAATTTTCAAAATTTTCGCCAAATTTACGATTTTTTTCACAAATAAACGCAAATGATATTGAAGAAATGTTACCACTATCATGAAGTACAATATGTCATGAAAAACAGTCTCAGAATCAGCAGGATCCGTTGAAGCGTTCCAGAGGTATTTCCTCATAAAGTGACAGTGGTCAGATTTGTAAAAATTGGCCTGGTCATTAACGTGCAGACCACCCACGGGGGTAAAGAGGTTAAGGTTATTTAATAAAAATAAAAATTTTATGCCACGATACTCATATTTTCTCCTTCCTTACAGAGTTTCCCTTTATCCTGACTTTTCAATTTCTTTTAAAACCAACTAACTTCAAACAGGATTGTGATAAACTATACAGAAAATATTACACCTGTGCCATGATATATCTCTAAGCTGTGCGTGGCTGATGGCTGTAATATACATTTATTCCCGCCTGCAGGAGATGTGTTGGCTCGAGCCCTGGTTTCATGGATTCACTCCATGTCATAAATTCTATTATGTTTTTAAGCCTAAGGAATTCAGATTACTGCACAATCTGTCCTGAAATGGGACAACTAATACTTTACTCTTCTGGTCAGGACTCATAGTAGCTCCAATGGTCCACGATAAATGACTGCAACTCCGGTTTAGTGTTGGAGCTCTCCCCTCATACATATGTTGTTGTTGGGGATGTAACATAGCTTTTATTCCATCTTTTTTTACAGGTTCATTTTGTATGATACCTTTATTGTGGTGGGATTGGCCTGACTCACTTATGTGTCTATGTAACTCTCTGGTTGTCTTTAAAAGGTCTCCATTACATCTTCCCAATGCCCGAGGTCTAAATTTAAGACACACTCATCTCTGCACTATTATAAAAGTTCTCTTTCAATGTCTAATATTTCTTCTTGAAACGCATTTGACAGAAAATATTGTCCCTTATGACAGTTTAGATTGCCAAGAGCCACCGAGCCCCATACTCTAATTACCCCAGAGAGGTTTCACCACTAGTTACTCACTACTTACTGATGGAGACTGTTGAGTTTGATCATTTCAGTAGATGTTTTATTGTCTATAGTCAGTTTTTGACTATAGTAGTTAGTTCTCAAAATACTCTGATTTAACCACTTCCCACAGCCAGCGGCATTTTTAAATCTGATGTGTGTCACTTTATGTGGTGATATCTTTGGAATTCTTCACAAAGGATAATAGGAAACAAATGGACCTTACAAATTATTTTCCAACTTCTCTTGAATCCGACAATTCCCTATATACGGTTGAACACTACTGTCTGGGCACATTTACTCCATTTTCCAGATCCCAGGATTATCTTGCTCATCATCATTTAACCCCTCTACATGGATCTGGACTTACACAGAGACCCCTAGGCTTGGGCCACGGTGTTACTTGCTGTTCTGTGGTGTGAGATGGGAAGAAGAATAGTCAGGTAGCCGGGTCAGAACCTGGAGGGCAGAGAAAATACAAAATCAGAAGACACAAGAGTAGTCAGTAAACGGGTCGGGGTCACAGCAGGAAACAAATACACAATCCGGGAGCTGAGCACAGAGGACTGAACCAGAGGAGAACAAGGCTGTATCTGGCAGCTTTCGGCAATGTGCTTCCAGCTTTAGTAGGGTGCGGTGCTTTCTAATTGGCTGAAGCAAGGAGAAGATTACTTCAGCTGGACAGCACACACCCATACTGCTAGACGTGATGGTACTACTGGTCCCAGGCACCCTAATCTTACTGGCTGCACAGAGCCTGCACCGCCCAGAGCTTCTGGTTCTGACGTCTCCTCCATCCCCAGCGCCTCCTGCAGGATGAATAAGGCGGCTCCTGGTGAGAGAAGCAAACGTTGCAGGAACAGATCCCAGAGGAGATGGGACCCACCATTTATAGAAGCCCTAATATGACAAAATGTCAGAAAACCAGGGCAATAGAAATCCCCATAAAGTGACTTACTATTGCTAATTATAACCCTCAGTGAATTAATCTATAGGAGTAGTGACTATTTTGACTCCACAGGCACTTTCCAGAAATTAGCACACAATGGATGTTGGTGCTTAAAAATTGCACATTGCCCATTTTTTTACCCAACGCATAGTGCCCAGACTGTGCTCCAGGAGACACACACCGTAAATTAAGTGGGTTCTTCTCACTATAGTAATGCCAAATGCATGGAGGCTAAATGTGGTTTGGGCGCACAGCAAGGCTCAGAAGCGAGGGGGAGATCTGACTTCAGGAAAGCGGATATTGCTGGATTGGTTTATGGAAGCCATGCTGATTATCAAGAGCCTTTGAGCCACTAATAATGTGGAAACCTCTGTTTTTCCACTGACAGATGATGGCTCTGAGTGGGGGCTTCTTTTTGTGGGATGAGTAGAAGATTTTATTTGTATCATTTTTGTCTACATAACATTGTTTGATGGCTTCTTATTCCATATTTTGGAGACAGAATGAGCAAACAGTTGGACACCGCGCTCTACTGGTTCATCCTATGAGGTTTTCTATTAGACTCTGAACTGTCATTCGGTCAATAACTTGCCATTTCTACAGACATTTTAAGTACAATTAACACAAGAATCCCATAGAAAAATAAATAAAGATTGCATACCACTTCTAAATCAATCTAAACAAACACATCCCTGGGCTACATGCTAATCCAGGGAAATGAAGAGATATATGCTCAAGTTTAAAAATCTATTTTATTAGACACTAATCTAAAAAATAGAGGAATATTTTAAATATTCCTCTATTTTTTAGATTTGTGTCTCATAAAATAGATTTTTAAACTTGAGCATAAATCTCTTCATTTCCCTGGATTAGCATGTAGCCCAGGGATGTGTTTGTTTAGACATTTTAAGTAGAAATGTTCAAAAATATACATTTCATTGACATTTTATTCAAAATTAATAATTGTGGTTTTTTTTCTTGGCAGATGATTGTACCAGGAGATCAGAGGGACTGGAGATTTTTAAATCTGATGATCTTGAGATCCCACAGGATACAATTGAAGTGAATGCCATTACTCCAGATATACCATCATCCCTCCACAGCAAACATCAATCATCTGATTCTATGAAACAGATCCTGTCTGCTGATTCATTACCAACTACTAAGGAAAATCAAAATGAAATAAGCATTAAAAAACGAACTGCTCCTAAAGCAAAGAAATCATTTTCACGTTCAGAAAATGGTAATAGTTTTACTCTCGAAAAGTCTATTCTTAAACATCAAAAAATACACACAGCGGACAATAGATTTTTTTGTTCCAAATGTGGAAAATGTTTTAACCAGAAATCAGTTTTTGTTAATCACCAGAGAACCCACTCAGGGGAGAAGCCTTTTTCATGTTCAGAATGTGGGAAATGTTTTAACCGGAAAGCGCATCTTCATAACCACCAGAGAACTCACACAGGGGAGAAGCCCTTTTCCTGTTCAGAATGTGGGAAATGTTTTAACCAGAAATCAGTTTTTGTTAATCACCAGAGAACCCACACAGAGGAGAAGCCTTTTTCATGTTCAGAATGTTCGAAATGTTTTAACCAGAAAGTGCATCTTGGTATCCATCAGAGAACTCACACAGGGGAGAAGCCTTTTTCATGTTCAGAATGTGGAAAATGTTTTAACCGGAAAGCGCATCTTCATAACCACCAGAGAACCCACACAGGGGAGAAGCCCTTTTCCTGTTCAGAATGTGGGAAATGTTTTAACCACAAATCAGTTTTTGTTAACCACCTGAGAACCCACACAGGGGAGAAGCCTTTTTCATGTTCAGAATGTGAGAAATGTTTTAACCGGAAAGCGCATCTTGATAGCCACCAGAGAACCCACACAGGGGAGAAACCTTTTTCCTGTTCAGAATGTGGGAAATGTTTTAACCAGAAATCAGCTTTGGTTAAGCACCACAAAACCCACACAGGGAAGAAGCCTTTTTCATGTTCAGAATGTGGGAAATGTTTTAACCAGAAAGCGTTTCTAAGTAACCACCAGAGAACCCACATAGGGGAGAAGCCTTTTTCATGTTCAGAATGTGGGAAATGTTTTAACCGGAAAGCGCATCTTGATAGCCACCAGAGAACCCACACAGGGGAGAAGCCCTTTTCCTGTTCAGAATGTGGGAAATGTTTTAATCGTAAAATGATTCTTGATCGTCACAAGAGAATTCACACAGGGGAGAAGCCTTTTTCTTGTTCAGAATGTGGGAAATGTTTTAATCGTAAAATGATTCTTAATAGTCACAAGAGAATTCACACAGGGGAGAAGCCTTTTTCTTGTTCAGAATGTGGGAAATGTTTTAATCGTAAAATGATTCTTGATATTCACAAGAGAACCCACACAGGGGAGAAACCCTTTTCCTGTTCAGAATGTGGGAAATGTTTTAACCAGAAATCAGGCTTGATTAAGCACCAGAGAACCCACAAAGGGGAGAAGCCCTTTTCCTGTTCAGAATGTGGGAAATGTTTTAATCGTAAAATGATTCTTGATCGTCACAAGAGAACCCACACAGGGGAGAAGCCCTTTTCCTGTTCAGAATGTGGGAAATGTTTTAACCAAAAATCAGTTTTGATTAAGCACCAGAGAACTCACACAGGGGAGAAGCCTTTTTCCTATTCTATTTTTTTTTAATCCAATAAATTTTTATTGAGATTTTTTTCATTATTTTTTTTACAAAACAAGAAACCAGTACATACAATAATAAAATAACATACCATAGGGATGACATACATACATCTCTCCTGTATATCCTTTCAGCTTGCCCGTCTGATAACTTGCAGTTACTATATCTTACAATTAACATTTCACATTTTTGAAAAATCTTATCTAACCATAATATTGTAATAAACATTATAATCCTATACACATATAGGTGTGCTATATCACCCATACCACTTGTTAAGGAATTCCAATACACATTACAATGAAACATTAGACCTCGCCAATCCCATAAGTCATTGTCTCTCCAACATTAACCCCCTTGATGGCATTCCAGGTGTATCCAACCATAAGCCCCATATTTTCTCTAATGTATTAATTGAATTTCGTTTTTTATATACCCCTTTTTCTAATCTGATAATATTATTTATCCTATTTTTGAGTTCACTAATTTCTGGAGGTAAGGGGTTAATCCATTTGGATGCAATATGTTTCCTAGCTTGAAATAAAATATGTGAAATCCCTATTGAAATTGGGTCAAATTCCATATCATCTTCTAATATACCTAATAGGCATTTTTTGGGTCTGGTTGAATATCTATTTTATATACCCTCTTTATAATAGACAGAACGCCTTTCCAGTATTTACCTATCTCCCGGCATTCCCATAGCGGATGTAATAGGCCCGCAGCATCCATTTTACATCTTGGACATTCAGCGGCAGTCCGGTATCCTATGTTACATAGGAATCTAGGCGTCTTATATTTCCTATGATTATTATTAATATGATCTGGGAAAATCTCTGAGCCTCATGTAAAGATAATTGGGGTACCAGTTCTAATACCGCTCTCCATTGATCCTCAGAAATTGGACCTATATCTCCATCCATTTTTGTCTAGCTGGAGAAGGAAATATTTTTAAATAATTATCAAGAAGGACTCAGTAAATATCAGAAATACGACCCTTAGGATTTCCCTTCTCTAATACCAACTTAACAAAAGTATTATTTTCTACCCAAAAGGGCGTCCATCTTGATTGTGCATTAAATGAATGCCGAAACTGTAGATATTTATACAATTGTTTATTTGTCACCCCAAATCCCCCCTTTAATTGATCAAAGGACTTAAGTATCCCTTCAGATAATATGTTTTATATCGTATATATTCCTTTATCCACCCAATTCCGGAATCCCTCTAATTTATAGAACTCTGCATATTTATTATTAAACCATATAGGTGTAGATTCATTGCAGTCTCCTATTTCCATTATATCTTTACCCCTATCCCAGACCTTGTAGAGTAGAGCAAGTGTAGGGTATATTGATTTCTTGTGTGCGAGGTCATTCAGTTGCACTATATGAATAGGAATATTCCACGGTGTTCCTGAGGTAATTAACCCCTTAATACTATTTGGGTTTGCAGCGCTTTGCCACCCACCCAAATGTTGCAATTGCGCTGTCATATAATACAATGGGGAAAAAAGTATTTACCGTATTTTTCGGAATATAAGACACACCGGACCATAAGACGCACCCCAAATTTTGGGGTGGAAAATAGAAAAATATTTTTTTTTATAAGATGGGGGTCCATCTTATAGTCTGAATAGGTACGGCATTTTACCTGGGGGGCAGTGGAGTGAGGGTCACAGGAGGCAGGGTCCCTCAGGAAGTCGGAGGCTGCTGCAGAAGAGGTCAGATGCTGTGGAGCCTGTGCCTGGCTGAGGCCCTTAGCCTGGCTGGTTCCTGTGCTTAAGCCTCTGGCTGGGACTGAGGCCGTGGCCTCCGGCTGGGACTGAGGCAGGGGCCTCTGGATGAGGCTGGGGTCTCGAGCTGGGGCCAGTACCGGATTGCGGTCGGTGCAGGCTGCAAAGCAGTGCGGCCTGCACAGGTTGCCGGTGTGCGCGGCCATCTTCCTAGAGCTGTGATCTACAGGAAAATGGCCGCTGGAACTACCGGTCCACGCATGCGCCGGCTCGGGCGGCCTTTTTCCTGTAGATCACAGCTCTAGGAAGATGGCTGCGCACACCGGAATCCTGCGCAGGCTGCACGCTGCTCACAGCCCGACACTGGCGCCAGCCCCAGTACCAGCCAGGCACAGTGGCTGGCCCCAGCTGCTCACCTCTGCTGCCACTGATGACGACGCCACCGCCGCTACTACCACCGCGTTCCTGGAGGGCCCTGCGATGCCACTTTACCACCACCGCAGGTAACGTTCGGACCATAAGACGAACCCCCCATTTTCCTCCCAAATATTGGGGAAAAAAAGTGCGTCTTATGGTCCGAAAAATACGGTAATCAGCCACGAATTGTGCAAGTTCTCCCACTTAAAAAGATGAGAGGTCTGTAATTGACATCATAGGTAGACCTCATCATAGACCTCAACTATGAGAGACAAAATGAGGAAACAAATCCAGAAAATCACATTGTCTGATTTGGAAAGAATTTTTTTTCAAATTTGGGTGGAAAATAAGTATTTTGTCAATTACAAAAGTTCATCTCCATACTTTGTTATATATCCTTTGTTGGCAATGCCAGAGGTCAAACGTTTTCTGTAAGTCTTCACAATTTTGGCACACACTGTTGATAGTATGTTGGCCCATTCCTCCATGTAGATCTTCTCTAAAGCAGTGATGTTTTGGGGCTGTCGCTGGGCAACACAGACTTTCAGCTCCCTCCAAAGCTTTTTATAAGGTTTAGATCTGGAGACTGGCTACGCCACTGCAGGACCTTGAAATGCTTCTTACGAAGCCACTCTTTCGTTGCCCTGGCAGTGTGCTTGGGATTATTGTCATGCTGAAAGACCCAGCCTCGTTTCATCTTCAATGCCCTTGCTGATGGAAGGAGGTTTGGACTCAAAATCTCACGATACATGGCCCCATTCATTCTTTCATGTACACGGCCCCAAAGCATGATTTTGCCACCGCCATGCTCACAGTAGGTATGGTGTTCTTTGGATGCAACTCACCATTCTTTCTCCTCCAAATACGACGAGTTGTGTTTCTACCAAACAGTTCTACTTTGGTTTCATCTGACCATATGACATTCTCCCAATACTCTTCTGGATCATCCAAATGCTCTCTAGCTAACTTCAGACGGGCCCGGACATGTAATGGCTTAAGGAGGGGGACACATCTGGCAGCGTAGTGTGTTACTTATGGTAGCCTGTGTAACGTTGGTCCCAGCTCTCTGCAGGTCATTCACTAGGTCCCCCCCGTGTGGTTCTGGGATTTTTGCTCACCATTCTTGAGATCATTTTGATCCCACGGGGTGAGATCTTGCGTGAAGCCCCAGATCGAGGGAGATTATCAGTGGTCTTGTATGTCTTCCATTTTCTAATTATCGCTCCCACAGTTGATTTCTTCACACCAAGCTTCTTACCTATCGCAGATTCAGTCTTCCCAGCCTGGTGCAGGGCTACAATTTTGTTTCTGGTGTTCTTCGACAGCTCTTTGGGCTTCACCATAGTGGAGTTTGGCTGTTTGAGGTTGCGGACAGGTGTCTTTCATACTGATAACAAATTCAAACAGGTGCCAGTACTACAGGTAATGAGCGGAGGACAGAGGTGCCTCTTAAAGAAGAAGTTACAGGTCTGTGAGAGCCAGAAATCTTGCTTGTTTGTAATTGACCAAATACTTATTTTCCACCAAAATTTGAAAAAAATTTCTTTCCAAATCAGACAATGTGATTTTCAGGATATGTTTTCTCATTTTGTCTCTCATAGTTGAGGTCGACCTATGATGTCAACTACAGGCCTCTCTCATCTTTTTAAGTGGGAGAACTTGCACAATTGGTGGCTGACTAAATACTTTTTTCCCCACTGTATATTAGTGCATTAGGAATCACCAAAACACCAGATTCCTTGTCACTTTGTGGTTATTCACATTTTATCCTAGCCGATTTCTTTTTCCATATAAGAGAACGAAACTTGCTATGAATTTTCTGAAAATGGGAATTATGGATTCAAATAGGGGCATTATGCAGAATGTATAAGAGTTTGGGCATCAATAGTAGTGATGCAGTGCTATCTTTCATCAAACTCAATTTGACAGGTGCCACGCCCCCTATCAAAGTGTATCAAAGTGTGTAGCCGCACCCCTCCTCCCCCTCCCCTATCAGGCCCTGTGTTGTATCTTATTCAGCATTTTATATGACTTTTATATGAGTTTGATGTTGCTATCAGATTATTTACTCTTATTTGATAGTGTATGAGTTTATATGAATTTTCATAGTTCCTGCAGAGTATTTACTCTAATTTGATAGTGTGATTCTTAGATCATATATTTTATACATTTGTAAAAACCAACACTGCTAATCACCAAGCACTGATCACATTTCACTGATGAAGATTCTCATTTTATATGAGTTTATATGAGTTTATATGAGTTTATAGCCTCAACATTTTATTCTCATTTTATATGAGTTTTATAGCCCCAAGAGTTTGTTCTTATTTGATAGGCTGATTCTTATTGCTTGGGCATATTATGTATATGGCCAAGTTACAATTATCATTTTATATGAGTTTTATATCCCCATACTGTTTATTTGATAGTGTGGATCTTATTGCTTGGACATATTATCTATATGGCCAAGTTACAACTACCGCCAAGTATATAAAGTGTGTGTTTTATACGGATGTAAAAAGCAAAGACACAGTAAAAGTATTAAAAGATTTTATTGTTCTAAAAATAAATACATCTCAAAGACATTTCAATAATATAAAAATCCTTACAGAATAATATAAAAAGTATCACAAGTACAATTAATATACATCATTACAATTCTTACAACATAATATAAAAAGTATTACATCACATGTACCAAATTGCATGTAATAATAATAATATACATCATTACATTTCTTGCAGATTAATATAGAGTGTTATAATTCAGTCAGATCATTTATCCAATACATCACTTACATCGTGAGCCACATGGATTGTAGTATTGGTAGAGACCTTTTTTTAGGCAGCGAAGTTCCTTGTGTGATACCTAATGATGGAGAGTGTAAAGACTGAATAGCGCGGGTTGGTGTGGATAGCGTCCGGGGTGTAGATACATCGCTACCTTCACTGATGGAGATTTTTAATCCATCTAAAAGCTGTCTAGTAGCGGGATTGCCCACAACTGTAGATGGAATATTTAGCTCTGCCATTGCCTGCATAAATGAATCCCAACCCCGAGGCAGATTCCTGCTGGTCAGGGCATGGCTCTGTGTTGTACTACGTACCAAATCCAGCAAGTTAGATCCTGGTATTACAGCTCCTTTGAAAATAAATTTGCTTTTATCATTCCAGAATGTAACATTTTTATTCTGCAGCAGCCTGTTTAGTAAAAATTCAGCATTCTTTTTCTATCGTTGGTTTACATGACTTACAATTTCAGTGACCTCTTGATTTTTATCAGGGCCTGTATTTGGCAATTGTTGCTGATCAGATTCAGGAGTGCTAACGAGATTTAAAGTGGTTACTTCTTTTGAGCTGTGCCTCGCATGTACCAAGTATCGTTGTAGCACGGAACTATACATTTTAATTTTCACATCATCGGGTATGTCACGACGTTGTAAAACCGCGCTAATTTCATCATCAAGGCCACGAATAACACGCTCTCGTATGTTATCTGTATTAGGGGGTCTTAGTTTGACTAGATCCTGTTTGGGGACTAGATAAATTTTCTCTGTATGCCCCATTATTTGCCTGTGAGCAGACTTGTTATTATCGGTAGTGCGAAACCTAACAGAGGACCTATAAACCCACCAGTCTGCTTTAGTAGGTATTTCTTTTCCTTTATGGGCTGCGATCTATCACTCAGAGTTCTTATAGCTATACGCCACTTCTTTAGTATATTTTTTTTGTCGCTCTTCCAGGGGTATTCGGCCTTTTATAATGTTTAAAGCAATTTCGCCTATGGCTGTAATTAAATCTCTGCTTGCATTGCGCAAAATAGATTTTCTGACAGCAGGAGTCTGCTGTTAGGGGGACGGTTCCACACAACTTTATTATAATGGAACGCAACCGACCCCGGGGTCCGCAATGCAGCCTGGTGGACTGTGGCCGAACACCTCCCGGGTGAGAAGGAAAACAACCAACTTAAATATTAAACCCTTCCATGTTACTGCACACTGGAATGGGTATAGCGGTTCACTCTATCTCCGTTAACTGCACGGGAGATGTGCGACCGGGGGAGTAGCTGTAGCCCTGTTAACCTCAAAGGGACTACACAGTTGGCGCTAGGATGCGTGTGACTCACGCCGGGTATACGTGCTCTCAGCCGACGTGCTACCGGACTGAGGAGAACCGCTCCACGTGGCTCACAGGCGGTACCGGGAATATGGCGTCTACAGACTGGTCGGGGTGTATGGCGACCCCCTTGTCAGAGCCAGACTGTGAGGCGAAACTACCTGCCTATTTCCACTAACCTGCCTATTTCCACTAAAGCTGCCTATTTCAACTATAGCACACGTGGAGCTCAAACGCCCAAGCGTCCACACACCATCACTTGCTCAAAAGATCAGAGCGCGCCGCCATGTTTGTAGGTGGGCTCTTTAAAGACTAAGCCCTGCCCACCGTCGCACCATTGGTGACGTCAACCGCGACCAATCAGGCGGTGCCAGGTCACCGGATCAGCTAGCCTCCAAACCACCAATCACGGTCCGCCAAGTCACGGGCATGCTCAGTGCGGTATATCTTGGACTTAGGCTGCCGCAGCCCTGTCTCCCTTCGCAGCCGATGCTTCATGTTGCTAGGCACAGAAATCCAAGAGACAACCTGTACGTCTCGTGGACCAGCTAGGCGTTGGGACTGACGAAGATGCTGAGCAGCATCAGCCCTGGTTGGACTGGAATGGGGGACCACAGAAGGTTCTGGACCCATTTCGAATCCAGCACATGCCTAACACATGCTTCTCGGTCAGTCATACTGCATTATGCATTAGTCTTATCAATATGCTTTTTATTTGTTTTCACTTCTGCTTCCTCACAACTCACCTGCCCTTTAACACATTCTGTGCACTCTCTCTATATTCACCCCTCCCTTCTCCCCTCTCCCATGTATAACTCTGAGGCTCTACTGACATTTCTCATCCACTACCTCCATACAGCACTCAAAACGTTCATACAAATCATTGCACCACCTGCTCTTTATCTTTTTTCTCCTTTTACTAGTCGCAGGCGACATCTCCCCTAACCCTGGGCCCCGTCCACTAGCATGCACTACTCTCCTCCAGCTGCATATAGAAACCCTGCTAATCTTATTAACGTTCAGTGCATGCCCTCTCCTATCGCTTTCCATTGTGCTCTCTGGAACGCACGGTCTGTGTGTAACAAACTAACTTAAATTCACGATTGTTTCCTCTCTAATTCCCTTAACCTTCTGGCTATCACAGAAACCTGGATTCATTGGCCAGACACCACCGCTGCTGCTACTCTCTCGTTTGGTGGGCTGAATTTTTCACACACCGCCAGACTTGGCAACAGACAGGGTGGAGGTGTTGGTTTGCTCCTTTCCTTACAATGTGCTTTCCAGGTCATACCCCCGTTTCCCTCACTCATGTTTCCTCCTTTGAAGTGCACACCATCAGACTCTTTAAACCCTTCTCCCTGCGAGTGGCGGTCGTGTATTGCCCTCCAAGCTCCTCCCGCTAGTTCTTGGATCACTTTGCCACCTGGCTTCCTCACTTTCTATCCTGTGACATCCCCACCCTCATCATGGGCGACTTTAACATTCCCATCGATGATCCCCTCTCCCAATCTGCCTCTCATCTACTTTCTCTAACCTCTTCATTCCGTCTCTCACAGTTTACTAATTCTCCTACCCATGAAGATGGGAATACTCTGGACCTGTTTTCTTCCAGTCTCTGCTCGCTGGATGACTTTACCAACTCCCCTCTCCCGCTCTCGGACCACAACCTTCTTTCCTTCTCTGTCAAGAATTGTCTCCTCGCCCGGGACACCCCCACTTACCACACTTATAGGAATACACGTACCATTAATACCCAGCAGCTTATGGACAATCTGCACACATATTTAGCCCCCATCTCCTTCTTCTCCTGTCCAGACATAGCATTGTCACACTACAATAATACACTGAAGAGTGCCCAGTTCTAGGCCCCCTTCTCTTCTCTCTATACACTGCCCCTATTGGACAAACTATCAGCAGATTTGGGTTCCAGTATCATCTCTATGCTGACGAAACCCAATTATACACTTCTTCCCCTGACATCACCCCTACCCCTACCCTAACACAAAATACCAAGGATTGTTTGTCTGCTGTCTCTAACATCATGTCCTCCCTCTATCTTAAACTGAATCTCTCCAAAACTGAACTTCTTGTGTTTCCCCCCTCTACTAACCTAACATCGAAATTACCTTGGAGGGTTCAACCATAACTCCCAAGCAGCACGCCCGCTGCCTTGGGGTCATATTCGACACTAACCTTTCCTTTACTCCCTATATCCGATCACTCACTTGCTCTTGTCACCTGCATCTTTAAAACATCTCCAGAATCCGATCTTTTCTCACCTTTGAAACTTCTAAAACTCTGACTGTCGCTCTTATTCACTCTCGTCTGGACTTGTCATGGTTGTGTCGCCACGAAGATCATCACGATTGCACAGCCTGACTTCTCGCAGCTGAGTTTTTGGTGTTTTGTGCTTTTTGGCAGTGAGAGAGTTAACTCTCTCTCTGTGCTAGACAAGGTCCAGCCTCCCCCAGCTGCAATCAATTCTGCAGTAGTGAGATTCCTTCATATGTCTGCTGCTCTGTTAGGGAAGTTGTCGGTGAAAGCATTTCATGCAGACTAACAGAGCGGATCGTGGTATTTGGAGTTTCAGAGCTAAGTGTATTTGGAGTGATTTTTCCCTTCCTCGCTTTATCATTTATCTCCTTACTCCGTTGGTGTTCCCTCTGTTGTAGTTGTGTAGTTTTTGTATGCAAGGTGGTTTTGGTTTTACCCTTGTACTGTCTCGTTTGTCTAAGTACTGAGTGTTGGCATATTATTACCTGTCCCCTTTTGTTGTGATCGGGGTCCTTCTCAGGACTAGATTACTTAGGTGCAGGGATCCTCAGGAGGTAGGGGTTACGCTGGCGGCCTGGACCTCTGTACCTTTAACAGTACCTCCAGGTAGAGGGATTAGTCAGGGCCCCAGCTTAGGGTCAGCTTAGGCCCCCTACCTCCAGTACACAGAGACAGCGTGACAGGACTACTGCAACTCTCTTCTGATCGGGCTCCCTCTTACCAAAATTTCCCCTCTCCAATCCGTTCTGAATGCGGCAGCCAGGGTCATATTTCTGTCCAGCCGCTTCACCGATGCCTCCACCTTGTGCCAGTCATTACACTGGTTACCCATTCGCTACAGCATCCAATATAAACTCATTGCTCTCACCCACAAAGCTCTCCACAGTTCTGCACCACCTTATATCTCCTCTCTCTTCTCGGTCTATCGTCCTACACGTGCCCTCCGTTCCACAAACGACCTAAGGCTAACATCCTCCATAATCTGAACCTCGCACCTCCGTCTCCAAGACTTCTCTCGTGCTGCGGCAATTCTCTGGAATGCTCTACCCCAGACGATCCGATTGATGCCTAGCCCCCATATCTTCAAGCACGCTTTAAAAACCCATCTCTTTAAACAGGCCTACCACCTCAAATTTCCAGTAAATTAACTTCCCCTGTTCCCTCCTAAATACTATTCAGAATCTGCTCCCTACTGTTTCTGTCTCTACACCCTCCATGCACACGATAACTGCACTTGATACTTGATTATTGCACTTAAACATATGGGTTGATGACCTGATCATGCAGCTATATATGAAAATCCCGATTTACTATAATTGCCAGATCTGAAAGAACAAGCACTTTTCACCTATTGTGTCCCCCCTTTTCCTTGTAGATTGTAAGCTTGCGAGCAGGGACCTCACTCCTGATGTAACTGTTTTAACTGTCTCACCTTGTATTGAATTTATTGTCTGTACATGTCCCCGCTTAATTGTGAAGCGCTGCGGAATATGTTGGCGCTATATAAATAAAAATTATTATTATAATTATTATTATTATTAAAAAGCACCATGTACTTTGTGTTTAAAGTTATTGTGCGGTTTTTCTTACCCTGACAAAATATGTTTTGTATCAGGTAGAAAATGCCAAGATTTCTGTGGTGAACATACTTGGTAAATGCTTTTTCTATCTCACAGTTTTCGCTAGCAGTCTCCATGAGATCATCAACAATAGTCAAATTTACCTTGTCAGGAGGGAATAAACCATCATCTACGAATGTATGCGGCAGACCCTCTACAAATCTGATGTGGGGAAAAGAGAGAGAGAGATTTCATCATATAGTTTTTGCCAGCACGAATAAAACCAAACAATATTATCGTGTTTGTGAGAAAAATGAGTTTCAATATTATGTAACAGCTGTTTTACAAAATGGCTCTTTCCAGAATTAGACGGGCCTGCTAGAATGCATGAGAATGGGTGTTGTAGCCGTGGATCCATCACAATCCCCAACTAATAGCCAAATGGCAGGGTGGTGAAATTGTCTAATAGGCGCTGCTTTGTGTAAACGCACTCTTGTGTTTTGCGCAATGGTCTTGTTTCAACGTCCTAGTACTTTTTATTTCTCACAATGCCCGACTGTTCTACGACAATACGCTTCTGTGTTTCTGTGTCAGAATTACGCGGGTAGTCCAGAATTAAATCTTTCAGACTGCTAAAATTAATAGATTGAGTGTTACCGACATTTAGTGTTATGCCCTTAACTTTTAAGACTGTTTTACCAGTGTTGAGTTTGTTTGTATCCGTAAGTTTTGGGACCCGCAGATACAAACTCTGTGAAGTGAGTGTCATCGAGTATCTCACTGGTCAGTTCCCCCAGGTAATCGCCTAAAGTCGGCTGCCACTCACCTTCCCTCTGCACAAAAATAACTGAATCTGTGTCGTGATAAAGACACCTCTCCTGCAGCCGGTCCAGCAGAGAATAGAGCTCTAGCCGGGCATGCGTGGTTGTAAGACACGCTATAAAAATGTTTGTGTTTTTGTTGACGGTGTGATGGCCTTTTGCATATTCCTAGTTAATGGTCGCAGTTTCATCATCAATGAAATGTAACATTGAAATGTCGTAGTAAGGTATAAACACATACTTAAAAACTCATCGGGGTCACTAACAATGCTGGTACATAATAAATTAGATCGCTGACCAAACTTTCCCCATAAAGAATTTAAGAAAAGTTTAGAGATCTGTCTCTTAGCCGGATTCACACCTATATTTTCAGGCTGTAATTGTACACCTTCTTTTTCAAGAAAGACGTCAATGTACTGCTTTTTCTTGACTTCATCAGTGCACCAGCTAGGATTACCTGAGGCCTCCTGCTTATCACAAAGATGTAATTTAATGTAGAGAGCATGCAGATCATCAGTTGTGTTAGGAAAATGCCATATTTCATAGATGTGGGCAATCCTGTACCCCTTTTCTACAGCCATCTCAAGTTCTATAGTGCACCATGTACCGGTCAGGGCACGTTCTTCATCACTGAGTGCAAACCTTGGTCTGTGAACTTACAGCGCATGTGTAGCAAAGGGGAAACATTAATTTTTTGTTGAGTTTTACAGGCAGCACAGGGAAAAACAAATTTCTTGGCGGTTAGATCTTGACTTTAGCAATACCAAAGTATTTTTTAATGAAGCCGAAATGGTCATAGATGATATCTGGGTGGCCTACAGGGTATGTTTTAGTTTTGCTTACAAAGGGATACAGACTGGTGAAATCGTAGTAATGCAATGTCTCTCCATCCTCCAAGCCATGATAGAGTTTAGTGGCGTTAGTTCGGCCGCCATAAAGAGCATCTCGTGGGTCTAAAGGTGTTGGGAATTCCATTTGGAGAAGAAATGTTTGAAGGTTAGAATCTTTTTCAACCATTTCATTCCAGTCATGCTCCCACATCACTCTTACTGTGTACCCGCAGCACTGTAAGTAAAGCTTTTTAGCTAAAAATGCAGAATATAACTGCCCATAGGAAGTATTTGTTACCTTATTTGTGTCATTTTCATTATAACACACGGGGCAGCCGTGGTAAAAACACCCCTGAAATTCAAATGCTACGTGTTGTTTGTTAACATAGGCGTACCCGTATAGGTGGCGTTTATCATGTCTCACCTCACCGGGGAAGCATTGGCATGGCTAAACCTCTATGGGAGAGAGGGGATCCCCTGGTATCTGATCTTCCGGCTTTCCTCACTGCCTTCCGAAAGATCTTCGATGAGTCCGGACGTAGGACGTCTACTGCCTCCTCACTGCTCCGTCTCCACCAAGGGAGTCTCACCATGGGCCACTATGCCTTACATTTCCGTACCCTCGCCTCTGAGCTCGCCTGGAACGACAAGGCCCTGGTGTCCACCTTCTGGGAGGGTCTTTCCGGACAAATCAAGGACGAGCTAGCCGACCGGGACCTTCCTACCACCCTGGATGACCTGGTGTCACTAGCTACCCAGATTGACATCCGTTTCCTGGAACGAGTTAAGGAGACTACCCGGGAGAAAAGATTTCCTCGTCTTGCTCCTATTTTCCAGAAACCGGCCTCCCAACCAGCAACTCCCTGGGCACACTCGCCCGAACCCATGCAGATTGACCAGACCAAGATGGTCAAGTCCCGCCAAGAGACACGCCGAGCCGAGGGGAGCTGTTTCTACTGTGGTAGTAAGGAGTACCTGATCCGCTCCTGTCCGGTGAAGCCGGGAAACTCCAGTGTCTAGGACCGCTTGGAGGGGTCATCCTAGACAAGAGTAACACCTCTCAGTCATTGACTCTGTTTGTATATTTCCAGTGGCAAGACACTTCTTTGAGACAGCCTTCCTGGATTCTGGATCCGCCGGGAACCTCATCTCACAGGCAGTAGTGGAGCAGTATCAGATTCCTACTATACGTGTGGCTGAACCATTGTCGGTCACCGCTGTGGATGGGAGACTTCTTCCAGTAAACATCCTACTCGTCACAGAGCCTGTAATCCTTCAGGTGGGAATGCTGCACTCTGAGAAGATCTCCTTTCACGTGCTGTCCAGTCTCTCTCACGCTCTCCTGCTCGGTCTGCCCTGGCTTTAGAAACATGGGCCCGTCCTGAATTGGAGATCCGGTGAAGTGCTTCGTTGGGGTCAGAAATGCCATGAGTCCTGCCTGGTTTCAGTTCGTCCAGCTCTACCTCCGTCTACCCCGGCTAATGTACCTGGTCTACCGTCACCTTACTGGTCCTATGCAGACGTCTTCGACAAGAAGGAAGCAGAGACACTGCCACTTCATAGACCATATGACTGCCCTATCGACCTGGCACCCGGCGCCTCTCCACCCCGTGGGCGTGTCTACCCCTTGTCGCTGGCCAAAACTCGGGCCATGTTGGAGTACATCAAAGAAAATCTTGCTAGAGGATTCATCCAGAAATCTACCTTCCCGGTTGGAGCAGGATTTTTCTTCGTAAAGAAAAAGGATGGCTCTCTGCGTCCCTGTATTTATTATAGGGGACTCAACCAGATTCCCATCAAAAATAAGTACCCCCTGCCGCTCATCTCTGAACTGTTCGATCGCCTTAAAGGCGCGAAGATCTTCACCAAGCTCGATCTTCGCGGGGCGTACAACTTGGTTCGGATCCGCCAGGGAGACAAGTGGAAGACGGCATTGAATACCCGGGACGGCCACTACGAGTACCGTGTGATGCCCTTCGGTCTCTGTAACGCTCCAGCTGTCTTCCAAGAGCTAGTTAATGACATCTTTCGTGATCTCTTATAATCATGCGTGGTGGTATACGTGGACGACATCTTGGTCTTCTCTCCGGACCTATCCACACACCGGAGGGATGTTCGTCAGGTTCTGCTTAGGCTCAGGCAGAACCACTTATACGTAAAATTTGAGAAATGCCTCTTCGAGCAAACCTCTCTTCCATTCCTGGGCTATATTACCCCTAAGACTGGTCTACGGATGGACCCCGAGAAGGTCTCTGTCGTCTTAAAGTGGCCCCGAATGGAGTGGTTGAAGGCGATTCAGCGATTCCTGGGCTTCGCTAACTATTAACGCCTCTTCATCCCACATTTCTCTTCCCGGACTGCTCACATCTCAGTGCTCACCCATAAGGGAGCAAATCCTAAGGAATGGACGTCTGAAGCGGAGGAGGCCTTCCGCTCTTTAAAACAAGCCTTCTCTTCTGCCCTAGTGCTGCACCGTCCGGATTGCATTGCAACAAAGTTCTTTCTGGAGGTTGATGCTTCCTCTTCCGGAGCAGGAGCGGTGCTCACCCAGAAGTCTCCATCCGGGAGAATGGTAACCTGCGGCTTCTTCTCCAAGCGCTTCTCCTCATCCGAGCGCAACTACTGCATAGGAGACCGAGAACTGCTGGCCATCAAATTAGCACTGGAGGAGTGGCGTCCCCTGCTAGAGGGGGCTCTGCACCCGGTGGTCATCTACACTGACCACAAAAACCTGGCATATCTACAAAATGCACAGACTCAATCCGCGTCAGGCTCCATGGTCTTTGTTCTTCACCCGTTTCAACTTCACTCTACATTACCGCCCTGCTGACAAGAAAATTAAAGCCGATGCTTTGTCCTGATCCTTCCTGTCCTCCAACCAAGAGGAGGAGCATATGCATATCATCGATCCCTCCAAAGTGATGAATGTGGCTCCATTGGACCTGTCTCGTCTCCCACCCAAATTATTTTTGGGAACTTTTTCAAATGGTCCAACAAATGTTATACACAGAGGTCAATCCAGGAATGTGAGATGGTTGGATAAGAATTTTGTTTTTTCTCTAGATAATCCATCCCCTAAGGATTCTGGACTTTATCAATGTTGCGTTTTAACTAAAAATAATTACAAACAATGCAAAGATGTAAATGTTTGGTCAGCAGTAGATAATGTATGTACACAGACAAGGTTTCAAACATCTACTCCTTTCCAATTCAATCAATTCCAATCTAAACCTCTATTGAGAGATGGAGTATTTATGACTATGATATGGACTTTCAATATGACTAATTAGAAAATATCTTCCAGATATCCTCAATGTCAATCACATCTCATTAACATGGAGATGGGAATAGAACAATGGTTTGGAAAAAGAACTTCAACACAGGTTAGAAGTAAGAGGGGGATATTAGAAGGTATTTTGGGGGATTAGGAACAGTGGGAAGTTTAATTAATACTATGGACATTCATACACTTAAATCAGATTTGGAAAATATTGGGTATATTGGAGGTAAAGGGGTAAAAATTCAGAAAAGTTTGAATCAACTCCTTGAAAAGATGGTTTTGAACACTGCTGCTGTGTTGGGATCTTCAGTGTCACATCTACAAGATGCTACTTTAGCTCTAATAGAAAGTGAACAGGAATCCCAAGTGGCCGGAGCATGTCTAGAAATTCAGATTGAATATTCCACCAATCTGAAAATGATTGCACAGGCATTGCAAAGTGGAATTACCCCTTTAGGAATAATGAGAAATTTGCCTGCAGAATATAATTTTGCGTTAAATCATACAGATTTGTAGGTAAGTAAGTGGTTAGGATGTGAACAGAATATTTGTATAGGAACATCACTAATCCCAATATCGGGAAAAGAAGAAACCATGGTTCCTATAACTGTTCTGGGCATTCCTGTTATTAATACACAATTGCTGTATTATCTATTACAGTACACGGATTTAGCATTTGATGGTACAAACACTGAACAATTAGACATTTCTTCATGCTTACATTTTGTTTCTAAGGTAATGTGTCTACCTGGACAGGATAAAGTCATTTATAACTCGTGTTTCCATAATCATACCTCATGTCATGCCAGAGTTGAGAATGTGCACACGATACATGACTTGGTGACTCCAATAAGCTCAAACAAAATTTGTTTTCAAGTTATGTCCGAAAAAGAAGTTGTTTCTGCATTCTTCTCATCTTGTGTACATGCTGAAAATCTGACCATAGGCTTATATTGTATGGAGGGAAATGTGAAAACTATCTCCAAGAAGGAAGGAAGTATTAATATTACATCAATAAGGGACAAGAAATCAGAAAATCCTTCCGATACAGTTCAGTTTGTCACAAATATATAATTCCCCTTGGGATATGTGGACAAATGAGACAAAGAAAGACAAAGGTTTGTTAAATTTATTAACAAAACAACTAAAAGAAGCTGAAATTGTATTCAGACATGAACAAGGTAACTTAAATTATGTTGAACATGAATGGACAAGTATGTCAGCCTCATCTTGGTGGAAAAATCTAGGAAGATCAGTAACTAGTTGGTCACAGTCTTCAGCGAAAATGGCTGCAGGAAGCGTATTAACAAATCCAATCATAATCATATTTATTTTGGTCTCGCTGTGTATTATTATTCAGATTTTTATTATGTGTAAAATTAAGAAAATATGCAAAAAGATATAGAAATGAAAAACGAGGATGATATTTTAAGAGAAATGTTAAAAAGAAAAAGTATAACTCTTTGAGTGAATTTTTATTGTTAATTTAGAAGATTTTGGAAACTCAGATGACATTCAATACAGGTTTTGATACCAGGTTTTCAGAATAAAGAATGAATGTGATACGAATGGTGAGAGAATGAGTTTAGGATTGATTATGATATTTTTTAAATCATAATCGGGGGGACTGTAAAATATTAATTTCTTATGATAGAAAGATACATGCATAAGCTTTAACATGCTTGGGCTGTAACCATGCTTAGATTCAAATATAGAGAAAGAATGTGCAGTTATTCTGGGACCTTGGTAGAAACCTGTTCAGTTTGTCAAACCTATAGGACTCTTGTCTATATGGGTTATTTGGAGATAACTAGTGATCCTTAAAGGTCATTAGCCATATGTTTAAAATATACCAACAAGAGGTGATGTTCACGTAGCCAAAATGCATATGTCACGAGTTACTAGTGAGAGGATGATGGGAGTTGTACTTCACGCAAGACTACGATGTAAGACACAGATGAAGTTATTCTTCCCTTATCTGGACATTTGGACTGACGCCCAGAAACTAGATTGTAACTTGTTTTAGCTGTCTCAGCAACCTTCTACTAATCATCACTTCACTGTTTGTGAAACAAAGGCATTTTACTGCGCATGTCTGACAAAAAAAAAAAAAAAAAAGAAATGATTATTAATATAAATAAAGGGACTGCACCTATAGAGGGAGACGCGCTCAGGGGCTTCCCAGTACTTGATTATACACTACGTGTCTGTGTATTTCTTGTTACGGGGATACCCCGACTCCAACAAGGACCCTCCATGGCTGAATGATCCTAACAATTCCTGGCGCCCGAAACAGGGACCCGAGGTCTGCGTATTCCTTCAAGTTCATCGACCGGCACGAGTAACCGCTGAGATTGGGACATCGGAACAGCAGATGACAAACCTGGCCAGGTAAGAGACACTGTTAGTTCTCTTACATCTGCTCTGCGATAGTCCGTAAATTTCATGCATATCTTGTGTTGGGATTGAGGAACTAGTAGAGAAGGATACCTATAGCTCGGGTCATTCATGTATATACTGTAGGATCTGCCGAAGGAGAGGTCAGAGAAGGTTATGAAACGGATGGTATGAAAGAGATGTGGATGTCGGGAATAGCCTCATAAGCCGCACTAAGGTAGATGACATAAGTATTACGGAGATTGCCTAACTGAGTCATAAGGTTGTGTCCTTTCGGGGAAACCTTCGCTCACGCTTAACTCCCGAACCTTTGTCCTCCTTTTTTGACGGATAAGAGATTGACAGAATGAGCCCATGGAAGTAATGATAATACTCCAGGGACACGATATATAATGGAGACTGTATGGTTCATTTTATGTATTGTTGGTCTTGCCCTTGTTGCCATATATATGTGTGTTAGAATTACTCTACACTTCAGACAAAACGGTCCAGAGAAACCGTTTCAGATACTGGCTCCTTAGGACAGAATAGGTAACGAGGAAAGGTAAAATATAGAATATATTTTATCTAACCCAAAAAGCCTCCTAAGGTAGGAATAGTCAGGAAAAATGGGCAACAAGATACTGGCTCCTTAGGACAGAATAGGTAACGAGGAAAGGTAAAATATAGAATATATTTTATCTAACCCAAAAAGCCTCCTAAGGTAAGAATAGTCAGGAAAAATGGGCAACAAACAGACTGAGACCACAAATGATGAACAAGATGTCTATACAATCGTGAAAGAAAGGTGTGGTGTAGAAGCAACTAAGAATTTAGGGAAAGTTTGCAAAACTTTTCAGGTAGCAAGGCATGACAGGTTTAACAGGAAACTATGGGAGGACATTCGGGCTAGAAAAGCAGGAGTGGTAAGAGACAAAGGATGGTAGAGTCCAAATTTTGGTGCCTGATGACCAAGAGTCTCTAGAAAACATTGTAAAAGTCCAAGCCTTAGAGGATGAGAAAGATCCTGCCCCTACCCAAATTATTTTAGATCTTTCTGAGGTACCAGAAAAATTATGGGCACAACATGACACCGATGTAGGACTAATGCCAATAGCTCCTGTAAAAGTCACTCCTGTTCCAGGTGTGACACTACCCCAATTGAGACAGTATCCTATTAGTGCCCAACAAGAACATGCCATAGGAGAACAGATAAAAGATTATCTAAAAACTGGAGTACTGATAGAAGTAAAGTCACCAGCCAATACACCGTTGTACCCCGTAAAAAAGAAATCTACTGAGGGGTCAGCTGCTAGGTACCGGATGGTACATGATTTAAGAGAGATAAATAAAATTTTGGAACCTATTACTCCTGTTGTGCCAAATCCACACACGTTGCTATCACAGATCCCAGCAACAGCACGAGTATTTTCTGTCATAGACTTATCAAATGCATTTTTTTTTTCAGTACCATTACACCCAGACTGTTACAAACTGTTTGCATTTACATTTAAGAATAGACAATTAGCATGGACAAGATTACCACAGGGTATGATACATTCACCTACCTTGTACTCAGAAGCTATGAGATCAGTTCTTCAAAATTTCAAACCTACGGATGAGGTTGTAATTCTCCAATATGTTGATGACCTATTGTTATGTGCCCCTGCTCAAGAGTCCGCAAACAGCAACACAATAAGGTTGTTAATATTTCTAGCAGACATGGGCTGTAAAGTTAACAAGAAAAAAGTACAACTTTGTATGACTACGGTAGTATTTCTAGGACACTGCATTTCACAAGGTATTCGGCACCTCACCGCCGACAGACTAAAAATCATTAGAGATCTTGTTCCTCCCAAGAACTACAAAACATTAAGAGCATTTTTGGGAATAGTATCACACTGCAGACAATGGGTTATACATGCTAGTCAGCTTATGCAACCTCTATATGATTGTTTAAAAATCGAGCCTTTCCAGTTAACTGAATCAGCGCTCATAGCCTTTCAAGACCTCAAGAAAGGTCTCATGTCAGCCCCGGCCTTGGGAATCCCAGACTACGCCAAACCATTCCAATTAATGGCTGCGGAAATGTCTAATCATGCTACAGGAGTACTAACACAGAAACATGAAAATAAACAAAGACCTGTCGCATACTATTCTGCTCAATTAGATAATGTTACCAAAGCTGCACCATCATGTGTCAGAGTAGTAGCAGCTGTCTCTCTTTTGGTAGAAAAAGCCTCAGAAATAGTACTAGACCATGCCTTAATAGTACAAACTACACATGATGTACATGGCATACTGAATCAGGTATTGCCAAAACACATTTCAATGGCTAGACATCTTAGATTACAATGCTCCTTACTAATGCCACCAAACCTCACTTTTCGCCGCATATTGTCTCTAAATTTAGCCACTCTGTTACCACTAGAGACAAAGGGGGGAGTGGAAGGAGGTCAGGAAGACGAAGATGAAAATTTTTTACAATACCACGACCAAGACAATATAATACATGATTGCTTACAGTGTATAGAACAAGAAACACAAGGGCTACCTAATGTACAGGACACCCCTCTTGACAATCCAGACCTACATATGTATATAGATGGTAGTAGGTATGCAGATGAAACTGGTAACTTTCACACAGGTTATGCCATTGTATCAGATTATGATATTATTGAAGCTGAGCCAATGCAGGCCAGCTGTTCAGCCCAGGAAGCTGAACTATTAGCTCTAATACGAGCATTACAGTTAGCAAAAGAAAAAACCGCTAATATTTTTACTGATATGCATATGGTATTGTACATGATTTTGGATGTATATGGAGAGCTAGAGGTTACATGACAGCTTCAGGTCAACCAGTAAAACATGGACAAATGATTAGACAAATCCTAGAATCAGCTGCCTCAACCAAACAAGTAGCAGTAATAAAAGTACCTGCACATGTAAGACTCGACACCGAGATAGCTAGGGGTAATGACCGAGCCGACAAGGCTGCTAAGCGAGCTGCAGTAAAACCTCTGACAACTGACCACACTATTAGTGCAGTATCAGAATTTGACTTAATTACACGGCTCAAAGAAGCCCACCAGCAGGTGAGTAGAGAAGAAAAAGAAGAGTGGCAGAAACAGGGGGCAGAAGAAAAAGAAGGACTATGGAGAAAAGGAGATGAGCTTTGTCTCCCCCGAGCATGGTACCCTGTTGTGGTCAGTGAAGCCCACGGACCTACACATGTGTCTGCAAACGGTATGATACAGAGGGTCAGACAGAAGTGGTTAGCCCCAGGGTTCGGCCAGGTAGCTCGAGCAAAATGTGGTTCTTGTGAAATCTGTTTAGCCCACAATCCAGGACAGACTGTTAAGACCCCCCAGAAGCACCATGTAAGACCACTATATCCGTTCCAGAGACTTCAGATCGATTACATCCAGATGCCTAAGCATGGACACTATGAGTATGTACTGGTATGTGTGGACATGTTTTCGGGGTGGCCAGAGGCTTATCCAGTTCATACAGCCACGGCTAAAGTCACTGCAGTAAAAATAGCACATGAACTGGTACCCCGTTATGGTATCCCAGAAGTGATCGAGTCAGATAGAGGTACACATTTTACTGGAGAGATCTTTCAGAATGTAATGAAAATGTTGTGTATAAAAAGTGAACTACACACCCCTTACCACCCACAGAGTTCTGGTAAGGCTGAGAGAATGAATGGAACACTTAAGTTAAAAATACAGAAAGCCATGGCAGAAACACAGAAACCATGGACTGAGTGTCTCCCAATAGCATTGTATTCAGTCAGAAACACCCCCCAGGGAAAGAGCAAACTCACCCCCCATGAAATATTGTTTGGTAGAGTTGCCAATACAGGATTGTATTTCCCACAGACTTTAATGTTAGAAACTGAAAGCTTAACTGCTTATGTACAAAATTTATGTAAGCATGTGTCTAAAATACACTCTTTAGTGTTCTCTTCCATTCCAGATCCAGATTCCATTGAGGGAACGCACAAGCTGCAACCAGGAGACGAAGTCTACGTAAAAAGACATAACAGAAGAACGCTAGAACCCAGATTTGAGGGTCCATATCAGGTGTTATTGACAACTCCAACTGCAGCAAAATTGGAAGGAAAATCAGCATGGGTACATGCAAGCCATTGCAAAAAGAAATAGTGGTGATTGTACTTGTGTTAGCTATAACGATAGATCAGGGAGACCTGTGGGATAAACTAAGTTCCCCAAAACCTGCAGGTAATAAATTTATAAAACATCATGAGACATTGGTAAACGGGCTGCTCGATGGCGGACAGAAAATAGCAGACTGTTGGATTTGTACGCATTCTCCAATATCAGCCACGAGCATACCCTTCCTGGCCGTACCCATGACCCCTGAGGAAGTGTCTACATGGACTAATTGCTCAGACAAATTAGCAAATAACCAAACCGTTAATTCTAGATTATGGAACACTACTGTTGCCATCCCAGTTGTGGGGTGGGTGGGATTTCCCTGGTGGCAAGGTAATATGACCGGAAAAATAAACAACTTACAATATTTAGCGTTTAAAGGAGGTGTATGGGTTCCTAGAAATAAGACGGGACTAACAGACTTAGGGTTAATTCCTACAGAAAATATACAACTCAGTTTTAGTAGCACAGTATCTTCTTCTCAACCTTTTAAACCTGATATAGTAGAAAAATACATACACAATAATGGTTGGAAATATTCACAATTATTCCCCGATGGAAACAATGATACATGTTCAAAAATACCAGGTAATATATTATGTAATGAGTCAAGTGCATATGACCCAGGTACACCGACTTGTGAAAATCCAGATGCAGGATACTGTAGTCCATTAGGTCAAAAACCCCCTTGGTGTATACTTCAGAATGTATCTAAATTTTTAGATTTGGTACATAGGTTGGTGCTCCAACACTCTGCAATATGGGATCTGCCTGAAGGAACCTTCTGGATTTGTGGAAATGGAGCATATAAATGGCTCCCAGTAGGAATAAAAGGTACATGTACTCTAGGACGCTTAACACCGGCCACATTTATAGTTCAGAATCAGCAGGTAGATATGCAAGCAGTACCTAAACACACACTATACAAAAGAGCAGCCGACAACTCGCCTAGACCTTCAGGTAGGCCACATGTGGTCCAAATGGGAATTCCTAATAAAATATTCAGCACTTTCTTTGTGTATCCAATGTTGATGCAGATGTGGGACGAATATGACAGACACAATGATCAAAATAAAGATAGCTGGTGGTCAGACACCTTCTCCTTTCTCAACCCAAAGAACTGGTTTAAGGGTATTGGAGGTTGGGTGGCTGGAATTCTGCAAGGTATATTACAGATTGTGCTAGTTATAGTAGTCATATATGTAGTGTTTAAAATAGGATTAAAAATTATTTTAATATGCATAAATAAGCTTTGTAATATGGACTCAAGAATATGAAAGAAAAGAACTCCCGGACCAGGTCTTCTACCAAAAGTCCATAAGGAAGAATCAAAGGGGGGACTGAGAGGATGATGGGAGTTGTACTTCACGCAAGACTACGATGTAAGACACAGATGAAGTTATTCTTCCCTTATCTGGACATTTGGACTGACGCCCAGAAACTAGATTGTAACTTGTTTTAGCTGTCTCAGCAACCTTCTACTAATCATCACTTCACTGTTTGTGAAACAAAGGCATTTTACTGCGCATGTCTGACAAAAAAAAAAAAAAAAAAGAAATGATTATTAATATAAATAAAGGGACTGCACCTATAGAGGGAGACGCGCTCAGGGGCTTCCCAGTACTTGATTATACACTACGTGTCTGTGTATTTCTTGTTACGGGGATACCCCGACTCCAACAAGGACCCTCCATGGCTGAATGATCCTAACACTAGTTTCGTTCTAATATGGTAGAAGCTACTAATATATCAGCAAGTCGCCATATTGGGTTATGAAACTAAAAATATTCTCCAATGTATGTCTATGAGGCGAGATGGTATATAAGGAGAGCCAGAATTGAATGGGGGAGATCACTCCTTCCTCGAGTATCTCCAACACGGATCATGCTTCTATACTGGATACGTAAGAACCTATAATTGTTTCCTTTCTCTCTTCTAACCTGATTCTTCTTTTTGTGTGCTATGAAATATTTTCTTCATTTTTGTAATCACTTTTGAATGAACATTAGATAAGCTTTTGTTTTATCCACACAATTCAAGATTGTTTTCGTCTCTATTCTCACCGTACCCTTACCTAAAGTAAGGAAGTGTTAGTTTTTCTAACACCAACCAACAACCTTTTCACACTGCTCTGGCTTCAAGAGTGGTATTACGCGGACCCCTAGAAATTGGGACAGGAAGGTAGTTCGACATGATGTGGGTGCCTGTTTTGCTCCCTCAGAAGGCACAGTTTCATGTTGCCCACGGCATTGGCGTGCATGTCCACTTCCCCCTCCCTTGCCACTCGCCTTGCCCATTTTAAATGGCGTTTAATATTTGTCATGTTGCCAAAAATGTCTGTATTATTACAGCAGTAATATAGGATCACGTCTGATGACTATGGTTTTACGCAGTGACCTGGGAGTCAGAGATGCTTCCAGAGGTCTTCCCCATGCTGTACCCATGTCTTTTCAGCACTGTATGCATGTGTCTGATGATGTGTCACACACCACATGGCCAGATAAGGTTGTAAAATGTTAAAATGACATTTCCCAGTGAATGCATTTGTCTTGGTTGAAAGCAATGCAAAAGTGCAAAAACGCATCAAAAACGCTACATGTGAACATAGCCCAAGGTGTGGAGGAGTATTTTTGTTTTTGCTTATTTATTTTGCCTTATATACAAGTCTTTACCCTGGAAAGGATGTTCCTTAACATATTTCCCAGGAAAATCCATTTTGGTTTCGTTTTTGTATATTTTATTGTGAGTCCGTAAAAGTGGTGTAATACCTTTGACAACGATGTTGACAGCAGTGACCTGGGAGTCAGAAATTCTTCCAGGGGTCTTCCCCATGCTGTTCCCATGTCATTTGAGCACTGTTCCCATCGATTTGGGCAATTTTTAGGCCCCCTGCAGACCGCCGGAGGGAGCCGCCTGAAAAATGCTCTAGTTTCCCATAGACTTACATTGGGCTCATTGCATCCGAGCATTTTAGTGCTTGCTCATCACTATTGTTTCACTTTAAATCCAGATTAGTGGCCTGCAGAGCTGAAATCACAAAGATTCACTGTCCAAATATTTCTGGATCTAACTGTATTCATATATTTACACTATACGGACAAATATTGCATCTCTTGCCCCCACCCACCAAAACAAATCCCAAAATGTCCTCCTGCCTCTTTTCCTAACTCCCAATCCCAAACTAGACAAGGACATTCGGAGCTGCCAATCCTCCCTCTTTTGTAGACTTCTGGAGATGAAGCTTCTTCAGCTTCGGCTCTTTACTTCTCCTACAGACAACATGGTGGGAAAACGAAACACTTTCTATAATCAGTTATTTTTTTATTACATTTTTTTAAAGGGAAATTACAATAAAATGTCCCCAATCCCTTTTTCCCTTCTCCCAATCCATAATGCTGGGGTAAGATTATCTCTACAGAGACCCCTGTACAGGAATATTAGGGCACCAGCGACATCACATCTATTATACAGAGAATAGCGCTATCTCCATAGCTCTGTACACAAGGACATAGAGATCAGACAAGGTCCTCATATTCAGGCAGCTTCTATTTTACTCCAACCCTCTTTATAAGAACAAGATCAGAGTCTCATTATACCGAGCAGAGAAGCTCCAGAGACAAAGACCCCGTCTGCTCCTAACACGCTGGGGGCCCAGAGTATCCAGCCACGGGGCCCGGATTCTCTCATTTGTGGCCCCAGCGCTTCTTATAGAATAAATCCCTTTCTCATCCAGTCCTGTAGTAATGACTTTGTTATCAGGTTTTGTAGGAGGGTTCGTCTGACTCCATCTTATGTTATCAATATCTGTGCGAGAAACAAGAGACGTCCGAGCGCAGTTTTACCGATTGTCCAGTGTCAGTTCTTCTACAGTCTGATAAAGAGCCGCGGTGTCTCGACCAAACCTGGGGGGTATACAGCTGTATACAGCATACACACAGGGCTCCATATATACACTGCTCCGTACACCTCGTACACACGCGGCTCTGCTCCGTACACCTCGTACACACGGCTCTGCTCCGTACACCTCGTACACACGCGGCTCTGCTACATCCACACTGTAAACCCCTCCTGACCCCACACATAAACTTCAGCTCATCCAGCACCATGACAACCAGCACAGCAGAGTCCTGCATCCACTGAGGCCCCTGATCATGTGACCCCTGACTCCTCCCCTCCTGTGACCTCATCACAGGTCCTGTGCGCACAGAGCAGCCATATATGTGGTGGCGGCTCTGCAGGTGGAGGTATGTGGAGATCCCCCATTACTGGGCACAGGGGGCATTAACCCCTTCAGCACGGAGACTCTTTTGGGGTCTTGTGTTGCCCCTTTATAAGAATCATAAGGTTTTTGTTCTGTTTCCTGTAATAGATACATACGACCCAACTATGGAGACAGGAAGGGAGGAAACGTATTGTTCTCATAGTACAGGACCCCTTTACTGCCCCCACAGTGTAATGCCCCCATTATGTCCCTTATGCAGGATGTATGATGCCCCCCAAAGTGTAATGCCCCCATTATGCCCCTTATGCAGGATGTATGATGCCCCCCACAGTGTAATGCCCCCATTATGCCCCTTATGTAGGATGTATGATGCCCCCCACAGTGTAATGCCCCCATTATGCCCCTTATGCAGGATGTATGATGCCCCTGAGAGGATGATAGGAGTTATACTTCACCCAAGACTACGATGTAAGACACAGATGAAGTTATTCTTCCCTTATCTGGACATTTGGACTGACGCCCAGAAATTAGATTGTAACTTGTTTTTAGCTGTCTCAGCAACCTTCTACTGCTATGAATTATCACTTTTCTGTTTATGAAACTTTCTTATCAACATTCCACTGTTATGAATCATCACTTCACTGCTTGTGAAACAAAGGCATTTTACTGCGCATGAGTGACAAAAAAAAAAAATATGATTATTAGTATAAATAAAGGGACAGCACCTATAGAGGCAGGCGCGCTCAGGGGCTTCCCAGTACTTGATTATACACTACGTGTCTGTGTATTTCTTGTTACGGGGATACCCCGACTCCAACAAGGACCCTCCATGGCTGAATGATCCTAACAATTCCTGGCGCCCGAAACAGGGACCCGAGGTCTGCGTATTCCTTCAAGTTCATCGACCGGCACGAGTAACCGCTGAGATTGGGACATCGGAACAGCAGATGACAAACCTGGCCAGGTAAGAGACACTGTTAGTTCTCTTACATCTGCTCTGCGATAGTCCGTAAATTTCATGCATATCTTGTGTTGGGATTGAGGAACTAGTAGAGAAGGATACCTATAGCTCGGGTCATTCATGTATATACTGTAGGATCTGCCGAAGGAGAGGTCAGAGAAGGTTATGAAACGGATGGTATGAAAGAGATGTGGATGTCGGGAATAGCCTCATAAGCCGCACTAAGGTAGATGACATAAGTATTACGGAGATTGCCTAACTGAGTCATAAGGTTGTGTCCTTTCGGGGAAACCTTCGCTCACGCTTAACTCCCGAACCTTTGTCCTCCTTTTTGACGGATAAGAGATTGACAGAATGAGCCCATGGAAGTAATGATAATACTCCAGGGACACGATATATAATGGAGACTGTATGGTTCATTTTATGTATTGTTGGTCTTGCCCTTGTTGCCATATATATATGTGTTAGAATTACTCTACACTTCAGACAAAACGGTCCAGAGAAACCGTTTCAGATACTGGCTCCTTAGGACAGAATAGGTAACGAGGAAAGGTAAAATATAGAATATATTTTATCTAACCCAAAAAGCCTCCTAAGGTAGGAATAGTCAGGAAAAATGGGCAACAATGGCTCCTTAGGACAGAATAGGTAACGAGGAAAGGTAAAATATAGAATATATTTTATCTAACCCAAAAAGCCTCCTAAGGTAGGAATAGTCAGGAAAAATGGGCAACAATGGCTCCTTAGGACAGAATAGGTAACGAGGAAAGGTAAAATATAGAATATATTTTATCTAACCCAAAAAGCCTCCTAAGGTAGGAATAGTCAGGAAAAATGGGCAACAAACAGACTAAGACCACAAATGATGAACAAGATGTCTATACAATCGTGAAAGAAAGGTGTGGTGTAGAAGCAACTAAGAATTTAGGGAAAGTTTGCAAAACTTTTCAGGTAGCAAGGCATGACAGGTTCAACAGGAAACTATGGGAGGACATTGGATTAGAGAATGCAGGAAAAAAGCCAGGGATATAGAAGATGGTACCTATGTCCCAAGAGAATCACAAGAAAAGACAGTACAGGCTTCTGCTCCTGCAGCAAGCGAGTGACTAGACGTGATGCAAACCACTTTGACTGGAAGGCGCCCAATAATTCAGGTAAAAGTAGCAGGAAAACAATGCCCTTTTCTAATAGATACCGGAGCAACTTCCTCCGTCCTCAATGAAGACGCCTTACCAAATGCTGATTGTTTATCAGATGATGTAACCTATACCGAAGGGTATGATGGAGGAATCAGGCCACTCCCATATAGTATTCCCCTTGAAACAAAGATAGGATCTAAAATATTTTTTTTCTAAATTTCTTTTTGTCAAAGGGGCACCTACTTGTCTTCTAGGTACAGACCTATTAAAGCAGACAGAAATGAATATCCAATTTTTGGAGGATGGTAGAGTCCAAATTTTGGTGCCTGATGACCAAGAGTCTCTAGAAAACATTGTAAAAGTCCAAGCCTTAGAGGATGAGAAAGATCCTGCCCCTACCCAAATTATTTTAGATCTTTCTGAGGTACCAGAAAAATTATGGGCACAACATGACACCGATGTAGGACTAATGCCAATAGCTCCAGTAAAAGTCACTCCTGTTCCAGGTGTGACACTACCCCAATTGAGACAGTATCCTATTAGTGCCCAACAAGAACATGCCATAGGAGAACAGATAAAAGATTATCTAAAAACTGGAGTACTGATAGAAGTAAAGTCACCAGCCAATACACCGTTGTACCCCGTAAAAAAGAAATCTACTGAGGGGTCAGCTGCTAGGTACCGGATGGTACATGATCTAAGAGAGATAAATAAAATTTTGGAACCTATTACTCCTGTTGTGCCAAATCCACACACGTTGCTATCACAGATCCCAGCAACAGCACGAGTATTTTCTGTCATAGACTTATCAAATGCAATTTTTTCAGTACCATTACACCCAGACTGTTACAAACTGTTTGCATTTACATTTAAGAATAGACAATTAGCATGGACAAGATTACCACAGGGTATGATACATTCACCTACCTTGTACTCAGAAGCTATGAGATCAGTTCTTCAAAATTTCAAACCTACGGATGAGGTTGTAATTCTCCAATATGTTGATGACCTATTGTTATGTGCCCCTGCTCAAGAGTCCGCAAACAGCAACACAATAAGATTGTTAATATTTCTAGCAGACATGGGCTGTAAAGTTAACAAGAAAAAAGTACAACTTTGTATGACTATGGTAGTATTTCTAGGTCACTGCATTTCACAAGGTATTCGGCACCTCACCGCCGACAGACTAAAAATCATTAGAGATCTTGTTCCTCCCAAGAACTACAAAACATTAAGAGCATTTTTGGGAATAGTATCACACTGCAGACAATGGGTTATACATGCTAGTCAGCTTATGCAACCTCTATATGATTGTTTAAAAATCGAGCCTTTTCAGTTAACTGAATCAGCGCTCATAGCCTTTCAAGACCTCAAGAAAGGTCTCATGTCAGCCCCGGCCTTGGGAATCCCAGACTACGCCAAACCATTCCAATTAATGGCTGCGGAAATGTCTAATCATGCTACAGGAGTACTAACACAGAAACATGAAAATAAACAAAGGCCTGTCGCATACTATTCTGCTCAATTAGATAATGTTACCAAAGCTGCACCATCATGTGTCAGAGTAGTAGCAGCTGTCTCTCTTTTGGTAGAAAAAGCCTCAGAAATAGTACTAGACCATGCCTTAATAGTACAAACTACACATGATGTACATGGCATACTGAATCAGGTATTGCCAAAACACATTTTAATGATTAGACAAATCCTAGAATCAGCTGCCTCAACCAAACAAGTAGCAGTAATAAAAGTACCTGCACATGTAAGACTCGACACCGAGATAGCTAGGGGTAATGACCGAGCCGACAAGGCTGCTAAGCGAGCTGCAGTAAAACCTCTGACAACTGACCACACTATTAGTGCAGTATCAGAATTTGACTTAATTACACGGCTCAAAGAAGCCCACCAGCAGGTGAGTAGAGAAGAAAAAGAAGAGTGGCAGAAACAGGGGGCAGAAGAAAAAGAAGGACTATGGAGAAAAGGAGATGAGCTTTGTCTCCCCCGAGCGTGGTACCCTGTTGTGGTCAGTGAAGCCCACGGACCTACACATGTGTCTGCAAACGGTATGATACAGAGGGTCAGACAGAAGTGGTTAGCCCCAGGGTTCGGCCAGGTAGCTCGAGCAAAATGTGGTTCTTGTGAAATCTGTTTAGCCCACAATCCAGGACAGACTGTTAAGACCCCCCAGAAGCACCATGTAAGACCACTATATCCGTTCCAGAGACTTCAGATCGATTACATCCAGATGCCTAAGCATGGACACTATGAGTATGTACTGGTATGTGTGGACATGTTTTCGGGGTGGCCAGAGGCTTATCCAGTTCATACAGCCACGGCTAAAGTCACTGCAGTAAAAATAGCACATGAACTGGTACCCCGTTATGGTATCCCAGAAGTGATCGAGTCAGATAGAGGTACACATTTTACTGGAGAGATCTTTCAGAATGTAATGAAAATGTTGTGTATAAAAAGTGAACTACACACCCCTTACCACCCACAGAGTTCTGGTAAGGCTGAGAGAATGAATGGAACACTTAAGTTAAAAATACAGAAAGCCATGGCAGAAACACAGAAACCATGGACTGAGTGTCTCCCAATAGCATTGTATTCAGTCAGAAACACCCCCCAGGGAAAGAGCAAACTCACCCCCCATGAAATATTGTTTGGTAGAGTTGCCAATACAGGATTGTATTTCCCACAGACTTTAATGTTAGAAACTGAAAGCTTAACTGCTTATGTACAAAATTTATGTAAGCATGTGTCTAAAATACACTCTTTAGTGTTCTCTTCCATTCCAGATCCTGATTCCATTGAGGGAACGCACAAGCTGCAACCAGGAGACGAAGTTTACGTAAAAAGACATAACAGAAGAACGCTAGAACCCAGATTTGAGGGTCCATATCAGGTGTTATTGACAACTCCAACTGCAGTAAAATTGGAAGGAAAATCAGCATGGGTACATGCAAGCCATTGCAAAAAGAAATAGTGGTGATTGTACTTGTGTTAGCTATAACGATAGATCAGGGAGACCTGTGGGATAAACTAAGTTCCCCAAAACCTGCAGATAATAAATTTATAAAACATCATGAGACATTGGTAAACGGGCTGCTCGATGGCGGACAGAAAATAGCAGACTGTTGGATTTGTACGCATTCTCCAATATCAGCCACGAGCATACCCTTCCTGGCCGTACCCATGACCCCTGAGGAAGTGTTTACATGGACTAATTGCTCAGACAAATTAGCAAATAACCAAACCGTTAATTCTAGATTATGGAACACCACTGTTGCCATCCCAGTTGTGGGGTGGGTGGGATTTCCCTGGTGGCAAGGTAATATGACCGGAAAAATAAACAACTTACAATATTTAGCGTTTAAAGGAGGTGTATGGGTTCCTAGAAATAAGACGGGACTAACAGACTTAGGGTTAATTCCTACAGAAAATATACAACTCAGTTTTAGTAGCACAGTATCTTCTTCTCAACCTTTTAAACCTGATATAGTAGAAAAATACATACACAATAATGGTTGGAAATATTCACAATTATTCCCCGATGGCAACAATGATACATGTTCAAAGATACCAGGTAATATATTATGTAATGAGTCAAGTGCATATGACCCAGGTACACCGACTTGTGAAAATCCAGATGCAGGATACTGTAGTCCATTAGGTCAAAAACCCCCTTGGTGTATACTTCAGAATGTATCTAAATTTTTAGATTTGGTACATAGGTTGGTGCTCCAACACTCTGCAATATGGGATCTGCCTGAAGGAACCTTCTGGATTTGTGGAAATGGAGCATACAAATGGCTCCCAGTAGGAATAAAAGGTGCATGTACTCTAGGACGCTTAACACCGGCCACATTTATAGTTCAGAATCAGCAGGTAGATATGCAAGCAGTACCTAAACACACACTATACAAAAGAGCAGCCGACAACTCGCCTAGACCTTCAGGTAGGCCACATGTGGTCCAAATGGGAATTCCTAATAAAATATTCAGCACTTTCTTTGTGTATCCAATGTTGATGCAGATGTGGGATAAATTAGTTCAGGCCACCGACTATCTAGATGATCAGATATGGGATATTATGGATATACTTAATACTAGTATAGCTGTCCAAAATCAACTTATAATTGTTACTAATCAACATACTGTAGTGTTAGACTACCTAACTGCGGCCCAGGGAGGAATGTGTCAAATTATTGGTCCAACCTGTTGTCATTACATAGATCCAAACAGTACAATGAGTATGAGGTTCAAGCTGGCAGATATACAACGATTACGGGATGAATATGACAGACACAATGACCAAAATAAAGATAGCTGGTGGTCAGACACCTTCTCCTTTCTCAACCCAAAGAACTGGTTTAAGGGTATTGGAGGTTGGGTGGCTGGAATTCTGCAAGGTATATTACAGATTGTGCTAATTATAGTAGTCATATATGTAGTGTTTAAAATAGGATTAAAAATTATTTTAATATGCATAAATAAGCTTTGTAACACGGACTCAAGAATATGAAAGAAAAGAACTCCCGGACCAGGTTTTCTACCAAAAGTCCATAAGGAAGAATCAAAGGGGGGACTGAGAGGATGATAGGAGTTATACTTCACCCAAGACTACGATGTAAGACACAGATGAAGTTATTCTTCCCTTATCTGGACATTTGGACTGACGCCCAGAAATTAGATTGTAACTTGTTTTTAGCTGTCTCAGCAACCTTCTACTGCTATGAATTATCACTTTTCTGTTTATGAAACTTTCTTATCAACATTCCACTGTTATGAATCATCACTTCACTGCTTGTGAAACAAAGGCATTTTACTGCGCTTATTAGTATAAATAAAGGGACAGCACCTATAGAGGCAGGCGCGCTCAGGGGCTTCCCAGTACTTGATTATACACTACGTGTCTGTGTATTTCTTGTTACGGGAATACCCCGACTCCAACAAGGACCCTCCATGGCTGAATGATCCTAACAAGTATGACAATTTAGCTCACAGAACATACACTATGCTAAAACATTAGACCCTACAAGCAGAAATTTGCTAAACTAACATAAATATAAATGACAAATCAGTAGAAAAATCGCTACCAATGGCACAGCTCTCTTCACATCAACCTGTAACCATAGTAGATAAGAAATAGAGGACAATGCTCATAGTCAGTTATCAACAATTCGGCATGGGGCATCCCACCAGAGACATTATAAAATCTAGTAGATTATGGATGGCAATAGAATTTACCAACAAGCACATAGTACGCCAAACTCAAGTACATAGTATGCCAAACCTCGACACGTTTTCCTAAAATAGGTTCATCAGAAGCACATACTAGACAGTGATACTTAGCAAAGCGTTCATAGATATATGCGCCATATGATAAGATGCTAAAGTGCAAGTGTGTGACAAAATATCCATTCGATTTCAGGTGCAATGCTGCATTGTATGTAGTAAGATGGTGCCCATCAGACAGCATGTATAGGACTAACCTGTGATGAAAACACGAGCAATGGGAAAGTTCAAGCAGTTGCCTTCTCAATCTTCCTTGCCTCTAAGACATCTAAGGAAACATCTTCTCCTCTTGATTTTGGGTTGAGGTGTTGTAGGCATTTCTGGCTCTGACATTCTAGGTTCTGACATACTAGGTTCTGACATGCTAGGTTCTGGTGTTCTAGGTTCTGGTGCTCTTGGCTCTGGAATTCTGGGTTGTTGGTTTCTCTGAAAAATCAGTAACCTCTCTTTATGCTCCGTGGAACTTCGAGCTCTTCTTCCTATATTGTTGTGAGGGATCGTTCTGACCCAGACAATATCACTGAACGCCACTTTATAGTTGCAGCTAGGAACCTTTTTCGCATCCTGCGGTGCAGGAGCCATGGATGGAGTAAAACATTTGCCATTGGGCAGGACAGGTGTTCTCCTGGAGTCTTGCTCCTGAATCTGAGGGATGCAAATCGGCTCCTTACAAGCACTTTGTTCCTTCAGAATGGTTTTGTTCTGAGGAGTTTTCTGATTGTTTCACCAGGTTCAGACATTGCCCACTTGCTCAGGACAAGACTTAAGGCCAAATACTCTAGTATTGTCAGTAGTGTCATCACCGCAACAAAAACTGCGTCACGGAAGAGCCAAAGAGGAAGATTGATGGAAGCTTGATAGGTGCTTCTCCTGAGATCCACGGGTAGTGGGTCATCCTATAATAAAGAAAAAATACATAATAAAGTCCTGTATATTTATACCCAATCCAGTCAAACAGAGAGCCCTTGTTATTATACAGTGATGGATACATTATCAAGCAACTTTCAGAAATATCCCATTGAGAAGATCAGGAAGAAGTTTGGAATTCACCTCCAGGGTCCATGGAATATTATTTACAGTTGGACTTTCATATGACGGACGGTCACGTGTCCAGTATGAGAAGTCCTGCAAGAGGCGATATTCTCATTAGCTGATCCTTGTGACCTCCATATTGATGAGAACATACTCGCCCTCAGTGTACCGTAATGTGGGGGGTAGAGCAACGTAAAGCACAGAAATGATAGGATGATACTCATCATCTCCAGAGGTCTCTCAGCACCAAGGTATGGTCAATGAGATACAAGCTGCAGATGGGCCGAGGCTTCTAATATACCCAGGGGTGACATCACAAAGCCCTCTGTGACATCATTGCACAGTTCTATCCATCATGTCACTGATACTTTGGACCTAACTAAATGTCTAAAAGAGAACCCTTCCACATGACTTCCAATCACGGAGCAGCTTCAGTTTTTCAAGCAAAGTTTAAAAAATATAATCTGTGCTGTGATTGGTCACAATGGCACATGAAGCAGAACGTCTTTAGATCTTTTAAAGGGAAAGTGTCAGCAATTTTTTTACAATTGTAAAATTGTAAAGTATTTATATTTATATATAAATACACATATATATTTAAAAAGGTTTTAATGGTATAAAATCTGAAAAAATATTTTAACTGTTTTGATGTTTTCATCTTGTAAACACTAGGGGGAGCAGCTGCTGACATTTCCATGAAAACAGAATGCAGCTAGCTCGCATTACGACTGCAGTAAAAGTGGGCGGGATCTGCTCACATGGGTGTGATGTCACTCCTCCCCTTCTGGGCGTTTGCAAAAAGGTAAATGAGACTGTAGTTTAGGATCACAGTGCGGAGCGATCACTGGTGACTGCAAAGTGATATATAAGGGACAACACCAAAGTCATTAATCACTACAAGGACAAAGCAGGAATGTGGGAGTCAGAGGGGTCACCCCACACTTATATCCCCTCTGACTGTCACTTCCTAAGCTCCTTTCCCTGCCATAACCTCTTATTCCCGCAGGTAAATTCTTACAGGACCCCCCTCCCCATCCCCTTCCCCTGCCGCAGCTGATTCTAAACGTCCTCCATATGTAATAATAGACAGGTACTCACCGGCAGCCTATGGTAATTCACAGGGTAGAACAGGGTACAGCACAGAAACAATATGGCGATCCTCATTGTCTCCAGGGGGTATCTCAGCACCAAGATATGGCCAATGAGATATGAGCTCCAGGTGGATGGAGCCCCCTTATATACCCCAAGGGTGACATCACAACGCCCTCTGTGACATCATCAGCCACAACATTCCGTCACATGACATCACCCAGCACCAGCATCATGTGACCCAGCGTAAATAGAAACGGTCCCTGTTGCCTATAGCAACTATTCAAAACTAAGTTTAAACTTTTCCAGCAGCTAAAGGCGGCTCTGTGATGGCAGTTTCTTCTTGTGGACGGTTGTGATAAATCTGCAGAACATCTACATAACGCGACATGTAGAAAATCCTGTCTTTTCCCCTCTGTTCTTCCTCTGGAGCTACAGAGACAGATAGAAGGAGCTTTTCCAGACCTTACAGTGCACAATATGGGACCTAATCACTGATATCCCAGATCTCCTCAGTACAAGCATACCGCCAACCTATGAGGACTAGAAAGAGGGCGAAACCATGCGGCACGCGTAGTCTGGCCACGCCCCTATCCACACACCAAGCCACGCCCTTTTTATGCCTTGGCAGGTGGAGATGTCTGTACAAAGCGCAAGTTATCAAAAGGCTGAAGGAACACTTTATCAACATGAATGAAGGTTTTGAAGGGCATCCACTGTCCCGGCACTACCGGAAGTTCCACAACCAATCTTATAAGGACACTAAGTTTTGTGGGATCCGATTAGTCCCCAGAAAGTGGAGGGGAGGTGATTACCTGAGATTAATGTGGAATCCAAATGGATCTTCACATTAAATAGCTTGGCTCTGAAGGGCCTTAATCACGAGAGTCAGCTGTATGCCTTCAACTCGCAGCGGTATATACTGTATGTATTTTTTATCCCAGTACCAATTGAACATTTACATTGCACTTTTATGAACCTCCTTATATTTTATCAATATAATATGTCTTTTGGATATATTCCTTTGAATCCACCTATTTTATATATGTATTTGTTTCTATACATTGATACCCCTATTGGAGATACAATATAATGTTTTTATTTTTCTCATTCATTTTTTCCTTTTTATCTCTGGATGGTACTAAGTGCCGAATTTATACTATCCTGGTAATATACACTGATTAACAGACTGTTTTTTATAGCCATCAGAAATATAAGTATATAATTTTTATTCATTTTTAACTAATTGTGAAAGTTTGAACAAAGTCTTTTTTATTATTATTTTTTTCACACACAGTCTATTCTTATTGGAATTCTATCTTAGTTTTATTGCACCTCCATATGTCCTTTTGCACCGTCTTGATAGTATTGGATCTTCCTCCATTTCTTTGGTTGTATTATCTTTGTGGGGGGCTTTTGGACTTTATTAGGTTACCAGTTTGACTACCAGCGAGAAGCTGACGAAGAGGAACTGTGAGTCCTCGAAACGCGTAGTTTTTTTTGGCATTTACAGGACATCGAAGGAGAAGGAGAGAGTCAATGCACAGGGATAAGCCCTCCTGATATCCAGAAGATATATATAACCATATCATATTACTGATACAAAATATAAATGCACAGAATCAATAAAATCACTTAAAAACACCAAACCCCATCCTTACTGTAGCGCCGGCGTCCCTGCCCTCTGCTAGGCAGGGACGCTGTTCCCCTCACCTCTCTGCTCCGTGCCCGGCGTCCTCCTCCCGCTCTGCTGGCAGCGCGCGCTCCTTCCCGGCCACTGTGCTTAGGGCGCGCGCGCTCTCCCTCCCTCTTAAAGGGGCCGCGCGCGCCGTCCTAAGGAGTCCCCGGCCAATGGCCGGAGGACTTCACCATATATAAGGCACCTCCTCCAAAATGGAGGTGCCCGAGCAATGTTGTTGCACTGTTCACTACTCTGCTACAGCCCTCAGGTCCCGTTGCCAGTTACCTGCCAGATACCTGCCAGATTCCTGCCAGCTTGCTGTCTTATTCCTGCCTGATTATCTGCTACCTGCCTGCTAGTCTGAGGTCCGACGGTCTGCCTTACTACTCCTGTCAGTCTGTCTAAGGACCAGCCTGTCCGCTCACCTGGGAGCGCACTTCAGCCACCTGCCTGCTTGCCTGAGGTCCGACGGTCTGCCTTCCAACTCCTGTCAGTCTGTCTATGGACCAGCTTGCCTGCTCACCTGGGAGCACACATCTGCTACCTGCCTGCTAGCCTACCTGGAGGCTCCGCCGTCACGTGCTGTGACCACCTGCCTGTCCAGTGACTCCTGCCCGCTCACCTGGGAGCGCTCATCTGCTGCCTGTCTGCTAGCCTACCTGGAGGCTCTGCCGTCACGTGCTGTGACCACCCGCCTGTCCAGAGACTTCTGCCCGCTCACCTGGGAGCGCTCATCTGCCGCCTGTCTGTTGGTCTTCCTGGAGGCCCCGCCGTCACATGCTGTGACCACCCGTTCATCCAGAGACTCTCGCCTGCTCACCTGGGAGCTCACGTCTATCATCAGCCGCCACAGGTCGTACCAACCCTTTACCCAGAGACTGCCCCGGTCACTTGCCGTGACCATCTGCCCGTTCATTCAGAGACTGTCCCGGTCACTTGCCGTGACCATCTGCCCGTTCATTCAGAGACTGCCCCGGTCACTTGCCGTGACCATCTGCCCGTTCATCCAGAGACTGCCCCGGTCACTTGCCGTGACCTCCAGCCCGTTCACTCAGAGACTGTCCCGGTCACCTGCTGTGACTTCCTGCCCGTCTTCCCTGGTCGCCACCCGCTCCCTTACAAGGACCGCCCCCTTGTATAGTAGCTCAGAGGTTCCGCCTCCCAGACCCGTTACACTTACGTTGCAAGATACCTATTCCAAAGGTGTATCTAGGTTTTCTGGCACCCGGTGCAGCAGGGGCTGGCTGGCACATTTTAGCCTGGGGGGCAAGCACACAGCAGTGGCCCATGAGTAGCGGCCCATCCTTAACATGTTTATTACCAGATGCATCATAAGCCTATATTCACACGACCGTATTGTCTAAGTGTTGCCCGTGAAAAAAGCTGACAGCACTTGGACCAGTTCAGATGAGTGTTTGTATTGGTCAGACATAGTACATATTATTCCTATGTATTACTATTTTTAAAGCAGATATACCTTTTTAGAGATATAGTACCAGGGGCGGACCTACCGCCCGTGCAGCCGGTACATTGAATGGGGGCCCCCGAGAGAGAGGGGGCCCCTCCAGCCTCCAGCAGGGATGCCATCATGGCATGACTGCACTGACTCCAGCATGGGGCCCGGCCGGTCGGGGCCCCCTCGGAGCCCCCCTCTTGTGCGTCTCCTCATGGGGCCACCCCCTGCAGGACCCCCCGCTGAGCGCAGGGACATCTCCGGTCATGTGACGGCGCCGGCACAATACTTACCCCTCCCCGTGCCTCCGCAGCGTCTGCCGCGTCCTCTGACTGTGACGTCTCAGGTCAGAGGGCGCGGTGACGTCTTTACACCGCGCGCTCTTTCCTGAGCTGTCACATCAAAGAGCGGGAAGACGCGCGCAACGCTGGAGTCCGGATCAGCAGCAGGTAAGAAGTGAGGTGAGTATTTGATTTTTTGGGGGCATTATATGGGGGGGTGGTGTGACATCCTGCATGGGGCATTATATAGGGGGGGGGATTGGCATCCTGAATGGGGCATTATATGGGCGAGGGGGGAAATGACATCCTGCATGGGGGCATTATATGGGGGTGGGGGGGAGGGATGTGACATCCTGCATGGGGCATTATAAGAGGGGAAGGGGGAAGTGACATCCTGCATGGGGCATTATAAGAGGGGAAGGGGGGAAGTGACATCCTGCATGGGACATTATAAGAGGGGAAGGGGGGAAGTGACATCCTGCATGGGGCATTATAAGAGGGGAAGGGGGGAAGTGACATCCTGCATGGGGCATTATAAGAGGGGAAGGGGGGAAGTGACATCCTGCATGGGGCATTATAAGGGAGGGGGGCGTGACATTCTGCATGGGGCGTTATAAGGGAGGCGGTGTGACATCCTGCATGGGGCATTATAAGAGGGGGAGGGGGGAATTGACATCCTGCATGGGGCATTATATAGAGGGTGGGTGTGTGACATACTGCATGGGGCATTGTAAGGAGGGGGGGTGACCTCCTGCATGGGGCATTATAAGGGAGGGGGTGGTCTGACATGTTGCATAGGACATTGAAAAGGGGGGAAGTGACATCCTGCAAGGGGCATTATATGGGGGGAAGAGGTGACATCCTGCATGGGGCATTTTATGGGGGGCAGATGTGACATCCTGCATAGCGCATTAAAAGGGGGGTGTCATCCTGCATGGGGCATTATAAGGGGGGAACAGCCTGCATGGTGCGTTATATGGGGGCCAATATTCTGTATGGAGCGTTATATGGGGGTCAGTATTCTGTATGGAGCGATATATGGGAGACAGTATTCGGTAGGGAGCGTTATATGGGGGCCAGTATTCTGTATGCAGTGTTATATGGGGACCAGTATCCTCTATGGAGCGTTATATGGGGACCAGTATCCTGTATGGAGCATTATATGGGAACCAGTATCCTGTATGGAGCATTATAAGGGGGTCAGTATCCTGTATGGAGCATGATATGGTGCCCATAATACTGTATGGAGGACTATACTGTCCTGTCTGCACTGTGCGTTGTGAGGATTCGCCGGTTTCTGAGCTATTGTAGAATTTACAATAGATATCGCTCATGTAATGTAGTAAGTGAAATCCTTGGCCTTGTACTATATATATATATTTCTCTGCGGTATCTGTGCATCATGAATCATGGTATGTGTTAAAGGGGCCCACTGAAACTCTGTCGCCCAGGGCCCACAAAAACCTGGAGCTGGCCCTGGGGGTAAGTATAACAAGTTGTATTTTTTTTACATACAATTAATTAACTTGGAGTGGGGGGAATCAGAGATGCACGGGGGGATGAGAGATGCACGGGGGGGGGCCCTTCATGCCCCCTATGAAGGACGGGGGAGGCCCCCAAAAAATTCTTGCACAGGGGCCCACTACAGTCTGTGTCCGCCCCTGTGTAGTACGCTGTGTTTTTCTACACTCCTAAAATAACATATCAGCAGAGTAAAGGTGGTCACACATAAGCCCAGGTCTGCTAGATAGATACCTATGAATTATTATTTTGTATATGTTTTCAAACATACTTGATCAATGAAATCATCATTGTAAACTTCAACTCCACATAATAGTATGTGATGTAGCAGTCACTAATTATCTTGAGTGCTTCATCTGATGTCCGTGCACATAGTATACATAGTATACCACATACAGTACAATATATATAGGAGAATATACAGTATGACTGGTATATAGAGACGAGCAATTTGTAGAACCGTGGTCCAGTGGTCAGATGAATATTCTGTGGCTGCTGAACAGGAGCCACCACATAGTCACCTTTTTACAGCCCCACATAGCCTTCCATATACTGTACAGTGTGAGCCCCACATAGCCTCCTATATACAATGTGAGCCCTCACACAACCTCCTATATGAGTATGAGCCCTCACATAGCCTCCTATATACAGTATCAGTCCCCACACAGCCTCCTGCATATAGTGTGAGGACCCACACAGCCTCCTGCATATAGTGTGAGGACCCACACAGCCTCCTGCATATAGTGTGAGGACCCACACAGCCTCCTGCATACAGTGTGAGGACCCACACAACCTCCTGCATACAGTGTGAGGACCCACTGTGTGAGTACAGTGTGAGGACTGGTCGTCGGATATGTTGCACGCTTATTGAGATGTGTTATTGACAGCTCTATCATTTTTCTTGCCACTGTCTTGTTAAATATAGAGGTTGGATACATTTGGTGTTCATGCCATATAAATTCCTGTTTATAACGAGTACATATTTATGATAGGTAGCTTTGTTTTACTACCATTGGCAGGCATTAACTGGATTTTAGGTCCTAGTGACGTTTTATATCTTTTTTACCTACGTATTCATTAAAGGTTATGTTTTAACCTCTTTCACTACTTTAATTGCTTCATATTACCTTTATTGAGTGGTGACCTGTATGATAGTGTGTGAGCACCAGCTCCAGGCGTCCCTGAAGAGGGGCAGGGAAAAAGTAAAGGGGGCAGAGGAAAGGGGGTTTATCCAAGGAGGGGTGAGGTCAGCAGAGTATGAGAGACAGACTCATCCTAAACCAGGGGTCTCAAACACGCGGGTCGCATGTGGCCCTTCAGAATGGTTCATGCGGCCTGTGTGCTCCATAGAACCCGATCGCGGCCCGGTCCAGGAGCTGCCGACAGCTGCACTTTAGTTCAGTGTATTGCCGCGCAGAGACCGGCTCTCTGCATGATACAATACCAATGCCAGCCACCGGCCTATCAGAGGCCAGCAGTGGACATCCGCGTCCCAGCGCAGCGGTGCATGACATCACTAACATGGGCAGATGTCAGCTGCTGGCCTCTGATAGGCGGGTGGCAGGCATTGGTCTCTGCGCAGCAATACACTGAACTAAAGCGCAGCTGCCGGAAGCTCCTGGACCAGGCCGCGATCGTCAAGGGGTCTATGGTGCCTGCGCCCGCATATGCAGAAAGGACACCGAGGGAACGGAGGACAGGTGAGAAGAGACTTTTTTTTTCTTATATATGTATGTGAAGAATGGAACAGCGGACATTCCTACAATATAGGGACCTGAATGGGGACATTCCTACAATATGGGAACCTGGATAGGAACATTCCTACAATATGGGGACCTGGATAGGGACATTCCCACAATGTGGGACCTGAATGGGGACATTCCTACAATATAGGGACCTGAATGGGTACATTCCTACAATATGGGAACCTGGATAGGAACATTCCTACAATGTGGGACCTGAATGGAGACATTCCTGCAATATGGGGACCTGGATAGGTACATTCCTACAATGTGGGACCTGGATGGGGACATTCCTACAATGTGGGACCTGAATGGAGACATTCCTACAATATGGGGACCTGGACAGGAACATTCCTACAATGTGGGACCTGGATGGGGATATTCCTACTATGTGGGACCTGAATGGGGACATTCCTACAATATGGGGACCTGGATAGGAACATTCCTACAATGTGGGACCTGGATGGGGACATTCCTACAATGTGGGACCTGAATGGGGACATTCCTACAATATGGGGACCTGGATAGGAACATTCCTACAATGTGGGACCTGGATGGGGACATTCCTACAATGTGGCACCTGAATGGGGACATTCCTGCAATATGGGGACCTGGATGGGGACATATCTACAATGTGGGGACCTGGATGGGGACATTTCTACAATGTGGGGACCTGGATGGGGACATATCTACAATATGGGGAACTGGATTGGGACATATCTACAATGTGGGGACCTGGATAGGAACATTCCTACAATGTGGGGACCTGGATAGGAACATTTCTACAATGTGGGGACCTGGATGGGGGACATTCCTACAAGATGGGGACATTATAACAAGATGGGGACCTAGATGGGGGACATTACGACAAGATGGGGGCCTGGATGGGGGACATTACGACAAGATGGGGACCTGGATGGGGGACATTACGACAAGTTGGGGACCTGAATTTGGGACATTACGACAAGATGGAGACCTGGATGGGGCATTACTACAAGATGAGGACCAGGATGGTGCATTACTACAAGTTGAGGACCAGGATGGGGCATTACTACAAGATGAGGACCAGGATGGTGCATTACTACAAGATGAGGACCAGGATGGGTCATTACTAAAAGATGAGGACCAGGATGAGACATTACTACAAGATGAGGACCAGGATGAGGCATTAGATGAGGCATTACTACAAGATGAGGACCAGGATGATTCATTAACCCCTTTACAACCCAAGGTGGTTTGCACATTAATGACCAGGCCAATTTTTACAATTCTGACCACTGTCACTTTATGAGGTAATTACTCTGGAACGCTTCAACGGATCTCCCTGATTCTGAGACTGTTTTTTGTGACATATTGTACTTCATGATTGTGGTAAAATTTCTTTGATATCACTTGCGTTTATTTGTGAAAAAAATGGAAATTTGGCAAAAATTTTGAAAATTTTTTTTTATATCTTTTTTACCTACATATTCATTAAAGGTTATGTTTTAACCTCTTTCACTACTTTAATTGCTTCATATTACATTTATTGAGTGGTGACCTGTATGATAGTGTGTGAGCACCAGCTCCAGGCGTCCCTGAAGAGGGGCAGGGAAAAAGTAAAGGGGGCATTGGGAAGGGGGTTTATCCAAGGAGGGGTGAGGTCAGCAGAGTATGAGAGACAGACTCATCCTAAACCAGGGGTCTCAAACACGCGGGCCGCATGTGGCCCTTCAGACTGGTTCATGCGGTCTGTGTGCACCATAGAACCCGATCGCGGCCCGGTCCAGGAGCTGCCGACAGCTGCACTTTAGTTCAGTATATTGCTGCGCAGAGACCGGCTCTCTGCATGATACAATACCAATGCCAGCCACCGGCCTATCAGAGGCCAGCAGCGGACATCCGCGTCCCAGCGCAGTGGTGCATGACATCACTAACATGGGTAAATGTCAGCTGCTGGCCTCTGATAGGCCGGTGGCAGGCATTGGTCTCTGCGCAGCAATACACTGAACTAAAGCGCAGCTGCCGGAAGCTCCTGGACCAGGCCGCGATTGTCAAGGGGTCTATGGTGCCTGCGCCCGCATATGCAGAGAGGACACCGAGGGAACGGAGGAGAGGTGAGAAGAGACTTTTTTTTTCTTATACATGTATGTGAAGAATGGAACAGCGGACATTCCTACAATATAAGGACCTGAATGGGGACATTCCTACAATATGGGAACCTGGACAGGAACATTCCTACAATGTGGGACCTGGATGGGACATTCCTACTATGTGGGACCTGAATGGGGACATTCCTACAATATGGGGACCTGGATAGGAACATTCCTACAATGTGGGACCTGGATGGGGACATTCCTACAATGTGGGACCTGAATGGGGACATTCCTACAATATGGGGACCTGGATAGGAACATTCCTACAATGTGGGACCTGGATGGGGACATTCCTACAATGTGGCACCTGAATGGGGACATTTCTGCAATATGGGGACCTGGATGGGGACATATCTACAATATCTACAATGTGGGGACCTGGATAGGGACATTTCTACAATGTGGGGACCTGGATGGGGACATATCTACAATATGGGGAACTGGATTGGGACATATCTACAATGTTGGGACCTGGATAGGAACATTCCTACAATGTGGGGACCTGGATAGGAGCATTTCTACAATGTGGGAACATGGATGGGGGACATTCCTACAAGATGGGGACATTATAACAAGATGGGGACCTAGATGGGGGACATTACGACAAGATGGGGACCTGGATGGGGGACATTACGACAAGTTGGGGACCTGAATTTGGGACATTACGACAAGATGGAGACCTGGATGGGGCATTACTACAAGATGAGGACCAGGATGGTGCATTACTACAAGTTGAGGACCTGGATGGGGCATTACTACAAGATGAGGACCAGGATGGTGCATTACTACAAGATGAGGACCATGATGGGTCATTACTAAAAGATGAGGACCAGGATGAGACATTACTACAAGATGAGGACCAGGATGAGGCATTAGATGAGGCATTACTACAAGATGAGGACCAGGATCAGTCATTAACCCCTTTACAACCCAAGGTGGTTTGCACATTAATGACCAGGCCAATTTTTACAATTCTGACCACTGTCACTTTATGAGGTAATTACTCTGGAACGCTTCAACGGATCTCCCTGATTCTGAGACTGTTTTTCGTGACATATTATACTTCATGATTGTGGTAAAATTTCTTTGATATCACTTGCGTTTATTTGTGAAAAAAATGGAAATTTGGCAAAAATTTTGAAAATTTTGCTATTTTCAAAATTTTAATTTTTATGCCCTTAAATCAGAGAGATATGTCACACAAAATAGTTAATAAATAACATTTCTCACATGTCTACTTTACATCAGCACAATTTTGGAACCAAAATTTTTTTTACTTGGGAGCTATAAGGGTTAAAAGTTGACAAGCGATTTCTCATTTTTCCAACAAAATTTAGAAAACCATTTTTTTAGGGACCACATCATATTTAAAGTCACTTTGAGGGGTCTTTATGACAGAAAATACCCAAAAGTGATGGCATTCTAAAAACTGCACCCCTCAAGGTGCTCAAAACCACATTCAAGAACTTTATTAACCCTTCAGGTGCTTCACAGGAATTTTTGGAATGTGGAAGAAAAAAATTAACATTTAACTTTTTTCACAAAAATGTTACTTTAGACCCAATTTTTTTTTATTTTCGCAGGGGTAACAGGAAAAAATAGACCCCAAAAATTGTTGATCAATTTCTCCTGAGTAAGCAGATTCCCCAAATGTGGGGGAAAACCACTGTTTGGGTGCACGGCAGGGTACGGAAGGGAAGGAGCGCCATTTGACTTTTTAAATGTAAAATTTGCTTGAATAATTAGCGGACGCCATATTGCATTTGGGGAGCCCCTGATGTGCCTAAAAAATGGAAACCCCCCACAAGTGACCCCATTTTGGAAACTAGACCCCTCAGGGAACTTATCTAGATGTGTGGTGAGCACCTTGAACCCCCTGGTGCTTCACAGAAGTTTATAACATTGAGCCGTAAAAATAAAATTTTCACATTTTTCCCACAAAAATGTTTTTCAGCCCCACTTTTGCATTTTTATAAGGGTAACAGGATAAATTGCACCATGCAGTTTGTTGTACAATTTCTTCTGAGCAAGCAGATACCCCATATGTGGGGTAAAACCACTGTTTGGGTGCACAGCAGGGTTCGGAAGGGAAGGAGCGCCATTTGAATTTTTAAATGTAAAATTTGCTTGAATAATTAGCGGACGCCATATTGCATTTGGGGAGCCCCTGATGTGCCTAAACAGTGGAAACCCCCCACATGTGACCCCATTTTGGAAACTCTACCCCTCAGGGAACTTATCTAGATGTGTGGTGAGCTCCTTGAACCCCAAGGTGCTTCACAGAAGTTTATAACATTGAGCCGTAAAAATAAAATTTTCACATTTTTCCCACAAAAAATGTTTTTCAGCCCCCACTTTTGCATTTTCATAAGGGTAACAGAAGAAATTGCACTATGCAGTTTGTTGTGCAATTTCTCATGAGCTAGCAGATACCCGATATGTGGGGGCAAACCACTGTTTGGGCGCGCGGCAGGGTTCGGAACGGAAGGAGCACCATTTGAATTTTTGATTGTAAAATTTGCTTGAATAATTAGCGGATGTGCCCCTGATGTGCCTAAACAGTAGAAACCCCCCACAAGTGACACCATTTTGGAAACTAGACCCCTCAGGGAACTTATCTAGATGTGTGGTGAGCACCTTGAACCCCCAAATCAAACTTTTTCCACAACAATGATGTTTTAGCCCCAATTTTTTTATTTTCACAAGGGTAAGAGGAGAAAATGGACCCCAAAAACTTTTGTGCAATTTCTCCTGAGTACGCCAATACCCCATATGTCGGGAAAATAGTGTTTGGGCGCACGGCAGAGTTCAGAAGGGAAGGAGCGCTGTGTGACTTTTTGAACGCAAAATTGGCTGGAATCGATAGCGGACGCCATGTCACGTTTGAAGAGCCCCTGATGTGCCTAAATATTTGAAACCCCCCACAAGTGACCCCATTTTGGAAACTACACCCCTCAAGGATTTTATCAAGGGGTATAGTGAACATTTTGAACCCAGAGGTACGACACAAAATTTGATGACATTAGGTCACCATATTGAATAAGTTGTCATTAGTCTTGAGCGCAAGTGCTCGCTACTTGAGTTTGCATCGGGTACTCAGGTATGCACCTTGTATCACAGGTGCTCAAGTGAAATGCTCGAGTCCCCTCCCGCATGTTTCACGGTTATTAGACACCCCCAAAAAAACATGCGGGGATCGCTCGAGCATGGCAGGCAATCCCCGCGAGGTTATTTTGGCCGCGAAGCATATGGGGCGGAGACTCGAGCACCCGCGATACTCAGTGCATACCTGAGTACCCGATGCAAACTCAAGTAGCGAGCACTTGTGTTCAACACTAGTTGCCATATCGTCATCTTTTTTTTTTTTTTATAAAAAAAAACAACCCTTACCCCCAACCCTAACCCTACCCTAGCCCAACACTGACCCGAACTCTAACATTAGCACAACTCTAACCCCAACCCCAGTGTTTATTTTTTACGCCGTTCCTCGTGTGGTATAAGTGATTAGACGACCTTATTCTTCGGGTCGGTGCGACTACAGAGATACCAGAATGATATCGGGTTTTTATGATTGACAGCTGTCACACACTAAAAGACACATATTTTGTAAAATCTAGTTTTTGCATCGCCATATTTTGAGAGCTATAATTTTTCCATGTTTTGGCCGACAGAGTCATGTGATGGACTTTTTTTTGCGGGACAAGTTGATGTTTTTATTGGTGCCATTTTCAAGCACATGACATATTTTGATCGCTTTCTATTCCAGCTTTTGGGAGGCAGAATAAACAAAAACCTACAATTAAGGAATTGTTTTTTTTTTTTTTTTTTTATTCTACTCCGCGTGTGGTAAAATTGATAAGGTAGCTTTATTCTTCGGGTCAGTACATTTACAGCGGTACAACATTTATATCGTTTTTCTATGTTTTGGCGCTTTTACACAATAAAGACATTTTATAGAAAAAATTATTTTTTTGCATCGCTTTATTCTGAGAGCTATAACTTTTTTAATTTTCGGATTATGGAGCTGTATGGCGGCTTGTTTTTTGCGGGACAAGATTACGTTTTCAGCGGTACCATTTTTATTTATATTCGTTTTTTTGATCGCGTGTTATTCCATTTTTTGTTAGGTGGTATGATGATAAAGCATTGTTTTTTGCTTCGTTTTTTTTTGTTTTTTTACCATGTTCAATGAAGGGGTTAACTAGTGGGACAGTTTTATAGGTAAGGTCGTTCCGGACGTGGCGCTACCAAATATGTGTACTTTTATTGTTCTGTTTTTTTTTCATAATAATATTTATTGATGGGTACATTATATTTTTATTTTTGGTGGATTATTTTTTATTTATTTTTTCAATATTTTTAGAATTTTTTTTTAATTTTTTTTCACTTTCTGAGAGGTTTTACACTTTTTTACTTTGTCCCACTCTGGGACTTTCACTTTTTTTATTCTGATCGCCTGCATAGCATAGGGATGGAGCACCATCCCTGAGCCATGCAGGCAGTCAGCGCTGCACAGTGAGAAGATTGTTTGGTCATGCACTGCGCATGACCAAACAATCTTCCTGCTGTCTGGTGACCCGGATGTTGTCATGACGACATCGGGTCATCATGGCAACACCCGGGAAGTCGCGGCAGACAGCGCTGGAGGCCGGAAGAGGAGGTGAGTATTGCGATCACCTCCCCTTGCCACCGCAATGCTGCGATCGACTTCGATCGCAGCATTGCGGGGGTTAATGTGCCGGGAGCGGTGCGGGACCGCTCCCTGCACATAGTACCGGGTGTCAGCTGTGACAATCAGCTGACACCCGGCGGCGATCGCGCCTGCACAGCCTGTGTGCGCGCACGATCGCCATGACGTACTAATACGGGTCAAGCTCTTAAAGCCCAGGGCACAGATGCGTATTAGTACGTCATGGGCTGCAAAGGGGTTAATACAAGATGAGGACAAATTCAAATGGTGTATAGAAAAAAAAATGATATCACTAAAAATGTCATTTTGTCATGCAAAGAATGCGGACCATCTAACCAGCCGAGTTTGAGACCCTTGCTTTATAAAGTATCTTTGCTTAACAAACAGTTGTTTCTGAGAAGCTAATGATAGCAAATGATCAGGCAATATTTTCTGTGCATTTTCCCATTTCATTCTACTTGTGCCTCCTTTTCGCAAACATTCTGTTGCAATTTTTGGGTTAACTCCTTTATTTTGGATTTTATCTTATTGATCTCCCCTATGCATATTCCCCGTACATATGCTTTCATAGCATCCCATATAAATCTCGTAGATGACGACCCATCATTAAAACGAAAATATTCTAAGATTCTAGAGCTAAGAGTAGGACCAATTAGTTGCAGCCAAAAAGGATTCATGTGCCATGTATAGTCCTCCGGAGACCTCACAGCACCCATCTGCAGTTGTACCTGTATAGGCGAGTGGTCATAGACACTCCTTGGCAGATACCTCACCGATTTAATATAGGGTATGATTGATTCAAAGCCAATAGCTTGGTCTATTCTTGACAAAGAATGATGGGAGGCGAAGTAACAGGAATATTGTCTGACATCAGGGTGCCGTATTCTCCATAGGTCCACTATGCCTACCTCCTCTAGCAGATAATGTAGAGATGTATATTGTGCATTTTGAAAAATATTTCCAGCATGGAATTTATCCCAGAAACGGTGGAGGTAGGTGGTAAAATCCCCTCCCCCTGCGAGGTTGGGATTTAGGAGGATGTTAGTTTTAGATCAGGTGCAGAACGGAGGGCACGGGAGGGGTGATAGAAATGAGGGATGAGATATAGGGTGGTGCAGAACTGTGGAGGGCTTTATGGGTGAGAGAGATGAGTTTGTACTGTATTCTGTGGTGAATGGGTAACCAGTGCAATGACTGGCACTGGTTAGAGGCGTTGGTGAAGCGGCCTGATAGAAATACGACCCTGGCTGCTGCATTCAGAATGGATTGGAGAGGAGAGAGTTTGTTTAGAGGGAGACCGATTAGAAGAGAGTTGCAGTAGTCCAGACGAGAGTGAATAAGAGCGACAGTAAGAGTTTTTGCAGTATCAAAGGTGAGAAAATGTGGGGTTCTGGAGATGTTTTTAAGGTGCAGGTGACATGAGTGAGTGAGTGATTGTAGCCCAGTCAAGAGAGCTTGTAAAAGAACTTCTACATGATGTTTCAAGGATGGAAAGAGACTGCCATCTACTGGCCAGGCGCAGTCAAGCGGAACCAAGATATGCAAGGGAAGTTGCAGGGAGAGCAAGTTCAGACGCTGAACCTGATCAGGTGACTTCCAGGAAGGAGTTCCGGAAAATAAGAGGCCAGCGAGCCAAACCTGAGGGGTCTTTGTCGCCAAGCAGCAGAAAGGAGCAGATGTGTTCCCTGTGTAGCACCCTGAGGGCTCGGCTGCTACAGGAGTATTGCACCTCGAACCAGAGGTGTGATATTCCACTCCCGGGTAAGGATGGAGTGTGGACCAGGACTCGTTTAGCTGCATGCACCACACACACCCCATTTCCGAGGGACAGCTCAATGGTGCTCCCACAGAAGTGCAGGCACGACAGCTTCTGTCCCTGGCTGGAGTGGGGAGGGGGAGGAAAACCCAGTGGTGTAGGAGCAGATAGGGGTGGGTCTCTGGGCATAGGTAGGAGCCCATTGGTTGCTAGTCACCTGGGCTCGGGTGTTAGAAGGATGTATATAAGGTGGGCACCATCTTAGATCGGTGTGCAGTCGGGGAAGCTCAGTCTGAGGAGAAGTGACAGGGAGCAGAGCTGCTGCATGGGCTCTGCTCCACGGGCAGGACTTGTCAGGAGGCCGGGGCCTGAGAGAGAGAGAGAGAGAGGAGAAGGAACAAAAAGGAAAGTAAGAAAGGAACAGTAACACAGAGAAAAGCCCAGAGATACGAGAGAAGAAGGAACCCCATAGGCCCAGGAGATTGTGGGTGATGGGTTGGCAGAGCAGGGTACTGGAACCCGAATTGGTGGAGTCAACAAATTCCTCAGCCAAAGACCGGAGGTTGTGACCACATCTTGGTGCGACCCCTCACTACATCCACCAGGAAAGCATACCACATAGGGTCAGGGAAACCGGAGATAGGTTTCGCCAAGAGAAGGCCCGAGGAAGCTGGACAAAGGTGGGTCACTGGTGGGGATGGCCAGAGAAGGGAAGAGAAGGGAGCCCTGTGCCACGCTCTGGAATTGCCTGGGAGTTGGTCGAGCCCCTTGCCTGGTGGACGCAGCACGGCTTGGGCAGTCACCGCCGGTACCGAGGTGACTAGGACCAGTAAAGAACTGTGAGCAAAGCATTGGAAACTGCAACCACACGTCTCTGTGTTTCATCGCCGCACCAGCACCATTTGTACTGGGACGCTCACACCATCACTCCCATCATCCACACTAGCTGCCCTGAGGCAATACTTCTCCCGTGGGGAGTTATCCCATTCTTGGCTGCGCATACAACATCAGCCTCAGCGGTCTGCAGCGCAGCGGCGGTCCCCACTGACTGCAATCCACGGGTGGCGTAGTTGGACATTTGTTATTACACTAAGACTGCCACTGGTTTGATCGCCCTGGGCACGGACCGGGTCACAGCCACGGAAGACTACAACCCCCAGCGATCCGGCTCCGGGTATCTCCTGCACAACACAGGCCCAGGGGGCGCGTCACCTGCCTCCTGAGAAACCCCGCGTGACAGGCCTAAGCTAGAGGCCTGTGAGGTGCCACAGCCGGGCACCGGTAAAAGAGCTCTGGATATCTCGCGGATGTTACCTGAGTGCTGTGCCTGCTGAGGAGACTAGGAACCTAATTGCGGTGCTGAGTGAGTCCGCCGACAGACGAGGCCTGGACCCCCCTATCCAAGGCTCGAGAGACTGCCTCCAACAGCCAAGCAGAGAGGAGTTGAGAGACGGTTGCCCCAGGAAAGTCACGCCAGCGGAAGCGGAGGAGCTGCATACATGAACAGGGCCGTCACTTCCACTGTTCACCCACAGTACCGGGGACAATTGGGTTTAGATAATCAGGTTGGGAGGGGAATGGTTGGGACTAAAGGAGCACAACGTGATCTAATTGAATTTATGCGGAAGAGACTCACGGCCTAGCGTGAATAACCGATGACTCCCGCTAGGGCCAAATGTACAGTTAAAGAACTTACGTGGTGCCTCCCATGACTGAGGGCATCACCCTACTAAAGAGACTGCACCTTACTTAAGAGACTTCACCTTACTTTGAGAGGCTTCACCTTACTTTGAGAGACTGCGTCTTATTTTGAGAGATTTTGCCTTTTGCTGATATATTGAATTACTGTTCATTACCCTTGTTACTAATCCCTTGTTCAGAATAACTGTTGCATAAAATTGTTGATTTTCATCTCAGACTGTTCTCGCCTTGTGTCTCTGTGCGTTGCATTCCCGCACCTGCATTACATGATTGTATATGGGGGATAAAGGAAAGTTGTGTGTCAAATATGACTCCAAGACATCGAGCTTGCTGGTTGGGGGTTATGGTGGCGCAACCCAAGAAAATTGAAAAGTCAGGTATAGGTAGGTTAGTAGAGAGAGAAAAAACAAGGAGTTCAGTTTGGGAGAGATTCAGTTTCAGATAGAGGGAAGACATGATGTTAGAGACAGCAGACAGACAATCACTGGTATTTTGTATTAGAGTGGGGGTGATGTCAGGTGAAGAGGTGTATAGTTGGGTGTCATCAGCATTGAGATGGTACTGGAAATCAAATCTGCTGATGGTTTGTCCAATAGGAACAGTATACAAGGAGAAGAGGAGGGGACCTAGGACTGATCCTTGTGGAACCCCGATAGTAAGAGGAAGATTAGAGGAAGAAGAGCCGGCAAAAGATACCGTGAAGGAGCGGTCAGAGGTAGGAGAAGAACCAGGAGGGTGCGGTGTCCTTGAGGCCTATACAGCGGAGCATAGTGAGGAGGAGCTGATGATCTACAGTGTCAAAAGCGGATCTGCTGCGCTGAGCCCTCACTGAACGGAGCACATGTCAGCTGATTCTTACAGCTGACATGTGCCCGCAACAGCCGCGGGTGGAATCGCGATCCACCCGCGGCTGTTAACCTGTTAAATGCCGCTGTCAATCTCCGACAGCGGCATTTAACGCGCGCTTCCTGGAAGCGCGTCTTAAGCCCTGGCCACCGGCGACCACGTCACGTGATCGCGGGTCGCCGATGGGCGTGCATGACAACACAGGGTCTGCAGCAGACGCATGTGGTTGTCATGATCTAGTCGCTATGAGCGCCACCTAGTGGTCGGCGCTCATAGCACAGGACCAATTCTGCTATATGCAGGGCATCTGCTGGTCCCCTGTATGTAGCAGAGCCGATCAGACAACTGCTGCTTCTAGTCTCCTATGGAGACTATTGAAGCATGCAGTAAGTGAAAAAAAAAAGTTTTTTAAAAAATAAAAAAAAATAAAAAAATATAAAAGTTTAAATCGCCCCCCTTTTGCCCCATTCAAAATAAAATAATAAAAAATAAACCCCACATACACATGTTTGGTATCGCCGCGTTCAGAATCGCCCGATCTATCAATATAAAAAAAGAATTAATCCGATTGGTAAACGGTGTAACGAGAAAAAAATTCTAAACGCCAGAATTACGTTTTTTGGTCGCTGCAAAATTGCAATAAAATGCAATAACGGGCGATCAAAACATCGGATCTACACCAAAATGATCTCAGTAAAAACGTCAGCCCGGCGCGCAAAAAATAAGCCCTCACCCAGCCCCAGATCATGAAAAATGGAGACGCTACAGGTCTCGGAAAATGGCGCTATATATTTTTTTTTTTAACCAAATTTTGGAATTTTTTTTCACCACTTAAATATAAAAGAACCTATACATGTTTGGTGTCTATGAACTCGTAATGACCTGTAGAATAAGAATGGAAGGTCAGTTTTAGCATTCAGTGAACGTGGTAAAAAAAATAAATAAAAAACAACTGTGGTATGGCACTTTTTTTGCAATTTTACCGCACTTGGAATTTTTTTCCCGTTTTCCCGTACATGATATGGTAAAACTAGTAATGGCGTTGAAAAGTACAACTCGTCCCGCAAAAAATAAGCCCTCACATGGCCATATTGACGAAACAATAAAAACGCTATGGCTCTGGGAACAAGGGGAGCAAAAAACGAAAAAGCAAAAACGACAAAACCCAAGGTTGGAAAAGGGTTAATTAGGAGGAGAGCAGTTACCTAGTGTATCTTAAATTGGTGAAACCGCCACAGTGACAGCTGGGGAAAGGAACTGAATGAGCTGTGAGGGAATAGGGTCACTGTTGCAGGTTGTAGGGCGGGAAGAAGTGAGGAGTCTGGTCACTTCTTCTTCTGTGACCAGCTCGAAGATGGAAAGTGAACTTGAGGTGCAGGAGGGAAGGGAATCCAGACTCTGAGGGGATTGTGTAAAAATGTCTTGACAGATATGATTGATTTTTTGTAGGAAATAAGTGGCCAGATCGTCAGCGCTTAGGTTGGTGACGGGGATCTGTACTTTGAAGCTCAGGAGGGAGTGTGTAGCGTCGGCGTCCCTGCCTCCTGCTAGGCAGGGACGCCGTTCCCCTCACCTCTCCGCTCCGTGCCCGGCGTCCCGCTCTGCTGGCAGCGCGCGCTGCTTCCCGGTCACTGTGCTTAGGGCGCGCGCGGGCTCCCTCTCTCTTAAAGGGGCCGCGCGCGCCGTCCTAAGGAGTCCCCGGCCAATGGCCGGAGGATCTCACCATATATAAGGCACCTCCTCCAAAATGGAGGTGCCCGAGCAATGTTGTTGCAAAGCCTTTCAACTCTGCTTATGCCCTCAGGTCCCGTTGCCAGCTTGTTTTCCAGTGCTGTCTACCTGCTTGCAATCCTGCGGTCCGACAGTCTGCCTACCAGCATCTGCCAGTCTCTCTATGGATCAGTCCGCCTGCGGACCAGGAAGCACCTGCCAGATACCTGCCTGATACCTGCCTGATACCTGTCTACCTGCTTGCAATCCTGCGGTCCGACAGTCTGCCTACCAGCACCTGCCAGTCTGTCTATGGATCAGTCCGCCCGCGGACCAGGAAGCACCTGTCAGATACCTGCCTGATACCTGCCTGCCTGCCAGCCTGTCCAGAGACTCTTACCTGCTCACCTGGGAGCGCTCACATGCTACCCGCCTGCTAGCCTACCTGGAGGCTTAGCCGTCACTTGCTGTGACCACCTGCCTGTCCAGAGACTCTTACCCTGCTGTCACTTGCCGTGACCACCTGCCTTTCGAGAGATTCTTACCCTGCTGTCACTTGCCGTGACCACCCGCCTGTCTAGAGACTCATCCTGCTGTCACTTGCCGTGACCAACCGCCTGTCAAGAGACTGTCCCCGTCACTCGCCGTGACCTCCTGCCCTTCTACCCAGAGACTGTCCCTGTCACTTGATGTGACTGCCTGCCCGCTTTCCCTGGGAGCCAGCCGCTTTCTTACAAGGACTTCCCCTTTGTATAGTAGCTCAGAGGTTCCACCTCCCAGACCCGTTACAGTTTGCTCGGGCCATGGAACCCGGTGGCACCCAAGCTCCCTCGCTCTCGGACCTATGTCATGAACTATCCCGTCAGCGGTCCCAACAGGACTCCATCTTGGGCCACCTGCGTAGTGTTAACTCCCGCCTGGACACACTGACCGCCTCATCGGGAGCTGCTTCCACCCGCACAACTACTACGGCAGAGCCGCTGCCCATCAACACCATGGCATCCCTTCTCGGTCCACGCCTTTCCACCCCGCCTCGTTTTGGTGGAGATCCCGGCCTGGCACGAGGCTTCATTAACCAGTGCACCCTGCACTTTGAACTTTTGGCATACCAGTTCACCACTGACCGAGCCAAGGTGGCCTTCATCATGTCCCATCTCACTGTGGAGGCACTGGCTTGGCTAAATCCTCTATGGGAGAGAGGAGACCCCCTGGTATCCAACCTGCCAGCCTTTCTCACGGCCTTCCGGAAAGTCTTCGACGAACCAGGACAAAAGACCTCATCCGCCTCATCTCTGCTACACCTCCGTCAAGGGAGTCTCACCGTGGGCCAATATGCCATACGGTTCCGTACTCTTGCTTCCGAGCTTGCCTGGGATAATGAGGCACTGGTTTCCGTCTTCTGAGAGGGCCTGTCCGGCCGGATTAAAGATGAACTTGCCGGTCGGGACATTCCTACCACTCTCGATGACTTAGTGACACTTGCCACCCGGATTGACATCCGGTTCCAGGTGGGCACCAAAGAGGTCACCCGTGAGAGGAGGTTTCCACGCCTTGCTCCTACTTTTCTGAATCCCGTCTCTTCCTCTGTAACTCCCTGGGCGCACTCGCCAGAGCCCATGCAGGTCGACCAAACCAAGATGGTCAAAACCCGTCAAGAGTCTCGCCGTGCCGAGGGGAGCTGTTTCTACTGTGGTAGTAAGGAGCACCGGATCCGTTCCTGCCCGGAGAGGTCGGGAAACGCCTGTGTCTAGGATCGCTCAGAGAGGTCGTCCTAGACAAGAATAAATCCTCTCCTTCTCTGATGCTGTCGGTCTCTATCATCTGCGGGGAGAACCGTTACTTTGAACTTGCTCAACTTGATTCTGGAGCTGCCGGAAATCTCATTTCTCAGTCCCTGGTAGAAAAATACCGCATTCCCACGAAACCTCTGGCTGTACCCTTATCTGTCGCCTCCGTGGATGGGAGTCTCTTACCGCATCCCATCCAACTCATCACCGAATCCATAACTCTGCAGGTGGGAATGCTGCACTCTGAGAGCATCTTCTTCCATGTTGTGCCTGGACTCTCTCACGCCCTCTTGCTAGGCCTACCTTGGCTCCAGAGACATGCACCCGTGCTTGATTGGCAGACCGGAGAAGTCCTTCGCTGGGGGCAGGACTGCCATAAGACTTGTTTAGTTCCCGTTCATCCTGCCCGTCCTTCTCCTACCCCAGCCAATCTACCCGGCCTACCGGTTCCCTATTGGTCTTATGCAGACGTCTTTAACAAAAGAGAAGCAGAGACATTACCCCCTCATAGACCATACGATTGCCCAATCGACCTGATACCCGGCGCTACTCTTCCCCATGGGCGTATTTACCCTTTGTCCGCTGCTGAAACCCGGTCCATGTCTGAATATATCGAGGAGAATCTGGCCTGGGGATTTATCCCGAAATCTACCTCCCCGGCGGGAGCAGGCTTCTTCTTCGTCAAAAAGAAAGACGGCTCACTCCGTCCCTGTATAGATTACAGTTATATGAAAAAGTTTGGGCACCCCTATTAATCTTAAGCTTAATGTTTTATAAAAATTGGTGTTTTTGCAACAGCTATTTCAGTTTGATCTATGTAATAACTGTTGGACACAGTAATGTTTCTGCCTTGAAATGAGGTTTATTGTACTAACAGAAAATGTGCAATCTGCATTCAAACAAAATTTGACAGGTGCATAAGTATGGGCACCTCACCAGAAAAGTGACATTAATATTTAGTAGATCCTCCTTTTGCAAAAATAACAGCCTCTAGTTGCTTCCAGTAGCTTTTAATGATTTTCTGGATCCTGGATGAAGGTATTTTTGACCATTCCTCTTTATAAAGCAATTCCAGTTCAGTTAAGTTTGATGGTCGCCGAGCATGGACAGCCCTCTTCAAATGATCCCACAGATGTTCAATGATATTCAGGTCTGGGGACTGGGATGGCCATTCCAGAACATTGTCATTGTTCCTCTGCATGAATGCCTGAGTAGATTTGGAGCGGTGTTTTGGATCATTGTCTTGCTGAAAGATCCATTCCCTGTGTAACTTCAACTTTGTCACTGATTCTTGAACATTATTGTCAAGAATCTGCTGATACTGAGTGGAATCCATGTGTCCCTCAACTTTAACAAGATTCCCGGTGCCGGCATTGGCCATACAGCCCCAAAGCATGACGGAACCTCCACCAAATTTTACTTTGGGTAGCAAGTGTTTTTCTTGGAATGCTGTGTTTTTTTGCCGCCATGCATAACGCCTTTTTGTATGACCAAACAACTCAATCTTGGTTTCATCAGTCCACAGGACCTTCTTCCAAAAAGAAATTGGCTTCTCCAAATGTGCTTTTGCATACCTCAGCCAACTCTGTTTGTGGCGTGTTTGCAGAAACGGCTTCTTTCGCATCACTCTCCCATACAGCTTCTCCTTGTGCAAAGTGCGTTGTATAGTTGACCGATGCACAGTGACACCATCTGCAGCAAGTTGATGCTGCAGCTCTCTGGAGGTGGTCTGAGGATTGTCCTTGACTGATCTCACCATTCTTCTTCTCTGCCTTTCTGATGTTTTTCTTGGCCTGCCACTTCTGGCCTTAGCAATAACTGTCCCTGTGTTCTTCCATTTCCTTACTATGTTCCTCACAGTGGAAACTGACAGGTTAAATCTCTGAGACTGCTTTTTGTATCCATCCCCTGAACAACTATGTTGAATAATCTTTGTTTTCAGATCATTTGACAGTTGTTTTGAGGAGCCCATGATGCCACTCTTCAGAGGAGATTCAAACAGAACAACTTGCAAGTGGCCACTTTAAGTAGCTTTTCTCATGATTGCATACACCTGGCTATGAAGTTCAAAGCTCAATGAGGTTACAAAACCAAAAAAAGTGCTTTAGTAAGTCAGTAAAAAGTAGGTAGGAGTATTTAAAACAAGAAAATGATAAGGGTGCCCATACTTATGCACCTGTCAAATTTTGTTTGAATGCAGATTGCACATTTTCTGTTAGTACAATAAACCTCATTTAAAGGCAGAAATATTACTGTGTCCAACAGTTAATACATATATCAAATTGAAATAGCTGTTGCAAAAACACCAATTTTTATAAAACATTAAGCTTAAGATTAATAGGGGTGCCCAAACTTTTTCATATGACTGTACATCCCAGTTATGGTATCACACAGTAAGAGGTGCAGGAGCCTCCTGTATTTTACAGCCGAAGCTCCACTATAATCAGGATAATGGCTAACATGTTTTCATATACAGCTGTAGTGTAGGCCCCTAGAATCAAATCCTATTGGGGCCCCAGACACCCCAGTTTGATCCTGGTTGGGGGTGGGAAGGGTAATTTTGCACCCTGTCGTAAAGAAAAATTGTAAAATCCAAAAAGACATCTCTGGAGAGGGGACATATCACCCTCACATTGAACATATAGGATTATAACTAGAAAAGTGAGAAAGAGCTGACACTTCAACCTCTATTGATGTAGGGCCTCCTGCCGTGGTCAGGTAAATTCAACAAAGAATCTGATGAGAACCAGCCAACAAGTCTAGAATTTGCATACTCAAAGGCGGATAAGTACATTTCCGAAGCAAGGGCTTCCTCTTTTCAAAGGACTTGTCTCAGACACTCTGAAGACTGTGGTCAGTGATGAATATTGGGGTTTGCATCGATCCAATATTCATGGGAGATGTATTTTCGACATCGTAGCAAAGGGACGATCATAACGCATTCACTCACATCATTGTAAGGCCAGCCGAACACCCCCAACTTAATATCGTTTAGATGGATAATGCTATCCATGCCATGTTTCATCTCTATAGAAAGGTAAAATCATGATAGAAAACATGACCATGATATTTCCCGCCCGAGACCTCCATGAGCGAAGATATCCTGAAAGTTGGGGATCTCATAAACTTCTAAAAGATCTAGCACACCTATGACAAGTCCTCATATGAGCTCACCAATAGAAGGTATGTGGGTGTAACCGTGATCTTATTAAATCAGAGCTTGGATTTTGGTCATTGGTCAGTCCTGGAAGGTACAGCTTGCTGTAGTTGTATCTGTTTTCCTAAGGAGTTCTTCTAAGGAGTGCTTCCTTGAGCTAAGCTCTGAGCTATTTCTCTGACACAGGTTTAGCACTTTTCTTTCATTATCTTTTTGATTTTATGTTAATGTATATATCATATTGTTTGTATCATCTTTGTGTATTTTTTATACACACTGCCTACTTTTCAAGATTAGATTGACGCGCCCCCTGGGCCTGTGCTGTGCAGGGGAATACCCGGAGCCGGATCGCTGGGGGTTGTAGTCTCCGTGTGGCGGTGACCCGGTCCGTGCCCAGGGTGGTCAAACCAGTGGCAGTCTTAATGTATAGCAAATGTCTGACTACGCCACCCGTGGATTGCGGTCAGTGGGGACCGCCGCTGCAAGGCAGACCGCTGGGGCTGATGGTATACGCAGCTTAGGTAGTGTGACTCCCCACGGGAAGAGTGCAGCCCCAGGGCAGTTAGTGTAAGAGATGATGGGAGTGATGGTGTGAGCGTCCCAGTACTAATGGTGCTGGTGCGGCGAGGAATCACAGAGACGTGCAGTTGCAGTTTTCAATGCTTTACTCACAGTTCTTTATCAGGTCACTTGTGCGCAGTTAGGACCGCCCGAGTCATGCTGCGTCCACCAGGTGAGGGACTCGGTCAACTCCCAGGCAATTCCGGAGTGTGGTTCAGAGCTCCCTTCTCTTTCCTTTCTCTGGCCATCCCCACCAGTGACCCACCTTTGTCCAGCTTCCTCGAGCCTTCTGTTGGCGAAACCTCTCTCCGGTTTCCCTGACCATATACGGTATGCCTTTCTGGTGGATGTAGTGAGGGGTCGCACCAAGATGTGGTAACAACCTCCGGTCTTTGGCTGAGGAATCTGTTGCCTCCACCAATTTGGGTTCCGGTACCCTGTTCTGCCAACCCTTCACCCAGTATCTCCTCTGGGCATATGGGGTTCCTTCTGTCCTCGTGTCTCTGGGCCTTTCTCTGTGTTCCTTGCTTCCTTTCTCCTCTGTTCCAGTTCCTTTCCTACTTTCCTTTCTGTTCCTTCTTCTCTCTCTCTCTCAGGCTCCAGCCTCCTGACAAGGCCTGCCTGCAGAGCAGAGCTCATGCAGGGGCTCTGCTTCCTGTCTTCTCCTCAGACTGTCTCCACTGAACTGAACTGGACTGAACCCTGTTCTAAGATGGTGCCCACCTTTTATACCTCCTTCTGACACCCGAGCCCAGGTGACTAGCAACCAATGGGCTCCTGCCTATGCCCAGAGACCCACCCCTATCTGCTCCTACACCACTGGGTTTTCCTTTCCCTGCCCCACTCCAGCCAGGGACAGAAGCTGTCGTGCCTGCACTTCTTTGGGAGCACCGTTGAGCTGTCCCTCGGAAATGGGGTGTGTGTGGTGCATGCAGCCTACCGAGCCCTGGTCCACACTCCATCCTTACCCGGGAGTGGAATACCACACCTCTGGTCTGAGGTGCAATACCCCTGTAGCAGCCGAGCCCTCGGGGTGCTACAAGATCACTTGTTTTTATTCTGTTATTCCCACACCCTATTATTTCTTTACTTAGAAAATTGGGCGTGAGGAACGATCAACACGCCCATATGAAGGCGCGGTCGAGCATGTAAATTGTAACTCCCTACATGTATTTCTATAGCAGGACGAAGAACGTTTGGCGTTCAAAACGTGTAGGTTTCACAGAGGTCTCCACCTTTATTTATTTTATTTTTGCAATGTGTATATCTTTTTAATGGATTAACAATAAAATCATAATTTTATCTGCAATTGGATCTGGAAGCTGGCGTATCACAATGTCGGTGGATATGCACCTTCTCTTTTTGGTTGAGGAGAAGGTGACTCCTACAGGGTGAGATAGAAAAATGCAATGAGCCTAAGAACTATCAGGCAGGTAATTGCTTATTACGTGCTTGTTCTACCCTGTGGTGGCTCAGATTGCTCCTGGACCGCTCCTAACAGCGATTCTGCTGCTTCACGTCAACAGAACAGCTCTTCTTCTTCCCGACTGCTCTGTCAAAGACGCGTGACTGCCAACTTTATGCTGATTGACAGACGGCTCCCTGCAGTTAGGCAGCAGGGAGCCAGCTGTCAATCATCATGACACCGGCAGTCACACCCCATCAACAGATCAGAGCGGGAGCTGAAAAATCACTGTCAGGAGCGCTCCGTGACCACTCTGAACCAGCAGATATCGGCGCCTGGCACAACAGGCACATAGTTAGCAAATACTTGCCTGTTAGTTCTTAGGTCCATGGTAAAAAAAAAAGTCCCGGACAACCCCTTTTAATATTAAGGAGCAGGAATTCTCCGCATGATGCTATAATCAAGAAAACATGAAATTCTCTCCTGCCCAGTCAGTCTGCCCGATCTGTTACACCATGATTACCAAAACCTCGACTCATTCCACTGCCCACTTGTATTACCACTTACCCGGCTCTGCTTGGCCCCTGTTACCAGGCCATTGGCTTGTCTGACTGCAAGTGCACACTTCTGAACCGGGAGTCCCTGTGGATTTTCACATCCCCTCAATTTGACATAATGAATTTCAGTGACACAGAGGATTGTTCGGCTAGACTGAACAAACTAGCATCTATTTCTGATAATAAACCGTCAGTGGTGACAACAGAACCGGATGAATTTAAAGATCTCATGTTCCAGATGGAAAACAAAATGACCAGAGAACTTAAAGTTTGGTGGGATCTCACAACCTTGGACACATATATAAAAAAGGAAATGATCCCTAGAGGTCTGCGTTTAAAAAAAAGTCGCTACCACTATATACAATGACGGTTTTCAAGAAGATCAGAATGCGATTCTTAGTCAATGTTCACTGAATCTTATGCACCTCATAATCAAACATGAGGAACTGGAACTGACTTAAATTAAATTGGATATTAAAAATATACAATCGTCTTTGGGGAAATATGTGCAACTAAAAGAATTTAATATTTGTAATATCAAACTGAAATCTAATTTGGCCAAGTTGGAGAACACCATTATGGATATAAAAAGATCCAAGTTCAAAAGGGACAGTGAGGACTATGCGCAGAACAAGATTTATAGTTGGAATAAACAATTACCAACCATCTTAAAAAAACGCTTCCACAAACGTTTTCAGAGATCTGGAAGAGGGAGTTTTAAGGAGCATGATGATGTTACGGATAATTTTTTTGCTGCCACCTCTGATGATTACTCAGATTCATCTATGAGTTCAATGAGAGAAATGCAACAATTGTATTTTGCCAAAAATAAATTATCTAGTGCTGGTGGAACGATTACAAAAAAAGGAGGAAGAGGGTGTGGCGCCCCTGAGGGTTCGGTCGCCACAGGGGGGTACTGCATCATGTGAAAGAGGTGTGGTATCTCCTCTCCCAGGTTAGGATGGAGCACCTGTCAGGACCCCACCTCATCACTCAACACTGAACACTCCTGTCCTATGGGGGGCTAGTATGCACTAGGGTGCTGCCCCAGCAGGATAATGGAGATGGGGGAACCAAAGATAGGGGGAACCATGTAGTGGGTGAGGGTGGAGGACGCACTTTTAGGTTACACTTGTAGATACATATTTAATAGCCAGCCATCTTAAGTTCAAGGTTGTTTGATTGTGGTCTTCAGAGCTGACAGTGGCCTTGTGTAGGAGCCTGCAGTGTGCTGGAGATGCACGGTCCTCGTGCTCTGGCCTTGAGACGAGGAGCAGGATAGAGTTAAAGGAGGTCTCTACCCGGTCAAGGTCCCTGCTTAAGAAGGCCTGGAGGGGAGCTGAGGAGGAGAGCTCCGCAGGCAAAAGGATCCCAGGGAATACGGACGGATCGGCATACGCCACCTGTACTCTCCATTCTGGCCTAGTCAGAGGGACTCCTGCTGCAAGAGGGGTACCAGCCCCCGATATCTGACTTTGTTACTTCACGTTTCAGTCGGAAAAGCCTGAAGGCTAAGTGGTTCCCACCGGGTAACGGACGGAGCGGAGTCTCCACCCGTGCCCTTGTTCTGTGTATAGCCAGAGGGAGACCCAGCCTTGCAACACGCACTGCACACGGACAGGAGAGGCCCAAGGGGGAGATAGCAGGCTGGTGCTGGGGGTCCTGATAGACGCACCTGAACTACCGGGGTGTGCCGAACCCCATTCTCTGGTGGCCGCCTTACGCCGTGAGGAGCAAGGAGAAGCCTTGCAGCTGACCTCTAACAATGTGAGTAAAGCTTGGAAGACTACATCCATTGCCTCTGGTCCATTATTGCAGCGAGACACCACACCGCACCACTGCACCTACTACGACTCCCCTCATCCTCCTGTTTCCTCTGCCCTGAGGCCCTGCTCCGCCTGTGGGGAGTAGTACTACTGTCGGCTGCCACAAAATCCCGCCTCAGAGGACTGCAGCAGCGCTGGTAGCGCATCACCAGACACAGCAGTTGGTGTAGTCGTTTATCCACTCATAATTGCCACTCATCACCTAGCCCCTATTTTTAATGGGTACGCCCTGGGCACGGACCGGGACGAGGCCGCGACTGCATCCCCATTCTACCAACTGGGCCCGCCGTCCGAGTACACCCCTTTCCCAGGGAGGGCTAGCCGCTACTGAAACAGCTAGTGGCGGGTCAAACATCACTGGTGTAGTCGGCAGGATTGCGTGCCCGCAGCACCGAAAGAAGTGATTCCTTTTGCCAGCGGGTACTGCGCGCCTTTACAACAGACTGTCTTTAACACCCAAGATGGTGCCCGCCCAAGAAGAAACGGACGCCATTGTGTGCTAAAAGGACAACCACCCAGCACCTCCCATCGTGGGTCGGGCTTCCCCCATGGCGCCAACAGCTAGGACCGCCCCTTGCATTAGAGACTGTCTGCGAGGTAGTGTCCATCAAGACGGATGGGATGTCCCAAGGAGTGCATGTCAGCCAGCCGCCCTGCAGCCGCCCCAAGAGAAGGAGGAGTAAGCAACAACAAGGTGTAGCCACAACAATCCTAGAGACTCCACACCCAGCAGCGAGGATGGAAGCAGTGCAGGAGAGATGCTCCGATGCCGCCTCACCAACTGCTGCCTCGCTCGGAATACGGGGGATTCACCTGACCCCGGAGGAGGCCGAGTTCCTCCAAGTGGAGTCACAGGACCTGACCCGGAGGGTCGCAGAGGCCCAGCGTGCGGTGTCCGCAGCATGGAGACATGGAGAGAGGAGATGCTGCAGAAGATCCGGTCCCGCCGCCAAGGTGCTGCAAGCCAAGAAAGCGGAGCAGCAACCCAGGAGGAAGAAACCTCAGAGGCCGCGTGCAGCCCAGGACTGGGTAAGATACAAACCCCTGTCCCAGGTGAGAGACGCACGGAGGCCCTATTGGTTCTAATGCCGGCACCCCTGTCCCCAGGCGCCGTTGATTGGGAGCAGATCTTCACTCCGGAGCTGGAGGCCCACGTGTCGTTCTCTGCCGGAGGCCTGCAATGCCTCCCGACTCCCGGCCTAGAAGAGCCTGTGCTTAGTGGGGACACCACCAGCCCCAACCCGGACTGGTCCGCGTCACCGAAGGACCTGCAGCAACCCCTGCTGTCGCCGCAGCCAGCGCCTCTGGTTACTTGCCCGGCGGCGGAGGAGATGGTCTGGGACAACCAGGGGGGGACCTAATGGGCTTCCCCCAGGAGACCCGGGCGGAAGCGCGGAGGCGTAAGGACTTCTGCCGCAAGGAGCTGCTCCAGCTGGACAAGGAGCGGAGGGAGAGGCGGGTACGCTGCGAGCGCCTGGAGGTGTGCGCTAAGGCCGCCAAGTCCAAGGCCTGCCAGGAGGAGGCAGCCCATCCAAGCCCCCGGGAGGAAGGGCTGATCGTCTTCTTCCACCAGGAGGCGGGGTGGGGCTTCATCAGGAGTCCCCAGTTTGCTCAGGACGTATTTGTGAACCGCAGAGACTTCGAGCCACAACTGAGGAGGGAAGACCCTGGCCGGAATCTCTATCCGAGTGACTTGGTGTCGTACACCCGCCACCATGGGGAGCGTGGGTGGTACGCCCTGGATGTGCATAGTGTATTCCAGGGTGAGGCCCCTGCGCACCTGCCGGTAGGAGACCGGTCTGGCTCCGTGAGCAAGAAAGAGCCTTTCCCTAGGTGGAGATACTTGGACTAAGCGGCCCCGGAGGCTGTATCTTTGAGTTGACTTGTTGATTGTTTACGTTTATTACCATGTTTTCCTCCCTGTTTAGAGAGACATTTGTCCCTGCGGACTGGCTGTAGACAGACTCTATTGTATATAGTTATGCATCTATTTAGGTACTCCCTATTGGTTTTATACAAAACCCACTTCTACTTCTACCTCAGACCTCAGAAGCAAAACCTGTCTGCAGTGGCTCTCCTGGAGATCCAACACAGGATCTCCATGTCCTGCAGCCACCCTAGGGCCTACGTTGAGGGTTTGGGACAGGTCCCTCTTGCTGCTGAACTGCCTCTTTTTCTATTTTCCTACCAAGCTGTCTACATGCATAATGTCTCTTTGATGTTTTTATACTTTTGTACTATTTATCTGCAACGTTTAAGAATCAGAGCCTCCCATAATGGGAAGATTGTTGATTGTTGCGAAAAAGCATATAAAAGTCTGTACCATGTTTTGCTCTCTTTGCAGCCCGCGGACGTGCGGTGTTTCACCAGGCGGGAATGTGGCGCCCCTGAAGGTTCGGTCGCCACAGGGAGGTACTGCATCTTGTGAAAGAGGTGTTGTATCTCCTCTCCCAGGTAAGGATGGAGTACCTGTCAGGACCCCACCTCATCACTCAACACTACACACTCCTGTCCTATGGGGAGCTAGTATGCACTAGTGTGCTGCCCCAGCAGGATAATGGAGATGAGGGAACCAAAGATAGGGGGAACCATGTAGTGGGTGAGGGTGGAGGACGCACTTTTAGGTTACACTTGTAGATACAGTACATATTTAATAGCCAGCCATCTTAAGTTCAAGGTTGTTTGATTGTGGTCTTCACAGCTGGCAGTGGCCTTATGTAGGAGCCTGCAGCGTGCTGGAGATGCACGGTCCTCGTGCTCTGGCCTTGAGATGAGGAGCGGGATAGAGTTAAAGGAGGTCTCTACCCGGTCAAGGTCCCTGCTTAAGAAGGCCTGGAGGGGAGCTGAGGAGGAGAGCTCCGCAGGCAAAAGGATCCCAGGGAATACGGACAGAGCGGCATACGCCACCTGTACTCTCCATTCTGGCCTAGTTAGAGGGACTCCTGCTGCAAGAGGGGTACCGGCCCCCGATATCTGACTTTGTTACTTCACGTCTCAGTCGGAAAAGCCCGGAGGCTAAGTGGTTCCCACCGGGTAACGGACGGAGCGGAGTCGCCACCTGTGCCCTTGTTCTGTGTATAGCCAGAGGGAGACCCAGCCTTGCAACACGCACCGCACACGGACAGGAGAGGCCCAAGGGGGAGATTTCTAGGAACACGCTGGTGCTGGGGGTCCTGATAGACGCACCTGAACTACCGGGGTGTGCCGAACCCCCTTCTCTGGTGGCCACAGCACGCCATGAGGAGCAAGGAGAAGCCTTGCAGCTGACCTCTAACAACGTGAGTAAAGCTTGGAAGACTACATCCATTGCCTCCGGTCCATTATTGCAGCGCGACACCACACCGCACCACTGCACCTACTACGACTCCCCTCATCCTCCTTTTTCCTCTGCCCTGAGGCCCTGCTCCGCCTGTGGGGAGTAGTACTACCAACGGCTGCCACAACATCCTGCTTCAGAGGACTGCAGCAGCGCTGGTGGCGCATCACCAGACACCACAGGTGGCGTAGTCGTTTATACACTCATAATTGCCACTCATCAACTGGCCCCTATTTTTAATGTGTGCGCCCTGGGCACGGACCGGGCCGAGGCCACGACTGCATCCCCATTCTACCAACTGGGCCCGCCGTCCGAGTACACCCCTTTCCCAGGGAGTACCCAACACAGAGCAAAAAACGCCATTATTAGAGTCACCTGTTTGGAATCTCTCTAGCTACATCTTATCTGAGAGTCAAATTTCTCTCCTGGCTAAAGGCCTGAGCTTTTCACCTTCTAACGAATTCGACATTTTCAGAACAATTCTGGATGTTAACAAACTAGCACGTAACCTCACCATCCGATGTCATTTTATGGACATGAAAAATCCACAGAATACAGCTTCAGAAGAAGTTTCTCCTAGGACAAGCCAGGATTCCATGTTATTATTCACAGAACAACAGTCTTTATTACAAATGAAACAATTCGAGACGGAATCTTTAATTCCAAATGTAAATTTAAATGACGACTTTCGGGCTGGTAATCCTTTCTTTTACCCACTTCAGTCCAGACCATTGGTTCTGGATCAGTTCCAGGACTTAATTGAAAAAGAACTAGTGGAATTAAAGAATGAATTATCTTCTACTAATCATTTGGACTCTAATCTGACATATAGAGAAAAAGACGCTCTGAAAAAATTAAAGGATAATTCAGACATACTAGTCCGCTCAGCGGATAAAGGTGGCACTATAGTACTGAATGCAGGATTGTATAAAAAATTGAATTTGATGGATTTAGAAAATAGGGATGTTTATTTGGAGTTAGCTAGAGATCCTACTGTTGAGTTTAATGCTGCTATGTATAATCTATTAAACGAAGGTTTGCACTGAGGGGCCCTAAAAAAAAATTAATGGAATATTTATACGTAGATCACCCAATTGTTCCAGTTTACCATTCGCTGCCAAAAATACATAAAAATATTTTCCCACCACCTTTAACCCCTTTACTACCCAAGGTGGTTTGCACATTAATGACCAGGCCAATTTTTACAATTCTGACCACTGTCACTTTATGAGGTAATTACTCTGGAACGCTTCAACGGATCCCCCTGATTCTGAGATGTTTTTTTCGGGACATATTGTACTTCATGATTGTGGTAAAATTTCTCCGATAACTCTTGCATTAATTTGTGACAAAAACTGAAATTTGGCGCAAATTTTTGAAAATTTAGCAATTTTCAAAATTTGAATTTTTATGCCCTTAAATCAGAGAGATATGTCACACAAAATAGTTAATAAATAACATTTACCACATATCTACTTTACATCAGCACAATTTTGGAACCAAATTTTTTTTTTATTAGAGAGCTATAAGGGTTAAAAGTTGACCAGAGATTTCTCATTTTTCCAACAAAATTTACAAAACCATTTTTTAGGGACCACATCACATTTGAAGTCACTTTGAGGGGTCTTTATGACAGAAAATACCCAAAAGTAACACCACTCTAAAATCTGCACCCCCAAGGTGCTCAAAACCACATTCAAAAAATTTATTAACCCTTCAAGTGCTTCACAGAAATTTTTGGAATGTGGAAGAAAAAAATTAACATTTAACTTTTTTCACAAAAATGTTACTTTAGACCCAATTTTTTTTATTTTCACAGGGTTAACAGGAAAAAATGGACCCCAAAATTTGTTGTTCAATTTCCCCTGACCACACAGACACCCCATATGTGGGGAAAAACCACTGTTTAGGCGTACGGCAGGGTTCGGAAGGGAAGGAGCGCCATTTGACTTTTTGAAAGTAAAATTTGCTTGAATAATTAGCGGACGCTATGTTGTGTTTGGGGAGCCCCTGATGTGCCTAAACAGTGGAAACCCCCCACAAGTGACACCATTTTGGAAACTAGACCCCTCAGAGAACCTTTACAGAAGTTTAAACATGGAGCCATGACAATAAATAATCAAACTTTTTCCACAAAAATTATGTTTTAGCCCCAATTTTTTTATTTACACAAGGGTAAGAGGAGAAAATGGACCCCAAAAACTTTTTGCAATTTCTCCTGAGTACGCCAATACCCTATATGTGGGGAAAATACAGTGTTTGGGTGCACGGCAGAGTTCAGAAGGGAAGGAGCACTGTGTGACTTTTTGAACGCAAAATTGGCTGGAATTGAGGGCGGACGCCATGTCACGTTTGAAGAGCCCCTGATGTGCCTAAATAGTTGAAACTCCCCACTAGAGATGAGCGTTGTTCTACTCGAACTGTTCGCCAATCTCAAATTCGAGCTGTTTTGGGCGGTGTTCGAGCCGGTCGGCGAACACGAACAATTTGAGAAAAATTCGGCTGTTCGAGGTTATGTTCGATAACTGTTCGTGCACCAAAATCATAACTGGATTTTTTCTCAGTAATGATGAAAATTAATGTTAATACGCAGTTTGAGTGTACAGCGGGGCGGGGGGAGGGGCAGGGGATGGATCTCTGCAGGAACAATGAAGATCTCCATTTTTTTTTCTCTTTCCCGCATTTGCAGTGGGGAGGTGCAATCTGTCAGCCTATCAGCAGCGCACACACGGAGCGAAGTGCTTTTTTTCACACAAGCAAGGGCATGTGTGATTGGCAGTGTATGTCACATGTCCTTGCCCTATAAGACCAAGCCATTTTCCCCGTCGCCACCATTTTCTCACTGCTGCAGCTGCGTGTTAGACGGCACCGCTGTTGCTGTGTGCGCTATACCTTGTTAATTTCAAGCCAATTTTCGCACAAATATACAGATAGCTTGGGAGTAGGGAATAGTTGTGATTGCAGTCCTTTTAAGGACTAGGTTACAGCATTTCCTACGACTTTTATCAGGCAGGTCTGTGCTCTTAAATAGATAGATTGTGGGAGTAAAGACTAATTGTAATTGGAGTCCTTTTCAGGACTAGGTTACATCAGTTCCTATCAGTTTTTGCCAGGCAGGTCTGTGCCAGTGCTGTGCAAGTTTTTTTCACAGCATTTGGCTGAATCTAGCAAAGCTAATCCTTTTTGGCCTATTGCAGAGTGTGTTAGTCAGTGGAGTAGCCTATCTGTGTTGCAAGATATACCACCTGTGTATAGAATACCAATTTTTTTACTGCACCTAGTGAAGAAAAATCTTTTGGGCATAGCATCATTCTATTAGTCCATCTATACTGACCTCCATCAGGTTGCAAACTGAATATAATTTTTTTCTGCATCTAGCTCTGAAAAAATATTTGGGCTTCTAGCAGTGTGTGGGACTTGGTCTATTAGTCCATCTATACTGACCTCCATCAGGTTGCAAATTAAAAATAATTTTTTTCTTCATTTAGCTCTGAAAAAATATTTGGGCTTCTAGCAGTGTGTGGGACTTGTTCTATTAGTCCTTCTATACTGACCTCCAGCAGGTTGCAAATTGAATATAATTTTTTTCTGCATCTAGCTCTGAAAAAATATTTGGGCTTCTAGCTGTGTGTGGGACTTGGTCTATTAGTCCATCTATACTGACCTCCATCAGGTTGCAAATTAAAAATAATTTTTTTCTGCATCTAGCTCTGAAAAAATATTTGGGCTTCTAGCGGTGTGTGGGACTTGGTCTATTAGTCCATCTATACTGACCTCCATCAGGTTGCAAATTAAAAATAATTTTTTTCTGCATCTAGCTCTGAAAAAATATTTGGGCTTCTAGCAGTGTGTGGGACTTGGTCTATTAGTCCATCTATACTGACCTCCATCAGGTTGCAAATTAAAAATAATTTTTTTCTTCATTTAGCTCTGAAAAAATATTTGGGCTTCTAGCAGTGTGTGGGACTTGTTCTATTAGTCCTTCTATACTGACCTCCAGCAGGTTGCAAATTGAATATAATTTTTTTCTGCATCTAGCTCTGAAAAAATATTTGGGCTTCTAGCGGTGTGTGGGACTTGGTCTATTAGTCCATCTATACTGACCTCCATCAGGTTGCAAATTAAAAATAATTTTTTTCTGCATCTAGCTCTGAAAAAATATTTGGGCTTCTAGCGGTGTGTGGGACTTGGTCTATTAGTCCATCTATACTGACCTCCATCAGGTTGCAAATTAAAAATAATTTTTTTCTGCATCTAGCTCTGAAAAAATATTTGGGCTTCTAGCAGTGTGTGGGACTTGGTCTATTAGTCCATCTATACTGACCTCCATCAGGTTGCAAATTGAATAAAAAAATTTTCTGCATCTAGCTCTGAAAAAATATTTGGGCTTCTAGCGGTGTGTGGGACTTGGTCTATTAGTCCATCTATACTGACCTCCATCAGGTTGCAAATTAAAAATAATTTTTTTCTGCATCTAACCCAGCCAATAGTTTTGGCCTAATACCACAGTTTGGCCACTCAGCTCTGCTCGGTTACCATCCATTGTTTTTTTGTGCAAACAACTCCAGAGTTGTGAATTAGTTAACCACTAAAATGAGTGGAAAAAGGCCTGCTGCTGGTGGAAAGGGGAATAGGCGTGTTGGGAAGGGGAAAAAAGGTTGTGTCCGTGGGGTAGGTGCAGAAGAAAGACCATCTTCCAGCCAAACTAAAATGTCTACTTCTTTTAGCGGACAATGTGATAAGATCCCTTTCTTACGGCCACGCCAATCGCTACAAATTCCAGATGAGGCACAAAAACAGCAGGTGCTTCAACGGATATCAAGTGCTCCTTTAAGTGGGCTCTCCTCCACATCAACTTCAACATCACAAATACTCCAGTCCTCAAAGGTGTCACCCAAATCGCACTTGCTTCCTCACAGCTCCCAAATCTCCAGCTGCCCGTCTGAGTATGAGGTAGAACAGATGGTTGAGTCTGCAGAGCTGTTTACTCATACTATAGCCTGGGAATCAGAGGTCGACTCCAGCGCTTCTGTGAATCCAGACGAAGAAATGATCTGCACTGATGCCCAGAATCTTTATGAGTCGGATCCAGGACCAGACGCAGAAGGTTCTGACCATAATGTAGACCCTCATTCCCAAACTGTAACTCCTGTTGGTGGAGACAATGAGGAAGACGATGATAAGACTCAAATACCTGATTGGAGCGACAACTTTAGTTTTTTGTCAGGGCAGGAACAGGTTGGCTCTGAGGACGACGGGTGTGATAACGCACAGGGTGATGATGATGAGGTCGGAGATCCCACTTACTGTCAACCCACAGTCAGCCAAGAGATGAGGTCAGCAGAGGAGGTGGAGGAAGATGCTAGTGACGACGAGGTCAGGTTGCGCCTTCCTGGACAGAGACGTAGTACTGGAAGCACGTCAACAACTGCATCCTCAAACACAACTCTGCCTCTCACCACAAGTCGTGGTGGCTCTTCAGGTCGCATGGGTGCTAAGCCTTGCATAGCCTGGGCATTTTTTCAGATCGATAAAGATGACCCAACTCGTGTTATCTGTAACATTTGTCAGCAAAAGCTAAGTAGAGGCCAAAAAATACATAGTTTGAGTACTTCATGCATGAACCGGCACATGGACATGAAGCATAAGTTGCAGTGGGAAGCTCAGTGTGCTACAATGCGGTCTAGCCGGCCGGGCCAACCATATCTTGTGCATCCGCGGCCTCTTCATCCTCTGTGACTGGGGGGACAGCAGTCACACCTGTTTTGGGGCGCAGACCTGCCACCTCTTTACCCGCAACAGCCAGCGTGATTGGCAGGTCATCATTTTCTTTGGAGGTGGTAACACCAGCTGGTCTTGAGCGCTGTCCGACATCGATAGCACCACCTTTGGATCAAGGCAACCTAACATGTCCGCCTGCATCTTCCTCACAGACCGGCAGTTTGCCGGGGACACCCTTATCAACCCCGTCTAAGCACAATAGCCAGCCCTCGGTCCCTCAGATGTGGACAAGTAAAAGACCATTTCCTCCTAGCCATGAGAAAGCTAAGAGGTTGAATTTCACCATCTGCAAGCTCTTGGCTACAGAAATGCTGCCTTTCCGCCTGGTGGACACAGAGGATTTTCGAGACCTTATGTCCGTCGCAGTGCCCCAGTACCAGATGCCCAGTCGGCACTACTTCTCAAAGAAAGGTGTGCCTGCGCTCCACCAGCATGTCGCACACAACATCACCGCTTCTTTGAGAAACTCTGTGTGTGACAGGGTGCATTTCACCACAGACACTTGGACGAGTAGGCATGGACAGGGGCGTTACATGTCGCTGACTGGGCACTGGGTAACTATGGTGACAGCAGGACAAGGGGCTGCTGTCCAAGTCTTGCCGTCCCCACGAGTTGTGCGTCAATCCTCTTTATGTCATTTTTCCTCCACTGCTTCTGCCTCCTCAACCTCCTCTCGGTCTTCCACCTGCACCCAAAGCCTGTCTGGTCATGCCACAAGCTTTCTAACTGCGCAGAAGGGATCCTGCACACCTCCTTACTATGCTGGCAGTAGGGCTCAACGTCATCAGGCGGTTTTTACATTGAAATGTCTGGGAAATGTGAGTCACACAGCTGAGGAGTTGTGGTCAGCTCTGGAGAACCAATTTCATGAATGGTTGTCTCCACTGGACCTGAAACCAGGGAAGGCCGTGTGCGACAATGCTGCAAACCTGGGTGCGGCCCTTCGCCGGGGCAATGTCACACACGTGCCTTGTATGGCTCACGTGTTGAACCTGGTTGTCCAGCAATTTTTAGCCCACTATCCCAGACTAGATGGCCTTCTGCAGAGGGCACGGTCGCTGTGTGCTCACTTCCGCCGTTCGCATCCCGCAGCTCAGCGACTTACATCTCTACAGAAGTCGTTGGGCCTGCCACTTCACCGGCTAAAATGCGATGTGCCTACCCGGTGGAATTCAACTCTGCACATGTTGCAGCGACTGTGGCAGCACCGACAAGCCCTGGTGCAATACGTTCTGACGTATAGCCTGGCCAACGAGATTCAGAGGTGGGGCAAATCACGCTGGAGGAGTGGTCTCAGATCAGGGACCTATGCACCCTTCTGCACAGTTTTGAAATGGCGACGAAGATGTTTAGTGCTGACGATGCCATTATCAGCATGACTATTCCGGTGATTTACATGCTGGAGCACATGTTAAACAGAATTCGGAGTCAGGTGGTGGCACAAGAGGAGGTGGAGGAAGTAGAGGAGGAGGAGTTGTATGCGGAAGGGCTAACATCTGCAAGGTCCAGACGGTCGGCAGCACCAAGGCGGCAGGCATGTGAGGGTGGGGGAGATGGTTTTACCAGGGCGCATGGTAGCAGCCAAACTAGTGAGGAAGGTGCAGGAGCCCAGGAAGAAGTGGAGGACGAACTGATGGAAGACTCATCAGATGAGGGAGACCTTGATCACATTTCTGTTGTGCGAGGTTGGGGGGAGAGGACAGAGGAAGGAAGCATGATTGTTACCTCGCCACCAACACAACAGGGACTTGGTGCTCCTGGATGCGCAACACACATGAGTGCCTTCTTGCTGCACTACCTGCAACATGACCCTCGAATTGTGAGAATTAGAAATAATCCTGACTACTGGGTTGCCACACTGTTAGATCCCCGGTACAAAAGTAAATTTGCAGAAATTATTCCTGCCATAGAAAGGGATGCACACATGCAGGAGTATCAGCAGAGACTGTTGCAGAATCTTACATGTGCTTTTCCACAAAACACCAGTGGTTCACGTAGTGAATCTCACAGTTCCAACTTGCCAACCGTGGTCTGTATGGAATTGTTCAATAAAGGGCCCAAAATTAAGATAACATAGATGGGAGAGGTCTCTATGAATAGGAATTCCTAAGTATTTGATACCCTGTGAGGGCCAGGCAAAGGGAAAGTTGGACTGGATGGAATCCTATATGGATTTAGGGAGGGAGACATCGAGGGCCTCAGACTTCGCTGCATTGATTTTAAAATTTTACCATGTAACAAAGTGATCTATTTCAGCCATAACAGCAGGGATGGATATATGTGATTGAGTGATATATACTAGGACATCATCAGCAAATAGAGAGCACTTGTACTCGGTGCCTCCCACCTCAATCCACCTAATATTGGGGTTATGGCGAATTGATGAGAGCAGGTGCTCCGTCACTAGGATGTATAAGAGAGGGGACAGAGGACATCCCTGCCTTGTCCCATTGGTGATTGTGAAAGGTGATGAAAATGTTCTGACGCACCCCCTGGGCCTTGGGACACCCGGAGCCGGACCCTTTTTGGTGGATGCTGGTGGTTGTAGTCTTCGTGGCGGCGATCCGGTTCCGTGGCTCAGGGCGGTCAAACCAGTGGCGGAACTATTTATGTGGTTTTGATGTTTAAATGTCCGACTACGCCACCCGTGGATTGCGGTCAGAGTGAACCGCCGCTACAGGGCAGACCGCTAAGGCTGGTGTTGTGGGTGCAGCAGAGCGTAGCATAACTCCCCACGGGAGGAGTATAGCCTCAGGGCAGTGTATGCGGAGGATGGGGGTGATGGTGCAGGGCAGCAGCAGTAACGACACGGAGTCAGTGATGCAGTTCAGGGCCTTTACTCACAGTTCTTATTATCCAGACCACGTCTGCAGGTAACGGCTGCCCATGTCGTACTGTGCTCACCAGGTGAGGGGCTCAGACAACTCCCAGATAACTTTGGAGCGCTTCACAGGACCCCCTTTGTGTGTCCTTTGTCTGGCCTTTCCTACCAACACTTCTGTCTGGCTGCCTCGGGCCTCCTCTTGGTAAACTTGGCGCCAGTTTCCCTGACCCTATGTGGTGCCTTCCTAGCGGGTGGAGCAAGGGGCTGCGCCACATAAAATGTCAGAGCCTCCGGTTTCTAGCTGAGGGTCGTTTCCTGCCTCCACTAGTTCGGGGACCGGTCTCCCCCTTTGGCCTGACCCCTCCACGCAGGTGGATTCGGGCGTGCGGTGGCGACTCGCCCGTCCGCACCCCTGGGATCCCTTCATTCCTCGTTCCTGGAGCCTTCTCCGCTCCTCTTCCTTCCTTCTCCCTCTTGCAGGCCTGGGCCTCTGTTACTAGGCCCGCCTCCGGAGCAGAGCTCATGCAGAGCCCCTGCTCCCTGCCACTTCTGCTCAGACTTCTCTGCACTGAACTAAGATGGTGCCCACCTTTTATACTCCCTTCTCAATGCACCCAGGAACTGCTTCCTCCCTGCTCCTGCACTGCAGGGTTCCCCTTCCTCAGTGTTCCCTCCCCCCACTCCAGCCAGGGACAGGGACTGTCGTGCCCATCTCAGGGGCATATTGGTCGCCCTGCCCCACGGCAATGTGGTGTAATGCATGCAGGTGTCGGGTCCTGATCCACACTCCATCCTTATCTGAGAGTGAGATATCACACCTCTGGGTGAGGTGCAATACGTCTGTAGCAACCGAGCCCTCGGTGCTACAGTTCCATTTATCTTCAGCCTAGGTGACGTATTGTGATACAGGGCCGTGATTTTGGCTATAAAAGGGTCTCCTAGACCCCTACCCCAAGCTTTTTAAGAGAATCATATATGGCGTGCCAGGAGACTCTATGGAATGCTTTCTCAGCATCCAACATCCCGGCTGTTAAGCAAGCTACACCACCTGTAGTTTGGACACTTAATTTTTTCAAAGGAAATGCTTCGGGACCACGGGATACTTAGTGAAGAGCATCAGGAGGCACCCCAAGGCATAGGGGCTGGGACTGGCAGTAGGATGCCTTGCGGTGGACAGCCGAGCTCGATCCTTATAAAAGCTTTTTAACTGCAGCAGCTTTAGTGGACGCTACTGGAGCTGGAATTACGCGGCTGCTGGCATGAGACTTGCCCTCCAATAGATCCTTGTAAATGGATTTAAAGTGTATTCATTCAAATTAGAGGGACAATTTAAATTAAAAAGCTTAGAGCTGCCTCCACCACAGGGGGGCTCTCTCGACCCACCAGCGGACAGGCACCAGTATTGGGAGAGGGAGGCTGGCCGTCAGGGTTCACCGCGGCTCTGGCACAAACCCGGCGACACGGAGGTGGCACGGGCAGGAGCGGACTGGCCGTCTCGGCTTCTCACTTTTTGGATTTTAGAAGGGCATGACATGCCTATATCTGTGTCTCCCCCTCCTTTTACTCCTCCACCTCTTTTCTTTTCGCATGACTATATGTACTTGTCACTTTTCCATGTGTTAGTTGTGTCTTCTGAGCAGTTTGTCAGCTTTTGGACACCTTTGAAGGTGTTTTCTATGTGTTTCTATGTGTTTTTGTTTGCCTGCCATTGGTTTTAACGGTGTTCGAAGGTGTTCGACGAACAGTTCGACGAACAGTTCGGCGAACACACGGGTGTTCGACGAACCGAACCGAACTCGAACACTACGGGGGTGGCTCAACACTACTCCCCACAAGTGACCCCATTTTGGAAGCTACACCCCTCAAGGATTTTATCAAGGGGTATAATGAACATTTTGAACCCGGTACGACACATAATTTGATAACATTAGGTCATCATATTGAATAAGTTGTCATTAGTCTTGAGCACAAGTGCTCGCTACTTGAGTTTGCAGCGTGTACTCGGGTATGCACCATGTATCGCACGTGCTCGAGAGACATGCTCGAGTCCTGCCCACATGTTTCACGGTTATTAGACACCCAAAACAAACATGCAGGGATTGCTGGTGCATGGCAGGCTATCCCCGCACTTTTTTTTTGACTGTGAAGCATATGGGGCAGAGACTCGAGCACCCGCGATACTCAATGCATACCCGAGCACCCGATGCAAACTCAAGTAGCGAGCACTTGTGCTCAACACTAGTCGCCATATCGTCATCTTTTTTTTTTTTTGCTTTTGAAAAAAATCCCAACCCTAGCACAACCCTAACCCTAGAGTTTATTTTTTACACCGTTCCTTGTGCAGTATAAGTGATTAGACGACTTTATTCTTTGGGTCGATGCGATTACAGCGATACCAGAATCCTATCGGGTTTTTATGACTGACAGCTGTCTCACACTAAAAGACGCATTTTTTTGCAAAATCTAGTTTTTGCATCGCCATATTTTGAGAGCTATAATTTTTCCATATTTTGGCCGACAGAGTCATTTGACAACTTGTTTTTTGCAGGATGAGTTGACGTTTTTATTGGTACCATTTTCAGGCACGTGACATTTTTTGATCGCTTTCTATTCCGATTTTTGGGAGGCAGAATAAGCAAAAACCAACAATTCAGGAATTGTTTTTTTTTATTTTTTTATGCTGTTCCGCGTGTGGTAAAATTGATGAGGTAGCTTTATTCTTTGGGTCTGTACGTTTACAGCGGTACCACATTTATATCTTTTTTTATGTTTTGGCGCTTCTACACAATAAAAGCTATTTTCTAGAAAAAATTATTTTTTTGCATCACTTTATTCTGAGAGCTATAACTTTTTTATTTTTCAGCTGATGGAGCTGTATAGCGGCTTGTTTTTTGTGGAACAAGTTGACGTTTTCAGTGGAACCATTTTTATTTATATTCATCTTTTTGATCGCGTTTAATTCCATTTTTTGTTTGGCGGTATGATGATAAAGCATCGTTTTTTGCTTTGTTTTTTATTTTAATTTTTTACCGTGTTCACTAAAGGAGTTAACTTGTGAGACAGTTTTATAGGTCAGGTCGTTCTGGACGTGGCGATACCAAATATGTGTACTTTTATTGTTTTGTTTGTTTTTTTTCATTATAATATTTATTGATGGGTACATTATATTTTTATTTTTGGTGGATAATTTTTTTTTTACACTTTTTTTACCACTTTTTTTTACTTTTATACTTTGTCCCACTATGGGACTTTCACTTTTTATACTCTGATCGCCTGTATAACATAGGGATGGAGCACCATCCCTGTGCTATACAAGCTGTCAGCGCTGTAGATGCAGAAGATACTTTGGTCATGCACTGTGCATGATCAAAGTATCTTTCTGCTGTCTGGTGACCCGGATGTTGTCATGACGACATCTGGGTTACCATGACAACCACGGAACTCAGCCTCAGACAGCGCGCGACGGTGAGGAAGAGGTGAGTATGCAGTACTTACCTCCGCAATGCTGTGATCGACTTCGATCGCAGCATTGCGGGGGTTAATGTGCTGGGAGCCGTGCGTGACCGCTCCCAGCACATAGCAAACATCAGCTCACACCCGGCGACGATCGCGCCCGCACAGCCTGTGTGTGGCCGAAATCAACAGGGCGTACTAATACGTACCTGGCTATTAAAGCCCAGGGCGCAGGTACAGTACGTATTAGTACGCCCTGGGCTGTAAAGGGGTTAAGACCCATAGTGGTGGGGATTGGTTCCCATGGTGAAAAATTAAGTGCCTGGATGGATTTTTACCTACAGCCTCTGGTTCAGGAAACTCCGAGTTACATTAGGGATTCAAAATTCATAGTGACCATTTTTGATAAATTTGAATGGCAAAAAAACTTTGGATGATTGTCCTGTGATGTGGTGGCATTATACCCCCTCAATTCCACACCATATTGCTTTAGCATGTTTAACCTACCACCTTGACACATACAGTTCGTACACTATAGAAATAAAAGAATTTCTGGTCATAGCAGTACAGTTCCTCTTAGAGCGTAATTATTTTAGCTTTGATAACAGTTTTTTTTTTACAGAAAAGAGGAGTCAGCATGGGCAGTAAATTTTCTCCTTCGCTAGTGAACATAGTGATGTGTAGGTGGAAGGAGCTTTTCATTTACCATAATGATAACACATATAGTGGACACATTGTGTGGTACGATAGATTTATTGATGACCTCCTCCTGGTGTGGGGGGCACACAGGAGGAGGTGGTACAATTTGTACAGTACATCAACTGCAATCATTTTAATCTTAAATTCACTTAGTTCTACCATTCATCCAAAATTACTTTTTTGGATCTCGAACTTGAGGCTACCAAGGAGAAAGAATTGGTCAAAATTAATCCCCACAGAAAATCTACAGCCTCAAATTCTATTCTATCAGCTAAATGTTGTCATCCGCCACATATTAAGAGAAATATCCCTTACGGTGAGCTAATACCAACAATACGAAATTGTTCAGATAACATCACTTTTCAGAAGGAATCAGAAAAAATGTGTAACAGACTATCCAATAGGTGCTATCCCGAGTGGTCTTTAAGAAAAGCGAGTAGAATTGTCTCCAATATAAATCGGAAAGATATACTCCGAAATAAACAGAAAAATAACATTAACACATTGGATACTAGGGTAACGTTTTCTACCACCTATAGTCCTCAGTATAATAAAATTACATCTAGAATTAAAAAGTATAACCCTATTATATATCAGAACAAGAAACTAAAAAACCTACTTTCTAATGACATCGGCTTTGTAGCCAGGAAAGCGCCCGCTCTGGGAACCATCCTTTCTCCTAGCTTATACACCAGTGAGACTAATACTGTACAACCAAATTGGCTCAGCACAAAAGGTTTCTTCAGATGTGGAGCCAATCGGTGCAAAGCGTGTCTACACGCGGTTAAAACAGATAGTTTTATGTCCTTAAGTAATGATAGAGAATATAAAATTCAGGATTTCCTCAACTGTAATTCATCAGGGGTTATATACCTTATAGAATGCACCTTGTGTAAGGTCCACTATGTGGGTTGTACCACAGGTGCGCTGAAAGTCCGTATCAGAAGACATCTTTCTGATGCGATTCATTTGGAAGCCATAAATACATCAGCAGTATCGAGGCATTTTGCGAGAGTTCATAAAGGTGAAACCTCATTCTTTAAATATATGGAGATAGAGAAGGTATATAGATCCACACGAGGGGGGGATCATAAGTGCAAACTTCTGAGTCCCTGTGGATTTTCACATTGGATACCACAGGGGTTAAATTCAAGACAGGATCTGATACTGCAGTATTAAGAAATATAATTCTGCATTTATTTCCATGCATGTACATTGGGTACGGAAAGTATTCAGACCCCTTTAAATTTTTCACTCTTTGTTTCATTGCAGCCATTTGGTAAATTCTAAAAAGTTCATTTTTTTCTCATTAAAGTCCACTCTGCACCCCATCTTGTCTGAAAGAAAGCAGAAATGTAGAAATTTTTGCAAATTTAATAAAAAAGAAAAACTGAAATATCACACGGGCATAAGTATTCAGACCCTTTGCTCAGTATTGAGTAGAAGCACCCTTTTGGGCTAGTACAGCCATGAGTCTTCTTGGAAATGATGCAACAAGTTTTTCACACCTGCATTTTGGGATCCTCTGCCATTCTTCCTTGCAGGTCCTCTCCAGTTCCGTCAGGATGAATGGTAAACGTTGGTGGACATCCATTTTCAGGTCTCTCCAAAGATGCTCAATTGGGTTTAGGTCAGAGCGGCTGGGCCAGTCAAGAATGGTCACATAGTTGTTCTGAAGCCACTCCTTTGTTATTTTAGCTGTGTGCTTAGGGTCATTGTCTTGTTGGAAGGTGAACCTTTGGCCAAGTCTGAGGTGCAGAGCACTCTGGAAGAGGTTTTCATCCAGGATATCTCTGTACTTGGCCGCATTCATGTTTCATAGAATCATAGAATCATAGAATGGTAGAGTTGGAAGGGACCTCCTGGGTCATCTGGTCCAACCCCCTGCTCAAAGCAGGATTCACTAGATCATCTCAGACAGATGTCTGTCCAGCCTCTGTTTGAAGACGTCCATTGAAGGGGAACTCACCACCTCTCGTGGCAGCCTGTTCCACTCATTAATCACCCTAACTGTCAAAAAGTTTTTTCTAATATCTAGTCTGTGTCTCCTCCCATTTAGTTTCATCCCATTGCTTCTAGTCTTTCCTTGTGCAAATGAGAATAAAGATGATCCTTCTACAATGTGACAGCCCTTGACATATTTGTAGACAGCTATTAAGTCTCCTCTCAGTCTTCTTTTTTGCAAGCTAAACATTTCCAAATCCTGCAACCGTTCCTCATAGGACATGGTTTGCAGACCAGTCACCATTCTGGTCGCTCTTCTCTGAACTTGCTCCAGTTTGTCTATGTATTTTTTAAAATGTGGTGCCCAAAACTGTACACAGTATTCCAGATGAGGTCTGACCAAAGAGGAGTAAAGACCGATAATGACTTCACGTGATCTAGACTGTATGCTTCTGTTAATACATCCCAGAATTGTATTTGCCTTTTTTGCTGCTGCATCACACTGTTGACTCATGTTCAGTCTATGATCTATTAGTATACCTAAGTCTTTTTCACATGTACTGTTGCTTAGCTCTATTCCTCCCATTCTGTATATGCTTTTTTCATTTTTATTGCCCAGATGTAGTACTTTGCATTTTTCCCTGTTAAAAACCATTCTGTTGGTTGCTGCCCACTGCTCCAGTTTATTTAGGTCTTTTCGAATCCTCTCTCTCTCTTCTCTAGTATTAGCTATCCCTCCTAGCTTTGTGTCATCAGCAAATTTAATCAGTTTACCCTCAATTCCTTCATCTAAATCATTGATAAAGATGTTGAACAATACAGGTCCCAGGACGGAGCCCTGTGGTACCCCACTTGAGACATTCATCCAGCTGGATGTGAAGCCATTTACAACCACCCTTTGTGTCCGATCACTAAGCCAGTTATGAATCCACCTAACAGTTGCCTGGTCCATTGCATACTTGGTCATTTTTTCAATAAGAATGGTGTGAGATACTTTGTCAAATGCTTTGCTGAAGTCAAGATATACTATATCTACAGCATTTCCCTGATCCACCCAGTCAGTGATTCTGTCATAGAAGGAAATTAAGTTAGTCTGACATGACTTGTTAGTTACAAACCCATGCTGACTCTGGTTAATCACTTCATTCTTATCCATGTACTTACATACATGTTGTTTAATAATTTGTTCAAAGATCTTTCCTGGTATAGAAGTCAGACTCACCGGCCTATAGTTCCCTGGGTCCACCTTCTTCCCCTTTTTGAAGATAGGAACAACATTTGCTCTTCTCCAGTCTTCTGGGACTTCTCCTGTTCTCCAAGAATTTTCAAAGATTATGGAGAGTGGTTCTAAAATTTCTTCTACGATCTCCTTCAGTACTCTGGGGTGTAATTCATCTGGACCTGGAGACTTGAACTCATTTATGTTAGCTAAATATTCCCTCACAATCTTTCTGTTTACAGATAACTTGGATTCCTCTATTCCTTTAAAAGGACAGTGAAGATCAGTTGATGTTACATTTTCTTTCTGAGAGAAAACAGATGCAAAATAGGAATTAAAAAGTTCGGCCTTCTCAACATCCTCTCTTACCATTTCTCCATTTTCATCCTGTAAAAATCCTATAGCATCTTTGACTTTTCTTTTACTTTTGACATACCCCCAAAATCCTTTTTTATTGCTTTTGACATCTCTTGCAAGCCTTAATTCATTGTCAGCTTTAGCTAACCTGATACGTGCCCTGCAGGATCTGCAGACTGCATTATAATCTTCTTTAGATATGCCTCCCTCTTTCCATTTAATAAACATTTCTTTCTTTCTTTTTAGCATGTGTTTAAGTTCTGTGTTCATCCATCCTGGTTTCCTTAAATGCTTCCCATTCTTCCTACTTTTCGGGATTGTTAACGATTGTGCTTTGAGAATCTCATTTTTAAAAATTTCCCATCCTTCCTGGACATTTTTGTCCTTAAGGACATCCAGCCATTGGATCCCTCCTATTCTCTTTCTGAGTCTCTTAAAATCTGCCTTTCTAAAATCTAACCTTGAAGTCTGAGTCTTCACATGTCGTCCTCCTCTAGTTATCCAAAATTCTATAATAGCATGATCGCTGCCTCCTAGGGTCCCAGCCACCTTTACCTCCTCAACCATTTCCTCCCTGTTTATAAGGATTAGATCCAAAGTAGCAGATCCCCTTGTTTTCTCCCCTACCTTTTGGAAGATAAAGTTGTCAGCAAGAGAGGATAAGAATTTGCTTGACCTGTTAGTTTTACTTGAGAGAGATTCCCAACAAATGTCTGGATAGTTGAAATCTCCCATGACCACTACGTCATATTTTTTGGAGAACTTGGTCATTTGATACATAAAGAGTTCATCCATATCTTCAGCTTGCCCAGGTGGCCTGTAGTAAATGCCTACAATGGTGTCCTTTCCGTTGTTCTCTCCTTGTATTCTTACCCAAACAGTTTCCACAGAACTCCCAGTCTCTGAATCTTCAATCTCTGTGCAGATATACGCTTTTCTAACATACAATGCAACACCTCCTCCTCGTTTATCAAGTCTGTTTCTTGCAAATAAGTTGTATCCTTTTAGCCTTTTATTCCAATCATGTGTATCGTCCCACCAAGTTTCAGTGATTCCAATGACATCATATTCCTTTTCCTGCATTAGTAGTTCTAATTCTCCTTGTTTGTTGCCCATGCTTTGTGCATTTGTATAAAAACATTTTAGTTTGCGATTGGTTTCTCTTCCTCCCATATTTTTATTATTTAAATTGTTTTGTATTTGTTCTTCCTTTCCACTTCCAGTAGCAGAGATCTCAATAGTATCTGTCAGCTGTATGGCTTTTTCTGGCCTTTTGCTTCCCTTCCCACATTGTTCTAGTTTAAAGCTCTTCTGATGAGTGTAGCAAGGCGACTTCCAAATACATGTTTTCCAGTCTTCGTAAGGTGCACCCCATCTCTAGCAAGTAGTCCATCGTATAGGTAATTCATTCCGTGATCCAGAAATCCAAATCCTTGTTGACGGCACCATCGACGTAGCCAGTTGTTCACCTGTAGAATCTTATTCCACCTCATTGTTCCATGGCCATCCACTGGGAGGATGGATGAGAAGACCACCTGCGCTCCCAATTCTTTCACTTTCTTGCCTAAGTCTTCAAAGTCACTGCAGATGGTTTCCAGGTCCTTTCTTGCGGTGTCATTTGTCCCCACATGTATTAGCAGGAATGGGTAGTGATCTGTAGGTCTGAAGAGTCTTGATATCCTGTCAGACACATCTTTAATTTTTGCTCCTGGAAGACAGCACATTTCTCTTGAGGTTATGTCTGGTCTGCAGATAGCGGCCTCTGTTCCTCTTAACAGGGAATCCCCCATGACCACCACTCTCCGTTTTTTCTTCACAACATTTCCTTCAATTGCAACCAGTCGTCCTGTCCCTGCAGCTGAAAAACACACCCATAGCATGATACTGCTGTTATGATCTGCTACAAGAACTAAGGAAAGAGAGGAAATCTGTCCGTACAATAGGACTAAGCTGATTCCCTACGATGCAGCGGGCAACCTGTTCCTTGTGAACAGACCCGCCTTTGTCCGCGGCTAGTCTGAACGCAGACCTACAGATTAAAGGGAGGGGTCCCTAAAAGAACTAAGGTCTGAGACAAAATTGGACACCTCCTGGCAGAAGTAGTAGCAGAAGAAGACAAACAGACAAAAGTACTTAGTGGTCCAAGGACCAAACAAACTAGAGAGATACAGTAGGTACAAAGCACCTGGCTAGATTAAGAGTCAAAGTAACACTGAAGTCCAGCAAAGCCTGAAGGGCGGAGCTGGAATAAATAGGCAGAAGGTCACGTGACCACAAAATAGAAAAAACTAACAGGAGGGTTCTAACAACTGCCACCACCATGTTTCACTGTTGGGATTGTATTAGGCAGGTGATGAGCAGTGCCTGCTTTTCTCCACACATACCACTTAGAATTATCACCAAAAAGTTCTATCTTCGTCTCATCAGACCAGAGAATCTTATTTCTCATAGTCTGGGAATCCTTCATGTGTTTTTGAGCAAACTCTATGTGGGCTTTCATATGTCTTGCACTGAGGAGAGGCTTCCGTCTGGCCACTCTGCCATAAAGGCCCAACTGGTGGAGGGCTGCAGTAATAGTTGACTTTGTGGAACTTTCTCCCATCTCCCTACTGCATCTCTGGAGCTCAGCCACAGTGATCTTGGGGTTCTTCTTTACCTCTCTCACCAAGGCTCTTCTCCCACGATTGCTCAGTTTGGCTGGACGGCCAGGTCTAGGAAGACTTCTGGTGGTCCCAAACTTCTTCCATTTAAGGATTATGGAGGCCACTGTGCTCTTATGAACCTTGAGTAATGCAGAAATTCTTTTATAACCTTGGCTAGATGTGTGCCTTGCCACAATTCTGTCTCTGAGCTCCTTGGGCAGTTCCTTTGAGCTCATGATTCTCATTTGGTCTGACATGCACTGTGAGCTGTGGGGTCTTATATAGACAGGTGTGTGCCCTTCCAAATCAAGTCCTATCAGTTTAATTAAACACATTTTGACTCCATTGAAGGAGTAGAACCATCTCAAGGAGGATCACAAGGAAATGGACAGCATGTGACTTAAATATGAGTGTCTGAGCAAAGGATCTGAATACTTATGACCATGTGATATTTCAGTTTTTCTTTTTTAATAAATCTTGCAAAAAAATTCTACATTGCTGTTTTTTTCAGTCAAGATGGGATGCAGAGTGTACTTTAATGAGAAAAAAAATGAACTTTTTAGAATTTATCAAATGGCTGCAATGAAACAAAGAGTGAAAAATTTAAAGGAGTCTGAATACTTTCCGTACTCACTGTATGTATCTATATACACTGCTCCAAAAATAAAGGGAACACTTAAAACAACAGAATATAACTCCAAGTAAATCAAACTTCTGTGAAATCAAACTGTCCACTTAGGAAGCAACACTGATTGACAATCAATTTCACATGCTGATGTGCAAATGGAATAGACGATAGATGGAAATTATTGGCAATTATCAAGACACCCTCAATAAAGGAGTGGTTCTACAGGTGGGGACCACAGACCACATCTCAGTACCAATGCGTTCTGGCTGATGTTTTGGTCACTTTTGAATGTTGGTTGTGCTTTCACACTCGTGGTAGCATGAGACAGACTCTACAACCCACAGAAGTTGCTCAGATAGTGCAGCTCATCCAGGATGGCACATCAATGCGAGCTGTGGCAAGAAGGTTGGCTGTGTCCAGAGGCTGGAGGCGCTACCAGGAGACAGGCCAGTACACCAGGAGATGTGGAGGGGGCCGTAGGAGGGCAACAACCCAGCAGCAGGACCGCTACCTCCGCCTTTGTGCAAGGAGGAACAGGAGGAGCACTGCCAGAGCCCTGCAAAATGACCTCCATCAGGCCACAAATGTGCATGTGTCTGCACAAACGGTTAGATACCGACTCCATGAGGGTGGTATGAGGGCCCGACGTCCACAGATAGGGGTTGTGCTCACAGCCCAACACCATGCAGGACGCTTGGCATTTGCCACAGAACACCAGGATTGGCAAAGTCGCCACTCGCGCCCTGTGCTCTTCACAGATGAAAGCAGGTTCACACTGAGCACATGTGATAGACGTGACAGAGTCTGGAGACGCCATGGAGAGCGACATCCTTCAGCATGACCGGTTTGGCAGTGGGTGAGTAATGGTGTGGGGTGGCATTTCTTTGGAGGGCCGCACAGCCCTCCATGTGCTCGCCAGAGGTAGCCTGACTTCCATTAGGTAGCGAGATGAGATCCTCAGACCCCTTGTGAGACCATATGCTGGTGCGGTTGGCCCTGGGTTCCTCCTAATGCAGGACAATGCCAAACCTCATGTGGCTGGAGTGTGTCAGCAGTTCCTGCAAGATGAAGGCATTGAAGCTATGGACTGGCCCGCCCGTTCCCCAGACCTGAATCCGATTGAGCACATCTGGGACATCATGTCTCGCTCCATCCGCCAACGTCACGTTGCACCACAGACTGTCCAGGAGTTGGCGGATGCTTTAGTCCAGGTCTGGGAGGAGATCCCACAGGAGACCATCCGCAACCTCATCAGGAGCATGCCCAGGCATTGTAGGGAGGTCATACAGGCACGTGGATATATATATATATATATATATTACTAGAATGACAAAAAGGCATATATATATATATATATATATATATATATATATATATACATGCCTTTTTGTCATTCTAGTAATAGGGCCATAATTAAGACATGATTTGTTGAAACGTGTAGGTCTGTAAGCTATGATAGTTGCACATTTGCTGTATTCTTTGTGGAGCAGTGTTTTATATGGCTAATAAAAGCTAAGTTTTAATATTTTTTCTACTATACAAACCTTTACGCTGCGTCATTTGCACTTTTCCCTAGTCTGACTACACTTACGTTTCGCTCTGGTACCACTTATCTGCATCTCCAGAAGTTTCCCATTTCTCTATTATACTTTTCAAATTACATTTTGAGACTTTCTCCTCCTGTTGTTGCACATATTTTTTTTCCCTTCATCTGCACAGGTATCATTAATCTATCAACTATAATGGCCGTACCAGGTCCTGCAGGTCCTGTATCCCGTACACATGACGTGGGCAGTGCACGGCATGCCGCTAGTTTTTATTCTGAGTGCTCTTATATACGGTGGTAGTTTTACACAATGTTGAGCCTGTGATCTGCAGAGTGAAATGTCTGACTGCTAGAACAGAAGTATACGGCAGATTCTACAGCATGGATATGACGCACCCCTGGGCCTTCTGTGCCGTGCGGCATCGCGTACACGGGGGCTTACCCGGAGCCGGATCAGATGGGGGTAGTAGTCTTGTGGCGGTGACCCGGTCCGTGCCCAGGGAGTCAGACTAAGTGGCGGTAAAATAGCAGTGGATGTTGGATGACTACTCCACCCGTTGAATGCAGCTTTGGAGCTGCCGCTGCAGGGCAGACCGCTGAGGCCGGTGGAAGGATGGTGCAGCGGGGATGGTATAACCCCCAACGGGAGGGGTATGGCCTCAGGGCAGCCGACGTGGATGATGGGGGTAGCAGGAACCACTCAGAGACGATGCGTGTAGTTCAGGGTCTTTACTGGTGACAAAGATAGACCCTCCCGGAGTACTTGCTAGCGATCGGGGCCTGGTCAGTCCTTGAGCAGATGGGATCTCCCCTGGCCAGGCGGAGTTGTAGGCCTTCCCAGCTAACTGTACTCTTCTGGCTACCTTGCTAGAGGCGGGTAAAAGTAGCCCACGTCCCTGAGTGTACCGTGTGGTGCTCACCCGTATGGCCGGTGACTCGGGGCCTTCTAATGGCTTCCGCTCCACGATGGCGGTGCTGGTCCCACGCGTGTGACCGTGCCTTCGGGTTTCTGGGCCAGAGGACCTGCAATCCCCTGCCGGTCGGTTTCTGCTGCTGGGTAAGGATTAGTCCCCACAGCCTCGGACTCCGGGTCCGGTGATAACTTCTCAGTCAGGGCGAGCTCTGCAGCTGCCAGCCCCTGACTCCTTGTAGCACTGCTACCACAGAGCTCCTGTTGTTTCTTCCTATGCTGCTTCTCTTCTCTACTCTTGTTCTCTCCTAACCCTGCCTCAGCCCCAGGTTTATATAGGGGAAGTTCTTCCCCTCCCAGGACTGGGCAGGAGGTGTGGCATGCACAGGATCCCTGACCAAGAGACCTCCCACCTGCTCTCAGACATAATATTGCTATTATTGTGGAGACCAGACCCCTGGGGTGCCACAGATACATAAAGGACGTCCTGGGGGAATATACCTCCCTCCAACACTCGTCCAGTCCCTGCCTCACACTAGAGACATTTATAATAACTCCAGGACTATGGAGCTGGTCATTTTCTCATAATCTGTGGCCATTATTAGTGATCTCGCATTGTACAGTAATATCACCCTGGAGGTTGTGATGTATTTAGTGTAATAGCGCCATCTAGAATATACAGTATATATCAGGCGATACCATGCTTTCTATAGTTAGTCGTCTTATGTGCCCTCTATAGCTATCTATTATACTTTATATTTCTTTATAATAATTTATAATAAATTACTCAATAGTTTTACAGCTTTATGATGTTTAGTAATCTGCTGTAGTTATAAAAGAAAGTCCAACCTTACAGTGGACACAGGTGGAAGTGTCCTCCATGATGGTGTAGGCTGAGGTGGAGCAAGTATATAGTCAGTGGGGGATCAGGATGACCAGTATTCCCCAGGGTTCCTTGTTATCAGGGAGGGACCCGGTGTATGCAATCAAAAGATCTGATCCTCTGGCCGGCTGTGTGCCATCAACAGGTAATGAACCTCTTTCCGGCTGTGTGCCATCAACAGGTAATGACCATCCAGCAGTGCGACATCAACTGGTCATCACCCTCCAGCTGTGTGCCATCAACAGGTAATGACCATCCGGCAGTGCGCCATCAACAGGTAATGACCCTCTGGCTATGGCCATCAATAGGTCATCACCCTCCGGCTGTGTGCCATTAACAGGTAATGACCATCCGGCAGTGCGCCATGCACAGGTAATGACCATCCGGCTGTGTGCCATCAACAGGTAATGATCCTCTGGCTATGGCCATTAATAGGTCATCACCCTCCGGCTGTGTGCCATCAACAGGTAATGACCATCCGGCAGTGCGCCATCAACAGGTAATGACCCTCTGGCTATGGCCATCAATAGGTCATCACCCTCCGGCTGTGTGCCATCAACAGGTAATGACCATCCGGCAGTGCGCCATGAACAGGTAATGACCATCCGGCTGTGTGCCATCAACAGGTAATGATCCTCTGTCCGGCTGTGTGCCATCAACAGGTAATGACCCTCTGGCTATGGCCATCAATAGGTCATCACCCTCCGGCTGTGTGCCATCAAATGTTTTTATCTTCTGTCCAGTTTTGTGCCATCAAGAGGTAATGACCCTCCAGCTGTGGGCCATCAACAGGTCATCACCCTTCGGCATTTAGGCTTCTTGTCTTCTGTAAGATGCGATTCTTGAGTCTCCTGATGTTAACAAATATTTAAAAAATCACCGATTAAACTAATAATCTATCTAGTACATAAGCATCACAATTTATAATCTATCTAGGGCATAAGTATGACAATTTAGCTCACAGAACATACACTATGCTAAAACATTAGACCCTACAAGCAGAAATTTGCTAAACTAACATAAATATAACTGACAAATCAGTAGAAGAATCGCTACCAATGGCACAGCTCTCTTCACATCAACCGGTAACCATAGTAGATAAGAAATAGAGGACAATGCTCATAGTCAGTTATCAACAATTCGGCATGGGGCATCCCACCAGAGACATTATAATATCTAGTAGATTATAGATGGCAATAGAATTTACCAACAAGCACATAGTACGCCAAACTCAAGTACATAGTATGCCAAACCTCGACACGTTTTCCTAAAATAAGTTCATCAGAAGCACATACTAGACAGTGATACTTAGCAAAGCGTTCATAGATATATGCGCCATATGATAAGGTGCTAAAGTGCAAGTGTGTGACAAAATATCCATTCGATTTCAGGTGCAATGCTGCATTGTATGTAGTAAGATGGTGCCCATCAGACAGCATGTATAGGACTAACCTGTGATGAAGACACGAGCAATGGGAAAGTTCAAGCAGTTGCCTTCTCAATCTTCCTCGCCTCTAAGACTTCTAAGGAAACATCTTCTCCTCTTGATTTTGGGTGGAGGTGTTGTAGGCATTTCAGGCTCTGGCATTCTAGGTTCTGACATACTAGGTTCTGACATGGTAGGTTCTGGTGTTCTAGGTTCTGGTGCTCTTGGCTCTGGAATTCTGGGTTGTTGGCTTCTCTGAAAAATCAGTAACCTCTCTTTATGCTCCGTGGAACTTTGAGCTCTTCTTCCTATATTGTTGTGAGGGATCGTTCTGACCCAGACAATATCACTGAACGCCACTTTATAGTTGCAACTAGGAACCTTTTTCGCATCCTGCGGTGCAGGAGCCATGGATGGAGTAGAACATTTGCCATTGGGCAGGACAGGTGTTCTCCTGGAGTCTTGCTCCTGAATCTGAGGGATGCAAATCGGCTCCTTACAAGCACTTTGTTCCTTCAGAATGGTTTTGTTCTCAGGAGTTTTCTGATTGTTTCACCAGGTTCAGACATTGCCCACTTGCTCAGGACAAGACTTAAGGCCAAATACTCTAGTATTGTCAGTAGTGTCATCACCGCAACAAAAACTGCGTCACGGAAGAGCCAAAGAGGAAGATTGATGGAAGCTTGATAGGTGCTTCTCCTGAGATCCACGGGTAGTGGGTCATCCTATAATAAAGAAAAAAAACATAATAAAGTCCTGTATATTTATACCCAATCCAGTCAAACCGAGAGCCCTTGTTATTATACAGTGATGGATACATTATCAAGCAACTTTCAGAAATATCCCATTGAGAAGATCAGGAAGAAGTTTGGGATTCACCTCCAGGGTCCATGGAATATTATTTACAGTTGGACTTTCATATGACGGACGGTCACGTGTCCAGTATGAGAAGTCCTGCAAGAGGCGTTATTCTCATTAGCTGATCCTTGTGACCTCCATATTGATGAGAACATACTCGCCCTCAGTGTACTGTAATGTGGGGGGTAGAGCAACGTAAAGCACAGAAATGATAGGATGATACTCATCATCTCCAGAGGTCTCTCAGCACCAAGGTATGGTCAATGAGATACAAGCTGCAGATGGGCCGAGGCTTCTAATATACCCAGGGGTGACATCACAAAGCCCTCTGTGACATCATTGCACAGTTCTATCCATCATGTCACTGATACTTTGGACCTAACTAAATGTCTAAAAGAGAACCCTTCCACATGATTTCCAATCACGGAGCAGCTTCAGTTTTTCAAGAAAAGTTTAAAAAATATAATCTGTGCTGTGATTGGTCACAATGGCACATGAAGCAGAACGTCTTTAGATCTTTTAAAGGGAAAGTGTCAGCAATTTTTTTACAATTATAAAATTGTAAAGTATTTATATTTATATATAAATACACATATATATTTAAAAAGGTTTTAATGGTATAAAATCTGAAAAAAATATTTTAACTCTTTTGATGTTTTCATCTTGTAAACACTAGGGGGAGCAGTGTTCTGTTCCATGAAAACAGAATACAGCTAGCTCGCATTACGACTGCAGTAAAAGTGGGCGGGATCTGCTCACAAAGCAGGAATGTGGGAGTCAGAGGGGTCACCCCACACTTATATCCCCTCTGACTGTCACTTCCTAAGCTCCTTTCCCTGCCATAACCTCTTATTCCCGCAGGTAAATTCTTACAGGATCCCCCTCCCCATTCCCTTCCCCTGCCGCAGCTGATTCTAAACGTCCTCCATATGTAATAATAGACAGGTACTCACTGGCAGCCTATGGTAATTCACAGGGTAGAACAGGGTACAGCACAGAAACAATATGGCGATCCTCATTGTCTCCAGGGGGTATCTCAGCACCAAGATATGGCCAATGAGATATGAGCTCCAGGTGGATGGAGCCCCCTTATATACCCCAAGGGTGACATCACAACGCCCTCTGTGACATGATCACCCACAACATTCCGTCGCATGACATCACCCAGCACCAGCATCATGTGACCCAGCGTAAATAGAAACGGTCCCTGTTGCCTATAGCAACTATTCAAAACTAAGTTTAAACTTTTCCAACAGCTAAAGGCGGCTCTGTGATGGCAGTTTCTTCTTGTGGACGGTTGTGATAAATCTGCAGAACATCTACATGACGCGACATGTAGAAAATCCTGTCTTTTCCCCTCTGTTCTTCCTCTGGTGCTACAGAGACCGATAGAAGGAGCTTTTCCAGACCTTACAGTGCACAATATGGGACCTAATCACTGATATCCCAGATCTCCTCAGTACAAGCATACCACCAACCTATGAGGACTAGAAAGAGGGCGAAACCATGCGGCACGCGTAGTCTGACCACGCCCCTATCCACACCCCAAGCTACGCCCATTTACCATGTCTTTCTCCCCCGGCAGGAAGAGTTATCAGAGGGGCGGTGGCAGTGAGGGACATTCAGCAGAAACTCGGGACTGCAGGGCATAGACCTAAATCCGGGACTGTCTGCTGTATCCAGGACAGCTGGGACTAGAGATGAGAGGATCGACTCATGGGACTCAGGTCCAGCATCCAGGTCAGTGGTAATTGGTGGCTGGACGGGAGGCCCTGTCGCGGCTTTAGATTAGCCCGGGCTGCTGCAATATCATCTGTGCGTCCTGCTCTTCTCTAGTTGGGACCTGTGGATTATTTTTTGTTCCCTCATTCACAGTCGGACCCTTCAGAACTTTCTCATCTCTGTGTAGTTTCACTATATGACATCTGGCTTTTTTGTGTCTGTAAGGCTGTGTTCACACGTAGCATAAATACTGTGCACCAATCTACACAATAACAATCTCCTCTGGTTATTGCATCTTTGGTGCACTATTTTAGGCTTTTTCCCCCTTATTTGATGCATTTTGGTGCAGATGTGAAACCGCATTTTTAATTGTTTTTTACAGTACAGAAACGCTTTGATTCTGCACTTAAAAAAGTATCTGCAGTTTCTTACAGACGTTTTTTTAGGCTCCACATAGAAGTCTATAGAGGAAAAAAATCACCAAAACCGCACAGGGTGGAGGCAGGGTGAGGGACACTGAGGGCAGAATGGAGGCATGGGGGGGTTGAATGGGAAACATGGAGGCAGAATGGGAGACATTGGGGGCAGAATGGAGTCACATTGGGGGAGAATGGAGTCATATTGGAGGCAGAATGGAAACACATTGTGGGCAGAATGGAGACATGGGGGGCAGAATGGAGACGGGGCAGAATGGAGACCGGGGGGCAGAATGGAGACAGGGGGGCAGAATGGAGACGGGGCAGAATAGAGACCGGGGGGCAGAATGGAGATAGGGGGCAGAATGGAGACAGGGGAGAAAAATGGAGACAGGGGGGTAGAATGGAGACGGGGCAGAATAGAGACCGGGGGGCAGAATGGAGATAGGGGGCAGAATGGAGACATGGGGACAGTATGGAGACATTGGGGGCAGAATAGAAGCCAAAGGGCAGTATGGATGGAGACAAGGGTGGCAGGATCGAAACATGGGGGAAGAATGGAGACAGGGGGGCAGAATGGAGATGGGGCAGAATAGAGACCGGGGGGCAGAATGGAGATAGGGGGCAGAATGGAGACAGGGGGCAGAATGGAGACGGGGCAGAATAGAGACCGGGGGACAGAATGGAGATAGGGGGCAGAATGGAGACATGGGGACAGTATGGAGACATTGGGGGCAGAATAGAAATCAGAGGGCAGTACGGATGGAGACAAGGGCGGCAGAATAGAAACATGGGGGAAGAATGGAGACAGGGGGGCAGAATGGAGACAGGGCAGAATAGAGACCGGGGGGCAGAATGGAGATAGGGGGCAGAATGGAGACATGGGGACAGTATGGAGACATTGGGGGCAGAATAGAAACCAGAGGGCAGTATGGATGGAGACAAGGGTGGCAGAATAGAAACATGGGGGCAGAATGGAGACAAGGGGGACAGAATGGAGACATGCTCTGTAAGCTGCTCTAGATAACTGTGTTATTTTATGCAGAGACGAGTCCTGGCGAGAAGAAGTGATGGCGGTCTGCGATGGATGAAGAGGAAAAGTGGAGATGAAGGACTTCAACTAGAGACATCACCAGTGAGTCAGTGTGTTATCTGTACACTGACACTATACACTGTATACTATACACAGAGCTCCTGTGAATAATGGCACTATTAGTAATGGTAATATTAGTATTCTGTTTTTGTATTAATGCTCAGTATGGTAGTATTCGGTCACTATGTGGTGGTAATATGTGATCTGGTCATGGTGTGGCGGTATTTGTCCCTTGTCCACTACAGGATATTGGCCCCTCATTCCGTCCACATGGAGTTTGTTTCCGTCCTCTTGAGACTGTGCTGCGAGATATAGCAAACCTTCTTGTGACGGCACATATGGATGCCGTCCTGGCAGAGCCAGACCACCTGTACAACCTGAATGGGCCGCCTCATGTTACCCACAATTACCAAGACACAACAGAAATGGAAAACTAGAGAAGTCAGGGAGGAGGAAGAGAGAGGAATTGTCTGTGGCAATGTCAAGCTCCAGGATTTGATCCCTTCAGTTTGTGTTCTGTGGTCGGCTTCCCTTTCTGCCGAGCCACAGGACACACACCTTTTCACTGGGTGTTTGGGTTCTGCTTTTCTGGCTGCAGCCTGCTTAGCTTTACACATTTGTATTTTTATTTGGATGCCTATCACATTTTGGGTGCAGCTTTATAGTCTGCGTTTCCTACTGGTGATAGATTCATTTGGATATTCTGACATTCTGTTGATATTTGGAGCTAGGGTTTTTCGCTTTGCTGTTTATTTGCTATACTTTGCACTTTTCTTCTTTTTATCATTTGAAAATAGGCAGTATATTTGTTAACAGTACTTGCTGTATTCTTTGTTTGGTATTTTGCTTCTTACTTTACTTGCTTTGGGATTATTCCTTTGTTCAGCACACTTCTCTTCTTTTAGATAATTCACACTCTGCTCTGCCCTCTGGTTCTTTAGGAGGAACATGAAGCAACTTCTCTGCCTTTTAGGCAGTTTAGGCCATAGTTGCCATCTCCTAGTCTGTGGTTAGGTCTATCTCTTCACCCGCAGGTACCGCTGGGGACTGTGTAGTCAAGGTATCTAGTCTGTACAGGAGCAAGCAGGGTCAGTTGTAGTTTTTAGTGTTTAACCTATTTTCCCAAGTAAGTTGCTACACAAGCATAGATAAACTAGGAGTTGTTAGGAGCATTCAGGGTGAGCCACCATTGATAGGGGGCGCCATTGCGTTATCTTAGGGTGCCAACCTCCACCATCATGTAGGGACAGACCAGGGTCAGAGTAGTGCTTCTACCAGTCTGAATTTGGATCTGCCAGGTTCAGGTATTTGTTCCCCTTGTTTGTACGCTACCAATGTACATGGGCTTGTGCAGTCATAATAGGCCACTATCTGCACCATTCCCTCTTTCGGGGTGTCTCGCTGTTCCTCTCCCGGGCTCCTGTTGTCACTTTCATCTCCACCAGAAGAGGTGACATTGATTCACAATCACTTCTGCCCCTAACTAGACAGATCGATGTCCCTGACATTTAAGTGACTCGTGGTTATACAGTAAAAGTGTGTGAAGATGTCGGACACCGTCCCAGAAGACTTTTACAGCTTGTGTCATTATAACATGTATAATGGTTGAGCAATGTTTAATGCTGAATTTAATGTAATATCTCCCATCAGAGCTGTAGTAGATTGGACAACTGGGTGAGGAAGACTTAACAGTCAGCTGGCCCTACAGATGGGAGGAGTGTTTGGAAGTAAGAAGAGAGTTTCTTCCTGCTTAGAGAAGTCAGCACTGGAATGAGTAGTGAGGTGACGCCAAATACAGAGAGTGTGACAGATGAGGCCGCATAGTGAGGAGTGTGAGACTGGAAGGAAGCAGAACAGAGATAGCAAGATTCTGTAACTGGATCCAGTGGCAGAGTAATATGGCCAGAGCAGCCTGTAAAAAAAAAGTTGAAGAAACCAGCTTCCAAAAGTGCAAATATTTATTGAAGCAAATCCACGCAGTTTAAACATTTCCAAATTACATCAGGGAATCTCACATGGAAAAAACGCAACGCGTTTCGAACACAGAGTTGTGTTCTTTGTCAAAGCTAACATGCATATGACACTCTATAGTATTATATCCAATAACAACCAATCAGATCGATATGCTTGGTCACATGAGAGTGTGAATAGGGTGCATAATTAGTGTGAGCCAATCACATAAAATGGAAAAAACAATAAAACCGTTATGGAGAGAAAGAGCAAAAAAAGAGATAAAATTCATTTTAACATAGAATGTTACATGAAATAAATAAAATAAACTGACAGAAACATGAAGTAGAATCAATAATGAAACATGATTTCACGGCATGCATTGAGTCCGTCTGGGAAGCAGGATCCAAGGTTATAAATCCTGAATGCTTCTCTGGTGAGTAAACGGTGTCTGGAATCTCCTCCTCGATGTGCAGGTTTAACCCTCTCTATACCAATGACCTGTAGAGAACTGCACGATCTCTGGTGAAATTGAATAAAATGCCTAGAGGCATGTGAAATATTACGGTTGGTACTAGAAAGAGAAGATATAGCAGTTAAATGTTCTGAAATGCGAACTTTAAGATTTCTTGTTGTGCAACCAACATATATAAGATCACAAATTTTGCATAGAATTATATAAACCACATTCGTGCTGTTACAATTTATGTGTCCTTTGATTTTGAAGGTTTCTGTGTGGTTATAATTGAAAAATTCTTTAGTAGCTGATGTATATTTGCATGTCCGACATCTATTTTGGCCGCACTTATAGAAACCAGAGTAATTTAGCCAAGTATTACTTTTTAAATTATTAGAGGAGAAAAAAGACGGTGAAACGATGTTACCAATAGTGACACCTCTCCTTGCTATTACAGAGCAATTGGATTGTAAAATTTTAGATAAAGTTGCATCCTCATACAAAATGGATATGTGTTTGAAAAAAATAGATTTGATTATATTAAACTGAGGGCTATACTGCAATGACAGGACTAGTCTTTCAGAAAGGGGGTATCCTAAATGGACCCTGGGTAGAGCCAAACATATAATCAAACACAAGAGACACCAAAATTTGGGACCACGTATTGTTCACAATAATTCTAATAGACTAGTCCTGTCATTGCAGTATAGCCCTCAGTTTAATATAATCAAATCTATTTTTTTCAAACACATATCCATTTTGTATGAGGATGCAACTTTATCTAAAATTTTACAATCCAATTGCTCTGTAATAGCAAGGAGAGGTGTCACTATTGGTAACATCGTTTCACCGTCTTTTTTCTCCTCTAATAATTTAAAAAGTAATACTTGGCTAAATTACTCTGGTTTCTATAAGTGCGGCCAAAATAGATGTCGGACATGCAAATATACATCAGCTACTAAAGAATTTTTCAATTATAACCACACAGAAACCTTCAAAATCAAAGGACACATAAATTGTAACAGCACGAATGTGGTTTATATAATTCTATGCAAAATTTGTGATCTTATATATGTTGGTTGCACAACAAGAAATCTTAAAGTTCGCATTTCAGAACATTTAACTGATATATCTTCTCTTTCTAGTACCAACCGTAATATTTCACATGCCTCTAGGCATTTTATTCAATTTCACCAGAGATCGTGCAGTTCTCTACAGGTCATTGGTATAGAGAGGGTTAAACCTGCACATCGAGGAGGAGATTCCAGACGCCGTTTACTCACCAGAGAAGCATTCTGGATTTACAACCTTGGATCCCGGTTCCCAGACGGACTCAATGCATGCCGTGAAATCATGTTTCACTATTGATTCTACTTCATGTTTCTGTCAGTTTATTTTATTCATTTCATGTAACATTCTATGTTAAAATGAATTTTATCTCTTTTTTTGTTCTTTCTCTCCATAATGGTTTTATTGTTTTTTCCATTTTATGTGATTGGCTCACACTAATTATGCACCCTATTCACACTCTCATGTGACCAAGCATATCGATCTGATTGGTTGTTATTGGATATAATACTATAGAGTGTCATATGCATGTTAGCTTTGACAAAGAACACAACTCTGTGTTCGAAACGCGTTGCGTTTTTTCCATGTGAGATTCCCTGATGTAATTTGGAAATTTTTAAACTGCGTGGATTTGCTTCAATAAATATTTGCACTTTTGGAAGCTGGTTTCTTCAACCTTTTTTTCAGCGTTATATTACTCCTGGTTTAGGAGCTGTGACTCTCACAATCCCTCCAGGTGAGCACCTCAAATTATTTCTTTCCCCCTCCACTGTTTTTTTTTCCCTATGTTCTGTGCGCTCTATTCCCTAAACAGCTCCATTTTCAATGGACAAATCATGATGTCTAGAGATCTCAATATTCTCCTTGTCAGAGGTGCCCCCATGAGGGTTGTCAGAAGATCTCAAAAACAGCAGGTGTTGTGGGGTGTGCCTGGCATACAATAGCTAGTGCCTACCAGGGTAGAACATCCGGTGAGCAGGTGGCGGAGTCATGGGCGCCCAAGGCTCATTGATACTTGTGTGGAACGAAAGGTACAGTAGCCCCAGCTGGTCCGGTGCTGCAGAAGAAATACTGTGGCACATATTGCTGAAAAATTAACTTTTGGCTATGAAGAAAAGATGTCAGGATAAAGTATTGCAGCTTATTACATATGGAGATGCACACTGGTCATTGTCATGCTGACCCGGTTACAGCCAAAAGCACCTACAAGGGTATATGGGCATCAGAACTGAACCATAGAGTAACAGAAGAAAGGGTTCTGGTCTGATGAATCATGTTTTCTTGTACATCACGTAGATGGGTAGAGGTGTATAACTTACCTGGGGAGAAACATGGCCTCCAGGCGCACCTCAGGAAGAAGGCAAACTCCGGGGAAGTAATCTATAGTTGTATGTGCCAAACATTACATTTTATCACCCTTTTGGAATTTTTTTTATATAAAGTGACCAACCCCAATATAATAAATAATACAGAATTTTAAATTTTCATTGTACAATTTTTAAGTCATATCCTCACTTGGAGTATCCTACACAACCCTATATATATATATATATATATATATATATATAGTCATGGCCAAAAGTATTGAGAATGAGACAAATAGGAATTTTTCCAAAGTTTACTGCTTCATTTTTTTTAATGGCAATTTGCATATACTCCTGAATGTCAAAGAGTGATCAGCTTAACAGCAATTACTGTACTTGCAAAGTCAATATTTGCCCAGAAAATGAACTTTAACCCCCAAAACACATTTCAACATCATTGCAGTCCTGCCTTAAAAGGAGCAGCTAACATCGTTTTAGTGATTGATCCATTAACACAGGTGTGGGTGTTGATGAGGACAGGGCTGGCGATCAATCAGTCATGATTAAGTAAGAATGACATCACTGGAAACTTTAAAAGGAGGCTGGTTCTTGGTATCATTGTTTCTCTTCAGTTAACCATGGTTATCTCTAAAGAAACACGTGCAGCCATCATTGCACAGCACAAAAATGGCCTAACAGGGAAGAGTATCGCAGTTACAAAGATTGCACCTCAGTCAACAATCTATCGCATCATCAAGAACTTCAAGGAGAGAGCTTCCATTGTTGTCAAAAAGGCTCCAGGGCGCCCAAGAAAGACCAGCAAGCGCCAGGACCGTATCTTAAAACTGTTTCAGCTGCGGGATCGGACTACCAGCAGTGCCGAGCTTGCTCAGGAATGTCAGCAGGCTGGTGTGAGTGCTTCTGCACGCACTGTGAGGCGGAGACGCTTTGAGCAAGGGCTGGATTCAAGGAGGGCAGCAAAGAAGCCACTTCTCTCCAGAAAAAACATCAGGGACCGACTGATATTCTGCAAAAGGTACAGGGAGTGGACTGCTGAGGACTGGGGCAAAGTCATTTTCTCTGATGAATCCCCTTTTCGATTGTTTGGGACATCTGGAAAACAGCTTATTCGGAGAAGAAGAGGTGAGCGCTACCACCAGTCTTGTCTCATGCCAACTGTAAAGCATCCTGAAACCATTCATGTGTGGGGTTGCTTCTCAGCCAAGGGAATCGGCTCACTCACAGTCTTGCCTAAAAACACAGCCATGAATAAAGAATGGTACCAGAATGTCCTCCAAGAGCAACTTCTCCCAACCGTCCAAGAGCAGTTTGGCGCCCAACAATGCCTTTTTCAGCATGATGGAGCACCTTGCCATAAAGCAAAGGTGATAACTAAATGGCTCATGGAGCAAAACATAGAGATTTTGGGTCCATGGCCTGGAAACTCCCCAGATCTTAATCCCATTGAGAACTTGTGGTCAATCATCAAGAGACGGGTGGACAAACAAAAACCAACAAATTCTGGCAAAATGCAAGCATTGATTATGCAAGAATGGACTGCTATCAGTCAGGATTTGGTCCAAAAGTTGATTGAGAGCATGCCAGGGAGAATTACAGAGGTCTTGAAGAAGAAGGGGCAAAACTGCAAATATTGACTTGCTGCATTAACTCATTCTAACTGTCAATATAACCTATTGGTACTCATAATATGATTGCAATTATATTTCTGTATGTGATATAAACATCAGACAAACACTAATAAAAACCAGAGGCCAGCAGATCATGTGAAAATATAATTTTGGTGTCACTCTCAATACTTTTGGCCATGACTGTATATATATATATATATATATATATATATATATATATATATATATATATATTCTCTGTCTCAAGTCTTGGAGCAGAAATACTTCACATACAGAATCTGTTGCTATAGTGAGCTTATTGTTCTGTTCATGATTGCAGTTTGTGAGCTCCGATCTCCTTCTATGGGTGAATTTCTTTGGGGTCTTGAATCCTCTGGCTGGTTAAAACACGTGAAAACAATCCTAGATGCTGGTATCTTCATTGTAAAGGTAAGATGTGTTGTATCTGTTCATATTCTACTGCTGCTTATCTGATTTGTACTATTCTAGGCACGGACTGTACAAAAATGATCCTTTTAGTGCTGAGAATAAACGAGATTTGTAATTATATAAATGTGTAATATTTTACATTTAATTTGCACATTTAGGCCGTGTCAGAAGAGGGCGCCAGCGTGCTCATTCATTGTTCTGATGGATGGGACCGCACCGCTCAGGTCTGCTCTGTATCCAGTCTGTTACTTGACCCCTATTACCGAACCATCAGAGGATTTATGGTAAGAGGTTTTATTTCATATACTCTATGTACTGGTGGAGATTTACGGAGTTGATATTTTTTGCATTGTGTAACCTTTATTTTTCCCAATTACTATTAAGTGTTAATTGAAAAAGACTGGATTTCATTTGGACACAAATTTAATCACAGGTAACCCTGGTCACTGCACATATGTTGGAAAAGTCAAGCAGAGTCACTTATTTACAGAGGGCCTTTCACCAAATTTTTCATGTTGAACTGAAAACACGTTGTAGCTTCAGAGCAGAAAAAAAATAAATTGTTAGTTCTTTTTTTATTTTGCATCTCTGTTGCAGGGATATTAACAATCAAAGTATTTGTCACCTAATGAGTTAATTTTCGTTACATCCAAGTGGGTGTTATCTGAGAGCTTTCACTGTGGGGCATGTACTTCTCCTTGTACGATGCTGTCCAATTATAAACAGGCAGCAAGATGCTAGAAAAAGAACACGTCCACACCATATCTTACAGCAGGTTTCTCAGTGTGTGGGTTATAATGAAAGCCCGGATCTCCTGGTCTAACCTCCTGCATGATTAGAATATCAACTGTATTCAAATCCCATCAATCAACACATTTCAGATATGGGCCCAGCAGTCAGTGTGGGGCTAGGGTCAGCACAGCTGAGTTTAGCTGTGTCACTTTCCAAATCTTCCATCAGCTCTCCTCCTCTCAGCAAAGAAACAAAAAAAAAACACCATACATTCTAATATAATATACTTACTGTAGTTTTTCTGTGCCATTCCCAGTCTCAGGCGGTTTTGGGAGCGCAGTCCACCTGAAAAAGATGTTGCATGCATATACCCCAATTGCATTGCTTCAGCATATTTATTTATTTTTTTTTTTTAAGGTATGGAAATTTAGATGGGGATCCCAAGGAGGTGTCCCCAGTGATAGACCAGTTCCTGGAATGTGTCTGGCAGCTCATGGAGCAGTTTCCCTGTGCGTTTGAATTTAATGAGAGATTCTTGGTCCACATACAACACCATATATACTCCTGTCAGTATGGAAACTTTCTGTGCAACTGCGAGAAGGAGAGGAAGGAACTGATGTGAGAGAATATGTGCTCTGTGTATGGTCACTATAGGTCTGTAACAGAAATAGAATATGGATGGTTGACGTGTCCCTGATGCTGATCTGATCACACGGTGCCCCACAGTCTGGATAACAGCAATCACTTATAAACTGTGAAGGTTGAACCTTGGCAAAAAATTTTTAATAACTGTGCAGGAGAAAAATGTATAAAGTGATGGCATATTGGTAAGATATGCCATCACTTCAGGATTGGTGGGGGTGTCAGACCTTAGGGACTCCCACATATCCGGAGACTGAATGGGTATGTGAACCTAAACCATTTCAGTTTATTCCTGCCCATCTGGGTCGCTGGCATCGCTGGCAGTGCCACTGTACAGAGAAACATAAGAATGGTGAAATCAAAATGCCAATAATAAAATAAGATGGGTACATGGATTTAAGAATTGCACAGTTCCTGATGTAACCAATGGTCCACTAGAAGATACTTCTTGAAGATATTCTCTGTCCTGAGTAATGTTGAAATCTTGTAGATCTTCTTTCCCAGTCACAAAATGTCCTAACCTGCAGGTCAGTAGCCAAGGACATGAGATACATCCTTGTAACTAGAGGATCATGGCTTTAAAGAGATATTCTTAAAATATCAAGCTCTCATTGAGGCCTCATTCAGACATCCGTATCCACATGTACGTGTTAATGCTAATGCTATTCACATGCCTGTGTATTTTCATGGACTATGTGTCTGTGCAAATCTCACGGAGACATGTCTGTTTTTTCTTCCAATATCACAGATGAAAAAGACCTATACAAGTCTATGGGTCCATGAAAAACATAGACAGCCCACGGATGGCATCATGGTGCTGTCCGAGATTAAAGGGGTTGTCCAGTACTTTATATTCCCCCACCCCCCAATGTGTCTCCCCGGGGCCCCTAAGGATTTTTGTAATTACCTTCCGTTGCAGATAATGCCTGTGAGTGGCGCTATCACTGGCCGCTCACAGGTATCACGTGACCCCCGGCTGCAGCCGGCTTTGACATCCGCCGATGTCGCTGGCAGCAGCTGGGGGTCTCTGTCTTCCGCGTTCCAGGTGGATGCCAGACTGTGGGCGGGGTTACCCCCCCCACATCACACCCGGCATCCACCGCACGCTCTGCCTCTCCCCATTCATTGGGAAAGCGCGGTGGATGCTGGGAGTGACGCGTGGGGAGGAGGTGTAACCCTGCCCACAACCCAGCAGCCACCGTAGGGACCCCAGCGCTGAGTCACGCCTCACTTGTCGTGACATCAGCGTGGGGTCACGTGATGCCTGTGAGCGGCCACCGATAGCGAAGCTCACAGGCATTATCAGCAACGCAAGCTAATTACAAAAAGTCTTAGGGGCCCCGGGGGGATACATTGGGGGGGGGGGTAATATAAAGTACTGGACAACTTCTTTAACATTACAAAGCATTGGAGAAACTTTATAACATATTTATCCATACGAGAAGAACACTGATAACACAATGATGGTAAAAATGGACACACTGATACCATTTTTTCACATACCTGTTTAAACCTGTACATGTGAATGAGGCCTTCTGCTGATCACTGAAGAGCCCCATTCTCAGCATCGCTAAAAGTCCCATCGGTCGAACCTCCAGCATTCAGAAAGTTATCTCCAAACCCTTTACAGCAGTGGTTCTCAACTCCAGTCCTCAGAACCCACCAACAGGCCATGTTTTCAGGATTTCCTTAGTATTGCACAGCTGATAATTGCATCACCTGCACAGGCAATAATTCCATCACCTGTGCAATACTAAGGAAATCCTGAAAACATGACCTGTTGGTGGGTCCTGAGGACTGGAGTTGGGGAACACTGCTGTAAAGGGACTGTCAGTACAGAAGGACTGTTCAAATCAAGTACAGGTGCTCGGTGCACCGTGGTGGGGCCAAGCAGTTCAGTGCATCTTTCCATCTACTTTTTGGAACCGGATTTTCCAATTTTGACTATGAAGCTACACAGCTACTATGCAAAGAAACACTGAAAGCTATAGAACTTGTGGCTCATTCATATAAGAGAATCAGGCACAGTTTCACCAGTTTGGTCCAGTGTCAGTTTTTATCATTAGAGTTTGGCCTGAGCTTCAGTTTCTTCATCTTTTTCCATCAAACAGACCTGGAAAACTGGACAGCGCTCAGATGGCAATTAATTGTTGGCCGATTTTTTTTTTTCACTGACCCATGGATGTGCATTGTTAATTTTGACCTGACACTCAGATAACTATCGTACATTTTGCCACGATTTTCCGTCTCTCAAACAATCACAGATGAGTGAATGGGGCCATTCACTCTTCTAGGTACAAGTGCTATCTGGAAATAACACAAATAGGACTCGTACACAAAAAATGTCCGTCTGAATGAGCCCTTAGTGTTAGTGCAGGTTGCAGTGGTGACGGGTATACTTGCAGCTCTCATAATCTCAATATATCAGTGACGCAATCATCATCTTCCAGAATTCAGGAGAGGACCTACTCCCTCTGGTCTTACCTGTGGAAGCAGCGGTTGGATTACATGAACCCTCTGTACAGAGCAGATCACAGTCAGACCCAAGGAACTCTGAGACCACACACCACTCCATGCCACTTCAGGTAAGAGGTTATTCTGATTCCTCCTCTGCACTGAATAAAGCAGCAGAACTCTAACACACCATATACTTATCATTCATATATAGAAACATCAACCCTAACTTTACAGGTGAAAGAAGCGGGGTGACGTATCATGAGCCCAATGTGTCCTTCAGTGGTGAAATCCAAGGCCCAACACTCTTCCCACTTGTAACCATGGTCTACATTTAGGGGTTGCGTCAGAGCTCACTCGTCAGTTCTATCTTCTGCCTGGCACAAATCAATTCACTTTAGACAGATTTACTGACATCCATGACAGCTTGTGACACGGTGATTCATTTTGCACATATTTAGACTGCGATAAAGTATTGATCTTTGGGGGTCAGACCGCTGGGACCCCCAACAATCCCCAGGAGGTTCTGTAGAGCAAGCTTTGAACAGAGCAGAGGGGGAGCATGTACATCTCTACTCCATTCATTCTCTGTGGAACTGACCCCTAGCGATCAATTCCTAAATCCTGTTGATAGGGGATTACTTATATACTTGGTACAACCCCTTTATTAGGGCATGCGGATGTCCCTGATCGGGAACTTTCTATATAAACGCATAATATAAAGTCGAGTTTGGGTCAGGAGACCTGAAGCCAGTCTTTGCATTGATGCATACTCAGACCGCAAAATACACGTGTGAATCCAGGCAAAAGCTGTTTTTTTTGTTTGCCTGTACAAAACAGACCAATTTTGCAAGTGTGTTAGATCCAATTTTCGGGCATATTTAGTCCACATGTCCGTTTTTATCAATGGTTTTGCCATATGCAAAAACAACGTGACAGAGGTTTCCCAAGCTTCTTCAAGTACCCAGTCAGTGAAAATGAAGAATAGCAGTAGGATGCAACTTGGATGTCCGCAAATAAGGTCAATGTAGGGGATGTCTCTGTTTATATACAGACCATCAGTCAGCAAAATAACAGAACGGACATGTGAATAGTGTAAGGATAGGATGTGTCAGTGTGCTGTCCGAGTAATGAGGCCCAACTTGCCACCACATATTTTCACTGATCTGAAGTCACCAGCCATAGATTAGCCACTGAGGGACTCATTAGGACTCGCTCACATTGCCACGTAACACGGCCGAGTGCTAGTGCTATGTGATGTTTTATCGGATAGCACTCGGACCAATAATATACTATGTTATCCGAGTGCAGTCTGATGTACGTGCACAGAGACAATGGAGAAGATGGAAAAATTAAGTCCTCCATCTTCTCCACACCTGTGCTGCAATTCTTCCATGCGAGAAAATTGGATCACACTCAGAGGTAAAGCAGAGTGTCATTAGCATAATCGGCCCAATTCTCTGGCATGGGAGAATATACAGCATTGTGAGCTAGCCCTTCATGTGTGTACCATGAGCTAGCACGTCTTAAGAACATATATCATGAGAATTGCTCGATGATAATCTTCTGTACTTGTGCATATACTAACTCTTCAAACTTATTTTTCACCAAGGAAGGTTTTGGAGGGGCCTCTATAACCGATTTGAGAAAGGAATGCACCCTCGCCAGTCAGTCACTGATTTTCTACAGGCAGTAAAAGAAGAGACGCAGCAGCTGGAGGAGGAAATGGAGTTCATGGAGAAGGTGTGGTAGAAATACTGAAAATCCAGCTTCCTGGCCTATATGTTTTTGATGTTTATACCTCCGCTTAGGTTTCAGTGTAAACCAATTCAGCTTTTAATGGTGACTGAGAAACAATTTTAAATGATTATATATAGAAACCCTGCACAAGATAAAAAAGAGGCAATCATTTTTAGCCGATGCCCTACGTCTTTGGTGTTCTCCAACACAATAACTGGAAGAGAGCACCATTAAAGGGAATCTGTTACCAGGTTTTTGCTACCCATCTGAGTGCAGCGCAATATAGGGGCAGAGGCCCTGATTCCAACAATCTGTCACTTACTGGGCTACCTGCTGTCATTTTGATAAAATTACTGTGTTATCTGCAGCAGACCCCGCCCACATCACTGATTGGCAGTTCTCTGACTGCTGAGCTCTGTATAACCCCGCCCACACCACTGATTGGCCACTTTGTGTATACTACATTTGCAGAAAGCTGCCAATCAGTGATGGGGGCGGGGTTGTACAGAGCTTATGAATATGTAGGACTACCTGGCAGCAGGTTTACTAGTCCCCAATGATAATCTGCTTGCTGATAAAATAGTGATTTTATAAAAACTACAGCAATCAGACTATTAAGTGACACATCACTGTAACCAGGGTCTCTACCTTGTGTCTTTTCAATGTCAGTAATGCCTGAGCACTGTGGCGTTATGGCTTTCTTATGGCACCAGAGAAGTTTGTTCATTGGTATAAAGTTTTCAAGTAAAGGTTCATTTAGGCAGGCCAATAATTGGGTTAGGGAGCGTTCCCTCATTCCCAACTGTTGACTGCCTAAACAGGCCATCAAACATCCAATGGAGGGGCAAAACATTCATTGGTGTGATAATTTTTGAGCAAGTTTAAAAATTATCATTAGCAGCACATTGTCCTGTGTAAACGAGAAATGTGCTGACGATAACATAAGTGCGGCCGGCCTTACTAAACAGACCATTAAACCACTGCTGATCGACTTGCATGTAGAGGTTACATTAACATGCCCTAACCCAATGTAACTTTTGCTCTTGTCTAACAATTTTTCCTTTAGAGATTAACAAAACTGGAAACTCGAGAGTCAAATGAAATCTACAAGAATCTCAATGACCAGCCAAAAATCCACAACTTCCAGATATGCATCACCAAACACTCTCCGGCTAATACGCCCCAAGATTACAGCACCAACCTGAAGCCGTTTCCCTCTCGTAGTCCATCCCAAGGTGAGGAGGACTCGGCCCTGATCCTAACCCAGGACCATTTGAAGAGCTCGGACCCCGACCTGTCGGCTAACAGTGACCAGGAATCTGGGGTGGAGGACTTGAGCTGCCGGTCTCCGAGTGGTGGAGACTCGTTACCCAGCGAGGACAGTGGGAAGGATCCCGATTCAGATGAAGCAGTGTTCCTGACTGCTTAGAGGTCTTATTAACCACTTGCTATTATATTAGTGCTTCTATTTATTTATAGGGAGTGATGTAAGCTGGGAGGGATATACTGGGGGAAAAAAAAACATATCGACTTTGTTCACATGTATCAGTGGTAGTTTGTGCAGCGGAGACCAGATACTAATGTCCTATATAGTCGGTCTGATCCAGGCAATTGAACGACTGACAATTGGAAAAGTGCATACACAGGTTGACGAAACAATGACGGGGACACAATGATCGCTAATAATCTGGTATCATGTTATCGGCAGCACGTCTCCTGTTTACACTGAGTAATGTGCTGCCGTTAAGAATTTTAATGAATGCATAAAATGTATCGCACCCAATGAAACGGTGCTTTCCTAGTTTGTCTGCCGATTGTGGTCCTGGTTAGATGGGCCAATAATCGTATGGTGAAATGATTCCTATGAGCGCTCGTTCATTGTTTATTGGCTCTACGCCTTAAGTGCGTGTCTGCAGCCTCCGGGAATATTCAGAAACAGTTATCTTTTTTTAAGAGCCAACCTTATAATGCATTTTGTTTCCTTTCATGATTTCAAACCACATGTCCGTGGAGCATGAATCCTGTCCCAATATATTTGTATATTTAAGGTTTGTCATTGACAAAGGTGCCCTGTACTGGAAATATGGACACTTACATGGTTTTCGGGCTTAGGTCCACTGTGTGAAAGATCTGAATGTGCTTTGCTTCTGTGTAAGTTGCTGGTAGACTAATGGTGGTCATCCAGGATCTGACATTGGGTATTAATTCCCTACCTCCTAGTTATGTTAGGCATGACTATCACATGTAAGGTTCTTGCCACCTGGCCGAGAAAAGTTCGAGAAAAGTTCGAAAAAAAGGACGCAAGCATAAACTGTTTGGCCTGTGACCACAGCAATTTACAGGAAAACAATGTGATTTTCGTCACATGATTAAAACCATGACCCAATGTCTATGGCTGAATAATCCCTTAAAGACTAATGTTTTGTGCTATGGTATACCATCGGTCCGATCTTCTGTAACTTTATACTGTTTCCACATAGACTGCCAATGAAACAAAACTTCAGAATCTCATTTGGAGACTTTAAAGGGGCTGTCCAAGACTTTATTGAAGGCCTATACTTGATCATCAATGTCTGATTGATAGTGCGTGCTGTAGCTGTTCCTGTGTCAACGGTGGCCAGAAATGCTCAGGTGCCGAGCTCTGTTGACGGAGTACTACATATCGGCCCCCCATTCAAATCATTAGGGGGCAGATGTGTAGTACGCAGCCGCAGCCACTATTCCCTCCACAGAGCTCTGCAGTGCAGCTCCGCTAATGAGCACCCCAATTGATCAAACATTGATGACTTATCTTAAAGAGGTGGTCACTACATTGTATAATGCCCCCATCAAATTACACCTTTTAAATACCTGCACGTGATTCAGACTGAGCAGTCAGCAATAGCGCCACCCACAGGTACATATGGAAGCAGGAGGTATTTACAAAAACATTTATTTAGTTAACATGTGTAAATCGATGGACCACCTCTTTAAAGAGTGGACCACCTCTTTAAAGAAAGGCCATCAATGTTAAAGTCCGGGACAACCCCTTTAATTATTAATCGGTATCAGTACAGATCTATTAGACTTTTCAGACCTTCAGAATAGGTCCATCCTTCAAACAGATGCCAAAAAGTACAGTATGCTGCAAACTTTAATGGAAGCATTCCTGTATGAATACAATATTGGAGGAAATAAAGAAAAAAAAAAAAAACGCTTTGGCACTTTTATGTAGGTCTCCATAATATAGTGGGGAGAGACTTTCTTATTGACTTATATAAGTGAGGTAGAGCAGTAACCCCAAAGAAATTGAAAAATCAGCTGTGGTCCCTATAGGATGGCCCTACACATTGCATTTCCCATCACTTTTTTGAGAATACATTGGGGTGGAAAAATAAGATACCACTATTGAAAAGCGAAAATAAAAGCAGATAATAAGAATTTATAGTCCAGAATTTACTGGTCACTTTTGTATTTCTGTAGGAATTCCAGCTCTGTACGTTGCAGATATCCGGCCCATCAGCGGATTAGCGGGGTCCCGCGTACTTGAATCCTTGCATGTTATCTGGGGGTTAAGAGCCATAGGGTTCTCTCTAAGTGCTTCCGACACTGGTTTTCAGAAAACGTACTGATCCTTTTATATTCGTGCTGCAAGGTAGTTACATGTGGGGTCTCAGCGTCCCATTACTGGGCTAGTACTAATATGGTAAGAGTCAATGTTGTGTGGTATCCCCCCGCCATCCTTTACGTGTCTGCCTGCTGCATAGCGGACGGCTGCCATCTTGAATGCTCATTGAAGCTGCTATTAGGTTTTTTTGTAAATTGCATGGATAATCTTACCAGAGTAATCGTTCTCACTTCTTGACTTGTCTGCTCATTGTGACCAATATCATATTGGTTTTCTAGACGAGTTTACAAGCGCTTGTAGTGCTACAATACAAGAACAAAGCTACTAGATGTAATAGGAAGATCATCATAAAATGACCGTCCCTCCAACTGCAGATTCCAAAATCTTCTGAAGATGCAGCTTATAAGTGAGGTCCGTGATAGTCAGAAGCAGCGTCTTCTTCCCATGATCTGTGCCTGGGGTGGGAGCCCAGCGATGTAGGGGCTGAGCCGCAGTAACAGACATGGGGCCGTGTCTGCGGGGGAAGGTGCGGAATAGAGTTTTCATTTTCTAATCCAGGACAACCCTTTTAAAAGTAGAACTCCCAAAAACAATGAAAGGGAAAGCCTCTTAAAGGGACACTAATCCTCCAAATGAATGAGGGCAAAAAATAGAGCAGCTCTTACTTGTGTCCAGTCTCAACATGATCCTAAAAGAGATGGGGCCAGAGTGATCAAGAGCGGCGCTGTTCACATTGGTCTTGATGAGGAGGTGTGCTGGAGTCAGACAGACGCTCACGGTTCATGAAAAGGTGCATGCTTCTTCGTGAATTGAGAACGCACCGTGGGGCAATAAACAAATCTGCAACATGTGAATGAGATTTTTTGGCTATTTATGGTACAAAGATTTAAAAAAAAAAATTCTGCACAAGCGCTGTGTGTGAACAAACCCCAACGGGTGCCGCAGGTCTTTTGGGAGTTCTCCTTGATTGCAAAGGGTTTTGTGTGTTTTTTTTTATATATATTATTTATGGTTTATTTATTGATGCCATCATTGCTTATTTTTGTGACGAGTATAATAAAATCATGATCTATTTTTTTATTTTGTGTTGCATATTTTGGCTGTAATTTATATGCAGAAATTGATTTTTGTTTTAAGATATTTTAAAATATGTTGTCAAGCAATATTACCCTAATTGTGACTATATCAGTACAAAGTACGTATGTAAAGTAGTTTATTCCGTAATGTGCAATTAGAATATTTTTGTAAACTCCCTTGTGTTGTGTGTGCTGGTGTGTATAGATTAGATTGGGCCTCTGTCCTTTACGGACATAGCATTAGAGTCATTTATGCTGCACTTATAGAAGATGCTAAAGAATTACACTACAGTTTTTTTAATACAATTTTCTTTTCTTTTTTAAAGCAATACTTTACTCACCCTCTCTGGGTCTAATGCAGAGTGTCAGCTATTTGTCACATTGACAGTGCTGCAGCCAGTCAGTGAGTTCAGTGACTCTGAGCAAGTAGTGCCGTTAACTCGGGCAAAGCTGCTGATCTCAGTTATTGGTTGCAGCGCTGTCGACGTGAGGCCAAAGGACAGTAACAGACACTGGGAGCAGTGGCAGAGACCCTGTGCTGGACCCAAGGAAGGTGACTAGTGCACAGTTACAAAAAAAAACAGCTGCACCAACGGGTTAAAGGAAAATCCCTTTAACCCTCAACTGGTGAGGTGGGGGTTGCCACACCCCAGGGAATTTTTGTTCGGCTGCCATTCATTGAAAAATGCTGGTATGAGGATACGTGTCTCACTAGCTTCCATCCATTTCTGGGTGTCAAAAATGTGTTACACTCATATGCAATCAATCGCCAATAAGAAAACGATTAAAACAAACGTGATCTTCGCATTTTCTGTAAAAATAAGAGATTTCTAAACACTGGGGTATAGGAAACCCCACCTCACCAGTTGCGTGACAAAAACCCCACCTCACCAGTTGAGGGTTAATGAACCAGATAATCTGGCACAGATCAGCAATGGAATGGGGAATTTTACAAGATCAGAAGCAAGAAACTGAGCAGAAAATTAGGAAATTACCCTGATAACATTTTGAATTAGCAGCTTGTTTTTGGGCTCTCTATACCAATCCAAGGGAGGTTTGTATACTTTATG